>NC_142641.1:21265000-22515000 GCF_053813885.1 Theobroma cacao
ATAAATTCAATAATGGGATTATAAAAGCATTTAAACCGAGTAATAAGGCTTTTCTAGGCATGAGTGACTATAAATGAACTTTTCTTGACAATGGATGGCTTTTGCTCCACGTTTCCCGAGGCAAACAATCAATTACAATATGTTTTAATAAAAAAATGTAAAAATAATTCAAAATAAATTCAATAATGGGATTATAAGGGCATTTAAACCGAGTAATAAGGCTTTTCTAGGCATGAGTGACTATAAATGATCTTTTCTTGACAATGGATGGCTTTCGTTCCATGTTTCCCGAGATAAACAATCTATTACAACCTGTTTTAATCAAAAAATGTAAAAAAAATTCAAAATAAATTCAATAATGGGATTGTAAAGGCATTTAAACCGAGTAATAAGGCTTTTCTAGGCATGAGTGACTATAAATGAACTTTTCTTGACAATGGATGGCTTTTGCTCCACGTTTCCCGAGGCAAACAATCAATTACAATATGTTTTAATCAAAAAATGTAAAAACAATTCAAAATAAATTCAATAATGGGATTATAAAGGCATTTAAATCGAGTAATAAGGCTTTTCTAGGCATGAGTGACTATAAATGAACTTTTCTTGACAATGGATGGCTTTTGCTCCACGTTTCCCAAGGTAAACAATTAATTACAATCTGTTTTAATAAAAAAATATAAAAATAATTCAAAATAAATTCAATAATGGGATTATAAAGGCATTTAAACCGAGTAATAAGGCTTTTCTAGGCATGAGTGACTATAAATGATGTTTTCTTGACAATCGATAGCTTTCGTTCCATGTTTCCCGAGATAAACAATCTATTACAATCTGTTTTAATCAAAAAATGTAAAAAAAATTCAAAATAAATTCAATAATGGGATTATAAAAGCATTTAAACCGAGTAATAAGGCTTTTCTAGGCATGAGTGACTATAAATGAACTTTTCTTGACAATGGATGGCTTTTGCTCCACGTTTCCCGAGGCAAACAATCAATTACAATATGTTTTAATCAAAAAATGTAAAAACAATTCAAAATAAATTCAATAATGGGATTGTAAAGGCATTTAAACCGAGTAATAAGGCTTTTCTAGGCATGAGTGACTATAAATGATCTTTTCTTGACAATGGATGGCTTTCGTTCCATGTTTCCCGAGATAAACAATCTATTACAACCTGTTTTAATCAAAAAATGTAAAAAAAATTCAAAATAAATTCAATAATGGGATTGTAAAGGCATTTAAACCGAGTAATAAGGCTTTTCTAGGCATGAGTGACTATAAATGATGTTTTCTTGACAATCGATAGCTTTCGTTCCATGTTTCCCGAGATAAACAATCTATTACAATCTGTTTTAATCAAAAAATGTAAAAAAAATTCAAAATAAATTCAATAATGGGATTATAAAAGCATTTAAACCGAGTAATAAGGCTTTTCTAGGCATGAGTGACTATAAATGAACTTTTCTTGACAATGGATGGCTTTTGCTCCACGTTTCCCGAGGCAAACAATCAATTACAATATGTTTTAATAAAAAAATGTAAAAATAATTCAAAATAAATTCAATAATGGGATTATAAGGGCATTTAAACCGAGTAATAAGGCTTTTCTAGGCATGAGTGACTATAAATGAACTTTTCTTGACAATGGATGGCTTTTGCTCCACGTTTCCCGTGGCAAACAATCAATTACAATATGTTTTAATCAAAAAATGTAAAAACAATTCAAAATAAATTCAATAATGGGATTATAAAGGCATTTAAATCGAGTAATAAGGCTTTTCTAGGCATGAGTGACTATAAATGAACTTTTCTTGAAAATGGATGGCTTTTGCTCCACGTTTCCCAAGGTAAACAATTAATTACAATCTGTTTTAATAAAAAAATGTAAAAATAATTCAAAATAAATTCAATAATGGGATTATAAAGGCATTTAAACCGAGTAATAAGGCTTTTCTAGGCATGAGTGACTATAAATGATCTTTTCTTGACAATGGATGGCTTTTGCTCCACGTTTCCCGAGGCAAACAATCAATTACAATATGTTTTAATCAAAAAATGTAAAAACAATTCAAAATAAATTCAATAATGGGATTATAAAGGCATTTAAATCGAGTAATAAGGCTTTTCTAGGCATGAGTGACTATAAATGAACTTTTCTTGACAATGGATGGCTTTTGCTCCACGTTTCCCAAGGTAAACAATTAATTACAATCTGTTTTAATAAAAAAATATAAAAATAATTCAAAATAAATTCAATAATGGGATTATAAGGGCATTTAAACCGAGTAATAAGGCTTTTCTAGGCATGAGTGACTATAAATGATCTTTTCTTGACAATGGATGGCTTTCGTTCCATGTTTCCCGAGATAAACAATCTATTACAACCTGTTTTAATCAAAAAATGTAAAAAAAATTCAAAATAAATTCAATAATGGGATTGTAAAGGCATTTAAACCGAGTAATAAGGCTTTTCTAGGCATGAGTGACTATAAATGAACTTTTCTTGACAATGGATGGCTTTTGCTCCACGTTTCCCGAGGCAAACAATCAATTACAATATGTTTTAATCAAAAAATGTAAAAACAATTCAAAATAAATTCAATAATGGGATTATAAAGGCATTTAAATCGAGTAATAAGGCTTTTCTAGGCATGAGTGACTATAAATGAACTTTTCTTGACAATGGATGGCTTTTGCTCCACGTTTCCCAAGGTAAACAATTAATTACAATCTGTTTTAATAAAAAAATATAAAAATAATTCAAAATAAATTCAATAATGGGATTATAAAGGCATTTAAACCGAGTAATAAGGCTTTTCTAGGCATGAGTGACTATAAATGATGTTTTCTTGACAATCGATAGCTTTCGTTCCATGTTTCCCGAGATAAACAATCTATTACAATCTGTTTTAATCAAAAAATGTAAAAAAAATTCAAAATAAATTCAATAATGGGATTATAAAAGCATTTAAACCGAGTAATAAGGCTTTTCTAGGCATGAGTGACTATAAATGAACTTTTCTTGACAATGGATGGCTTTTGCTCCACGTTTCCCGAGGCAAACAATCAATTACAATATGTTTTAATCAAAAAATGTAAAAACAATTCAAAATAAATTCAATAATGGGATTGTAAAGGCATTTAAACCGAGTAATAAGGCTTTTCTAGGCATGAGTGACTATAAATGATCTTTTCTTGACAATGGATGGCTTTCGTTCCATGTTTCCCGAGATAAACAATCTATTACAACCTGTTTTAATCAAAAAATGTAAAAAAAATTCAAAATAAATTCAATAATGGGATTGTAAAGGCATTTAAACCGAGTAATAAGGCTTTTCTAGGCATGAGTGACTATAAATGATGTTTTCTTGACAATCGATAGCTTTCGTTCCATGTTTCCCGAGATAAACAATCTATTACAATCTGTTTTAATCAAAAAATGTAAAAAAAATTCAAAATAAATTCAATAATGGGATTATAAAAGCATTTAAACCGAGTAATAAGGCTTTTCTAGGCATGAGTGACTATAAATGAACTTTTCTTGACAATGGATGGCTTTTGCTCCACGTTTCCCGAGGCAAACAATCAATTACAATATGTTTTAATAAAAAAATGTAAAAATAATTCAAAATAAATTCAATAATGGGATTATAAGGGCATTTAAACCGAGTAATAAGGCTTTTCTAGGCATGAGTGACTATAAATGAACTTTTCTTGACAATGGATGGCTTTTGCTCCACGTTTCCCGAGGCAAACAATCAATTACAATATGTTTTAATCAAAAAATGTAAAAACAATTCAAAATAAATTCAATAATGGGATTATAAAGGCATTTAAATCGAGTAATAAGGCTTTTCTAGGCATGAGTGACTATAAATGAACTTTTCTTGAAAATGGATGGCTTTTGCTCCACGTTTCCCAAGGTAAACAATTAATTACAATCTGTTTTAATAAAAAAATGTAAAAATAATTCAAAATAAATTCAATAATGGGATTATAAAGGCATTTAAACCGAGTAATAAGGCTTTTCTAGGCATGAGTGACTATAAATGATGTTTTCTTGACAATCGATAGCTTTCGTTCCATGTTTCCCGAGATAAACAATCTATTACAATCTGTTTTAATCAAAAAATGTAAAAAAAATTCAAAATAAATTCAATAATGGGATTATAAAAGCATTTAAACCGAGTAATAAGGCTTTTCTAGGCATGAGTGACTATAAATGAACTTTTCTTGACAATGGATGGCTTTTGCTCCACGTTTCCCGAGGCAAACAATCAATTACAATATGTTTTAATCAAAAAATGTAAAAACAATTCAAAATAAATTCAATAATGGGATTGTAAAGGCATTTAAACCGAGTAATAAGGCTTTTCTAGGCATGAGTGACTATAAATGATCTTTTCTTGACAATGGATGGCTTTCGTTCCATGTTTCCCGAGTTAAACAATCTATTACAACCTGTTTTAATCAAAAAATGTAAAAAAAATTCAAATTAAATTCAATAATGGGATTGTAAAGGCATTTAAACCGAGTAATAAGGCTTTTCTAGGCATGAGTGACTATAAATGATGTTTTTTTGACAATCGATAGCTTTCGTTCCATGTTTCCCGAGATAAACAATCTATTACAATCTGTTTTAATCAAAAAATGTAAAGAAAATTCAAAATAAATTCAATAATGGGATTATAAAAGCATTTAAACCGAGTAATAAGGCTTTTCTAGGCATGAGTGACTATAAATGAACTTTTCTTGACAATGGATGGCTTTTGCTCCACGTTTCCCGAGGCAAACAATCAATTACAATCTGTTTTAATCAAAAAATGTAAAAACAATTCAAAATAAATTCAATAATGGGATTATAAAGGCATTTAAACCGAGTAATAAGGCTTTTCTAGGCATGAGTGACTATAAATGAACTTTTCTTGACAATGGATGGCTTTTGCTCCACGTTTCCCGAGGCAAACAATCAATTACAATATGTTTTAATCAAAAAATGTAAAAACAATTCAAAATAAATTCAATAATGGGATTATAAAGGCATTTAAATCGAGTAATAAGGCTTTTCTAGGCATGAGTGACTATAAATGAACTTTTCTTGACAATGGATGGCTTTTGCTCCACGTTTCCCAAGGTAAACAATTAATTACAATCTGTTTTAATAAAAAAATGTAAAAATAATTCAAAATAAATTCAATAATGGGATTATAAAGGCATTTAAACCGAGTAATAAGGCTTTTCTAGGCATGAGTGACTATAAATGATGTTTTCTTGACAATCGATAGCTTTCGTTCCATGTTTCCCGAGATAAACAATCTATTACAATCTGTTTTAATCAAAAAATGTAAAAAAAATTCAAAATAAATTCAATAATGGGATTATAAAAGCATTTAAACCGAGTAATAAGGCTTTTCTAGGCATGAGTGACTATAAATGAACTTTTCTTGACAATGGATGGCTTTTGCTCCACGTTTCCCGAGGCAAACAATCAATTACAATATGTTTTAATCAAAAAATGTAAAAACAATTCAAAATAAATTCAATAATGGGATTATAAAGGCATTTAAATCGAGTAATAAGGCTTTTCTAGGCATGAGTGACTATAAATGAACTTTTCTTGACAATGGATGGCTTTTGCTCCACGTTTCCCAAGGTAAACAATTAATTACAATCTGTTTTAATAAAAAAATGTAAAAATAATTCAAAATAAATTCAATAATGGGATTATAAAGGCATTTAAACCGAGTAATAAGGCTTTTCTAGGCATGAGTGACTATAAATGATGTTTTCTTGACAATCGATAGCTTTCGTTCCATGTTTCCCGAGATAAACAATCTATTACAATCTGTTTTAATCAAAAAATGTAAAAAAAATTCAAAATAAATTCAATAATGGGATTATAAAAGCATTTAAACCGAGTAATAAGGCTTTTCTAGGCATGAGTGACTATAAATGAACTTTTCTTGACAATGGATGGCTTTTGCTCCACGTTTCCCGAGGCAAACAATCAATTACAATATGTTTTAATAAAAAAATGTAAAAATAATTCAAAATAAATTCAATAATGGGATTATAAGGGCATTTAAACCGAGTAATAAGGCTTTTCTAGGCATGAGTGACTATAAATGATCTTTTCTTGACAATGGATGGCTTTCGTTCCATGTTTCCCGAGATAAACAATCTATTACAACCTGTTTTAATCAAAAAATGTAAAAAAAATTCAAAATAAATTCAATAATGGGATTGTAAAGGCATTTAAACCGAGTAATAAGGCTTTTCTAGGCATGAGTGACTATAAATGAACTTTTCTTGACAATGGATGGCTTTTGCTCCACGTTTCCCGAGGCAAACAATCAATTACAATATGTTTGAATCAAAAAATGTAAAAACAATTCAAAATAAATTCAATAATGGGATTATAAAGGCATTTAAATCGAGTAATAAGGCTTTTCTAGGCATGAGTGACTATAAATGAACTTTTCTTGACAATGGATGGCTTTTGCTCCACGTTTCCCAAGGTAAACAATTAATTACAATCTGTTTTAATAAAAAAATATAAAAATAATTCAAAATAAATTCAATAATGGGATTATAAAGGCATTTAAACCGAGTAATAAGGCTTTTCTAGGCATGAGTGACTATAAATGATGTTTTCTTGACAATCGATAGCTTTCGTTCCATGTTTCCCGAGATAAACAATCTATTACAATCTGTTTTAATCAAAAAATGTAAAAAAAATTCAAAATAAATTCAATAATGGGATTATAAAAGCATTTAAACCGAGTAATAAGGCTTTTCTAGGCATGAGTGACTATAAATGAACTTTTCTTGACAATGGATGGCTTTTGCTCCACGTTTCCCGAGGCAAACAATCAATTACAATATGTTTTAATCAAAAAATGTAAAAACAATTCAAAATAAATTCAATAATGGGATTGTAAAGGCATTTAAACCGAGTAATAAGGCTTTTCTAGGCATGAGTGACTATAAATGATCTTTTCTTGACAATGGATGGCTTTCGTTCCATGTTTCCCGAGATAAACAATCTATTACAACCTGTTTTAATCAAAAAATGTAAAAAAAATTCAAAATAAATTCAATAATGGGATTGTAAAGGCATTTAAACCGAGTAATAAGGCTTTTCTAGGCATGAGTGACTATAAATGATGTTTTCTTGACAATCGATAGCTTTCGTTCCATGTTTCCCGAGATAAACAATCTATTACAATTTGTTTTAATCAAAAAATGTAAAAAAAATTCAAAATAAATTCAATAATGGGATTATAAAAGCATTTAAACCGAGTAATAAGGCTTTTCTAGGCATGAGTGACTATAAATGAACTTTTCTTGACAATGGATGGCTTTTGCTCCACGTTTCCCGAGGCAAACAATCAATTACAATATGTTTTAATAAAAAAATGTAAAAATAATTCAAAATAAATTCAATAATGGGATTATAAGGGCATTTAAACCGAGTAATAGGGCTTTTCTAGGCATGAGTGACTATAAATAATCTTTTCTTGACAATGGATGGCTTTCGTTCCATGTTTCCCGAGATAAACAATCTATTACAATCTGTTTTAACCAAAAACTGTAAAAAAAAATCAAAATAAATTCAATAATGGGATTATAAAGGCATTTAAACCGAGTAATAAGGCTTCTCTAGGCATGAGTGACTATAAATGAACTTTTCTTGACAATGGATGGCTTTTGCTCCACGTTTCTCGAGGCAAACAATCAATTATAATATGTTTTAATCAAAAAATGTAAAAACAATTCAAAATAAATTCAATAATGGGATTATAAAGGCATTTAAATCGAGTAATAAGGCTTTTCTAGGCATGAGTGACTATAAATGATCTTTTCTTGACAATGGATGGCTTTCGTTCCATGTTTCCCGAGATAAACAATCTATTACAATCTGTTTTAATCAAAAACTGTAAAAAAAAATCGAAATAAATTCAATAATGGGATTATAAAGGCATTTAAACCGAGTAATAAGGCTTTTCTAGGCATGAGTGACTATAAATGATCTTTTCTTGACAATGGATGGCTTTTGCTCCACGTTTCCCGAGGCAAATGATTAATTACAATATGTTTTAATCAAAAAATGTAAAAACAATTCAAAATAAATTCAATAATGGGATTATAAAGGCATTTAAATCGAGTAATAAGGCTTTTCTAGGCATGAGTGACTATAAATGATCTTTTCTTGACAATGGATGGCTTTCGTTCCATGTTTCCCGAGATAAACAATCTATTACAATCTGTTTTAATCAAAAACTGTAAAAAAAAATCAAAATAAATTCAATAATGGGATTATAAAGGCATTTAAACCGAGTAATAAGGCTTTTCTAGGCATGAGTGACTATAAATGAACTTTTCTTGACAATGGATGGCTTTTGCTCCACGTTTCCCGAGGCAAACAATCAATTACAATATGTTTTAATCAAAAAATGTAAAAACAATTCAAAATAAATTCAATAATGGGATTATAAAGGCATTTAAATCGAGTAATAAGGCTTTTCTAGGCATGAGTGACTATAAATGAACTTTTCTTGACAATGGATGGCTTTTGCACCACGTTTCCCGAGGCAACCAATCAATTACAATCTGTTTTAATCAAAAAATGTAAAAACAATTCAAAATAAATTCAATAATGGGATTATAAAGGCATTTAAACCGAGTTATAAGGCTTTTCTAGGCATGAGTGACTATAAATGAACTTTTCTTGACAATGGATGGCTTTTGCTCCACGTTTCCCAAGGCAAACAATCAAATACAATCTGTTTTAATGAAAAAATGTAAAAACAATTCAAAATAAATTCGATAATGGGATTATAAAAGCATTTAAACCGAGTAATAAGGCTTTTCTAGGCATGAGTGACTATAAATGAACTTTTCTTGACAATGGATGGCTTTCGCTCCATGTTTCCCGAGGCAAACAATCAAATACAATCTGTTTTAATCAAAAAATGTCAAAAAAGTTCAAAATAAATTCAATAATGGGATTATAAAGGCATTTAAACCGAGTAATAAGGCTTTTCTAGGCATGAGTGTATATAAATGATGTTTTCTTGACAATGGATGGCTTTCGTTCCATGTTTCCCGAGATAAACAATGTATTAGAATATTTTTTAATCAAAAAATGTAAAAAAAATTCAAATTAAATTCAATAATGGGATTATAAAGGCATTTAAACCGAGTAATAAGGCTTTTCTAGGCATGAGTGACTATAAATGATGTTTTTTTGACAATCGATAGCTTTCGTTCCATGTTTCCCGAGATAAACAATCTATTACAATCTGTTTTAATCAAAAAATGTAAAGAAAATTCAAAATAAATTCAATAATGGGATTATAAAAGCATTTAAACCGAGTAATAAGGCTTTTCTAGGCATGAGTGACTATAAATGAACTTTTCTTGACAATGGATGGCTTTTGCTCCACGTTTCCCGAGGCAAACAATCAATTACAATCTGTTTTAATCAAAAAATGTAAAAACAATTCAAAATAAATTCAATAATGGGATTATAAAGGCATTTAAACCGAGTAATAAGGCTTTTCTAGGCATGAGTGACTATAAATGAACTTTTCTTGACAATGGATGGCTTTTGCTCCACGTTTCCCGAGGCAAACAATCAATTACAATATGTTTTAATCAAAAAATGTAAAAACAATTCAAAATAAATTCAATAATGGGATTATAAAGGCATTTAAATCGAGTAATAAGGCTTTTCTAGGCATGAGTGACTATAAATGAACTTTTCTTGACAATGGATGGCTTTTGCTCCACGTTTCCCAAGGTAAACAATTAATTACAATCTGTTTTAATAAAAAAATGTAAAAATAATTCAAAATAAATTCAATAATGGGATTATAAAGGCATTTAAACCGAGTAATAAGGCTTTTCTAGGCATGAGTGACTATAAATGATGTTTTCTTGACAATCGATAGCTTTCGTTCCATGTTTCCCGAGATAAACAATCTATTACAATCTGTTTTAATCAAAAAATGTAAAAAAAATTCAAAATAAATTCAATAATGGGATTATAAAAGCATTTAAACCGAGTAATAAGGCTTTTCTAGGCATGAGTGACTATAAATGAACTTTTCTTGACAATGGATGGCTTTTGCTCCACGTTTCCCGAGGCAAACAATCAATTACAATATGTTTTAATCAAAAAATGTAAAAACAATTCAAAATAAATTCAATAATGGGATTGTAAAGGCATTTAAACCGAGTAATAAGGCTTTTCTAGGCATGAGTGACTATAAATGATCTTTTCTTGACAATGGATGGCTTTCGTTCCATGTTTCCCGAGATAAACAATCTATTACAACCTGTTTTAATCAAAAAATGTAAAAAAAATTCAAAATAAATTCAATAATGGGATTGTAAAGGCATTTAAACCGAGTAATAAGGCTTTTCTAGGCATGAGTGACTATAAATGATGTTTTCTTGACAATCGATAGCTTTCGTTCCATGTTTCCCGAGATAAACAATCTATTACAATTTGTTTTAATCAAAAAATGTAAAAAAAATTCAAAATAAATTCAATAATGGGATTATAAAAGCATTTAAACCGAGTAATAAGGCTTTTCTAGGCATGAGTGACTATAAATGAACTTTTCTTGACAATGGATGGCTTTTGCTCCACGTTTCCCGAGGCAAACAATCAATTACAATATGTTTTAATAAAAAAATGTAAAAATAATTCAAAATAAATTCAATAATGGGATTATAAGGGCATTTAAACCGAGTAATAGGGCTTTTCTAGGCATGAGTGACTATAAATAATCTTTTCTTGACAATGGATGGCTTTCGTTCCATGTTTCCCGAGATAAACAATCTATTACAATCTGTTTTAACCAAAAACTGTAAAAAAAAATCAAAATAAATTCAATAATGGGATTATAAAGGCATTTAAACCGAGTAATAAGGCTTCTCTAGGCATGAGTGACTATAAATGAACTTTTCTTGACAATGGATGGCTTTTGCTCCACGTTTCTCGAGGCAAACAATCAATTATAATATGTTTTAATCAAAAAATGTAAAAACAATTCAAAATAAATTCAATAATGGGATTATAAAGGCATTTAAATCGAGTAATAAGGCTTTTCTAGGCATGAGTGACTATAAATGATCTTTTCTTGACAATGGATGGCTTTCGTTCCATGTTTCCCGAGATAAACAATCTATTACAATCTGTTTTAATCAAAAACTGTAAAAAAAAATCGAAATAAATTCAATAATGGGATTATAAAGGCATTTAAACCGAGTAATAAGGCTTTTCTAGGCATGAGTGACTATAAATGATCTTTTCTTGACAATGGATGGCTTTTGCTCCACGTTTCCCGAGGCAAATGATTAATTACAATATGTTTTAATCAAAAAATGTAAAAACAATTCAAAATAAATTCAATAATGGGATTATAAAGGCATTTAAATCGAGTAATAAGGCTTTTCTAGGCATGAGTGACTATAAATGATCTTTTCTTGACAATGGATGGCTTTCGTTCCATGTTTCCCGAGATAAACAATCTATTACAATCTGTTTTAATCAAAAACTGTAAAAAAAAATCAAAATAAATTCAATAATGGGATTATAAAGGCATTTAAACCGAGTAATAAGGCTTTTCTAGGCATGAGTGACTATAAATGAACTTTTCTTGACAATGGATGGCTTTTGCTCCACGTTTCCCGAGGCAAACAATCAATTACAATATGTTTTAATCAAAAAATGTAAAAACAATTCAAAATAAATTCAATAATGGGATTATAAAGGCATTTAAATCGAGTAATAAGGCTTTTCTAGGCATGAGTGACTATAAATGAACTTTTCTTGACAATGGATGGCTTTTGCACCACGTTTCCCGAGGCAACCAATCAATTACAATCTGTTTTAATCAAAAAATGTAAAAACAATTCAAAATAAATTCAATAATGGGATTATAAAGGCATTTAAACCGAGTTATAAGGCTTTTCTAGGCATGAGTGACTATAAATGAACTTTTCTTGACAATGGATGGCTTTTGCTCCACGTTTCCCAAGGCAAACAATCAAATACAATCTGTTTTAATGAAAAAATGTAAAAACAATTCAAAATAAATTCGATAATGGGATTATAAAAGCATTTAAACCGAGTAATAAGGCTTTTCTAGGCATGAGTGACTATAAATGAACTTTTCTTGACAATGGATGGCTTTCGCTCCATGTTTCCCGAGGCAAACAATCAAATACAATCTGTTTTAATCAAAAAATGTCAAAAAAGTTCAAAATAAATTCAATAATGGGATTATAAAGGCATTTAAACCGAGTAATAAGGCTTTTCTAGGCATGAGTGTATATAAATGATGTTTTCTTGACAATGGATGGCTTTCGTTCCATGTTTCCCGAGATAAACAATGTATTAGAATATTTTTTAATCAAAAAATGTAAAAAAAATTCAAATTAAATTCAATAATGGGATTATAAAGGCATTTAAACCGAGTAATAAGGCTTTTCTAGGCATGAGTGACTATAAATGATGTTTTTTTGACAATCGATAGCTTTCGTTCCATGTTTCCCGAGATAAACAATCTATTACAATCTGTTTTAATCAAAAAATGTAAAGAAAATTCAAAATAAATTCAATAATGGGATTATAAAAGCATTTAAACCGAGTAATAAGGCTTTTCTAGGCATGAGTGACTATAAATGAACTTTTCTTGACAATGGATGGCTTTTGCTCCACGTTTCCCGAGGCAAACAATCAATTACAATCTGTTTTAATCAAAAAATGTAAAAACAATTCAAAATAAATTCAATAATGGGATTATAAAGGCATTTAAACCGAGTAATAAGGCTTTTCTAGGCATGAGTGACTATAAATGAACTTTTCTTGACAATGGATGGCTTTTGCTCCACGTTTCCCGAGGCAAACAATCAATTACAATATGTTTTAATCAAAAAATGTAAAAACAATTCAAAATAAATTCAATAATGGGATTATAAAGGCATTTAAATCGAGTAATAAGGCTTTTCTAGGCATGAGTGACTATAAATGAACTTTTCTTGACAATGGATGGCTTTTGCTCCACGTTTCCCAAGGTAAACAATTAATTACAATCTGTTTTAATAAAAAAATGTAAAAATAATTCAAAATAAATTCAATAATGGGATTATAAAGGCATTTAAACCGAGTAATAAGGCTTTTCTAGGCATGAGTGACTATAAATGATGTTTTCTTGACAATCGATAGCTTTCGTTCCATGTTTCCCGAGATAAACAATCTATTACAATCTGTTTTAATCAAAAAATGTAAAAAAAATTCAAAATAAATTCAATAATGGGATTATAAAAGCATTTAAACCGAGTAATAAGGCTTTTCTAGGCATGAGTGACTATAAATGAACTTTTCTTGACAATGGATGGCTTTTGCTCCACGTTTCCCGAGGCAAACAATCAATTACAATATGTTTTAATCAAAAAATGTAAAAACAATTCAAAATAAATTCAATAATGGGATTGTAAAGGCATTTAAACCGAGTAATAAGGCTTTTCTAGGCATGAGTGACTATAAATGATCTTTTCTTGACAATGGATGGCTTTCGTTCCATGTTTCCCGAGATAAACAATCTATTACAACCTGTTTTAATCAAAAAATGTAAAAAAAATTCAAAATAAATTCAATAATGGGATTGTAAAGGCATTTAAACCGAGTAATAAGGCTTTTCTAGGCATGAGTGACTATAAATGATGTTTTCTTGACAATCGATAGCTTTCGTTCCATGTTTCCCGAGATAAACAATCTATTACAATTTGTTTTAATCAAAAAATGTAAAAAAAATTCAAAATAAATTCAATAATGGGATTATAAAAGCATTTAAACCGAGTAATAAGGCTTTTCTAGGCATGAGTGACTATAAATGAACTTTTCTTGACAATGGATGGCTTTTGCTCCACGTTTCCCGAGGCAAACAATCAATTACAATATGTTTTAATAAAAAAATGTAAAAATAATTCAAAATAAATTCAATAATGGGATTATAAGGGCATTTAAACCGAGTAATAGGGCTTTTCTAGGCATGAGTGACTATAAATAATCTTTTCTTGACAATGGATGGCTTTCGTTCCATGTTTCCCGAGATAAACAATCTATTACAATCTGTTTTAATCAAAAACTGTAAAAAAAAATCAAAATAAATTCAATAATGGGATTATAAAGGCAATTAAACCGAGTAATAAGGCTTCTCTAGGCATGAGTGACTATAAATGAACTTTTCTTGACAATGGATGGCTTTTGCTCCACGTTTCTCGAGGCAAACAATCAATTATAATATGTTTTAATCAAAAAATGTAAAAACAATTCAAAATAAATTCAATAATGGGATTATAAAGGCATTTAAATCGAGTAATAAGGCTTTTCTAGGCATGAGTGACTATAAATGATCTTTTCTTGACAATGGATGGCTTTCGTTCCATGTTTCCCGAGATAAACAATCTATTACAATCTGTTTTAATCAAAAACTGTAAAAAAAAATCGAAATAAATTCAATAATGGGATTATAAAGGCATTTAAACCGAGTAATAAGGCTTTTCTAGGCATGAGTGACTATAAATGATCTTTTCTTGACAATGGATGGCTTTTGCTCCACGTTTCCCGAGGCAAATGATTAATTACAATATGTTTTAATCAAAAAATGTAAAAACAATTCAAAATAAATTCAATAATGGGATTATAAAGGCATTTAAATCGAGTAATAAGGCTTTTCTAGGCATGAGTGACTATAAATGATCTTTTCTTGACAATGGATGGCTTTCGTTCCATGTTTCCCGAGATAAACAATCTATTACAATCTGTTTTAATCAAAAACTGTAAAAAAAAATCAAAATAAATTCAATAATGGGATTATAAAGGCATTTAAACCGAGTAATAAGGCTTTTCTAGGCATGAGTGACTATAAATGAACTTTTCTTGACAATGGATGGCTTTTGCTCCACGTTTCCCGAGGCAAACAATCAATTACAATATGTTTTAATCAAAAAATGTAAAAACAATTCAAAATAAATTCAATAATGGGATTATAAAGGCATTTAAATCGAGTAATAAGGCTTTTCTAGGCATGAGTGACTATAAATGAACTTTTCTTGACAATGGATGGCTTTTGCACCACGTTTCCCGAGGCAACCAATCAATTACAATCTGTTTTAATCAAAAAATGTAAAAACAATTCAAAATAAATTCAATAATGGGATTATAAAGGCATTTAAACCGAGTTATAAGGCTTTTCTAGGCATGAGTGACTATAAATGAACTTTTCTTGACAATGGATGGCTTTTGCTCCACGTTTCCCAAGGCAAACAATCAAATACAATCTGTTTTAATGAAAAAATGTAAAAACAATTCAAAATAAATTCGATAATGGGATTATAAAAGCATTTAAACCGAGTAATAAGGCTTTTCTAGGCATGAGTGACTATAAATGAACTTTTCTTGACAATGGATGGCTTTCGCTCCATGTTTCCCGAGGCAAACAATCAAATACAATCTGTTTTAATCAAAAAATGTCAAAAAAGTTCAAAATAAATTCAATAATGGGATTATAAAGGCATTTAAACCGAGTAATAAGGCTTTTCTAGGCATGAGTGTATATAAATGATGTTTTCTTGACAATGGATGGCTTTCGTTCCATGTTTCCCGAGATAAACAATGTATTAGAATATTTTTTAATCAAAAAATGTAAAAAAAATTCAAATTAAATTCAATAATGGGATTATAAAGGCATTTAAATCGAGTAATAAGGCTTTTCTAGGCATGAGTGACTATAAATGAACTTTTCTTGACAATGGATGGCTTTTGCTCCACGTTTCCCGAGGCAAACAATCTATTACAATATGTTTTAATAAAAAACTGTAAAAATAATTCAAAATAAATTCAATAATGGGATTATAAGGGCATTTAAACCGAGTAATAAGGCTTTTCTCGGCATGAGTGACTATAAATGATCTTTTCTTGACAATGGATGGCTTTCGTTCCATGTTTCCCCAGATAAACAATCTATTACAACCTGTTTTAATCAAAAAATGTAAAAAAAATTCAAAATAAATTCAATAATGGGATTGTAAAGGCATTTAAACCGAGTAATAAGGCTTTTCTAGGCATGAGTGACTATAAATGAACTTTTCTTGACAATGGATGGATTTTGCTCCACGTTTCCCGAGGCAAACAATCAATTACAATATGTTTTAATCAAAAAATGTAAAAACAATTCAAAATAAATTCAATAATGCGATTATAAAGGCATTTAGATTGAGTAATAAGGCTTTTCTAGGCATGAGTGACTATAAATGAACTTTTCTTGACAATGGATGGCTTTTGCTCCACGTTTCCCGAGGCAAACAATCAATTACAATCTGTTTTAATCAAAAAAGGTAAAAAAAAATCAAAATAAATTCAATAATGGGATTATAAAAGCATTTAAACCGAGTAATAAGGCTTTTCTAGGCATGAGTGACTATAAATGGTCTTTCTTGACAATGGATGGCTTTCGTTCCATGTTTCCCGAGATAAACAATCTATTACAATCTGTTTTAATCAAAAAATGTAAAAAAAATTCAAAATAAATTCAATAATGGGATTGTAAAGGCATTTAAACCGAGTAATAAGGCTTCTCTAGGCATGAGTGACTATAAATGACCTTTTCTTGACAATGGATGGCATTTGCTCCATGTTTCCCAAGGCAAACAATCAATTACAATCTGTTTTAATTAAAAAATGTAAAAACAATTCAAAATAAATTCAATAATGGGATTATAAAGGCATGTAATACGAGTAATAAGGCTTTTCTAGGCATGAGTGACTATAAATGAACTTTTCTTGACAATGGATGGCTTTTGCTCCACGTTTCCCGAGGCAAACAATCAATTACAATCTGTTTTAATCAAAAAATGTAAAAACAATTCAAAATAAATTCAATAATGGGATTATAAAGGCATTTAAACCGAGTAATAAGGCTTTTCTAGGCATGAGTGACTATAAATGAACTTTTCTTGACAATGGATGGCTTTTGCTCCACGTTTCCCGAGGCAAACAATCAATTACAATATGTTTTAATCAAAAAATGTAAAAACAATTCAAAATAAATTCAATAATGGGATTATAAAGGCATTTAAATCGAGTAATAAGGCTTTTCTAGGCATGAGTGACTATAAATGAACTTTTCTTGACAATGGATGGCTTTTGCTCCACGTTTCCCAAGGTAAACAATTAATTACAATCTGTTTTAATAAAAAAATGTAAAAATAATTCAAAATAAATTCAATAATGGGATTATAAAGGCATTTAAACCGAGTAATAAGGCTTTTCTAGGCATGAGTGACTATAAATGATGTTTTCTTGACAATCGATAGCTTTCGTTCCATGTTTCCCGAGATAAACAATCTATTACAATCTGTTTTAATCAAAAAATGTAAAAAAAATTCAAAATAAATTCAATAATGGGATTATAAAAGCATTTAAACCGAGTAATAAGGCTTTTCTAGGCATGAGTGACTATAAATGAACTTTTCTTGACAATGGATGGCTTTTGCTCCACGTTTCCCGAGGCAAACAATCAATTACAATATGTTTTAATAAAAAAATGTAAAAATAATTCAAAATTAATTCAATAATGGGATTATAAGGGCATTTAAACCGAGTAATAAGGCTTTTCTAGGCATGAGTGACTATAAATGATCTTTTCTTGACAATGGATGGCTTTCGTTCCATGTTTCCCGAGATAAACAATCTATTACAACCTGTTTTAATCAAAAAATGTAAAAAAAATTCAAAATAAATTCAATAATGGGATTGTAAAGGCATTTAAACCGAGTAATAAGGCTTTTCTAGGCATGAGTGACTATAAATGAACTTTTCTTGACAATGGATGGCTTTTGCTCCACGTTTCCCGAGGCAAACAATCAATTACAATATGTTTTAATCAAAAAATGTAAAAACAATTCAAAATAAATTCAATAATGGGATTATAAAGGCATTTAAATCGAGTAATAAGGCTTTTCTAGGCATGAGTGACTATAAATGAACTTTTCTTGACAATGGATGGCTTTTGCTCCACGTTTCCCAAGGTAAACAATTAATTACAATCTGTTTTAATAAAAAAATGTAAAAATAATTCAAAATAAATTCAATAATGGGATTATAAAGGCATTTAAACCGAGTAATAAGGCTTTTCTAGGCATGAGTGACTATAAATGATGTTTTCTTGACAATCGATAGCTTTCGTTCCATGTTTCCCGAGATAAACAATCTATTACAATCTGTTTTAATCAAAAAATGTAAAAAAAATTCAAAATTAATTCAATAATGGGATTATAAAAGCATTTAAACCGAGTAATAAGGCTTTTCTAGGCATGAGTGACTATAAATGAACTTTTCTTGACAATGGATGGCTTTTGCTCCACGTTTCCCGAGGCAAACAATCAATTACAATATGTTTTAATCAAAAAATGTAAAAACAATTCAAAATAAATTCAATAATGGGATTGTAAAGGCATTTAAACCGAGTAATAAGGCTTTTCTAGGCATGAGTGACTATAAATGATCTTTTCTTGACAATGGATGGCTTTCGTTCCATGTTTCCCGAGATAAACAATCTATTACAACCTGTTTTAATCAAAAAATGTAAAAAAAATTCAAAATAAATTCAATAATGGGATTGTAAAGGCATTTAAACCGAGTAATAAGGCTTTTCTAGGCATGAGTGACTATAAATGATGTTTTCTTGACAATCGATAGCTTTCGTTCCATGTTTCCCGAGATAAACAATCTATTACAATCTGTTTTAATCAAAAAATGTAAAAAAAATTCAAAATAAATTCAATAATGGGATTATAAAAGCATTTAAACCGAGTAATAAGGCTTTTCTAGGCATGAGTGACTATAAATGATCTTTTCTTGACAATGGATGGCTTTTGCTCCACGTTTCCCGAGGCAAACAATCAATTACAATATGTTTTAAAAAAAATATGTAAAAATAATTCAAAATAAATTCAATAATGGGATTATAAGGGCATTTAAACCGAGTAATAAGGCTTTTCTAGGCATGAGTGACTATAAATGAACTTTTCTTGACAATGGATGGCTTTTGCTCCACGTTTCCCGAGGCAAATAATCAATTACAATATGTTTTAATCAAAAAATGTAAAAACAATTCAAAATAAATTCAATAATGGGATTATAAAGGCATTTAAATCGAGTAATAAGGCTTTTCTAGGCATGAGTGACTATAAATGAACTTTTCTTGACAATGGATGGCTTTTGCTCCACGTTTCCCAAGGTAAACAATTAATTACAATCTGTTTTCATAAAAAAATGTAAAAATAATTCAAAATAAATTCAATAATGGGATTATAAAGGCATTTAAACCGAGTAATAAGGCTTTTCTAGGCATGAGTGACTATAAATGATGTTTTCTTGACAATCGATAGCTTTCGTTCCATGTTTCCCGAGATAAACAATCTATTACAATCTGTTTTAATCAAAAAATGTAAAAAAAATTCAAAATAAATTCAATAATGGGATTATAAAAGCATTTAAACCGAGTAATAAGGCTTTTCTAGGCATGAGTGACTATAAATAAACTTTTCTTGACAATGGATGGCTTTTGCTCCACGTTTCCCGAGGCAAACAATCAATTACAATATGTTTTAATCAAAAAATGTAAAAACAATTCAAAATAAATTCAATAATGGGATTATAAAGGCATTTAAATCGAGTAATAAGGCTTTTCTAGGCATGAGTGACTATAAATGAACTTTTCTTGACAATGGATGGCTTTTGCTCCACGTTTCCCAAGGTAAACAATTAATTACAATCTGTTTTAATAAAAAAATGTAAAAATAATTCAAAATAAATTCAATAATGGGATTATAAAGGCATTTAAACCGAGTAATAAGGCTTTTCTAGGCATGAGTGACTATAAATGATGTTTTCTTGACAATCGATAGCTTTCGTTCCATGTTTCCCGAGATAAACAATCTATTACAATCTGTTTTAATCAAAAAATGTAAAAAAAATTCAAAATAAATTCAATAATGGGATTATAAAAGCATTTAAACCGAGTAATAAGGCTTTTCTAGGCATGAGTGACTATAAATGAACTTTTCTTGACAATGGATGGCTTTTGCTCCACGTTTCCCGAGGCAAACAATCAATTACAATATGTTTTAATAAAAAAATGTAAAAATAATTCAAAATAAATTCAATAATGGGATTATAAGGGCATTTAAACCGAGTAATAAGGCTTTTCTAGGCATGAGTGACTATAAATGATCTTTTCTTGACAATGGATGGCTTTCGTTCCATGTTTCCCGAGATAAACAATCTATTACAACCTGTTTTAATCAAAAAATGTAAAAAAAATTCAAAATAAATTCAATAATGGGATTGTAAAGGCATTTAAACCGAGTAATAAGGCTTTTCTAGGCATGAGTGACTATAAATGATGTTTTCTTGACAATCGATAGCTTTCGTTCCATGTTTCCCGAGATAAACAATCTATTACAATCTGTTTTAATCAAAAAATGTAAAAAAAATTCAAAATAAATTCAATAATGGGATTATAAAAGCATTTAAACCGAGTAATAAGGCTTTTCTAGGCATGAGTGACTATAAATGAACTTTTCTTGACAATGGATGGCTTTTGCTCCACGTTTCCCGAGGCAAACAATCAATTACAATATGTTTTAATCAAAAAATGTAAAAACAATTCAAAATAAATTCAATAATGGGATTATAAAGGCATTTAAATCGAGTAATAAGGCTTTTCTAGGCATGAGTGACTATAAATGAACTTTTCTTGACAATGGATGGCTTTTGCTCCACGTTTCCCAAGGTAAACAATTAATTACAATCTGTTTTAATCAAAAAATGTAAAAAAAATTCAAAATAAATTCAATAATGGGATTGTAAAGGCATTTAAACCGAGTAATAAGGCTTTTCTAGGCATGAGTGACTATAAATGATGTTTTCTTGACAATCGATAGCTTTCGTTCCATGTTTCCCGAGATAAACAATCTATTACAATCTGTTTTAATCAAAAAATGTAAAAAAAATTCAAAATAAATTCAATAATGGGATTATAAAAGCATTTAAACCGAGTAATAAGGCTTTTCTAGGCATGAGTGACTATAAATGAACTTTTCTTGACAATGGATGGCTTTTGCTCCACGTTTCCCGAGGCAAACAATCAATTACAATCTGTTTTAATCAAAAAATGTAAAAACAATTCAAAATAAATTCAATAATGGGATTATAAAGGCATTTAAACCGAGTAATAAGGCTTTTCTAGGCATGAGTGACTATAAATGAACTTTTCTTGACAATGGATGGCTTTTGCTCCACGTTTCCCGAGGCAAACAATCAATTACAATATGTTTTAATCAAAAAATGTAAAAACAATTCAAAATAAATTCAATAATGGGATTATAAAGGCATTTAAATCGAGTAATAAGGCTTTTCTAGGCATGAGTGACTATAAATGAACTTTTCTTGACAATGGATGGCTTTTGCTCCACGTTTCCCAAGGTAATCAATTAATTACAATCTGTTTTAATAAAAAAATGTAAAAATAATTCAAAATAAATTCAATAATGGGATTATAAAGGCATTTAAACCGAGTAATAAGGCTTTTCTAGGCATGAGTGACTATAAATGATGTTTTCTTGACAATCGATAGCTTTCGTTCCATGTTTCCCGAGATAAACAATCTATTACAATCTGTTTTAATCAAAAAATGTAAAAAAAATTCAAAATAAATTCAATAATGGGATTATAAAAGCATTTAAACCGAGTAATAAGGCTTTTCTAGGCATGAGTGACTATAAATGAACTTTTCTTGACAATGGATGGCTTTTGCTCCACGTTTCCCGAGGCAAACAATCAATTACAATATGTTTTAATAAAAAAATGTAAAAATAATTCAAAATAAATTCAATAATGGGATTATAAGGGCATTTAAACCGAGTAATAAGGCTTTTCTAGGCATGAGTGACTATAAATGATCTTTTCTTGACAATGGATGGCTTTCGTTCCATGTTTCCCGAGATAAACAATCTATTACAACCTGTTTTAATCAAAAAATGTAAAAAAAATTCAAAATAAATTCAATAATGGGATTGTAAAGGCATTTAAACCGAGTAATAAGGCTTTTCTAGGCATGAGTGACTATAAATGAACTTTTCTTGACAATGGATGGCTTTTGCTCCACGTTTCCCGAGGCAAACAATCAATTACAATATGTTTTAATCAAAAAATGTAAAAACAATTCAAAATAAATTCAATAATGGGATTATAAAGGCATTTAAATCGAGTAATAAGGCTTTTCTAGGCATGAGTGACTATAAATGAACTTTTCTTGACAATGGATGGCTTTTGCTCCACGTTTCCCAAGGTAAACAATTAATTACAATCTGTTTTAATAAAAAAATGTAAAAATAATTCAAAATAAATTCAATAATGGGATTATAAAGGCATTTAAACCGAGTAATAAGGCTTTTCTAGGCATGAGTGACTATAAATGATGTTTTCTTGACAATCGATAGCTTTCGTTCCATGTTTCCCGAGATAAACAATCTATTACAATCTGTTTTAATCAAAAAATGTAAAAAAAATTCAAAATAAATTCAATAATGGGATTATAAAAGCATTTAAACCGAGTAATAAGGCTTTTCTAGGCATGAGTGACTATAAATGAACTTTTCTTGACAATGGATGGCTTTTGCTCCACGTTTCCCGAGGCAAACAATCAATTACAATATGTTTTAATCAAAAAATGTAAAAACAATTCAAAATAAATTCAATAATGGGATTGTAAAGGCATTTAAACCGAGTAATAAGGCTTTTCTAGGCATGAGTGACTATAAATGATCTTTTCTTGACAATGGATGGCTTTCGTTCCATGTTTCCCGAGATACACAATCTATTACAACCTGTTTTAATCAAAAAATGTAAAAAAAATTCAAAATAAATTCAATAATGGGATTGTAAAGGCATTTAAACCGAGTAATAAGGCTTTTCTAGGCATGAGTGACTATAAATGATGTTTTCTTGACAATCGATAGCTTTCGTTCCATGTTTCCCGAGATAAACAATCTATTACAATCTGTTTTAATCAAAAAATGTAAAAAAAATTCAAAATAAATTCAATAATGGGATTATAAAAGCATTTAAACCGAGTAATAAGGCTTTTCTAGGCATGAGTGACTATAAATGAACTTTTCTTGACAATGGATGGCTTTTGCTCCACGTTTCCCGAGGCAAACAATCAATTACAATATGTTTTAATCAAAAAATGTAAAAACAATTCAAAATAAATTCAATAATGGGATTATAAAGGCATTTAAATCGAGTAATAAGGCTTTTCTAGGCATGAGTGACTATAAATGAACTTTTCTTGACAATGGATGGCTTTTGCTCCACGTTTCCCAAGGTAAACAATTAATTACAATCTGTTTTAATCAAAAAATGTAAAAAAAATTCAAAATAAATTCAATAATGGGATTGTAAAGGCATTTAAACCGAGTAATAAGGCTTTTCTAGGCATGAGTGACTATAAATGATGTTTTCTTGACAATCGATAGCTTTCGTTCCATGTTTCCCGAGATAAACAATCTATTACAATCTGTTTTAATCAAAAAATGTAAAAAAAATTCAAAATAAATTCAATAATGGGATTATAAAAGCATTTAAACCGAGTAATAAGGCTTTTCTAGGCATGAGTGACTATAAATGAACTTTTCTTGACAATGGATGGCTTTTGCTCCACGTTTCCCGAGGCAAACAATTAATTACAATCTGTTTTAATCAAAAAATGTAAAAACAATTCAAAATAAATTCAATAATGGGATTATAAAGGCATTTAAACCGAGTAATAAGGCTTTTCTAGGCATGAGTGACTATAAATGAACTTTTCTTGACAATGGATGGCTTTTGCTCCACGTTTCCCGAGGCAAACAATCAATTACAATATGTTTTAATCAAAAAATGTAAAAACAATTCAAAATAAATTCAATAATGGGATTATAAAGGCATTTAAATCGAGTAATAAGGCTTTTCTAGGCATGAGTGACTATAAATGAACTTTTCTTGACAATGGATGGCTTTTGCTCCACGTTTCCCAAGGTAAACAATTAATTACAATCTGTTTTAATAAAAAAATGTAAAAATAATTCAAAATAAATTCAATAATGGGATTATAAAGGCATTTAAACCGAGTAATAAGGCTTTTCTAGGCATGAGTGACTATAAATGATGTTTTCTTGACAATCGATAGCTTTCGTTCCATGTTTCCCGAGATAAACAATCTATTACAATCTGTTTTAATCAAAAAATGTAAAAAAAATTCAAAATAAATTCAATAATGGGATTATAAAAGCATTTAAACCGAGTAATAAGGCTTTTCTAGGCATGAGTGACTATAAATGAACTTTTCTTGACAATGGATGGCTTTTGCTCCACGTTTCCCGAGGCAAACAATCAATTACAATATGTTTTAATAAAAAAATGTAAAAATAATTCAAAATAAATTCAATAATGGGATTATAAGGGCATTTAAACCGAGTAATAAGGCTTTTCTAGGCATGAGTGACTATAAATGATCTTTTCTTGACAATGGATGGCTTTCGTTCCATGTTTCCCGAGATAAACAATCTATTACAACCTGTTTTAATCAAAAAATGTAAAAAAAATTCAAAATAAATTCAATAATGGGATTGTAAAGGCATTTAAACCGAGTAATAAGGCTTTTCTAGGCATGAGTGACTATAAATGAACTTTTCTTGACAATGGATGGCTTTTGCTCCACGTTTCCCGAGGCAAACAATCAATTACAATATGTTTTAATCAAAAAATGTAAAAACAATTCAAAATAAATTCAATAATGGGATTATAAAGGCATTTAAATCGAGTAATAAGGCTTTTCTAGGCATGAGTGACTATAAATGAACTTTTCTTGACAATGGATGGCTTTTGCTCCACGTTTCCCAAGGTAAACAATTAATTACAATCTGTTTTAATAAAAAAATGTAAAAATAATTCAAAATAAATTCAATAATGGGATTATAAAGGCATTTAAACCGAGTAATAAGGCTTTTCTAGGCATGAGTGACTATAAATGATGTTTTCTTGACAATCGATAGCTTTCGTTCCATGTTTCCCGAGATAAACAATCTATTACAATCTGTTTTAATCAAAAAATGTAAAAAAAATTGAAAATAAATTCAATAATGGGATTATAAAAGCATTTAAACCGAGTAATAAGGCTTTTCTAGGCATGAGTGACTATAAATGAACTTTTCTTGACAATGGATGGCTTTTGCTCCACGTTTCCCGAGGCAAACAATCAATTACAATATGTTTTAATCAAAAAATGTAAAAACAATTCAAAATAAATTCAATAATGGGATTGTAAAGGCATTTAAACCGAGTAATAAGGCTTTTCTAGGCATGAGTGACTATAAATGATCTTTTCTTGACAATGGATGGCTTTCGTTCCATGTTTCCCGAGATAAACAATCTATTACAACCTGTTTTAATCAAAAAATGTAAAAAAAATTCAAAATAAATTCAATAATGGGATTGTAAAGGCATTTAAACCGAGTAATAAGGCTTTTCTAGGCATGAGTGACTATAAATGATGTTTTCTTGACAATCGATAGCTTTCGTTCCATGTTTCCCGAGATAAACAATCTATTACAATCTGTTTTAATCAAAAAATGTAAAAAAAATTCAAAATAAATTCAATAATGGGATTATAAAAGCATTTAAACCGAGTAATAAGGCTTTTCTAGGCATGAGTGACTATAAATGAACTTTTCTTGACAATGGATGGCTTTTGCTCCACGTTTCCCGAGGCAAACAATCAATTACAATATGTTTTAATAAAAAAATGTAAAAATAATTCAAAATAAATTCAATAATGGGATTATAAGGGCATTTAAACCGAGTAATAAGGCTTTTCTAGGCATGAGTGACTATAAATGAACTTTTCTTGACAATGGATGGCTTTTGCTCCACGTTTCCCGAGGCAAACAATCAATTACAATATGTTTTAATCAAAAAATGTAAAAACAATTCAAAATAAATTCAATAATGGGATTATAAAGGCATTTAAATCGAGTAATAAGGCTTTTCTAGGCATGAGTGACTATAAATGAACTTTTCTTGAAAATGGATGGCTTTTGCTCCACGTTTCCCAAGGTAAACAATTAATTACAATCTGTTTTAATAAAAAAATGTAAAAATAATTCAAAATAAATTCAATAATGGGATTATAAAGGCATTTAAACCGAGTAATAAGGCTTTTCTAGGCATGAGTGACTATAAATGATGTTTTCTTGACAATCGATAGCTTTCGTTCCATGTTTCCCGAGATAAACAATCTATTACAATCTGTTTTAATCAAAAAATGTAAAAAAAATTCAAAATAAATTCAATAATGGGATTATAAAAGCATTTAAACCGAGTAATAAGGCTTTTCTAGGCATGAGTGACTATAAATGAACTTTTCTTGACAATGGATGGCTTTTGCTCCACGTTTCCCGAGGCAAACAATCAATTACAATATGTTTTAATCAAAAAATGTAAAAACAATTCAAAATAAATTCAATAATGGGATTGTAAAGGCATTTAAACCGAGTAATAAGGCTTTTCTAGGCATGAGTGACTATAAATGATCTTTTCTTGACAATGGATGGCTTTCGTTCCATGTTTCCCGAGATAAACAATCTATTACAACCTGTTTTAATCAAAAAATGTAAAAAAAATTCAAAATAAATTCAATAATGGGATTGTAAAGGCATTTAAACCGAGTAATAAGGCTTTTCTAGGCATGAGTGACTATAAATGATGTTTTCTTGACAATCGATAGCTTTCGTTCCATGTTTCCCGAGATAAACAATCTATTACAATCTGTTTTAATCAAAAAATGTAAAAAAAATTCAAAATAAATTCAATAATGGGATTATAAAAGCATTTAAACCGAGTAATAAGGCTTTTCTAGGCATGAGTGACTATAAATGAACTTTTCTTGACAATGGATGGCTTTTGCTCCACGTTTCCCGAGGCAAACAATCAATTACAATATGTTTTAATAAAAAAATGTAAAAATAATTCAAAATAAATTCAATAATGGGATTATAAGGGCATTTAAACCGAGTAATAAGGCTTTTCTAGGCATGAGTGACTATAAATGATCTTTTCTTGACAATGGATGGCTTTCGTTCCATGTTTCCCGAGATAAACAATCTATTACAACCTGTTTTAATCAAAAAATGTAAAAAAAATTCAAAATAAATTCAATAATGGGATTGTAAAGGCATTTAAACCGAGTAATAAGGCTTTTCTAGGCATGAGTGACTATAAATGAACTTTTCTTGACAATGGATGGCTTTTGCTCCACGTTTCCCGAGGCAAACAATCAATTACAATATGTTTTAATCAAAAAATGTAAAAACAATTCAAAATAAATTCAATAATGGGATTATAAAGGCATTTAAATCGAGTAATAAGGCTTTTCTAGGCATGAGTGACTATAAATGAACTTTTCTTGACAATGGATGGCTTTTGCTCCACGTTTCCCAAGGTAAACAATTAATTACAATCTGTTTTAATAAAAAAATATAAAAATAATTCAAAATAAATTCAATAATGGGATTGTAAAGGCATTTAAACCGAGTAATAAGGCTTTTCTAGGCATGAGTGACTATAAATGATGTTTTCTTGACAATCGATAGCTTTCGTTCCATGTTTCCCGAGATAAACAATCTATTACAATCTGTTTTAATCAAAAAATGTAAAAAAAATTCAAAATAAATTCAATAATGGGATTATAAAAGCATTTAAACCGAGTAATAAGGCTTTTCTAGGCATGAGTGACTATAAATGAACTTTTCTTGACAATGGATGGCTTTTGCTCCACGTTTCCCGAGGCAAACAATCAATTACAATCTGTTTTAATCAAAAAATGTAAAAACAATTCAAAATAAATTCAATAATGGGATTATAAAGGCATTTAAACCGAGTAATAAGGCTTTTCTAGGCATGAGTGACTATAAATGAACTTTTCTTGACAATGGATGGCTTTTGCTCCACGTTTCCCGAGGCAAACAATCAATTACAATATGTTTTAATCAAAAAATGTAAAAACAATTCAAAATAAATTCAATAATGGGATTATAAAGGCATTTAAATCGAGTAATAAGGCTTTTCTAGGCATGAGTGACTATAAATGAACTTTTCTTGACAATGGATGGCTTTTGCTCCACGTTTCCCAAGGTAAACAATTAATTACAATCTGTTTTAATAAAAAAATGTAAAAATAATTCAAAATAAATTCAATAATGGGATTATAAAGGCATTTAAACCGAGTAATAAGGCTTTTCTAGGCATGAGTGACTATAAATGATGTTTTCTTGACAATCGATAGCTTTCGTTCCATGTTTCCCGAGATAAACAATCTATTACAATCTGTTTTAATCAAAAAATGTAAAAAAAATTCAAAATAAATTCAATAATGGGATTATAAAAGCATTTAAACCGAGTAATAAGGCTTTTCTAGGCATGAGTGACTATAAATGAACTTTTCTTGACAATGGATGGCTTTTGCTCCACGTTTCCCGAGGCAAACAATCAATTACAATATGTTTTAATAAAAAAATGTAAAAATAATTCAAAATAAATTCAATAATGGGATTATAAGGGCATTTAAACCGAGTAATAAGGCTTTTCTAGGCATGAGTGACTATAAATGATCTTTTCTTGACAATGGATGGCTTTCGTTCCATGTTTCCCGAGATAAACAATCTATTACAACCTGTTTTAATCAAAAAATGTAAAAAAAATTCAAAATAAATTCAATAATGGGATTGTAAAGGCATTTAAACCGAGTAATAAGGCTTTTCTAGGCATGAGTGACTATAAATGAACTTTTCTTGACAATGGATGGCTTTTGCTCCACGTTTCCCGAGGCAAACAATCAATTACAATATGTTTTAATCAAAAAATGTAAAAACAATTCAAAATAAATTCAATAATGGGATTATAAAGGCATTTAAATCGAGTAATAAGGCTTTTCTAGGCATGAGTGACTATAAATGAACTTTTCTTGACAATGGATGGCTTTTGCTCCACGTTTCCCAAGGTAAACAATTAATTACAATCTGTTTTAATAAAAAAATGTAAAAATAATTCAAAATAAATTCAATAATGGGATTATAAAGGCATTTAAACCGAGTAATAAGGCTTTTCTAGGCATGAGTGACTATAAATGATGTTTTCTTGACAATCGATAGCTTTCGTTCCATGTTTCCCGAGATAAACAATCTATTACAATCTGTTTTAATCAAAAAATGTAAAAAAAATTGAAAATAAATTCAATAATGGGATTATAAAAGCATTTAAACCGAGTAATAAGGCTTTTCTAGGCATGAGTGACTATAAATGAACTTTTCTTGACAATGGATGGCTTTTGCTCCACGTTTCCCGAGGCAAACAATCAATTACAATATGTTTTAATCAAAAAATGTAAAAACAATTCAAAATAAATTCAATAATGGGATTGTAAAGGCATTTAAACCGAGTAATAAGGCTTTTCTAGGCATGAGTGACTATAAATGATCTTTTCTTGACAATGGATGGCTTTCGTTCCATGTTTCCCGAGATAAACAATCTATTACAACCTGTTTTAATCAAAAAATGTAAAAAAAATTCAAAATAAATTCAATAATGGGATTGTAAAGGCATTTAAACCGAGTAATAAGGCTTTTCTAGGCATGAGTGACTATAAATGATGTTTTCTTGACAATCGATAGCTTTCGTTCCATGTTTCCCGAGATAAACAATCTATTACAATCTGTTTTAATCAAAAAATGTAAAAAAAATTCAAAATAAATTCAATAATGGGATTATAAAAGCATTTAAACCGAGTAATAAGGCTTTTCTAGGCATGAGTGACTATAAATGAACTTTTCTTGACAATGGATGGCTTTTGCTCCACGTTTCCCGAGGCAAACAATCAATTACAATCTGTTTTAATCAAAAAATGTAAAAACAATTCAAAATAAATTCAATAATGGGATTATAAAGGCATTTAAACCGAGTAATAAGGCTTTTCTAGGCATGAGTGACTATAAATGAACTTTTCTTGACAATGGATGGCTTTTGCTCCACGTTTCCCGAGGCAAACAATCAATTACAATATGTTTTAATCAAAAAATGTAAAAAAAATTCAAAATAAATTCAATAATGGGATTGTAAAGGCATTTAAACCGAGTAATAAGGCTTTTCTAGGCATGAGTGACTATAAATGATGTTTTCTTGACAATCGATAGCTTTCGTTCCATGTTTCCCGAGATAAACAATCTATTACAATCTGTTTTAATCAAAAAATGTAAAAAAAATTCAAAATAAATTCAATAATGGGATTATAAAAGCATTTAAACCGAGTAATAAGGCTTTTCTAGGCATGAGTGACTATAAATGAACTTTTGTTGACAATGGATGGCTTTTGCTCCACGTTTCCCGAGGCAAACAATCAATTACAATATGTTTTAATCAAAAAATGTAAAAACAATTCAAAATAAATTCAATAATGGGATTATAAAGGCATTTAAATCGAGTAATAAGGCTTTTCTAGGCATGAGTGACTATAAATGAACTTTTCTTGACAATGGATGGCTTTTGCTCCACGTTTCCCAAGGTAAACAATTAATTACAATCTGTTTTAATAAAAAAATGTAAAAATAATTCAAAATAAATTCAATAATGGGATTATAAAGGCATTTAAACCGAGTAATAAGGCTTTTCTAGGCATGAGTGACTATAAATGATGTTTTCTTGACAATCGATAGCTTTCGTTCCATGTTTCCCGAGATAAACAATCTATTACAATCTGTTTTAATCAAAAAATGTAAAAAAAATTCAAAATAAATTCAATAATGGGATTATAAAAGCATTTAAACCGAGTAATAAGGCTTTTCTAGGCATGAGTGACTATAAATGAACTTTTCTTGACAATGGATGGCTTTTGCTCCACGTTTCCCGAGGCAAACAATCAATTACAATATGTTTTAATAAAAAAATGTAAAAATAATTCAAAATAAATTCAATAATGGGATTATAAGGGCATTTAAACCGAGTAATAAGGCTTTTCTAGGCATGAGTGACTATAAATGATCTTTTCTTGACAATGGATGGCTTTCGTTCCATGTTTCCCGAGATAAACAATCTATTACAACCTGTTTTAATCAAAAAATGTAAAAAAAATTCAAAATAAATTCAATAATGGGATTGTAAAGGCATTTAAACCGAGTAATAAGGCTTTTCTAGGCATGAGTGACTATAAATGAACTTTTCTTGACAATGGATGGCTTTTGCTCCACGTTTCCCGAGGCAAACAATCAATTACAATATGTTTTAATCAAAAAATGTAAAAACAATTCAAAATAAATTCAATAATGGGATTATAAAGGCATTTAAATCGAGTAATAAGGCTTTTCTAGGCATGAGTGACTATAAATGAACTTTTCTTGACAATGGATGGCTTTTGCTCCACGTTTCCCAAGGTAAACAATTAATTACAATCTGTTTTAATAAAAAAATATAAAAATAATTCAAAATAAATTCAATAATGGGATTATAAAGGCATTTAAACCGAGTAATAAGGCTTTTCTAGGCATGAGTGACTATAAATGATGTTTTCTTGACAATCGATAGCTTTCGTTCCATGTTTCCCGAGATAAACAATCTATTACAATCTGTTTTAATCAAAAAATGTAAAAAAAATTCAAAATAAATTCAATAATGGGATTATAAAAGCATTTAAACCGAGTAATAAGGCTTTTCTAGGCATGAGTGACTATAAATGAACTTTTCTTGACAATGGATGGCTTTTGCTCCACGTTTCCCGAGGCAAACAATCAATTACAATATGTTTTAATCAAAAAATGTAAAAACAATTCAAAATAAATTCAATAATGGGATTGTAAAGGCATTTAAACCGAGTAATAAGGCTTTTCTAGGCATGAGTGACTATAAATGATCTTTTCTTGACAATGGATGGCTTTCGTTCCATGTTTCCCGAGATAAACAATCTATTACAACCTGTTTTAATCAAAAAATGTAAAAAAAATTCAAAATAAATTCAATAATGGGATTGTAAAGGCATTTAAACCGAGTAATAAGGCTTTTCTAGGCATGAGTGACTATAAATGATGTTTTCTTGACAATCGATAGCTTTCGTTCCATGTTTCCCGAGATAAACAATCTATTACAATTTGTTTTAATCAAAAAATGTAAAAAAAATTCAAAATAAATTCAATAATGGGATTATAAAAGCATTTAAACCGAGTAATAAGGCTTTTCTAGGCATGAGTGACTATAAATGAACTTTTCTTGACAATGGATGGCTTTTGCTCCACGTTTCCCGAGGCAAACAATCAATTACAATATGTTTTAATAAAAAAATGTAAAAATAATTCAAAATAAATTCAATAATGGGATTATAAGGGCATTTAAACCGAGTAATAGGGCTTTTCTAGGCATGAGTGACTATAAATAATCTTTTCTTGACAATGGATGGCTTTCGTTCCATGTTTCCCGAGATAAACAATCTATTACAATCTGTTTTAATCAAAAACTGTAAAAAAAAATCAAAATAAATTCAATAATGGGATTATAAAGGCATTTAAACCGAGTAATAAGGCTTCTCTAGGCATGAGTGACTATAAATGAACTTTTCTTGACAATGGATGGCTTTTGCTCCACGTTTCTCGAGGCAAACAATCAATTACAATATGTTTTAATCAAAAAATGTAAAAACAATTCAAAATAAATTCAATAATGGGATTATAAAGGCATTTAAATCGAGTAATAAGGCTTTTCTAGGCATGAGTGACTATAAATGATCTTTTCTTGACAATGGATGGCTTTCGTTCCATGTTTCCCGAGATAAACAATCTATTACAATCTGTTTTAATCAAAAACTGTAAAAAAAAATCGAAATAAATTCAATAATGGGATTATAAAGGCATTTAAACCGAGTAATAAGGCTTTTCTAGGCATGAGTGACTATAAATGATCTTTTCTTGACAATGGATGGCTTTTGCTCCACGTTTCCCGAGGCAAATGATTAATTACAATATGTTTTAATCAAAAAATGTAAAAACAATTCAAAATAAATTCAATAATGGGATTATAAAGGCATTTAAATCGAGTAATAAGGCTTTTCTAGGCATGAGTGACTATAAATGATCTTTTCTTGACAATGGATGGCTTTCGTTCCATGTTTCCCGAGATAAACAATCTATTACAATCTGTTTTAATCAAAAACTGTAAAAAAAAATCAAAATAAATTCAATAACGGGATTATAAAGGCATTTAAACCGAGTAATAAGGCTTTTCTAGGCATGAGTGACTATAAATGAACTTTTCTTGACAATGGATGGCTTTTGCTCCACGTTTCCCGAGGCAAACAATCAATTACAATATGTTTTAATCAAAAAATGTAAAAACAATTCAAAATAAATTCAATAATGGGATTATAAAGGCATTTAAATCGAGTAATAAGGCTTTTCTAGGCATGAGTGACTATAAATGAACTTTTCTTGACAATGGATGGCTTTTGCACCACGTTTCCCGAGGCAACCAATCAATTACAATATGTTTTAATCAAAAAATGTAAAAACAATTCAAAATAAATTCAATAATGGGATTATAAAGGCATTTAAACCGAGTTATAAGGCTTTTCTAGGCATGAGTGACTATAAATGAACTTTTCTTGACAATGGATGGCTTTTGCTCCACGTTTCCCAAGGCAAACAATCAAATACAATCTGTTTTAATGAAAAAATGTAAAAACAATTCAAAATAAATTCGATAATGGGATTATAAAAGCATTTAAACCGAGTAATAAGGCTTTTCTAGGCATGAGTGACTATAAATGAACTTTTCTTGACAATGGATGGCTTTCGCTCCATGTTTCCCGAGGCAAACAATCAAATACAATCTGTTTTAATCAAAAAATGTCAAAAAAGTTCAAAATAAATTCAATAATGGGATTATAAAGGCATTTAAACCGAGTAATAAGGCTTTTCTAGGCATGAGTGTATATAAATTATGTTTTCTTGACAATGGATGGCTTTCGTTCCATGTTTCCCGAGATAAACAATGTATTAGAATATTTTTTAATCAAAAAATGTAAAAAAAATTCAAATTAAATTCAATAATGGGATTATAAAGGCATTTAAATCGAGTAATAAGGCTTTTCTAGGCATGAGTGACTATAAATGAACTTTTCTTGACAATGGATGGCTTTTGCTCCACGTTTCCCGAGGCAAACAATCTATTACAATATGTTTTAATAAAAAAATGTAAAAATAATTCAAAATAAATTCAATAATGGGATTATAAGGGCATTTAAACCGAGTAATAAGGCTTTTCTCGGCATGAGTGACTATAAATGATCTTTTCTTGACAATGGATGGCTTTCGTTCCATGTTTCCCCAGATAAACAATCTATTACAACCTGTTTTAATCAAAAAATGTAAAAAAAATTTAAAATAAATTCAATAATGGGATTGTAAAGGCATTTAAACCGAGTAATAAGGCTTTTCTAGGCATGAGTGACTATAAATGAACTTTTCTTGACAATGGATGGATTTTGCTCCACGTTTCCCGAGGCAAACAATCAATTACAATATGTTTTAATCAAAAAATGTAAAAACAATTCAAAATAAATTCAATAATGCGATTATAAAGGCATTTAGATTGAGTAATAAGGCTTTTCTAGGCATGAGTGACTATAAATGAACTTTTCTTGACAATGGATGGCTTTTGCTCCACGTTTCCCGAGGCAAACAATCAATTACAATCTGTTTTAATCAAAATATGTAAAAACAATTCAAAATAAATTCAATAATGGGATTATAAAGGCATTTAAACCGAGTAATAAGGCTTCTGTAGGCATGAGTGACTATAAATGATCTTTTCTTGACAATGGATGGCTTTCGTTCCATGTTTCCCGAGATAAACAATCTATTACAACCTGTTTTAATCAAAAAATGTAAAAAAAAATCAAAATAAATTCAATAATGGGATTATAAAAGCATTTAAACCGAGTAATAAGGCTTTTCTAGGCATGAGTGACTATAAATGGTCTTTCTTGACAATGGATGGCTTTCGTTCCATGTTTCCCGAGATAAACAATCTATTACAATCTGTTTTAATCAAAAAATGTAAAAAAAATTCAAAATAAATTCAATAATGGGATTGTAAAGGCATTTAAACCGAGTAATAAGGCTTCTCTAGGCATGAGTGACTATAAATGACCTTTTCTTGACAATGGATGGCATTTGCTCCATGTTTCCCAAGGCAAACAATCAATTACAATCTGTTTTAATTAAAAAATGTAAAAACAATTCAAAATAAATTCAATAATGGGATTATAAAGGCATGTAATACGAGTAATAAGGCTTTTCTAGGCATGAGTGACTATAAATGAACTTTTCTTGACAATGGATGGCTTTTGCTCCACGTTTCCCGAGGCAAACAATCAATTACAATCTGTTTTAATCAAAAAATGTAAAAACAATTCAAAATAAATTCAATAATGGGATTATAAAGGCATTTAAACCGAGTAATAAGGCTTTTCTAGGCATGAGTGACTATAAATGAACTTTTCTTGACAATGGATGGCTTTTGCTCCACGTTTCCCGAGGCAAACAATCAATTACAATATGTTTTAATCAAAAAATGTAAAAACAATTCAAAATAAATTCAATAATGGGATTATAAAGGCATTTAAATCGAGTAATAAGGCTTTTCTAGGCATGAGTGACTATAAATGAACTTTTCTTGACAATGGATGGCTTTTGCTCCACGTTTCCCGAGGCAAACAATCAATTACAATCTGTTTTAATCAAAAAATGTAAAAACAATTCAAAATAAATTCAATAATGGGATTATAAAGGCATTTAAACCGAGTAATAAGGCTTCTGTAGGCATGAGTGACTATAAATGATCTTTTCTTGACAATGGATGGCTTTCGTTCCATGTTTCCCGAGATAAACAATCTATTACAACCTGTTTTAATCAAAAAATGTAAAAAAAAAATCAAAATAAATTCAATAATGGGATTATAAAAGCATTTAAACCGAGTAATAAGGCTTTTCTAGGCATGAGTGACTATAAATGGTCTTTCTTGACAATGGATGGCTTTCGTTCCATGTTTCCCGAGATAAACAATCTATTACAATCTGTTTTAATCAAAAAATGTAAAAAAAATTCAAAATAAATTCAATAATGGGATTGTAAAGGCATTTAAACCGAGTAATAAGGCTTCTCTAGGCATGAGTGACTATAAATGACCTTTTCTTGACAATGGATGGCATTTGCTCCATGTTTCCCAAGGCAAACAATCAATTACAATCTGTTTTAATTAAAAAATGTAAAAACAATTCAAAATAAATTCAATAATGGGATTATAAAGGCATGTAATACGAGTAATAAGGCTTTTCTAGGCATGAGTGACTATAAATGAACTTTTCTTGACAATGGATGGCTTTTGCTCCACGTTTCCCGAGGCAAACAATCAATTACAATCTGTTTTAATCAAAAAATGTAAAAAAAATTCAAAATAAATTCAATAATGGGATTATAAAGGCATTTAAACCGAGTAATAAGGCTTTTCTAGGCATGAGTGACTATAAATGAACTTTTCTTGACAATGGATGGCTTTTGCTCCACGTTTCCCAAGGCAAACAATCAATTACAATATGTTTTAATCAAAAAATGTAAAAACAATTCAAAATAAATTCAATAATGGGATTATAAAGGCATTTAAATCGAGTAATAAGGCTTTTCTAGGCATGAGTGACTATAAATGAACTTTTCTTGACAATGGATGGCTTTTGCTCCACGTTTCCCAAGGTAAACAATTAATTACAATCTGTTTTAATAAAAAAATGTAAAAATAATTCAAAATAAATTCAATAATGGGATTATAAAGGCATTTAAACCGAGTAATAAGGCTTTTCTAGGCATGAGTGACTATAAATGATGTTTTCTTGACAATCGATAGCTTTCGTTCCATGTTTCCCGAGATAAACAATCTATTACAATCTGTTTTAATCAAAAAATGTAAAAAAAATTCAAAATAAATTCAATAATGGGATTATAAAAGCATTTAAACCGAGTAATAAGGCTTTTCTAGGCATGAGTGACTATAAATGAACTTTTCTTGACAATGGATGGCTTTTGCTCCACGTTTCCCGAGGCAAACAATCAATTACAATATGTTTTAATAAAAAAATGTAAAAATAATTCAAAATAAATTCAATAATGGGATTATAAGGGCATTTAAACCGAGTAATAAGGCTTTTCTAGGCATGAGTGACTATAAATGATCTTTTCTTGACAATGGATGGCTTTCGTTCCATGTTTCCCGAGATAAACAATCTATTACAACCTGTTTTAATCAAAAAATGTAAAAAAAATTCAAAATAAATTCAATAATGGGATTGTAAAGGCATTTAAACCGAGTAATAAGGCTTTTCTAGGCATGAGTGACTATAAATGAACTTTTCTTGACAATGGATGGCTTTTGCTCCACGTTTCCCGAGGCAAACAATCAATTACAATATGTTTTAATCAAAAAATGTAAAAACAATTCAAAATAAATTCAATAATGGGATTATAAAGGCATTTAAATCGAGTAATAAGGCTTTTCTAGGCATGAGTGACTATAAATGAACTTTTCTTGACAATGGATGGCTTTTGCTCCACGTTTCCCAAGGTAAACAATTAATTACAATCTGTTTTAATAAAAAAATGTAAAAATAATTCAAAATAAATTCAATAATGGGATTATAAAGGCATTTAAACCGAGTAATAAGGCTTTTCTAGGCATGAGTGACTATAAATGATGTTTTCTTGACAATCGATAGCTTTCGTTCCATGTTTCCCGAGATAAACAATCTATTACAATCTGTTTTAATCAAAAAATGTAAAAAAAATTCAAAATAAATATTATAATGGGATTATAAAAGCATTTAAACCGAGTAATAAGGCTTTTCTAGGCATGAGTGACTATAAATGAACTTTTCTTGACAATGGATGGCTTTTGCTCCACGTTTCCCGAGGCAAACAATCAATTACAATATGTTTTAATCAAAAAATGTAAAAACAATTCAAAATAAATTCAATAATGGGATTGTAAAGGCATTTAAACCGAGTAATAAGGCTTTTCTAGGCATGAGTGACTATAAATGATCTTTTCTTGACAATGGATGGCTTTCGTTCCATGTTTCCCGAGATAAACAATCTATTACAACCTGTTTTAATCAAAAAATGTAAAAAAAATTCAAAATAAATTCAATAATGGGATTGTAAAGGCATTTAAACCGAGTAATAAGGCTTTTCTAGGCATGAGTGACTATAAATGATGTTTTCTTGACAATCGATAGCTTTCGTTCCATGTTTCCCGAGATAAACAATCTATTACAATCTGTTTTAATCAAAAAATGTAAAAAAAATTCAAAATAAATTCAATAATGGGATTATAAAAGCATTTAAACCGAGTAATAAGGCTTTTCTAGGCATGAGTGACTATAAATGAACTTTTCTTGACAATGGATGGCTTTTGCTCCACGTTTCCCGAGGCAAACAATCAATTACAATATGTTTTAAAAAAAATATGTAAAAATAATTCAAAATAAATTCAATAATGGGATTATAAGGGCATTTAAACCGAGTAATAAGGCTTTTCTAGGCATGAGTGACTATAAATGAACTTTTCTTGACAATGGATGGCTTTTGCTCCACGTTTCCCGAGGCAAACAATCAATTACAATATGTTTTAATCAAAAAATGTAAAAACAATTCAAAATAAATTCAATAATGGGATTATAAAGGCATTTAAATCGAGTAATAAGGCTTTTCTAGGCATGAGTGACTATAAATGAACTTTTCTTGACAATGGATGGCTTTTGCTCCACGTTTCCCGAGGCAAACAATCAATTACAATCTGTTTTAATCAAAAAATGTAAAAAAAATTCAAAATAAATTCAATAATGGGATTATAAAGGCATTTAAACCGAGTAATAAGGCTTTTCTAGGCATGAGTGACTATAAATGATGTTTTCTTGACAATCGATAGCTTTCGTTCCATGTTTCCCGAGATAAACAATCTATTACAATTTGTTTTAATCAAAAAATGTAAAAAAAATTCAAAATAAATTCAATAATGGGATTATAAAAGCATTTAAACCGAGTAATAAGGCTTTTCTAGGCATGAGTGACTATAAATGAACTTTTCTTGACAATGGATGGCTTTTGCTCCACGTTTCCCGAGGCAAACAATCAATTACAATATGTTTTAATAAAAAAATGTAAAAATAATTCAAAATAAATTCAATAATGGGATTATAAGGGCATTTAAACCGAGTAATAGGGCTTTTCTAGGCATGAGTGACTATAAATAATCTTTTCTTGACAATGGATGGCATTCGTTCCATGTTTCCCGAGATAAACAATCTATTACAATCTGTTTTAATCAAAAACTGTAAAAAAAAATCAAAATAAATTCAATAATGGGATTATAAAGGCATTTAAACCGAGTAATAAGGCTTCTCTAGGCATGAGTGACAATAAATGAACTTTTCTTGACAATGGATGGCTTTTGCTCCACGTTTCCCGAGGCAAACAATCAATTACAATATGTTTTAATCAAAAAATGTAAAAACAATTCAAAATAAATTCAATAATGGGATTGTAAAGGCATTTAAACCGAGTAATAAGGCTTTTCTAGGCATGAGTGACTATAAATGATCTTTTCTTGACAATGGATGGCTTTCGTTCCATGTTTCCCGAGATAAACAATCTATTACAACCTGTTTTAATCAAAAAATGTAAAAAAAATTCAAAATAAATTCAATAATGGGATTGTAAAGGCATTTAAACCGAGTAATAAGGCTTTTCTAGGCATGAGTGACTATAAATGATGTTTTCTTGACAATCGATAGCTTTCGTTCCATGTTTCCCGAGATAAACAATCTATTACAATTTGTTTTAATCAAAAAATGTAAAAAAAATTCAAAATAAATTCAATAATGGGATTATAAAAGCATTTAAACCGAGTAATAAGGCTTTTCTAGGCATGAGTGACTATAAATGAACTTTTCTTGACAATGGATGGCTTTTGCTCCACGTTTCCCGAGGCAAACAATCAATTACAATATGTTTTAATAAAAAAATGTAAAAATAATTCAAAATAAATTCAATAATGGGATTATAAGGGCATTTAAACCGAGTAATAGGGCTTTTCTAGGCATGAGTGACTATAAATAATCTTTTCTTGACAATGGATGGCTTTCGTTCCATGTTTCCCGAGATAAACAATCTATTACAATCTGTTTTAATCAAAAACTGTAAAAAAAAATCAAAATAAATTCAATAATGGGATTATAAAGGCATTTAAACCGAGTAATAAGGCTTCTCTAGGCATGAGTGACTATAAATGAACTTTTCTTGACAATGGATGGCTTTTGCTCCACGTTTCTCGAGGCAAACAATCAATTACAATATGTTTTAATCAAAAAATGTAAAAACAATTCAAAATAAATTCAATAATGGGATTATAAAGGCATTTAAATCGAGTAATAAGGCTTTTCTAGGCATGAGTGACTATAAATGATCTTTTCTTGACAATGGATGGCTTTCGTTCCATGTTTCCCGAGATAAACAATCTATTACAATCTGTTTTAATCAAAAACTGTAAAAAAAAATCGAAATAAATTCAATAATGGGATTATAAAGGCATTTAAACCGAGTAATAAGGCTTTTCTAGGCATGAGTGACTATAAATGATCTTTTCTTGACAATGGATGGCTTTTGCTCCACGTTTCCCGAGGCAAATGATTAATTACAATATGTTTTAATCAAAAAATGTAAAAACAATTCAAAATAAATTCAATAATGGGATTATAAAGGCATTTAAATCGAGTAATAAGGCTTTTCTAGGCATGAGTGACTATAAATGATCTTTTCTTGACAATGGATGGCTTTCGTTCCATGTTTCCCGAGATAAACAATCTATTACAATCTGTTTTAATCAAAAACTGTAAAAAAAAATCAAAATAAATTCAATAACGGGATTATAAAGGCATTTAAACCGAGTAATAAGGCTTTTCTAGGCATGAGTGACTATAAATGAACTTTTCTTGACAATGGATGGCTTTTGCTCCACGTTTCCCGAGGCAAACAATCAATTACAATATGTTTTAATCAAAAAATGTAAAAACAATTCAAAATAAATTCAATAATGGGATTATAAAGGCATTTAAATCGAGTAATAAGGCTTTTCTAGGCATGAGTGACTATAAATGAACTTTTCTTGACAATGGATGGCTTTTGCACCACGTTTCCCGAGGCAACCAATCAATTACAATCTGTTTTAATCAAAAAATGTAAAAACAATTCAAAATAAATTCAATAATGGGATTATAAAGGCATTTAAACCGAGTTATAAGGCTTTTCTAGGCATGAGTGACTATAAATGAACTTTTCTTGACAATGGATGGCTTTTGCTCCACGTTTCCCAAGGCAAACAATCAAATACAATCTGTTTTAATGAAAAAATGTAAAAACAATTCAAAATAAATTCGATAATGGGATTATAAAAGCATTTAAACCGAGTAATAAGGCTTTTCTAGGCATGAGTGACTATAAATGAACTTTTCTTGACAATGGATGGCTTTCGCTCCATGTTTCCCGAGGCAAACAATCAAATACAATCTGTTTTAATCAAAAAATGTCAAAAAAGTTCAAAATAAATTCAATAATGGGATTATAAAGGCATTTAAACCGAGTAATAAGGCTTTTCTAGGCATGAGTGTATATAAATGATGTTTTCTTGACAATGGATGGCTTTCGTTCCATGTTTCCCGAGATAAACAATGTATTAGAATATTTTTTAATCAAAAAATGTAAAAAAAATTCAAATTAAATTCAATAATGGGATTATAAAGGCATTTAAATCGAGTAATAAGGCTTTTCTAGGCATGAGTGACTATAAATGAACTTTTCTTGACAATGGATGGCTTTTGCTCCACGTTTCCCGAGGCAAACAATCTATTACAATATGTTTTAATAAAAAAATGTAAAAATAATTCAAAATAAATTCAATAATGGGATTATAAGGGCATTTAAACCGAGTAATAAGGCTTTTCTCGGCATGAGTGACTATAAATGATCTTTTCTTGACAATGGATGGCTTTCGTTCCATGTTTCCCCAGATAAACAATCTATTACAACCTGTTTTAATCAAAAAATGTAAAAAAAATTTAAAATAAATTCAATAATGGGATTGTAAAGGCATTTAAACCGAGTAATAAGGCTTTTCTAGGCATGAGTGACTATAAATGAACTTTTCTTGACAATGGATGGATTTTGCTCCACGTTTCCCGAGGCAAACAATCAATTACAATATGTTTTAATCAAAAAATGTAAAAACAATTCAAAATAAATTCAATAATGCGATTATAAAGGCATTTAGATTGAGTAATAAGGCTTTTCTAGGCATGAGTGACTATAAATGAACTTTTCTTGACAATGGATGGCTTTTGCTCCACGTTTCCCGAGGCAAACAATCAATTACAATCTGTTTTAATCAAAATATGTAAAAACAATTCAAAATAAATTCAATAATGGGATTATAAAGGCATTTAAACCGAGTAATAAGGCTTCTGTAGGCATGAGTGACTATAAATGATCTTTTCTTGACAATGGATGGCTTTCGTTCCATGTTTCCCGAGATAAACAATCTATTACAACCTGTTTTAATCAAAAAATGTAAAAAAAAATCAAAATAAATTCAATAATGGGATTATAAAAGCATTTAAACCGAGTAATAAGGCTTTTCTAGGCATGAGTGACTATAAATGGTCTTTCTTGACAATGGATGGCTTTCGTTCCATGTTTCCCGAGATAAACAATCTATTACAATCTGTTTTAATCAAAAAATGTAAAAAAAATTCAAAATAAATTCAATAATGGGATTGTAAAGGCATTTAAACCGAGTAATAAGGCTTCTCTAGGCATGAGTGACTATAAATGACCTTTTCTTGACAATGGATGGCATTTGCTCCATGTTTCCCAAGGCAAACAATCAATTACAATCTGTTTTAATTAAAAAATGTAAAAACAATTCAAAATAAATTCAATAATGGGATTATAAAGGCATGTAATACGAGTAATAAGGCTTTTCTAGGCATGAGTGACTATAAATGAACTTTTCTTGACAATGGATGGCTTTTGCTCCACGTTTCCCGAGGCAAACAATCAATTACAATCTGTTTTAATCAAAAAATGTAAAAACAATTCAAAATAAATTCAATAATGGGATTATAAAGGCATTTAAACCGAGTAATAAGGCTTTTCTAGGCATGAGTGACTATAAATGAACTTTTCTTGACAATGGATGGCTTTTGCTCCACGTTTCCCGAGGCAAACAATCAATTACAATATGTTTTAATCAAAAAATGTAAAAACAATTCAAAATAAATTCAATAATGGGATTATAAAGGCATTTAAATCGAGTAATAAGGCTTTTCTAGGCATGAGTGACTATAAATGAACTTTTCTTGACAATGGATGGCTTTTGCTCCACGTTTCCCGAGGCAAACAATCAATTACAATCTGTTTTAATCAAAAAATGTAAAAACAATTCAAAATAAATTCAATAATGGGATTATAAAGGCATTTAAACCGAGTAATAAGGCTTCTGTAGGCATGAGTGACTATAAATGATCTTTTCTTGACAATGGATGGCTTTCGTTCCATGTTTCCCGAGATAAACAATCTATTACAACCTGTTTTAATCAAAAAATGTAAAAAAAAAATCAAAATAAATTCAATAATGGGATTATAAAAGCATTTAAACCGAGTAATAAGGCTTTTCTAGGCATGAGTGACTATAAATGGTCTTTCTTGACAATGGATGGCTTTCGTTCCATGTTTCCCGAGATAAACAATCTATTACAATCTGTTTTAATCAAAAAATGTAAAAAAAATTCAAAATAAATTCAATAATGGGATTGTAAAGGCATTTAAACCGAGTAATAAGGCTTCTCTAGGCATGAGTGACTATAAATGACCTTTTCTTGACAATGGATGGCATTTGCTCCATGTTTCCCAAGGCAAACAATCAATTACAATCTGTTTTAATTAAAAAATGTAAAAACAATTCAAAATAAATTCAATAATGGGATTATAAAGGCATGTAATACGAGTAATAAGGCTTTTCTAGGCATGAGTGACTATAAATGAACTTTTCTTGACAATGGATGGCTTTTGCTCCACGTTTCCCGAGGCAAACAATCAATTACAATCTGTTTTAATCAAAAAATGTAAAAAAAATTCAAAATAAATTCAATAATGGGATTATAAAGGCATTTAAACCGAGTAATAAGGCTTTTCTAGGCATGAGTGACTATAAATGAACTTTTCTTGACAATGGATGGCTTTTGCTCCACGTTTCCCGAGGCAAACAATCAATTACAATATGTTTTAATCAAAAAATGTAAAAACAATTCAAAATAAATTCAATAATGGGATTATAAAGGCATTTAAATCGAGTAATAAGGCTTTTCTAGGCATGAGTGACTATAAATGAACTTTTCTTGACAATGGATGGCTTTTGCTCCACGTTTCCCAAGGTAAACAATTAATTACAATCTGTTTTAATAAAAAAATGTAAAAATAATTCAAAATAAATTCAATAATGGGATTATAAAGGCATTTAAACCGAGTAATAAGGCTTTTCTAGGCATGAGTGACTATAAATGATGTTTTCTTGACAATCGATAGCTTTCGTTCCATGTTTCCCGAGATAAACAATCTATTACAATCTGTTTTAATCAAAAAATGTAAAAAAAATTCAAAATAAATTCAATAATGGGATTATAAAAGCATTTAAACCGAGTAATAAGGCTTTTCTAGGCATGAGTGACTATAAATGAACTTTTCTTGACAATGGATGGCTTTTGCTCCACGTTTCCCGAGGCAAACAATCAATTACAATATGTTTTAATAAAAAAATGTAAAAATAATTCAAAATAAATTCAATAATGGGATTATAAGGGCATTTAAACCGAGTAATAAGGCTTTTCTAGGCATGAGTGACTATAAATGATCTTTTCTTGACAATGGATGGCTTTCGTTCCATGTTTCCCGAGATAAACAATCTATTACAACCTGTTTTAATCAAAAAATGTAAAAAAAATTCAAAATAAATTCAATAATGGGATTGTAAAGGCATTTAAACCGAGTAATAAGGCTTTTCTAGGCATGAGTGACTATAAATGAACTTTTCTTGACAATGGATGGCTTTTGCTCCACGTTTCCCGAGGCAAACAATCAATTACAATATGTTTTAATCAAAAAAATGTAAAAACAATTCAAAATAAATTCAATAATGGGATTATAAAGGCATTTAAATCGAGTAATAAGGCTTTTCTAGGCATGAGTGACTATAAATGAACTTTTCTTGACAATGGATGGCTTTTGCTCCACGTTTCCCAAGGTAAACAATTAATTACAATCTGTTTTAATAAAAAAATGTAAAAATAATTCAAAATAAATTCAATAATGGGATTATAAAGGCATTTAAACCGAGTAATAAGGCTTTTCTAGGCATGAGTGACTATAAATGATGTTTTCTTGACAATCGATAGCTTTCGTTCCATGTTTCCCGAGATAAACAATCTATTACAATCTGTTTTAATCAAAAAATGTAAAAAAAATTCAAAATAAATATTATAATGGGATTATAAAAGCATTTAAACCGAGTAATAAGGCTTTTCTAGGCATGAGTGACTATAAATGAACTTTTCTTGACAATGGATGGCTTTTGCTCCACGTTTCCCGAGGCAAACAATCAATTACAATATGTTTTAATCAAAAAATGTAAAAACAATTCAAAATAAATTCAATAATGGGATTGTAAAGGCATTTAAACCGAGTAATAAGGCTTTTCTAGGCATGAGTGACTATAAATGATCTTTTCTTGACAATGGATGGCTTTCGTTCCATGTTTCCCGAGATAAACAATCTATTACAACCTGTTTTAATCAAAAAATGTAAAAAAAATTCAAAATAAATTCAATAATGGGATTGTAAAGGCATTTAAACCGAGTAATAAGGCTTTTCTAGGCATGAGTGACTATAAATGATGTTTTCTTGACAATCGATAGCTTTCGTTCCATGTTTCCCGAGATAAACAATCTATTACAATCTGTTTTAATCAAAAAATGTAAAAAAAATTCAAAATAAATTCAATAATGGGATTATAAAAGCATTTAAACCGAGTAATAAGGCTTTTCTAGGCATGAGTGACTATAAATGAACTTTTCTTGACAATGGATGGCTTTTGCTCCACGTTTCCCGAGGCAAACAATCAATTACAATATGTTTTAAAAAAAATATGTAAAAATAATTCAAAATAAATTCAATAATGGGATTATAAGGGCATTTAAACCGAGTAATAAGGCTTTTCTAGGCATGAGTGACTATAAATGAACTTTTCTTGACAATGGATGGCTTTTGCTCCACGTTTCCCGAGGCAAACAATCAATTACAATATGTTTTAATCAAAAAATGTAAAAACAATTCAAAATAAATTCAATAATGGGATTATAAAGGCATTTAAATCGAGTAATAAGGCTTTTCTAGGCATGAGTGACTATAAATGAACTTTTCTTGACAATGGATGGCTTTTGCTCCACGTTTCCCGAGGCAAACAATCAATTACAATCTGTTTTAATCAAAAAATGTAAAAAAAATTCAAAATAAATTCAATAATGGGATTATAAAGGCATTTAAACCGAGTAATAAGGCTTTTCTAGGCATGAGTGACTATAAATGATGTTTTCTTGACAATCGATAGCTTTCGTTCCATGTTTCCCGAGATAAACAATCTATTACAATTTGTTTTAATCAAAAAATGTAAAAAAAATTCAAAATAAATTCAATAATGGGATTATAAAAGCATTTAAACCGAGTAATAAGGCTTTTCTAGGCATGAGTGACTATAAATGAACTTTTCTTGACAATGGATGGCTTTTGCTCCACGTTTCCCGAGGCAAACAATCAATTACAATATGTTTTAATAAAAAAATGTAAAAATAATTCAAAATAAATTCAATAATGGGATTATAAGGGCATTTAAACCGAGTAATAGGGCTTTTCTAGGCATGAGTGACTATAAATAATCTTTTCTTGACAATGGATGGCATTCGTTCCATGTTTCCCGAGATAAACAATCTATTACAATCTGTTTTAATCAAAAACTGTAAAAAAAAATCAAAATAAATTCAATAATGGGATTATAAAGGCATTTAAACCGAGTAATAAGGCTTCTCTAGGCATGAGTGACAATAAATGAACTTTTCTTGACAATGGATGGCTTTTGCTCCACGTTTCTCGAGGCAAACAATCAATTACAATATGTTTTAATCAAAAAATGTAAAAACAATTCAAAATAAATTCAATAATGGGATTATAAAGGCATTTAAATCGAGTAATAAGGCTTTTCTAGGCATGAGTGACTATAAATGATCTTTTCTTGACAATGGATGGCTTTCGTTCCATGTTTCCCGAGATAAACAATCTATTACAATCTGTTTTAATCAAAAACTGTAAAAAAAAATCGAAATAAATTCAATAATGGGATTATAAAGGCATTTAAACCGAGTAATAAGGCTTTTCTAGGCATGAGTGACTATAAATGATCTTTTCTTGACAATGGATGGCTTTTGCTCCACGTTTCCCGAGGCAAATGATTAATTACAATATGTTTTAATCAAAAAATGTAAAAACAATTCAAAATAAATTCAATAATGGGATTATAAAGGCATTTAAATCGAGTAATAAGGCTTTTCTAGGCATGAGTGACTATAAATGATCTTTTCTTGACAATGGATGGCTTTCGTTCCATGTTTCCCGAGATAAACAATCTATTACAATCTGTTTTAATCAAAAACTGTAAAAAAAAATCAAAATAAATTCAATAATGGGATTATAAAGGCATTTAAACCGAGTAATAAGGCTTTTCTAGGCATGAGTGACTATAAATGAACTTTTCTTGACAATGGATGGCTTTTGCTCCACGTTTCCCGAGGCAAACAATCAATTACAATATGTTTTAATCAAAAAATGTAAAAACAATTCAAAATAAATTCAATAATGGGATTATAAAGGCATTTAAATCGAGTAATAAGGCTTTTCTAGGCATGAGTGACTATAAATGAACTTTTCTTGACAATGGATGGCTTTTGCACCACGTTTCCCGAGGCAACCAATCAATTACAATCTGTTTTAATCAAAAAATGTAAAAACAATTCAAAATAAATTCAATAATGGGATTATAAAGGCATTTAAACCGAGTTATAAGGCTTTTCTAGGCATGAGTGACTATAAATGAACTTTTCTTGACAATGGATGGCTTTTGCTCCACGTTTCCCAAGGCAAACAATCAAATACAATCTGTTTTAATGAAAAAATGTAAAAACAATTCAAAATAAATTCGATAATGGGATTATAAAAGCATTTAAACCGAGTAATAAGGCTTTTCTAGGCATGAGTGACTATAAATGAACTTTTCTTGACAATGGATGGCTTTCGCTCCATGTTTCCCGAAGCAAACAATCAAATACAATCTGTTTTAATCAAAAAATGTCAAAAAAGTTCAAAATAAATTCAATATGGGATTATAAAGGCATTTAAACCGAGTAATAAGGCTTTTCTAGGCATGAGTGTATATAAATGATGTTTTCTTGACAATGGATGGCTTTCGTTCCATGTTTCCCGAGATAAACAATGTATTAGAATATTTTTTAATCAAAAAATGTAAAAAAAATTCAAATTAAATTCAATAATGGGATTATAAAGGCATTTAAATCGAGTAATAAGGCTTTTCTAGGCATGAGTGACTATAAATGAACTTTTCTTGACAATGGATGGCTTTTGCTCCACGTTTCCCGAGGCAAACAATCTATTACAATATGTTTTAATAAAAAAATGTAAAAATAATTCAAAATAAATTCAATAATGGGATTATAAGGGCATTTAAACCGAGTAATAAGGCTTTTCTCGGCATGAGTGACTATAAATGATCTTTTCTTGACAATGGATGGCCTTCGTTCCATGTTTCCCCAGATAAACAATCTATTACAACCTGTTTTAATCAAAAAATGTAAAAAAAATTCAAAATAAATTCAATAATGGGATTGTAAAGGCATTTAAACCGAGTAATAAGGCTTTTCTAGGCATGAGTGACTATAAATGAACTTTTCTTGACAATGGATGGATTTTGCTCCACGTTTCCCGAGGCAAACAATCAATTACAATATGTTTTAATCAAAAAATGTAAAAACAATTCAAAATAAATTCAATAATGCGATTATAAAGGCATTTAGATTGAGTAATAAGGCTTTTCTAGGCATGAGTGACTATAAATGAACTTTTCTTGACAATGGATGGCTTTTGCTCCACGTTTCCCGAGGCAAACAATCAATTACAATCTGTTTTAATCAAAATATGTAAAAACAATTCAAAATAAATTCAATAATGGGATTATAAAGGCATTTAAACCGAGTAATAAGGCTTCTGTAGGCATGAGTGACTATAAATGATCTTTTCTTGACAATGGATGGCTTTCGTTCCATGTTTCCCGAGATAAACAATCTATTACAACCTGTTTTAATCAAAAAATGTAAAAAAAAATCAAAATAAATTCAATAATGGGATTATAAAAGCATTTAAACCGAGTAATAAGGCTTTTCTAGGCATGAGTGACTATAAATGGTCTTTCTTGACAATGGATGGCTTTCGTTCCATGTTTCCCGTGATAAACAATCTATTACAATCTGTTTTAATCAAAAAATGTAAAAAAAATTCAAAATAAATTCAATAATGGGATTGTAAAGGCATTTAAACCGAGTAATAAGGCTTCTCTAGGCATGAGTGACTATAAATGACCTTTTCTTGACAATGGATGGCATTTGCTCCATGTTTCCCAAGGCAAACAATCAATTACAATCTGTTTTAATTAAAAAATGTAAAAACAATTCAAAATAAATTCAATAATGGGATTATAAAGGCATGTAATACGAGTAATAAGGCTTTTCTAGGCATGAGTGACTATAAATGAACTTTTCTTGACAATGGATGGCTTTTGCTCCACGTTTCCCGAGGCAAACAATCAATTACAATCTGTTTTAATCAAAAAATGTAAAAACAATTCAAAATAAATTCAATAATGGGATTATAAAGGCATTTAAACCGAGTAATAAGGCTTTTCTAGGCATGAGTGACTATAAATGAACTTTTCTTGACAATGGATGGCTTTTGCTCCACGTTTCCCGAGGCAAACAATCAATTACAATATGTTTTAATCAAAAAATGTAAAAACAATTCAAAATAAATTCAATAATGGGATTATAAAGGCATTTAAATCGAGTAATAAGGCTTTTCTAGGCATGAGTGACTATAAATGAACTTTTCTTGACAATGGATGGCTTTTGCTCCACGTTTCCCGAGGCAAACAATCAATTACAATCTGTTTTAATCAAAAAATGTAAAAACAATTCAAAATAAATTCAATAATGGGATTATAAAGGCATTTAAACCGAGTAATAAGGCTTCTGTAGGCATGAGTGACTATAAATGATCTTTTCTTGACAATGGATGGCTTTCGTTCCATGTTTCCCGAGATAAACAATCTATTACAACCTGTTTTAATCAAAAAATGTAAAAAAAAAATCAAAATAAATTCAATAATGGGATTATAAAAGCATTTAAACCGAGTAATAAGGCTTTTCTAGGCATGAGTGACTATAAATGGTCTTTCTTGACAATGGATGGCTTTCGTTCCATGTTTCCCGAGATAAACAATCTATTACAATCTGTTTTAATCAAAAAATGTAAAAAAAATTCAAAATAAATTCAATAATGGGATTGTAAAGGCATTTAAACCGAGTAATAAGGCTTCTCTAGGCATGAGTGACTATAAATGACCTTTTCTTGACAATGGATGGCATTTGCTCCATGTTTCCCAAGGCAAACAATCAATTACAATCTGTTTTAATTAAAAAATGTAAAAACAATTCAAAATAAATTCAATAATGGGATTATAAAGGCATGTAATACGAGTAATAAGGCTTTTCTAGGCATGAGTGACTATAAATGAACTTTTCTTGACAATGGATGGCTTTTGCTCCACGTTTCCCGAGGCAAACAATCAATTACAATCTGTTTTAATCAAAAAATGTAAAAAAAATTCAAAATAAATTCAATAATGGGATTATAAAGGCATTTAAACCGAGTAATAAGGCTTTTCTAGGCATGAGTGACTATAAATGAACTTTTCTTGACAATGGATGGCTTTTGCTCCACGTTTCCCGAGGCAAACAATCAATTACAATATGTTTTAATCAAAAAATGTAAAAACAATTCAAAATAAATTCAATAATGGGATTATAAAGGCATTTAAATCGAGTAATAAGGCTTTTCTAGGCATGAGTGACTATAAATGAACTTTTCTTGACAATGGATGGCTTTTGCTCCACGTTTCCCAAGGTAAACAATTAATTACAATCTGTTTTAATAAAAAAATGTAAAAATAATTCAAAATAAATTCAATAATGGGATTATAAAGGCATTTAAACCGAGTAATAAGGCTTTTCTAGGCATGAGTGACTATAAATGATGTTTTCTTGACAATTGATAGCTTTCGTTCCATGTTTCCCGAGATAAACAATCTATTACAATCTGTTTTAATCAAAAAATGTAAAAAAAATTCAAAATAAATTCAATAATGGGATTATAAAAGCATTTAAACCGAGTAATAAGGCTTTTCTAGGCATGAGTGACTATAAATGAACTTTTCTTGACAATGGATGGCTTTTGCTCCACGTTTCCCGAGGCAAACAATCAATTACAATATGTTTTAATAAAAAAATGTAAAAACAATTCAAAATAAATTCAATAATGGGATTATAAGGGCATTTAAACCGAGTAATAAGGCTTTTCTAGGCATGAGTGACTATAAATGATCTTTTCTTGACAATGGATGGCTTTCGTTCCATGTTTCCCGAGATAAACAATCTATTACAACCTGTTTTAATCAAAAAATGTAAAAAAAATTCAAAATAAATTCAATAATGGGATTGTAAAGGCATTTAAACCGAGTAATAAGGCTTTTCTAGGCATGAGTGACTATAAATGAACTTTTCTTGACAATGGATGGCTTTTGCTCCACGTTTCCCGAGGCAAACAATCAATTACAATATGTTTTAATCAAAAAATGTAAAAACAATTCAAAATAAATTCAATAATGGGATTATAAAGGCATTTAAATCGAGTAATAAGGCTTTTCTAGGCATGAGTGACTATAAATGAACTTTTCTTGACAATGGATGGCTTTTGCTCCACGTTTCCCAAGGTAAACAATTAATTACAATCTGTTTTAATAAAAAAATGTAAAAATAATTCAAAATAAATTCAATAATGGGATTATAAAGGCATTTAAACCGAGTAATAAGGCTTTTCTAGGCATGAGTGACTATAAATGATGTTTTCTTGACAATCGATAGCTTTCGTTCCATGTTTCCCGAGATAAACAATCTATTACAATCTGTTTTAATCAAAAAATGTAAAAAAAATTCAAAATAAATTCAATAATGGGATTATAAAAGCATTTAAACCGAGTAATAAGGCTTTTCTAGGCATGAGTGACTATAAATGAACTTTTCTTGACAATGGATGGCTTTTGCTCCACGTTTCCCGAGGCAAACAATCAATTACAATATGTTTTAATCAAAAAATGTAAAAACAATTCAAAATAAATTCAATAATGGGATTGTAAAGGCATTTAAACCGAGTAATAAGGCTTTTCTAGGCATGAGTGACTATAAATGATCTTTTCTTGACAATGGATGGCTTTCGTTCCATGTTTCCCGAGATAAACAATCTATTACAACCTGTTTTAATCAAAAAATGTAAAAAAAATTCAAAATAAATTCAATAATGGGATTGTAAAGGCATTTAAACCGAGTAATAAGGCTTTTCTAGGCATGAGTGACTATAAATGATGTTTTCTTGACAATCGATAGCTTTCGTTCCATGTTTCCCGAGATAAACAATCTATTACAATCTGTTTTAATCAAAAAATGTAAAATAAATTCAAAATAAATTCAATAATGGGATTATAAAAGCATTTAAACCGAGTAATAAGGCTTTTCTAGGCATGAGTGACTATAAATGAACTTTTCTTGACAATGGATGGCTTTTGCTCCACGTTTCCCGAGGCAAACAATCAATTACAATATGTTTTAAAAAAAATATGTAAAAATAATTCAAAATAAATTCAATAATGGGATTATAAGGGCATTTAAACCGAGTAATAAGGCTTTTCTAGGCATGAGTGACTATAAATGAACTTTTCTTGACAATGGATGGCTTTTGCTCCACGTTTCCCGAGGCAAACAATCAATTACAATATGTTTTAATCAAAAAATGTAAAAACAATTCAAAATAAATTCAATAATGGGATTATAAAGGCATTTAAATCGAGTAATAAGGCTTTTCTAGGCATGAGTGACTATAAATGAACTTTTCTTGACAATGGATGGCTTTTGCTCCACGTTTCCCAAGGTAAACAATTAATTACAATCTGTTTTAATAAAAAAATGTAAAAATAATTCAAAATAAATTCAATAATGGGATTATAAAGGCATTTAAACCGAGTAATAAGGCTTTTCTAGGCATGAGTGACTATAAATGATCTTTTCTTGACAATGGATGGCTTTCGTTCCATGTTTCCCGAGATAAACAATCTATTACAACCTGTTTTAATCAAAAAATGTAAAAAAAAAATCAAAATAAATTCAATAATGGGATTATAAAAGCATTTAAACCGAGTAATAAGGCTTTTCTAGGCATGAGTGACTATAAATGGTCTTTCTTGACAATGGATGGCTTTCGTTCCATGTTTCCCGAGATAAACAATCTATTACAATCTGTTTTAATCAAAAAATGTAAAAAAAATTCAAAATAAATTCAATAATGGGATTGTAAAGGCATTTAAACCGAGTAATAAGGCTTCTCTAGGCATGAGTGACTATAAATGACCTTTTCTTGACAATGGATGGCATTTGCTCCATGTTTCCCAAGGCAAACAATCAATTACAATCTGTTTTAATTAAAAAATGTAAAAACAATTCAAAATAAATTCAATAATGGGATTATAAAGGCATGTAATACGAGTAATAAGGCTTTTCTAGGCATGAGTGACTATAAATGAACTTTTCTTGACAATGGATGGCTTTTGCTCCACGTTTCCCGAGGCAAACAATCAATTACAATCTGTTTTAATCAAAAAATGTAAAAAAAATTCAAAATAAATTCAATAATGGGATTGTAAAGGCATTTAAACCGAGTAATAAGGCTTTTCTAGGCATGAGTGACTATAAATGAACTTTTCTTGACAATGGATGGCTTTTGCTCCACGTTTCCCGAGGCAAACAATCAATTACAATATGTTTTAATCAAAAAATGTAAAAACAATTCAAAATAAATTCAATAATGGGATTATAAAGGCATTTAAATCGAGTAATAAGGCTTTTCTAGGCATGAGTGACTATAAATGAACTTTTCTTGACAATGGATGGCTTTTGCTCCACGTTTCCCAAGGTAAACAATTAATTACAATCTGTTTTAATAAAAAAATGTAAAAATAATTCAAAATAAATTCAATAATGGGATTATAAAGGCATTTAAACCGAGTAATAAGGCTTTTCTAGGCATGAGTGACTATAAATGATGTTTTCTTGACAATCGATAGCTTTCGTTCCATGTTTCCCGAGATAAACAATCTATTACAATCTGTTTTAATCAAAAAATGTAAAAAAAATTCAAAATAAATTCAATAATGGGATTATAAAAGAATTTAAACCGAGTAATAAGGCTTTTCTAGGCATGAGTGACTATAAATGAACTTTTCTTGACAATGGATGGCTTTTGCTCCACGTTTCCCGAGGCAAACAATCAATTACAATATGTTTTAATAAAAAAATGTAAAAATAATTCAAAATAAATTCAATAATGGGATTATAAGGGCATTTAAACCGAGTAATAAGGCTTTTCTAGGCATGAGTGACTATAAATGATCTTTTCTTGACAATGGATGGCTTTCGTTCCATGTTTCCCAAGATAAACAATCTATTACAACCTGTTTTAATCAAAAAATGTAAAAAAAATTCAAAATAAATTCAATAATGGGATTGTAAAGGCATTTAAACCGAGTAATAAGGCTTTTCTAGGCATGAGTGACTATAAATGAACTTTTCTTGACAATGGATGGCTTTTGCTCCACGTTTCCCGAGGCAAACAATCAATTACAATATGTTTTAATCAAAAAATGTTAAAACAATTCAAAATAAATTCAATAATGGGATTATAAAGGCATTTAAATCGAGTAATAAGGCTTTTCTAGGCATGAGTGACTATAAATGAACTTTTCTTGACAATGGATGGCTTTTGCTCCACGTTTCCCAAGGTAAACAATTAATTACAATCTGTTTTAATAAAAAAATGTAAAAATAATTCAAAATAAATTCAATAATGGGATTATAAAGGCATTTAAACCGAGTAATAAGGCTTTTCTAGGCATGAGTGACTATAAATGATGTTTTCTTGACAATCGATAGCTTTCGTTCCATGTTTCCCGAGATAAACAATCTATTACAATCTGTTTTAATCAAAAAATGTAAAAAAAATTCAAAATAAATTCAATAATGGGATTATAAAAGCATTTAAACCGAGTAATAAGGCTTTTCTAGGCATGAGTGACTATAAATGAACTTTTCTTGACAATGGATGGCTTTTGCTCCACGTTTCCCGAGGCAAACAATCAATTACAATATGTTTTAATCAAAAAATGTAAAAACAATTCAAAATAAATTCAATAATGGGATTGTAAAGGCATTTAAACCGAGTAATAAGGCTTTTCTAGGCATGAGTGACTATAAATGATCTTTTCTTGACAATGGATGGCTTTCGTTCCATGTTTCCCGAGATAAACAATCTATTACAACCTGTTTTAATCAAAAAATGTAAAAAAAATTCAAAATAAATTCAATAATGGGATTGTAAAGGCCTTTAAACCGAGTAATAAGGCTTTTCTAGGCATGAGTGACTATAAATGATGTTTTCTTGACAATCGATAGCTTTCGTTCCATGTTTCCCGAGATAAACAATCTATTACAATCTGTTTTAATCAAAAAATGTAAAAAAAATTCAAAATAAATTCAATAATGGGATTATAAAAGCATTTAAACCGAGTAATAAGGCTTTTCTAGGCATGAGTGACTATAAATGAACTTTTCTTGACAATGGATGGCTTTTGCTCCACGTTTCCCGAGGCAAACAATCAATTACAATATGTTTTAATAAAAAAATGTAAAAATAATTCAAAATAAATTCAATAATGGGATTATAAGGGCATTTAAACCGAGTAATAAGGCTTTTCTAGGCATGAGTGACTATAAATGAACTTTTCTTGACAATGGATGGCTTTTGCTCCACGTTTCCCGAGGCAAACAATCAATTACAATATGTTTTAATCAAAAAATGTAAAAACAATTCAAAATAAATTCAATAATGGGATTATAAAGGCATTTAAATCGAGTAATAAGGCTTTTCTAGGCATGAGTGACTATAAATGAACTTTTCTTGACAATGGATGGCTTTTGCTCCACGTTTCCCAAGGTAAACAATTAATTACAATCTGTTTTAAAAAAAAAATGTAAAAATAATTCAAAATAAATTCAATAATGGGATTATAAAGGCATTTAAACCGAGTAATAAGGCTTTTCTAGGCATGAGTGACTATAAATGATGTTTTCTTGACAATCGATAGCTTTCGTTCCATGTTTCCCGAGATAAACAATCTATTACAATCTGTTTTAATCAAAAAATGTAAAAAAAATTCAAAATAAATTCAATAATGGGATTATAAAAGCATTTAAACCGAGTAATAAGGCTTTTCTAGGCATGAGTGACTATAAATGAACTTTTCTTGACAATGGATGGCTTTTGCTCCACGTTTCCCGAGGCAAACAATCAATTACAATATGTTTTAATCAAAAAATGTAAAAACAATTCAAAATAAATTCAATAATGGGATTGTAAAGGCATTTAAACCGAGTAATAAGGCTTTTCTCGGCATGAGTGACTATAAATGATCTTTTCTTGACAATGGATGGCTTTCGTTCCATGTTTCCCGAGATAAACAATCTATTACAACCTGTTTTAATCAAAAAATGTAAAAAAAATTCAAAATAAATTCAATAATGGGATTGTAAAGGCATTTAAACCGAGTAATAAGGCTTTTCTAGGCATGAGTGACTATAAATGATGTTTTCTTGACAATCGATAGCTTTCGTTCCATGTTTCCCGAGATAAACAATCTATTACAATTTGTTTTAATCAAAAAATGTAAAAAAAATTCAAAATAAATTCAATAATGGGATTATAAAAGCATTTAAACCGAGTAATAAGGCTTTTCTAGGCATGAGTGACTATAAATGAACTTTTCTTGACAATGGATGGCTTTTGCTCCACGTTTCCCGAGGCAAACAATCAATTACAATATGTTTTAATAAAAAAATGTAAAAATAATTCAAAATAAATTCAATAATGGGATTATAAGGGCATTTAAACCGAGTAATAGGGCTTTTCTTGGCATGAGTGACTATAAATAATCTTTTCTTGACAATGGATGGCTTTCGTTCCATGTTTCCCGAGATAAACAATCTATTACGATCTGTTTTAATCAAAAACTGTAAAAAAAAATCAAAATAAATTCAATAATGGGATTATAAAGGCATTTAAACCGAGTAATAAGGCTTCTCTAGGCATGAGTGACTATAAATGAACTTTTCTTGACAATGGATGGCTTTTGCTCCACGTTTCTCGAGGCAAACAATCAATTACAATATGTTTTAATCAAAAAATGTAAAAACAATTCAAAATAAATTCAATAATGGGATTATAAAGGCATTTAAATCGAGTAATAAGGCTTTTCTAGGCATGAGTGACTATAAATGATCTTTTCTTGACAATGGATGGCTTTCGTTCCATGTTTCCCGAGATAAACAATCTATTACAATCTGTTTTAATCAAAAACTGTAAAAAAAAATCAAAATAAATTCAATAATGGGATTATAAAGGCATTTAAACCGAGTAATAAGGCTTTTCTAGGCATGAGTGACTATAAATGAACTTTTCTTGACAATGGATGGCTTTTGCTCCACGTTTCCCGAGGTAAACAATCAATTACAATATGTTTTAATCAAAAAATGTAAAAACAATTCAAAATAAATTCAATAATGGGATTATAAAGGCATTTAAATCGAGTAATAAGGCTTTTCTAGGCATGAGTGACTATAAATGAACTTTTCTTGACAATGGATGGCTTTTGCTCCACGTTTCCCGAGGCAACCAATCAATTACAATCTGTTTTAATCAAAAAATGTAAAAACAATTCAAAATAAATTCAATAATGGGATTATAAAGGCATTTAAACCGAGTTATAAGGCTTTTCTAGGCATGAGTGACTATAAATGAACTTTTCTTGACAATGGATGGCTTTTGCTCCACGTTTCCCAAGGCAAACAATCAAATACAATCTGTTTTAATGAAAAAATGTAAAAACAATTCAAAATAAATTCGATAATGGGATTATAAAAGCATTTAAACCGAGTAATAAGGCTTTTCTAGGCATGAGTGACTATAAATGAACTTTTCTTGACAATGGATGGCTTTCGCTCCATGTTTCCCGAGGCAAACAATCAAATACAATCTGTTTTAATCAAAAAATGTCAAAAAAGTTCAAAATAAATTCAATAATGGGATTATAAAGGCATTTAAACCGAGTAATAAGGCTTTTCTAGGCATGAGTGTATATAAATGATGTTTTCTTGACAATGGATGGCTTTCGTTCCATGTTTCCCGAGATAAACAATGTATTAGAATATTTTTTAATCAAAAAATGTAAAAAAAATTCAAATTAAATTCAATAATGGGATTATAAAGGCATTTAAATCGAGTAATAAGGCTTTTCTAGGCATGAGTGACTATAAATGAACTTTTCTTGACAATGGATGGCTTTTGCTCCACGTTTCCCGAGGCAAACAATCTATTACAATATGTTTTAATAAAAAAATGTAAAAATAATTCAAAATAAATTCAATAATGGGATTATAAGGGCATTTAAACCGAGTAATAAGGCTTTTCTCGGCATGAGTGACTATAAATGATCTTTTCTTGACAATGGATGGCTTTCGTTCCATGTTTCCCAAGATAAACAATCTATTACAACCTGTTTTAATCAAAAAATGTAAAAAAAATTCAAAATAAATTCAATAATGGGATTGTAAAGGCATTTAAACCGAGTAATAAGGCTTTTCTAGGCATGAGTGACTATAAATGAACTTTTCTTGACAATGGATGGATTTTGCTCCACGTTTCCCGAGGCAAACAATCAATTACAATATGTTTTAATCAAAAAATGTAAAAACAATTCAAAATAAATTCAATAATGCGATTATAAAGGCATTTAGATTGAGTAATAAGGCTTTTCTAGGCATGAGTGACTATAAATGAACTTTTCTTGACAATGGATGGCTTTTGCTCCACGTTTCCCGAGGCAAACAATCAATTACAATCTGTTTTAATCAAAATATGTAAAAACAATTCAAAATAAATTCAATAATGGGATTATAAAGGCATTTAAACCGAGTAATAAGGCTTCTGTAGGCATGAGTGACTATAAATGATCTTTTCTTGACAATGGATGGCTTTCGTTCCATGTTTCCCGAGATAAACAATCTATTACAACCTGTTTTAATCAAAAAATGTAAAAAAAAATCAAAATAAATTCAATAATGGGATTATAAAAGCATTTAAACCGAGTAATAAGGCTTTTCTAGGCATGAGTGACTATAAATGGTCTTTCTTGACAATGGATTGCTTTCGTTCCATGTTTCCCGAGATAAACAATCTATTACAATCTGTTTTAATCAAAAAATGTAAAAAAAAATCAAAATAAATTCAATAATGGGATTGTAAAGGCATTTAAACCGAGTAATAAGGCTTCTCTAGGCATGAGTGACTATAAATGACCTTTTCTTGACAATGGATGGCATTTGCTCCATGTTTCCCAAGGCAAACAATCAATTACAATCTGTTTTAGTTAAAAAATGTAAAAACAATTCAAAATAAATTCAATAATGGGATTATAAAGGCATTTAAACCGAGTAATAAGGCTTTTCTAGGCATGAGTGACTATAAATGAACTTTTCTTGACAATGGATGGCTTTTGCTCCACGTTTCCCGAGGCAAACAATCAATTACAATCTGTTTTAATCAAAAAATATAAAAACAATTCAAAATAAATTCAATAATGGGATTATAAAGGCATTTAAACCGAGTAATAAGGCTTTTCTAGGCATGAGTGACTATGAATTAACTTTTCTTGACAATGGATGGCTTTTGCTCCACGTTTCCCGAGGCAAACAATCAATTACAATATGTTTTAATCAAAAAATGTAAAAACAATTCAAAATAAATTCAATAATGGGATTATAAAGGCATTTAAATCGAGTAATAAGGCTTATCTAGGCATGAGTGACTATAAATGAACTTTTCTTGACAATGGATGGCTTTTGCTCCACGTTTCCCGAGGCAAACAATCAATTACAATATGTTTTAATCAAAAAATGTAAAAACAATTCAAAATAAATTCAATAATGGGATTATAAAGGCATTTAAATCGAGTAATAAGGCTTTTCTAGGCATGAGTGACTATAAATGAACTTTTCTTGACAATGGATGGCTTTTGCTCCACGTTTTCCGAGGCAAACAATCAATTACAATCTGTTTTAATAAAAAAATGTAAAAATAATTCAAAATAAATTCAATAATGGGATTATAAAGGCATTTAAACCGAGTAATAAGGCTTTTCTAGGCATGAGTGACTATAAATGATGTTTTCTTGACAATGGATGGCTTTCGTTCCATGTTTCCCGAGATAAACAATCTATTACAATCTGTTTTAATCAAAAAATGTAAAAAAAATTCAAAATAAATTCAATAATGGGATTATAAAAGCATTTAAACCGAGTAATAAGGCTTTTCTAGGCATGAGTGACTATAAATGATCTTTTTTGACAATGGATGGCTTTTGTTCCATGTTTCCCGAGATAAACAATCTATTACAATCTGTTTTAATCAAAAACTGTAAAAAAAATCAAAATAAATTCAATAATGAGATTATAAAGGCATTTAAACCGAGTAATAAGGCTTCTCTAGGCATGAGTGACTATAAATGAACTTTTCTTGACAATGGATGGCTTTTGCTCCACGTTTCCCGAGGCAAACAATCAATTACAATATGTTTTAATAAAAAAATGTAAAAACAATTCAAAATAAATTCAATAATGGGATTATAAAGGCATTTAAACCGAGTTATAAGGCTTTTCTAGGCATGAGTGACTATAAATGAACTTTTCTTGACAATGGATGGCTTTTGCTCCACGTTTCCCGAGGTAAACAATCAAATACAATCTGTTTTAATCAAAAAATGTAAAAACAATTCAAAATAAATTCGATAATGGGATTATAAAAGCATTTAAACCGACTAATAAGGCTTTTCTAGGCATGAGTGACTAAAAATGAACTTTTCTTGACAATGGATGGCTTTCGCTCCATGTTTCCCGAGGCAAACAATCAAATACAATCTGTTTTAATCAAAAAATGTCAAAAAAGTTCAAAATAAATTCAATAATGGGATTGTAAAGGCATTTAAACCGAGTAATAAGGCTTTTCTAGGCATGAGTGTACATGAATGATGTTTTCTTGACAATGGATGGCTTTCATTCCATGTTTCCCGAGATAAACAATGTATTAGAATCTGTTTTAATCAAAAAATGTAAAAAAAATTCAAAATAAATTGAATAATGGGATTATAAAGGCATTTAAATCGAGTAATAAGGCTTTTCTAGGCATGAGTGACTATAAATGAACTTTTCTTGACAATGGATGGCTTTTGCTCCACGTTTCCCGAGGCAAACAATCAATTACAATATGTTTTAATAAAAAAATGTAAAAATAATTCAAAATAAATTCAATAATGGGATTATAAGGGCATTTAAACCGAGTAATAAGGCTTTTCTAGGCATGAGTGACTATAAATGATCTTTTCTTGACAATGGATGGCTTTCGTTCCATGTTTCCCGAGATAAACAATCTATTACAACCTGTTTTAATCAAAAAATGTAAAAAAAATTCAAAATAAATTCAATAATGGGATTGTAAAGGCATTTAAACCGAGTAATAAGGCTTTTCTAGGCATGAGTGACTATAAATGAACTTTTCTTGACAATGGATGGCTTTTGCTCCACGTTTCCCGAGGCAAACAATCAATTACAATATGTTTTAATCAAAAAATGTAAAAACAATTCAAAATAAATTCAATAATGGGATTATAAAGGCATTTAAATCGATTAATAAGGCTTTTCTAGGCATGAGTGACTATAAATGAACTTTTCTTGACAATGGATGGCTTTTGCTCCACGTTTCCCAAGGTAAACAATTAATTACAATCTGTTTTAATAAAAAAATGTAAAAATAATTCAAAATAAATTCAATAATGGGATTATAAAGGCATTTAAACCGAGTAATAAGGCTTTTCTAGGCATGAGTGACTATAAATGATGTTTTCTTGACAATCGATAGCTTTCGTTCCATGTTTCCCGAGATAAACAATCTATTACAATCTGTTTTAATCAAAAAATGTAAAAAAAATTCAAAATAAATTCAATAATGGGATTATAAAAGCATTTAAACCGAGTAATAAGGCTTTTCTAGGCATGAGTGACTATAAATGAACTTTTCTTGACAATGGATGGCTTTTGCTCCACGTTTCCCGAGGTAAACAATCAAATACAATCTGTTTTAATCAAAAAATGTAAAAACAATTCAAAATAAATTCGATAATGGGATTATAAAAGCATTTAAACCGACTAATAAGGCTTTTCTAGGCATGAGTGACTAAAAATGAACTTTTCTTGACAATGGATGGCTTTCGCTCCATGTTTCCCGAGGCAAACAATCAAATACAATCTGTTTTAATCAAAAAATGTCAAAAAAGTTCAAAATAAATTCAATAATGGGATTGTAAAGGCATTTAAACCGAGTAATAAGGCTTTTCTAGGCATGAGTGTACATGAATGATGTTTTCTTGACAATGGATGGCTTTCGTTCCATGTTTCCCGAGATAAACAATGTATTAGAATCTGTTTTAATCAAAAAATGTAAAAAAAATTCAAAATAAATTGAATAATGGGATTATAAAGGCATTTAAATCGAGTAATAAGGCTTTTCTAGGCATGAGTGACTATAAATGAAATTTTCTTGACAATGGATGGCTTTTGCTCCACGTTTCCCGAGGCAAACAATCAATTACAATATGTTTTAATAAAAAAATGTAAAAATAATTCAAAATAAATTCAATAATGGGATTATAAGGGCATTTAAACCGAGTAATAAGGCTTTTCTAGGCATGAGTGACTATAAATGATCTTTTCTTGACAATGGATGGCTTTCGTTCCATGTTTCCCGAGATAAACAATCTATTACAACCTGTTTTAATCAAAAAATGTAAAAAAAATTCAAAATAAATTCAATAATGGGATTGTAAAGGCATTTAAACCGAGTAATAAGGCTTTTCTAGGCATGAGTGACTATAAATGAACTTTTCTTGACAATGGATGGCTTTTGCTCCACGTTTCCCGAGGCAAACAATCAATTACAATATGTTTTAATCAAAAAATGTAAAAACAATTCAAAATAAATTCAATAATGGGATTATAAAGGCATTTAAATCGAGTAATAAGGCTTTTCTAGGCATGAGTGACTATAAATGAACTTTTCTTGACAATGGATGGCTTTTGCTCCATGTTTCCCAAGGTAAACAATTAATTACAATCTGTTTTAATAAAAAAATGTAAAAATAATTCAAAATAAATTCAATAATGGGATTATAAAGGCATTTAAACCGAGTAATAAGGCTTTTCTAGGCATGAGTGACTATAAATGATGTTTTCTTGACAATCGATAGCTTTCGTTCCATGTTTCCCGAGATAAACAATCTATTACAATCTGTTTTAATCAAAAAATGTAAAAAAAATTCAAAATAAATTCAATAATGGGATTATAAAAGCATTTAAACCGAGTAATAAGGCTTTTCTAGGCATGAGTGACTATAAATGAACTTTTCTTGACAATGGATGGCTTTTGCTCCACGTTTCCCGAGGCAAACAATCAATTACAATATGTTTTAATCAAAAAATGTAAAAACAATTCAAAATAAATTCAATAATGGGATTGTAAAGGCATTTAAACCGAGTAATAAGGCTTTTCTAGGCATGAGTGACTATAAATGATCTTTTCTTGACAATGGATGGCTTTCGTTCCATGTTTCCTGAGATAAACAATCTATTACAACCTGTTTTAATCAAAAAATGTAAAACAAATTCAAAATAAATTCAATAATGGGATTGTAAAGGCATTTAAACCGAGTAATAAGGCTTTTCTAGGCATGAGTGACTATAAATGATGTTTTCTTGACAATCGATAGCTTTCGTTCCATGTTTCCCGAGATAAACAATCTATTACAATCTGTTTTAATCAAAAAATGTAAAAAAAATTCAAAATAAATTCAATAATGGGATTATAAAAGCATTTAAACCGAGTAATAAGGCTTTTCTAGGCATGAGTGACTATAAATGAACTTTTCTTGACAATGGATGGCTTTTGCTCCACGTTTCCCGAGGCAAACAATCAATTACAATATGTTTTAATAAAAAAATGTAAAAACAATTCAAAATAAATTCAATAATGGGATTATAAGGGCATTTAAACCGAGTAATAAGGCTTTTCTAGGCATGAGTGACTATAAATGATCTTTTCTTGACAATGGATGGCTTTCGTTCCATGTTTCCCGAGATAAACAATCTATTACAACCTGTTTTAATCAAAAAATGTAAAAAAAATTCAAAATAAATTCAATAATGGGATTGTAAAGGCATTTAAACCGAGTAATAAGGCTTTTCTAGGCATGAGTGACTATAAATGAACTTTTCTTGACAATGGATGGCTTTTGCTCCACGTTTCCCGAGGCAAACAATCAATTACAATATGTTTTAATCAAAAAATGTAAAAACAATTCAAAATAAATTCAATAATGGGATTATAAAGGCATTTAAATCGAGTAATAAGGCTTTTCTAGGCATGAGTGACTATAAATGAACTTTTCTTGACAATGGATGGCTTTTGCTCCACGTTTCCCAAGGTAAACAATTAATTACAATCTGTTTTAATAAAAAAATGTAAAAATAATTCAAAATAAATTCAATAATGGGATTATAAAGGCATTTAAACCGAGTAATAAGGCTTTTCTAGGCATGAGTGACTATAAATGATGTTTTCTTGACAATCGATAGCTTTCGTTCCATGTTTCCCGAGATAAACAATCTATTACAATCTGTTTTAATCAAAAAATGTAAAAAAAATTCAAAATAAATTCAATAATGGGATTATAAAAGCATTTAAACCGAGTAATAAGGCTTTTCTAGGCATGAGTGACTATAAATGAACTTTTCTTGACAATGGATGGCTTTTGCTCCACGTTTCCCGAGGCAAACAATCAATTACAATATGTTTTAATCAAAAAATGTAAAAACAATTCAAAATAAATTCAATAATGGGATTGTAAAGGCATTTAAACCGAGTAATAAGGCTTTTCTAGGCATGAGTGACTATAAATGATCTTTTCTTGACAATGGATGGCTTTCGTTCCATGTTTCCCGAGATAAACAATCTATTACAACCTGTTTTAATCAAAAAATGTAAAAAAAATTCAAAATAAATTCAATAATGGGATTGTAAAGGCATTTAAACCGAGTAATAAGGCTTTTCTAGGCATGAGTGACTATAAATGATGTTTTCTTGACAATCGATAGCTTTCGTTCCATGTTTCCCGAGATAAACAATCTATTACAATCTGTTTTAATCAAAAAATGTAAAATAAATTCAAAATAAATTCAATAATGGGATTATAAAAGCATTTAAACCGAGTAATAAGGCTTTTCTAGGCATGAGTGACTATAAATGAACTTTTCTTGACAATGGATGGCTTTTGCTCCACGTTTCCCGAGGCAAACAATCAATTACAATATGTTTTAAAAAAAATATGTAAAAATAATTCAAAATAAATTCAATAATGGGATTATAAGGGCATTTAAACCGAGTAATAAGGCTTTTCTAGGCATGAGTGACTATAAATGAACTTTTCTTGACAATGGATGGCTTTTGCTCCACGTTTCCCGAGGCAAACAATCAATTACAATATGTTTTAATCAAAAAATGTAAAAACAATTCAAAATAAATTCAATAATGGGATTATAAAGGCATTTAAATCGAGTAATAAGGCTTTTCTAGGCATGAGTGACTATAAATGAACTTTTCTTGACAATGGATGGCTTTTGCTCCACGTTTCCCAAGGTAAACAATTAATTACAATCTGTTTTAATAAAAAAATGTAAAAATAATTCAAAATAAATTCAATAATGGGATTATAAAGGCATTTAAACCGAGTAATAAGGCTTTTCTAGGCATGAGTGACTATAAATGATCTTTTCTTGACAATGGATGGCTTTCGTTCCATGTTTCCCGAGATAAACAATCTATTACAACCTGTTTTAATCAAAAAATGTAAAAAAAAAATCAAAATAAATTCAATAATGGGATTATAAAAGCATTTAAACCGAGTAATAAGGCTTTTCTAGGCATGAGTGACTATAAATGGTCTTTCTTGACAATGGATGGCTTTCGTTCCATGTTTCCCGAGATAAACAATCTATTACAATCTGTTTTAATCAAAAAATGTAAAAAAAATTCAAAATAAATTCAATAATGGGATTGTAAAGGCATTTAAACCGAGTAATAAGGCTTCTCTAGGCATGAGTGACTATAAATGACCTTTTCTTGACAATGGATGGCATTTGCTCCATGTTTCCCAAGGCAAACAATCAATTACAATCTGTTTTAATTAAAAAATGTAAAAACAATTCAAAATAAATTCAATAATGGGATTATAAAGGCATGTAATACGAGTAATAAGGCTTTTCTAGGCATGAGTGACTATAAATGAACTTTTCTTGACAATGGATGGCTTTTGCTCCACGTTTCCCGAGGCAAACAATCAATTACAATCTGTTTTAATCAAAAAATGTAAAAAAAATTCAAAATAAATTCAATAATGGGATTATAAAGGCATTTAAACCGAGTAATAAGGCTTTTCTAGGCATGAGTGACTATAAATGAACTTTTCTTGACAATGGATGGCTTTTGCTCCACGTTTCCCGAGGCAAACAATCAATTACAATATGTTTTAATCAAAAAATGTAAAAACAATTCAAAATAAATTCAATAATGGGATTATAAAGGCATTTAAACCGAGTAATAAGGCTTTTCTAGGCATGAGTGACTATAAATGATGTTTTCTTGACAATCGATAGCTTTCGTTCCATGTTTCCCGAGATAAACAATCTATTACAATCTGTTTTAATCAAAAAATGTAAAAAAAATTCAAAATAAATTCAATAATGGGATTATAAAAGCATTTAAACCGAGTAATAAGGCTTTTCTAGGCATGAGTGACTATAAATGAACTTTTCTTGACAATGGATGGCTTTTGCTCCACGTTTCCCGAGGCAAACAATCAATTACAATATGTTTTAATAAAAAAATGTAAAAACAATTCAAAATAAATTCAATAATGGGATTATAAGGGCATTTAAACCGAGTAATAAGGCTTTTCTAGGCATGAGTGACTATAAATGATCTTTTCTTGACAATGGATGGCTTTCGTTCCATGTTTCCCGAGATAAACAATCTATTACAATCTGTTTTAATCAAAAAATGTAAAAAAAATTCAAAATAAATTCAATAATGGGATTGTAAAGGCATTTAAACCGAGTAATAAGGCTTCTCTAGGCATGAGTGACTATAAATGACCTTTTCTTGACAATGGATGGCATTTGCTCCATGTTTCCCAAGGCAAACAATCAATTACAATCTGTTTTAATTAAAAAATGTAAAAACAATTCAAAATAAATTCAATAATGGGATTGTAAAGGCATTTAAACCGAGTAATAAGGCTTTTCTAGGCATGAGTGACTATAAATGATCTTTTCTTGACAATGGATGGCTTTCGTTCCATGTTTCCCGAGATAAACAATCTATTACAACCTGTTTTAATCAAAAAATGTAAAAAAAATTCAAAATAAATTCAATAATGGGATTGTAAAGGCATTTAAACCGAGTAATAAGGCTTTTCTAGGCATGAGTGACTATAAATGATGTTTTCTTGACAATCGATAGCTTTCGTTCCATGTTTCCCGAGATAAACAATCTATTACAATTTGTTTTAATCAAAAAATGTAAAAAAAATTCAAAATAAATTCAATAATGGGATTATAAAAGCATTTAAACCGAGTAATAAGGCTTTTCTAGGCATGAGTGACTATAAATGAACTTTTCTTGACAATGGATGGCTTTTGCTCCACGTTTCCCGAGGCAAACAATCAATTACAATATGTTTTAATAAAAAAATGTAAAAATAATTCAAAATAAATTCAATAATGGGATTATAAGGGCATTTAAACCGAGTAATAGGGCTTTTCTTGGCATGAGTGACTATAAATAATCTTTTCTTGACAATGGATGGCTTTCGTTCCATGTTTCCCGAGATAAACAATCTATTACGATCTGTTTTAATCAAAAACTGTAAAAAAAAATCAAAATAAATTCAATAATGGGATTATAAAGGCATTTAAACCGAGTAATAAGGCTTCTCTAGGCATGAGTGACTATAAATGAACTTTTCTTGACAATGGATGGCTTTTGCTCCACGTTTCTCGAGGCAAACAATCAATTACAATATGTTTTAATCAAAAAATGTAAAAACAATTCAAAATAAATTCAATAATGGGATTATAAAGGCATTTAAATCGAGTAATAAGGCTTTTCTAGGCATGAGTGACTATAAATGATCTTTTCTTGACAATGGATGGCTTTTGCTCCACGTTTCCCAAGGTAAACAATTAATTACAATCTGTTTTAATAAAAAAATGTAAAAATAATTCAAAATAAATTCAATAATGGGATTATAAAGGCATTTAAACCGAGTAATAAGGCTTTTCTAGGCATGAGTGACTATAAATGATGTTTTCTTGACAATCGATAGCTTTCGTTCCATGTTTCCCGAGATAAACAATCTATTACAATCTGTTTTAATCAAAAAATGTAAAAAAAATTCAAAATAAATTCAATAATGGGATTATAAAAGCATTTAAACCGAGTAATAAGGCTTTTCTAGGCATGAGTGACTATAAATGAACTTTTCTTGACAATGGATGGCTTTTGCTCCACGTTTCCCGAGGCAAACAATCAATTACAATATGTTTTAATCAAAAAATGTAAAAACAATTCAAAATAAATTCAATAATGGGATTGTAAAGGCATTTAAACCGAGTAATAAGGCTTTTCTAGGCATGAGTGACTATAAATGATCTTTTCTTGACAATGGATGGCTTTCGTTCCATGTTTCCCGAGATAAACAATCTATTACAACCTGTTTTAATCAAAAAATGTAAAAAAAATTCAAAATAAATTCAATAATGGGATTGTAAAGGCATTTAAACCGAGTAATAAGGCTTTTCTAGGCATGAGTGACTATAAATGATGTTTTCTTGACAATCGATAGCTTTCGTTCCATGTTTCCCGAGATAAACAATCTATTACAATTTGTTTTAATCAAAAAATGTAAAAAAAATTCAAAATAAATTCAATAATGGGATTATAAAAGCATTTAAACCGAGTAATAAGGCTTTTCTAGGCATGAGTGACTATAAATGAACTTTTCTTGACAATGGATGGCTTTTGCTCCACGTTTCCCGAGGCAAACAATCAATTACAATATGTTTTAATAAAAAAATGTAAAAATAATTCAAAATAAATTCAATAATGGGATTATAAGGGCATTTAAACCGAGTAATAGGGCTTTTCTTGGCATGAGTGACTATAAATAATCTTTTCTTGACAATGGATGGCTTTCGTTCCATGTTTCCCGAGATAAACAATCTATTACGATCTGTTTTAATCAAAAACTGTAAAAAAAAATCAAAATAAATTCAATAATGGGATTATAAAGGCATTTAAACCGAGTAATAAGGCTTCTCTAGGCATGAGTGACTATAAATGAACTTTTCTTGACAATGGATGGCTTTTGCTCCACGTTTCTCGAGGCAAACAATCAATTACAATATGTTTTAATCAAAAAATGTAAAAACAATTCAAAATAAATTCAATAATGGGATTATAAAGGCATTTAAATCGAGTAATAAGGCTTTTCTAGGCATGAGTGACTATAAATGATCTTTTCTTGACAATGGATGGCTTTTGCTCCACGTTTCCCAAGGTAAACAATTAATTACAATCTGTTTTAATAAAAAAATGTAAAAATAATTCAAAATAAATTCAATAATGGGATTATAAAGGCATTTAAACCGAGTAATAAGGCTTTTCTAGGCATGAGTGACTATAAATGATGTTTTCTTGACAATCGATAGCTTTCGTTCCATGTTTCCCGAGATAAACAATCTATTACAATCTGTTTTAATCAAAAAATGTAAAAAAAATTCAAAATAAATTCAATAATGGGATTATAAAAGCATTTAAACCGAGTAATAAGGCTTTTCTAGGCATGAGTGACTATAAATGAACTTTTCTTGACAATGGATGGCTTTTGCTCCACGTTTCCCGAGGCAAACAATCAATTACAATATGTTTTAATCAAAAAATGTAAAAACAATTCAAAATAAATTCAATAATGGGATTGTAAAGGCATTTAAACCGAGTAATAAGGCTTTTCTAGGCATGAGTGACTATAAATGATCTTTTCTTGACAATGGATGGCTTTCGTTCCATGTTTCCCGAGATAAACAATCTATTACAACCTGTTTTAATCAAAAAATGTAAAAAAAATTCAAAATAAATTCAATAATGGGATTGTAAAGGCATTTAAACCGAGTAATAAGGCTTTTCTAGGCATGAGTGACTATAAATGATGTTTTCTTGACAATCGATAGCTTTCGTTCCATGTTTCCCGAGATAAACAATCTATTACAATTTGTTTTAATCAAAAAATGTAAAAAAAATTCAAAATAAATTCAATAATGGGATTATAAAAGCATTTAAACCGAGTAATAAGGCTTTTCTAGGCATGAGTGACTATAAATGAACTTTTCTTGACAATGGATGGCTTTTGCTCCACGTTTCCCGAGGCAAACAATCAATTACAATATGTTTTAATAAAAAAATGTAAAAATAATTCAAAATAAATTCAATAATGGGATTATAAGGGCATTTAAACCGAGTAATAGGGCTTTTCTTGGCATGAGTGACTATAAATAATCTTTTCTTGACAATGGATGGCTTTCGTTCCATGTTTCCCGAGATAAACAATCTATTACGATCTGTTTTAATCAAAAACTGTAAAAAAAAATCAAAATAAATTCAATAATGGGATTATAAAGGCATTTAAACCGAGTAATAAGGCTTCTCTAGGCATGAGTGACTATAAATGAACTTTTCTTGACAATGGATGGCTTTTGCTCCACGTTTCTCGAGGCAAACAATCAATTACAATATGTTTTAATCAAAAAATGTAAAAACAATTCAAAATAAATTCAATAATGGGATTATAAAGGCATTTAAATCGAGTAATAAGGCTTTTCTAGGCATGAGTGACTATAAATGATCTTTTCTTGACAATGGATGGCTTTTGCTCCACGTTTCCCAAGGTAAACAATTAATTACAATCTGTTTTAATAAAAAAATGTAAAAATAATTCAAAATAAATTCAATAATGGGATTATAAAGGCATTTAAATCGAGTAATAAGGCTTTTCTAGGCATGAGTGACTATAAATGATCTTTTCTTGACAATGGATGGCTTTCGTTCCATGTTTCCCGAGATAAACAATCTATTACAATCTGTTTTAATCAAAAACTGTAAAAAAAAATCGAAATAAATTCAATAATGGGATTATAAAGGCATTTAAACCGAGTAATAAGGCTTTTCTAGGCATGAGTGACTATAAATGATCTTTTCTTGACAATGGATGGCTTTTGCTCCACGTTTCCCGAGGCAAATGATTAATTACAATATGTTTTAATCAAAAAATGTAAAAACAATTCAAAATAAATTCAATAATGGGATTATAAAGGCATTTAAATCGAGTAATAAGGCTTTTCTAGGCATGAGTGACTATAAATGATCTTTTCTTGACAATGGATGGCTTTCGTTCCATGTTTCCCGAGATAAACAATCTATTACAATCTGTTTTAATCAAAAACTGTAAAAAAAAATCAAAATAAATTCAATAATGGGATTATAAAGGCATTTAAACCGAGTAATAAGGCTTCTCTAGGCATGAGTGACTATAAATGAACTTTTCTTGACAATGGATGGCTTTTGCTCCACGTTTCTCGAGGCAAACAATCAATTACAATATGTTTTAATCAAAAAATGTAAAACCAATTCAAAATAAATTCAATAATGGGATTATAAAGGCATTTAAATCGAGTAATAAGGCTTTTCTAGGCATGAGTGACTATAAATGATCTTTTCTTGACAATGGATGGCTTTCGTTCCATGTTTCCCGAGATAAACAATCTATTACAATCTGTTTTAATCAAAAACTGTAAAAAAAAATCGAAATAAATTCAATAATGGGATTATAAAGGCATTTAAACCGAGTAATAAGGCTTTTCTAGGCATGAGTGACTATAAATGATCTTTTCTTGACAATGGATGGCTTTTGCTCCACGTTTCCCGAGGCAAATGATTAATTACAATATGTTTTAATCAAAAAATGTATAAACAATTCAAAATAAATTCAATAATGGGATTATAAAGGCATTTAAATCGAGTAATAAGGCTTTTCTAGGCATGAGTGACTATAAATGATCTTTTCTTGACAATGGATGGCTTTCGTTCCATGTTTCCTGAGATAAACAATCTATTACAATCTGTTTTAATCAAAAACTGTAAAAAAAAATCAAAATAAATTCAATAATGGGATTATAAAGGCATTTAAACCGAGTAATAAGGCTTTTCTAGGCATGAGTGACTATAAATGAACTTTTCTTGACAATGGATGGCTTTTGCTCCACGTTTCCCGAGGCAAACAATCAATTACAATATGTTTTAATCAAAAAATGTAAAAACAATTCAAAATAAATTCAATAATGGGATTATAAAGGCATTTAAATCGAGTAATAAGGCTTTTCTAGGCATGAGTGACTATAAATGAACTTTTCTTGACAATGGATGGCTTTTGCTCCACGTTTCCCGAGGCAACCAATCAATTACAATCTGTTTTAATCAAAAAATGTAAAAACAATTCAAAATAAATTCAATAATGGGATTATAAAGGCATTTAAACCGAGTTATAAGGCTTTTCTAGGCATGAGTGACTATAAATGAACTTTTCTTGACAATGGATGGCTTTTGCTCCACGTTTCCCAAGGCAAACAATCAAATACAATCTGTTTTAATGAAAAAATGTAAAAACAATTCAAAATAAATTCGATAATGGGATTATAAAAGCATTTAAACCGAGTAATAAGGCTTTTCTAGGCATGAGTGACTATAAATGAACTTTTCTTGACAATGGATGGCTTTCGCTCCATGTTTCCCGAGGCAAACAATCAAATACAATCTGTTTTAATCAAAAAATGTCAAAAAAGTTCAAAATAAATTCAATAATGGGATTATAAAGGCATTTAAACCGAGTAATAAGGCTTTTCTAGGCATGAGTGTATATAAATGATGTTTTCTTGACAATGGATGGCTTTCGTTCCATGTTTCCCGAGATAAACAATGTATTAGAATATTTTTTAATCAAAAAATGTAAAAAAAATTCAAATTAAATTCAATAATGGGATTATAAAGGCATTTAAATCGAGTAATAAGGCTTTTCTAGGCATGAGTGACTATAAATGAACTTTTCTTGACAATGGATGGCTTTTGCTCCACGTTTCCCGAGGCAAACAATCTATTACAATATGTTTTAATAAAAAAATGTAAAAATAATTCAAAATAAATTCAATAATGGGATTATAAGGGCATTTAAACCGAGTAATAAGGCTTTTCTCGGCATGAGTGACTATAAATGATCTTTTCTTGACAATGGATGGCTTTCGTTCCATGTTTCCCAAGATAAACAATCTATTACAACCTGTTTTAATCAAAAAATGTAAAAAAAATTCAAAATAAATTCAATAATGGGATTGTAAAGGCATTTAAACCGAGTAATAAGGCTTTTCTAGGCATGAGTGACTATAAATGAACTTTTCTTGACAATGGATGGCTTTTGCTCCACGTTTCCCGAGGCAAACAATCTATTACAATATGTTTTAATAAAAAAATGTAAAAATAATTCAAAATAAATTCAATAATGGGATTATAAGGGCATTTAAACCGAGTAATAAGGCTTTTCTCGGCATGAGTGACTATAAATGATCTTTTCTTGACAATGGATGGCTTTCGTTCCATGTTTCCCAAGATAAACAATCTATTACAACCTGTTTTAATCAAAAAATGTAAAAAAAATTCAAAATAAATTCAATAATGGGATTGTAAAGGCATTTAAACCGAGTAATAAGGCTTTTCTAGGCATGAGTGACTATAAATGAACTTTTCTTGACAATGGATGGATTTTGCTCCACGTTTCCCGAGGCAAACAATCAATTACAATATGTTTTAATCAAAAAATGTAAAAACAATTCAAAATAAATTCAATAATGCGATTATAAAGGCATTTAGATTGAGTAATAAGGCTTTTCTAGGCATGAGTGACTATAAATGAACTTTTCTTGACAATGGATGGCTTTTGCTCCACGTTTCCCGAGGCAAACAATCAATTACAATCTGTTTTAATCAAAATATGTAAAAACAATTCAAAATAAATTCAATAATGGGATTATAAAGGCATTTAAACCGAGTAATAAGGCTTCTGTAGGCATGAGTGACTATAAATGATCTTTTCTTGACAATGGATGGCTTTCGTTCCATGTTTCCCGAGATAAACAATCTATTACAACCTGTTTTAATCAAAAAATGTAAAAAAAATTCAAAATAAATTCAATAATGGGATTGTAAAGGCATTTAAACCGAGTAATAAGGCTTTTCTAGGCATGAGTGACTATAAATGATGTTTTCTTGACAATCGATAGCTTTCGTTCCATGTTTCCCGAGATAAACAATCTATTACAATTTGTTTTAATCAAAAAATGTAAAAAAAATTCAAAATAAATTCAATAATGGGATTATAAAAGCATTTAAACCGAGTAATAAGGCTTTTCTAGGCATGAGTGACTATAAATGAACTTTTCTTGACAATGGATGGCTTTTGCTCCACGTTTCCCGAGGCAAACAATCAATTACAATATGTTTTAATAAAAAAATGTAAAAATAATTCAAAATAAATTCAATAATGGGATTATAAGGGCATTTAAACCGAGTAATAGGGCTTTTCTTGGCATGAGTGACTATAAATAATCTTTTCTTGACAATGGATGGCTTTCGTTCCATGTTTCCCGAGATAAACAATCTATTACGATCTGTTTTAATCAAAAACTGTAAAAAAAAATCAAAATAAATTCAATAATGGGATTATAAAGGCATTTAAACCGAGTAATAAGGCTTCTCTAGGCATGAGTGACTATAAATGAACTTTTCTTGACAATGGATGGCTTTTGCTCCACGTTTCTCGAGGCAAACAATCAATTACAATATGTTTTAATCAAAAAATGTAAAAACAATTCAAAATAAATTCAATAATGGGATTATAAAGGCATTTAAATCGAGTAATAAGGCTTTTCTAGGCATGAGTGACTATAAATGATCTTTTCTTGACAATGGATGGCTTTCGTTCCATGTTTCCCGAGATAAACAATCTATTACAATCTGTTTTAATCAAAAACTGTAAAAAAAAATCGAAATAAATTCAATAATGGGATTATAAAGGCATTTAAACCGAGTAATAAGGCTTTTCTAGGCATGAGTGACTATAAATGATCTTTTCTTGACAATGGATGGCTTTTGCTCCACGTTTCCCGAGGCAAATGATTAATTACAATATGTTTTAATCAAAAAATGTAAAAACAATTCAAAATAAATTCAATAATGGGATTATAAAGGCATTTAAATCGAGTAATAAGGCTTTTCTAGGCATGAGTGACTATAAATGATCTTTTCTTGACAATGGATGGCTTTCGTTCCATGTTTCCCGAGATAAACAATCTATTACAATCTGTTTTAATCAAAAACTGTAAAAAAAAATCAAAATAAATTCAATAATGGGATTATAAAGGCATTTAAACCGAGTAATAAGGCTTCTCTAGGCATGAGTGACTATAAATGAACTTTTCTTGACAATGGATGGCTTTTGCTCCACGTTTCTCGAGGCAAACAATCAATTACAATATGTTTTAATCAAAAAATGTAAAAACAATTCAAAATAAATTCAATAATGGGATTATAAAGGCATTTAAATCGAGTAATAAGGCTTTTCTAGGCATGAGTGACTATAAATGATCTTTTCTTGACAATGGATGGCTTTCGTTCCATGTTTCCCGAGATAAACAATCTATTACAATCTGTTTTAATCAAAAACTGTAAAAAAAAATCGAAATAAATTCAATAATGGGATTATAAAGGCATTTAAACCGAGTAATAAGGCTTTTCTAGGCATGAGTGACTATAAATGATCTTTTCTTGACAATGGATGGCTTTTGCTCCACGTTTCCCGAGGCAAATGATTAATTACAATATGTTTTAATCAAAAAATGTAAAAACAATTCAAAATAAATTCAATAATGGGATTATAAAGGCATTTAAATCGAGTAATAAGGCTTTTCTAGGCATGAGTGACTATAAATGATCTTTTCTTGACAATGGATGGCTTTCGTTCCATGTTTCCTGAGATAAACAATCTATTACAATCTGTTTTAATCAAAAACTGTAAAAAAAAATCAAAATAAATTCAATAATGGGATTATAAAGGCATTTAAACCGAGTAATAAGGCTTTTCTAGGCATGAGTGACTATAAATGAACTTTTCTTGACAATGGATGGCTTTTGCTCCACGTTTCCCGAGGCAAACAATCAATTACAATATGTTTTAATCAAAAAATGTAAAAACAATTCAAAATAAATTCAATAATGGGATTATAAAGGCATTTAAATCGAGTAATAAGGCTTTTCTAGGCATGAGTGACTATAAATGAACTTTTCTTGACAATGGATGGCTTTTGCTCCACGTTTCCCGAGGCAACCAATCAATTACAATCTGTTTTAATCAAAAAATGTAAAAACAATTCAAAATAAATTCAATAATGGGATTATAAAGGCATTTAAACCGAGTTATAAGGCTTTTCTAGGCATGAGTGACTATAAATGAACTTTTCTTGACAATGGATAGCTTTTGCTCCACGTTTCCCAAGGCAAACAATCAAATACAATCTGTTTTAATGAAAAAATGTAAAAACAATTCAAAATAAATTCGATAATGGGATTATAAAAGCATTTAAACCGAGTAATAAGGCTTTTCTAGGCATGAGTGACTATAAATGAACTTTTCTTGACAATGGATGGCTTTCGCTCCATGTTTCCCGAGGCAAACAATCAAATACAATCTGTTTTAATCAAAAAATGTCAAAAAAGTTCAAAATAAATTCAATAATGGGATTATAAAGGCATTTAAACCGAGTAATAAGGCTTTTATAGGCATGAGTGTATATAAATGATGTTTTCTTGACAATGGATGGCTTTCGTTCCATGTTTCCCGAGATAAACAATGTATTAGAATATTTTTTAATCAAAAAATGTAAAAAAAATTCAAATTAAATTCAATAATGGGATTATAAAGGCATTTAAATCGAGTAATAAGGCTTTTCTAGGCATGAGTGACTATAAATGAACTTTTCTTGACAATGGATGGCTTTTGCTCCACGTTTCCCGAGGCAAACAATCTATTACAATATGTTTTAATAAAAAAATGTAAAAATAATTCAAAATAAATTCAATAATGGGATTATAAGGGCATTTAAACCGAGTAATAAGGCTTTTCTCGGCATGAGTGACTATAAATGATCTTTTCTTGACAATGGATGGCTTTCGTTCCATGTTTCCCAAGATAAACAATCTATTACAACCTGTTTTAATCAAAAAATGTAAAAAAAATTCAAAATAAATTCAATAATGGGATTGTAAAGGCATTTAAACCGAGTAATAAGGCTTTTCTAGGCATGAGTGACTATAAATGAACTTTTCTTGACAATGGATGGATTTTGCTCCACGTTTCCCGAGGCAAACAATCAATTACAATATGTTTTAATCAAAAAATGTAAAAACAATTCAAAATAAATTCAATAATGCGATTATAAAGGCATTTAGATTGAGTAATAAGGCTTTTCTAGGCATGAGTGACTATAAATGAACTTTTCTTGACAATGGATGGCTTTTGCTCCACGTTTCCCGAGGCAAACAATCAATTACAATCTGTTTTAATCAAAATATGTAAAAACAATTCAAAATAAATTCAATAATGGGATTATAAAGGCATTTAAACCGAGTAATAAGGCTTCTGTAGGCATGAGTGACTATAAATGATCTTTTCTTGACAATGGATGGCTTTCGTTCCATGTTTCCCGAGATAAACAATCTATTACAACCTGTTTTAATCAAAAAATGTAAAAAAAAATCAAAATAAATTCAATAATGGGATTATAAAAGCATTTAAACCGAGTAATAAGGCTTTTCTAGGCATGAGTGACTATAAATGGTCTTTCTTGACAATGGATTGCTTTCGTTCCATGTTTCCCGAGATAAACAATCTATTACAATCTGTTTTAATCAAAAAATGTAAAAAAAAATCAAAATAAATTCAATAATGGGATTGTAAAGGCATTTAAACCGAGTAATAAGGCTTCTCTAGGCATGAGTGACTATAAATGACCTTTTCTTGACAATGGATGGCATTTGCTCCATGTTTCCCAAGGCAAACAATCAATTACAATCTGTTTTAGTTAAAAAATGTAAAAACAATTCAAAATAAATTCAATAATGGGATTATAAAGGCATTTAAACCGAGTAATAAGGCTTTTCTAGGCATGAGTGACTATAAATGAACTTTTCTTGACAATGGATGGCTTTTGCTCGACGTTTCCCGAGGCAAACAATCAATTACAATCTGTTTTAATCAAAAAATATAAAAACAATTCAAAATAAATTCAATAATGGGATTATAAAGGCATTTAAACCGAGTAATAAGGCTTTTCTAGGCATGAGTGACTATGAATGAACTTTTCTTGACAATGGATGGCTTTTGCTCCACGTTTCCCGAGGCAAACAATCAATTACAATATGTTTTAATCAAAAAATGTAAAAACAATTCAAAATAAATTCAATAATGGGATTATAAAGGCATTTAAATCGAGTAATAAGGCTTATCTAGGCATGAGTGACTATAAATGAACTTTTCTTGACAATGGATGGCTTTTGCTCCACGTTTCCCGAGGCAAACAATCAATTACAATATGTTTTAATCAAAAAATGTAAAAACAATTCAAAATAAATTCAATAATGGGATTATAAAGGCATTTAAATCGAGTAATAAGGCTTTTCTAGGCATGAGTGACTATAAATGAACTTTTCTTGACAATGGATGGCTTTTGCTCCACGTTTTCCGAGGCAAACAATCAATTACAATCTGTTTTAATAAAAAAATGTAAAAATAATTCAAAATAAATTCAATAATGGGATTATAAAGGCATTTAAACCGAGTAATAAGGCTTTTCTAGGCATGAGTGACTATAAATGATGTTTTCTTGACAATGGATGGCTTTCGTTCCATGTTTCCCGAGATAAACAATCTATTACAATCTGTTTTAATCAAAAAATGTAAAAAAAATTCAAAATAAATTCAATAATGGGATTATAAAAGCATTTAAACCGAGTAATAAGGCTTTTCTAGGCATGAGTGACTATAAATGATCTTTTTTGACAATGGATGGCTTTTGTTCCATGTTTCCCGAGATAAACAATCTATTACAATCTGTTTTAATCAAAAACTGTAAAAAAAATCAAAATAAATTCAATAATGAGATTATAAAGGCATTTAAACCGAGTAATAAGGCTTCTCTAGGCATGAGTGACTATAAATGAACTTTTCTTGACAATGGATGGCTTTTGCTCCACGTTTCCCGAGGCAAACAATCAATTACAATATGTTTTAATAAAAAAATGTAAAAACAATTCAAAATAAATTCAATAATGGGATTATAAAGGCATTTAAACCGAGTTATAAGGCTTTTCTAGGCATGAGTGACTATAAATGAACTTTTCTTGACAATGGATGGCTTTTGCTCCACGTTTCCCGAGGTAAACAATCAAATACAATCTGTTTTAATCAAAAAATGTAAAAACAATTCAAAATAAATTCGATAATGGGATTATAAAAGCATTTAAACCGACTAATAAGGCTTTTCTAGGCATGAGTGACTAAAAATGAACTTTTCTTGACAATGGATGGCTTTCGCTCCATGTTTCCCGAGGCAAACAATCAAATACAATCTGTTTTAATCAAAAAATGTCAAAAAAGTTCAAAATAAATTCAATAATGGGATTGTAAAGGCATTTAAACCGAGTAATAAGGCTTTTCTAGGCATGAGTGTACATGAATGATGTTTTCTTGACAATGGATGGCTTTCGTTCCATGTTTCCCGAGATAAACAATGTATTAGAATCTGTTTTAATCAAAAAATGTAAAAAAAATTCAAAATAAATTGAATAATGGGATTATAAAGGCATTTAAATCGAGTAATAAGGCTTTTCTAGGCATGAGTGACTATAAATGAACTTTTCTTGACAATGGATGGCTTTTGCTCCACGTTTCCCGAGGCAAACAATCAATTACAATATGTTTTAATAAAAAAATGTAAAAATAATTCAAAATAAATTCAATAATGGGATTATAAGGGCATTTAAACCGAGTAATAAGGCTTTTCTAGGCATGAGTGACTATAAATGATCTTTTCTTGACAATGGATGGCTTTCGTTCCATGTTTCCCGAGATAAACAATCTATTACAACCTGTTTTAATCAAAAAATGTAAAAAAAATTCAAAATAAATTCAATAATGGGATTGTAAAGGCATTTAAACCAAGTAATAAGGCTTTTCTAGGCATGAGTGACTATAAATGATGTTTTCTTGACAATCGATAGCTTTCGTTCCATGTTTCCCGAGATAAACAATCTATTAGAATCTGTTTTAATCAAAAAATGTAAAAAAAATTCAAAATAAATTCAATAATGGGATTATAAAAGCATTTAAACCGAGTAATAAGGCTTTTCTAGGCATGAGTGACTATAAATGAACTTTTCTTGACAATGGATGGCTTTTGCTCCACGTTTCCCGAGGCAAACAATCAATTACAATATGTTTTAATCAAAAAATGTAAAAACAATTCAAAATAAATTCAATAATGGGATTGTAAAGGCATTTAAACCGAGTAATAAGGCTTTTCTAGGCATGAGTGACTATAAATGATCTTTTCTTGACAATGGATGGCTTTCGTTCCATGTTTCCCGAGATAAACAATCTATTACAACCTGTTTTAATCAAAAAATGTAAAAAAAATTCAAAATAAATTCAATAATGGGATTGTAAAGGCATTTAAACCGAGTAATAAGGCTTTTCTAGGCATGAGTGACTATAAATGATGTTTTCTTGACAATCGATAGCTTTCGTTCCATGTTTCCCGAGATAAACAATCTATTACAATCTGTTTTAATCAAAAAATGTAAAAAAAATTCAAAATAAATTCAATAATGGGATTATAAAAGCATTTAAACCGAGTAATAAGGCTTTTCTAGGCATGAGTGACTATAAATGAACTTTTCTTGACAATGGATGGCTTTTGCTCCACGTTTCCCGAGGCAAACAATCAATTACAATATGTTTTAATCAAAAAATGTAAAAACAATTCAAAATAAATTCAATAATGGGATTGTAAAGGCATTTAAACCGAGTAATAAGGCTTTTCTAGGCATGAGTGACTATAAATGATCTTTTCTTGACAATGGATGGCTTTCGTTCCATGTTTCCCGAGATAAACAATCTATTACAATCTGTTTTAATCAAAAAATGTAAAAAAAATTCAAAATAAATTCAATAATGGGATTGTAAAGGCATTTAAACCGAGTAATAAGGCTTTTCTAGGCATGAGTGACTATAAATGATGTTTTCTTGACAATCGATAGCTTTCGTTCCATGTTTCCCGAGATAAACAATCTATTACAATTTGTTTTAATCAAAAAATGTAAAAAAAATTCAAAATAAATTCAATAATGGGATTATAAAAGCATTTAAACCGAGTAATAAGGCTTTTCTAGGCATGAGTGACTATAAATGAACTTTTCTTGACAATGGATGGCTTTTGCTCCACGTTTCCCGAGGCAAACAATCAATTACAATATGTTTTAATAAAAAAATGTAAAAATAATTCAAAATAAATTCAATAATGGGATTATAAGGGCATTTAAACCGAGTAATAGGGCTTTTCTTGGCATGAGTGACTATAAATAATCTTTTCTTGACAATGGATGGCTTTCGTTCCATGTTTCCCGAGATAAACAATCTATTACAATCTGTTTTAATCAAAAACTGTAAAAAAAAATCAAAATAAATTCAATAATGGGATTATAAAGGCATTTAAACCGAGTAATAAGGCTTCTCTAGGCATGAGTGACTATAAATGAACTTTTCTTGACAATGGATGGCTTTTGCTCCACGTTTCTCGAGGCAAACAATCAATTACAATATGTTTTAATCAAAAAATGTAAAAACAATTCAAAATAAATTCAATAATGGGATTATAAAGGCATTTAAATCGAGTAATAAGGCTTTTCTAGGCATGAGTGACTATAAATGATCTTTTCTTGACAATGGATGGCTTTCGTTCCATGTTTCCCGAGATAAACAATCTATTACAATCTGTTTTAATCAAAAACTGTAAAAAAAAATCGAAATAAATTCAATAATGGGATTATAAAGGCATTTAAACCGAGTAATAAGGCTTTTCTAGGCATGAGTGACTATAAATGATCTTTTCTTGACAATGGATGGCTTTTGCTCCACGTTTCCCGAGGCAAATGATTAATTACAATATGTTTTAATCAAAAAATGTAAAAACAATTCAAAATAAATTCAATAATGGGATTATAAAGGCATTTAAATCGAGTAATAAGGCTTTTCTAGGCATGAGTGACTATAAATGATCTTTTCTTGACAATGGATGGCTTTCGTTCCATGTTTCCTGAGATAAACAATCTATTACAATCTGTTTTAATCAAAAACTGTAAAAAAAAATCAAAATAAATTCAATAATGGGATTATAAAGGCATTTAAACCGAGTAATAAGGCTTTTCTAGGCATGAGTGACTATAAATGATCTTTTCTTGACAATGGATGGCTTTCGTTCCATGTTTCCCGAGATAAACAATCTATTACAATCTGTTTTAATCAAAAACTGTAAAAAAAAATCAAAATAAATTCAATAATGGGATTATAAAGGCATTTAAACCGAGTAATAAGGCTTCTCTAGGCATGAGTGACTATAAATGAACTTTTCTTGACAATGGATGGCTTTTGCTCCACGTTTCTCGAGGCAAACAATCAATTACAATATGTTTTAATCAAAAAATGTAAAAACAATTCAAAATAAATTCAATAATGGGATTATAAAGGCATTTAAATCGAGTAATAAGGCTTTTCTAGGCATGAGTGACTATAAATGATCTTTTCTTGACAATGGATGGCTTTCGTTCCATGTTTCCCGAGATAAACAATCTATTACAATCTGTTTTAATCAAAAACTGTAAAAAAAAATCGAAATAAATTCAATAATGGGATTATAAAGGCATTTAAACCGAGTAATAAGGCTTTTCTAGGCATGAGTGACTATAAATGATCTTTTCTTGACAATGGATGGCTTTTGCTCCACGTTTCCCGAGGCAAATGATTAATTACAATATGTTTTAATCAAAAAATGTAAAAACAATTCAAAATAAATTCAATAATGGGATTATAAAGGCATTTAAATCGAGTAATAAGGCTTTTCTAGGCATGAGTGACTATAAATGATCTTTTCTTGACAATGGATGGCTTTCGTTCCATGTTTCCTGAGATAAACAATCTATTACAATCTGTTTTAATCAAAAACTGTAAAAAAAAATCAAAATAAATTCAATAATGGGATTATAAAGGCATTTAAACCGAGTAATAAGGCTTTTCTAGGCATGAGTGACTATAAATGATCTTTTCTTGACAATGGATGGCTTTCGTTCCATGTTTCCCGAGATAAACAATCTATTACAATCTGTTTTAATCAAAAACTGTAAAAAAAAATCAAAATAAATTCAATAATGGGATTATAAAGGCATTTAAACCGAGTAATAAGGCTTCTCTAGGCATGAGTGACTATAAATGAACTTTTCTTGACAATGGATGGCTTTTGCTCCACGTTTCTCGAGGCAAACAATCAATTACAATATGTTTTAATCAAAAAATGTAAAAACAATTCAAAATAAATTCAATAATGGGATTATAAAGGCATTTAAATCGAGTAATAAGGCTTTTCTAGGCATGAGTGACTATAAATGATCTTTTCTTGACAATGGATGGCTTTCGTTCCATGTTTCCCGAGATAAACAATCTATTACAATCTGTTTTAATCAAAAACTGTAAAAAAAAATCGAAATAAATTCAATAATGGGATTATAAAGGCATTTAAACCGAGTAATAAGGCTTTTCTAGGCATGAGTGACTATAAATGATCTTTTCTTGACAATGGATGGCTTTTGCTCCACGTTTCCCGAGGCAAATGATTAATTACAATATGTTTTAATCAAAAAATGTAAAAACAATTCAAAATAAATTCAATAATGGGATTATAAAGGCATTTAAATCGAGTAATAAGGCTTTTCTAGGCATGAGTGACTATAAATGATCTTTTCTTGACAATGGATGGCTTTCGTTCCATGTTTCCTGAGATAAACAATCTATTACAATCTGTTTTAATCAAAAACTGTAAAAAAAAATCAAAATAAATTCAATAATGGGATTATAAAGGCATTTAAACCGAGTAATAAGGCTTTTCTAGGCATGAGTGACTATAAATGATCTTTTCTTGACAATGGATGGCTTTCGTTCCATGTTTCCCGAGATAAACAATCTATTACAATCTGTTTTAATCAAAAACTGTAAAAAAAAATCAAAATAAATTCAATAATGGGATTATAAAGGCATTTAAACCGAGTAATAAGGCTTCTCTAGGCATGAGTGACTATAAATGAACTTTTCTTGACAATGGATGGCTTTTGCTCCACGTTTCTCGAGGCAAACAATCAATTACAATATGTTTTAATCAAAAAATGTAAAAACAATTCAAAATAAATTCAATAATGGGATTATAAAGGCATTTAAATCGAGTAATAAGGCTTTTCTAGGCATGAGTGACTATAAATGATCTTTTCTTGACAATGGATGGCTTTCGTTCCATGTTTCCCGAGATAAACAATCTATTACAATCTGTTTTAATCAAAAACTGTAAAAAAAAATCGAAATAAATTCAATAATGGGATTATAAAGGCATTTAAACCGAGTAATAAGGCTTTTCTAGGCATGAGTGACTATAAATGATCTTTTCTTGACAATGGATGGCTTTTGCTCCACGTTTCCCGAGGCAAATGATTAATTACAATATGTTTTAATCAAAAAATGTAAAAACAATTCAAAATAAATTCAATAATGGGATTATAAAGGCATTTAAATCGAGTAATAAGGCTTTTCTAGGCATGAGTGACTATAAATGATCTTTTCTTGACAATGGATGGCTTTCGTTCCATGTTTCCTGAGATAAACAATCTATTACAATCTGTTTTAATCAAAAACTGTAAAAAAAAATCAAAATAAATTCAATAATGGGATTATAAAGGCATTTAAACCGAGTAATAAGGCTTTTCTAGGCATGAGTGACTATAAATGAACTTTTCTTGACAATGGATGGCTTTTGCTCCACGTTTCCCGAGGCAAACAATCAATTACAATATGTTTTAATCAAAAAATGTAAAAACAATTCAAAATAAATTCAATAATGGGATTATAAAGGCATTTAAATCGAGTAATAAGGCTTTTCTAGGCATGAGTGACTATAAATGAACTTTTCTTGACAATGGATGGCTTTTGCTCCACGTTTCCCGAGGCAACCAATCAATTACAATCTGTTTTAATCAAAAAATGTAAAAACAATTCAAAATAAATTCAATAATGGGATTATAAAGGCATTTAAACCGAGTTATAAGGCTTTTCTAGGCATGAGTGACTATAAATGAACTTTTCTTGACAATGGATAGCTTTTGCTCCACGTTTCCCAAGGCAAACAATCAAATACAATCTGTTTTAATGAAAAAATGTAAAAACAATTCAAAATAAATTCGATAATGGGATTATAAAAGCATTTAAACCGAGTAATAAGGCTTTTCTAGGCATGAGTGACTATAAATGAACTTTTCTTGACAATGGATGGCTTTCGCTCCATGTTTCCCGAGGCAAACAATCAAATACAATCTGTTTTAATCAAAAAATGTCAAAAAAGTTCAAAATAAATTCAATAATGGGATTATAAAGGCATTTAAACCGAGTAATAAGGCTTTTCTAGGCATGAGTGTATATAAATGATGTTTTCTTGACAATGGATGGCTTTCGTTCCATGTTTCCCGAGATAAACAATGTATTAGAATATTTTTTAATCAAAAAATGTAAAAAAAATTCAAATTAAATTCAATAATGGGATTATAAAGGCATTTAAATCGAGTAATAAGGCTTTTCTAGGCATGAGTGACTATAAATGAACTTTTCTTGACAATGGATGGCTTTTGCTCCACGTTTCCCGAGGCAAACAATCTATTACAATATGTTTTAATAAAAAAATGTAAAAATAATTCAAAATAAATTCAATAATGGGATTATAAGGGCATTTAAACCGAGTAATAAGGCTTTTCTCGGCATGAGTGACTATAAATGATCTTTTCTTGACAATGGATGGCTTTCGTTCCATGTTTCCCAAGATAAACAATCTATTACAACCTGTTTTAATCAAAAAATGTAAAAAAAATTCAAAATAAATTCAATAATGGGATTGTAAAGGCATTTAAACCGAGTAATAAGGCTTTTCTAGGCATGAGTGACTATAAATGAACTTTTCTTGACAATGGATGGATTTTGCTCCACGTTTCCCGAGGCAAACAATCAATTACAATATGTTTTAATCAAAAAATGTAAAAACAATTCAAAATAAATTCAATAATGCGATTATAAAGGCATTTAGATTGAGTAATAAGGCTTTTCTAGGCATGAGTGACTATAAATGAACTTTTCTTGACAATGGATGGCTTTTGCTCCACGTTTCCCGAGGCAAACAATCAATTACAATCTGTTTTAATCAAAATATGTAAAAACAATTCAAAATAAATTCAATAATGGGATTATAAAGGCATTTAAACCGAGTAATAAGGCTTCTGTAGGCATGAGTGACTATAAATGATCTTTTCTTGACAATGGATGGCTTTCGTTCCATGTTTCCCGAGATAAACAATCTATTACAACCTGTTTTAATCAAAAAATGTAAAAAAAAATCAAAATAAATTCAATAATGGGATTATAAAAGCATTTAAACCGAGTAATAAGGCTTTTCTAGGCATGAGTGACTATAAATGGTCTTTCTTGACAATGGATTGCTTTCGTTCCATGTTTCCCGAGATAAACAATCTATTACAATCTGTTTTAATCAAAAAATGTAAAAAAAAATCAAAATAAATTCAATAATGGGATTGTAAAGGCATTTAAACCGAGTAATAAGGCTTCTCTAGGCATGAGTGACTATAAATGACCTTTTCTTGACAATGGATGGCATTTGCTCCATGTTTCCCAAGGCAAACAATCAATTACAATCTGTTTTAGTTAAAAAATGTAAAAACAATTCAAAATAAATTCAATAATGGGATTATAAAGGCATTTAAACCGAGTAATAAGGCTTTTCTAGGCATGAGTGACTATAAATGAACTTTTCTTGACAATGGATGGCTTTTGCTCGACGTTTCCCGAGGCAAACAATCAATTACAATCTGTTTTAATCAAAAAATATAAAAACAATTCAAAATAAATTCAATAATGGGATTATAAAGGCATTTAAACCGAGTAATAAGGCTTTTCTAGGCATGAGTGACTATGAATGAACTTTTCTTGACAATGGATGGCTTTTGCTCCACGTTTCCCGAGGCAAACAATCAATTACAATATGTTTTAATCAAAAAATGTAAAAACAATTCAAAATAAATTCAATAATGGGATTATAAAGGCATTTAAATCGAGTAATAAGGCTTATCTAGGCATGAGTGACTATAAATGAACTTTTCTTGACAATGGATGGCTTTTGCTCCACGTTTCCCGAGGCAAACAATCAATTACAATATGTTTTAATCAAAAAATGTAAAAACAATTCAAAATAAATTCAATAATGGGATTATAAAGGCATTTAAATCGAGTAATAAGGCTTTTCTAGGCATGAGTGACTATAAATGAACTTTTCTTGACAATGGATGGCTTTTGCTCCACGTTTTCCGAGGCAAACAATCAATTACAATCTGTTTTAATAAAAAAATGTAAAAATAATTCAAAATAAATTCAATAATGGGATTATAAAGGCATTTAAACCGAGTAATAAGGCTTTTCTAGGCATGAGTGACTATAAATGATGTTTTCTTGACAATGGATGGCTTTCGTTCCAGGTTTCCCGAGATAAACAATCTATTACAATCTGTTTTAATCAAAAAATGTAAAAAAAATTCAAAATAAATTCAATAATGGGATTATAAAAGCATTTAAACCGAGTAATAAGGCTTTTCTAGGCATGAGTGACTATAAATGATCTTTTTTGACAATGGATGGCTTTTGTTCCATGTTTCCCGAGATAAACAATCTATTACAATCTGTTTTAATCAAAAACTGTAAAAAAAATCAAAATAAATTCAATAATGAGATTATAAAGGCATTTAAACCGAGTAATAAGGCTTCTCTAGGCATGAGTGACTATAAATGAACTTTTCTTGACAATGGATGGCTTTTGCTCCACGTTTCCCGAGGCAAACAATCAATTACAATATGTTTTAATAAAAAAATGTAAAAACAATTCAAAATAAATTCAATAATGGGATTATAAAGGCATTTAAACCGAGTTATAAGGCTTTTCTAGGCATGAGTGACTATAAATGAACTTTTCTTGACAATGGATGGCTTTTGCTCCACGTTTCCCGAGGCAAACAATCAAATACAATCTGTTTTAATCAAAAAATGTAAAAACAATTCAAAATAAATTCGATAATGGGATTATAAAAGCATTTAAACCGACTAATAAGGCTTTTCTAGGCATGAGTGACTAAAAATGAACTTTTCTTGACAATGGATGGCTTTCGCTCCATGTTTCCCGAGGCAAACAATCAAATACAATCTGTTTTAATCAAAAAATGTCAAAAAAGTTCAAAATAAATTCAATAATGGGATTGTAAAGGCATTTAAACCGAGTAATAAGGCTTTTCTAGGCATGAGTGACTATAAATGAACTTTTCTTGACAATGGATGGATTTTGCTCCACGTTTCCCGAGGCAAACAATCAATTACAATATGTTTTAATCAAAAAATGTAAAAACAATTCAAAATAAATTCAATAATGCGATTATAAAGGCATTTAGATTGAGTAATAAGGCTTTTCTAGGCATGAGTGACTATAAATGAACTTTTCTTGACAATGGATGGCTTTTGCTCCACGTTTCCCGAAGCAAACAATCAATTACAATCTGTTTTAATCAAAATATGTAAAAACAATTCAAAATAAATTCAATAATGGGATTATAAAGGCATTTAAACCGAGTAATAAGGCTTCTGTAGGCATGAGTGACTATAAATGATCTTTTCTTGACAATGGATGGCTTTCGTTCCATGTTTCCCGAGATAAACAATCTATTACAACCTGTTTTAATCAAAAAATGTAAAAAAAAATCAAAATAAATTCAATAATGGGATTATAAAAGCATTTAAACCGAGTAATAAGGCTTTTCTAGGCATGAGTGACTATAAATGGTCTTTCTTGACAATGGATTGCTTTCGTTCCATGTTTCCCGAGATAAACAATCTATTACAATCTGTTTTAATCAAAAAATGTAAAAAAAAATCAAAATAAATTCAATAATGGGATTGTAAAGGCATTTAAACCGAGTAATAAGGCTTCTCTAGGCATGAGTGACTATAAAAGACCTTTTCTTGACAATGGATGGCATTTGCTCCATGTTTCCCAAGGCAAACAATCAATTACAATCTGTTTTAGTTAAAAAATGTAAAAACAATTCAAAATAAATTCAATAATGGGATTATAAAGGCATTTAAACCGAGTAATAAGGCTTTTCTAGGCATGAGTGACTATAAATGAACTTTTCTTGACAATGGATGGCTTTTGCTCGACGTTTCCCGAGGCAAACAATCAATTACAATCTGTTTTAATCAAAAAATATAAAAACAATTCAAAATAAATTCAATAATGGGATTATAAAGGCATTTAAACCGAGTAATAAGGCTTTTCTAGGCATGAGTGACTATGAATGAACTTTTCTTGACAATGGATGGCTTTTGCTCCACGTTTCCCGAGGCAAACAATCAATTACAATATGTTTTAATCAAAAAATGTAAAAACAATTCAAAATAAATTCAATAATGGGATTATAAAGGCATTTAAATCGAGTAATAAGGCTTATCTAGGCATGAGTGACTATAAATGAACTTTTCTTGACAATGGATGGCTTTTGCTCCACGTTTCCCGAGGCAAACAATCAATTACAATATGTTTTAATCAAAAAATGTAAAAACAATTCAAAATAAATTCAATAATGGGATTATAAAGGCATTTAAATCGAGTAATAAGGCTTTTCTAGGCATGAGTGACTATAAATGAACTTTTCTTGACAATGGATGGCTTTTGCTCGACGTTTTCCGAGGCAAACAATCAATTACAATCTGTTTTAATAAAAAAATGTAAAAATAATTCAAAATAAATTCAATAATGGGATTATAAAGGCATTTAAACCGAGTAATAAGGCTTTTCTAGGCATGAGTGACTATAAATGATGTTTTCTTGACAATGGATGGCTTTCGTTCCATGTTTCCCGAGATAAACAATCTATTACAATCTGTTTTAATCAAAAAATGTAAAAAAAATTCAAAATAAATTCAATAATGGGATTATAAAAGCATTTAAACCGAGTAATAAGGCTTTTCTAGGCATGAGTGACTATAAATGATCTTTTTTGACAATGGATGGCTTTTGTTCCATGTTTCCCGAGATAAACAATCTATTACAACCTGTTTTAATCAAAAACTGTAAAAAAAATCAAAATAAATTCAATAATGAGATTATAAAGGCATTTAAACCGAGTAATAAGGCTTCTCTAGGCATGAGTGACTATAAATGAACTTTTCTTGACAATGGATGGCTTTTGCTCCACGTTTCCCGAGGCAAACAATCAATTACAATATGTTTTAATAAAAAAATGTAAAAACAATTCAAAATAAATTCAATAATGGGATTATAAAGGCATTTAAACCGAGTTATAAGGCTTTTCTAGGCATGAGTGACTATAAATGAACTTTTCTTGACAATGGATGGCTTTTGCTCCACGTTTCCCGAGGCAAACAATCAAATACAATCTGTTTTAATCAAAAAATGTAAAAACAATTCAAAATAAATTCGATAATGGGATTATAAAAGCATTTAAACCGACTAATAAGGCTTTTCTAGGCATGAGTGACTAAAAATGAACTTTTCTTGACAATGGATGGCTTTCGCTCCATGTTTCCCGAGGCAAACAATCAAATACAATCTGTTTTAATCAAAAAATGTCAAAAAAGTTCAAAATAAATTCAATAATGGGATTGTAAAGGCATTTAAACCGAGTAATAAGGCTTTTCTAGGCATGAGTGTACATGAATGATGTTTTCTTGACAATGGATGGCTTTCGTTCCATGTTTCCCGAGATAAACAATCTATTACAATCTGTTTTAATCAAAAACTGTAAAAAAAAATCAAAATAAATTCAATAATGGGATTATAAAGGCATTTAAACCGAGTAATAAGGCTTCTCTAGGCATGAGTGACTATAAATGAACTTTTCTTGACAATGGATGGCTTTTGCTCCACGTTTCTCGAGGCAAACAATCAATTACAATATGTTTTAATCAAAAAATGTAAAAACAATTCAAAATAAATTCAATAATGGGATTATAAAGGCATTTAAATCGAGTAATAAGGCTTTTCTAGGCATGAGTGACTATAAATGATCTTTTCTTGACAATGGATGGCTTTCGTTCCATGTTTCCCGAGATAAACAATCTATTACAATCTGTTTTAATCAAAAACTGTAAAAAAAAATCGAAATAAATTCAATAATGGGATTATAAAGGCATTTAAACCGAGTAATAAGGCTTTTCTAGGCATGAGTGACTATAAATGATCTTTTCTTGACAATGGATGGCTTTTGCTCCACGTTTCCCGAGGCAAATGATTAATTACAATATGTTTTAATCAAAAAATGTAAAAACAATTCAAAATAAATTCAATAATGGGATTATAAAGGCATTTAAATCGAGTAATAAGGCTTTTCTAGGCATGAGTGACTATAAATGATCTTTTCTTGACAATGGATGGCTTTCGTTCCATGTTTCCTGAGATAAACAATCTATTACAATCTGTTTTAATCAAAAACTGTAAAAAAAAATCAAAATAAATTCAATAATGGGATTATAAAGGCATTTAAACCGAGTAATAAGGCTTTTCTAGGCATGAGTGACTATAAATGAACTTTTCTTGACAATGGATGGCTTTTGCTCCACGTTTCCCGAGGCAAACAATCAATTACAATATGTTTTAATCAAAAAATGTAAAAACAATTCAAAATAAATTCAATAATGGGATTATAAAGGCATTTAAATCGAGTAATAAGGCTTTTCTAGGCATGAGTGACTATAAATGAACTTTTCTTGACAATGGATGGCTTTTGCTCCACGTTTCCCGAGGCAACCAATCAATTACAATCTGTTTTAATCAAAAAATGTAAAAACAATTCAAAATAAATTCAATAATGGGATTATAAAGGCATTTAAACCGAGTTATAAGGCTTTTCTAGGCATGAGTGACTATAAATGAACTTTTCTTGACAATGGATGGCTTTTGCTCCACGTTTCCCAAGGCAAACAATCAAATACAATCTGTTTTAATGAAAAAATGTAAAAACAATTCAAAATAAATTCGATAATGGGATTATAAAAGCATTTAAACCGAGTAATAAGGCTTTTCTAGGCATGAGTGACTATAAATGAACTTTTCTTGACAATGGATGGCTTTCGCTCCATGTTTCCCGAGGCAAACAATCAAATACAATCTGTTTTAATCAAAAAATGTCAAAAAAGTTCAAAATAAATTCAATAATGGGATTATAAAGGCATTTAAACCGAGTAATAAGGCTTTTCTAGGCATGAGTGTATATAAATGATGTTTTCTTGACAATGGATGGCTTTCGTTCCATGTTTCCCGAGATAAACAATGTATTAGAATATTTTTTAATCAAAAAATGTAAAAAAAATTCAAATTAAATTCAATAATGGGATTATAAAGGCATTTAAATCGAGTAATAAGGCTTTTCTAGGCATGAGTGACTATAAATGAACTTTTCTTGACAATGGATGGCTTTTGCTCCACGTTTCCCGAGGCAAACAATCTATTACAATATGTTTTAATAAAAAAATGTAAAAATAATTCAAAATAAATTCAATAATGGGATTATAAGGGCATTTAAACCGAGTAATAAGGCTTTTCTCGGCATGAGTGACTATAAATGATCTTTTCTTGACAATGGATGGCTTTCGTTCCATGTTTCCCAAGATAAACAATCTATTACAACCTGTTTTAATCAAAAAATGTAAAAAAAATTCAAAATAAATTCAATAATGGGATTGTAAAGGCATTTAAACCGAGTAATAAGGCTTTTCTAGGCATGAGTGACTATAAATGAACTTTTCTTGACAATGGATGGATTTTGCTCCACGTTTCCCGAGGCAAACAATCAATTACAATATGTTTTAATCAAAAAATGTAAAAACAATTCAAAATAAATTCAATAATGCGATTATAAAGGCATTTAGATTGAGTAATAAGGCTTTTCTAGGCATGAGTGACTATAAATGAACTTTTCTTGACAATGGATGGCTTTTGCTCCACGTTTCCCGAGGCAAACAATCAATTACAATCTGTTTTAATCAAAATATGTAAAAACAATTCAAAATAAATTCAATAATGGGATTATAAAGGCATTTAAACCGAGTAATAAGGCTTCTGTAGGCATGAGTGACTATAAATGATCTTTTCTTGACAATGGATGGCTTTCGTTCCATGTTTCCCGAGATAAACAATCTATTACAACCTGTTTTAATCAAAAAATGTAAAAAAAAATCAAAATAAATTCAATAATGGGATTATAAAAGCATTTAAACCGAGTAATAAGGCTTTTCTAGGCATGAGTGACTATAAATGGTCTTTCTTGACAATGGATTGCTTTCGTTCCATGTTTCCCGAGATAAACAATCTATTACAATCTGTTTTAATCAAAAAATGTAAAAAAAAATCAAAATAAATTCAATAATGGGATTGTAAAGGCATTTAAACCGAGTAATAAGGCTTCTCTAGGCATGAGTGACTATAAATGACCTTTTCTTGACAATGGATGGCATTTGCTCCATGTTTCCCAAGGCAAACAATCAATTACAATCTGTTTTAGTTAAAAAATGTAAAAACAATTCAAAATAAATTCAATAATGGGATTATAAAGGCATTTAAACCGAGTAATAAGGCTTTTCTAGGCATGAGTGACTATAAATGAACTTTTCTTGACAATGGATGGCTTTTGCTCGACGTTTCCCGAGGCAAACAATCAATTACAATCTGTTTTAATCAAAAAATATAAAAACAATTCAAAATAAATTCAATAATGGGATTATAAAGGCATTTAAACCGAGTAATAAGGCTTTTCTAGGCATGAGTGACTATGAATGAACTTTTCTTGACAATGGATGGCTTTTGCTCCACGTTTCCCGAGGCAAACAATCAATTACAATATGTTTTAATCAAAAAATGTAAAAACAATTCAAAATAAATTCAATAATGGGATTATAAAGGCATTTAAATCGAGTAATAAGGCTTATCTAGGCATGAGTGACTATAAATGAACTTTTCTTGACAATGGATGGCTTTTGCTCCACGTTTCCCGAGGTAAACAATCAATTACAATATGTTTTAATCAAAAAATGTAAAAACAATTCAAAATAAATTCAATAATGGGATTATAAAGGCATTTAAATCGAGTAATAAGGCTTTTCTAGGCATGAGTGACTATAAATGAACTTTTCTTGACAATGGATGGCTTTTGCTCGACGTTTTCCGAGGCAAACAATCAATTACAATCTGTTTTAATAAAAAAATGTAAAAATAATTCAAAATAAATTCAATAATGGGATTATAAAGGCATTTAAACCGAGTAATAAGGCTTTTCTAGGCATGAGTGACTATAAATGATGTTTTCTTGACAATGGATGGCTTTCGTTCCATGTTTCCCGAGATAAACAATCTATTACAATCTGTTTTAATCAAAAAATGTAAAAAAAATTCAAAATAAATTCAATAATGGGATTATAAAAGCATTTAAACCGAGTAATAAGGCTTTTCTAGGCATGAGTGACTATAAATGATCTTTTTTGACAATGGATGGCTTTTGTTCCATGTTTCCCGAGATAAACAATCTATTACAATCTGTTTTAATCAAAAACTGTAAAAAAAATCAAAATAAATTCAATAATGAGATTATAAAGGCATTTAAACCGAGTAATAAGGCTTCTCTAGGCATGAGTGACTATAAATGAACTTTTCTTGACAATGGATGGCTTTTGCTCCACGTTTCCCGAGGCAAACAATCAATTACAATATGTTTTAATAAAAAAATGTAAAAACAATTCAAAATAAATTCAATAATGGGATTATAAAGGCATTTAAACCGAGTTATAAGGCTTTTCTAGGCATGAGTGACTATAAATGAACTTTTCTTGACAATGGATGGCTTTTGCTCCACGTTTCCCGAGGCAAACAATCAAATACAATCTGTTTTAATCAAAAAATGTAAAAACAATTCAAAATAAATTCGATAATGGGATTATAAAAGCATTTAAACCGACTAATAAGGCTTTTCTAGGCATGAGTGACTAAAAATGAACTTTTCTTGACAATGGATGGCTTTCGCTCCATGTTTCCCGAGGCAAACAATCAAATACAATCTGTTTTAATCAAAAAATGTCAAAAAAGTTCAAAATAAATTCAATAATGGGATTGTAAAGGCATTTAAACCGAGTAATAAGGCTTTTCTAGGCATGAGTGACTATAAATGAACTTTTCTTGACAATGGATGGATTTTGCTCCACGTTTCCCGAGGCAAACAATCAATTACAATATGTTTTAATCAAAAAATGTAAAAACAATTCAAAATAAATTCAATAATGCGATTATAAAGGCATTTAGATTGAGTAATAAGGCTTTTCTAGGCATGAGTGACTATAAATGAACTTTTCTTGACAATGGATGGCTTTTGCTCCACGTTTCCCGAAGCAAACAATCAATTACAATCTGTTTTAATCAAAATATGTAAAAACAATTCAAAATAAATTCAATAATGGGATTATAAAGGCATTTAAACCGAGTAATAAGGCTTCTGTAGGCATGAGTGACTATAAATGATCTTTTCTTGACAATGGATGGCTTTCGTTCCATGTTTCCCGAGATAAACAATCTATTACAACCTGTTTTAATCAAAAAATGTAAAAAAAAATCAAAATAAATTCAATAATGGGATTATAAAAGCATTTAAACCGAGTAATAAGGCTTTTCTAGGCATGAGTGACTATAAATGGTCTTTCTTGACAATGGATTGCTTTCGTTCCATGTTTCCCGAGATAAACAATCTATTACAATCTGTTTTAATCAAAAAATGTAAAAAAAAATCAAAATAAATTCAATAATGGGATTGTAAAGGCATTTAAACCGAGTAATAAGGCTTCTCTAGGCATGAGTGACTATAAAAGACCTTTTCTTGACAATGGATGGCATTTGCTCCATGTTTCCCAAGGCAAACAATCAATTACAATCTGTTTTAGTTAAAAAATGTAAAAACAATTCAAAATAAATTCAATAATGGGATTATAAAGGCATTTAAACCGAGTAATAAGGCTTTTCTAGGCATGAGTGACTATAAATGAACTTTTCTTGACAATGGATGGCTTTTGCTCGACGTTTCCCGAGGCAAACAATCAATTACAATCTGTTTTAATCAAAAAATATAAAAACAATTCAAAATAAATTCAATAATGGGATTATAAAGGCATTTAAACCGAGTAATAAGGCTTTTCTAGGCATGAGTGACTATGAATGAACTTTTCTTGACAATGGATGGCTTTTGCTCCACGTTTCCCGAGGCAAACAATCAATTACAATATGTTTTAATCAAAAAATGTAAAAACAATTCAAAATAAATTCAATAATGGGATTATAAAGGCATTTAAATCGAGTAATAAGGCTTATCTAGGCATGAGTGACTATAAATGAACTTTTCTTGACAATGGATGGCTTTTGCTCCACGTTTCCCGAGGCAAACAATCAATTACAATATGTTTTAATCAAAAAATGTAAAAACAATTCAAAATAAATTCAATAATGGGATTATAAAGGCATTTAAATCGAGTAATAAGGCTTTTCTAGGCATGAGTGACTATAAATGAACTTTTCTTGACAATGGATGGCTTTTGCTCCACGTTTTCCGAGGCAAACAATCAATTACAATCTGTTTTAATAAAAAAATGTAAAAATAATTCAAAATAAATTCAATAATGGGATTATAAAGGCATTTAAACCGAGTAATAAGGCTTTTCTAGGCATGAGTGACTATAAATGATGTTTTCTTGACAATGGATGGCTTTCGTTCCATGTTTCCCGAGATAAACAATCTATTACAATCTGTTTTAATCAAAAAATGTAAAAAAAATTCAAAATAAATTCAATAATGGGATTATAAAAGCATTTAAACCGAGTAATAAGGCTTTTCTAGGCATGAGTGACTATAAATGATCTTTTTTGACAATGGATGGCTTTTGTTCCATGTTTCCCGAGATAAACAATCTATTACAACCTGTTTTAATCAAAAACTGTAAAAAAAATCAAAATAAATTCAATAATGAGATTATAAAGGCATTTAAACCGAGTAATAAGGCTTCTCTAGGCATGAGTGACTATAAATGAACTTTTCTTGACAATGGATGGCTTTTGCTCCACGTTTCCCGAGGCAAACAATCAATTACAATATGTTTTAATAAAAAAATGTAAAAACAATTCAAAATAAATTCAATAATGGGATTATAAAGGCATTTAAACCGAGTTATAAGGCTTTTCTAGGCATGAGTGACTATAAATGAACTTTTCTTGACAATGGATGGCTTTTGCTCCACGTTTCCCGAGGCAAACAATCAAATACAATCTGTTTTAATCAAAAAATGTAAAAACAATTCAAAATAAATTCGATAATGGGATTATAAAAGCATTTAAACCGACTAATAAGGCTTTTCTAGGCATGAGTGACTAAAAATGAACTTTTCTTGACAATGGATGGCTTTCGCTCCATGTTTCCCGAGGCAAACAATCAAATACAATCTGTTTTAATCAAAAAATGTCAAAAAAGTTCAAAATAAATTCAATAATGGGATTGTAAAGGCATTTAAACCGAGTAATAAGGCTTTTCTAGGCATGAGTGACTATAAATGAACTTTTCTTGACAATGGATGGATTTTGCTCCACGTTTCCCGAGGCAAACAATCAATTACAATATGTTTTAATCAAAAAATGTAAAAACAATTCAAAATAAATTCAATAATGCGATTATAAAGGCATTTAGATTGAGTAATAAGGCTTTTCTAGGCATGAGTGACTATAAATGAACTTTTCTTGACAATGGATGGCTTTTGCTCCACGTTTCCCGAAGCAAACAATCAATTACAATCTGTTTTAATCAAAATATGTAAAAACAATTCAAAATAAATTCAATAATGGGATTATAAAGGCATTTAAACCGAGTAATAAGGCTTCTGTAGGCATGAGTGACTATAAATGATCTTTTCTTGACAATGGATGGCTTTCGTTCCATGTTTCCCGAGATAAACAATCTATTACAATCTGTTTTAATCAAAAACTGTAAAAAAAAATCAAAATAAATTCAATAATGGGATTATAAAGGCATTTAAACCGAGTAATAAGGCTTCTCTAGGCATGAGTGACTATAAATGAACTTTTCTTGACAATGGATGGCTTTTGCTCCACGTTTCTCGAGGCAAACAATCAATTACAATATGTTTTAATCAAAAAATGTAAAAACAATTCAAAATAAATTCAATAATGGGATTATAAAGGCATTTAAATCGAGTAATAAGGCTTTTCTAGGCATGAGTGACTATAAATGATCTTTTCTTGACAATGGATGGCTTTCGTTCCATGTTTCCCGAGATAAACAATCTATTACAATCTGTTTTAATCAAAAACTGTAAAAAAAAATCGAAATAAATTCAATAATGGGATTATAAAGGCATTTAAACCGAGTAATAAGGCTTTTCTAGGCATGAGTGACTATAAATGATCTTTTCTTGACAATGGATGGCTTTTGCTCCACGTTTCCCGAGGCAAATGATTAATTACAATATGTTTTAATCAAAAAATGTAAAAACAATTCAAAATAAATTCAATAATGGGATTACAAAGGCATTTAAATCGAGTAATAAGGCTTTTCTAGGCATGAGTGACTATAAATGATCTTTTCTTGACAATGGATGGCTTTCGTTCCATGTTTCCTGAGATAAACAATCTATTACAATCTGTTTTAATCAAAAACTGTAAAAAAAAATCAAAATAAATTCAATAATGGGATTATAAAGGCATTTAAACCGAGTAATAAGGCTTTTCTAGGCATGAGTGACTATAAATGAACTTTTCTTGACAATGGATGGCTTTTGCTCCACGTTTCCCGAGGCAAACAATCAATTACAATATGTTTTAATCAAAAAATGTAAAAACAATTCAAAATAAATTCAATAATGGGATTATAAAGGCATTTAAATCGAGTAATAAGGCTTTTCTAGGCATGAGTGACTATAAATGAACTTTTCTTGACAATGGATGGCTTTTGCTCCACGTTTCCCGAGGCAACCAATCAATTACAATCTGTTTTAATCAAAAAATGTAAAAACAATTCAAAATAAATTCAATAATGGGATTATAAAGGCATTTAAACCGAGTTATAAGGCTTTTCTAGGCATGAGTGACTATAAATGAACTTTTCTTGACAATGGATGGCTTTTGCTCCACGTTTCCCAAGGCAAACAATCAAATACAATCTGTTTTAATGAAAAAATGTAAAAACAATTCAAAATAAATTCGATAATGGGATTATAAAAGCATTTAAACCGAGTAATAAGGCTTTTCTAGGCATGAGTGACTATAAATGAACTTTTCTTGACAATGGATGGCTTTCGCTCCATGTTTCCCGAGGCAAACAATCAAATACAATCTGTTTTAATCAAAAAATGTCAAAAAAGTTCAAAATAAATTCAATAATGGGATTATAAAGGCATTTAAACCGAGTAATAAGGCTTTTCTAGGCATGAGTGTATATAAATGATGTTTTCTTGACAATGGATGGCTTTCGTTCCATGTTTCCCGAGATAAACAATGTATTAGAATATTTTTTAATCAAAAAATGTAAAAAAAATTCAAATTAAATTCAATAATGGGATTATAAAGGCATTTAAATCGAGTAATAAGGCTTTTCTAGGCATGAGTGACTATAAATGAACTTTTCTTGACAATGGATGGCTTTTGCTCCACGTTTCCCGAGGCAAACAATCTATTACAATATGTTTTAATAAAAAAATGTAAAAATAATTCAAAATAAATTCAATAATGGGATTATAAGGGCATTTAAACCGAGTAATAAGGCTTTTCTCGGCATGAGTGACTATAAATGATCTTTTCTTGACAATGGATGGCTTTCGTTCCATGTTTCCCAAGATAAACAATCTATTACAACCTGTTTTAATCAAAAAATGTAAAAAAAATTCAAAATAAATTCAATAATGGGATTGTAAAGGCATTTAAACCGAGTAATAAGGCTTTTCTAGGCATGAGTGACTATAAATGAACTTTTCTTGACAATGGATGGATTTTGCTCCACGTTTCCCGAGGCAAACAATCAATTACAATATGTTTTAATCAAAAAATGTAAAAACAATTCAAAATAAATTCAATAATGCGATTATAAAGGCATTTAGATTGAGTAATAAGGCTTTTCTAGGCATGAGTGACTATAAATGAACTTTTCTTGACAATGGATGGCTTTTGCTCCACGTTTCCCGAGGCAAACAATCAATTACAATCTGTTTTAATCAAAATATGTAAAAACAATTCAAAATAAATTCAATAATGGGATTATAAAGGCATTTAAACCGAGTAATAAGGCTTCTGTAGGCATGAGTGACTATAAATGATCTTTTCTTGACAATGGATGGCTTTCGTTCCATGTTTCCCGAGATAAACAATCTATTACAACCTGTTTTAATCAAAAAATGTAAAAAAAAATCAAAATAAATTCAATAATGGGATTATAAAAGCATTTAAACCGAGTAATAAGGCTTTTCTAGGCATGAGTGACTATAAATGGTCTTTCTTGACAATGGATTGCTTTCGTTCCATGTTTCCCGAGATAAACAATCTATTACAATCTGTTTTAATCAAAAAATGTAAAAAAAAATCAAAATAAATTCAATAATGGGATTGTAAAGGCATTTAAACCGAGTAATAAGGCTTCTCTAGGCATGAGTGACTATAAATGACCTTTTCTTGACAATGGATGGCATTTGCTCCATGTTTCCCAAGGCAAACAATCAATTACAATCTGTTTTAGTTAAAAAATGTAAAAACAATTCAAAATAAATTCAATAATGGGATTATAAAGGCATTTAAACCGAGTAATAAGGCTTTTCTAGGCATGAGTGACTATAAATGAACTTTTCTTGACAATGGATGGCTTTTGCTCGACGTTTCCCGAGGCAAACAATCAATTACAATCTGTTTTAATCAAAAAATATAAAAACAATTCAAAATAAATTCAATAATGGGATTATAAAGGCATTTAAACCGAGTAATAAGGCTTTTCTAGGCATGAGTGACTATGAATGAACTTTTCTTGACAATGGATGGCTTTTGCTCCACGTTTCCCGAGGCAAACAATCAATTACAATATGTTTTAATCAAAAAATGTAAAAACAATTCAAAATAAATTCAATAATGGGATTATAAAGGCATTTAAATCGAGTAATAAGGCTTATCTAGGCATGAGTGACTATAAATGAACTTTTCTTGACAATGGATGGCTTTTGCTCCACGTTTCCCGAGGCAAACAATCAATTACAATATGTTTTAATCAAAAAATGTAAAAACAATTCAAAATAAATTCAATAATGGGATTATAAAGGCATTTAAATCGAGTAATAAGGCTTTTCTAGGCATGAGTGACTATAAATGAACTTTTCTTGACAATGGATGGCTTTTGCTCCACGTTTCCCGAGGCAAACAATCAATTACAATATGTTTTAATCAAAAAATGTAAAAACAATTCAAAATAAATTCAATAATGGGATTATAAAGGCATTTAAATCGAGTAATAAGGCTTTTCTAGGCATGAGTGACTATAAATGAACTTTTCTTGACAATGGATGGCTTTTGCTCGACCTTTTCCGAGGCAAACAATCAATTACAATCTGTTTTAATAAAAAAATGTAAAAATAATTCAAAATAAATTCAATAATGGGATTATAAAGGCATTTAAACCGAGTAATAAGGCTTTTCTAGGCATGAGTGACTATAAATGATGTTTTCTTGACAATGGATGGCTTTCGTTCCATGTTTCCCGAGATAAACAATCTATTACAATCTGTTTTAATCAAAAAATGTAAAAAAAATTCAAAATAAATTCAATAATGGGATTATAAAAGCATTTAAACCGAGTAATAAGGCTTTTCTAGGCATGAGTGACTATAAATGATCTTTTTTGACAATGGATGGCTTTTGTTCCATGTTTCCCGAGATAAACAATCTATTACAATCTGTTTTAATCAAAAACTGTAAAAAAAATCAAAATAAATTCAATAATGAGATTATAAAGGCATTTAAACCGAGTAATAAGGCTTCTCTAGGCATGAGTGACTATAAATGAACTTTTCTTGACAATGCATGGCTTTTGCTCCACGTTTCCCGAGGCAAACAATCAATTACAATATGTTTTAATAAAAAAATGTAAAAACAATTCAAAATAAATTCAATAATGGGATTATAAAGGCATTTAAACCGAGTTATAAGGCTTTTCTAGGCATGAGTGACTATAAATGAACTTTTCTTGACAATGGATGGCTTTTGCTCCACGTTTCCCGAGGCAAACAATCAAATACAATCTGTTTTAATCAAAAAATGTAAAAACAATTCAAAATAAATTCGATAATGGGATTATAAAAGCATTTAAACCGACTAATAAGGCTTTTCTAGGCATGAGTGACTAAAAATGAACTTTTCTTGACAATGGATGGCTTTCGCTCCATGTTTCCCGAGGCAAACAATCAAATACAATCTGTTTTAATCAAAAAATGTCAAAAAAGTTCAAAATAAATTCAATAATGGGATTGTAAAGGCATTTAAACCGAGTAATAAGGCTTTTCTAGGCATGAGTGACTATAAATGAACTTTTCTTGACAATGGATGGATTTTGCTCCACGTTTCCCGAGGCAAACAATCAATTACAATATGTTTTAATCAAAAAATGTAAAAACAATTCAAAATAAATTCAATAATGCGATTATAAAGGCATTTAGATTGAGTAATAAGGCTTTTCTAGGCATGAGTGACTATAAATGAACTTTTCTTGACAATGGATGGCTTTTGCTCCACGTTTCCCGAGGCAAACAATCAATTACAATCTGTTTTAATCAAAATATGTAAAAACAATTCAAAATAAATTCAATAATGGGATTATAAAGGCATTTAAACCGAGTAATAAGGCTTCTGTAGGCATGAGTGACTATAAATGATCTTTTCTTGACAATGGATGGCTTTCGTTCCATGTTTCCCGAGATAAACAATCTATTACAACCTGTTTTAATCAAAAAATGTAAAAAAAAATCAAAATAAATTCAATAATGGGATTATAAAAGCATTTAAACCGAGTAATAAGGCTTTTCTAGGCATGAGTGACTATAAATGGTCTTTCTTGACAATGGATTGCTTTCGTTCCATGTTTCCCGAGATAAACAATCTATTACAATCTGTTTTAATCAAAAAATGTAAAAAAAAATCAAAATAAATTCAATAATGGGATTGTAAAGGCATTTAAACCGAGTAATAAGGCTTCTCTAGGCATGAGTGACTATAAAAGACCTTTTCTTGACAATGGATGGCATTTGCTCCATGTTTCCCAAGGCAAACAATCAATTACAATCTGTTTTAGTTAAAAAATGTAAAAACAATTCAAAATAAATTCAATAATGGGATTATAAAGGCATTTAAACCGAGTAATAAGGCTTTTCTAGGCATGAGTGACTATAAATGAACTTTTCTTGACAATGGATGGCTTTTGCTCGACGTTTCCCGAGGCAAACAATCAATTACAATCTGTTTTAATCAAAAAATATAAAAACAATTCAAAATAAATTCAATAATGGGATTATAAAGGCATTTAAACCGAGTAATAAGGCTTTTCTAGGCATGAGTGACTATGAATGAACTTTTCTTGACAATGGATGGCTTTTGCTCCACGTTTCCCGAGGCAAACAATCAATTACAATATGTTTTAATCAAAAAATGTAAAAACAATTCAAAATAAATTCAATAATGGGATTATAAAGGCATTTAAATCGAGTAATAAGGCTTATCTAGGCATGAGTGACTATAAATGAACTTTTCTTGACAATGGATGGCTTTTGCTCCACGTTTCCCGAGGCAAACAATCAATTACAATATGTTTTAATCAAAAAATGTAAAAACAATTCAAAATAAATTCAATAATGGGATTATAAAGGCATTTAAATCGAGTAATAAGGCTTTTCTAGGCATGAGTGACTATAAATGAACTTTTCTTGACAATGGATGGCTTTTGCTCCACGTTTTCCGAGGCAAACAATCAATTACAATCTGTTTTAATAAAAAAATGTAAAAATAATTCAAAATAAATTCAATAATGGGATTATAAAGGCATTTAAACCGAGTAATAAGGCTTTTCTAGGCATGAGTGACTATAAATGATGTTTTCTTGACAATGGATGGCTTTCGTTCCATGTTTCCCGAGATAAACAATCTATTACAATCTGTTTTAATCAAAAAATGTAAAAAAAATTCAAAATAAATTCAATAATGGGATTATAAAAGCATTTAAACCGAGTAATAAGGCTTTTCTAGGCATGAGTGACTATAAATGATCTTTTTTGACAATGGATGGCTTTTGTTCCATGTTTCCCGAGATAAACAATCTATTACAACCTGTTTTAATCAAAAACTGTAAAAAAAATCAAAATAAATTCAATAATGAGATTATAAAGGCATTTAAACCGAGTAATAAGGCTTCTCTAGGCATGAGTGACTATAAATGAACTTTTCTTGACAATGGATGGCTTTTGCTCCACGTTTCCCGAGGCAAACAATCAATTACAATATGTTTTAATAAAAAAATGTAAAAACAATTCAAAATAAATTCAATAATGGGATTATAAAGGCATTTAAACCGAGTTATAAGGCTTTTCTAGGCATGAGTGACTATAAATGAACTTTTCTTGACAATGGATGGCTTTTGCTCCACGTTTCCCGAGGCAAACAATCAAATACAATCTGTTTTAATCAAAAAATGTAAAAACAATTCAAAATAAATTCGATAATGGGATTATAAAAGCATTTAAACCGACTAATAAGGCTTTTCTAGGCATGAGTGACTAAAAATGAACTTTTCTTGACAATGGATGGCTTTCGCTCCATGTTTCCCGAGGCAAACAATCAAATACAATCTGTTTTAATCAAAAAATGTCAAAAAAGTTCAAAATAAATTCAATAATGGGATTGTAAAGGCATTTAAACCGAGTAATAAGGCTTTTCTAGGCATGAGTGTACATGAATGATGTTTTCTTGACAATGGATGGCTTTCGTTCCATGTTTCCCGAGATAAACAATGTATTAGAATCTGTTTTAATCAAAAAATGTAAAAAAAATTCAAAATAAATTGAATAATGGGATTATAAAGGCATTTAAATCGAGTAATAAGGCTTTTCTAGGCATGAGTGACTATAAATGAACTTTTCTTGACAATGGATGGCTTTTGCTCCACGTTTCCCGAGGCAAAGAATCAATTACAATATGTTTTAATCAAAAAATATAAAAATAATTCAAAATAAATTCAATAATGGGATTATAAGGGCATTTAAACCGAGTAATAAGGCTTTTCTAGGCATGAGTGACTATAAATGATCTTTTCTTGACAATGGATGACTTTCGTTCCATGTTTCCCGAGATAAACAATCTATTACAACCTGTTTTAATCAAAAAATGTAAAAAAAATTCAAAATAAATTCAATAATGGGATTGTAAAGGCATTTAAACCGAGTAATAAGGCTTTTCTAGGCATGAGTGACTATAAATGAACTTTTCTTGACAATGGATGGCTTTTGCTCCACGTTTCCCGAGGCAAACAATCAATTACAATATGTTTTAATCAAAAAATGTAAAAACAATTCAAAATAAATTCAATAATGGGATTGTAAAGGCATTTAAACCGAGTAATAAGGCTTTTCTAGGCATGAGTGACTATAAATGATCTTTTCTTGACAATGGATGGCTTTCGTTCCATGTTTCCCGAGATAAACAATCTATTACAACTTGTTTTAATCAAAAAATGTAAAAAAAATTCAAAATAAATTCAATAATGGGATTGTAAAGGCATTTAAACCGAGTAATAAGGCTTTTCTAGGCATGAGTGACTATAAATGATGTTTTCTTGACAATCGATAGCTTTCGTTCCATGTTTCCCGAGATAAACAATCTATTACAATCTGTTTTAATCAAAAAATGTAAAAAAAATTCAAAATAAATTCAATAATGGGATTATAAAAGCATTTAAACCGAGTAATAAGGCTTTTCTAGGCATGAGTGACTATAAATGAACTTTTCTTGACAATGGATGGCTTTTGCTCCACGTTTCCCGAGGCAAACAATCAATTACAATATGTTTTAATAAAAAAATGTAAAAATAATTCAAAATAAATTCAATAATGGGATTATAAGGGCATTTAAACCGAGTAATAAGGCTTTTCTAGGCATGAGTGACTATAAATGAACTTTTCTTGACAATGGATGGCTTTTGCTCCACGTTTCCCGAGGCAAACAATCAATTACAATATGTTTTAATCAAAAAATGTAAAAACAATTCAAAATAAATTCAATAATGGGATTATAAAGGCATTTAAATCGAGTAATAAGGCTTTTCTAGGCATGAGTGACTATAAATGAACTTTTCTTGACAATGGATGGCTTTTGCTCCACGTTTCCCAAGGTAAACAATTAATTACAATCTGTTTTAATAAAAAAATGTAAAAATAATTCAAAATAAATTCAATAATGGGATTATAAAGGCATTTAAACCGAGTAATAAGGCTTTTCTAGGCATGAGTGACTATAAATGATGTTTTCTTGACAATCGATAGCTTTCGTTCCATGTTTCCCGAGATAAACAATCTATTACAATCTGTTTTAATCAAAAAATGTAAAAAAAATTCAAAATAAATTCAATAATGGGATTATAAAAGCATTTAAACCGAGTAATAAGGCTTTTCTAGGCATGAGTGACTATAAATGAACTTTTCTTGACAATGGATGGCTTTTGCTCCACGTTTCCCGAGGCAAACAATCAATTACAATATGTTTTAATCAAAAAATGTAAAAACAATTCAAAATAAATTCAATAATGGGATTATAAAGGCATTTAAATCGAGTAATAAGGCTTTTCTAGGCATGAGTGACTATAAATGAACTTTTCTTGACAATGGATGGCTTTTGCTCCACGTTTCCCAAGGTAAACAATTAATTACAATCTGTTTTAATAAAAAAATGTAAAAATAATTCAAAATAAATTCAATAATGGGATTATAAAGGCATTTAAACCGAGTAATAAGGCTTTTTTAGGCATGAGTGACTATAAATGATGTTTTCTTGACAATCGATAGCTTTCGTTCCATGTTTCCCGAGATAAACAATCTATTACAATCTGTTTTAATCAAAAAATGTAAAAAAAATTCAAAATAAATTCAATAATGGGATTATAAAAGAATTTAAACCGAGTAATAAGGTTTTTCTAGGCATGAGTGACTATAAATGAACTTTTCTTGACAATGGATGGCTTTTGCTCCACGTTTCCTGAGGCAAACAATCAATTACAATATGTTTTAATAAAAAAATGTAAAAATAATTCAAAATAAATTCAATAATGGGATTATAAGGGCATTTAAACCGAGTAATAAGGCTTTTCTAGGCATGAGTGACTATAAATGATCTTTTCTTGACAATGGATGGCTTTCGTTCCATGTTTCCCGAGATAAACAATCTATTACAACCTGTTTTAATCAAAAAATGTAAAAAAAATTCAAAATAAATTCAATAATGGGATTGTAAAGGCATTTAAACCGAGTAATAAGGCTTTTCTAGGCATGAGTGACTATAAATGAACTTTTCTTGACAATGGATGGCTTTTGCTCCACGTTTCCCGAGGCAAACAATCAATTACAATATGTTTTAATCAAAAAATGTAAAAACAATTCAAAATAAATTCAATAATGGGATTATAAAGGCATTTAAATCGAGTAATAAGGCTTTTCTAGGCATGAGTGACTATAAATGAACTTTTCTTGACAATGGGTGGCTTTTGCTCCACGTTTCCCAAGGTAAACAATTAATTACAATCTGTTTTAATAAAAAAATGTAAAAATAATTCAAAATAAATTCAATAATGGGATTATAAAGGCATTTAAACCGAGTAATAAGGCTTTTCTAGGCATGAGTGACTATAAATGATGTTTTCTTGACAATCGATAGCTTTCGTTCCATGTTTCCCGAGATAAACAATCTATTACAATCTGTTTTAATCAAAAAATGTAAAAAAAATTCAAAATAAATTCAATAATGGGATTATAAAAGAATTTAAACCGAGTAATAAGGCTTTTCTAGGCATGAGTGACTATAAATGAACTTTTCTTGACAATGGATGGCTTTTGCTCCACGTTTCCTGAGGCAAACAATCAATTACAATATGTTTTAATAAAAAAATGTAAAAATAATTCAAAATAAATTCAATAATGGGATTATAAGGGCATTTAAACCGAGTAATAAGGCTTTTCTAGGCATGAGTGACTATAAATGATCTTTTCTTGACAATGGATGGCTTTCGTTCCATGTTTCCCGAGATAAACAATCTATTACAACCTGTTTTAATCAAAAAATGTAAAAAAAATTCAAAATAAATTCAATAATGGGATTGTAAAGGCATTTAAACCGAGTAATAAGGCTTTTCTAGGCATGAGTGACTATAAATGAACTTTTCTTGACAATGGATGGCTTTTGCTCCACGTTTCCCGAGGCAAACAATCAATTACAATATGTTTTAATCAAAAAATGTAAAAACAATTCAAAATAAATTCAATAATGGGATTATAAAGGCATTTAAATCGAGTAATAAGGCTTTTCTAGGCATGAGTGACTATAAATGAACTTTTCTTGACAATGGATGGCTTTTGCTCCACGTTTCCCAAGGTAAACAATTAATTACAATCTGTTTTAATAAAAAAATATAAAAATAATTCAAAATAAATTCAATAATGGGATTATAAAGGCATTTAAACCGAGTAATAAGGCTTTTCTAGGCATGAGTGACTATAAATGATGTTTTCTTGACAATCGATAGCTTTCGTTCCATGTTTCCCGAGATAAACAATCTATTACAATCTGTTTTAATCAAAAAATGTAAAAAAAATTCAAAATAAATTCAATAATGGGATTATAAAAGCATTTAAACCGAGTAATAAGGCTTTTCTAGGCATGAGTGACTATAAATGAACTTTTCTTGACAATGGATGGCTTTTGCTCCACGTTTCCCGAGGCAAACAATCAATTACAATATGTTTTAATCAAAAAATGTAAAAACAATTCAAAATAAATTCAATAATGGGATTGTAAAGGCATTTAAACCGAGTAATAAGGCTTTTCTAGGCATGAGTGACTATAAATGATCTTTTCTTGACAATGGATGGCTTTCATTCCATGTTTCCCGAGATAAACAATCTATTACAACCTGTTTTAATCAAAAAATGTAAAAAAAATTCAAAATAAATTCAATAATGGGATTGTAAAGGCATTTAAACCGAGTAATAAGGCTTTTCTAGGCATGAGTGACTATAAATGATGTTTTCTTGACAATCGATAGCTTTCGTTCCATGTTTCCCGAGATAAACAATCTATTACAATCTGTTTTAATCAAAAAATGTAAAAAAAATTCAAAATAAATTCAATAATGGGATTATAAAAGCATTTAAACCGAGTAATAAGGCTTTTCTAGGCATGAGTGACTATAAATGAACTTTTCTTGACAATGGATGGCTTTTGCTCCACGTTTCCCGAGGCAAACAATCAATTACAATATGTTTTAATAAAAAAATGTAAAAATAATTCAAAATAAATTCAATAATGGGATTATAAGGGCATTTAAACCGAGTAATAAGGCTTTTCTAGGCATGAGTGACTATAAATGAACTTTTCTTGACAATGGATGGCTTTTGCTCCACGTTTCCCGAGGCAAACAATCAATTACAATATGTTTTAATCAAAAAATGTAAAAACAATTCAAAATAAATTCAATAATGGGATTATAAAGGCATTTAAATCGAGTAATAAGGCTTTTCTAGGCATGAGTGACTATAAATGAACTTTTCTTGACAATGGATGGCTTTTGCTCCACGTTTCCCAAGGTAAACAATTAATTACAATCTGTTTTAATAAAAAAATGTAAAAATAATTCAAAATAAATTCAATAATGGGATTATAAAGGCATTTAAACCGAGTAATAAGGCTTTTCTAGGCATGAGTGACTATAAATGATCTTTTCTTGACAATGGATGGCTTTCGTTCCATGTTTCCCGAGATAAACAATCTATTACAACTTGTTTTAATCAAAAAATGTAAAAAAAATTCAAAATAAATTCAATAATGGGATTGTAAAGGCATTTAAACCGAGTAATAAGGCTTTTCTAGGCATGAGTGACTATAAATGATGTTTTCTTGACAATCGATAGCTTTCGTTCCATGTTTCCCGAGATAAACAATCTATTACAATCTGTTTTAATCAAAAAATGTAAAAAAAATTCAAAATAAATTCAATAATGGGATTATAAAAGCATTTAAACCGAGTAATAAGGCTTTTCTAGGCATGAGTGACTATAAATGAACTTTTCTTGACAATGGATGGCTTTTGCTCCACGTTTCCCGAGGCAAACAATCAATTACAATATGTTTTAATAAAAAAATGTAAAAATAATTCAAAATAAATTCAATAATGGGATTATAAGGGCATTTAAACCGAGTAATAAGGCTTTTCTAGGCATGAGTGACTATAAATGAACTTTTCTTGACAATGGATGGCTTTTGCTCCACGTTTCCCGAGGCAAACAATCAATTACAATATGTTTTAATCAAAAAATGTAAAAACAATTCAAAATAAATTCAATAATGGGATTATAAAGGCATTTAAATCGAGTAATAAGGCTTTTCTAGGCATGAGTGACTATAAATGAACTTTTCTTGACAATGGATGGCTTTTGCTCCACGTTTCCCAAGGTAAACAATTAATTACAATCTGTTTTAATAAAAAAATGTAAAAATAATTCAAAATAAATTCAATAATGGGATTATAAAGGCATTTAAACCGAGTAATAAGGCTTTTCTAGGCATGAGTGACTATAAATGATGTTTTCTTGACAATCGATAGCTTTCGTTCCATGTTTCCCGAGATAAACAATCTATTACAATCTGTTTTAATCAAAAAATGTAAAAAAAATTCAAAATAAATTCAATAATGGGATTATAAAAGCATTTAAACCGAGTAATAAGGCTTTTCTAGGCATGAGTGACTATAAATGAACTTTTCTTGACAATGGATGGCTTTTGCTCCACGTTTCCCGAGGCAAACAATCAATTACAATATGTTTTAATCAAAAAATGTAAAAACAATTCAAAATAAATTCAATAATGGGATTATAAAGGCATTTAAATCGAGTAATAAGGCTTTTCTAGGCATGAGTGACTATAAATGAACTTTTCTTGACAATGGATGGCTTTTGCTCCACGTTTCCCAAGGTAAACAATTAATTACAATCTGTTTTAATAAAAAAATGTAAAAATAATTCAAAATAAATTCAATAATGGGATTATAAAGGCATTTAAACCGAGTAATAAGGCTTTTTTAGGCATGAGTGACTATAAATGATGTTTTCTTGACAATCGATAGCTTTCGTTCCATGTTTCCCGAGATAAACAATCTATTACAATCTGTTTTAATCAAAAAATGTAAAAAAAATTCAAAATAAATTCAATAATGGGATTATAAAAGAATTTAAACCGAGTAATAAGGTTTTTCTAGGCATGAGTGACTATAAATGAACTTTTCTTGACAATGGATGGCTTTTGCTCCACGTTTCCTGAGGCAAACAATCAATTACAATATGTTTTAATAAAAAAATGTAAAAATAATTCAAAATAAATTCAATAATGGGATTATAAGGGCATTTAAACCGAGTAATAAGGCTTTTCTAGGCATGAGTGACTATAAATGATCTTTTCTTGACAATGGATGGCTTTCGTTCCATGTTTCCCGAGATAAACAATCTATTACAACCTGTTTTAATCAAAAAATGTAAAAAAAATTCAAAATAAATTCAATAATGGGATTGTAAAGGCATTTAAACCGAGTAATAAGGCTTTTCTAGGCATGAGTGACTATAAATGAACTTTTCTTGACAATGGATGGCTTTTGCTCCACGTTTCCCGAGGCAAACAATCAATTACAATATGTTTTAATAAAAAAATGTAAAAACAATTCAAAATAAATTCAATAATGGGATTATAAAGGCATTTAAATCGAGTAATAAGGCTTTTCTAGGCATGAGTGACTATAAATGAACTTTTCTTGACAATGGATGGCTTTTGCTCCACGTTTCCCAAGGTAAACAATTAATTACAATCTGTTTTAATAAAAAAATGTAAAAATAATTCAAAATAAATTCAATAATGGGATTATAAAGGCATTTAAACCGAGTAATAAGGCTTTTCTAGGCATGAGTGACTATAAATGATGTTTTCTTGACAATCGATAGCTTTCGTTCCATGTTTCCCGAGATAAACAATCTATTACAATCTGTTTTAATCAAAAAATGTAAAAAAAATTCAAAATAAATTCAATAATGGGATTATAAAAGAATTTAAACCGAGTAATAAGGCTTTTCTAGGCATGAGTGACTATAAATGAACTTTTCTTGACAATGGATGGCTTTTGCTCCACGTTTCCTGAGGCAAACAATCAATTACAATATGTTTTAATAAAAAAATGTAAAAATAATTCAAAATAAATTCAATAATGGGATTATAAGGGCATTTAAACCGAGTAATAAGGCTTTTCTAGGCATGAGTGACTATAAATGATCTTTTCTTGACAATGGATGGCTTTCGTTCCATGTTTCCCGAGATAAACAATCTATTACAACCTGTTTTAATCAAAAAATGTAAAAAAAATTCAAAATAAATTCAATAATGGGATTGTAAAGGCATTTAAACCGAGTAATAAGGCTTTTCTAGGCATGAGTGACTATAAATGAACTTTTCTTGACAATGGATGGCTTTTGCTCCACGTTTCCCGAGGCAAACAATCAATTACAATATGTTTTAACCAAAAAATGTAAAAACAATTCAAAATAAATTCAATAATGGGATTATAAAGGCATTTAAATCGAGTAATAAGGCTTTTCTAGGCATGAGTGACTATAAATGAACTTTTCTTGACAATGGATGGCTTTTGCTCCACATTTCCCAAGGTAAACAATTAATTACAATCTGTTTTAATAAAAAAATATAAAAATAATTCAAAATAAATTCAATAATGGGATTATAAAGGCATTTAAACCGAGTAATAAGGCTTTTCTAGGCATGAGTGACTATAAATGATGTTTTCTTGACAATCGATAGCTTTCGTTCCATGTTTCCCGAGATAAACAATCTATTACAATCTGTTTTAATCAAAAAATGTAAAAAAAATTCAAAATAAATTCAATAATGGGATTATAAAAGCATTTAAACCGAGTAATAAGGCTTTTCTAGGCATGAGTGACTATAAATGAACTTTTCTTGACAATGGATGGCTTTTGCTCCACGTTTCCCGAGGCAAACAATCAATTACAATATGTTTTAATCAAAAAATGTAAAAACAATTCAAAATAAATTCAATAATGGGATTGTAAAGGCATTTAAACCGAGTAATAAGGCTTTTCTAGGCATGAGTGACTATAAATGATCTTTTCTTGACAATGGATGGCTTTCATTCCATGTTTCCCGAGATAAACAATCTATTACAACCTGTTTTAATCAAAAAATGTAAAAAAAATTCAAAATAAATTCAATAATGGGATTGTAAAGGCATTTAAACCGAGTAATAAGGCTTTTCTAGGCATGAGTGACTATAAATGATGTTTTCTTGACAATCGATAGCTTTCGTTCCATGTTTCCCGAGATAAACAATCTATTACAATCTGTTTTAATCAAAAAATGTAAAAAAAATTCAAAATAAATTCAATAATGGGATTATAAAAGCATTTAAACCGAGTAATAAGGCTTTTCTAGGCATGAGTGACTATAAATGAACTTTTCTTGACAATGGATGGCTTTTGCTCCACGTTTCCCGAGGCAAACAATCAATTACAATATGTTTTAATAAAAAAATGTAAAAATAATTCAAAATAAATTCAATAATGGGATTATAAGGGCATTTAAACCGAGTAATAAGGCTTTTCTAGGCATGAGTGACTATAAATGAACTTTTCTTGACAATGGATGGCTTTTGCTCCACGTTTCCCGAGGCAAACAATCAATTACAATATGTTTTAATCAAAAAATGTAAAAACAATTCAAAATAAATTCAATAATGGGATTATAAAGGCATTTAAATCGAGTAATAAGGCTTTTCTAGGCATGAGTGACTATAAATGAACTTTTCTTGACAATGGATGGCTTTTGCTCCACGTTTCCCAAGGTAAACAATTAATTACAATCTGTTTTAATAAAAAAATGTAAAAATAATTCAAAATAAATTCAATAATGGGATTATAAAGGCATTTAAACCGAGTAATAAGGCTTTTCTAGGCATGAGTGACTATAAATGATGTTTTCTTGACAATCGATAGCTTTCGTTCCATGTTTCCCGAGATAAACAATCTATTACAATCTGTTTTAATCAAAAAATGTAAAAAAAATTCAAAATAAATTCAATAATGGGATTATAAAAGCATTTAAACCGAGTAATAAGGCTTTTCTAGGCATGAGTGACTATAAATGAACTTTTCTTGACAATGGATGGCTTTTGCTCCACGTTTCCCGAGGCAAACAATCAATTACAATATGTTTTAATCAAAAAATGTAAAAACAATTCAAAATAAATTCAATAATGGGATTGTAAAGGCATTTAAACCGAGTAATAAGGCTTTTCTAGGCATGAGTGACTATAAATGATCTTTTCTTGACAATGGATGGCTTTCGTTCCATGTTTCCCGAGATAAACAATCTATTACAACCTGTTTTAATCAAAAAATGTAAAAAAAATTCAAAATAAATTCAATAATGGGATTGTAAAGGCATTTAAACCGAGTAATAAGGCTTTTCTAGGCATGAGTGACTATAAATGATGTTTTCTTGACAATCGATAGCTTTCGTTCCATGTTTCCCGAGATAAACAATCTATTACAATTTGTTTTAATCAAAAAATGTAAAAAAAATTCAAAATAAATTCAATAATGGGATTATAAAAGCATTTAAACCGAGTAATAAGGCTTTTCTAGGCATGAGTGACTATAAATGAACTTTTCTTGACAATGGATGGCTTTTGCTCCACGTTTCCTGAGGCAAACAATCAATTACAATATGTTTTAATAAAAAAATGTAAAAAAAATTCAAAATAAATTCAATAATGGGATTATAAGGGCATTTAAACCGAGTAATAGGGCTTTTCTAGGCATGAGTGACTATAAATAATCTTTTCTTGACAATGGATGGCTTTCGTTCCATGTTTCCCGAGATAAACAATCTATTACAATCTGTTTTAATCAAAAACTGTAAAAAAAAATCAAAATAAATTCAATAATGGGATTATAAAGGCATTTAAACCGAGTAATAAGGCTTCTCTAGGCATGAGTGACTATAAATGAACTTTTCTTGACAATGGATGGCCTTTGCTCCACGTTTCCCGAGGCAAACAATCAATTACAATATGTTTTAATCAAAAAATGTAAAAACAATTCAAAATAAATTCAATAATGGGATTATAAAGGCATTTAAATCGAGTAATAAGGCTTTTCTAGGCATGAGTGACTATAAATGATCTTTTCTTGACAATGGATGGCTTTCGTTCCATGTTTCCCGAGATAAACAATCTATTACAATCTGTTTGAATCAAAAACTGTAAAAAAAAATCGAAATAAATTCAATAATGGGATTATAAAGGCATTTAAACCGAGTAATAAGGCTTTTCTAGGCATGAGTGACTATAAATGATCTTTTCTTGACAATGGATGGCTTTTGCTCCACGTTTCCCGAGGCAAATGATTAATTACAATATGTTTTAATCAAAAAATGTAAAAACAATTCAAAATAAATTCAATAATGGGATTATAAAGGCATTTAAATCGAGTAATAAGGCTTTTCTAGGCATGAGTGACTATAAATGATCTTTTCTTGACAATGGATGGCTTTCGTTCCATGTTTCCCGAGATAAACAATCTATTACAATCTGTTTTAATCAAAAACTGTAAAAAAAAATCAAAATAAATTCAATAATGGGATTATAAAGGCATTTAAACCGAGTAATAAGGCTTTTCTAGGCATGAGTGACTATAAATGAACTTTTCTTGACAATGGATGGCTTTTGCTCCACGTTTCCCGAGGCAAACAATCAATTACAATATGTTTTAATCAAAAAATGTAAAAACAATTCAAAATAAATTCAATAATGGGATTATAAAGGCATTTAAATCGAGTAATAAGGCTTTTCTAGGCATGAGTGACTATAAATGAACTTTTCTTGACAATGGATGGCTTTTGCTCCACGTTTCCCGAGGCAAACAATCAATTACAATCTGTTTTAATCAAAAAATGTAAAAACAATTCAAAATAAATTCAATAATGGGATTATAAAGGCATTTAAACCGAGTTATAAGGCTTTTCTAGGCATGAGTGACTATAAATGAACTTTTCTTGACAATGGATGGCTTTTGCTCCACGTTTCCCAAGGCAAACAATCAAATACAATCTGTTTTAATGAAAAAATGTAAAAACAATTCAAAATAAATTCGATAATGGGATTATAAAAGCATTTAAACCGAGTAATAAGGCTTTTCTAGGCATGAGTGACTATAAATGAACTTTTCTTGACAATGGATGGCTTTCGCTCCATGTTTCCCGAGGCAAACAATCAAATACAATCTGTTTTAATCAAAAAATGTCAAAAAAGTTCAAAATAAATTCAATAATGGGATTATAAAGGCATTTAAACCGAGTAATAAGGCTTTTCTAGGCATGAGTGTATATAAATGATGTTTTCTTGACAATGGATGGCTTTCGTTCCATGTTTCCCGAGATAAACAATGTATTAGAATATTTTTTAATCAAAAAATGTAAAAAAAATTCAAATTAACGTCAATAATGGGATTATAAAGGCATTTAAATCGAGTAATAAGGCTTTTCTAGGCATGAGTGACTATAAATGAACTTTTCTTGACAATGGATGGCTTTTGCTCCACGTTTCCCGAGGCAAACAATCTATTACAATATGTTTTAATAAAAAAATGTAAAAATAATTCAAAATAAATTCAATAATGGGATTATAAGGGCATTTAAACCGAGTAATAAGGCTTTTCTCGGCATGAGTGACTATAAATGATCTTTTCTTGACAATGGATGGCTTTCGTTCCATGTTTCCCAAGATAAACAATCTATTACAACCTGTTTTAATCAAAAAATGTAAAAAAAATTCAAAATAAATTCAATAATGGGATTGTAAAGGCATTTAAACCGAGTAATAAGGCTTTTCTAGGCATGAGTGACTATAAATGAACTTTTCTTGACAATGGATGGATTTTGCTCCACGTTTCCCGAGGCAAACAATCAATTACAATATGTTTTAATCAAAAAATGTAAAAACAATTCAAAATAAATTCAATAATGCGATTATAAAGGCATTTAGATTGAGTAATAAGGCTTTTCTAGGCATGAGTGACTATAAATGAACTTTTCTTGACAATGGATGGCTTTTGCTCCACGTTTCCCGAGGCAAACAATCAATTACAATCTGTTTTAATCAAAATATGTAAAAACAATTCAAAATAAATTCAATAATGGGATTATAAAGGCATTTAAACCGAGTAATAAGGCTTCTGTAGGCATGAGTGACTATAAATGATCTTTTCTTGACAATGGATGGCTTTCGTTCCATGTTTCCCGAGATAAACAATCTATTACAACCTGTTTTAATCAAAAAATGTAAAAAAAAATCAAAATAAATTCAATAATGGGATTATAAAAGCATTTAAACCGAGTAATAAGGCTTTTCTAGGCATGAGTGACTATAAATGGTCTTTCTTGACAATGGATTGCTTTCGTTCCATGTTTCCCGAGATAAACAATCTATTACAATCTGTTTTAATCAAAAAATGTAAAAAAAAATCAAAATAAATTCAATAATGGGATTGTAAAGGCATTTAAACCGAGTAATAAGGCTTCTCTAGGCATGAGTGACTATAAATGACCTTTTCTTGACAATGGATGGCATTTGCTCCATGTTTCCCAAGGCAAACAATCAATTACAATCTGTTTTAGTTAAAAAATGTAAAAACAATTCAAAATAAATTCAATAATGGGATTATAAAGGCATTTAAACCGAGTAATAAGGCTTTTCTAGGCATGAGTGACTATAAATGAACTTTTCTTGACAATGGATGGCTTTTGCTCCACGTTTCCCGAGGCAAACAATCAATTACAATCTGTTTTAATCAAAAAATATAAAAACAATTCAAAATAAATTCAATAATGGGATTATAAAGGCATTTAAACCGAGTAATAAGGCTTTTCTAGGCATGAGTGACTATGAATGAACTTTTCTTGACAATGGATGGCTTTTGCTCCACGTTTCCCGAGGCAAACAATCAATTACAATATGTTTTAATCAAAAAATGTAAAAACAATTCAAAATAAATTCAATAATGGGATTATAAAGGCATTTAAATCGAGTAATAAGGCTTATCTAGGCATGAGTGACTATAAATGAACTTTTCTTGACAATGGATGGCTTTTGCTCCACGTTTCCCGAGGCAAACAATCAATTACAATATGTTTTAATCAAAAAATGTAAAAACAATTCAAAATAAATTCAATAATGGGATTATAAAGGCATTTAAATCGAGTAATAAGGCTTTTCTAGGCATGAGTGACTATAAATGAACTTTTCTTGACAATGGATGGCTTTTGCTCCACGTTTTCCGAGGCAAACAATCAATTACAATCTGTTTTAATAAAAAAATGTAAAAATAATTCAAAATAAATTCAATAATGGGATTATAAAGGCATTTAAACCGAGTAATAAGGCTTTTCTAGGCATGAGTGACTATAAATGATGTTTTCTTGACAATGGATGGCTTTCGTTCCATGTTTCCCGAGATAAACAATCTATTACAATCTGTTTTAATCAAAAAATGTAAAAAAAATTCAAAATAAATTCAATAATGGGATTATAAAAGCATTTAAACCGAGTAATAAGGCTTTTCTAGGCATGAGTGACTATAAATGATCTTTTTTGACAATGGATGGCTTTTGTTCCATGTTTCCCGAGATAAACAATCTATTACAATCTGTTTTAATCAAAAACTGTAAAAAAAATCAAAATAAATTCAATAATGAGATTATAAAGGCATTTAAACCGAGTAATAAGGCTTCTCTAGGCATGAGTGACTATAAATGAACTTTTCTTGACAATGGATGACTTTTGCTCCACGTTTCCCGAGGCAAACAATCAATTACAATATGTTTTAATAAAAAAATGTAAAAACAATTCAAAATAAATTCAATAATGGGATTATAAAGGCATTTAAACCGAGTTATAAGGCTTTTCTAGGCATGAGTGACTATAAATGAACTTTTCTTGACAATGGATGGCTTTTGCTCCACGTTTCCCGAGGCAAACAATCAAATACAATCTGTTTTAATCAAAAAATGTAAAAACAATTCAAAATAAATTCGATAATGGGATTATAAAAGCATTTAAACCGACTAATAAGGCTTTTCTAGGCATGAGTGACTAAAAATGAACTTTTCTTGACAATGGATGGCTTTCGCTCCATGTTTCCCGAGGCAAACAATCAAATACAATCTGTTTTAATCAAAAAATGTCAAAAAAGTTCAAAATAAATTCAATAATGGGATTGTAAAGGCATTTAAACCGAGTAATAAGGCTTTTCTAGGCATGAGTGTACATGAATGATGTTTTCTTGACAATGGATGACTTTCGTTCCATGTTTCCCGAGATAAACAATGTATTAGAATCTGTTTTAATCAAAAAATGTAAAAAAAATTCAAAATAAATTGAATAATGGGATTATAAAGGCATTTAAATCGAGTAATAAGGCTTTTCTAGGCATGAGTGACTATAAATGAACTTTTCTTGACAATGGATGGCTTTTGCTCCACGTTTCCCGAGGCAAACAATCAATTACAATATGTTTTAATAAAAAAATGTAAAAATAATTCAAAATAAATTCAATAATGGGATTATAAGGGCATTTAAACCGAGTAATAAGGCTTTTCTAGGCATGAGTGACTATAAATGATCTTTTCTTGACAATGGATGGCTTTCGTTCCATGTTTCCCGAGATAAACAATCTATTACAACCTGTTTTAATCAAAAAATGTAAAAAAAATTCAAAATAAATTCAATAATGGGATTGTAAAGGCATTTAAATCGAGTAATAAGGCTTTTCTAGGCATGAGTGGCTATAAATGAACTTTTCTTGACAATGGATGGCTTTTGCTCCACGTTTCCCGAGGCAAACAATCAATTACAATATGTTTTAATCAAAAAATGTAAAAACAATTCAAAATAAATTCAATAATGGGATTATAAAGGCATTTAAATCGAGTAATAAGGCTTTTCTAGGCATGAGTGACTATAAATGATCTTTTCTTGACAATGGATGGCTTTCGTTCCATGTTTCCCGAGATAAACAATCTATTACAATCTGTTTTAATCAAAAACTGTAAAAAAAAATCAAAATAAATTCAATAATGGGATTATAAAGGCATTTAAACCGAGAAATAAGGCTTCTCTAGGCATGAGTGACTATAAATGAACCTTTCTTGACAATGGATGGCTTTTGCTCCACGTTTCTCGAGGCAAACAATCAATTACAATATGTTTTAATCAAAAAATGTAAAAACAATTCAAAATAAATTCAATAATGGGATTATAAAGGCATTTAAATCGAGTAATAAGGCTTTTCTAGGCATGAGTGACTATAAATGATCTTTTCTTGACAATGGATGGCTTTCGTTCCATGTTTCCCGAGATAAACAATCTATTACAATCTGTTTTAATCAAAAACTGTAAAAAAAAATCGAAATAAATTCAATAATGGGATTATAAAGGCATTTAAACCGAGTAATAAGGCTTTTCTAGGCATGAGTGACTATAAATGATCTTTTCTTGACAATGGATGGCTTTTGCTCCACGTTTCCCGAGGCAAATGATTAATTACAATATGTTTTAATCAAAAAATGTAAAAACAATTCAAAATAAATTCAATAATGGGATTATAAAGGCATTTAAATCGAGTAATAAGGCTTTTCTAGGCATGAGTGACTATAAATGATCTTTTCTTGACAATGGATGGCTTTCGTTCCATGTTTCCCGAGATAAACAATCTATTACAATCTGTTTTAATCAAAAACTGTAAAAAAAAATCAAAATAAATTCAATAATGGGATTATAAAGGCATTTAAACCGAGTAATAAGGCTTTTCTAGGCATGAGTGACTATAAATGAACTTTTCTTGACAATGGATGGCTTTTGCTCCACGTTTCCCGAGGCAAACAATCAATTACAATATGTTTTAATCAAAAAATGTAAAAACAATTCAAAATAAATTCAATAATGGGATTATAAAGGCATTTAAATCGAGTAATAAGGCTTTTCTAGGCATGAGTGACTATAAATGAACTTTTCTTGACAATGGATGGCTTTTGCTCCACGTTTCCCGAGGCAAACAATCAATTACAATCTGTTTTAATCAAAAAATGTAAAAACAATTCAAAATAAATTCAATAATGGGATTATAAAGGCATTTAAACCGAGTTATAAGGCTTTTCTAGGCATGAGTGACTATAAATGAACTTTTCTTGACAATGGATGGCTTTTGCTCCACGTTTCCCAAGGCAAACAATCAAATACAATCTGTTTTAATGAAAAAATGTAAAAACAATTCAAAATAAATTCGATAATGGGATTATAAAAGCATTTAAACCGAGTAATAAGGCTTTTCTAGGCATGAGTGACTATAAATGAACTTTTCTTGACAATGGATGGCTTTCCCTCCATGTTTCCCGAGGCAAACAATCAAATACAATCTGTTTTAATCAAAAAATGTCAAAAAAGTTCAAAATAAATTCAATAATGGGATTATAAAGGCATTTAAACCGAGTAATAAGGCTTTTCTAGGCATGAGTGTATATAAATGATGTTTTCTTGACAATGGATGGCTTTCGTTCCATGTTACCCGAGATAAACAATGTATTAGAATCTTTTTTAATCAAAAAATGTAAAAAAAATTCAAATTAAATTCAATAATGGGATTATAAAGGCATTTAAATCGAGTAATAAGGCTTTTCTAGGCATGAGTGACTATAAATGAACTTTTCTTGACAATGGATGGCTTTTGCTCCACGTTTCCCGAGGCAAACAATCTATTACAATATGTTTTAATAAAAAAATGTAAAAATAATTCAAAATAAATTCAATAATGGGATTATAAGGGCATTTAAACCGAGTAATAAGGCTTTTCTCGGCATGAGTGACTATAAATGATCTTTTCTTGACAATGGATGGCTTTCGTTCCATGTTTCCCCAGATAAACAATCTATTACAACCTGTTTTAATCAAAAAATGTAAAAAAAATTCAAAATAAATTCAATAATGGGATTGTAAAGGCATTTAAACCGAGTAATAAGGCTTTTCTAGGCATGAGTGACTATAAATGATGTTTTCTTGACAATCGATAGCTTTCGTTCCATGTTTCCCGAGATAAACAATCTATTACAATTTGTTTTAATCAAAAAATGTAAAAAAAATTCAAAATAAATTCAATAATGGGATTATAAAAGCATTTAAACCGAGTAATAAGGCTTTTCTAGGCATGAGTGACTATAAATGAACTTTTCTTGACAATGGATGGCTTTTGCTCCACGTTTCCCGAGGCAAACAATCAATTACAATATGTTTTAATAAAAAAATGTAAAAATAATTCAAAATAAATTCAATAATGGGATTATAAGGACATTTAAACCGAGTAATAGGGCTTTTCTAGGCATGAGTGACTATAAATGATGTTTTCTTGACAATCGATAGCTTTCGTTCCATGTTTCCCGAGATAAACAATCTATTACAATCTGTTTTAATCAAAAAATGTAAAAAAAATTCAAAATAAATTCAATAATGGGATTATAAAAGCATTTAAACCGAGTAATAAGGCTTTTCTAGGCATGAGTGACTATAAATGAACTTTTCTTGACAGTGGATGGCTTTTGCTCCACGTTTCCCGAGGCAAACAATCAATTACAATATGTTTTAATAAAAAAATGTAAAAATAATTCAAAATAAATTCAATAATGGGATTATAAGGGCATTTAAACCGAGTAATAAGGCTTTTCTAGGCATGAGTGACTATAAATGAACTTTTCTTGACAATGGATGGCTTTTGCTCCACGTTTCCCGAGGCAAACAATCAATTACAATATGTTTTAATCAAAAAATGTAAAAATAATTCAAAATAAATTCAATAATGGGATTATAAAGTCATTTAAACCGAGTAATAAGGCTTTTCTAGGCATGAGTGACTATAAATGATGTTTTCTTGACAATCGATAGCTTTCGTTCCATGTTTCCCGAGATAAACAATCTATTACAATCTGTTTTAATCAAAAAATGTAAAAAAAATTCAAAATAAATTCAATAATGAAATTATAAAAGCATTTAAACCGAGTAATAAGGCTTTTCTAGGCATGAGTGACTATAAATGAACTTTTCTTGACAATGGATGGCTTTTGCTCCACGTTTCCCGAGGCAAACAATCAATTACAATATGTTTTAATCAAAAAATGTAAAAACAATTCAAAATAAATTCAATAATGGGATTATAAAGGCATTTAAATCGAGTAATAAGGCTTTTCTAGGCATGAGTGACTATAAATAAACTTTTCTTGACAATGGATGGCTTTTGCTCCACGTTTCCCAAGGTAAACAATTAATTACAATCTGTTTTAATAAAAAAATGTAAAAATAATTCAAAATAAATTCAATAATGGGATTATAAAGGCATTTAAACCGAGTAATAAGGCTTTTCTAGGCATGAGTGACTATAAATGATGTTTTCTTGACAATGGATGGCTTTCGTTCCATGTTTCCCGAGATAAACAATCTATTACAATCTGTTTTAATCAAAAAATGTAAAAAAAATTCAAAATAAATTCAATAATGGGATTATAAAAGAATTTAAACCGAGTAATAAGGCTTTTCTAGGCATGAGTGACTATAAATGAACTTTTCTTGACAATGGATGGCTTTTGCTCCACGTTTCCCGAGGCAAACAATCAATTACAATATGTTTTAATAAAAAAATGTAAAAATAATTCAAAATAAATTCAATAATGGGATTATAAGGGCATTTAAACCGAGTAATAAGGCTTTTCTAGGCATGAGTGACTATAAATGATCTTTTCTTGACAATGGATGGCTTTCGTTCCATGTTTCCCGAGATAAACAATCTATTACAACCTGTTTTAATCAAAAAATGTAAAAAAAATTCAAAATAAATTCAATAATGGGATTGTAAAGGCATTTAAACCGAGTAATAAGGCTTTTCTAGGCATGAGTGACTATAAATGAACTTTTCTTGACAATGGATGGCTTTTGCTCCACGTTTCCCGAGGCAAACAATCAATTACAATATGTTTTAATAAAAAAATGTAAAAATAATTCAAAATAAATTCAATAATGGGATTATAAGGGCATTTAAACCGAGTAATAAGGCTTTTCTAGGCATGAGTGACTATAAATGATCTTTTCTTGACAATGGATGGCTTTCGTTCCATGTTTCCCGAGATAAACAATCTATTACAACCTGTTTTAATCAAAAAATGTAAAAAAAATTCAAAATAAATTCAATAATGGGATTGTAAAGGCATTTAAACCGAGTAATAAGGCTTTTCTAGGCATGAGTGACTATAAATGAACTTTTCTTGACAATGGATGGCTTTTGCTCCACGTTTCCCGAGGCAAACAATCAATTACAATATGTTTTAATCAAAAAATGTAAAAACAATTCAAAATAAATTCAATAATGGGATTATAAAGGCATTTAAATCGAGTAATAAGGCTTTTCTAGGCATGAGTGACTATAAATGAACTTTTCTTGACAATGGATGGCTTTTGCTCCACGTTTCCCAAGGTAAACAATTAATTACAATCTGTTTTAATAAAAAAATGTAAAAATAATTCAAAATAAATTCAATAATGGGATTATAAAGGCATTTAAACCGAGTAATAAGGCTTTTCTAGGCATGAGTGACTATAAATGATGTTTTCTTGACAATCGATAGCTTTCGTTCCATGTTTCCCGAGATAAACAATCTATTACAATCTGTTTTAATCAAAAAATGTAAAAAAAATTCAAAATAAATTCAATAATGGGATTATAAAAGAATTTAAACCGAGTAATAAGGCTTTTCTAGGCATGAGTGACTATAAATGAACTTTTCTTGACAATGGATGGCTTTTGCTCCACGTTTCCTGAGGCAAACAATCAATTACAATATGTTTTAATAAAAAAATGTAAAAATAATTCAAAATAAATTCAATAATGGGATTATAAGGGCATTTAAACCGAGTAATAAGGCTTTTCTAGGCATGAGTGACTATAAATGATCTTTTCTTGACAATGGATGGCTTTCGTTCCATGTTTCCCGAGATAAACAATCTATTACAACCTGTTTTAATCAAAAAATGTAAAAAAAATTCAAAATAAATTCAATAATGGGATTGTAAAGGCATTTAAACCGAGTAATAAGGCTTTTCTAGGCATGAGTGACTATAAATGAACTTTTCTTGACAATGGATGGCTTTTGCTCCACGTTTCCCGAGGCAAACAATCAATTACAATATGTTTTAATCAAAAAATGTAAAAACAATTCAAAATAAATTCAATAATGGGATTATAAAGGCATTTAAATCGAGTAATAAGGCTTTTCTAGGCATGAGTGACTATAAATGAACTTTTCTTGACAATGGATGGCTTTTGCTCCACGTTTCCCAAGGTAAACAATTAATTACAATCTGTTTTAATAAAAAAATATAAAAATAATTCAAAATAAATTCAATAATGGGATTATAAAGGCATTTAAACCGAGTAATAAGGCTTTTCTAGGCATGAGTGACTATAAATGATGTTTTCTTGACAATCGATAGCTTTCGTTCCATGTTTCCCGAGATAAACAATCTATTACAATCTGTTTTAATCAAAAAATGTAAAAAAAATTCAAAATAAATTCAATAATGGGATTATAAAAGCATTTAAACCGAGTAATAAGGCTTTTCTAGGCATGAGTGACTATAAATGAACTTTTCTTGACAATGGATGGCTTTTGCTCCACGTTTCCCGAGGCAAACAATCAATTACAATATGTTTTAATCAAAAAATGTAAAAACAATTCAAAATAAATTCAATAATGGGATTGTAAAGGCATTTAAACCGAGTAATAAGGCTTTTCTAGGCATGAGTGACTATAAATGATCTTTTCTTGACAATGGATGGCTTTCATTCCATGTTTCCCGAGATAAACAATCTATTACAACCTGTTTTAATCAAAAAATGTAAAAAAAATTCAAAATAAATTCAATAATGGGATTGTAAAGGCATTTAAACCGAGTAATAAGGCTTTTCTAGGCATGAGTGACTATAAATGATGTTTTCTTGACAATCGATAGCTTTCGTTCCATGTTTCCCGAGATAAACAATCTATTACAATCTGTTTTAATCAAAAAATGTAAAAAAAATTCAAAATAAATTCAATAATGGGATTATAAAAGCATTTAAACCGAGTAATAAGGCTTTTCTAGGCATGAGTGACTATAAATGAACTTTTCTTGACAATGGATGGCTTTTGCTCCACGTTTCCCGAGGCAAACAATCAATTACAATATGTTTTAATAAAAAAATATAAAAATAATTCAAAATAAATTCAATAATGGGATTATAAGGGCATTTAAACCGAGTAATAAGGCTTTTCTAGGCATGAGTGACTATAAATGATCTTTTCTTGACAATGGATGGCTTTCGTTCCATGTTTCCCGAGATAAACAATCTATTACAACCTGTTTTAATCAAAAAATGTAAAAAAAATTCAAAATAAATTCAATAATGGGATTGTAAAGGCATTTAAACCGAGTAATAAGGCTTTTCTAGGCATGAGTGACTATAAATGAACTTTTCTTGACAATGGATGGCTTTTGCTCCACGTTTCCCGAGGCAAACAATCAATTACAATATGTTTTAATCAAAAAATGTAAAAACAATTCAAAATAAATTCAATAATGGGATTATAAAGGCATTTAAATCGAGTAATAAGGCTTTTCTAGGCATGAGTGACTATAAATGAACTTTTCTTGACAATGGATGGCTTTTGCTCCACGTTTCCCAAGGTAAACAATTAATTACAATCTGTTTTAATAAAAAAATGTAAAAATAATTCAAAATAAATTCAATAATGGGATTATAAAGGCATTTAAACCGAGTAATAAGGCTTTTCTAGGCATGAGTGACTATAAATGATGTTTTCTTGACAATCGATAGCTTTCGTTCCATGTTTCCCGAGATAAACAATCTATTACAATCTGTTTTAATCAAAAAATGTAAAAAAAATTCAAAATAAATTCAATAATGGGATTATAAAAGAATTTAAACCGAGTAATAAGGCTTTTCTAGGCATGAGTGACTATAAATGAACTTTTCTTGACAATGGATGGCTTTTGCTCCACGTTTCCTGAGGCAAACAATCAATTACAATATGTTTTAATAAAAAAATGTAAAAATAATTCAAAATAAATTCAATAATGGGATTATAAGGGCATTTAAACCGAGTAATAAGGCTTTTCTAGGCATGAGTGACTATAAATGATCTTTTCTTGACAATGGATGGCTTTCGTTCCATGTTTCCCGAGATAAACAATCTATTACAACCTGTTTTAATCAAAAAATGTAAAAAAAATTCAAAATAAATTCAATAATGGGATTGTAAAGGCATTTAAACCGAGTAATAAGGCTTTTCTAGGCATGAGTGACTATAAATGAACTTTTCTTGACAATGGATGGCTTTTGCTCCACGTTTCCCGAGGCAAACAATCAATTACAATATGTTTTAATCAAAAAATGTAAAAACAATTCAAAATAAATTCAATAATGGGATTATAAAGGCATTTAAATCGAGTAATAAGGCTTTTCTAGGCATGAGTGACTATAAATGAACTTTTCTTGACAATGGATGGCTTTTGCTCCACGTTTCCCAAGGTAAACAATTAATTACAATCTGTTTTAATAAAAAAATATAAAAATAATTCAAAATAAATTCAATAATGGGATTATAAAGGCATTTAAACCGAGTAATAAGGCTTTTCTAGGCATGAGTGACTATAAATGATGTTTTCTTGACAATCGATAGCTTTCGTTCCATGTTTCCCGAGATAAACAATCTATTACAATCTGTTTTAATCAAAAAATGTAAAAAAAATTCAAAATAAATTCAATAATGGGATTATAAAAGCATTTAAACCGAGTAATAAGGCTTTTCTAGGCATGAGTGACTATAAATGAACTTTTCTTGACAATGGATGGCTTTTGCTCCACGTTTCCCGAGGCAAACAATCAATTACAATATGTTTTAATCAAAAAATGTAAAAACAATTCAAAATAAATTCAATAATGGGATTGTAAAGGCATTTAAACCGAGTAATAAGGCTTTTCTAGGCATGAGTGACTATAAATGATCTTTTCTTGACAATGGATGGCTTTCATTCCATGTTTCCCGAGATAAACAATCTATTACAACCTGTTTTAATCAAAAAATGTAAAAAAAATTCAAAATAAATTCAATAATGGGATTGTAAAGGCATTTAAACCGAGTAATAAGGCTTTTCTAGGCATGAGTGACTATAAATGATGTTTTCTTGACAATCGATAGCTTTCGTTCCATGTTTCCCGAGATAAACAATCTATTACAATCTGTTTTAATCAAAAAATGTAAAAAAAATTCAAAATAAATTCAATAATGGGATTATAAAAGCATTTAAACCGAGTAATAAGGCTTTTCTAGGCATGAGTGACTATAAATGAACTTTTCTTGACAATGGATGGCTTTTGCTCCACGTTTCCCGAGGCAAACAATCAATTACAATATGTTTTAATAAAAAAATATAAAAATAATTCAAAATAAATTCAATAATGGGATTATAAGGGCATTTAAACCGAGTAATAAGGCTTTTCTAGGCATGAGTGACTATAAATGATCTTTTCTTGACAATGGATGGCTTTCGTTCCATGTTTCCCGAGATAAACAATCTATTACAACCTGTTTTAATCAAAAAATGTAAAAAAAATTCAAAATAAATTCAATAATGGGATTGTAAAGGCATTTAAACCGAGTAATAAGGCTTTTCTAGGCATGAGTGACTATAAATGAACTTTTCTTGACAATGGATGGCTTTTGCTCCACGTTTCCCGAGGCAAACAATCAATTACAATATGTTTTAATCAAAAAATGTAAAAACAATTCAAAATAAATTCAATAATGGGATTATAAAGGCATTTAAATCGAGTAATAAGGCTTTTCTAGGCATGAGTGACTATAAATGAACTTTTCTTGACAATGGATGGCTTTTGCTCCACGTTTCCCAAGGTAAACAATTAATTACAATCTGTTTTAATAAAAAAATGTAAAAATAATTCAAAATAAATTCAATAATGGGATTATAAAGGCATTTAAACCGAGTAATAAGGCTTTTCTAGGCATGAGTGACTATAAATGATGTTTTCTTGACAATCGATAGCTTTCGTTCCATGTTTCCCGAGATAAACAATCTATTACAATCTGTTTTAATCAAAAAATGTAAAAAAAATTCAAAATAAATTCAATAATGGGATTATAAAAGAATTTAAACCGAGTAATAAGGCTTTTCTAGGCATGAGTGACTATAAATGAACTTTTCTTGACAATGGATGGCTTTTGCTCCACGTTTCCTGAGGCAAACAATCAATTACAATATGTTTTAATAAAAAAATGTAAAAATAATTCAAAATAAATTCAATAATGGGATTATAAGGGCATTTAAACCGAGTAATAAGGCTTTTCTAGGCATGAGTGACTATAAATGATCTTTTCTTGACAATGGATGGCTTTCGTTCCATGTTTCCCGAGATAAACAATCTATTACAACCTGTTTTAATCAAAAAATGTAAAAAAAATTCAAAATAAATTCAATAATGGGATTGTAAAGGCATTTAAACCGAGTAATAAGGCTTTTCTAGGCATGAGTGACTATAAATGAACTTTTCTTGACAATGGATGGCTTTTGCTCCACGTTTCCCGAGGCAAACAATCAATTACAATATGTTTTAATCAAAAAATGTAAAAACAATTCAAAATAAATTCAATAATGGGATTATAAAGGCATTTAAATCGAGTAATAAGGCTTTTCTAGGCATGAGTGACTATAAATGAACTTTTCTTGACAATGGATGGCTTTTGCTCCACGTTTCCCAAGGTAAACAATTAATTACAATCTGTTTTAATAAAAAAATATAAAAATAATTCAAAATAAATTCAATAATGGGATTATAAAGGCATTTAAACCGAGTAATAAGGCTTTTCTAGGCATGAGTGACTATAAATGATGTTTTCTTGACAATCGATAGCTTTCGTTCCATGTTTCCCGAGATAAACAATCTATTACAATCTGTTTTAATCAAAAAATGTAAAAAAAATTCAAAATAAATTCAATAATGGGATTATAAAAGCATTTAAACCGAGTAATAAGGCTTTTCTAGGCATGAGTGACTATAAATGAACTTTTCTTGACAATGGATGGCTTTTGCTCCACGTTTCCCGAGGCAAACAATCAATTACAATATGTTTTAATAAAAAAATGTAAAAACAATTCAAAATAAATTCAATAATGGGATTGTAAAGGCATTTAAACCGAGTAATAAGGCTTTTCTAGGCATGAGTGACTATAAATGATCTTTTCTTGACAATGGATGGCTTTCATTCCATGTTTCCCGAGATAAACAATCTATTACAACCTGTTTTAATCAAAAAATGTAAAAAAAATTCAAAATAAATTCAATAATGGGATTGTAAAGGCATTTAAACCGAGTAATAAGGCTTTTCTAGGCATGAGTGACTATAAATGATGTTTTCTTGACAATCGATAGCTTTCGTTCCATGTTTCCCGAGATAAACAATCTATTACAATCTGTTTTAATCAAAAAATGTAAAAAAAATTCAAAATAAATTCAATAATGGGATTATAAAAGCATTTAAACCGAGTAATAAGGCTTTTCTAGGCATGAGTGACTATAAATGAACTTTTCTTGACAATGGATGGCTTTTGCTCCACGTTTCCCGAGGCAAACAATCAATTACAATATGTTTTAATAAAAAAATGTAAAAATAATTCAAAATAAATTCAATAATGGGATTATAAGGGCATTTAAACCGAGTAATAAGGCTTTTCTAGGCATGAGTGACTATAAATGAACTTTTCTTGACAATGGATGGCTTTTGCTCCACGTTTCCCGAGGCAAACAATCAATTACAATATGTTTTAATCAAAAAATGTAAAAACAATTCAAAATAAATTCAATAATGGGATTATAAAGGCATTTAAATCGAGTAATAAGGCTTTTCTAGGCATGAGTGACTATAAATGAACTTTTCTTGACAATGGATGGCTTTTGCTCCACGTTTCCCAAGGTAAACAATTAATTACAATCTGTTTTAATAAAAAAATGTAAAAATAATTCAAAATAAATTCAATAATGGGATTATAAAGGCATTTAAACCGAGTAATAAGGCTTTTCTAGGCATGAGTGACTATAAATGATGTTTTCTTGACAATCGATAGCTTTCGTTCCATGTTTCCCGAGATAAACAATCTATTACAATCTGTTTTAATCAAAAAATGTAAAAAAAATTCAAAATAAATTCAATAATGGGATTATAAAAGCATTTAAACCGAGTAATAAGGCTTTTCTAGGCATGAGTGACTATAAATGAACTTTTCTTGACAATGGATGGCTTTTGCTCCACGTTTCCCGAGGCAAACAATCAATTACAATATGTTTTAATCAAAAAATGTAAAAACAATTCAAAATAAATTCAATAATGGGATTGTAAAGGCATTTAAACCGAGTAATAAGGCTTTTCTAGGCATGAGTGACTATAAATGATCTTTTCTTGCCAATGGATGGCTTTCGTTCCATGTTTCCCGAGATAAACAATCTATTACAACCTGTTTTAATCAAAAAATGTAAAAAAAATTCAAAATAAATTCAATAATGGGATTGTAAAGGCATTTAAACCGAGTAATAAGGCTTTTCTAGGCATGAGTGACTATAAATGATGTTTTCTTGACAATCGATAGCTTTCGTTCCATGTTTCCCGAGATAAACAATCTATTACAATTTGTTTTAATCAAAAAATGTAAAAAAAATTCAAAATAAATTCAATAATGGGATTATAAAAGCATTTAAACCGAGTAATAAGGCTTTTCTAGGCATGAGTGACTATAAATGAACTTTTCTTGACAATGGATGGCTTTTGCTCCACGTTTCCCGAGGCAAACAATCAATTACAATATGTTTTAATAAAAAAATGTAAAAAAAATTCAAAATAAATTCAATAATGGGATTATAAGGGCATTTAAACCGAGTAATAGGGCTTTTCTAGGCATGAGTGACTATAAATAATCTTTTCTTGACAATGGATGGCTTTCGTTCCATGTTTCCCGAGATAAACAATCTATTACAATCTGTTTTAATCAAAAACTGTAAAAAAAAATCCAAATAAATTCAATAATGGGATTATAAAGGCATTTAAACCGAGTAATAAGGCTTCTCTAGGCATGAGTGACTATAAATGAACTTTTCTTGACAATGGATGGCTTTTGCTCCACGTTTCCCGAGGCAAACAATCAATTACAATATGTTTTAATCAAAAAATGTAAAAACAATTCAAAATAAATTCAATAATGGGATTATAAAGGCATTTAAATCGAGTAATAAGGCTTTTCTAGGCATGAGTGACTATAAATGATCTTTTCTTGACAATGGATGGCTTTCGTTCCATGTTTCCCGAGATAAACAATCTATTACAATCTGTTTTAATCAAAAACTGTAAAAAAAAATCAAAATAAATTCAATAATGGGATTATAAAGGCATTTAAACCGAGTAATAAGGCTTTTCTAGGCATGAGTGACTATAAATGAACTTTTCTTGACAATGGATGGCTTTTGCTCCACGTTTCCCGAGGCAAACAATCAATTACAATATGTTTTAATCAAAAAATGTAAAAACAATTCAAAATAAATTCAATAATGGGATTATAAAGGCATTTAAATCGAGTAATAAGGCTTTTCTAGGCATGAGTGACTATAAATGAACTTTTCTTGACAATGGATGGCTTTTGCTCCACGTTTCCCGAGGCAAACAATCAATTACAATCTGTTTTAATCAAAAAATGTAAAAACAATTCAAAATAAATTCAATAATGGGATTATAAAGGCATTTAAACCGAGTTATAAGGCTTTTCTAGGCATGAGTGACTATAAATGAACTTTTCTTGACAATGGATGGCTTTTGCTCCACGTTTCCCAAGGCAAACAATCAAATACAATCTGTTTTAATGAAAAAATGTAAAAACAATTCAAAATAAATTCGATAATGGGATTATAAAAGCATTTAAACCGAGTAATAAGGCTTTTCTAGGCATGAGTGACTATAAATGAACTTTTCTTGACAATGGATGGCTTTCGCTCCATGTTTCCCGAGGCAAACAATCAAATACAATCTGTTTTAATCAAAAAATGTCAAAAAAGTTCAAAATAAATTCAATAATGGGATTATAAAGGCATTTAAACCGAGTAATAAGGCTTTTCTAGGCATGAGTGTATATAAATGATGTTTTCTTGACAATGGATGGCTTTCGTTCCATGTTTCCCGAGATAAACAATGTATTAGAATATTTTTTAATCAAAAAATGTAAAAAAAATTCAAATTAACGTCAATAATGGGATTATAAAGGCATTTAAATCGAGTAATAAGGCTTTTCTAGGCATGAGTGACTATAAATGAACTTTTCTTGACAATGGATGGCTTTTGCTCCACGTTTCCCGAGGCAAACAATCTATTACAATATGTTTTAATAAAAAAATGTAAAAATAATTCAAAATAAATTCAATAATGGGATTATAAGGGCATTTAAACCGAGTAATAAGGCTTTTCTCGGCATGAGTGACTATAAATGATCTTTTCTTGACAATGGATGGCTTTCGTTCCATGTTTCCCAAGATAAACAATCTATTACAACCTGTTTTAATCAAAAAATGTAAAAAAAATTCAAAATAAATTCAATAATGGGATTGTAAAGGCATTTAAACCGAGTAATAAGGCTTTTCTAGGCATGAGTGACTATAAATGAACTTTTCTTGACAATGGATGGATTTTGCTCCACGTTTCCCGAGGCAAACAATCAATTACAATATGTTTTAATCAAAAAATGTAAAAACAATTCAAAATAAATTCAATAATGCGATTATAAAGGCATTTAGATTGAGTAATAAGGCTTTTCTAGGCATGAGTGACTATAAATGAACTTTTCTTGACAATGGATGGCTTTTGCTCCACGTTTCCCGAGGCAAACAATCAATTACAATCTGTTTTAATCAAAATATGTAAAAACAATTCAAAATAAATTCAATAATGGGATTATAAAGGCATTTAAACCGAGTAATAAGGCTTCTGTAGGCATGAGTGACTATAAATGATCTTTTCTTGACAATGGATGGCTTTCGTTCCATGTTTCCCGAGATAAACAATCTATTACAACCTGTTTTAATCAAAAAATGTAAAAAAAAATCAAAATAAATTCAATAATGGGATTATAAAAGCATTTAAACCGAGTAATAAGGCTTTTCTAGGCATGAGTGACTATAAATGGTCTTTCTTGACAATGGATTGCTTTCGTTCCATGTTTCCCGAGATAAACAATCTATTACAATCTGTTTTAATCAAAAAATGTAAAAAAAAATCAAAATAAATTCAATAATGGGATTGTAAAGGCATTTAAACCGAGTAATAAGGCTTCTCTAGGCATGAGTGACTATAAATGACCTTTTCTTGACAATGGATGGCATTTGCTCCATGTTTCCCAAGGCAAACAATCAATTACAATCTGTTTTAGTTAAAAAATGTAAAAACAATTCAAAATAAATTCAATAATGGGATTATAAAGGCATTTAAACCGAGTAATAAGGCTTTTCTAGGCATGAGTGACTATAAATGAACTTTTCTTGACAATGGATGGCTTTTGCTCCACGTTTCCCGAGGCAAACAATCAATTACAATCTGTTTTAATCAAAAAATATAAAAACAATTCAAAATAAATTCAATAATGGGATTATAAAGGCATTTAAACCGAGTAATAAGGCTTTTCCAGGCATGAGTGACTATGAATGAACTTTTCTTGACAATGGATGGCTTTTGCTCCACGTTTCCCGAGGCAAACAATCAATTACAATATGTTTTAATCAAAAAATGTAAAAACAATTCAAAATAAATTCAATAATGGGATTATAAAGGCATTTAAATCGAGTAATAAGGCTTATCTAGGCATGAGTGACTATAAATGAACTTTTCTTGACAATGGATGGCTTTTGCTCCACGTTTCCCGAGGCAAACAATCAATTACAATATGTTTTAATCAAAAAATGTAAAAACAATTCAAAATAAATTCAATAATGGGATTATAAAGGCATTTAAATCGAGTAATAAGGCTTTTCTAGGCATGAGTGACTATAAATGAACTTTTCTTGACAATGGATGGCTTTTGCTCCACGTTTTCCGAGGCAAACAATCAATTACAATCTGTTTTAATAAAAAAATGTAAAAATAATTCAAAATAAATTCAATAATGGGATTATAAAGGCATTTAAACCGAGTAATAAGGCTTTTCTAGGCATGAGTGACTATAAATGATGTTTTCTTGACAATGGATGGCTTTCGTTCCATGTTTCCCGAGATAAACAATCTATTACAATCTGTTTTAATCAAAAAATGTAAAAAAAATTCAAAATAAATTCAATAATGGGATTATAAAAGCATTTAAACCGAGTAATAAGGCTTTTCTAGGCATGAGTGACTATAAATGATCTTTTTTGACAATGGATGGCTTTTGTTCCATGTTTCCCGAGATAAACAATCTATTACAATCTGTTTTAATCAAAAACTGTAAAAAAAATCAAAATAAATTCAATAATGAGATTATAAAGGCATTTAAACCGAGTAATAAGGCTTCTCTAGGCATGAGTGACTATAAATGAACTTTTCTTGACAATGGATGACTTTTGCTCCACGTTTCCCGAGGCAAACAATCAATTACAATATGTTTTAATAAAAAAATGTAAAAACAATTCAAAATAAATTCAATAATGGGATTATAAAGGCATTTAAACCGAGTTATAAGGCTTTTCTAGGCATGAGTGACTATAAATGAACTTTTCTTGACAATGGATGGCTTTTTCTCCACGTTTCCCGAGGCAAACAATCAAATACAATCTGTTTTAATCAAAAAATGTAAAAACAATTCAAAATAAATTCGATAATGGGATTATAAAAGCATTTAAACCGACTAATAAGGCTTTTCTAGGCATGAGTGACTGAAAATGAACTTTTCTTGACAATGGATGGCTTTCGCTCCATGTTTCCCGAGGCAAACAATCAAATACAATCTGTTTTAATCAAAAAATGTCAAAAAAGTTCAAAATAAATTCAATAATGGGATTGTAAAGGCATTTAAACCGAGTAATAAGGCTTTTCTAGGCATGAGTGTACATGAATGATGTTTTCTTGACAATGGATGACTTTCGTTCCATGTTTCCCGAGATAAACAATGTATTAGAATCTGTTTTAATCAAAAAATGTAAAAAAAATTCAAAATAAATTGAATAATGGGATTATAAAGGCATTTAAATCGAGTAATAAGGCTTTTCTAGGCATGAGTGACTATAAATGAACTTTTCTTGACAATGGATGGCTTTTGCTCCACGTTTCCCGAGGCAAACAATCAATTACAATATGTTTTAATAAAAAAATGTAAAAATAATTCAAAATAAATTCAATAATGGGATTATAAGGGCATTTAAACCGAGTAATAAGGCTTTTCTAGGCATGAGTGACTATAAATGATCTTTTCTTGACAATGGATGGCTTTCGTTCCATGTTTCCCGAGATAAACAATCTATTACAACCTGTTTTAATCAAAAAATGTAAAAAAAATTCAAAATAAATTCAATAATGGGATTGTAAAGGCATTTAAATCGAGTAATAAGGCTTTTCTAGGCATGAGTGGCTATAAATGAACTTTTCTTGACAATGGATGGCTTTTGCTCCACGTTTCCCGAGGCAAACAATCAATTACAATATGTTTTAATCAAAAAATGTAAAAACAATTCAAAATAAATTCAATAATGGGATTATAAAGGCATTTAAATCGAGTAATAAGGCTTTTCTAGGCATGAGTGACTATAAATGATCTTTTCTTGACAATGGATGGCTTTCGTTCCATGTTTCCCGAGATAAACAATCTATTACAATCTGTTTTAATCAAAAACTGTAAAAAAAAATCAAAATAAATTCAATAGTGGGATTATAAAGGCATTTAAACCGAGTAATAAGGCTTCTCTAGGCATGAGTGACTATAAATGAACCTTTCTTGACAATGGATGGCTTTTGCTCCACGTTTCTCGAGGCAAACAATCAATTACAATATGTTTTAATCAAAAAATGTAAAAACAATTCAAAATAAATTCAATAATGGGATTATAAAGGCATTTAAATCGAGTAATAAGGCTTTTCTAGGCATGAGTGACTATAAATGATCTTTTCTTGACAATGGATGGCTTTCGTTCCATGTTTCCCGAGATAAACAATCTATTACAATCTGTTTTAATCAAAAACTGTAAAAAAAAATCGAAATAAATTCAATAATGGGATTATAAAGGCATTTAAACCGAGTAATAAGGCTTTTCTAGGCATGAGTGACTATAAATGATCTTTTCTTGACAATGGATGGCTTTTGCTCCACGTTTCCCGAGGCAAATGATTAATTACAATATGTTTTAATCAAAAAATGTAAAAACAATTCAAAATAAATTCAATAATGGGATTATAAAGGCATTTAAATCGAGTAATAAGGCTTTTCTAGGCATGAGTGACTATAAATGATCTTTTCTTGACAATGGATGGCTTTCGTTCCATGTTTCCCGAGATAAACAATCTATTACAATCTGTTTTAATCAAAAACTGTAAAAAAAAATCAAAATAAATTCAATAATGGGATTATAAAGGCATTTAAACCGAGTAATAAGGCTTTTCTAGGCATGAGTGACTATAAATGAACTTTTCTTGACAATGGATGGCTTTTGCTCCACGTTTCCCGAGGCAAACAATCAATTACAATATGTTTTAATCAAAAAATGTAAAAACAATTCAAAATAAATTCAATAATGGGATTATAAAGGCATTTAAATCGAGTAATAAGGCTTTTCTAGGCATGAGTGACTATAAATGAACTTTTCTTGACAATGGATGGCTTTTGCTCCACGTTTCCCGAGGCAAACAATCAATTACAATCTGTTTTAATCAAAAAATGTAAAAACAATTCAAAATAAATTCAATAATGGGATTATAAAGGCATTTAAACCGAGTTATAAGGCTTTTCTAGGCATGAGTGACTATAAATGAACTTTTCTTGACAATGGATGGCTTTTGCTCCACGTTTCCCAAGGCAAACAATCAAATACAATCTGTTTTAATGAAAAAATGTAAAAACAATTCAAAATAAATTCGATAATGGGATTATAAAAGCATTTAAACCGAGTAATAAGGCTTTTCTAGGCATGAGTGACTATAAATGAACTTTTCTTGACAATGGATGGCTTTCCCTCCATGTTTCCCGAGGCAAACAATCAAATACAATCTGTTTTAATCAAAAAATGTCAAAAAAGTTCAAAATAAATTCAATAATGGGATTATAAAGGCATTTAAACCGAGTAATAAGGCTTTTCTAGGCATGAGTGTATATAAATGATGTTTTCTTGACAATGGATGGCTTTCGTTCCATGTTACCCGAGATAAACAATGTATTAGAATCTTTTTTAATCAAAAAATGTAAAAAAAATTCAAACTAAATTCAATAATGGGATTATAAAGGCATTTAAATCGAGTAATAAGGCTTTTCTAGGCATGAGTGACTATAAATGAACTTTTCTTGACAATGGATGGCTTTTGCTCCACGTTTCCCGAGGCAAACAATCTATTACAATATGTTTTAATAAAAAAATGTAAAAATAATTCAAAATAAATTCAATAATGGGATTATAAGGGCATTTAAACCGAGTAATAAGGCTTTTCTCGGCATGAGTGACTATAAATGATCTTTTCTTGACAATGGATGGCTTTCGTTCCATGTTTCCCCAGATAAACAATCTATTACAACCTGTTTTAATCAAAAAATGTAAAAAAAATTCAAAATAAATTCAATAATGGGATTGTAAAGGCATTTAAACCGAGTAATAAGGCTTTTCTAGGCATGAGTGACTATAAATGATGTTTTCTTGACAATCGATAGCTTTCGTTCCATGTTTCCCGAGATAAACAATCTATTACAATTTGTTTTAATCAAAAAATGTAAAAAAAATTCAAAATAAATTCAATAATGGGATTATAAAAGCATTTAAACCGAGTAATAAGGCTTTTCTAGGCATGAGTGACTATAAATGAACTTTTCTTGACAATGGATGGCTTTTGCTCCACGTTTCCCGAGGCAAACAATCAATTACAATATGTTTTAATAAAAAAATGTAAAAATAATTCAAAATAAATTCAATAATGGGATTATAAGGACATTTAAACCGAGTAATAGGGCTTTTCTAGGCATGAGTGACTATAAATGATGTTTTCTTGACAATCGATAGCTTTCGTTCCATGTTTCCCGAGATAAACAATCTATTACAATCTGTTTTAATCAAAAAATGTAAAAAAAATTCAAAATAAATTCAATAATGGGATTATAAAAGCATTTAAACCGAGTAATAAGGCTTTTCTAGGCATGAGTGACTATAAATGAACTTTTCTTGACAGTGGATGGCTTTTGCTCCACGTTTCCCGAGGCAAACAATCAATTACAATATGTTTTAATAAAAAAATGTAAAAATAATTCAAAATAAATTCAATAATGGGATTATAAGGGCATTTAAACCGAGTAATAAGGCTTTTCTAGGCATGAGTGACTATAAATGAACTTTTCTTGACAATGGATGGCTTTTGCTCCACGTTTCCCGAGGCAAACAATCAATTACAATATGTTTTAATCAAAAAATGTAAAAATAATTCAAAATAAATTCAATAATGGGATTATAAAGTCATTTAAACCGAGTAATAAGGCTTTTCTAGGCATGAGTGACTATAAATGATGTTTTCTTGACAATCGATAGCTTTCGTTCCATGTTTCCCGAGATAAACAATCTATTACAATCTGTTTTAATCAAAAAATGTAAAAAAAATTCAAAATAAATTCAATAATGGGATTATAAAAGCATTTAAACCGAGTAATAAGGCTTTTCTAGGCATGAGTGACTATAAATGAACTTTTCTTGACAATGGATGGCTTTTGCTCCACGTTTCCCGAGGCAAACAATCAATTACAATATGTTTTAATCAAAAAATGTAAAAACAATTCAAAATAAATTCAATAATGGGATTATAAAGGCATTTAAATCGAGTAATAAGGCTTTTCTAGGCATGAGTGACTATAAATAAACTTTTCTTGACAATGGATGGCTTTTGCTCCACGTTTCCCAAGGTAAACAATTAATTACAATCTGTTTTAATAAAAAAATGTAAAAATAATTCAAAATAAATTCAATAATGGGATTATAAAGGCATTTAAACCGAGTAATAAGGCTTTTCTAGGCATGAGTGACTATAAATGATGTTTTCTTGACAATGGATGGCTTTCGTTCCATGTTTCCCGAGATAAACAATCTATTACAATCTGTTTTAATCAAAAAATGTAAAAAAAATTCAAAATAAATTCAATAATGGGATTATAAAAGAATTTAAACCGAGTAATAAGGCTTTTCTAGGCATGAGTGACTATAAATGAACTTTTCTTGACAATGGATGGCTTTTGCTCCACGTTTCCCGAGGCAAACAATCAATTACAATATGTTTTAATCAAAAAATGTAAAAATAATTCAAAATAAATTCAATAATGGGATTATAAGGGCATTTAAACCGAGTAATAAGGCTTTTCTAGGCATGAGTGACTATAAATGATCTTTTCTTGACAATGGATGGCTTTCGTTCCATGTTTCCCGAGATAAACAATCTATTACAACCTGTTTTAATCAAAAAATGTAAAAAAAATTCAAAATAAATTCAATAATGGGATTGTAAAGGCATTTAAACCGAGTAATAAGGCTTTTCTAGGCATGAGTGACTATAAATGAACTTTTCTTGACAATGGATGGCTTTTGCTCCACGTTTCCCGAGGCAAACAATCAATTACAATATGTTTTAATCAAAAAATGTAAAAACAATTCAAAATAAATTCAATAATGGGATTATAAAGGCATTTAAATCGAGTAATAAGGCTTTTCTAGGCATGAGTGACTATAAATGAACTTTTCTTGACAATGGATGGCTTTTGCTCCACGTTTCCCAAGGTAAACAATTAATTACAATCTGTTTTAATAAAAAAATGTAAAAATAATTCAAAATAAATTCAATAATGGGATTATAAAGGCATTTAAACCGAGTAATAAGGCTTTTCTAGGCATGAGTGACTATAAATGATGTTTTCTTGACAATCGATAGCTTTCGTTCCATGTTTCCCGAGATAAACAATCTATTACAATCTGTTTTAATCAAAAAATGTAAAAAAAATTCAAAATAAATTCAATAATGGGATTATAAAAGCATTTAAACCGAGTAATAAGGCTTTTCTAGGCATGAGTGACTATAAATGAACTTTTCTTGACAATGGATGGCTTTTGCTCCACGTTTCCCGAGGCAAACAATCAATTACAATATGTTTTAATAAAAAAATGTAAAAATAATTCAAAATAAATTCAATAATGGGATTATAAGGGCATTTAAACCGAGTAATAAGGCTTTTCTCGGCATGAGTGACTATAAATGATCTTTTCTTGACAATGGATGGCTTTCGTTCCATGTTTCCCCAGATAAACAATCTATTACAACCTGTTTTAATCAAAAAATGTAAAAAAAATTCAAAATAAATTCAATAATGGGATTGTAAAGGCATTTAAACCGAGTAATAAGGCTTTTCTAGGCATGAGTGACTATAAATGATGTTTTCTTGACAATCGATAGCTTTCGTTCCATGTTTCCCGAGATAAACAATCTATTACAATTTGTTTTAATCAAAAAATGTAAAAAAAATTCAAAATAAATTCAATAATGGGATTATAAAAGCATTTAAACCGAGTAATAAGGCTTTTCTAGGCATGAGTGACTATAAATGAACTTTTCTTGACAATGGATGGCTTTTGCTCCACGTTTCCCGAGGCAAACAATCAATTACAATATGTTTTAATAAAAAAATGTAAAAATAATTCAAAATAAATTCAATAATGGGATTATAAGGGCATTTAAACCGAGTAATAGGGCTTTTCTAGGCATGAGTGACTATAAATGATGTTTTCTTGACAATCGATAGCTTTCGTTCCATGTTTCCCGAGATAAACAATCTATTACAATCTGTTTTAATCAAAAAATGTAAAAAAAATTCAAAATAAATTCAATAATGGGATTATAAAAGCATTTAAACCGAGTAATAAGGCTTTTCTAGGCATGAGTGACTATAAATGAACTTTTCTTGACAGTGGATGGCTTTTGCTCCACGTTTCCCGAGGCAAACAATCAATTACAATATGTTTTAATAAAAAAATGTAAAAATAATTCAAAATAAATTCAATAATGGGATTATAAGGGCATTTAAACCGAGTAATAAGGCTTTTCTAGGCATGAGTGACTATAAATGAACTTTTCTTGACAATGGATGGCTTTTGCTCCACGTTTCCCGAGGCAAACAATCAATTACAATATGTTTTAATCAAAAAATGTAAAAATAATTCAAAATAAATTCAATAATGGGATTATAAAGTCATTTAAACCGAGTAATAAGGCTTTTCTAGGCATGAGTGACTATAAATGATGTTTTCTTGACAATCGATAGCTTTCGTTCCATGTTTCCCGAGATAAACAATCTATTACAATCTGTTTTAATCAAAAAATGTAAAAAAAATTCAAAATAAATTCAATAATGGGATTATAAAAGCATTTAAACCGAGTAATAAGGCTTTTCTAGGCATGAGTGACTATAAATGAACTTTTCTTGACAATGGATGGCTTTTGCTCCACGTTTCCCGAGGCAAACAATCAATTACAATATGTTTTAATCAAAAAATGTAAAAACAATTCAAAATAAATTCAATAATGGGATTATAAAGGCATTTAAATCGAGTAATAAGGCTTTTCTAGGCATGAGTGACTATAAATAAACTTTTCTTGACAATGGATGGCTTTTGCTCCACGTTTCCCAAGGTAAACAATTAATTACAATCTGTTTTAATAAAAAAATGTAAAAATAATTCAAAATAAATTCAATAATGGGATTATAAAGGCATTTAAACCGAGTAATAAGGCTTTTCTAGGCATGAGTGACTATAAATGATGTTTTCTTGACAATCGATAGCTTTCGTTCCATGTTTCCCGAGATAAACAATCTATTACAATCTGTTTTAATCAAAAAATGTAAAAAAAATTCAAAATAAATTCAATAATGGGATTATAAAAGAATTTAAACCGAGTAATAAGGCTTTTCTAGGCATGAGTGACTATAAATGAACTTTTCTTGACAATGGATGGCTTTTGCTCCACGTTTCCCGAGGCAAACAATCAATTACAATATGTTTTAATAAAAAAATATAAAAATAATTCAAAATAAATTCAATAATGGGATTATAAGGGCATTTAAACCGAGTAATAAGGCTTTTCTAGGCATGAGTGACTATAAATGATCTTTTCTTGACAATGGATGGCTTTCGTTCCATGTTTCCCGAGATAAACAATCTATTACAACCTGTTTTAATCAAAAAATGTAAAAAAAATTCAAAATAAATTCAATAATGGGATTGTAAAGGCATTTAAACCGAGTAATAAGGCTTTTCTAGGCATGAGTGACTATAAATGAACTTTTCTTGACAATGGATGGCTTTTGCTCCACGTTTCCCGAGGCAAACAATCAATTACAATATGTTTTAATCAAAAAATGTAAAAACAATTCAAAATAAATTCAATAATGGGATTATAAAGGCATTTAAATCGAGTAATAAGGCTTTTCTAGGCATGAGTGACTATAAATGAACTTTTCTTGACAATGGATGGCTTTTGCTCCACGTTTCCCAAGGTAAACAATTAATTACAATCTGTTTTAATAAAAAAATGTAAAAATAATTCAAAATAAATTCAATAATGGGATTATAAAGGCATTTAAACCGAGTAATAAGGCTTTTCTAGGCATGAGTGACTATAAATGATGTTTTCTTGACAATCGATAGCTTTCGTTCCATGTTTCCCGAGATAAACAATCTATTACAATCTGTTTTAATCAAAAAATGTAAAAAAAATTCAAAATAAATTCAATAATGGGATTATAAAAGCATTTAAACCGAGTAATAAGGCTTTTCTAGGCATGAGTGACTATAAATTAACTTTTCTTGACAATGGATGGCTTTTGCTCCACGTTTCCCGAGGCAAACAATCAATTACAATATGTTTTAATCAAAAAATGTAAAAACAATTCAAAATAAATTCAATAATGGGATTGTAAAGGCATTTAAACCGAGTAATAAGGCTTTTCTAGGCATGAGTGACTATAAATGAACTTTTCTTGACAATGGATGGATTTTGCTCCACGTTTCCCGAGGCAAACAATCAATTACAATATGTTTTAATCAAAAAATGTAAAAATAATTCAAAATAAATTCAATAATGCGATTATAAAGGCATTTAGATTGAGTAATAAGGCTTTTCTAGGCATGAGTGACTATAAATGAACTTTTCTTGACAATGGATGGCTTTTGCTCCACGTTTCCCGAGGCAAACAATCAATTACAATCTGTTTTAATCAAAATATGTAAAAACAGTTCAAAATAAATTCAATAATGGGATTATAAAGGCATTTAAACCGAGTAATAAGGCTTCTGTAGGCATGAGTGACTATAAATGATCTTTTCTTGACAATGGATGGCTTTCGTTCCATGTTTCCCGAGATAAACAATCTATTACAACCTGTTTTAATCAAAAAATGTAAAAAAAATTCAAAATAAATTCAATAATGGGATTGTAAAGGCATTTAAACCGAGTAATAAGGCTTTTCTAGGCATGAGTGACTATAAATGAACTTTTCTTGACAATGGATGGATTTTGCTCCACGTTTCCCGAGGCAAACAATCAATTACAATATGTTTTAATCAAAAAATGTAAAAATAATTCAAAATAAATTCAATAATGCGATTATAAAGGCATTTAGATTGAGTAATAAGGCTTTTCTAGGCATGAGTGACTATAAATGAACTTTTCTTGACAATGGATGGCTTTTGCTCCACGTTTCCCGAGGCAAACAATCAATTACAATCTGTTTTAATCAAAATATGTAAAAACAGTTCAAAATAAATTCAATAATGGGATTATAAAGGCATTTAAACCGAGTAATAAGGCTTCTGTAGGCATGAGTGACTATAAATGATCTTTTCTTGACAATGGATGGCTTTCGTTCCATGTTTCCCGAGATAAACAATCTATTACAACCTGTTTTAATCAAAAAATGTAAAAAAAAATCAAAATAAATTCCATAATGGGATTATAAAAGCATTTAAACCGAGTAATAAGGCTTTTCTAGGCATGAGTGACTATAAATGATGTTTTCTTGACAATCGATAGCTTTCGTTCCATGTTTCCCGAGATAAACAATCTATTACAATCTGTTTTAATCAAAAAATGTAAAAAAAAATCAAAATAAATTCAATAATGGGATTGTAAAGGCATTTAAACCGAGTAATAAGGCTTTTCTAGGCATGAGTGACTATAAATGAACTTTTCTTGACAATGGATGGCTTTTGCTCCACGTTTCCCGAGGCAAACAATCAATTACAATATGTTTTAATCAAAAAATGTAAAAACAATTCAAAATAAATTCAATAATGGGATTATAAAGGCATTTAAATCGAGTAATAAGGCTTTTCTAGGCATGAGTGACTATAAATGAACTTTTCTTGACAATGGATGGCTTTTGCTCCACGTTTCCCGAGGCAAACAATCAATTACAATATGTTTTAATAAAAAAATGTAAAAATAATTCAAAATAAATTCAATAATGGGATTATAAGGGCATTTAAACCGAGTAATAGGGCTTTTCTAGGCATGAGTGACTATAAATGATGTTTTCTTGACAATCGATAGCTTTCGTTCCATGTTTCCCGAGATAAACAATCTATTACAATCTGTTTTAATCAAAAAATGTAAAAAAAATTCAAAATAAATTCAATAATGGGATTATAAAAGCATTTAAACCGAGTAATAAGGCTTTTCTAGGCATGAGTGACTATAAATGAACTTTTCTTGACAGTGGATGGCTTTTGCTCCACGTTTCCCGAGGCAAACAATCAATTACAATATGTTTTAATAAAAAAATGTAAAAATAATTCAAAATAAATTCAATAATGGGATTATAAGGGCATTTAAACCGAGTAATAAGGCTTTTCTAGGCATGAGTGACTATAAATGAACTTTTCTTGACAATGGATGGCTTTTGCTCCACGTTTCCCGAGGCAAACAATCAATTACAATATGTTTTAATCAAAAAATGTAAAAATAATTCAAAATAAATTCAATAATGGGATTATAAAGTCATTTAAACCGAGTAATAAGGCTTTTCTAGGCATGAGTGACTATAAATGATGTTTTCTTGACAATCGATAGCTTTCGTTCCATGTTTCCCGAGATAAACAATCTATTACAATCTGTTTTAATCAAAAAATGTAAAAAAAATTCAAAATAAATTCAATAATGGGATTATAAAAGCATTTAAACCGAGTAATAAGGCTTTTCTAGGCATGAGTGACTATAAATGAACTTTTCTTGACAATGGATGGCTTTTGCTCCACGTTTCCCGAGGCAAACAATCAATTACAATATGTTTTAATCAAAAAATGTAAAAACAATTCAAAATAAATTCAATAATGGGATTATAAAGGCATTTAAATCGAGTAATAAGGCTTTTCTAGGCATGAGTGACTATAAATAAACTTTTCTTGACAATGGATGGCTTTTGCTCCACGTTTCCCAAGGTAAACAATTAATTACAATCTGTTTTAATAAAAAAATGTAAAAATAATTCAAAATAAATTCAATAATGGGATTATAAAGGCATTTAAACCGAGTAATAAGGCTTTTCTAGGCATGAGTGACTATAAATGATGTTTTCTTGACAATCGATAGCTTTCGTTCCATGTTTCCCGAGATAAACAATCTATTACAATCTGTTTTAATCAAAAAATGTAAAAAAAATTCAAAATAAATTCAATAATGGGATTATAAAAGCATTTAAACCGAGTAATAAGGCTTTTCTAGGCATGAGTGACTATAAATGAACTTTTCTTGACAATGGATGGCTTTTGCTCCACGTTTCCCGAGGCAAACAATCAATTACAATATGTTTTAATCAAAAAATGTAAAAACAATTCAAAATAAATTCAATAATGGGATTATAAAGGCATTTAAATCGAGTAATAAGGCTTTTCTAGGCATGAGTGACTATAAATAAACTTTTCTTGACAATGGATGGCTTTTGCTCCACGTTTCCCAAGGTAAACAATTAATTACAATCTGTTTTAATAAAAAAATGTAAAAATAATTCAAAATAAATTCAATAATGGGATTATAAAGGCATTTAAACCGAGTAATAAGGCTTTTCTAGGCATGAGTGACTATAAATGATGTTTTCTTGACAATCGATAGCTTTCGTTCCATGTTTCCCGAGATAAACAATCTATTACAACCTGTTTTAATCAAAAAATGTAAAAAAAATTCAAAATAAATTCAATAATGGGATTGTAAAGGCATTTAAACCGAGTAATAAGGCTTTTCTAGGCATGAGTGACTATAAATGAACTTTTCTTGACAATGGATGGCTTTTGCTCCACGTTTCCCGAGGCAAACAATCAATTACAATATGTTTTAATCAAAAAATGTAAAAACAATTCAAAATAAATTCAATAATGGGATTATAAAGGCATTTAAATCGAGTAATAAGGCTTTTCTAGGCATGAGTGACTATAAATGAACTTTTCTTGACAATGGATGGCTTTTGCTCCACGTTTCCCAAGGTAAACAATTAATTACAATCTGTTTTAATAAAAAAATGTAAAAATAATTCAAAATAAATTCAATAATGGGATTATAAAGGCATTTAAACCGAGTAATAAGGCTTTTCTAGGCATGAGTGACTATAAATGATGTTTTCTTGACAATCGATAGCTTTCGTTCCATGTTTCCCGAGATAAACAATCTATTACAATCTGTTTTAATCAAAAAATGTAAAAAAAATTCAAAATAAATTCAATAATGGGATTATAAAAGCATTTAAACCGAGTAATAAGGCTTTTCTAGGCATGAGTGACTATAAATGAACTTTTCTTGACAATGGATGGCTTTTGCTCCACGTTTCCCGAGGCAAACAATCAATTACAATATGTTTTAATCAAAAAATGTAAAAACAATTCAAAATAAATTCAATAATGGGATTGTAAAGGCATTTAAACCGAGTAATAAGGCTTTTCTAGGCATGAGTGACTATAAATGAACTTTTCTTGACAATGGATGGATTTTGCTCCACGTTTCCCGAGGCAAACAATCAATTACAATATGTTTTAATCAAAAAATGTAAAAATAATTCAAAATAAATTCAATAATGCGATTATAAAGGCATTTAGATTGAGTAATAAGGCTTTTCTAGGCATGAGTGACTATAAATGATGTTTTCTTGACAATGGATGGCTTTTGCTCCACGTTTCCCGAGGCAAACAATCAATTACAATCTGTTTTAATCAAAATATGTAAAAACAGTTCAAAATAAATTCAATAATGGGATTATAAAGGCATTTAAACCGAGTAATAAGGCTTCTGTAGGCATGAGTGACTATAAATGATCTTTTCTTGACAATGGATGGCTTTCGTTCCATGTTTCCCGAGATAAACAATCTATTACAACCTGTTTTAATCAAAAAATGTAAAAAAAATTCAAAATAAATTCAATAATGGGATTGTAAAGGCATTTAAACCGAGTAATAAGGCTTTTCTAGGCATGAGTGACTATAAATGAACTTTTCTTGACAATTGATGGATTTTGCTCCACGTTTCCCGAGGCAAACAATCAATTACAATATGTTTTAATCAAAAAATGTAAAAAAAATTCAAAATAAATTCAATAATGCGATTATAAAGGCATTTAGATTGAGTAATAAGGCTTTTCTAGGCATGAGTGACTATAAATGAACTTTTCTTGACAATGGATGGCTTTTGCTCCACGTTTCCCGAGGCAAACAATCAATTACAATCTGTTTTAATCAAAATATGTAAAAACAGTTCAAAATAAATTCAATAATGGGATTATAAAGGCATTTAAACCGAGTAATAAGGCTTCTGTAGGCATGAGTGACTATAAATGATCTTTTCTTGACAATGGATGGCTTTTGTTCCATGTTTCCCGAGATAAACAATCTATTACAACCTGTTTTAATCAAAAAATGTAAAAAAAAATCAAAATAAATTCCATAATGGGATTATAAAAGCATTTAAACCGAGTAATAAGGCTTTTCTAGGCATGAGTGACTATAAATGGTCTTTCTTGACAATGGATTGCTTTCGTTCCATGTTTCCCGAGATAAACAATCTATTACAATCTGTTTTAATCAAAAAATGTAAAAAAAAATCAAAATAAATTCAATAATGGGATTGTAAAGGCATTTAAACCGAGTAATAAGGCTTCTCTAGGCATGAGTGACTATAAATGACCTTTTCTTGACAATGGATGGCATTTGCTCCATGTTTCCCAAGGCAAACAATCAATTACAATCTGTTTTAGTTAAAAAATGTAAAAACAATTCAAAATAAATTCAATAATGGGATTATAAAGGCATTTAAACCGAGTAATAAGGCTTTTCTAGGCATGAGTGACTATAAATGAACTTTTCTTGACAATGGATGGCTTTTGCTCCACGTTTCCCGAGGCAAACAATCAATTACAATCTGTTTTAATCAAAAAATATAAAAACAATTCAAAATAAATTCAATAATGGGATTATAAAGGCATTTAAACCGAGTAATAAGGCTTTTCTAGGCATGAGTGACTATGAATGAACTTTTCTTGACAATGGATGGCTTTTGCTCCACGTTTCCCGAGGCAAACAATCAATTACAATATGTTTTAATCAAAAAATGTAAAAACAATTCAAAATAAATTCAATAATGGGATTATAAAGGCATTTAAATCGAGTAATAAGGCTTATCTAGGCATGAGTGACTATAAATGAACTTTTCTTGACAATGGATGGCTTTTGCTCCACGTTTCCCGAGGCAAACAATCAATTACAATATGTTTTAATCAAAAAATGTAAAAACAATTCAAAATAAATTCAATAATGGGATTATAAAGGCATTTAAATCGAGTAATAAGGCTTTTCTAGGCATGAGTGACTATAAATGAACTTTTCTTGACAATGGATGGCTTTTGCTCCACGTTTCCCAAGGTAAACAATTAATTACAATCTGTTTTAATAAAAAAATGTAAAAATAATTCAAAATAAATTCAATAATGAGATTATAAAGGCATTTAAACCGAGTAATAAGGCTTTTCTAGGCATGAGTGACTATAAATGATGTTTTCTTGACAATCGATAGCTTTCGTTCCATGTTTCCCGAGATAAACAATCTATTACAACCTGTTTTAATCAAAAAATGTAAAAAAAATTCAAAATAAATTCAATAATGGGATTGTAAAGGCATTTAAACCGAGTAATAAGGCTTTTCTAGGCATGAGTGACTATAAATGAACTTTTCTTGACAATGGATGGCTTTTGCTCCACGTTTCCCGAGGCAAACAATCAATTACAATATGTTTTAATCAAAAAATGTAAAAACAATTCAAAATAAATTCAATAATGGGATTATAAAGGCATTTAAATCGAGTAATAAGGCTTTTCTAGGCATGAGTGACTATAAATGAACTTTTCTTGACAATGGATGGCTTTTGCTCCACGTTTCCCAAGGTAAACAATTAATTACAATCTGTTTTAATAAAAAAATGTAAAAATAATTCAAAATAAATTCAATAATGGGATTATAAAGGCATTTAAACCGAGTAATAAGGCTTTTCTAGGCATGAGTGACTATAAATGATGTTTTCTTGACAATCGATAGCTTTCGTTCCATGTTTCCCGAGATAAACAATCTATTACAATCTGTTTTAATCAAAAAATGTAAAAAAAATTCAAAATAAATTCAATAATGGGATTATAAAAGCATTTAAACCGAGTAATAAGGCTTTTCTAGGCATGAGTGACTATAAATGAACTTTTCTTGACAATGGATGGCTTTTGCTCCACGTTTCCCGAGGCAAACAATCAATTACAATATGTTTTAATCAAAAAATGTAAAAACAATTCAAAATAAATTCAATAATGGGATTGTAAAGGCATTTAAACCGAGTAATAAGGCTTTTCTAGGCATGAGTGACTATAAATGAACTTTTCTTGACAATGGATGGATTTTGCTCCACGTTTCCCGAGGCAAACAATCAATTACAATATGTTTTAATCAAAAAATGTAAAAATAATTCAAAATAAATTCAATAATGCGATTATAAAGGCATTTAGATTGAGTAATAAGGCTTTTCTAGGCATGAGTGACTATAAATGATGTTTTCTTGACAATGGATGGCTTTTGCTCCACGTTTCCCGAGGCAAACAATCAATTACAATCTGTTTTAATCAAAATATGTAAAAACAGTTCAAAATAAATTCAATAATGGGATTATAAAGGCATTTAAACCGAGTAATAAGGCTTCTGTAGGCATGAGTGACTATAAATGATCTTTTCTTGACAATGGATGGCTTTCGTTCCATGTTTCCCGAGATAAACAATCTATTACAACCTGTTTTAATCAAAAAATGTAAAAAAAATTCAAAATAAATTCAATAATGGGATTGTAAAGGCATTTAAACCGAGTAATAAGGCTTTTCTAGGCATGAGTGACTATAAATGAACTTTTCTTGACAATGGATGGCTTTTGCTCCACGTTTCCCGAGGCAAACAATCAATTACAATATGTTTTAATCAAAAAATGTAAAAACAATTCAAAATAAATTCAATAATGGGATTATAAAGGCATTTAAATCGAGTAATAAGGCTTTTCTAGGCATGAGTGACTATAAATGAACTTTTCTTGACAATGGATGGCTTTTGCTCCATGTTTCCCAAGGTAAACAATTAATTACAATCTGTTTTAATAAAAAAATGTAAAAATAATTCAAAATAAATTCAATAATGGGATTATAAAGGCATTTAAACCGAGTAATAAGGCTTTTCTAGGCATGAGTGACTATAAATGATGTTTTCTTGACAATCGATAGCTTTCGTTCCATGTTTCCCGAGATAAACAATCAATTACAATCTGTTTTAATCAAAAAATGTAAAAAAAATTCAAAATAAATTCAATAATGGGATTATAAAAGCATTTAAACCGAGTAATAAGGCTTTTCTAGGCATGAGTGACTATAAATGAACTTTTCTTGACAATGGATGGCTTTTGCTCCACGTTTCCCGAGGCAAACAATCAATTACAATATGTTTTAATCAAAAAATGTAAAAACAATTCAAAATAAATTCAATAATGGGATTGTAAAGGCATTTAAACCGAGTAATAAGGCTTTTCTAGGCATGAGTGACTATAAATGAACTTTTCTTGACAATGGATGGATTTTGCTCCACGTTTCCCGAGGCAAACAATCAATTACAATATGTTTTAATCAAAAAATGTAAAAATAATTCAAAATAAATTCAATAATGCGATTATAAAGGCATTTAGATTGAGTAATAAGGCTTTTCTAGGCATGAGTGACTATAAATGATGTTTTCTTGACAATGGATGGCTTTTGCTCCACGTTTCCCGAGGCAAACAATCAATTACAATCTGTTTTAATCAAAATATGTAAAAACAGTTCAAAATAAATTCAATAATGGGATTATAAAGGCATTTAAACCGAGTAATAAGGCTTCTGTAGGCATGAGTGACTATAAATGATCTTTTCTTGACAATGGATGGCTTTCGTTCCATGTTTCCCGAGATAAACAATCTATTACAACCTGTTTTAATCAAAAAATGTAAAAAAAATTCAAAATAAATTCAATAATGGGATTGTAAAGGCATTTAAACCGAGTAATAAGGCTTTTCTAGGCATGAGTGACTATAAATGAACTTTTCTTGACAATGGATGGATTTTGCTCCACGTTTCCCGAGGCAAACAATCAATTACAATATGTTTTAATCAAAAAATGTAAAAATAATTCAAAATAAATTCAATAATGCGATTATAAAGGCATTTAGATTGAGTAATAAGGCTTTTCTAGGCATGAGTGACTATAAATGAACTTTTCTTGACAATGGATGGCTTTTGCTCCACGTTTCCCGAGGCAAACAATCAATTACAATCTGTTTTAATCAAAATATGTAAAAACAGTTCAAAATAAATTCAATAATGGGATTATAAAGGCATTTAAACCGAGTAATAAGGCTTCTGTAGGCATGAGTGACTATAAATGATCTTTTCTTGACAATGGATGGCTTTTGTTCCATGTTTCCCGAGATAAACAATCTATTACAACCTGTTTTAATCAAAAAATGTAAAAAAAAATCAAAATAAATTCCATAATGGGATTATAAAAGCATTTAAACCGAGTAATAAGGCTTTTCTAGGCATGAGTGACTATAAATGGTCTTTCTTGACAATGGATTGCTTTCGTTCCATGTTTCCCGAGATAAACAATCTATTACAATCTGTTTTAATCAAAAAATGTAAAAAAAAATCAAAATAAATTCAATAATGGGATTGTAAAGGCATTTAAACCGAGTAATAAGGCTTCTCTAGGCATGAGTGACTATAAATGACCTTTTCTTGACAATGGATGGCATTTGCTCCATGTTTCCCAAGGCAAACAATCAATTACAATCTGTTTTAGTTAAAAAATGTAAAAACAATTCAAAATAAATTCAATAATGGGATTATAAAGGCATTTAAACCGAGTAATAAGGCTTTTCTAGGCATGAGTGACTATAAATGAACTTTTCTTGACAATGGATGGCTTTTGCTCCACGTTTCCCGAGGCAAACAATCAATTACAATCTGTTTTAATCAAAAAATATAAAAACAATTCAAAATAAATTCAATAATGGGATTATAAAGGCATTTAAACCGAGTAATAAGGCTTTTCTAGGCATGAGTGACTATGAATGAACTTTTCTTGACAATGGATGGCTTTTGCTCCACGTTTCCCGAGGCAAACAATCAATTACAATATGTTTTAATCAAAAAATGTAAAAACAATTCAAAATAAATTCAATAATGGGATTATAAAGGCATTTAAATCGAGTAATAAGGCTTATCTAGGCATGAGTGACTATAAATGAACTTTTCTTGACAATGGATGGCTTTTGCTCCACGTTTCCCGAGGCAAACAATCAATTACAATATGTTTTAATCAAAAAATGTAAAAACAATTCAAAATAAATTCAATAATGGGATTATAAAGGCATTTAAATCGAGTAATAAGGCTTTTCTAGGCATGAGTGACTATAAATGAACTTTTCTTGACAATGGATGGCTTTTGCTCCACGTTTTCCGAGGCAAACAATCAATTACAATCTGTTTTAATAAAAAAATGTAAAAATAATTCAAAATAAATTCAATAATGGGATTATAAAGGCATTTAAACCGAGTAATAAGGCTTTTCTAGGCATGAGTGACTATAAATGATGTTTTCTTGAGAATGGATGGCTTTCGTTCCATGTTTCCCGAGATAAACAATCTATTACAATCTGTTTTAATCAAAAAATGTAAAAAAAATTCAAAATAAATTCAATAATGGGATTATAAAAGCATTTAAACCGAGTAATAAGGCTTTTCTAGGCATGAGTGACTATAAATGATCTTTTTTGACAATGGATGGCTTTTGTTCCATGTTTCCCGAGATAAACAATCTATTACAATCTGTTTTAATCAAAAACTGTAAAAAAAATCAAAATAAATTCAATAATGAGATTATAAAGGCATTTAAACCGAGTAATAAGGCTTCTCTAGGCATGAGTGACTATAAATGAACTTTTCTTGACAATGGATGGCTTTTGCTCCACGTTTCCTGAGGCAAACAATCAATTACAATATGTTTTAATAAAAAAATGTAAAAACAATTCAAAATAAATTCAATAATGGGATTATAAAGGCATTTAAACCGAGTTATAAGGCTTTTCTAGGCATGAGTGACTATAAATGAACTTTTCTTGACAATGGATGGCTTTTGCTCCACGTTTCCCGAGGCAAACAATCAAATACAATCTGTTTTAATCAAAAAATGTAAAAACAATTCAAAATAAATTCGATAATGGGATTATAAAAGCATTTAAACCGACTAATAAGGCTTTTCTAGGCATGAGTGACTAAAAATGAACTTTTCTTGACAATGGATGGCTTTCGCTCCATGTTTCCCGAGGCAAACAATCAAATACAATCTGTTTTAATCAAAAAATGTCAAAAAAGTTCAAAATAAATTCAATAATGGGATTGTAAAGGCATTTAAACCGAGTAATAAGGCTTTTCTAGGCATGAGTGTACATGAATGATGTTTTCTTGACAATGGATGGCTTTCGTTCCATGTTTCCCGAGATAAACAATGTATTAGAATCTGTTTTAATCAAAAAATGTAAAAAAAATTCAAAATAAATTGAATAATGGGATTATAAAGGCATTTAAATCGAGTAATAAGGCTTTTCTAGGCATGAGTGACTATAAATGAACTTTTCTTGACAATGGATGGCTTTTGCTCCACGTTTCCCGAGGCAAACAATCAATTACAATATGTTTTAATAAAAAAATGTAAAAATAATTCAAAATAAATTCAATAATGGGATTATAAGGGCATTTAAACCGAGTAATAAGGCTTTTCTAGGCATGAGTGACTATAAATGATCTTTTCTTGACAATGGATGGCTTTCGTTCCATGTTTCCCGAGATAAACAATCTATTACAACCTGTTTTAATCAAAAAATGTAAAAAAAATTCAAAATAAATTCAATAATGGGATTGTAAAGGCATTTAAACCGAGTAATAAGGCTTTTCTAGGCATGAGTGACTATAAATGAACTTTTCTTGACAATGGATGGCTTTTGCTCCACGTTTCCCGAGGCAAACAATCAATTACAATATGTTTTAATCAAAAAATGTAAAAACAATTCAAAATAAATTCAATAATGGGATTATAAAGGCATTTAAATCGAGTAATAAGGCTTTTCTAGGCATGAGTGACTATAAATGATCTTTTCTTGACAATGGATGGCTTTCGTTCCATGTTTCCCGAGATAAACAATCTATTACAATCTGTTTTAATCAAAAACTGTAAAAAAAAATCAAAATAAATTCAATAATGGGATTATAAAGGCATTTAAACCGAGTAATAAGGCTTCTCTAGGCATGAGTGACTATAAATGAACCTTTCTTGACAATGGATGGCTTTTGCTCCACGTTTCTCGAGGCAAACAATCAATTACAATATGTTTTAATCAAAAAATGTAAAAACAATTCAAAATAAATTCAATAATGGGATTATAAAGGCATTTAAATCGAGTAATAAGGCTTTTCTAGGCATGAGTGACTATAAATGATCTTTTCTTGACAATGGATGGCTTTCGTTCCATGTTTCCCGAGATAAACAATCTATTACAATCTGTTTTAATCAAAAACTGTAAAAAAAAATCGAAATAAATTCAATAATGGGATTATAAAGGCATTTAAACCGAGTAATAAGGCTTTTCTAGGCATGAGTGACTATAAATGATCTTTTCTTGACAATGGATGGCTTTTGCTCCACGTTTCCCGAGGCAAATGATTAATTACAATATGTTTTAATCAAAAAATGTAAAAACAATTCAAAATAAATTCAATAATGGGATTATAAAGGCATTTAAATCGAGTAATAAGGCTTTTCTAGGCATGAGTGACTATAAATGATCTTTTCTTGACAATGGATGGCTTTCGTTCCATGTTTCCCGAGATAAACAATCTATTACAATCTGTTTTAATCAAAAACTGTAAAAAAAAATCAAAATAAATTCAATAATGGGATTATAAAGGCATTTAAACCGAGTAATAAGGCTTTTCTAGGCATGAGTGACTATAAATGAACTTTTCTTGACAATGGATGGCTTTTGCTCCACGTTTCCCGAGGCAAACAATCAATTACAATATGTTTTAATCAAAAAATGTAAAACCAATTCAAAATAAATTCAATAATGGGATTATAAAGGCATTTAAATCGAGTAATAAGGCTTTTCTAGGCATGAGTGACTATAAATGAACTTTTCTTGACAATGGATGGCTTTTGCTCCACGTTTCCCGAGGCAAACAATCAATTACAATCTGTTTTAATCAAAAAATGTAAAAACAATTCAAAATAAATTCAATAATGGGATTATAAAGGCATTTAAACCGAGTTATAAGGCTTTTCTAGGCATGAGTGACTATAAATGAACTTTTCTTGACAATGGATGGCTTTTGCTCCACGTTTCCCAAGGCAAACAATCAAATACAATCTGTTTTAATGAAAAAATGTAAAAACAATTCAAAATAAATTCGATAATGGGATTATAAAAGCATTTAAACCGAGTAATAAGGCTTTTCTAGGCATGAGTGACTATAAATGAACTTTTCTTGACAATGGATGGCTTTCCCTCCATGTCTCCCGAGGCAAACAATCAAATACAATCTGTTTTAATCAAAAAATGTCGAAAACGTTCAAAATAAATTCAATAATGGGATTATAAAGGCATTTAAACCGAGTAATAAGGCTTTTCTAGGCATGAGTGTATATAAATGATGTTTTCTTGACAATGGATGGCTTTCGTTCCATGTTACCCGAGATAAACAATGTATTAGAATCTTTTTTAATCAAAAAATGTAAAAAAAATTCAAATTAAATTCAATAATGGGATTATAAAGGCATTTAAATCGAGTAATAAGGCTTTTCTAGGCATGAGTGACTATAAATGAACTTTTCTTGACAATGGATGGCTTTTGCTCCACGTTTCCCGAGGCAAACAATCTATTACAATATGTTTTAATTAAAAAATGTAAAAATAATTCAAAATAAATTCAATAATGGGATTATAAGGGCATTTAAACCGAGTAATAAGGCTTTTCTCGGCATGAGTGACTATAAATGATCTTTTCTTGACAATGGATGGCTTTCGTTCCATGTTTCCCCAGATAAACAATCTATTACAACCTGTTTTAATCAAAAAATGTAAAAAAAATTCAAAATAAATTCAATAATGGGATTGTAAAGGCATTTAAACCGAGTAATAAGGCTTTTCTAGGCATGAGTGACTATAAATGATGTTTTCTTGACAATCGATAGCTTTCGTTCCATGTTTCCCGAGATAAACAATCTATTACAATTTGTTTTAATCAAAAAATGTAAAAAAAATTCAAAATAAATTCAATAATGGGATTATAAAAGCATTTAAACCGAGTAATAAGGCTTTTCTAGGCATGAGTGACTATAAATGAACTTTTCTTGACAATGGATGGCTTTTGCTCCACGTTTCCCGAGGCAAACAATCAATTACAATATGTTTTAATAAAAAAATGTAAAAATAATTCAAAATAAATTCAATAATGGGATTATAAGGGCATTTAAACCGAGTAATAGGGCTTTTCTAGGCATGAGTGACTATAAATGATGTTTTCTTGACAATCGATAGCTTTCGTTCCATGTTTCCCGAGATAAACAATCTATTACAATCTGTTTTAATCAAAAAATGTAAAAAAAATTCAAAATAAATTCAATAATGGGATTATAAAAGCATTTAAACCGAGTAATAAGGCTTTTCTAGGCATGAGTGACTATAAATGAACTTTTCTTGACAGTGGATGGCTTTTGCTCCACGTTTCCCGAGGCAAACAATCAATTACAATATGTTTTAATAAAAAAATGTAAAAATAATTCAAAATAAATTCAATAATGGGATTATAAGGGCATTTAAACCGAGTAATAAGGCTTTTCTAGGCATGAGTGACTATAAATGAACTTTTCTTGACAATGGATGGCTTTTGCTCCACGTTTCCCGAGGCAAACAATCAATTACAATATGTTTTAATCAAAAAATGTAAAAACAATTCAAAATAAATTCAATAATGGGATTATAAAGGCATTTAAATCGAGTAATAAGGCTTTTCTAGGCATGAGTGACTATAAATGAACTTTTCTTGACAATGGATGGCTTTTGCTCCACGTTTCCCGAGGCAAACAATCAATTACAATCTGTTTTAATCAAAAAATATAAAAACAATTCAAAATAAATTCAATAATGGGATTATAAAGGCATTTAAACCGAGTAATAAGGCTTTTCTAGGCATGAGTGACTATAAATGATGTTTTCTTGACAATCGATAGCTTTCGTTCCATGTTTCCCGAGATAAACAATCTATTACAATCTGTTTTAATCAAAAAATGTAAAAAAAATTCAAAATAAATTCAATAATGGGATTATAAAAGCATTTAAACCGAGTAATAAGGCTTTTCTAGGCATGAGTGACTATAAATGAACTTTTCTTGACAGTGGATGGCTTTTGCTCCACGTTTCCCGAGGCAAACAATCAATTACAATATGTTTTAATAAAAAAATGTAAAAATAATTCAAAATAAATTCAATAATGGGATTATAAGGGCATTTAAACCGAGTAATAAGGCTTTTCTAGGCATGAGTGACTATAAATGAACTTTTCTTGACAATGGATGGCTTTTGCTCCACGTTTCCCGAGGCAAACAATCAATTACAATATGTTTTAATCAAAAAATGTAAAAACAATTCAAAATAAATTCAATAATGGGATTATAAAGGCATTTAAATCGAGTAATAAGGCTTTTCTAGGCATGAGTGACTATAAATGAACTTTTCTTGACAATGGATGGCTTTTGCTCCACGTTTCCCGAGGCAAACAATCAATTACAATCTGTTTTAATCAAAAAATATAAAAACAATTCAAAATAAATTCAATAATGGGATTATAAAGGCATTTAAACCGAGTAATAAGGCTTTTCTAGGCATGAGTGACTATGAATGAACTTTTCTTGACAATGGATGGCTTTTGCTCCACGTTTCCCGAGGCAAACAATCAATTACAATATGTTTTAATCAAAAAATGTAAAAACAATTCAAAATAAATTCAATAATGGGATTATAAAGGCATTTAAATCGAGTAATAAGGCTTATCTAGGCATGAGTGACTATAAATGAACTTTTCTTGACAATGGATGGCTTTTGCTCCACGTTTCCCGAGGCAAACAATCAATTACAATATGTTTTAATCAAAAAATGTAAAAACAATTCAAAATAAATTCAATAATGGGATTATAAAGGCATTTAAATCGAGTAATAAGGCTTTTCTAGGCATGAGTGACTATAAATGAACTTTTCTTGACAATGGATGGCTTTTGCTCCACGTTTTCCGAGGCAAACAATCAATTACAATCTGTTTTAATAAAAAAATGTAAAAATAATTCAAAATAAATTCAATAATGGGATTATAAAGGCATTTAAACCGAGTAATAAGGCTTTTCTAGGCATGAGTGACTATAAATGATGTTTTCTTGAGAATGGATGGCTTTCGTTCCATGTTTCCCGAGATAAACAATCTATTACAATCTGTTTTAATCAAAAAATGTAAAAAAAATTCAAAATAAATTCAATAATGGGATTATAAAAGCATTTAAACCGAGTAATAAGGCTTTTCTAGGCATGAGTGACTATAAATGATCTTTTTTGACAATGGATGGCTTTTGTTCCATGTTTCCCGAGATAAACAATCTATTACAATCTGTTTTAATCAAAAACTGTAAAAAAAATCAAAATAAATTCAATAATGAGATTATAAAGGCATTTAAACCGAGTAATAAGGCTTCTCTAGGCATGAGTGACTATAAATGAACTTTTCTTGACAATGGATGGCTTTTGCTCCACGTTTCCTGAGGCAAACAATCAATTACAATATGTTTTAATAAAAAAATGTAAAAACAATTCAAAATAAATTCAATAATGGGATTATAAAGGCATTTAAACCGAGTTATAAGGCTTTTCTAGGCATGAGTGACTATAAATGAACTTTTCTTGACAATGGATGGCTTTTGCTCCACGTTTCCCGAGGCAAACAATCAAATACAATCTGTTTTAATCAAAAAATGTAAAAACAATTCAAAATAAATTCGATAATGGGATTATAAAAGCATTTAAACCGACTAATAAGGCTTTTCTAGGCATGAGTGACTAAAAATGAACTTTTCTTGACAATGGATGGCTTTCGCTCCATGTTTCCCGAGGCAAACAATCAAATACAATCTGTTTTAATCAAAAAATGTCAAAAAAGTTCAAAATAAATTCAATAATGGGATTGTAAAGGCATTTAAACCGAGTAATAAGGCTTTTCTAGGCATGAGTGTACATGAATGATGTTTTCTTGACAATGGATGGCTTTCGTTCCATGTTTCCCGAGATAAACAATGTATTAGAATCTGTTTTAATCAAAAAATGTAAAAAAAATTCAAAATAAATTGAATAATGGGATTATAAAGGCATTTAAATCGAGTAATAAGGCTTTTCTAGGCATGAGTGACTATAAATGAACTTTTCTTGACAATGGATGGCTTTTGCTCCACGTTTCCCGAGGCAAACAATCAATTACAATATGTTTTAATAAAAAAATGTAAAAATAATTCAAAATAAATTCAATAATGGGATTATAAGGGCATTTAAACCGAGTAATAAGGCTTTTCTAGGCATGAGTGACTATAAATGATCTTTTCTTGACAATGGATGGCTTTCGTTCCATGTTTCCCGAGATAAACAATCTATTACAACCTGTTTTAATCAAAAAATGTAAAAAAAATTCAAAATAAATTCAATAATGGGATTGTAAAGGCATTTAAACCGAGTAATAAGGCTTTTCTAGGCATGAGTGACTATAAATGAACTTTTCTTGACAATGGATGGCTTTTGCTCCACGTTTCCCGAGGCAAACAATCAATTACAATATGTTTTAATCAAAAAATGTAAAAACAATTCAAAATAAATTCAATAATGGGATTATAAAGGCATTTAAATCGAGTAATAAGGCTTTTCTAGGCATGAGTGACTATAAATGATCTTTTCTTGACAATGGATGGCTTTCGTTCCATGTTTCCCGAGATAAACAATCTATTACAATCTGTTTTAATCAAAAACTGTAAAAAAAAATCAAAATAAATTCAATAATGGGATTATAAAGGCATTTAAACCGAGTAATAAGGCTTCTCTAGGCATGAGTGACTATAAATGAACCTTTCTTGACAATGGATGGCTTTTGCTCCACGTTTCTCGAGGCAAACAATCAATTACAATATGTTTTAATCAAAAAATGTAAAAACAATTCAAAATAAATTCAATAATGGGATTATAAAGGCATTTAAATCGAGTAATAAGGCTTTTCTAGGCATGAGTGACTATAAATGATCTTTTCTTGACAATGGATGGCTTTCGTTCCATGTTTCCCGAGATAAACAATCTATTACAATCTGTTTTAATCAAAAACTGTAAAAAAAAATCGAAATAAATTCAATAATGGGATTATAAAGGCATTTAAACCGAGTAATAAGGCTTTTCTAGGCATGAGTGACTATAAATGATCTTTTCTTGACAATGGATGGCTTTTGCTCCACGTTTCCCGAGGCAAATGATTAATTACAATATGTTTTAATCAAAAAATGTAAAAACAATTCAAAATAAATTCAATAATGGGATTATAAAGGCATTTAAATCGAGTAATAAGGCTTTTCTAGGCATGAGTGACTATAAATGATCTTTTCTTGACAATGGATGGCTTTCGTTCCATGTTTCCCGAGATAAACAATCTATTACAATCTGTTTTAATCAAAAACTGTAAAAAAAAATCAAAATAAATTCAATAATGGGATTATAAAGGCATTTAAACCGAGTAATAAGGCTTTTCTAGGCATGAGTGACTATAAATGAACTTTTCTTGACAATGGATGGCTTTTGCTCCACGTTTCCCGAGGCAAACAATCAATTACAATATGTTTTAATCAAAAAATGTAAAACCAATTCAAAATAAATTCAATAATGGGATTATAAAGGCATTTAAATCGAGTAATAAGGCTTTTCTAGGCATGAGTGACTATAAATGAACTTTTCTTGACAATGGATGGCTTTTGCTCCACGTTTCCCGAGGCAAACAATCAATTACAATCTGTTTTAATCAAAAAATGTAAAAACAATTCAAAATAAATTCAATAATGGGATTATAAAGGCATTTAAACCGAGTTATAAGGCTTTTCTAGGCATGAGTGACTATAAATGAACTTTTCTTGACAATGGATGGCTTTTGCTCCACGTTTCCCAAGGCAAACAATCAAATACAATCTGTTTTAATGAAAAAATGTAAAAACAATTCAAAATAAATTCGATAATGGGATTATAAAAGCATTTAAACCGAGTAATAAGGCTTTTCTAGGCATGAGTGACTATAAATGAACTTTTCTTGACAATGGATGGCTTTCCCTCCATGTCTCCCGAGGCAAACAATCAAATACAATCTGTTTTAATCAAAAAATGTCGAAAACGTTCAAAATAAATTCAATAATGGGATTATAAAGGCATTTAAACCGAGTAATAAGGCTTTTCTAGGCATGAGTGTATATAAATGATGTTTTCTTGACAATGGATGGCTTTCGTTCCATGTTACCCGAGATAAACAATGTATTAGAATCTTTTTTAATCAAAAAATGTAAAAAAAATTCAAATTAAATTCAATAATGGGATTATAAAGGCATTTAAATCGAGTAATAAGGCTTTTCTAGGCATGAGTGACTATAAATGAACTTTTCTTGACAATGGATGGCTTTTGCTCCACGTTTCCCGAGGCAAACAATCTATTACAATATGTTTTAATTAAAAAATGTAAAAATAATTCAAAATAAATTCAATAATGGGATTATAAGGGCATTTAAACCGAGTAATAAGGCTTTTCTCGGCATGAGTGACTATAAATGATCTTTTCTTGACAATGGATGGCTTTCGTTCCATGTTTCCCCAGATAAACAATCTATTACAACCTGTTTTAATCAAAAAATGTAAAAAAAATTCAAAATAAATTCAATAATGGGATTGTAAAGGCATTTAAACCGAGTAATAAGGCTTTTCTAGGCATGAGTGACTATAAATGATGTTTTCTTGACAATCGATAGCTTTCGTTCCATGTTTCCCGAGATAAACAATCTATTACAATTTGTTTTAATCAAAAAATGTAAAAAAAATTCAAAATAAATTCAATAATGGGATTATAAAAGCATTTAAACCGAGTAATAAGGCTTTTCTAGGCATGAGTGACTATAAATGAACTTTTCTTGACAATGGATGGCTTTTGCTCCACGTTTCCCGAGGCAAACAATCAATTACAATATGTTTTAATAAAAAAATGTAAAAATAATTCAAAATAAATTCAATAATGGGATTATAAGGGCATTTAAACCGAGTAATAGGGCTTTTCTAGGCATGAGTGACTATAAATGATGTTTTCTTGACAATCGATAGCTTTCGTTCCATGTTTCCCGAGATAAACAATCTATTACAATCTGTTTTAATCAAAAAATGTAAAAAAAATTCAAAATAAATTCAATAATGGGATTATAAAAGCATTTAAACCGAGTAATAAGGCTTTTCTAGGCATGAGTGACTATAAATGAACTTTTCTTGACAGTGGATGGCTTTTGCTCCACGTTTCCCGAGGCAAACAATCAATTACAATATGTTTTAATAAAAAAATGTAAAAATAATTCAAAATAAATTCAATAATGGGATTATAAGGGCATTTAAACCGAGTAATAAGGCTTTTCTAGGCATGAGTGACTATAAATGAACTTTTCTTGACAATGGATGGCTTTTGCTCCACGTTTCCCGAGGCAAACAATCAATTACAATATGTTTTAATCAAAAAATGTAAAAACAATTCAAAATAAATTCAATAATGGGATTATAAAGGCATTTAAATCGAGTAATAAGGCTTTTATAGGCATGAGTGACTATAAATGAACTTTTCTTGACAATGGATGGCTTTTGCTCCACGTTTCCCAAGGTAAACAATTAATTACAATCTGTTTTAATAAAAAAATGTAAAAATAATTCAAAATAAATTCAATAATGGGATTATAAAGGCATTTAAACCGAGTAATAAGGCTTTTCTAGGCATGAGTGACTATAAATGATGTTTTCTTGACAATCGATAGCTTTCGTTCCATGTTTCCCGAGATAAACAATCTATTACAATCTGTTTTAATCAAAAAATGTAAAAAAAAATTCAAAATAAATTCAATAATGGGATTATAAAAGCATTTAAACCGAGTAATAAGGCTTTTCTAGGCATGAGTGACTATAAATGAACTTTTCTTGACAATGGATGGCTTTTGCTCCACGTTTCCCGAGGCAAACAATCAATTACAATATGTTTTAATCAAAAAATGTAAAAACAATTCAAAATAAATTCAATAATGGGATTATAAAGGCATTTAAATCGAGTAATAAGGCTTTTCTAGGCATGAGTGACTATAAATGAACTTTTCTTGACAATGGATGGCTTTTGCTCCACGTTTCCCAAGGTAAACAATTAATTACAATCTGTTTTAATAAAAAAATGTAAAAATAATTAAAAATAAATTCAATAATGGGATTATAAAGGCATTTAAACCGAGTAATAAGGCTTTTCTAGGCATGAGTGACTATAAATGATGTTTTCTTGACAATCGATAGCTTTCGTTCCATGTTTCCCGAGATAAACAATCTATTACAATCTGTTTTAATCAAAAAATGTAAAAAAAATTCAAAATAAATTCAATAATGGGATTATAAAAGAATTTAAACCGAGTAATAAGGCTTTTCTAGGCATGAGTGACTATAAATGAACTTTTCTTGACAATGGATGGCTTTTGCTCCACGTTTCCCGAGGCAAACAATCAATTACAATATGTTTTAATAAAAAAATGTAAAAATAATTCAAAATAAATTCAATAATGGGATTATAAGGGCATTTAAACCGAGTAATAAGGCTTTTCTAGGCATGAGTGACTATAAATGATCTTTTCTTGACAATGGATGGCTTTCGTTCCATGTTTCCCGAGATAAACAATCTATTACAACCTGTTTTAATCAAAAAATGTAAAAAAAATTCAAAATAAATTCAATAATGGGATTGTAAAGGCATTTAAACCGAGTAATAAGGCTTTTCTAGGCATGAGTGACTATAAATGAACTTTTCTTGACAATGGATGGCTTTTGCTCCACGTTTCCCGAGGCAAACAATCAATTACAATATGTTTTAATCAAAAAATGTAAAAACAATTCAAAATAAATTCAATAATGGGATTATAAAGGCATTTAAATCGAGTAATAAGGCTTTTCTAGGCATGAGTGACTATAAATGAACTTTTCTTGACAATGGATGGCTTTTGCTCCACGTTTCCCAAGGTAAACAATAAATTACAATCTGTTTTAATCAAAAAATGTAAAAACAATTCAAAATAAATTCAATAATGGGATTATAAAGGCATTTAAATCGAGTAATAAGGCTTTTCTAGGCATGAGTGACTATAAATGAACTTTTCTTGACAATGGATGGCTTTTGCTCCACGTTTCCCAAGGTAAACAATTAATTACAATCTGTTTTAATAAAAAAATGTAAAAATAATTCAAAATAAATTCAATAATGGGATTATAAAGGCATTTAAACCGAGTAATAAGGCTTTTCTAGGCATGAGTGACTATAAATGATGTTTTCTTGACAATCGATAGCTTTCGTTCCATGTTTCCCGAGATAAACAATCTATTACAATCTGTTTTAATCAAAAAATGTAAAAAAAATTCAAAATAAATTCAATAATGGGATTATAAAAGCATTTAAACCGAGTAATAAGGCTTTTCTAGGCATGAGTGACTATAAATGAACTTTTCTTGACAATGGATGGCTTTTGCTCCACGTTTCCCGAGGCAAACAATCAATTACAATATGTTTTAATCAAAAAATGTAAAAACAATTCAAAATAAATTCAATAATGGGATTGTAAAGGCATTTAAACCGAGTAATAAGGCTTTTCTAGGCATGAGTGACTATAAATGATCTTTTCTTGACAATGGATGGCTTTCGTTCCATGTTTCCCGAGATAAACAATCTATTACAACCTGTTTTAATCAAAAAATGTAAAAAAAATTCAAAATAAATTCAATAATGGGATTGTAAAGGCATTTAAACCGAGTAATAAGGCTTTTCTAGGCATGAGTGACTATAAATGATGTTTTCTTGACAATCGATAGCTTTCGTTCCATGTTTCCCGAGATAAACAATCTATTACAATTTGTTTTAATCAAAAAATGTAAAAAAAATTCAAAATAAATTCAATAATGGGATTATAAAAGCATTTAAACCGAGTAATAAGGCTTTTCTAGGCATGAGTGACTATAAATGAACTTTTCTTGACAATGGATGGCTTTTGCTCCACGTTTCCCGAGGCAAACAATCAATTACAATATGTTTTAATAAAAAAATGTAAAAATAATTCAAAATAAATTCAATAATGGGATTATAAGGGCATTTAAACCGAGTAATAGGGCTTTTCTAGGCATGAGTGACTATAAATGATGTTTTCTTGACAATCGATAGCTTTCGTTCCATGTTTCCCGAGATAAACAATCTATTACAATCTGTTTTAATCAAAAAATGTAAAAAAAATTCAAAATAAATTCAATAATGGGATTATAAAAGCATTTAAACCGAGTAATAAGGCTTTTCTAGGCATGAGTGACTATAAATGAACTTTTCTTGACAGTGGATGGCTTTTGCTCCACGTTTCCCGAGGCAAACAATCAATTACAATATGTTTTAATAAAAAAATGTAAAAATAATTCAAAATAAATTCAATAATGGGATTATAAGGGCATTTAAACCGAGTAATAAGGCTTTTCTAGGCATGAGTGACTATAAATGAACTTTTCTTGACAATGGATGGCTTTTGCTCCACGTTTCCCGAGGCAAACAATCAATTACAATATGTTTTAATCAAAAAATGTAAAAACAATTCAAAATAAATTCAATAATGGGATTATAAAGGCATTTAAATCGAGTAATAAGGCTTTTCTAGGCATGAGTGACTATAAATGAACTTTTCTTGACAATGGATGGCTTTTGCTCCACGTTTCCCAAGGTAAACAATTAATTACAATCTGTTTTAATAAAAAAATGTAAAAATAATTCAAAATAAATTCAATAATGGGATTATAAAGGCATTTAAACCGAGTAATAAGGCTTTTCTAGGCATGAGTGACTATAAATGATGTTTTCTTGACAATCGATAGCTTTCGTTCCATGTTTCCCGAGATAAACAATCTATTACAATCTGTTTTAATCAAAAAATGTAAAAAAAAATTCAAAATAAATTCAATAATGGGATTATAAAAGCATTTAAACCGAGTAATAAGGCTTTTCTAGGCATGAGTGACTATAAATGAACTTTTCTTGACAATGGATGGCTTTTGCTCCACGTTTCCCGAGGCAAACAATCAATTACAATATGTTTTAATCAAAAAATGTAAAAACAATTCAAAATAAATTCAATAATGGGATTATAAAGGCATTTAAATCGAGTAATAAGGCTTTTCTAGGCATGAGTGACTATAAATGAACTTTTCTTGACAATGGATGGTTTTTGCTCCACGTTTCCCAAGGTAAACAATTAATTACAATCTGTTTTAATAAAAAAATGTAAAAATAATTAAAAATAAATTCAATAATGGGATTATAAAGGCATTTAAACCGAGTAATAAGGCTTTTCTAGGCATGAGTGACTATAAATGATGTTTTCTTGACAATCGATAGCTTTCGTTCCATGTTTCCCGAGATAAACAATCTATTACAATCTGTTTTAATCAAAAAATGTAAAAAAAATTCAAAATAAATTCAATAATGGGATTATAAAAGAATTTAAACCGAGTAATAAGGCTTTTCTAGGCATGAGTGACTATAAATGAACTTTTCTTGACAATGGATGGCTTTTGCTCCACGTTTCCCGAGGCAAACAATCAATTACAATATGTTTTAATAAAAAAATGTAAAAATAATTCAAAATAAATTCAATAATGGGATTATAAGGGCATTTAAACCGAGTAATAAGGCTTTTCTAGGCATGAGTGACTATAAATGATCTTTTCTTGACAATGGATGGCTTTCGTTCCATGTTTCCCGAGATAAACAATCTATTACAACCTGTTTTAATCAAAAAATGTAAAAAAAATTCAAAATAAATTCAATAATGGGATTGTAAAGGCATTTAAACCGAGTAATAAGGCTTTTCTAGGCATGAGTGACTATAAATGAACTTTTCTTGACAATGGATGGCTTTTGCTCCACGTTTCCCGAGGCAAACAATCAATTACAATATGTTTTAATCAAAAAATGTAAAAACAATTCAAAATAAATTCAATAATGGGATTATAAAGGCATTTAAATCGAGTAATAAGGCTTTTCTAGGCATGAGTGACTATAAATGAACTTTTCTTGACAATGGATGGCTTTTGCTCCACGTTTCCCAAGGTAAACAATAAATTACAATCTGTTTTAATAAAAAAATGTAAAAATAATTCAAAATAAATTCAATAATGGGATTATAAAGGCATTTAAATCGAGTAATAAGGCTTTTCTAGGCATGAGTGACTATAAATGAACTTTTCTTGACAATGGATGGCTTTTGCTCCACGTTTCCCAAGGTAAACAATAAATTACAATCTGTTTTAATAAAAAAATGTAAAAATAATTCAAAATAAATTCAATAATGGGATTGTAAAGGCATTTAAACCGAGTAATAAGGCTTTTCTAGGCATGAGTGACTATAAATGAACTTTTCTTGACAATGGATGGCTTTTGCTCCACGTTTCCCGAGGCAAACAATCAATTACAATATGTTTTAATCAAAAAATGTAAAAACAATTCAAAATAAATTCAATAATGGGATTATAAAGGCATTTAAATCGAGTAATAAGGCTTTTCTAGGCATGAGTGACTATAAATGAACTTTTCTTGACAATGGATGGCTTTTGCTCCACGTTTCCCAAGGTAAACAATAAATTACAATCTGTTTTAATCAAAAAATGTATAAACAATTCAAAATAAATTCAATAATGGGATTATAAAGGCATTTAAATCGAGTAATAAGGCTTTTCTAGGCATGAGTGACTATAAATGAACTTTTCTTGACAATGGATGGCTTTTGCTCCACGTTTCCCAAGGTAAACAATAAATTACAATCTGTTTTAATCAAAAAATGTAAAAACAATTCAAAATAAATTCAATAATGGGATTATAAAGGCATTTAAATCGAGTAATAAGGCTTTTCTAGGCATGAGTGACTATAAATGAACTTTTCTTGACAATGGATGGCTTTTGCTCCACGTTTCCCAAGGTAAACAATTAATTACAATCTGTTTTAATAAAAAAATGTAAAAATAATTCAAAATAAATTCAATAATGGGATTATAAAGGCATTTAAACCGAGTAATAAGGCTTTTCTAGGCATGAGTGACTATAAATGATGTTTTCTTGACAATCGATAGCTTTCGTTCCATGTTTCCCGAGATAAACAATCTATTACAATCTGTTTTAATCAAAAAATGTAAAAAAAATTCAAAATAAATTCAATAATGGGATTATAAAAGCATTTAAACCGAGTAATAAGGCTTTTCTAGGCATGAGTGACTATAAATGAACTTTTCTTGACAATGGATGGCTTTTGCTCCACGTTTCCCGAGGTAAACAATCAATTACAATATGTTTTAATCAAAAAAATGTAAAAACAATTCAAAATAAATTCAATAATGGGATTGTAAAGGCATTTAAACCGAGTAATAAGGCTTTTCTCGGCATGAGTGACTATAAATGATCTTTTCTTGACAATGGATGGCTTTCGTTCCATGTTTCCCGAGATAAACAATCTATTACAACCTGTTTTAATCAAAAAATGTAAAAAAAATTCAAAATAAATTCAATAATGGGATTGTAAAGGCATTTAAACCGAGTAATAAGGCTTTTCTAGGCATGAGTGACTATAAATGATGTTTTCTTGACAATCGATAGCTTTCGTTCCATGTTTCCCGAGATAAACAATCTATTACAATTTGTTTTAATCAAAAAATGTAAAAAAAATTCAAAATAAATTCAATAATGGGATTATAAAAGCATTTAAACCGAGTAATAAGGCTTTTCTAGGCATGAGTGACTATAAATGAACTTTTCTTGACAATGGATGGCTTTTGCTCCACGTTTCCCGAGGCAAACAATCAATTACAATATGTTTTAATAAAAAAATGTAAAAATAATTCAAAATAAATTCAATAATGGGATTATAAGGGCATTTAAACCGAGTAATAGGGCTTTTCTAGGCATGAGTGACTATAAATGATGTTTTCTTGACAATCGATAGCTTTCGTTCCATGTTTCCCGAGATAAACAATCTATTACAATCTGTTTTAATCAAAAAATGTAAAAAAAATTCAAAATAAATTCAATAATGGGATTATAAAAGCATTTAAACCGAGTAATAAGGCTTTTCTAGGCATGAGTGACTATAAATGAACTTTTCTTGACAGTGGATGGCTTTTGCTCCACGTTTCCCGAGGCAAACAATCAATTACAATATGTTTTAATAAAAAAATGTAAAAATAATTCAAAATAAATTCAATAATGGGATTATAAGGGCATTTAAACCGAGTAATAAGGCTTTTCTAGGCATGAGTGACTATAAATGAACTTTTCTTGACAATGGATGGCTTTTGCTCCACGTTTCCCGAGGCAAACAATCAATTACAATATGTTTTAATCAAAAAATGTAAAAACAATTCAAAATAAATTCAATAATGGGATTATAAAGGCATTTAAATCGAGTAATAAGGCTTTTCTAGGCATGAGTGACTATAAATGAACTTTTCTTGACAATGGATGGCTTTTGCTCCACGTTTCCCAAGGTAAACAATTAATTACAATCTGTTTTAATAAAAAAATGTAAAAATAATTCAAAATAAATTCAATAATGGGATTATAAAGGCATTTAAACCGAGTAATAAGGCTTTTCTAGGCATGAGTGACTATAAATGATGTTTTCTTGACAATCGATAGCTTTCGTTCCATGTTTCCCGAGATAAACAATCTATTACAATCTGTTTTAATCAAAAAATGTAAAAAAAATTCAAAATAAATTCAATAATGGGATTATAAAAGCATTTAAACCGAGTAATAAGGCTTTTCTAGGCATGAGTGACTATAAATGAACTTTTCTTGACAATGGATGGCTTTTGCTCCACGTTTCCCGAGGCAAACAATCAATTACAATATGTTTTAATCAAAAAATGTAAAAACAATTCAAAATAAATTCAATAATGGGATTATAAAGGCATTTAAATCGAGTAATAAGGCTTTTCTAGGCATGAGTGACTATAAATGAACTTTTCTTGACAATGGATGGCTTTTGCTCCACGTTTCCCAAGGTAAACAATTAATTACAATCTGTTTTAATAAAAAAATGTAAAAATAATTAAAAATAAATTCAATAATGGGATTATAAAGGCATTTAAACCGAGTAATAAGGCTTTTCTAGGCATGAGTGACTATAAATGATGTTTTCTTGACAATCGATAGCTTTCGTTCCATGTTTCCCGAGATAAACAATCTATTACAATCTGTTTTAATCAAAAAATGTAAAAAAAATTCAAAATAAATTCAATAATGGGATTATAAAAGAATTTAAACCGAGTAATAAGGCTTTTCTAGGCATGAGTGACTATAAATGAACTTTTCTTGACAATGGATGGCTTTTGCTCCACGTTTCCCGAGGCAAACAATCAATTACAATATGTTTTAATAAAAAAATGTAAAAATAATTCAAAATAAATTCAATAATGGGATTATAAGGGCATTTAAACCGAGTAATAAGGCTTTTCTAGGCATGAGTGACTATAAATGATCTTTTCTTGACAATGGATGGCTTTCGTTCCATGTTTCCCGAGATAAACAATCTATTACAACCTGTTTTAATCAAAAAATGTAAAAAAAATTCAAAATAAATTCAATAATGGGATTGTAAAGGCATTTAAACCGAGTAATAAGGCTTTTCTAGGCATGAGTGACTATAAATGAACTTTTCTTGACAATGGATGGCTTTTGCTCCACGTTTCCCGAGGCAAACAATCAATTACAATATGTTTTAATCAAAAAATGTAAAAACAATTCAAAATAAATTCAATAATGGGATTATAAAGGCATTTAAATCGAGTAATAAGGCTTTTCTAGGCATGAGTGACTATAAATGAACTTTTCTTGACAATGGATGGCTTTTGCTCCACGTTTCCCAAGGTAAACAATAAATTACAATCTGTTTTAATCAAAAAATGTATAAACAATTCAAAATAAATTCAATAATGGGATTATAAAGGCATTTAAATCGAGTAATAAGGCTTTTCTAGGCATGAGTGACTATAAATGAACTTTTCTTGACAATGGATGGCTTTTGCTCCACGTTTCCCAAGGTAAACAATTAATTACAATCTGTTTTAATAAAAAAATGTAAAAATAATTCAAAATAAATTCAATAATGGGATTATAAAGGCATTTAAACCGAGTAATAAGGCTTTTCTAGGCATGAGTGACTATAAATGATGTTTTCTTGACAATCGATAGCTTTCGTTCCATGTTTCCCGAGATAAACAATCTATTACAATCTGTTTTAATCAAAAAATGTAAAAAAAATTCAAAATAAATTCAATAATGGGATTATAAAAGCATTTAAACCGAGTAATAAGGCTTTTCTAGGCATGAGTGACTATAAATGAACTTTTCTTGACAATGGATGGCTTTTGCTCCACGTTTCCCGAGGCAAACAATCAATTACAATATGTTTTAATCAAAAAATGTAAAAACAATTCAAAATAAATTCAATAATGGGATTGTAAAGGCATTTAAACCGAGTAATAAGGCTTTTCTAGGCATGAGTGACTATAAATGATCTTTTCTTGACAATGGATGGCTTTCGTTCCATGTTTCCCGAGATAAACAATCTATTACAACCTGTTTTAATCAAAAAATGTAAAAAAAATTCAAAATAAATTCAATAATGGGATTGTAAAGGCATTTAAACCGAGTAATAAGGCTTTTCTAGGCATGAGTGACTATAAATGATGTTTTCTTGACAATCGATAGCTTTCGTTCCATGTTTCCCGAGATAAACAATCTATTACAATTTGTTTTAATCAAAAAATGTAAAAAGAATTCAAAATAAATTCAATAATGGGATTATAAAAGCATTTAAACCGAGTAATAAGGCTTTTCTAGGCATGAGTGACTATAAATGAACTTTTCTTGACAATGGATGGCTTTTGCTCCACGTTTCCCGAGGCAAACAATCAATTACAATATGTTTTAATAAAAAAATGTAAAAATAATTCAAAATAAATTCAATAATGGGATTATAAGGGCATTTAAACCGAGTAATAGGGCTTTTCTAGGCATGAGTGACTATAAATAATCTTTTCTTGACAATGGATGGCTTTCGTTCCATGTTTCCCGAGATAAACAATCTATTACAATCTGTTTTAATCAAAAACTGTAAAAAAAAATCAAAATAAATTCAATAATGGGATTATAAAGGCATTTAAACCGAGTAATAAGGCTTCTCTAGGCATGAGTGACTATAAATGAACTTTTCTTGACAATGGATGGCTTTTGCTCCACGTTTCTCGAGGCAAACAATCAATTACAATATGTTTTAATCAAAAAATGTAAAAACAATTCAAAATAAATTCAATAATGGGATTATAAAGGCATTTAAATCGAGTAATAAGGCTTTTCTAGGCATGAGTGACTATAAATGATCTTTTCTTGACAATGGATGGCTTTCGTTACATGTTTCCCGAGATAAACAATCAATTACAATCTGTTTTAATCAAAAACTGTAAAAAAAAATCGAAATAAATTCAATAATGGGATTATAAAGGCATTTAAACCGAGTAATAAGGCTTTTCTAGGCATGAGTGACTATAAATGAACTTTTCTTGACAATGGATGGCTTTTGCTCCACGTTTCCCGAGGCAAACAATCAATTACAATATGTTTTAATCAAAAAATGTAAAAACAATTCAAAATAAATTCAATAATGGGATTATAAAGGCATTTAAATCGAGTAATAAGGCTTTTCTAGGCATGAGTGACTATAAATGAACTTTTCTTGACAATGGATGGCTTTTGCTCCACGTTTCCCGAGGCAAACAATCAATTACAATCTGTTTTAATCAAAAAATGTAAAAACAATTCAAAATAAATTCAATAATGGGATTATAAAGGCATTTAAACCGAGTTATAAGGCTTTTCTAGGCATGAGTGACTATAAATGAACTTTTCTTGACAATGGATGGCTTTTGCTCCACGTTTCCCAAGGCAAACAATCAAATACAATCTGTTTTAATGAAAAAATGTAAAAACAATTCAAAATAAATTCGATAATGGGATTATAAAAGCATTTAAACCGAGTAATAAGGCTTTTCTAGGCATGAGTGACTATAAATGAACTTTTCTTGACAATGGATGGCTTTCCCTCCATGTTTCCCGAGGCAAACAATCAAATACAATCTGTTTTAATCAAAAAATGTCAAAAAAGTTCAAAATAAATTCAATAATGGGATTATAAAGGCATTTAAACCGAGTAATAAGGCTTTTCTAGGCATGAGTGTATATAAATGATGTTTTCTTGACAATGGATGGCTTTCGTTCCATGTTACCCGAGATAAACAATGTATTAGAATCTTTTTTAATCAAAAAATGTAAAAAAAATTCAAATTAAATTCAATAATGGGATTATAAAGGCATTTAAATCGAGTAATAAGGCTTTTCTAGGCATGAGTGACTATAAATGAACTTTTCTTGACAATGGATGGCTTTTGCTCCACGTTTCCCGAGGCAAACAATCTATTACAATATGTTTTAATAAAAAAATGTAAAAATAATTCAAAATAAATTCAATAATGGGATTATAAGGGCATTTAAACCGAGTAATAAGGCTTTTCTCGGCATGAGTGACTATAAATGATCTTTTCTTGACAATGGATGGCTTTCGTTCCATGTTTCCCCAGATAAACAATCTATTACAACCTGTTTTAATCAAAAAATGTAAAAAAAATTCAAAATAAATTCAATAATGGGATTGTAAAGGCATTTAAACCGAGTAATAAGGCTTTTCTAGGCATGAGTGACTATAAATGATGTTTTCTTGACAATCGATAGCTTTCGTTCCATGTTTCCCGAGATAAACAATCTATTACAATTTGTTTTAATCAAAAAATGTAAAAAAAATTCAAAATAAATTCAATAATGGGATTATAAAAGCATTTAAACCGAGTAATAAGGCTTTTCTAGGCATGAGTGACTATAAATGAACTTTTCTTGACAATGGATGGCTTTTGCTCCACGTTTCCCGAGGCAAACAATCAATTACAATATGTTTTAATAAAAAAATGTAAAAATAATTCAAAATAAATTCAATAATGGGATTATAAGGGCATTTAAACCGAGTAATAGGGCTTTTCTAGGCATGAGTGACTATAAATGATGTTTTCTTGACAATCGATAGCTTTCGTTCCATGTTTCCCGAGATAAACAATCTATTACAATCTGTTTTAATCAAAAAATGTAAAAAAAATTCAAAATAAATTCAATAATGGGATTATAAAAGCATTTAAACCGAGTAATAAGGCTTTTCTAGGCATGAGTGACTATAAATGAACTTTTCTTGACAGTGGATGGCTTTTGCTCCACGTTTCCCGAGGCAAACAATCAATTACAATATGTTTTAATAAAAAAATGTAAAAATAATTCAAAATAAATTCAATAATGGGATTATAAGGGCATTTAAACCGAGTAATAAGGCTTTTCTAGGCATGAGTGACTATAAATGAACTTTTCTTGACAATGGATGGCTTTTGCTCCACGTTTCCCGAGGCAAACAATCAATTACAATATGTTTTAATCAAAAAATGTAAAAACAATTCAAAATAAATTCAATAATGGGATTATAAAGGCATTTAAATCGAGTAATAAGGCTTTTCTAGGCATGAGTGACTATAAATGAACTTTTCTTGACAATGGATGGCTTTTGCTCCACGTTTCCCAAGGTAAACAATTAATTACAATCTGTTTTAATAAAAAAATGTAAAAATAATTCAAAATAAATTCAATAATGGGATTATAAAGGCATTTAAACCGAGTAATAAGGCTTTTCTAGGCATGAGTGACTATAAATGATGTTTTCTTGACAATCGATAGCTTTCGTTCCATGTTTCCCGAGATAAACAATCTATTACAATCTGTTTTAATCAAAAAATGTAAAAAAAATTCAAAATAAATTCAATAATGGGATTATAAAAGCATTTAAACCGAGTAATAAGGCTTTTCTAGGCATGAGTGACTATAAATGAACTTTTCTTGACAATGGATGGCTTTTGCTCCACGTTTCCCGAGGCAAACAATCAATTACAATATGTTTTAATCAAAAAATGTAAAAACAATTCAAAATAAATTCAATAATGGGATTATAAAGGCATTTAAATCGAGTAATAAGGCTTTTCTAGGCATGAGTGACTATAAATGAACTTTTCTTGACAATGGATGGCTTTTGCTCCACGTTTCCCAAGGTAAACAATTAATTACAATCTGTTTTAATAAAAAAATGTAAAAATAATTCAAAATAAATTCAATAATGGGATTATAAAGGCATTTAAACCGAGTAATAAGGCTTTTCTAGGCATGAGTGACTATAAATGATGTTTTCTTGACAATCGATAGCTTTCGTTCCATGTTTCCCGAGATAAACAATCTATTACAATCTGTTTTAATCAAAAAATGTAAAAAAAATTCAAAATAAATTCAATAATGGGATTATAAAAGAATTTAAACCGAGTAATAAGGCTTTTCTAGGCATGAGTGACTATAAATGAACTTTTCTTGACAATGGATGGCTTTTGCTCCACGTTTCCCGAGGCAAACAATCAATTACAATATGTTTTAATAAAAAAATGTAAAAATAATTCAAAATAAATTCAATAATGGGATTATAAGGGCATTTAAACCGAGTAATAAGGCTTTTCTAGGCATGAGTGACTATAAATGATCTTTTCTTGACAATGGATGGCTTTCGTTCCATGTTTCCCGAGATAAACAATCTATTACAACCTGTTTTAATCAAAAAATGTAAAAAAAATTCAAAATAAATTCAATAATGGGATTGTAAAGGCATTTAAACCGAGTAATAAGGCTTTTCTAGGCATGAGTGACTATAAATGAACTTTTCTTGACAATGGATGGCTTTTGCTCCACGTTTCCCGAGGCAAACAATCAATTACAATATGTTTTAATCAAAAAATGTAAAAACAATTCAAAATAAATTCAATAATGGGATTATAAAGGCATTTAAATCGAGTAATAAGGCTTTTCTAGGCATGAGTGACTATAAATGAACTTTTCTTGACAATGGATGGCTTTTGCTCCACGTTTCCCAAGGTAAACAATAAATTACAATCTGTTTTAATCAAAAAATGTATAAACAATTCAAAATAAATTCAATAATGGGATTATAAAGGCATTTAAATCGAGTAATAAGGCTTTTCTAGGCATGAGTGACTATAAATGAACTTTTCTTGACAATGGATGGCTTTTGCTCCACGTTTCCCAAGGTAAACAATTAATTACAATCTGTTTTAATAAAAAAATGTAAAAATAATTCAAAATAAATTCAATAATGGGATTATAAAGGCATTTAAACCGAGTAATAAGGCTTTTCTAGGCATGAGTGACTATAAATGATGTTTTCTTGACAATCGATAGCTTTCGTTCCATGTTTCCCGAGATAAACAATCTATTACAATCTGTTTTAATCAAAAAATGTAAAAAAAATTCAAAATAAATTCAATAATGGGATTATAAAAGCATTTAAACCGAGTAATAAGGCTTTTCTAGGCATGAGTGACTATAAATGAACTTTTCTTGACAATGGATGGCTTTTGCTCCACGTTTCCCGAGGCAAACAATCAATTACAATATGTTTTAATCAAAAAATGTAAAAACAATTCAAAATAAATTCAATAATGGGATTGTAAAGGCATTTAAACCGAGTAATAAGGCTTTTCTAGGCATGAGTGACTATAAATGATCTTTTCTTGACAATGGATGGCTTTCGTTCCATGTTTCCCGAGATAAACAATCTATTACAACCTGTTTTAATCAAAAAATGTAAAAAAAATTCAAAATAAATTCAATAATGGGATTGTAAAGGCATTTAAACCGAGTAATAAGGCTTTTCTAGGCATGAGTGACTATAAATGATGTTTTCTTGACAATCGATAGCTTTCGTTCCATGTTTCCCGAGATAAACAATCTATTACAATTTGTTTTAATCAAAAAATGTAAAAAGAATTCAAAATAAATTCAATAATGGGATTATAAAAGCATTTAAACCGAGTAATAAGGCTTTTCTAGGCATGAGTGACTATAAATGAACTTTTCTTGACAATGGATGGCTTTTGCTCCACGTTTCCCGAGGCAAACAATCAATTACAATATGTTTTAATAAAAAAATGTAAAAATAATTCAAAATAAATTCAATAATGGGATTATAAGGGCATTTAAACCGAGTAATATGGCTTTTCTAGGCATGAGTGACTATAAATAATCTTTTCTTGACAATGGATGGCTTTCGTTCCATGTTTCCCGAGATAAACAATCTATTACAATCTGTTTTAATCAAAAACTGTAAAAAAAAATCAAAATAAATTCAATAATGGGATTATAAAGGCATTTAAACCGAGTAATAAGGCTTCTCTAGGCATGAGTGACTATAAATGAACTTTTCTTGACAATGGATGGCTTTTGCTCCACGTTTCTCGAGGCAAACAATCAATTACAATATGTTTTAATCAAAAAATGTAAAAACAATTCAAAATAAATTCAATAATGGGATTATAAAGGCATTTAAATCGAGTAATAAGGCTTTTCTAGGCATGAGTGACTATAAATGATCTTTTCTTGACAATGGATGGCTTTCGTTACATGTTTCCCGAGATAAACAATCAATTACAATCTGTTTTAATCAAAAACTGTAAAAAAAAATCGAAATAAATTCAATAATGGGATTATAAAGGCATTTAAACCGAGTAATAAGGCTTCTCTAGGCATGAGTGACTATAAATGAACTTTTCTTGACAATGGATGGCTTTTGCTCCACGTTTCTCGAGGCAAACAATCAATTACAATATGTTTTAATCAAAAAATGTAAAAACAATTCAAAATAAATTCAATAATGGGATTATAAAGGCATTTAAATCGAGTAATAAGGCTTTTCTAGGCATGAGTGACTATAAATGATCTTTTCTTGACAATGGATGGCTTTCGTTACATGTTTCCCGAGATAAACAATCAATTACAATCTGTTTTAATCAAAAACTGTAAAAAAAAATCGAAATAAATTCAATAATGGGATTATAAAGGCATTTAAACCGAGTAATAAGGCTTTTCTAGGCATGAGTGACTATAAATGATCTTTTCTTGACAATGGATGGCTTTCGTTCCATGTTTCCCGAGATAAACAATCTATTACAACCTGTTTTAATCAAAAAATGTAAAAAAAATTCAAAATAAATTCAATAATGGGATTGTAAAGGCATTTAAACCGAGTAATAAGGCTTTTCTAGGCATGAGTGACTATAAATGAACTTTTCTTGACAATGGATGGCTTTTGCTCCACGTTTCCCGAGGCAAACAATCAATTACAATATGTTTTAATCAAAAAATGTAAAAACAATTCAAAATAAATTCAATAATGGGATTATAAAGGCATTTAAATCGAGTAATAAGGCTTTTCTAGGCATGAGTGACTATAAATGAACTTTTCTTGACAATGGATGGCTTTTGCTCCACGTTTCCCAAGGTAAACAATAAATTACAATCTGTTTTAATCAAAAAATGTATAAACAATTCAAAATAAATTCAATAATGGGATTATAAAGGCATTTAAATCGAGTAATAAGGCTTTTCTAGGCATGAGTGACTATAAATGAACTTTTCTTGACAATGGATGGCTTTTGCTCCACGTTTCCCAAGGTAAACAATAAATTACAATCTGTTTTAATCAAAAAATGTAAAAACAATTCAAAATAAATTCAATAATGGGATTATAAAGGCATTTAAATCGAGTAATAAGGCTTTTCTAGGCATGAGTGACTATAAATGAACTTTTCTTGACAATGGATGGCTTTTGCTCCACGTTTCCCAAGGTAAACAATTAATTACAATCTGTTTTAATAAAAAAATGTAAAAATAATTCAAAATAAATTCAATAATGGGATTATAAAGGCATTTAAACCGAGTAATAAGGCTTTTCTAGGCATGAGTGACTATAAATGATGTTTTCTTGACAATCGATAGCTTTCGTTCCATGTTTCCCGAGATAAACAATCTATTACAATCTGTTTTAATCAAAAAATGTAAAAAAAATTCAAAATAAATTCAATAATGGGATTATAAAAGCATTTAAACCGAGTAATAAGGCTTTTCTAGGCATGAGTGACTATAAATGAACTTTTCTTGACAATGGATGGCTTTTGCTCCACGTTTCCCGAGGTAAACAATCAATTACAATATGTTTTAATCAAAAAAATGTAAAAACAATTCAAAATAAATTCAATAATGGGATTGTAAAGGCATTTAAACCGAGTAATAAGGCTTTTCTAGGCATGAGTGACTATAAATGATCTTTTCTTGACAATGGATGGCTTTCGTTCCATGTTTCCCGAGATAAACAATCTATTACAACCTGTTTTAATCAAAAAATGTAAAAAAAATTCAAAATAAATTCAATAATGGGATTGTAAAGGCATTTAAACCGAGTAATAAGGCTTTTCTAGGCATGAGTGACTATAAATGATGTTTTCTTGACAATCGATAGCTTTCGTTCCATGTTTCCCGAGATAAACAATCTATTACAATTTGTTTTAATCAAAAAATGTAAAAAAAATTCAAAATAAATTCAATAATGGGATTATAAAAGCATTTAAACCGAGTAATAAGGCTTTTCTAGGCATGAGTGACTATAAATGAACTTTTCTTGACAATGGATGGCTTTTGCTCCACGTTTCCCGAGGCAAACAATCAATTACAATATGTTTTAATAAAAAAATGTAAAAATAATTCAAAATAAATTCAATAATGGGATTATAAGGGCATTTAAACCGAGTAATAGGGCTTTTCTAGGCATGAGTGACTATAAATGATGTTTTCTTGACAATCGATAGCTTTCGTTCCATGTTTCCCGAGATAAACAATCTATTACAATCTGTTTTAATCAAAAAATGTAAAAAAAATTCAAAATAAATTCAATAATGGGATTATAAAAGCATTTAAATCGAGTAATAAGGCTTTTCTAGGCATGAGTGACTATAAATGAACTTTTCTTGACAGTGGATGGCTTTTGCTCCACGTTTCCCGAGGCAAACAATCAATTACAATATGTTTTAATAAAAAAATGTAAAAATAATTCAAAATAAATTCAATAATGGGATTATAAGGGCATTTAAACCGAGTAATAAGGCTTTTCTAGGCATGAGTGACTATAAATGAACTTTTCTTGACAATGGATGGCTTTTGCTCCACGTTTCCCGAGGCAAACAATCAATTACAATATGTTTTAATCAAAAAATGTAAAAACAATTCAAAATAAATTCAATAATGGGATTATAAAGGCATTTAAATCGAGTAATAAGGCTTTTCTAGGCATGAGTGACTATAAATGAACTTTTCTTGACAATGGATGGCTTTTGCTCCACGTTTCCCAAGGTAAACAATTAATTACAATCTGTTTTAATAAAAAAATGTAAAAATAATTAAAAATAAATTCAATAATGGGATTATAAAGGCATTTAAACCGAGTAATAAGGCTTTTCTAGGCATGAGTGACTATAAATGATGTTTTCTTAACAATCGATAGCTTTCGTTCCATGTTTCCCGAGATAAACAATCTATTACAATCTGTTTTAATCAAAAAATGTAAAAAAAATTCAAAATAAATTCAATAATGGGATTATAAAAGCATTTAAACCGAGTAATAAGGCTTTTCTAGGCATGAGTGACTATAAATGAACTTTTCTTGACAATGGATGGCTTTTGCTCCACGTTTCCCGAGGCAAACAATCAATTACAATATGTTTTAATCAAAAAATGTAAAAACAATTCAAAATAAATTCAATAATGGGATTATAAAGGCATTTAAATCGAGTAATAAGGCTTTTCTAGGCATGAGTGACTATAAATGAACTTTTCTTGACAATGAATGGCTTTTGCTCCACGTTTCCCAAGGTAAACAATTAATTACAATCTGTTTTAATAAAAAAATGTAAAAATAATTCAAAATAAATTCAATAATGGGATTATAAAGGCATTTAAACCGAGTAATAAGGCTTTTCTAGGCATGAGTGACTATAAATGATGTTTTCTTGACAATCGATAGCTTTCGTTCCATGTTTCCCGAGATAAACAATCTATTACAATCTGTTTTAATCAAAAAATGTAAAAAAAATTCAAAATAAATTCAATAATGGGATTATAAAAGAATTTAAACCGAGTAATAAGGCTTTTCTAGGCATGAGTGACTATAAATGAACTTTTCTTGACAATGGATGGCTTTTGCTCCACGTTTCCCGAGGCAAACAATCAATTACAATATGTTTTAATAAAAAAATGTAAAAATAATTCAAAATAAATTCAATAATGGGATTATAAGGGCATTTAAACCGAGTAATAAGGCTTTTCTAGGCATGAGTGACTATAAATGATCTTTTCTTGACAATGGATGGCTTTCGTTCCATGTTTCCCGAGATAAACAATCTATTACAACCTGTTTTAATCAAAAAATGTAAAAAAAATTCAAAATAAATTCAATAATGGGATTGTAAAGGCATTTAAACCGAGTAATAAGGCTTTTCTAGGCATGAGTGACTATAAATGAACTTTTCTTGACAATGGATGGCTTTTGCTCCACGTTTCCCGAGGCAAACAATCAATTACAATATGTTTTAATCAAAAAATGTAAAAACAATTCAAAATAAATTCAATAATGGGATTATAAAGGCATTTAAATCGAGTAATAAGGCTTTTCTAGGCATGAGTGACTATAAATGAACTTTTCTTGACAATGGATGGCTTTTGCTCCACGTTTCCCAAGGTAAACAATAAATTACAATCTGTTTTAATCAAAAAATGTATAAACAATTCAAAATAAATTCAATAATGGGATTATAAAGGCATTTAAATCGAGTAATAAGGCTTTTCTAGGCATGAGTGACTATAAATGAACTTTTCTTGACAATGGATGGCTTTTGCTCCACGTTTCCCAAGGTAAACAATTAATTACAATCTGTTTTAATAAAAAAATGTAAAAATAATTCAAAATAAATTCAATAATGGGATTATAAAGGCATTTAAACCGAGTAATAAGGCTTTTCTAGGCATGAGTGACTATAAATGATGTTTTCTTGACAATCGATAGCTTTCGTTCCATGTTTCCCGAGATAAACAATCTATTACAATCTGTTTTAATCAAAAAATGTAAAAAAAATTCAAAATAAATTCAATAATGGGATTATAAAAGCATTTAAACCGAGTAATAAGGCTTTTCTAGGCATGAGTGACTATAAATGAACTTTTCTTGACAATGGATGGCTTTTGCTCCACGTTTCCCGAGGCAAACAATCAATTACAATATGTTTTAATCAAAAAATGTAAAAACAATTCAAAATAAATTCAATAATGGGATTGTAAAGGCATTTAAACCGAGTAATAAGGCTTTTCTAGGCATGAGTGACTATAAATGATCTTTTCTTGACAATGGATGGCTTTCGTTCCATGTTTCCCGAGATAAACAATCTATTACAACCTGTTTTAATCAAAAAATGTAAAAAAAATTCAAAATAAATTCAATAATGGGATTGTAAAGGCATTTAAACCGAGTAATAAGGCTTTTCTAGGCATGAGTGACTATAAATGATGTTTTCTTGACAATCGATAGCTTTCGTTCCATGTTTCCCGAGATAAACAATCTATTACAATTTGTTTTAATCAAAAAATGTAAAAAGAATTCAAAATAAATTCAATAATGGGATTATAAAAGCATTTAAACCGAGTAATAAGGCTTTTCTAGGCATGAGTGACTATAAATGAACTTTTCTTGACAATGGATGGCTTTTGCTCCACGTTTCCCGAGGCAAACAATCAATTACAATATGTTTTAATAAAAAAATGTAAAAATAATTCAAAATAAATTCAATAATGGGATTATAAGGGCATTTAAACCGAGTAATATGGCTTTTCTAGGCATGAGTGACTATAAATAATCTTTTCTTGACAATGGATGGCTTTCGTTCCATGTTTCCCGAGATAAACAATCTATTACAATCTGTTTTAATCAAAAACTGCAAAAAAAAATCAAAATAAATTCAATAATGGGATTATAAAGGCATTTAAACCGAGTAATAAGGCTTCTCTAGGCATGAGTGACTATAAATGAACTTTTCTTGACAATGGATGGCTTTTGCTCCACGTTTCTCGAGGCAAACAATCAATTACAATATGTTTTAATCAAAAAATGTAAAAACAATTCAAAATAAATTCAATAATGGGATTATAAAGGCATTTAAATCGAGTAATAAGGCTTTTCTAGGCATGAGTGACTATAAATGATCTTTTCTTGACAATGGATGGCTTTCGTTACATGTTTCCCGAGATAAACAATCAATTACAATCTGTTTTAATCAAAAACTGTAAAAAAAAATCGAAATAAATTCAATAATGGGATTATAAAAGCATTTAAACCGAGTAATAAGGCTTTTCTAGGCATGAGTGACTATAAATGAACTTTTCTTGACAATGGATGGCTTTTGCTCCACGTTTCCCGAGGCAAACAATCAATTACAATATGTTTTAATCAAAAAATGTAAAAACAATTCAAAATAAATTCAATAATGGGATTATAAAGGCATTTAAATCGAGTAATAAGGCTTTTCTAGGCATGAGTGACTATAAATGAACTTTTCTTGACAATGGATGGCTTTTGCTCCACGTTTCCCGAGGCAAACAATCAATTACAATCTGTTTTAATCAAAAAATGTAAAAACAATTCAAAATAAATTCAATAATGGGATTATAAAGGCATTTAAACCGAGTTATAAGGCTTTTCTAGGCATGAGTGACTATAAATGAACTTTTCTTGACAATGGATGGCTTTTGCTCCACGTTTCCCAAGGCAAACAATCAAATACAATCTGTTTTAATGAAAAAATGTAAAAACAATTCAAAATAAATTCGATAATGGGATTATAAAAGCATTTAAACCGAGTAATAGGGCTTTTCTAGGCATGAGTGACTATAAATGAACTTTTCTTGACAATGGATGGCTTTCCCTCCATGTTTCCCGAGGCAAACAATCAAATACAATCTGTTTTAATCAAAAAATGTCAAAAAAGTTCAAAATAAATTCAATAATGGGATTATAAAGGCATTTAAACCGAGTAATAAGGCTTTTCTAGGCATGAGTGTATATAAATGATGTTTTCTTGACAATGGATGGCTTTCGTTCCATGTTACCCGAGATAAACAATGTATTAGAATCTTTTTTAATCAAAAAATGTAAAAAAAATTCAAATTAAATTCAATAATGGGATTATAAAGGCATTTAAATCGAGTAATAAGGCTTTTCTAGGCATGAGTGACTATAAATGACTTTTCTTGACAATGGATGGCTTTTGCTCCACGTTTCCCGAGGCAAACAATCTATTACAATATGTTTTAATAAAAAAATGTAAAAATAATTCAAAATAAATTCAATAATGGGATTATAAGGGCATTTAAACCGAGTAATAAGGCTTTTCTCGGCATGAGTGACTATAAATGATCTTTTCTTGACAATGGATGGCTTTCGTTCCATGTTTCCCCAGATAAACAATCTATTACAACCTGTTTTAATCAAAAAATGTAAAAAAAATTCAAAATAAATTCAATAATGGGATTGTAAAGGCATTTAAACCGAGTAATAAGGCTTTTCTAGGCATGAGTGACTATAAATGATGTTTTCTTGACAATCGATAGCTTTCGTTCCATGTTTCCCGAGATAAACAATCTATTACAATTTGTTTTAATCAAAAAATGTAAAAAAAATTCAAAATAAATTCAATAATGGGATTATAAAAGCATTTAAACCGAGTAATAAGGCTTTTCTAGGCATGAGTGACTATAAATGAACTTTTCTTGACAATGGATGGCTTTTGCTCCACGTTTCCCGAGGCAAACAATCAATTACAATATGTTTTAATAAAAAAATGTAAAAATAATTCAAAATAAATTCAATAATGGGATTATAAGGGCATTTAAACCGAGTAATAAGGCTTTTCTAGGCATGAGTGACTATAAATGATGTTTTCTTGACAATCGATAGCTTTCGTTCCATGTTTCCCGAGATAAACAATCTATTACAATCTGTTTTAATCAAAAAATGTAAAAAAAATTCAAAATAAATTCAATAATGGGATTATAAAAGCATTTAAACCGAGTAATAAGGCTTTTCTAGGCATGAGTGACTATAAATGAACTTTTCTTGACAGTGGATGGCTTTTGCTCCACGTTTCCCGAGGCAAACAATCAATTACAATATGTTTTAATAAAAAAATGTAAAAATAATTCAAAATAAATTCAATAATGGGATTATAAGGGCATTTAAACCGAGTAATAAGGCTTTTCTAGGCATGAGTGACTATAAATGAACTTTTCTTGACAATGGATGGCTTTTGCTCCACGTTTCCCGAGGCAAACAATCAATTACAATATGTTTTAATCAAAAAATGTAAAAACAATTCAAAATAAATTCAATAATGGGATTATAAAGGCATTTAAATCGAGTAATAAGGCTTTTCTAGGCATGAGTGACTATAAATGAACTTTTCTTGACAATGGATGGCTTTTGCTCCACGTTTCCCAAGGTAAACAATAAATTACAATATGTTTTAATCAAAAAATGTAAAAACAATTCAAAATAAATTCAATAATGGGATTATAAAGGCATTTAAATCGAGTAATAAGGCTTTTCTAGGCATGAGTGACTATAAATGAACTTTTCTTGACAATGGATGGCTTTTGCTCCACGTTTCCCAAGGTAAACAATTAATTACAATCTGTTTTAATAAAAAAATGTAAAAATAATTCAAAATAAATTCAATAATGGGATTATAAAGGCATTTAAACCGAGTAATAAGGCTTTTCTAGGCATGAGTGACTATAAATGATGTTTTCTTGACAATCGATAGCTTTCGTTCCATGTTTCCCGAGATAAACAATCTATTACAATCTGTTTTAATCAAAAAATGTAAAAAAAATTCAAAATAAATTCAATAATGGGATTATAAAAGCATTTAAACCGAGTAATAAGGCTTTTCTAGGCATGAGTGACTATAAATGAACTTTTCTTGACAATGGATGGCTTTTGCTCCACGTTTCCCGAGGCAAACAATCAATTACAATATGTTTTAATCAAAAAATGTAAAAACAATTCAAAATAAATTCAATAATGGGATTGTAAAGGCATTTAAACCGAGTAATAAGGCTTTTCTAGGCATGAGTGACTATAAATGATCTTTTCTTGACAATGGATGGCTTTCGTTCCATGTTTCCCGAGATAAACAATCTATTACAACCTGTTTTAATCAAAAAATGTAAAAAAAATTCAAAATAAATTCAATAATGGGATTGTAAAGGCATTTAAACCGAGTAATAAGGCTTTTCTAGGCATGAGTGACTATAAATGATGTTTTCTTGACAATCGATAGCTTTCGTTCCATGTTTCCCGAGATAAACAATCTATTACAATTTGTTTTAATCAAAAAATGTAAAAAAAATTCAAAATAAATTCAATAATGGGATTATAAAAGCATTTAAACCGAGTAATAAGGCTTTTCTAGGCATGAGTGACTATAAATGAACTTTTCTTGACAATGGATGGCTTTTGCTCCACGTTTCCCGAGGCAAACAATCAATTACAATATGTTTTAATAAAAAAATGTAAAAATAATTCAAAATAAATTCAATAATGGGATTATAAGGGCATTTAAACCGAGTAATAGGGCTTCTCTAGGCATGAGTGACTATAAATGATGTTTTCTTGACAATCGATAGCTTTCGTTCCATGTTTCCCGAGATAAACAATCTATTACAATCTGTTTTAATCAAAAAATGTAAAAAAAATTCAAAATAAATTCAATAATGGGATTATAAAAGCATTTAAACCGAGTAATAAGGCTTTTCTAGGCATGAGTGACTATAAATGAACTTTTCTTGACAGTGGATGGCTTTTGCTCCACGTTTCCCGAGGCAAACAATCAATTACAATATGTTTTAATAAAAAAATGTAAAAATAATTCAAAATAAATTCAATAATGGGATTATAAGGGCATTTAAACCGAGTAATAAGGCTTTTCTAGGCATGAGTGACTATAAATGAACTTTTCTTGACAATGGATGGCTTTTGCTCCACGTTTCCCGAGGCAAACAATCAATTACAATATGTTTTAATCAAAAAATGTAAAAACAATTCAAAATAAATTCAATAATGGGATTATAAAGGCATTTAAATCGAGTAATAAGGCTTTTCTAGGCATGAGTGACTATAAATGAACTTTTCTTGACAATGGATGGCTTTTGCCCCACGTTTCCCAAGGTAAACAATTAATTACAATCTGTTTTAATAAAAAAATGTAAAAATAATTCAAAATAAATTCAATAATGGGATTATAAAGGCATTTAAACCGAGTAATAAGGCTTTTCTAGGCATGAGTGACTATAAATGATGTTTTCTTGACAATCGATAGCTTTCGTTCCATGTTTCCCGAGATAAACAATCTATTACAATCTGTTTTAATCAAAAAATGTAAAAAAAATTCAAAATAAATTCAATAATGGGATTATAAAAGCATTTAAACCGAGTAATAAGGCTTTTCTAGGCATGAGTGACTATAAATGAACTTTTCTTGACAATGGATGGCTTTTGCTCCACGTTTCCCGAGGCAAACAATCAATTACAATATGTTTTAATCAAAAAATGTAAAAACAATTCAAAATAAATTCAATAATGGGATTATAAAGGCATTTAAATCGAGTAATAAGGCTTTTCTAGGCATGAGTGACTATAAATGAACTTTTCTTGACAATGGATGGCTTTTGCTCCACGTTTCCCAAGGTAAACAATTAATTACAATCTGTTTTAATAAAAAAATGTAAAAATAATTCAAAATAAATTCAATAATGGGATTATAAAGGCATTTAAACCGAGTAATAAGGCTTTTCTAGGCATGAGTGACTATAAATGATGTTTTCTTGACAATCGATAGCTTTCGTTCCATGTTTCCCGAGATAAACAATCTATTACAATCTGTTTTAATCAAAAAATGTAAAAAAAATTCAAAATAAATTCAATAATGGGATTATAAAAGAATTTAAACCGAGTAATAAGGCTTTTCTAGGCATGAGTGACTATAAATGAACTTTTCTTGACAATGGATGGCTTTTGCTCCACGTTTCCCGAGGCAAACAATCAATTACAATATGTTTTAATAAAAAAATGTAAAAATAATTCAAAATAAATTCAATAATGGGATTATAAGGGCATTTAAACCGAGTAATAAGGCTTTTCTAGGCATGAGTGACTATAAATGATCTTTTCTTGACAATGGATGGCTTTCGTTCCATGTTTCCCGAGATAAACAATCTATTACAACCTGTTTTAATCAAAAAATGTAAAAAAAATTCAAAATAAATTCAATAATGGGATTGTAAAGGCATTTAAACCGAGTAATAAGGCTTTTCTAGGCATGAGTGACTATAAATGAACTTTTCTTGACAATGGATGGCTTTTGCTCCACGTTTCCCGAGGCAAACAATCAATTACAATATGTTTTAATCAAAAAATGTAAAAACAATTCAAAATAAATTCAATAATGGGATTATAAAGGCATTTAAATCGAGTAATAAGGCTTTTCTAGGCATGAGTGACTATAAATGAACTTTTCTTGACAATGGATGGCTTTTGCTCCACGTTTCCCAAGGTAAACAATAAATTACAATCTGTTTTAATCTAAAAATGTAAAAACAATTCAAAATAAATTCAATAATGGGATTATAAAGGCATTTAAATCGAGTAATAAGGCTTTTCTAGGCATGAGTGACTATAAATGAACTTTTCTTGACAATGGATGGCTTTTGCTCCACGTTTCCCAAGGTAAACAATTAATTACAATCTGTTTTAATAAAAAAATGTAAAAATAATTCAAAATAAATTCAATAATGGGATTATAAAGGCATTTAAACCGAGTAATAAGGCTTTTCTAGGCATGAGTGACTATAAATGATGTTTTCTTGACAATCGATAGCTTTCGTTCCATGTTTCCCGAGATAAACAATCTATTACAATCTGTTTTAATCAAAAAATGTAAAAAAAATTCAAAATAAATTCAATAATGGGATTATAAAAGCATTTAAACCGAGTAATAAGGCTTTTCTAGGCATGAGTGACTATAAATGAACTTTTCTTGACAATGGATGGCTTTTGCTCCACGTTTCCCGAGGCAAACAATCAATTACAATATGTTTTAATCAAAAAATGTAAAAACAATTCAAAATAAATTCAATAATGGGATTGTAAAGGCATTTAAACCGAGTAATAAGGCTTTTCTAGGCATGAGTGACTATAAATGATCTTTTCTTGACAATGGATGGCTTTCGTTCCATGTTTCCCGAGATAAACAATCTATTACAACCTGTTTTAATCAAAAAATGTAAAAAAAATTCAAAATAAATTCAATAATGGGATTGTAAAGGCATTTAAACCGAGTAATAAGGCTTTTCTAGGCATGAGTGACTATAAATGATGTTTTCTTGACAATCGATAGCTTTCGTTCCATGTTTCCCGAGATAAACAATCTATTACAATTTGTTTTAATCAAAAAATGTAAAAAAAATTCAAAATAAATTCAATAATGGGATTATAAAAGCATTTAAACCGAGTAATAAGGCTTTTCTAGGCATGAGTGACTATAAATGAACTTTTCTTGACAATGGATGGCTTTTGCTCCACGTTTCCCGAGGCAAACAATCAATTACAATATGTTTTAATAAAAAAATGTAAAAATAATTCAAAATAAATTCAATAATGGGATTATAAAGGCATTTAAACCGAGTAATAGGGCTTTTCTAGGCATGAGTGACTATAAATGATGTTTTCTTGACAATCGATAGCTTTCGTTCCATGTTTCCCGAGATAAACAATCTATTACAATCTGTTTTAATCAAAAAATGTAAAAAAAATTCAAAATAAATTCAATAATGGGATTATAAAAGCATTTAAACCGAGTAATAAGGCTTTTCTAGGCATGAGTGACTATAAATGAACTTTTCTTGACAGTGGATGGCTTTTGCTCCACGTTTCCCGAGGCAAACAATCAATTACAATATGTTTTAATAAAAAAATGTAAAAATAATTCAAAATAAATTCAATAATGGGATTATAAGGGCATTTAAACCGAGTAATAAGGCTTTTCTAGGCATGAGTGACTATAAATGAACTTTTCTTGACAATGGATGGCTTTTGCTCCACGTTTCCCGAGGCAAACAATCAATTACAATATGTTTTAATCAAAAAATGTAAAAACAATTCAAAATAAATTCAATAATGGGATTATAAAGGCATTTAAATCGAGTAATAAGGCTTTTCTAGGCATGAGTGACTATAAATGAACTTTTCTTGACAATGGATGGCTTTTGCTCCACGTTTCCCAAGGTAAACAATTAATTACAATCTGTTTTAATAAAAAAATGTAAAAATAATTCAAAATAAATTCAATAATGGGATTATAAAGGCATTTAAACCGAGTAATAAGGCTTTTCTAGGCATGAGTGACTATAAATGATGTTTTCTTGACAATCGATAGCTTTCGTTCCATGTTTCCCGAGATAAACAATCTATTACAATCTGTTTTAATCAAAAAATGTAAAAAAAATTCAAAATAAATTCAATAATGGGATTATAAAAGCATTTAAACCGAGTAATAAGGCTTTTCTAGGCATGAGTGACTATAAATGAACTTTTCTTGACAATGGATGGCTTTTGCTCCACGTTTCCCGAGGCAAACAATCAATTACAATATGTTTTAATCAAAAAATGTAAAAACAATTCAAAATAAATTCAATAATGGGATTATAAAGGCATTTAAATCGAGTAATAAGGCTTTTCTAGGCATGAGTGACTATAAATGAACTTTTCTTGACAATGGATGGCTTTTGCTCCACGTTTCCCAAGGTAAACAATTAATTACAATCTGTTTTAATAAAAAAATGTAAAAATAATTCAAAATAAATTCAATAATGGGATTATAAAGGCATTTAAACCGAGTAATAAGGCTTTTCTAGGCATGAGTGACTATAAATGATGTTTTCTTGACAATCGATAGCTTTCGTTCCATGTTTCCCGAGATAAACAATCTATTACAATCTGTTTTAATCAAAAAATGTAAAAAAAATTCAAAATAAATTCAATAATGGGATTATAAAAGCATTTAAACCGAGTAATAAGGCTTTTCTAGGCATGAGTGACTATAAATGAACTTTTCTTGACAATGGATGGCTTTTGCTCCACGTTTCCCGAGGCAAACAATCAATTACAATATGTTTTAATCAAAAAATGTAAAAACAATTCAAAATAAATTCAATAATGGGATTATAAAGGCATTTAAATCGAGTAATAAGGCTTTTCTAGGCATGAGTGACTATAAATGAACTTTTCTTGACAATGGATGGCTTTTGCTCCACGTTTCCCAAGGTAAACAATTAATTACAATCTGTTTTAATCAAAAAATGTAAAAACAATTCAAAATAAATTCAATAATGGGATTATAAAGGCATTTAAATCGAGTAATAAGGCTTTTCTAGGCATGAGTGACTATAAATGAACTTTTCTTGACAATGGATGGCTTTTGCTCCACGTTTCCCAAGGTAAACAATTAATTACAATCTGTTTTAATAAAAAAATGTAAAAATAATTCAAAATAAATTCAATAATGGGATTATAAAGGCATTTAAACCGAGTAATAAGGCTTTTCTAGGCATGAGTGACTATAAATGATGTTTTCTTGACAATCGATAGCTTTCGTTCCATGTTTCCCGAGATAAACAATCTATTACAATCTGTTTTAATCAAAAAATGTAAAAAAAATTCAAAATAAATTCAATAATGGGATTATAAAAGCATTTAAACCGAGTAATAAGGCTTTTCTAGGCATGAGTGACTATAAATGAACTTTTCTTGACAATGGATGGCTTTTGCTCCACGTTTCCCGAGGCAAACAATCAATTACAATATGTTTTAATCAAAAAATGTAAAAACAATTCAAAATAAATTCAATAATGGGATTGTAAAGGCATTTAAACCGAGTAATAAGGCTTTTCTAGGCATGAGTGACTATAAATGATCTTTTCTTGACAATGGATGGCTTTCGTTCCATGTTTCCTGAGATAAACAATCTATTACAACCTGTTTTAATCAAAAAATGTAAAAAAAATTCAAAATAAATTCAATAATGGGATTGTAAAGGCATTTAAACCGAGTAATAAGGCTTTTCTAGGCATGAGTGACTATAAATGATGTTTTCTTGACAATCGATAGCTTTCGTTCCATGTTTCCCGAGATAAACAATCTATTACAATTTGTTTTAATCAAAAAATGTAAAAAAAATTCAAAATAAATTCAATAATGGGATTATAAAAGCATTTAAACCGAGTAATAAGGCTTTTCTAGGCATGAGTGACTATAAATGAACTTTTCTTGACAATGGATGGCTTTTGCTCCACGTTTCCCGAGGCAAACAATCAATTACAATATGTTTTAATAAAAAAATGTAAAAATAATTCAAAATAAATTCAATAATGGGATTATAAGGGCATTTAAACCGAGTAATAGGGCTTTTCTAGGCATGAGTGACTATAAATGATGTTTTCTTGACAATCGATAGCTTTCGTTCCATGTTTCCCGAGATAAACAATCTATTACAATCTGTTTTAATCAAAAAATGTAAAAAAAATTCAAAATAAATTCAATAATGGGATTATAAAAGCATTTAAACCGAGTAATAAGGCTTTTCTAGGCATGAGTGACTATAAATGAACTTTTCTTGACAGTGGATGGCTTTTGCTCCACGTTTCCCGAGGCAAACAATCAATTACAATATGTTTTAATAAAAAAATATAAAAATAATTCAAAATAAATTCAATAATGGGATTATAAGGGCATTTAAACCGAGTAATAAGGCTTTTCTAGGCATGAGTGACTATAAATGAACTTTTCTTGACAATGGATGGCTTTTGCTCCACGTTTCCCGAGGCAAACAATCAATTACAATATGTTTTAATCAAAAAATGTAAAAACAATTCAAAATAAATTCAATAATGGGATTATAAAGGCATTTAAATCGAGTAATAAGGCTTTTCTAGGCATGAGTGACTATAAATGAACTTTTCTTGACAATGGATGGCTTTTGCTCCACGTTTCCCAAGGTAAACAATTAATTACAATCTGTTTTAATAAAAAAATGTAAAAATAATTCAAAATAAATTCAATAATGGGATTATAAAGGCATTTAAACCGAGTAATAAGGCTTTTCTAGGCATGAGTGACTATAAATGATGTTTTCTTGACAATCGATAGCTTTCGTTCCATGTTTCCCGAGATAAACAATCTATTACAATCTGTTTTAATCAAAAAATGTAAAAAAAATTCAAAATAAATTCAATAATGGGATTATAAAAGCATTTAAACCGAGTAATAAGGCTTTTCTAGGCATGAGTGACTATAAATGAACTTTTCTTGACAATGGATGGCTTTTGCTCCACGTTTCCCGAGGCAAACAATCAATTACAATATGTTTTAATCAAAAAATGTAAAAACAATTCAAAATAAATTCAATAATGGGATTATAAAGGCATTTAAATCGAGTAATAAGGCTTTTCTAGGCATGAGTGACTATAAATGAACTTTTCTTGACAATGGATGGCTTTTGCTCCACGTTTCCCAAGGTAAACAATTAATTACAATCTGTTTTAATAAAAAAATGTAAAAATAATTCAAAATAAATTCAATAATGGGATTATAAAGGCATTTAAACCGAGTAATAAGGCTTTTCTAGGCATGAGTGACTATAAATGATGTTTTCTTGACAATCGATAGCTTTCGTTCCATGTTTCCCGAGATAAACAATCTATTACAATCTGTTTTAATCAAAAAATGTAAAAAAAATTCAAAATAAATTCAATAATGGGATTATAAAAGAATTTAAACCGAGTAATAAGGCTTTTCTAGGCATGAGTGACTATAAATGAACTTTTCTTGACAATGGATGGCTTTTGCTCCACGTTTCCCGAGGCAAACAATCAATTACAATATGTTTTAATAAAAAAATGTAAAAATAATTCAAAATAAATTCAATAATGGGATTATAAGGGCATTTAAACCGAGTAATAAGGCTTTTCTAGGCATGAGTGACTATAAATGATCTTTTCTTGACAATGGATGGCTTTCGTTCCATGTTTCCCGAGATAAACAATCTATTACAACCTGTTTTAATCAAAAAATGTAAAAAAAATTCAAAATAAATTCAATAATGGGATTGTAAAGGCATTTAAACCGAGTAATAAGGCTTTTCTAGGCATGAGTGACTATAAATGAACTTTTCTTGACAATGGATGGCTTTTGCTCCACGTTTCCCGAGGCAAACAATCAATTACAATATGTTTTAATCAAAAAATGTAAAAACAATTCAAAATAAATTCAATAATGGGATTATAAAGGCATTTAAATCGAGTAATAAGGCTTTTCTAGGCATGAGTGACTATAAATGAACTTTTCTTGACAATGGATGGCTTTTGCTCCACGTTTCCCAAGGTAAACAATAAATTACAATCTGTTTTAATCAAAAAATGTAAAAACAATTCAAAATAAATTCAATAATGGGATTATAAAGGCATTTAAATCGAGTAATAAGGCTTTTCTAGGCATGAGTGACTATAAATGAACTTTTCTTGACAATGGATGGCTTTTGCTCCACGTTTCCCAAGGTAAACAATTAATTACAATCTGTTTTAATAAAAAAATGTAAAAATAATTCAAAATAAATTCAATAATGGGATTATAAAGGCATTTAAACCGAGTAATAAGGCTTTTCTAGGCATGAGTGACTATAAATGATGTTTTCTTGACAATCGATAGCTTTCGTTCCATGTTTCCCGAGATAAACAATCTATTACAATCTGTTTTAATCAAAAAATGTAAAAAAAATTCAAAATAAATTCAATAATGGGATTATAAAAGCATTTAAACCGAGTAATAAGGCTTTTCTAGGCATGAGTGACTATAAATGAACTTTTCTTGACAATGGATGGCTTTTGCTCCACGTTTCCCGAGGCAAACAATCAATTACAATATGTTTTAATCAAAAAATGTAAAAACAATTCAAAATAAATTCAATAATGGGATTGTAAAGGCATTTAAACCGAGTAATAAGGCTTTTCTAGGCATGAGTGACTATAAATGATCTTTTCTTGACAATGGATGGCTTTCGTTCCATGTTTCCCGAGATAAACAATCTATTACAACCTGTTTTAATCAAAAAATGTAAAAAAAATTCAAAATAAATTCAATAATGGGATTGTAAAGGCATTTAAACCGAGTAATAAGGCTTTTCTAGGCATGAGTGACTATAAATGAACTTTTCTTGACAATGGATGGCTTTTGCTCCACGTTTCCCGAGGCAAACAATCAATTACAATATGTTTTAATCAAAAAATGTAAAAACAATTCAAAATAAATTCAATAATGGGATTATAAAGGCATTTAAATCGAGTAATAAGGCTTTTCTAGGCATGAGTGACTATAAATGAACTTTTCTTGACAATGGATGGCTTTTGCTCCACGTTTCCCAAGGTAAACAATAAATTACAATCTGTTTTAATCAAAAAATGTAAAAACAATTCAAAATAAATTCAATAATGGGATTATAAAGGCATTTAAATCGAGTAATAAGGCTTTTCTAGGCATGAGTGACTATAAATGAACTTTTCTTGACAATGGATGGCTTTTGCTCCACGTTTCCCAAGGTAAACAATTAATTACAATCTGTTTTAATAAAAAAATGTAAAAATAATTCAAAATAAATTCAATAATGGGATTATAAAGGCATTTAAACCGAGTAATAAGGCTTTTCTAGGCATGAGTGACTATAAATGATGTTTTCTTGACAATCGATAGCTTTCGTTCCATGTTTCCCGAGATAAACAATCTATTACAATCTGTTTTAATCAAAAAATGTAAAAAAAATTCAAAATAAATTCAATAATGGGATTATAAAAGCATTTAAACCGAGTAATAAGGCTTTTCTAGGCATGAGTGACTATAAATGAACTTTTCTTGACAATGGATGGCTTTTGCTCCACGTTTCCCGAGGCAAACAATCAATTACAATATGTTTTAATCAAAAAATGTAAAAACAATTCAAAATAAATTCAATAATGGGATTGTAAAGGCATTTAAACCGAGTAATAAGGCTTTTCTAGGCATGAGTGACTATAAATGATCTTTTCTTGACAATGGATGGCTTTCGTTCCATGTTTCCCGAGATAAACAATCTATTACAACCTGTTTTAATCAAAAAATGTAAAAAAAATTCAAAATAAATTCAATAATGGGATTGTAAAGGCATTTAAACCGAGTAATAAGGCTTTTCTAGGCATGAGTGACTATAAATGATGTTTTCTTGACAATCGATAGCTTTCGTTCCATGTTTCCCGAGATAAACAATCTATTACAACTTGTTTTAATCAAAAACTGTAAAAAAAATTCAAAATAAATTCAATAATGGGATTATAAAAGCATTTAAACCGAGTAATAAGGCTTTTCTAGGCATGAGTGACTATAAATGAACTTTTCTTGACAATGGATGGCTTTTGCTCCACGTTTCCCGAGGCAAACAATCAATTACAATATGTTTTAATAAAAAAATGTAAAAATAATTCAAACTAAATTCAATAATGGGATTATAAGGGCATTTAAACCGAGTAATAGGGCTTTTCTAGGCATGAGTGACTATAAATGATGTTTTCTTGACAATCGATAGCTTTCGTTCCATGTTTCCCGAGATAAACAATCTATTACAATCTGTTTTAATCAAAAAATGTAAAAAAAATTCAAAATAAATTCAATAATGGGATTATAAAAGCATTTAAACCGAGTAATAAGGCTTTTCTAGGCATGAGTGACTATAAATGAACTTTTCTTGACAGTGGATGGCTTTTGCTCCACGTTTCCCGAGGCAAACAATCAATTACAATATGTTTTAATAAAAAAATGTAAAAATAATTCAAAATAAATTCAATAATGGGATTATAAGGGCATTTAAACCGAGTAATAAGGCTTTTCTAGGCATGAGTGACTATAAATGAACTTTTCTTGACAATGGATGGCTTTTGCTCCACGTTTCCCGAGTCAAACAATCAATTACAATATGTTTTAATCAAAAAATGTAAAAACAATTCAAAATAAATTCAATAATGGGATTATAAAGGCATTTAAATCGAGTAATAAGGCTTTTCTAGGCATGAGTGACTATAAATGAACTTTTCTTGACAATGGATGGCTTTTGCCCCACGTTTCCCAAGGTAAACAATTAATTACAATCTGTTTTAATAAAAAAATGTAAAAATAATTCAAAATAAATTCAATAATGGGATTATAAAGGCATTTAAACCGAGTAATAAGGCTTTTCTAGGCATGAGTGACTATAAATGATGTTTTCTTGACAATCGATAGCTTTCGTTCCATGTTTCCCGAGATAAACAATCTATTACAATCTGTTTTAATCAAAAAATGTAAAAAAAATTCAAAATAAATTCAATAATGGGATTATAAAAGCATTTAAACCGAGTAATAAGGCTTTTCTAGGCATGAGTGACTATAAATGAACTTTTCTTGACAATGGATGGCTTTTGCTCCACGTTTCCCGAGGCAAACAATCAATTACAATATGTTTTAATCAAAAAATGTAAAAACAATTCAAAATAAATTCAATAATGGGATTATAAAGGCATTTAAATCGAGTAATAAGGCTTTTCTAGGCATGAGTGACTATAAATGAACTTTTCTTGACAATGGATGGCTTTTGCTCCACGTTTCCCAAGGTAAACAATTAATTACAATCTGTTTTAATAAAAAAATGTAAAAATAATTCAAAATAAATTCAATAATGGGATTATAAAGGCATTTAAACCGAGTAATAAGGCTTTTCTAGGCATGAGTGACTATAAATGATGTTTTCTTGACAATCGATAGCTTTCGTTCCATGTTTCCCGAGATAAACAATCTATTACAATCTGTTTTAATCAAAAAATGTAAAAAAAATTCAAAATAAATTCAATAATGGGATTATAAAAGAATTTAAACCGAGTAATAAGGCTTTTCTAGGCATGACTGACTATAAATGAACTTTTCTTGACAATGGATGGCTTTTGCTCCACGTTTCCCGAGGCAAACAATCAATTACAATATGTTTTAATAAAAAAATGTAAAAATAATTCAAAATAAATTTAATAATGGGATTATAAGGGCATTTAAACCGAGTAATAAGGCTTTTCTAGGCATGAGTGACTATAAATGATCTTTTCTTGACAATGGATGGCTTTCGTTCCATGTTTCCCGAGATAAACAATCTATTACAACCTGTTTTAATCAAAAAATGTAAAAAAAATTCAAAATAAATTCAATAATGGGATTGTAAAGGCATTTAAACCGAGTAATAAGGCTTTTCTAGGCATGAGTGACTATAAATGAACTTTTCTTGACAATGGATGGCTTTTGCTCCACGTTTCCCGAGGCAAACAATCAATTACAATATGTTTTAATCAAAAAATGTAAAAACAATTCAAAATAAATTCAATAATGGGATTATAAAGGCATTTAAATCGAGTAATAAGGCTTTTCTAGGCATGAGTGACTATAAATGAACTTTTCTTGACAATGGATGGCTTTTGCTCCACGTTTCCCAAGGTAAACAATTAATTACAATCTGTTTTAATAAAAAAATGTAAAAATAATTCAAAATAAATTCAATAATGGGATTATAAAGGCATTTAAACCGAGTAATAAGGCTTTTCTAGGCATGAGTGACTATAAATGATGTTTTCTTGACAATCGATAGCTTTCGTTCCATGTTTCCCGAGATAAACAATCTATTACAATCTGTTTTAATCAAAAAATGTAAAAAAAATTCAAAATAAATTCAATAATGGGATTATAAAAGAATTTAAACCGAGTAATAAGGCTTTTCTAGGCATGACTGACTATAAATGAACTTTTCTTGACAATGGATGGCTTTTGCTCCACGTTTCCCGAGGCAAACAATCAATTACAATATGTTTTAATAAAAAAATGTAAAAATAATTCAAAATAAATTTAATAATGGGATTATAAGGGCATTTAAACCGAGTAATAAGGCTTTTCTAGGCATGAGTGACTATAAATGATCTTTTCTTGACAATGGATGGCTTTCGTTCCATGTTTCCCGAGATAAACAATCTATTACAACCTGTTTTAATCAGAAAATGTAAAAAAAATTCAAAATAAATTCAATAATGGGATTGTAAAGGCATTTAAACCGAGTAATAAGGCTTTTCTAGGCATGAGTGACTATAAATGAACTTTTCTTGACAATGGATGGCTTTTGCTCCACGTTTCCCGAGGCAAACAATCAATTACAATATGTTTTAATCAAAAAATGTAAAAACAATTCAAAATAAATTCAATAATGGGATTATAAAGGCATTTAAATCGAGTAATAAGGCTTTTCTAGGCATGAGTGACTATAAATGAACTTTTCTTGACAATGGATGGCTTTTGCTCCACGTTTCCCAAGGTAAACAATAAATTACAATCTGTTTTAATCAAAAAATGTAAAAACAATTCAAAATAAATTCAATAATGGGATTATAAAGGCATTTAAATCGAGTAATAAGGCTTTTCTAGGCATGAGTGACTATAAATGAACTTTTCTTGACAATGGATGGCTTTTGCTCCACGTTTCCCAAGGTAAACAATTAATTACAATCTGTTTTAATAAAAAAATGTAAAAATAATTCAAAATAAATTCAATAATGGGATTATAAAGGCATTTAAACCGAGTAATAAGGCTTTTCTAGGCATGAGTGACTATAAATGATGTTTTCTTGACAATCGATAGCTTTCGTTCCATGTTTCCCGAGATAAACAATCTATTACAATCTGTTTTAATCAAAAAATGTAAAAAAAATTCAAAATAAATTCAATAATGGGATTATAAAAGCATTTAAACCGAGTAATAAGGCTTTTCTAGGCATGAGTGACTATAAATGAACTTTTCTTGACAATGGATGGCTTTTGCTCCACGTTTCCCGAGGCAAACAATCAATTACAATATGTTTTAATCAAAAAATGTAAAAACAATTCAAAATAAATTCAATAATGGGATTGTAAAGGCATTTAAACCGAGTAATAAGGCTTTTCTAGGCATGAGTGACTATAAATGATCTTTTCTTGACAATGGATGGCTTTCGTTCCATGTTTCCCGAGATAAACAATCTATTACAACCTGTTTTAATCAAAAAATGTAAAAAAAATTCAAAATAAATTCAATAATGGGATTGTAAAGGCATTTAAACCGAGTAATAAGGCTTTTCTAGGCATGAGTGACTATAAATGATGTTTTCTTGACAATCGATAGCTTTCGTTCCATGTTTCCCGAGATAAACAATCTATTACAATTTGTTTTAATCAAAAAATGTAAAAAAAATTCAAAATAAATTCAATAATGGGATTATAAAAGCATTTAAACCGAGTAATAAGGCTTTTCTAGGCATGAGTGACTATAAATGAACTTTTCTTGACAATGGATGGCTTTTGCTCCACGTTTCCCGAGGCAAACAATCAATTACAATATGTTTTAATAAAAAAATGTAAAAATAATTCAAAATAAATTCAATAATGGGATTATAAGGGCATTTAAACCGAGTAATAGGGCTTTTCTAGGCATGAGTGACTATAAATGATGTTTTCTTGACAATCGATAGCTTTCGTTCCATGTTTCCCGAGATAAACAATCTATTACAATCTGTTTTAATCAAAAAATGTAAAAAAAATTCAAAATAAATTCAATAATGGGATTATAAAAGCATTTAAACCGAGTAATAAGGCTTTTCTAGGCATGAGTGACTATAAATGAACTTTTCTTGACAGTGGATGGCTTTTGCTCCACGTTTCCCGAGGCAAACAATCAATTACAATATGTTTTAATAAAAAAATGTAAAAATAATTCAAAATAAATTCAATAATGGGATTATAAGGGCATTTAAACCGAGTAATAAGGCTTTTCTAGGCATGAGTGACTATAAATGAACTTTTCTTGACAATGGATGGCTTTTGCTCCACGTTTCCCGAGGCAAACAATCAATTACAATATGTTTTAATCAAAAAATGTAAAAACAATTCAAAATAAATTCAATAATGGGATTATAAAGGCATTTAAATCGAGTAATAAGGCTTTTCTAGGCATGAGTGACTATAAATGAACTTTTCTTGACAATGGATGGCTTTTGCTCCACGTTTCCCAAGGTAAACAATTAATTACAATCTGTTTTAATAAAAAAATGTAAAAATAATTCAAAATAAATTCAATAATGGGATTATAAAGGCATTTAAACCGAGTAATAAGGCTTTTCTAGGCATGAGTGACTATAAATGATGTTTTCTTGACAATCGATAGCTTTCGTTCCATGTTTCCCGAGATAAACAATCTATTACAATCTGTTTTAATCAAAAAATGTAAAAAAAATTCAAAATAAATTCAATAATGGGATTATAAAAGCATTTAAACCGAGTAATAAGGCTTTTCTAGGCATGAGTGACTATAAATGAACTTTTCTTGACAATGGATGGCTTTTGCTCCACGTTTCCCGAGGCAAACAATCAATTACAATATGTTTTAATCAAAAAATGTAAAAACAATTCAAAATAAATTCAATAATGGGATTATAAAGGCATTTAAATCGAGTAATAAGGCTTTTCTAGGCATGAGTGACTATAAATGAACTTTTCTTGACAATGGATGGCTTTTGCTCCACGTTTCCCAAGGTAAACAATTAATTACAATCTGTTTTAATAAAAAAATGTAAAAATAATTCAAAATAAATTCAATAATGGGATTATAAAGGCATTTAAACCGAGTAATAAGGCTTTTCTAGGCATGAGTGACTATAAATGATGTTTTCTTGACAATCGATAGCTTTCGTTCCATGTTTCCCGAGATAAACAATCTATTACAATCTGTTTTAATCAAAAAATGTAAAAAAAATTCAAAATAAATTCAATAATGGGATTATAAAAGAATTTAAACCGAGTAATAAGGCTTTTCTAGGCATGAGTGACTATAAATGAACTTTTCTTGACAATGGATGGCTTTTGCTCCACGTTTCCCGAGGCAAACAATCAATTACAATATGTTTTAATAAAAAAATGTAAAAATAATTCAAAATAAATTTAATAATGGGATTATAAGGGCATTTAAACCGAGTAATAAGGCTTTTCTAGGCATGAGTGACTATAAATGATCTTTTCTTGACAATGGATGGCTTTCGTTCCATGTTTCCCGAGATAAACAATCTATTACAACCTGTTTTAATCAAAAAATGTAAAAAAAATTCAAAATAAATTCAATAATGGGATTGTAAAGGCATTTAAACCGAGTAATAAGGCTTTTCTAGGCATGAGTGACTATAAATGAACTTTTCTTGACAATGGATGGCTTTTGCTCCACGTTTCCCGAGGCAAACAATCAATTACAATATGTTTTAATCAAAAAATGTAAAAACAATTCAAAATAAATTCAATAATGGGATTATAAAGGCATTTAAATCGAGTAATAAGGCTTTTCTAGGCATGAGTGACTATAAATGAACTTTTCTTGACAATGGATGGCTTTTGCTCCACGTTTCCCAAGGTAAACAATAAATTACAATCTGTTTTAATCAAAAAATGTAAAAACAATTCAAAATAAATTCAATAATGGGATTATAAAGGCATTTAAATCGAGTAATAAGGCTTTTCTAGGCATGAGTGACTATAAATGAACTTTTCTTGACAATGGATGGCTTTTGCTCCACGTTTCCCAAGGTAAACAATTAATTACAATCTGTTTTAATAAAAAAATGTAAAAATAATTCAAAATAAATTCAATAATGGGATTATAAAGGCATTTAAACCGAGTAATAAGGCTTTTCTAGGCATGAGTGACTATAAATGATGTTTTCTTGACAATCGATAGCTTTCGTTCCATGTTTCCCGAGATAAACAATCTATTACAATCTGTTTTAATCAAAAAATGTAAAAAAAATTCAAAATAAATTCAATAATGGGATTATAAAAGCATTTAAACCGAGTAATAAGGCTTTTCTAGGCATGAGTGACTATAAATGAACTTTTCTTGACAATGGATGGCTTTTGCTCCACGTTTCCCGAGGCAAACAATCAATTACAATATGTTTTAATCAAAAAATGTAAAAACAATTCAAAATAAATTCAATAATGGGATTGTAAAGGCATTTAAACCGAGTAATAAGGCTTTTCTAGGCATGAGTGACTATAAATGATCTTTTCTTGACAATGGATGGCTTTCGTTCCATGTTTCCCGAGATAAACAATCTATTACAACCTGTTTTAATCAAAAAATGTAAAAAAAATTCAAAATAAATTCAATAATGGGATTGTAAAGGCATTTAAACCGAGTAATAAGGCTTTTCTAGGCATGAGTGACTATAAATGATGTTTTCTTGACAATCGATAGCTTTCGTTCCATGTTTCCCGAGATAAACAATCTATTACAATTTGTTTTAATCAAAAAATGTAAAAAAAATTCAAAATAAATTCAATAATGGGATTATAAAAGCATTTAAACCGAGTAATAAGGCTTTTCTAGGCATGAGTGACTATAAATGAACTTTTCTTGACAATGGATGGCTTTTGCTCCACGTTTCCCGAGGCAAACAATCAATTACAATATGTTTTAATAAAAAAATGTAAAAATAATTCAAAATAAATTCAATAATGGGATTATAAGGGCATTTAAACCGAGTAATAGGGCTTTTCTAGGCATGAGTGACTATAAATGATGTTTTCTTGACAATCGATAGCTTTCGTTCCATGTTTCCCGAGATAAACAATCTATTACAATCTGTTTTAATCAAAAAATGTAAAAAAAATTCAAAATAAATTCAATAATGGGATTATAAAAGCATTTAAACCGAGTAATAAGGCTTTTCTAGGCATGAGTGACTATAAATGAACTTTTCTTGACAGTGGATGGCTTTTGCTCCACGTTTCCCGAGGCAAACAATCAATTACAATATGTTTTAATAAAAAAATGTAAAAATAATTCAAAATAAATTCAATAATGGGATTATAAGGGCATTTAAACCGAGTAATAAGGCTTTTCTAGGCATGAGTGACTATAAATGAACTTTTCTTGACAATGGATGGCTTTTGCTCCACGTTTCCCGAGGCAAACAATCAATTACAATATGTTTTAATCAAAAAATGTAAAAACAATTCAAAATAAATTCAATAATGGGATTATAAAGGCATTTAAATCGAGTAATAAGGCTTTTCTAGGCATGAGTGACTATAAATGAACTTTTCTTGACAATGGATGGCTTTTGCTCCACGTTTCCCAAGGTAAACAATTAATTACAATCTGTTTTAATAAAAAAATGTAAAAAAAATTCAAAATAAATTCAATAATGGGATTATAAAGGCATTTAAACCGAGTAATAAGGCTTTTCTAGGCATGAGTGACTATAAATGATGTTTTCTTGACAATCGATAGCTTTCGTTCCATGTTTCCCGAGATAAACAATCTATTACAATCTGTTTTAATCAAAAAATGTAAAAAAAATTCAAAATAAATTCAATAATGGGATTATAAAAGCATTTAAACCGAGTAATAAGGCTTTTCTAGGCATGAGTGACTATAAATGAACTTTTCTTGACAATGGATGGCTTTTGCTCCACGTTTCCCGAGGCAAACAATCAATTACAATATGTTTTAATCAAAAAATGTAAAAACAATTCAAAATAAATTCAATAATGGGATTATAAAGGCATTTAAATCGAGTAATAAGGCTTTTCTAGGCATGAGTGACTATAAATGAACTTTTCTTGACAATGGATGGCTTTTGCTCCACGTTTCCCAAGGTAAACAATTAATTACAATCTGTTTTAATAAAAAAATGTAAAAATAATTCAAAATAAATTTAATAATGGGATTATAAAGGCATTTAAACCGAGTAATAAGGCTTTTCTAGGCATGAGTGACTATAAATGATGTTTTCTTGACAATCGATAGCTTTCGTTCCATGTTTCCCGAGATAAACAATCTATTACAATCTGTTTTAATCAAAAAATGTAAAAAAAATTCAAAATAAATTCAATAATGGGATTATAAAAGAATTTAAACCGAGTAATAGGGCTTTTCTAGGCATGAGTGACTATAAATGAACTTTTCTTGACAATGGATGGCTTTTGCTCCACGTTTCCCGAGGCAAACAATCAATTACAATATGTTTTAATAAAAAAATGTAAAAATAATTCAAAATAAATTCAATAATGGGATTATAAGGGCATTTAAACCGAGTAATAAGGCTTTTCTAGGCATGAGTGACTATAAATGATCTTTTCTTGACAATGGATGGCTTTCGTTCCATGTTTCCCGAGATAAACAATCTATTACAACCTGTTTTAATCAAAAAATGTAAAAAAAATTCAAAATAAATTCAATAATGGGATTGTAAAGGCATTTAAACCGAGTAATAAGGCTTTTCTAGGCATGAGTGACTATAAATGAACTTTTCTTGACAATGGATGGCTTTTGCTCCACGTTTCCCGAGGCAAACAATCAATTACAATATGTTTTAATCAAAAAATGTAAAAACAATTCAAAATAAATTCAATAATGGGATTATAAAGGCATTTAAATCGAGTAATAAGGCTTTTCTAGGCATGAGTGACTATAAATGAACTTTTCTTGACAATGGATGGCTTTTGCTCCACGTTTCCCAAGGTAAACAATAAATTACAATCTGTTTTAATCAAAAAATGTAAAAACAATTCAAAATAAATTCAATAATGGGATTATAAAGGCATTTAAATCGAGTAATAAGGCTTTTCTAGGCATGAGTGACTATAAATGAACTTTTCTTGACAATGGATGGCTTTTGCTCCACGTTTCCCAAGGTAAACAATTAATTACAATCTGTTTTAATAAAAAAATGTAAAAATAATTCAAAATAAATTCAATAATGGGATTATAAAGGCATTTAAACCGAGTAATAAGGCTTTTCTAGGCATGAGTGACTATAAATGATGTTTTCTTGACAATCGATAGCTTTCGTTCCATGTTTCCCGAGATAAACAATCTATTACAATCTGTTTTAATCAAAAAATGTAAAAAAAATTCAAAATAAATTCAATAATGGGATTATAAAAGCATTTAAACCGAGTAATAAGGCTTTTCTAGGCATGAGTGACTATAAATGAACTTTTCTTGACAATGGATGGCTTTTGCTCCACGTTTCCCGAGGCAAACAATCAATTACAATATGTTTTAATCAAAAAATGTAAAAACAATTCAAAATAAATTCAATAATGGGATTGTAAAGGCATTTAAACCGAGTAATAAGGCTTTTCTAGGCATGAGTGACTATAAATGATCTTTTCTTGACAATGGATGGCTTTCGTTCCATGTTTCCCGAGATAAACAATCTATTACAACCTGTTTTAATCAAAAAATGTAAAAAAAATTCAAAATAAATTCAATAATGGGATTGTAAAGGCATTTAAACCGAGTGATAAGGCTTTTCTAGGCATGAGTGACTATAAATGATGTTTTCTTGACAATCGATAGCTTTCGTTCCATGTTTCCCGAGATAAACAATCTATTACAATTTGTTTTAATCAAAAAATGTAAAAAGAATTCAAAATAAATTCAATAATGGGATTATAAAAGCATTTAAACCGAGTAATAAGGCTTTTCTAGGCATGAGTGACTATAAATGAACTTTTCTTGACAATGGATGGCTTTTGCTCCACGTTTCCCGAGGCAAACAATCAATTACAATATGTTTTAATAAAAAAATGTAAAAATAATTCAAAATAAATTCAATAATGGGATTATAAGGGCATTTAAACCGAGTAATATGGCTTTTCTAGGCATGAGTGACTATAAATAATCTTTTCTTGACAATGGATGGCTTTCGTTCCATGTTTCCCGAGATAAACAATCTATTACAATCTGTTTTAATCAAAAACTGTAAAAAAAAATCAAAATAAATTCAATAATGGGATTATAAAGGCATTTAAACCGAGTAATAAGGCTTCTCTAGGCATGAGTGACTATAAATGAACTTTTCTTGACAATGGATGGCTTTTGCTCCACGTTTCTCGAGGCAAACAATCAATTACAATATGTTTTAATCAAAAAATGTAAAAACAATTCAAAATAAATTCAATAATGGGATTATAAAGGCATTTAAATCGAGTAATAAGGCTTTTCTAGGCATGAGTGACTATAAATGATCTTTTCTTGACAATGGATGGCTTTCGTTCCATGTTTCCCGAGATAAACAATCAATTACAATCTGTTTTAATCAAAAACTGTAAAAAAAAATCGAAATAAATTCAATAATGGGATTATAAAGGCATTTAAACCGAGTAATAAGGCTTTTCTAGGCATGAGTGACTATAAATGATCTTTTCTTGACAATGGATGGCTTTTGCTCCACGTTTCCCGAGGCAAATGATTAATTACAATATGTTTTAATCAAAAAATGTAAAAACAATTCAAAATAAATTCAATAATGGGATTATAAAGGCATTTAAATCGAGTAATAAGGCTTTTCTAGGCATGAGTGACTATAAATGATCTTTTCTTGACAATGGATGGCTTTCGTTCCATGTTTCCCGAGATAAACAATCTATTACAATCTGTTTTAATCAAAAACTGTAAAAAAAAATCAAAATAAATTCAATAATGGGATTATAAAGGCATTTAAACCGAGTAATAAGGCTTTTCTAGGCATGAGTGACTATAAATGAACTTTTCTTGACAATGGATGGCTTTTGCTCCACGTTTCCCGAGGCAAACAATCAATTACAATATGTTTTAATCAAAAAATGTAAAAACAATTCAAAATAAATTCAATAATGGGATTATAAAGGCATTTAAATCGAGTAATAAGGCTTTTCTAGGCATGAGTGACTATAAATGAACTTTTCTTGACAATGGATGGCTTTTGCTCCACGTTTCCCGAGGCAACCAATCAATTACAATCTGTTTTAATCAAAAAATGTAAAAACAATTCAAAATAAATTCAATAATGGGATTATAAAGGCATTTAAACCGAGTTATAAGGCTTTTCTAGGCATGAGTGACTATAAATGAACTTTTCTTGACAATGGATGGCTTTTGCTCCACGTTTCCCGAGGCAACCAATCAATTACAATCTGTTTTAATCAAAAAATGTAAAAACAATTCAAAATAAATTCAATAATGGGATTATAAAGGCATTTAAACCGAGTTATAAGGCTTTTCTAGGCATGAGTGACTATAAATGAACTTTTCTTGACAATGGATGGCTTTTGCTCCACGTTTCCCAAGGTAAACAATTAATTACAATCTGTTTTAATAAAAAAATGTAAAAATAATTCAAAATAAATTCAATAATGGGATTATAAAGGCATTTAAACCGAGTAATAAGGCTTTTCTAGGCATGAGTGACTATAAATGATGTTTTCTTGACAATCGATAGCTTTCGTTCCATGTTTCCCGAGATAAACAATCTATTACAATCTGTTTTAATCAAAAAATGTAAAAAAAATTCAAAATAAATTCAATAATGGGATTATAAAAGCATTTAAACCGAGTAATAAGGCTTTTCTAGGCATGAGTGACTATAAATGAACTTTTCTTGACAATGGATGGCTTTTGCTCCACGTTTCCCGAGGCAAACAATCAATTACAATATGTTTTAATCAAAAAATGTAAAAACAATTCAAAATAAATTCAATAATGGGATTGTAAAGGCATTTAAACCGAGTAATAAGGCTTTTCTAGGCATGAGTGACTATAAATGATCTTTTCTTGACAATGGATGGCTTTCGTTCCATGTTTCCCGAGATAAACAATCTATTACAACCTGTTTTAATCAAAAAATGTAAAAAAAATTCAAAATAAATTCAATAATGGGATTGTAAAGGCATTTAAACCGAGTAATAAGGCTTTTCTAGGCATGAGTGACTATAAATGATGTTTTCTTGACAATCGATAGCTTTCGTTCCATGTTTCCCGAGATAAACAATCTATTACAATCTGTTTTAATCAAAAAATGTAAAAAAAATTCAAAATAAATTCAATAATGGGATTATAAAAGCATTTAAACCGAGTAATAAGGCTTTTCTAGGCATGAGTGACTATAAATGAACTTTTCTTGACAATGGATGGCTTTTGCTCCACGTTTCCCGAGGCAAACAATCAATTACAATATGTTTTAATAAAAAAATGTAAAAATAATTCAAAATAAATTCAATAATGGGATTATAAGGGCATTTAAACCGAGTAATAAGGCTTTTCTAGGCATGAGTGACTATAAATGAACTTTTCTTGACAATGGATGGCTTTTGCTCCACGTTTCCCGAGGCAAACAATCAATTACAATATGTTTTAATCAAAAAATGTAAAAACAATTCAAAATAAATTCAATAATGGGATTATAAAGGCATTTAAATCGAGTAATAAGGCTTTTCTAGGCATGAGTGACTATAAATGAACTTTTCTTGACAATGGATGGCTTTTGCTCCGCGTTTCCCAAGGTAAACAATTAATTACAATCTGTTTTAATAAAAAAATGTAAAAATAATTCAAAATAAATTCAATAATGGGATTATAAAGGCATTTAAACCGAGTAATAAGGCTTTTCTAGGCATGAGTGACTATAAATGATGTTTTCTTGACAATCGATAGCTTTCGTTCCATGTTTCCCGAGATAAACAATCTATTACAATCTGTTTTAATCAAAAAATGTAAAAAAAATTCAAAATAAATTCAATAATGGGATTATAAAAGCATTTAAACCGAGTAATAAGGCTTTTCTAGGCATGAGTGACTATGAATGAACTTTTCTTGACAATGGATGGCTTTTGCTCCACGTTTCCCGAGGCAAACAATCAATTACAATATGTTTTAATCAAAAAATGTAAAAACAATTCAAAATAAATTCAATAATGGGATTATAAAGCCATTTAAATCGAGTAATAAGGCTTATCTAGGCATGAGTGACTATAAATGAACTTTTCTTGACAATGGATGGCTTTTGCTCCACGTTTCCCGAGGCAAACAATCAATTACAATATGTTTTAATCAAAAAATGTAAAAACAATTCAAAATAAATTCAATAATGGGATTATAAAGGCATTTAAATCGAGTAATAAGGCTTTTCTAGGCATGAGTGACTATAAATGAACTTTTCTTGACAATGGATGGCTTTTGCTCCACGTTTTCCGAGGCAAACAATCAATTACAATCTGTTTTAATAAAAAAATGTAAAAATAATTCAAAATAAATTCAATAATGGGATTATAAAGGCATTTAAACCGAGTAATAAGGCTTTTCTAGGCATGAGTGACTATAAATGATGTTTTCTTGACAATGGATGGCTTTCGTTCCATGTTTCCCGAGATAAACAATCTATTACAATCTGTTTTAATCAAAAAATGTAAAAAAAATTCAAAATAAATTCAATAATGGGATTATAAAAGCATTTAAACCGAGTAAGAAGGCTTTTCTAGGCATGAGTGACTATAAATGATCTTTTTTGACAATGGATGGCTTTTGTTCCATGTTTCCCGAGATAAACAATCTATTACAATCTGTTTTAATCAAAAACTGTAAAAAAAATCAAAATAAATTCAATAATGAGATTATAAAGGCATTTAAACCGAGTAATAAGGCTTCTCTAGGCATGAGTGACTATAAATGAACTTTTCTTGACAATGGATGGCTTTTGCTCCACGTTTCCCGAGGCAAACAATCAATTACAATATGTTTTAATCAAAAAATGTAAAAACAATTCAAAATAAATTCAATAATGGGATTATAAAAGCATTTAAACCGAGTAATAAGGCTTTTCTAGGCATGAGTGACTATAAATGGTCTTTCTTGACAATGGATTGCTTTCGTTCCATGTTTCCCGAGATAAACAATCTATTACAATCTGTTTTAATCAAAAAATGTAAAAAAAAATCAAAATAAATTCAATAATGGGATTGTAAAGGCATTTAAACCGAGTAATAAGGCTTCTCTAGGCATGAGTGACTATAAATGACCTTTTCTTGACAATGGATGGCATTTGCTCCATGTTTCCCAAGGCAAACAATCAATTACAATCTGTTTTAGTTAAAAAATGTAAAAACAATTCAAAATAAATTCAATAATGGGATTATAAAGGCATTTAAACCGAGTAATAAGGCTTTTCTAGGCATGAGTGACTATAAATGAACTTTTCTTGACAATGGATGGCTTTTGCTCCACGTTTCCCGAGGCAAACAATCAATTACAATCTGTTTTAATCAAAAAATATAAAAACAATTCAAAATAAATTCAATAATGGGATTATAAAGGCATTTAAACCGAGTAATAAGGCTTTTCTAGGCATGAGTGACTATGAATGAACTTTTCTTGACAATGGATGGCTTTTGCTCCACGTTTCCCGAGGCAAACAATCAATTACAATATGTTTTAATCAAAAAATGTAAAAACAATTCAAAATAAATTCAATAATGGGATTATAAAGGCATTTAAATCGAGTAATAAGGCTTATCTAGGCATGAGTGACTATAAATGAACTTTTCTTGACAATGGATGGCTTTTGCTCCACGTTTCCCGAGGCAAACAATCAATTACAATATGTTTTAATCAAAAAATGTAAAAACAATTCAAAATAAATTCAATAATGGGATTATAAAGGCATTTAAATCGAGTAATAAGGCTTTTCTAGGCATGAGTGACTATAAATGAACTTTTCTTGACAATGGATGGCTTTTGCTCCACGTTTTCCGAGGCAAACAATCAATTACAATCTGTTTTAATAAAAAAATGTAAAAATAATTCAAAATAAATTCAATAATGGGATTATAAAGGCATTTAAACCGAGTAATAAGGCTTTTCTAGGCATGAGTGTATATAAATGATGTTTTCTTGACAATGGATGGCTTTCGTTCCATGTTTCCCGAGATAAACAATGTATTAGAATATTTTTTCATCAAAAAATGTAAAAAAAATTCAAATTAAATTCAATAATGGGATTATAAAGGCATTTAAATCGAGTAATAAGGCTTTTCTAGGCATGAGTGACTATAAATGAACTTTTCTTGACAATGGATGGCTTTTGCTCCACGTTTCCCGAGGCAAACAATCTATTACAATATGTTTTAATAAAAAAATGTAAAAATAATTCAAAATAAATTCAATAATGGGATTATAAGGGCATTTAAACCGAGTAATAAGGCTTTTCTCGGCATGAGTGACTATAAATGATCTTTTCTTGACAATGGATGGCTTTCGTTCCATGTTTCCCAAGATAAACAATCTATTACAACCTGTTTTAATCAAAAAATGTAAAAAAAATTCAAAATAAATTCAATAATGGGATTGTAAAGGCATTTAAACCGAGTAATAAGGCTTTTCTAGGCATGAGTGACTATAAATGATGTTTTCTTGACAATCGATAGCTTTCGTTCCATGTTTCCCGAGATAAACAATCTATTACAATTTGTTTTAATCAAAAAATGTAAAAAGAATTCAAAATAAATTCAATAATGGGATTATAAAAGCATTTAAACCGAGTAATAAGGCTTTTCTAGGCATGAGTGACTATAAATGAACTTTTCTTGACAATGGATGGCTTTTGCTCCACGTTTCCCGAGGCAAACAATCAATTACAATATGTTTTAATAAAAAAATGTAAAAATAATTCAAAATAAATTCAATAATGGGATTATAAGGGCATTTAAACCGAGTAATATGGCTTTTCTAGGCATGAGTGACTATAAATAATCTTTTCTTGACAATGGATGGCTTTCGTTCCATGTTTCCCGAGATAAACAATCTATTACAATCTGTTTTAATCAAAAACTGTAAAAAAAAATCAAAATAAATTCAATAATGGGATTATAAAGGCATTTAAACCGAGTAATAAGGCTTCTCTAGGCATGAGTGACTATAAATGAACTTTTCTTGACAATGGATGGCTTTTGCTCCACGTTTCTCGAGGCAAACAATCAATTACAATATGTTTTAATCAAAAAATGTAAAAACAATTCAAAATAAATTCAATAATGGGATTATAAAGGCATTTAAATCGAGTAATAAGGCTTTTCTAGGCATGAGTGACTATAAATGATCTTTTCTTGACAATGGATGGCTTTCGTTCCATGTTTCCCGAGATAAACAATCAATTACAATCTGTTTTAATCAAAAACTGTAAAAAAAAATCGAAATAAATTCAATAATGGGATTATAAAGGCATTTAAACCGAGTAATAAGGCTTTTCTAGGCATGAGTGACTATAAATGATCTTTTCTTGACAATGGATGGCTTTTGCTCCACGTTTCCCGAGGCAAATGATTAATTACAATATGTTTTAATCAAAAAATGTAAAAACAATTCAAAATAAATTCAATAATGGGATTATAAAGGCATTTAAATCGAGTAATAAGGCTTTTCTAGGCATGAGTGACTATAAATGAACTTTTCTTGACAATGGATGGCTTTTGCTCCACGTTTCCCAAGGTAAACAATTAATTACAATCTGTTTTAATAAAAAAATGTAAAAATAATTCAAAATAAATTCAATAATGGGATTATAAAGGCATTTAAACCGAGTAATAAGGCTTTTCTAGGCATGAGTGACTATAAATGATGTTTTCTTGACAATCGATAGCTTTCGTTCCATGTTTCCCGAGATAAACAATCTATTACAATCTGTTTTAATCAAAAAATGTAAAAAAAATTCAAAATAAATTCAATAATGGGATTATAAAAGCATTTAAACCGAGTAATAAGGCTTTTCTAGGCATGAGTGACTATAAATGATCTTTTCTTGACAATGGATGGCTTTCGTTCCATGTTTCCCGAGATAAACAATCTATTACAATCTGTTTTAATCAAAAACTGTAAAAAAAAATCAAAATAAATTCAATAATGGGATTATAAAGGCATTTAAACCGAGTAATAAGGCTTTTCTAGGCATGAGTGACTATAAATGAACTTTTCTTGACAATGGATGGCTTTTGCTCCACGTTTCCCGAGGCAAACAATCAATTACAATATGTTTTAATCAAAAAATGTAAAAACAATTCAAAATAAATTCAATAATGGGATTATAAAGGCATTTAAACCGAGTAATAAGGCTTTTCTAGGCATGAGTGACTATAAATGAACTTTTCTTGACAATGGATGGCTTTTGCTCCACGTTTCCCGAGGCAAACAATCAATTACAATATGTTTTAATCAAAAAATGTAAAAACAATTCAAAATAAATTCAATAATGGGATTATAAAGGCATTTAAACCGAGTTATAAGGCTTTTCTAGGCATGAGTGAATATAAATGAACTTTTCTTGACAATGGATGGCTTTTGCTCCACGTTTCCCGAGGCAACCAATCAATTACAATCTGTTTTAATCAAAAAATGTAAAAACAATTCAAAATAAATTCAATAATGGGATTATAAAGGCATTTAAACCGAGTTATAAGGCTTTTCTAGGCATGAGTGACTATAAATGAACTTTTCTTGACAATGGATGGCTTTTGCTCCACGTTTCCCAAGGTAAACAATTAATTACAATCTGTTTTAATAAAAAAATGTAAAAATAATTCAAAATAAATTCAATAATGGGATTATAAAGGCATTTAAACCGAGTAATAAGGCTTTTCTAGGCATGAGTGACTATAAATGATGTTTTCTTGACAATCGATAGCTTTCGTTCCATGTTTCCCGAGATAAACAATCTATTACAATCTGTTTTAATCAAAAAATGTAAAAAAAATTCAAAATAAATTCAATAATGGGATTATAAAAGCATTTAAACCGAGTAATAAGGCTTTTCTAGGCATGAGTGACTATAAATGAACTTTTCTTGACAATGGATGGCTTTCGTTCCATGTTTCCCGAGATAAACAATCTATTACAATCTGTTTTAATCAAAAACTGTAAAAAAAAATCAAAATAAATTCAATAATGGGATTATAAAGGCATTTAAACCGAGTAATAAGGCTTTTCTAGGCATGAGTGACTATAAATGAACTTTTCTTGACAATGGATGGCTTTTGCTCCACGTTTCCCGAGGCAAACAATCAATTACAATATGTTTTAATCAAAAAATGTAAAAACAATTCAAAATAAATTCAATAATGGGATTATAAAGGCATTTAAATCGAGTAATAAGGCTTTTCTAGGCATGAGTGACTATAAATGAACTTTTCTTGACAATGGATGGCTTTTGCTCGACGTTTCCCGAGGCAACCAATCAATTACAATCTGTTTTAATCAAAAAATGTAAAAACAATTCAAAATAAATTCAATAATGGGATTATAAAGGCATTTAAACCGAGTTATAAGGCTTTTCTAGGCATGAGTGACTATAAATGAACTTTTCTTGACAATGGATGGCTTTTGCTCCACGTTTCCCGAGGCAACCAATCAATTACAATCTGTTTTAATCAAAAAATGTAAAAACAATTCAAAATAAATTCAATAATGGGATTATAAAGGCATTTAAACCGAGTTATAAGGCTTTTCTAGGCATGAGTGACTATAAATGAACTTTTCTTGACAATGGATGGCTTTTGCTCCACGTTTCCCAAGGTAAACAATTAATTACAATCTGTTTTAATAAAAAAATGTAAAAATAATTCAAAATAAATTCAATAATGGGATTATAAAGGCATTTAAACCGAGTAATAAGGCTTTTCTAGGCATGAGTGACTATAAATGATGTTTTCTTGACAATCGATAGCTTTCGTTCCATGTTTCCCGAGATAAACAATCTATTACAATCTGTTTTAATCAAAAAATGTAAAAAAAATTCAAAATAAATTCAATAATGGGATTATAAAAGCATTTAAACCGAGTAATAAGGCTTTTCTAGGCATGAGTGACTATAAATGAACTTTTCTTGACAATGGATGGCTTTCGTTCCATGTTTCCCGAGATAAACAATCTATTACAATCTGTTTTAATCAAAAACTGTAAAAAAAAATCAAAATAAATTCAATAATGGGATTATAAAGGCATTTAAACCGAGTAATAAGGCTTTTCTAGGCATGAGTGACTATAAATGAACTTTTCTTGACAATGGATGGCTTTTGCTCCACGTTTCCCGAGGCAAACAATCAATTACAATATGTTTTAATCAAAAAATGTAAAAACAATTCAAAATAAATTCAATAATGGGATTATAAAGGCATTTAAATCGAGTAATAAGGCTTTTCTAGGCATGAGTGACTATAAATGAACTTTTCTTGACAATGGATGGCTTTTGCTCCACGTTTCCCGAGGCAAACAATCAATTACAATATGTTTTAATAAAAAAATGTAAAAATAATTCAAAATAAATTCAATAATGGGATTATAAGGGCATTTAAACCGAGTAATATGGCTTTTCTAGGCATGAGTGACTATAAATAATCTTTTCTTGACAATGGATGGCTTTCGTTCCATGTTTCCCGAGATAAACAATCTATTACAATCTGTTTTAATCAAAAACTGTAAAAAAAAATCAAAATAAATTCAATAATGGGATTATAAAGGCATTTAAACCGAGTAATAAGGCTTCTCTAGGCATGAGTGACTATAAATGAACTTTTCTTGACAATGGATGGCTTTTGCTCCACGTTTCTCGAGGCAAACAATCAATTACAATATGTTTTAATCAAAAAATGTAAAAACAATTCAAAATAAATTCAATAATGGGATTATAAAGGCATTTAAATCGAGTAATAAGGCTTTTCTAGGCATGAGTGACTATAAATGATCTTTTCTTGACAATGGATGGCTTTCGTTCCATGTTTCCCGAGATAAACAATCAATTACAATCTGTTTTAATCAAAAACTGTAAAAAAAAATCGAAATAAATTCAATAATGGGATTATAAAGGCATTTAAACCGAGTAATAAGGCTTTTCTAGGCATGAGTGACTATAAATGATCTTTTCTTGACAATGGATGGCTTTTGCTCCACGTTTCCCGAGGCAAATGATTAATTACAATATGTTTTAATCAAAAAATGTAAAAACAATTCAAAATAAATTCAATAATGGGATTATAAAGGCATTTAAATCGAGTAATAAGGCTTTTCTAGGCATGAGTGACTATAAATGAACTTTTCTTGACAATGGATGGCTTTTGCTCCACGTTTCCCAAGGTAAACAATTAATTACAATCTGTTTTAATAAAAAAATGTAAAAATAATTCAAAATAAATTCAATAATGGGATTATAAAGGCATTTAAACCGAGTAATAAGGCTTCTCTAGGCATGAGTGACTATAAATGATGTTTTCTTGACAATCGATAGCTTTCGTTCCATGTTTCCCGAGATAAACAATCTATTACAATCTGTTTTAATCAAAAAATGTAAAAAAAATTCAAAATAAATTCAATAATGGGATTATAAAAGCATTTAAACCGAGTAATAAGGCTTTTCTAGGCATGAGTGACTATAAATGATCTTTTCTTGACAATGGATGGCTTTCGTTCCATGTTTCCCGAGATAAACAATCTATTACAATCTGTTTTAATCAAAAACTGTAAAAAAAAATCAAAATAAATTCAATAATGGGATTATAAAGGCATTTAAACCGAGTAATAAGGCTTTTCTAGGCATGAGTGACTATAAATGAACTTTTCTTGACAATGGATGGCTTTTGCTCCACGTTTCCCGAGGCAAACAATCAATTACAATATGTTTTAATCAAAAAATGTAAAAACAATTCAAAATAAATTCAATAATGGGATTATAAAGGCATTTAAACCGAGTAATAAGGCTTTTCTAGGCATGAGTGACTATAAATGAACTTTTCTTGACAATGGATGGCTTTTGCTCCACGTTTCCCGAGGCAAACAATCAATTACAATATGTTTTAATCAAAAAATGTAAAAACAATTCAAAATAAATTCAATAATGGGATTATAAAGGCATTTAAACCGAGTTATAAGGCTTTTCTAGGCATGAGTGAATATAAATGAACTTTTCTTGACAATGGATGGCTTTTGCTCCACGTTTCCCGAGGCAACCAATCAATTACAATCTGTTTTAATCAAAAAATGTAAAAACAATTCAAAATAAATTCAATAATGGGATTATAAAGGCATTTAAACCGAGTTATAAGGCTTTTCTAGGCATGAGTGACTATAAATGAACTTTTCTTGACAATGGATGGCTTTTGCTCCACGTTTCCCAAGGTAAACAATTAATTACAATCTGTTTTAATAAAAAAATGTAAAAATAATTCAAAATAAATTCAATAATGGGATTATAAAGGCATTTAAACCGAGTAATAAGGCTTTTCTAGGCATGAGTGACTATAAATGATGTTTTCTTGACAATCGATAGCTTTCGTTCCATGTTTCCCGAGATAAACAATCTATTACAATCTGTTTTAATCAAAAAATGTAAAAAAAATTCAAAATAAATTCAATAATGGGATTATAAAAGCATTTAAACCGAGTAATAAGGCTTTTCTAGGCATGAGTGACTATAAATGAACTTTTCTTGACAATGGATGGCTTTCGTTCCATGTTTCCCGAGATAAACAATCTATTACAATCTGTTTTAATCAAAAACTGTAAAAAAAAATCAAAATAAATTCAATAATGGGATTATAAAGGCATTTAAACCGAGTAATAAGGCTTTTCTAGGCATGAGTGACTATAAATGAACTTTTCTTGACAATGGATGGCTTTTGCTCCACGTTTCCCGAGGCAAACAATCAATTACAATATGTTTTAATCAAAAAATGTAAAAACAATTCAAAATAAATTCAATAATGGGATTATAAAGGCATTTAAATCGAGTAATAAGGCTTTTCTAGGCATGAGTGACTATAAATGAACTTTTCTTGACAATGGATGGCTTTTGCTCCACGTTTCCCGAGGCAACCAATCAATTACAATCTGTTTTAATCAAAAAATGTAAAAACAATTCAAAATAAATTCAATAATGGGATTATAAAGGCATTTAAACCGAGTTATAAGGCTTTTCTAGGCATGAGTGACTATAAATGAACTTTTCTTGACAATGGATGGCTTTTGCTCCACGTTTCCCGAGGCAACCAATCAATTACAATCTGTTTTAATCAAAAAATGTAAAAACAATTCAAAATAAATTCAATAATGGGATTATAAAGGCATTTAAACCGAGTTATAAGGCTTTTCTAGGCATGAGTGACTATAAATGAACTTTTCTTGACAATGGATGGCTTTTGCTCCACGTTTCCCAAGGTAAACAATTAATTACAATCTGTTTTAATAAAAAAATGTAAAAATAATTCAAAATAAATTCAATAATGGGATTATAAAGGCATTTAAACCGAGTAATAAGGCTTTTCTAGGCATGAGTGACTATAAATGATGTTTTCTTGACAATCGATAGCTTTCGTTCCATGTTTCCCGAGATAAACAATCTATTACAATCTGTTTTAATCAAAAAATGTAAAAAAAATTCAAAATAAATTCAATAATGGGATTATAAAAGCATTTAAACCGAGTAATAAGGCTTTTCTAGGCATGAGTGACTATAAATGAACTTTTCTTGACAATGGATGGCTTTCGTTCCATGTTTCCCGAGATAAACAATCTATTACAATCTGTTTTAATCAAAAACTGTAAAAAAAAATCAAAATAAATTCAATAATGGGATTATAAAGGCATTTAAACCGAGTAATAAGGCTTTTCTAGGCATGAGTGACTATAAATGAACTTTTCTTGACAATGGATGGCTTTTGCTCCACGTTTCCCGAGGCAAACAATCAATTACAATATGTTTTAATCAAAAAATGTAAAAACAATTCAAAATAAATTCAATAATGGGATTATAAAGGCATTTAAATCGAGTAATAAGGCTTTTCTAGGCATGAGTGACTATAAATGAACTTTTCTTGACAATGGATGGCTTTTGCTCCACGTTTCCCGAGGCAACCAATCAATTACAATCTGTTTTAATCAAAAAATGTAAAAACAATTCAAAATAAATTCAATAATGGGATTATAAAGGCATTTAAACCGAGTTATAAGGCTTTTCTAGGCATGAGTGACTATAAATGAACTTTTCTTGACAATGGATGGCTTTTGCTCCACGTTTCCCGAGGCAACCAATCAATTACAATCTGTTTTAATCAAAAAATGTAAAAACAATTCAAAATAAATTCAATAATGGGATTATAAAGGCATTTAAACCGAGTTATAAGGCTTTTCTAGGCATGAGTGACTATAAATGAACTTTTCTTGACAATGGATGGCTTTTGCTCCACGTTTCCCAAGGTAAACAATTAATTACAATCTGTTTTAATAAAAAAATGTAAAAATAATTCAAAATAAATTCAATAATGGGATTATAAAGGCATTTAAACCGAGTAATAAGGCTTTTCTAGGCATGAGTGACTATAAATGATGTTTTCTTGACAATCGATAGCTTTCGTTCCATGTTTCCCGAGATAAACAATCTATTACAATCTGTTTTAATCAAAAAATGTAAAAAAAATTCAAAATAAATTCAATAATGGGATTATAAAAGCATTTAAACCGAGTAATAAGGCTTTTCTAGGCATGAGTGACTATAAATGAACTTTTCTTGACAATGGATGGCTTTTGCTCCACGTTTCCCGAGGCAAACAATCAATTACAATATGTTTTAATCAAAAAATGTAAAAACAATTCAAAATAAATTCAATAATGGGATTGTAAAGGCATTTAAACCGAGTAATAAGGCTTTTCTAGGCATGAGTGACTATAAATGATCTTTTCTTGACAATGGATGGCTTTCGTTCCATGTTTCCCGAGATAAACAATCTATTACAACCTGTTTTAATCAAAAAATGTAAAAAAAATTCAAAATAAATTCAATAATGGGATTGTAAAGGCATTTAAACCGAGTAATAAGGCTTTTCTAGGCATGAGTGACTATAAATGATGTTTTCTTGACAATCGATAGCTTTCGTTCCATGTTTCCCGAGATAAACAATCTATTACAATCTGTTTTAATCAAAAAATGTAAAAAAAATTCAAAATAAATTCAATAATGGGATTATAAAAGCATTTAAACCGAGTAATAAGGCTTTTCTAGGCATGAGTGACTATAAATGAACTTTTCTTGACAATGGATGGCTTTTGCTCCACGTTTCCCGAGGCAAACAATCAATTACAATATGTTTTAATAAAAAAATGTAAAAATAATTCAAAATAAATTCAATAATGGGATTATAAGGGCATTTAAACCGAGTAATAAGGCTTTTCTAGGCATGAGTGACTATAAATGAACTTTTCTTGACAATGGATGGCTTTTGCTCCACGTTTCCCGAGGCAAACAATCAATTACAATATGTTTTAATCAAAAAATGTAAAAACAATTCAAAATAAATTCAATAATGGGATTATAAAGGCATTTAAATCGAGTAATAAGGCTTTTCTAGGCATGAGTGACTATAAATGAACTTTTCTTGACAATGGATGGCTTTTTCTCCGCGTTTCCCAAGGTAAACAATTAATTACAATCTGTTTTAATAAAAAAATGTAAAAATAATTCAAAATAAATTCAATAATGGGATTATAAAGGCATTTAAACCGAGTAATAAGGCTTTTCTAGGCATGAGTGACTATAAATGATGTTTTCTTGACAATCGATAGCTTTCGTTCCATGTTTCCCGAGATAAACAATCTATTACAATCTGTTTTAATCAAAAAATGTAAAAAAAATTCAAAATAAATTCAATAATGGGATTATAAAAGCATTTAAACCGAGTAATAAGGCTTTTCTAGGCATGAGTGACTATAAATGAACTTTTCTTGACAATGGATGGCTTTTGCTCCACGTTTCCCGAGGCAAACAATCAATTACAATATGTTTTAATAAAAAAATGTAAAAATAATTCAAAATAAATTCAATAATGGGATTATAAGGGCATTTAAACCGAGTAATAAGGCTTTTCTAGGCATGAGTGACTATAAATGAACTTTTCTTGACAATGGATGGCTTTTGCTCCGCGTTTCCCAAGGTAAACAATTAATTACAATCTGTTTTAATAAAAAAATGTAAAAATAATTCAAAATAAATTCAATAATGGGATTATAAAGGCATTTAAACCGAGTAATAAGGCTTTTCTAGGCATGAGTGACTATAAATGATGTTTTCTTGACAATCGATAGCTTTCGTTCCATGTTTCCCGAGATAAACAATCTATTACAATCTGTTTTAATCAAAAAATGTAAAAAAAATTCAAAATAAATTCAATAATGGGATTATAAAAGCATTTAAACCGAGTAATAAGGCTTTTCTAGGCATGAGTGACTATAAATGAACTTTTCTTGACAATGGATGGCTTTTGCTCCACGTTTCCCGAGGCAAACAATCAATTACAATATGTTTTAATCAAAAAATGTAAAAACAATTCAAAATAAATTCAATAATGGGATTGTAAAGGCATTTAAACCGAGTAATAAGGCTTTTCTAGGCATGAGTGACTATAAATGATCTTTTCTTGACAATGGATGGCTTTCGTTCCATGTTTCCCGAGATAAACAATCTATTACAACCTGTTTTAATCAAAAAATGTAAAAAAAATTCAAAATAAATTCAATAATGGGATTGTAAAGGCATTTAAACCGAGTAATAAGGCTTTTCTAGGCATGAGTGACTATAAATGATGTTTTCTTGACAATCGATAGCTTTCGTTCCATGTTTCCCGAGATAAACAATCTATTACAATTTGTTTTAATCAAAAAATGTAAAAAGAATTCAAAATAAATTCAATAATGGGATTATAAAAGCATTTAAACCGAGTAATAAGGCTTTTCTAGGCATGAGTGACTATAAATGAACTTTTCTTGACAATGGATGGCTTTTGCTCCACGTTTCCCGAGGCAAACAATCAATTACAATATGTTTTAATAAAAAAATGTAAAAATAATTCAAAATAAATTCAATAATGGGATTATAAGGGCATTTAAACCGAGTAATAGGGCTTTTCTAGGCATGAGTGACTATAAATAATCTTTTCTTGACAATGGATGGCTTTCGTTCCATGTTTCCCGAGATAAACAATCTATTACAATCTGTTTTAATCAAAAACTGTAAAAAAAAATCAAAATAAATTCAATAATGGGATTATAAAGGCATTTAAACCGAGTAATAAGGCTTCTCTAGGCATGAGTGACTATAAATGAACTTTTCTTGACAATGGATGGCTTTTGCTCCACGTTTCTCGAGGCAAACAATCAATTACAATATGTTTTAATCAAAAAATGTAAAAACAATTCAAAATAAATTCAATAATGGGATTATAAAGGCATTTAAATCGAGTAATAAGGCTTTTCTAGGCATGAGTGACTATAAATGATCTTTTCTTGACAATGGATGGCTTTCGTTCCATGTTTCCCGAGATAAACAATCAATTACAATCTGTTTTAATCAAAAACTGTAAAAAAAAATCGATATAAATTCAATAATGGGATTATAAAGGCATTTAAACCGAGTAATAAGGCTTTTCTAGGCATGAGTGACTATAAATGATCTTTTCTTGACAATGGATGGCTTTTGCTCCACGTTTCCCGAGGCAAATGATTAATTACAATATGTTTTAATCAAAAAATGTAAAAACAATTCAAAATAAATTCAATAATGGGATTATAAAGGCATTTAAACCGAGTAATAAGGCTTTTCTAGGCATGAGTGACTATAAATGAACTTTTCTTGACAATGGATGGCTTTTGCTCCACGTTTCCCGAGGCAAACAATCAATTACAATATGTTTTAATCAAAAAATGTAAAAACAATTCAAAATAAATTCAATAATGGGATTATAAAGGCATTTAAACCGAGTTATAAGGCTTTTCTAGGCATGAGTGACTATAAATGAACTTTTCTTGACAATGGATGGCTTTTGCTCCACGTTTCCCGAGGCAACCAATCAATTACAATCTGTTTTAATCAAAAACTGTAAAAACAATTCAAAATAAATTCAATAATGGGATTATAAAGGCATTTAAACCGAGTAATAAGGCTTTTCTAGGCATGAGTGACTATAAATGAACTTTTCTTGACAATGGATGGCTTTTGCTCCACGTTTCCCGAGGCAAACAATCAATTACAATATGTTTTAATCAAAAACTGTAAAAAAAAATCAAAATAAATTCAATAATGGGATTATAAAGGCATTTAAACCGAGTAATAAGGCTTTTCTAGGCATGAGTGACTATAAATGAACTTTTCTTGACAATGGATGGCTTTTGCTCCACGTTTCCCGAGGCAAACAATCAATTACAATATGTTTTAATCAAAAAATGTAAAAACAATTCAAAATAAATTCAATAATGGGATTATAAAGGCATTTAAACCGAGTAATAAGGCTTTTCTAGGCATGAGTGACTATAAATGAACTTTTCTTGACAATGGATGGCTTTTGCTCCACGTTTCCCGAGGCAAACAATCAATTACAATATGTTTTAATCAAAAAATGTAAAAACAATTCAAAATAAATTCAATAATGGGATTATAAAGGCATTTAAACCGAGTTATAAGGCTTTTCTAGGCATGAGTGACTATAAATGAACTTTTCTTGACAATGGATGGCTTTTGCTCCACGTTTCCCGAGGCAACCAATCAATTACAATCTGTTTTAATCAAAAAATGTAAAAACAATTCAAAATAAATTCAATAATGGGATTATAAAGGCATTTAAACCGAGTTATAAGGCTTTTCTAGGCATGAGTGACTATAAATGAACTTTTCTTGACAATGGATGGCTTTTGCTCCACGTTTCCCAAGGTAAACAATTAATTACAATCTGTTTTAATAAAAAAATGTAAAAATAATTCAAAATAAATTCAATAATGGGATTATAAAGGCATTTAAACCGAGTAATAAGGCTTTTCTAGGCATGAGTGACTATAAATGATGTTTTCTTGACAATCGATAGCTTTCGTTCCATGTTTCCCGAGATAAACAATCTATTACAATCTGTTTTAATCAAAAAATGTAAAAAAAATTCAAAATAAATTCAATAATGGGATTATAAAAGCATTTAAACCGAGTAATAAGGCTTTTCTAGGCATGAGTGACTATAAATGAACTTTTCTTGACAATGGATGGCTTTCGTTCCATGTTTCCCGAGATAAACAATCTATTACAATCTGTTTTAATCAAAAACTGTAAAAAAAAATCAAAATAAATTCAATAATGGGATTATAAAGGCATTTAAACCGAGTAATAAGGCTTTTCTAGGCATGAGTGACTATAAATGAACTTTTCTTGACAATGGATGGCTTTTGCTCCACGTTTCCCGAGGCAAACAATCAATTACAATATGTTTTAATCAAAAAATGTAAAAACAATTCAAAATAAATTCAATAATGGGATTATAAAGGCATTTAAATCGAGTAATAAGGCTTTTCTAGGCATGAGTGACTATAAATGAACTTTTCTTGACAATGGATGGCTTTTGCTCCACGTTTCCCGAGGCAACCAATCAATTACAATCTGTTTTAATCAAAAAATGTAAAAACAATTCAAAATAAATTCAATAATGGGATTATAAAGGCATTTAAACCGAGTTATAAGGCTTTTCTAGGCATGAGTGACTATAAATGAACTTTTCTTGACAATGGATGGCTTTTGCTCCACGTTTCCCGAGGCAACCAATCAATTACAATCTGTTTTAATCAAAAAATGTAAAAACAATTCAAAATAAATTCAATAATGGGATTATAAAGGCATTTAAACCGAGTTATAAGGCTTTTCTAGGCATGAGTGACTATAAATGAACTTTTCTTGACAATGGATGGCTTTTGCTCCACGTTTCCCAAGGTAAACAATTAATTACAATCTGTTTTAATAAAAAAATGTAAAAATAATTCAAAATAAATTCAATAATGGGATTATAAAGGCATTTAAACCGAGTAATAAGGCTTTTCTAGGCATGAGTGACTATAAATGATGTTTTCTTGACAATCGATAGCTTTCGTTCCATGTTTCCCGAGATAAACAATCTATTACAATCTGTTTTAATCAAAAAATGTAAAAAAAATTCAAAATAAATTCAATAATGGGATTATAAAAGCATTTAAACCGAGTAATAAGGCTTTTCTAGGCATGAGTGACTATAAATGAACTTTTCTTGACAATGGATGGCTTTCGTTCCATGTTTCCCGAGATAAACAATCTATTACAATCTGTTTTAATCAAAAACTGTAAAAAAAAATCAAAATAAATTCAATAATGGGATTATAAAGGCATTTAAACCGAGTAATAAGGCTTTTCTAGGCATGAGTGACTATAAATGAACTTTTCTTGACAATGGATGGCTTTTGCTCCACGTTTCCCGAGGCAAACAATCAATTACAATATGTTTTAATCAAAAAATGTAAAAACAATTCAAAATAAATTCAATAATGGGATTATAAAGGCATTTAAATCGAGTAATAAGGCTTTTCTAGGCATGAGTGACTATAAATGAACTTTTCTTGACAATGGATGGCTTTTGCTCCACGTTTCCCGAGGCAACCAATCAATTACAATCTGTTTTAATCAAAAAATGTAAAAACAATTCAAAATAAATTCAATAATGGGATTATAAAGGCATTTAAACCGAGTTATAAGGCTTTTCTAGGCATGAGTGACTATAAATGAACTTTTCTTGACAATGGATGGCTTTTGCTCCACGTTTCCCGAGGCAACCAATCAATTACAATCTGTTTTAATCAAAAAATGTAAAAACAATTCAAAATAAATTCAATAATGGGATTATAAAGGCATTTAAACCGAGTTATAAGGCTTTTCTAGGCATGAGTGACTATAAATGAACTTTTCTTGACAATGGATGGCTTTTGCTCCACGTTTCCCAAGGTAAACAATTAATTACAATCTGTTTTAATAAAAAAATGTAAAAATAATTCAAAATAAATTCAATAATGGGATTATAAAGGCATTTAAACCGAGTAATAAGGCTTTTCTAGGCATGAGTGACTATAAATGATGTTTTCTTGACAATCGATAGCTTTCGTTCCATGTTTCCCGAGATAAACAATCTATTACAATCTGTTTTAATCAAAAAATGTAAAAAAAATTCAAAATAAATTCAATAATGGGATTATAAAAGCATTTAAACCGAGTAATAAGGCTTTTCTAGGCATGAGTGACTATAAATGAACTTTTCTTGACAATGGATGGCTTTTGCTCCACGTTTCCCGAGGCAAACAATCAATTACAATATGTTTTAATCAAAAAATGTAAAAACAATTCAAAATAAATTCAATAATGGGATTGTAAAGGCATTTAAACCGAGTAATAAGGCTTTTCTAGGCATGAGTGACTATAAATGATCTTTTCTTGACAATGGATGGCTTTCGTTCCATGTTTCCCGAGATAAACAATCTATTACAACCTGTTTTAATCAAAAAATGTAAAAAAAATTCAAAATAAATTCAATAATGGGATTGTAAAGGCATTTAAACCGAGTAATAAGGCTTTTCTAGGCATGAGTGACTATAAATGATGTTTTCTTGACAATCGATAGCTTTCGTTCCATGTTTCCCGAGATAAACAATCTATTACAATCTGTTTTAATCAAAAAATGTAAAAAAAATTCAAAATAAATTCAATAATGGGATTATAAAAGCATTTAAACCGAGTAATAAGGCTTTTCTAGGCATGAGTGACTATAAATGAACTTTTCTTGACAATGGATGGCTTTTGCTCCACGTTTCCCGAGGCAAACAATCAATTACAATATGTTTTAATAAAAAAATGTAAAAATAATTCAAAATAAATTCAATAATGGGATTATAAGGGCATTTAAACCGAGTAATAAGGCTTTTCTAGGCATGAGTGACTATAAATGAACTTTTCTTGACAATGGATGGCTTTTGCTCCACGTTTCCCGAGGCAAACAATCAATTACAATATGTTTTAATCAAAAAATGTAAAAACAATTCAAAATAAATTCAATAATGGGATTATAAAGGCATTTAAATCGAGTAATAAGGCTTTTCTAGGCATGAGTGACTATAAATGAACTTTTCTTGACAATGGATGGCTTTTTCTCCGCGTTTCCCAAGGTAAACAATTAATTACAATCTGTTTTAATAAAAAAATGTAAAAATAATTCAAAATAAATTCAATAATGGGATTATAAAGGCATTTAAACCGAGTAATAAGGCTTTTCTAGGCATGAGTGACTATAAATGATGTTTTCTTGACAATCGATAGCTTTCGTTCCATGTTTCCCGAGATAAACAATCTATTACAATCTGTTTTAATCAAAAAATGTAAAAAAAATTCAAAATAAATTCAATAATGGGATTATAAAAGCATTTAAACCGAGTAATAAGGCTTTTCTAGGCATGAGTGACTATAAATGAACTTTTCTTGACAATGGATGGCTTTTGCTCCACGTTTCCCGAGGCAAACAATCAATTACAATATGTTTTAATAAAAAAATGTAAAAATAATTCAAAATAAATTCAATAATGGGATTATAAGGGCATTTAAACCGAGTAATAAGGCTTTTCTAGGCATGAGTGACTATAAATGAACTTTTCTTGACAATGGATGGCTTTTGCTCCGCGTTTCCCAAGGTAAACAATTAATTACAATCTGTTTTAATAAAAAAATGTAAAAATAATTCAAAATAAATTCAATAATGGGATTATAAAGGCATTTAAACCGAGTAATAAGGCTTTTCTAGGCATGAGTGACTATAAATGATGTTTTCTTGACAATCGATAGCTTTCGTTCCATGTTTCCCGAGATAAACAATCTATTACAATCTGTTTTAATCAAAAAATGTAAAAAAAATTCAAAATAAATTCAATAATGGGATTATAAAAGCATTTAAACCGAGTAATAAGGCTTTTCTAGGCATGAGTGACTATAAATGAACTTTTCTTGACAATGGATGGCTTTTGCTCCACGTTTCCCGAGGCAAACAATCAATTACAATATGTTTTAATCAAAAAATGTAAAAACAATTCAAAATAAATTCAATAATGGGATTGTAAAGGCATTTAAACCGAGTAATAAGGCTTTTCTAGGCATGAGTGACTATAAATGATCTTTTCTTGACAATGGATGGCTTTCGTTCCATGTTTCCCGAGATAAACAATCTATTACAACCTGTTTTAATCAAAAAATGTAAAAAAAATTCAAAATAAATTCAATAATGGGATTGTAAAGGCATTTAAACCGAGTAATAAGGCTTTTCTAGGCATGAGTGACTATAAATGATGTTTTCTTGACAATCGATAGCTTTCGTTCCATGTTTCCCGAGATAAACAATCTATTACAATTTGTTTTAATCAAAAAATGTAAAAAGAATTCAAAATAAATTCAATAATGGGATTATAAAAGCATTTAAACCGAGTAATAAGGCTTTTCTAGGCATGAGTGACTATAAATGAACTTTTCTTGACAATGGATGGCTTTTGCTCCACGTTTCCCGAGGCAAACAATCAATTACAATATGTTTTAATAAAAAAATGTAAAAATAATTCAAAATAAATTCAATAATGGGATTATAAGGGCATTTAAACCGAGTAATAGGGCTTTTCTAGGCATGAGTGACTATAAATAATCTTTTCTTGACAATGGATGGCTTTCGTTCCATGTTTCCCGAGATAAACAATCTATTACAATCTGTTTTAATCAAAAACTGTAAAAAAAAATCAAAATAAATTCAATAATGGGATTATAAAGGCATTTAAACCGAGTAATAAGGCTTCTCTAGGCATGAGTGACTATAAATGAACTTTTCTTGACAATGGATGGCTTTTGCTCCACGTTTCTCGAGGCAAACAATCAATTACAATATGTTTTAATCAAAAAATGTAAAAACAATTCAAAATAAATTCAATAATGGGATTATAAAGGCATTTAAATCGAGTAATAAGGCTTTTCTAGGCATGAGTGACTATAAATGATCTTTTCTTGACAATGGATGGCTTTCGTTCCATGTTTCCCGAGATAAACAATCAATTACAATCTGTTTTAATCAAAAACTGTAAAAAAAAATCGATATAAATTCAATAATGGGATTATAAAGGCATTTAAACCGAGTAATAAGGCTTTTCTAGGCATGAGTGACTATAAATGATCTTTTCTTGACAATGGATGGCTTTTGCTCCACGTTTCCCGAGGCAAATGATTAATTACAATATGTTTTAATCAAAAAATGTAAAAACAATTCAAAATAAATTCAATAATGGGATTATAAAGGCATTTAAATCGAGTAATAAGGCTTTTCTAGGCATGAGTGACTATAAATGATCTTTTCTTGACAATGGATGGCTTTCGTTCCATGTTTCCCGAGATAAACAATCTATTACAATCTGTTTTAATCAAAAACTGTAAAAAAAAAATCAAAATAAATTCAATAATGGGATTATAAAGGCATTTAAACCGAGTAATAAGGCTTTTCTAGGCATGAGTGACTATAAATGAACTTTTCTTGACAATGGATGGCTTTTGCTCCACGTTTCCCGAGGCAAACAATCAATTACAATATGTTTTAATCAAAAAATGTAAAAACAATTCAAAATAAATTCAATAATGGGATTATAAAGGCATTTAAATCGAGTAATAAGGCTTTTCTAGGCATGAGTGACTATAAATGAACTTTTCTTGACAATGGATGGCTTTTGCTCCACGTTTCCCGAGGCAACCAATCAATTACAATCTGTTTTAATCAAAAAATGTAAAAACAATTCAAAATAAATTCAATAATGGGATTATAAAGGCATTTAAACCGAGTTATAAGGCTTTTCTAGGCATGAGTGACTATAAATGAACTTTTCTTGACAATGGATGGCTTTTGCTCCACGTTTCCCAAGGCAAACAATCAAATACAATCTGTTTTAATGAAAAAATGTAAAAACAATTCAAAATAAATTCGATAATGGGATTATAAAAGCATTTAAACCGAGTAATAAGGCTTTTCTAGGCATGAGTGACTATAAATGAACTTTTCTTGACAATGGATGGCTTTCGCTCCATGTTTCCCGAGGCAAACAATCAAATACAATCTGTTTTAATCAAAAAATGTCAAAAAAGTTCAAAATAAATTCAATAATGGGATTATAAAGGCATTTAAACCGAGTAATAAGGCTTTTCTAGGCATGAGTGTATATAAATGATGTTTTCTTGACAATGGATGGCTTTCGTTCCATGTTTCCCGAGATAAACAATGTATTAGAATATTTTTTAATCAAAAAATGTAAAAAAAATTCAAATTAAATTCAATAATGGGATTATAAAGGCATTTAAATCGAGTAATAAGGCTTTTCTAGGCATGAGTGACTATAAATGAACTTTTCTTGACAATGGATGGCTTTTGCTCCACGTTTCCCGAGGCAAACAATCTATTACAATATGTTTTAATAAAAAAATGTAAAAATAATTCAAAATAAATTCAATAATGGGATTATAAGGGCATTTAAACCGAGTAATAAGGCTTTTCTCGGCATGAGTGACTATAAATGATCTTTTCTTGACAATGGATGGCTTTCGTTCCATGTTTCCCAAGATAAACAATCTATTACAACCTGTTTTAATCAAAAAATGTAAAAAAAATTCAAAATAAATTCAATAATGGGATTGTAAAGGCATTTAAACTGAGTAATAAGGCTTTTCTAGGCATGAGTGACTATAAATGAACTTTTCTTGACAATGGATGGATTTTGCTCCACGTTTCCCGAGGCAAACAATCAATTACAATATGTTTTAATCAAAAAATGTAAAAACAATTCAAAATAAATTCAATAATGCGATTATAAAGGCATTTAGATTGAGTAATAAGGCTTTTCTAGGCATGAGTGACTATAAATGAACTTTTCTTGACAATGGATGGCTTTTGCTCCACGTTTCCCGAGGCAAACAATCAATTACAATCTGTTTTAATCAAAATATGTAAAAACAATTCAAAATAAATTCAATAATGGGATTATAAAGGCATTTAAACCGAGTAATAAGGCTTCTGTAGGCATGAGTGACTATAAATGATCTTTTCTTGACAATGGATGGCTTTCGTTCCATGTTTCCCGAGATAAACAATCTATTACAACCTGTTTTAATCAAAAAATGTAAAAAAAAATCAAAATAAATTCAATAATGGGATTATAAAAGCATTTAAACCGAGTAATAAGGCTTTTCTAGGCATGAGTGACTATAAATGGTCTTTCTTGACAATGGATTGCTTTCGTTCCATGTTTCCCGAGATAAACAATCTATTACAATCTGTTTTAATCAAAAAATGTAAAAAAAAATCAAAATAAATTCAATAATGGGATTGTAAAGGCATTTAAACCGAGTAATAAGGCTTCTCTAGGCATGAGTGACTATAAATGACCTTTTCTTGACAATGGATGGCATTTGCTCCATGTTTCCCAAGGCAAACAATCAATTACAATCTGTTTTAGTTAAAAAATGTAAAAACAATTCAAAATAAATTCAATAATGGGATTATAAAGGCATTTAAACCGAGTAATAAGGCTTTTCTAGGCATGAGTGACTATAAATGAACTTTTCTTGACAATGGATGGCTTTTGCTCCACGTTTCCCGAGGCAAACAATCAATTACAATCTGTTTTAATCAAAAAATATAAAAACAATTCAAAATAAATTCAATAATGGGATTATAAAGGCATTTAAACCGAGTAATAAGGCTTTTCTAGGCATGAGTGACTATGAATGAACTTTTCTTGACAATGGATGGCTTTTGCTCCACGTTTCCCGAGGCAAACAATCAATTACAATATGTTTTAATCAAAAAATGTAAAAACAATTCAAAATAAATTCAATAATGGGATTATAAAGCCATTTAAATCGAGTAATAAGGCTTATCTAGGCATGAGTGACTATAAATGAACTTTTCTTGACAATGGATGGCTTTTGCTCCACGTTTCCCGAGGCAAACAATCAATTACAATATGTTTTAATCAAAAAATGTAAAAACAATTCAAAATAAATTCAATAATGGGATTATAAAGGCATTTAAATCGAGTAATAAGGCTTTTCTAGGCATGAGTGACTATAAATGAACTTTTCTTGACAATGGATGGCTTTTGCTCCACGTTTTCCGAGGCAAACAATCAATTACAATCTGTTTTAATAAAAAAATGTAAAAATAATTCAAAATAAATTCAATAATGGGATTATAAAGGCATTTAAACCGAGTAATAAGGCTTTTCTAGGCATGAGTGACTATAAATGATGTTTTCTTGACAATGGATGGCTTTCGTTCCATGTTTCCCGAGATAAACAATCTATTACAATCTGTTTTAATCAAAAAATGTAAAAAAAATTCAAAATAAATTCAATAATGGGATTATAAAAGCATTTAAACCGAGTAAGAAGGCTTTTCTAGGCATGAGTGACTATAAATGATCTTTTTTGACAATGGATGGCTTTTGTTCCATGTTTCCCGAGATAAACAATCTATTACAATCTGTTTTAATCAAAAACTGTAAAAAAAATCAAAATAAATTCAATAATGAGATTATAAAGGCATTTAAACCGAGTAATAAGGCTTCTCTAGGCATGAGTGACTATAAATGAACTTTTCTTGACAATGGATGGCTTTTGCTCCACGTTTCCCGAGGCAAACAATCAATTACAATATGTTTTAATAAAAAAATGTAAAAATAATTCAAAATAAATTCAATAATGGGATTATAAGGGCATTTAAACCGAGTAATAGGGCTTTTCTAGGCATGAGTGACTATAAATGATGTTTTCTTGACAATCGATAGCTTTCGTTCCATGTTTCCCGAGATAAACAATCTATTACAATCTGTTTTAATCAAAAAATGTAAAAAAAATTCAAAATAAATTCAATAATGGGATTATAAAAGCATTTAAACCGAGTAATAAGGCTTTTCTAGGCATGAGTGACTATAAATGAACTTTTCTTGACAGTGGATGGCTTTTGCTCCACGTTTCCCGAGGCAAACAATCAATTACAATATGTTTTAATAAAAAAATGTAAAAATAATTCAAAATAAATTCAATAATGGGATTATAAGGGCATTTAAACCGAGTAATAAGGCTTTTCTAGGCATGAGTGACTATAAATGATGTTTTCTTGACAATCGATAGCTTTCGTTCCATGTTTCCCGAGATAAACAATCTATTACAATCTGTTTTAATCAAAAAATGTAAAAAAAATTCAAAATAAATTCAATAATGGGATTATAAAAGCATTTAAACCGAGTAATAAGGCTTTTCTAGGCATGAGTGACTATAAATGATGTTTTCTTGACAATCGATAGCTTTCGTTCCATGTTTCCCGAGATAAACAATCTATTACAATCTGTTTTAATCAAAAAATGTAAAAAAAATTCAAAATAAATTCAATAATGGGATTATAAAAGCATTTAAACCGAGTAATAAGGCTTTTCTAGGCATGAGTGACTATAAATGAACTTTTCTTGACAATGGATGGCTTTTGCTCCACGTTTCCCGAGGCAAACAATCAATTACAATATGTTTTAATAAAAAAATGTAAAAATAATTCAAAATAAATTCAATAATGGGATTATAAGGGCATTTAAACCGAGTAATAGGGCTTTTCTAGGCATGAGTGACTATAAATAATCTTTTCTTGACAATGGATGGCTTTCGTTCCATGTTTCCCGAGATAAACAATCTATTACAATCTGTTTTAATCAAAAACTGTAAAAAAAAATCAAAATAAATTCAATAATGGGATTATAAAGGCATTTAAACCGAGTAATAAGGCTTTTCTAGGCATGAGTGACTATAAATGAACTTTTCTTGACAATGGATGGCTTTTGCTCCACGTTTCCCAAGGCAAACAATCAAATACAATCTGTTTTAATGAAAAAATGTAAAAACAATTCAAAATAAATTCGATAATGGGATTATAAAAGCATTTAAACCGAGTAATAAGGCTTTTCTAGGCATGAGTGACTATAAATGAACTTTTCTTGACAATGGATGGCTTTCGCTCCATGTTTCCCGAGGCAAACAATCAAATACAATCTGTTTTAATCAAAAAATGTCAAAAAAGTTCAAAATAAATTCAATAATGGGATTATAAAGGCATTTAAACCGAGTAATAAGGCTTTTCTAGGCATGAGTGTATATAAATGATGTTTTCTTGACAATGGATGGCTTTCGTTCCATGTTTCCCGAGATAAACAATGTATTAGAATATTTTTTAATCAAAAAATGTAAAAAAAATTCAAATTAAATTCAATAATGGGATTATAAAGGCATTTAAATCGAGTAATAAGGCTTTTCTAGGCATGAGTGACTATAAATGAACTTTTCTTGACAATGGATGGCTTTTGCTCCACGTTTCCCGAGGCAAACAATCTATTACAATATGTTTTAATAAAAAAATGTAAAAATAATTCAAAATAAATTCAATAATGGGATTATAAGGGCATTTAAACCGAGTAATAAGGCTTTTCTCGGCATGAGTGACTATAAATGATCTTTTCTTGACAATGGATGGCTTTCGTTCCATGTTTCCCAAGATAAACAATCTATTACAACCTGTTTTAATCAAAAAATGTAAAAAAAATTCAAAATAAATTCAATAATGGGATTGTAAAGGCATTTAAACTGAGTAATAAGGCTTTTCTAGGCATGAGTGACTATAAATGAACTTTTCTTGACAATGGATGGATTTTGCTCCACGTTTCCCGAGGCAAACAATCAATTACAATATGTTTTAATCAAAAAATGTAAAAACAATTCAAAATAAATTCAATAATGCGATTATAAAGGCATTTAGATTGAGTAATAAGGCTTTTCTAGGCATGAGTGACTATAAATGAACTTTTCTTGACAATGGATGGCTTTTGCTCCACGTTTCCCGAGGCAAACAATCAATTACAATCTGTTTTAATCAAAATATGTAAAAACAATTCAAAATAAATTCAATAATGGGATTATAAAGGCATTTAAACCGAGTAATAAGGCTTCTGTAGGCATGAGTGACTATAAATGATCTTTTCTTGACAATGGATGGCTTTCGTTCCATGTTTCCCGAGATAAACAATCTATTACAACCTGTTTTAATCAAAAAATGTAAAAAAAAATCAAAATAAATTCAATAATGGGATTATAAAAGCATTTAAACCGAGTAATAAGGCTTTTCTAGGCATGAGTGACTATAAATGGTCTTTCTTGACAATGGATTGCTTTCGTTCCATGTTTCCCGAGATAAACAATCTATTACAATCTGTTTTAATCAAAAAATGTAAAAAAAAATCAAAATAAATTCAATAATGGGATTGTAAAGGCATTTAAACCGAGTAATAAGGCTTCTCTAGGCATGAGTGACTATAAATGACCTTTTCTTGACAATGGATGGCATTTGCTCCATGTTTCCCAAGGCAAACAATCAATTACAATCTGTTTTAGTTAAAAAATGTAAAAACAATTCAAAATAAATTCAATAATGGGATTATAAAGGCATTTAAACCGAGTAATAAGGCTTTTCTAGGCATGAGTGACTATAAATGAACTTTTCTTGACAATGGATGGCTTTTGCTCCACGTTTCCCGAGGCAAACAATCAATTACAATCTGTTTTAATCAAAAAATATAAAAACAATTCAAAATAAATTCAATAATGGGATTATAAAGGCATTTAAACCGAGTAATAAGGCTTTTCTAGGCATGAGTGACTATGAATGAACTTTTCTTGACAATGGATGGCTTTTGCTCCACGTTTCCCGAGGCAAACAATCAATTACAATATGTTTTAATCAAAAAATGTAAAAACAATTCAAAATAAATTCAATAATGGGATTATAAAGCCATTTAAATCGAGTAATAAGGCTTATCTAGGCATGAGTGACTATAAATGAACTTTTCTTGACAATGGATGGCTTTTGCTCCACGTTTCCCGAGGCAAACAATCAATTACAATATGTTTTAATCAAAAAATGTAAAAACAATTCAAAATAAATTCAATAATGGGATTATAAAGGCATTTAAATCGAGTAATAAGGCTTTTCTAGGCATGAGTGACTATAAATGAACTTTTCTTGACAATGGATGGCTTTTGCTCCACGTTTTCCGAGGCAAACAATCAATTACAATCTGTTTTAATAAAAAAATGTAAAAATAATTCAAAATAAATTCAATAATGGGATTATAAAGGCATTTAAACCGAGTAATAAGGCTTTTCTAGGCATGAGTGACTATAAATGATGTTTTCTTGACAATGGATGGCTTTCGTTCCATGTTTCCCGAGATAAACAATCTATTACAATCTGTTTTAATCAAAAAATGTAAAAAAAATTCAAAATAAATTCAATAATGGGATTATAAAAGCATTTAAACCGAGTAAGAAGGCTTTTCTAGGCATGAGTGACTATAAATGATCTTTTTTGACAATGGATGGCTTTTGTTCCATGTTTCCCGAGATAAACAATCTATTACAATCTGTTTTAATCAAAAACTGTAAAAAAAATCAAAATAAATTCAATAATGAGATTATAAAGGCATTTAAACCGAGTAATAAGGCTTCTCTAGGCATGAGTGACTATAAATGAACTTTTCTTGACAATGGATGGCTTTTGCTCCACGTTTCCCGAGGCAAACAATCAATTACAATATGTTTTAATAAAAAAATGTAAAAATAATTCAAAATAAATTCAATAATGGGATTATAAGGGCATTTAAACCGAGTAATAGGGCTTTTCTAGGCATGAGTGACTATAAATGATGTTTTCTTGACAATCGATAGCTTTCGTTCCATGTTTCCCGAGATAAACAATCTATTACAATCTGTTTTAATCAAAAAATGTAAAAAAAATTCAAAATAAATTCAATAATGGGATTATAAAAGCATTTAAACCGAGTAATAAGGCTTTTCTAGGCATGAGTGACTATAAATGAACTTTTCTTGACAGTGGATGGCTTTTGCTCCACGTTTCCCGAGGCAAACAATCAATTACAATATGTTTTAATAAAAAAATGTAAAAATAATTCAAAATAAATTCAATAATGGGATTATAAGGGCATTTAAACCGAGTAATAAGGCTTTTCTAGGCATGAGTGACTATAAATGATGTTTTCTTGACAATCGATAGCTTTCGTTCCATGTTTCCCGAGATAAACAATCTATTACAATCTGTTTTAATCAAAAAATGTAAAAAAAATTCAAAATAAATTCAATAATGGGATTATAAAAGCATTTAAACCGAGTAATAAGGCTTTTCTAGGCATGAGTGACTATAAATGATGTTTTCTTGACAATCGATAGCTTTCGTTCCATGTTTCCCGAGATAAACAATCTATTACAATCTGTTTTAATCAAAAAATGTAAAAAAAATTCAAAATAAATTCAATAATGGGATTATAAAAGCATTTAAACCGAGTAATAAGGCTTTTCTAGGCATGAGTGACTATAAATGAACTTTTCTTGACAATGGATGGCTTTTGCTCCACGTTTCCCGAGGCAAACAATCAATTACAATATGTTTTAATAAAAAAATATAAAAATAATTCAAAATAAATTCAATAATGGGATTATAAGGGCATTTAAACCGAGTAATAGGGCTTTTCTAGGCATGAGTGACTATAAATAATCTTTTCTTGACAATGGATGGCTTTCGTTCCATGTTTCCCGAGATAAACAATCTATTACAATCTGTTTTAATCAAAAACTGTAAAAAAAAATCAAAATAAATTCAATAATGGGATTATAAAGGCATTTAAACCGAGTAATAAGGCTTTTCTAGGCATGAGTGACTATAAATGAACTTTTCTTGACAATGGATGGCTTTTGCTCCACGTTTCCCGAGGCAAACAATCAATTACAATATGTTTTAATCAAAAAATGTAAAAACAATTCAAAATAAATTCAATAATGGGATTATAAAGGCATTTAAATCGAGTAATAAGGCTTTTCTAGGCATGAGTGACTATAAATGAACTTTTCTTGACAATGGATGGCTTTTGCTCCACGTTTCCCGAGGCAACCAATCAATTACAATCTGTTTTAATCAAAAAATGTAAAAACAATTCAAAATAAATTCAATAATGGGATTATAAAGGCATTTAAACCGAGTTATAAGGCTTTTCTAGGCATGAGTGACTATAAATGAACTTTTCTTGACAATGGATGGCTTTTGCTCCACGTTTCCCAAGGCAAACAATCAAATACAATCTGTTTTAATGAAAAAATGTAAAAACAATTCAAAATAAATTCGATAATGGGATTATAAAAGCATTTAAACCGAGTAATAAGGCTTTTCTAGGCATGAGTGACTATAAATGAACTTTTCTTGACAATGGATGGCTTTCGCTCCATGTTTCCCGAGGCAAACAATCAAATACAATCTGTTTTAATCAAAAAATGTCAAAAAAGTTCAAAATAAATTCAATAATGGGATTATAAAGGCATTTAAACCGAGTAATAAGGCTTTTCTAGGCATGAGTGTATATAAATGATGTTTTCTTGACAATGGATGGCTTTCGTTCCATGTTTCCCGAGATAAACAATGTATTAGAATATTTTTTAATCAAAAAATGTAAAAAAAATTCAAATTAAATTCAATAATGGGATTATAAAGGCATTTAAATCGAGTAATAAGGCTTTTCTAGGCATGAGTGACTATAAATGAACTTTTCTTGACAATGGATGGCTTTTGCTCCACGTTTCCCGAGGCAAACAATCTATTACAATATGTTTTAATAAAAAAATGTAAAAATAATTCAAAATAAATTCAATAATGGGATTATAAGGGCATTTAAACCGAGTAATAAGGCTTTTCTCGGCATGAGTGACTATAAATGATCTTTTCTTGACAATGGATGGCTTTCGTTCCATGTTTCCCAAGATAAACAATCTATTACAACCTGTTTTAATCAAAAAATGTAAAAAAAATTCAAAATAAATTCAATAATGGGATTGTAAAGGCATTTAAACCGAGTAATAAGGCTTTTCTAGGCATGAGTGACTATAAATGAACTTTTCTTGACAATGGATGGATTTTGCTCCACGTTTCCCGAGGCAAACAATCAATTACAATATGTTTTAATCAAAAAATGTAAAAACAATTCAAAATAAATTCAATAATGCGATTATAAAGGCATTTAGATTGAGTAATAAGGCTTTTCTAGGCATGAGTGACTATAAATGAACTTTTCTTGACAATGGATGGCTTTTGCTCCACGTTTCCCGAGGCAAACAATCAATTACAATATGTTTTAATCAAAAAATGTAAAAACAATTCAAAATAAATTCAATAATGGGATTATAAAAGCATTTAAACCGAGTAATAAGGCTTTTCTAGGCATGAGTGACTATAAATGGTCTTTCTTGACAATGGATTGCTTTCGTTCCATGTTTCCCGAGATAAACAATCTATTACAATCTGTTTTAATCAAAAAATGTAAAAAAAAATCAAAATAAATTCAATAATGGGATTGTAAAGGCATTTAAACCGAGTAATAAGGCTTCTCTAGGCATGAGTGACTATAAATGACCTTTTCTTGACAATGGATGGCATTTGCTCCATGTTTCCCAAGGCAAACAATCAATTACAATCTGTTTTAGTTAAAAAATGTAAAAACAATTCAAAATAAATTCAATAATGGGATTATAAAGGCATTTAAACCGAGTAATAAGGCTTTTCTAGGCATGAGTGACTATAAATGAACTTTTCTTGACAATGGATGGCTTTTGCTCCACGTTTCCCGAGGCAAACAATCAATTACAATCTGTTTTAATCAAAAAATATAAAAACAATTCAAAATAAATTCAATAATGGGATTATAAAGGCATTTAAACCGAGTAATAAGGCTTTTCTAGGCATGAGTGACTATGAATGAACTTTTCTTGACAATGGATGGCTTTTGCTCCACGTTTCCCGAGGCAAACAATCAATTACAATATGTTTTAATCAAAAAATGTAAAAACAATTCAAAATAAATTCAATAATGGGATTATAAAGGCATTTAAATCGAGTAATAAGGCTTATCTAGGCATGAGTGACTATAAATGAACTTTTCTTGACAATGGATGGCTTTTGCTCCACGTTTCCCGAGGCAAACAATCAATTACAATATGTTTTAATCAAAAAATGTAAAAACAATTCAAAATAAATTCAATAATGGGATTATAAAGGCATTTAAATCGAGTAATAAGGCTTTTCTAGGCATGAGTGACTATAAATGAACTTTTCTTGACAATGGATGGCTTTTGCTCCACGTTTTCCGAGGCAAACAATCAATTACAATCTGTTTTAATAAAAAAATGTAAAAATAATTCAAAATAAATTCAATAATGGGATTATAAAGGCATTTAAACCGAGTAATAAGGCTTTTCTAGGCATGAGTGTATATAAATGATGTTTTCTTGACAATGGATGGCTTTCGTTCCATGTTTCCCGAGATAAACAATGTATTAGAATATTTTTTAATCAAAAAATGTAAAAAAAATTCAAATTAAATTCAATAATGGGATTATAAAGGCATTTAAATCGAGTAATAAGGCTTTTCTAGGCATGAGTGACTATAAATGAACTTTTCTTGACAATGGATGGCTTTTGCTCCACGTTTCCCGAGGCAAACAATCTATTACAATATGTTTTAATAAAAAAATGTAAAAATAATTCAAAATAAATTCAATAATGGGATTATAAGGGCATTTAAACCGAGTAATAAGGCTTTTCTCGGCATGAGTGACTATAAATGATCTTTTCTTGACAATGGATGGCTTTCGTTCCATGTTTCCCAAGATAAACAATCTATTACAACCTGTTTTAATCAAAAAATGTAAAAAAAATTCAAAATAAATTCAATAATGGGATTGTAAAGGCATTTAAACCGAGTAATAAGGCTTTTCTAGGCATGAGTGACTATAAATGAACTTTTCTTGACAATGGATGGATTTTGCTCCACGTTTCCCGAGGCAAACAATCAATTACAATATGTTTTAATCAAAAAATGTAAAAACAATTCAAAATAAATTCAATAATGCGATTATAAAGGCATTTAGATTGAGTAATAAGGCTTTTCTAGGCATGAGTGACTATAAATGAACTTTTCTTGACAATGGATGGCTTTTGCTCCACGTTTCCCGAGGCAAACAATCAATTACAATCTGTTTTAATCAAAATATGTAAAAACAATTCAAAATAAATTCAATAATGGGATTATAAAGGCATTTAAACCGAGTAATAAGGCTTCTGTAGGCATGAGTGACTATAAATGATCTTTTCTTGACAATGGATGGCTTTCGTTCCATGTTTCCCGAGATAAACAATCTATTACAACCTGTTTTAATCAAAAAATGTAAAAAAAAATCAAAATAAATTCAATAATGGGATTATAAAAGCATTTAAACCGAGTAATAAGGCTTTTCTAGGCATGAGTGACTATAAATGGTCTTTCTTGACAATGGATTGCTTTCGTTCCATGTTTCCCGAGATAAACAATCTATTACAATCTGTTTTAATCAAAAAATGTAAAAAAAAATCAAAATAAATTCAATAATGGGATTGTAAAGGCATTTAAACCGAGTAATAAGGTTTCTCTAGGCATGAGTGACTATAAATGACCTTTTCTTGACAATGGATGGCTTTTGCTCCACGTTTCCCGAGGCAAACAATCTATTACAATATGTTTTAATAAAAAAATGTAAAAATAATTCAAAATAAATTCAATAATGGGATTATAAGGGCATTTAAACCGAGTAATAAGGCTTTTCTCGGCATGAGTGACTATAAATGATCTTTTCTTGACAATGGATGGCTTTCGTTCCATGTTTCCCAAGATAAACAATCTATTACAACCTGTTTTAATCAAAAAATGTAAAAAAAATTCAAAATAAATTCAATAATGGGATTGTAAAGGCATTTAAACCGAGTAATAAGGCTTTTCTAGGCATGAGTGACTATAAATGAACTTTTCTTGACAATGGATGGATTTTGCTCCACGTTTCCCGAGGCAAACAATCAATTACAATATGTTTTAATCAAAAAATGTAAAAACAATTCAAAATAAATTCAATAATGCGATTATAAAGGCATTTAGATTGAGTAATAAGGCTTTTCTAGGCATGAGTGACTATAAATGAACTTTTCTTGACAATGGATGGCTTTTGCTCCACGTTTCCCGAGGCAAACAATCAATTACAATCTGTTTTAATCAAAATATGTAAAAACAATTCAAAATAAATTCAATAATGGGATTATAAAGGCATTTAAACCGAGTAATAAGGCTTCTGTAGGCATGAGTGACTATAAATGATCTTTTCTTGACAATGGATGGCTTTCGTTCCATGTTTCCCGAGATAAACAATCTATTACAACCTGTTTTAATCAAAAAATGTAAAAAAAAAATCAAAATAAATTCAATAATGGGATTATAAAAGCATTTAAACCGAGTAATAAGGCTTTTCTAGGCATGAGTGACTATAAATGGTCTTTCTTGACAATGGATTGCTTTCGTTCCATGTTTCCCGAGATAAACAATCTATTACAATCTGTTTTAATCAAAAAATGTAAAAAAAAATCAAAATAAATTCAATAATGGGATTGTAAAGGCATTTAAACCGAGTAATAAGGCTTCTCTAGGCATGAGTGACTATAAATGACCTTTTCTTGACAATGGATGGCATTTGCTCCATGTTTCCCAAGGCAAACAATCAATTACAATCTGTTTTAGTTAAAAAATGTAAAAACAATTCAAAATAAATTCAATAATGGGATTATAAAGGCATTTAAACCGAGTAATAAGGCTTCTCTAGGCATGAGTGACTATAAATGAACTTTTCTTGACAATGGATGGCTTTTGCTCCACGTTTCCCGAGGCAAACAATCAATTACAATATGTTTTAATAAAAAAATGTAAAAATAATTCAAAATAAATTCAATAATGGGATTATAAGGGCATTTAAACCGAGTAATAGGGCTTTTCTAGGCATGAGTGACTATAAATGATGTTTTCTTGACAATCGATAGCTTTCGTTCCATGTTTCCCGAGATAAACAATCTATTACAATCTGTTTTAATCAAAAAATGTAAAAAAAATTCAAAATAAATTCAATAATGGGATTATAAAAGCATTTAAACCGAGTAATAAGGCTTTTCTAGGCATGAGTGACTATAAATGAACTTTTCTTGACAATGGATGGCTTTTGCTCCACGTTTCCCGAGGCAAACAATCAATTACAATATGTTTTAATAAAAAAATGTAAAAATAATTCAAAATAAATTCAATAATGGGATTATAAGGGCATTTAAATCGAGTAATAAGGCTTTTCTAGGCATGAGTGACTATAAATGAACTTTTCTTGACAATGGATGGCTTTTGCTCCACGTTTCCCGAGGCAAACAATCAATTACAATATGTTTTAATCAAAAAATGTAAAAACAATTCAAAATAAATTCAATAATGGGATTATAAAGGCATTTAAATCGAGTAATAAGGCTTTTCTAGGCATGAGTGACTATAAATGAACTTTTCTTGACAATGGATGGCTTTTGCTCCACGTTTCCCAAGGTAAACAATTAATTACAATCTGTTTTAATAAAAAAATGTAAAAATAATTCAAAATAAATTCAATAATGGGATTATAAAGGCATTTAAACCGAGTAATAAGGCTTTTCTAGGCATGAGTGACTATAAATGATGTTTTCTTGACAATCGATAGCTTTCGTTCCATGTTTCCCGAGATAAACAATCTATTACAATCTGTTTTAATCAAAAAATGTAAAAAAAATTCAAAATAAATTCAATAATGGGATTATAAAAGCATTTAAACCGAGTAATAAGGCTTTTCTAGGCATGAGTGACTATAAATGAACTTTTCTTGACAATGGATGGCTTTTGCTCCACGTTTCCCGAGGCAAACAATCAATTACAATATGTTTTAATCAAAAAATGTAAAAACAATTCAAAATAAATTCAATAATGGGATTGTAAAGGCATTTAAACCGAGTAATAAGGCTTTTCTAGGCATGAGTGACTATAAATGATCTTTTCTTGACAATGGATGGCTTTCGTTCCATGTTTCCCGAGATAAACAATCTATTACAACCTGTTTTAATCAAAAAATGTAAAAAAAATTCAAAATAAATTCAATAATGGGATTGTAAAGGCATTTAAACCGAGTAATAAGGCTTTTCTAGGCATGAGTGACTATAAATGATGTTTTCTTGACAATCGATAGCTTTCGTTCCATGTTTCCCGAGATAAACAATCTATTACAATTTGTTTTAATCAAAAAATGTAAAAAGAATTCAAAATAAATTCAATAATGGGATTATAAAAGCATTTAAACCGAGTAATAAGGCTTTTCTAGGCATGAGTGGCTATAAATGAACTTTTCTTGACAATGGATGGCTTTTGCTCCACGTTTCCCGAGGCAAACAATCAATTACAATATGTTTTAATAAAAAAATGTAAAAATAATTCAAAATAAATTCAATAATGGGATTATAAGGGCATTTAAACCGAGTAATAGGGCTTTTCTAGGCATGAGTGACTATAAATAATCTTTTCTTGACAATGGATGGCTTTCGTTCCATGTTTCCCGAGATAAACAATCTATTACAATCTGTTTTAATCAAAAAATGTAAAAAAAATTCAAAATAAATTCAATAATGGGATTATAAAAGCATTTAAACCGAGTAATAAGGCTTTTCTAGGCATGAGTGACTATAAATGAACTTTTCTTGACAATGGATGGCTTTTGCTCCACGTTTCCCGAGGCAAACAATCAATTACAATATGTTTTAATCAAAAAATGTAAAAACAATTCAAAATAAATTCAATAATGGGATTGTAAAGGCATTTAAACCGAGTAATAAGGCTTTTCTAGGCATGAGTGACTATAAATGATCTTTTCTTGACAATGGATGGCTTTCGTTCCATGTTTCCCGAGATAAACAATCTATTACAACCTGTTTTAATCAAAAAATGTAAAAAAAATTCAAAATAAATTCAATAATGGGATTGTAAAGGCATTTAAACCGAGTAATAAGGCTTTTCTAGGCATGAGTGACTATAAATGATGTTTTCTTGACAATCGATAGCTTTCGTTCCATGTTTCCCGAGATAAACAATCTATTACAATTTGTTTTAATCAAAAAATGTAAAAAGAATTCAAAATAAATTCAATAATGGGATTATAAAAGCATTTAAACCGAGTAATAAGGCTTTTCTAGGCATGAGTGACTATAAATGAACTTTTCTTGACAATGGATGGCTTTTGCTCCACGTTTCCCGAGGCAAACAATCAATTACAATATGTTTTAATAAAAAAATGTAAAAATAATTCAAAATAAATTCAATAATGGGATTATAAGGGCATTTAAACCGAGTAATAGGGCTTTTCTAGGCATGAGTGACTATAAATAATCTTTTCTTGACAATGGATGGCTTTCGTTCCATGTTTCCCGAGATAAACAATCTATTACAATCTGTTTTAATCAAAAACTGTAAAAAAAAATCAAAATAAATTCAATAATGGGATTATAAAGGCATTTAAACCGAGTAATAAGGCTTCTCTAGGCATGAGTGACTATAAATGAACTTTTCTTGACAATGGATGGCTTTTGCTCCACGTTTCTCGAGGCAAACAATCAATTACAATATGTTTTAATCAAAAAATGTAAAAACAATTCAAAATAAATTCAATAATGGGATTATAAAGGCATTTAAATCGAGTAATAAGGCTTTTCTAGGCATGAGTGACTATAAATGATCTTTTCTTGACAATGGATGGCTTTCGTTCCATGTTTCCCGAGATAAACAATCAATTACAATCTGTTTTAATCAAAAACTGTAAAAAAAAATCGATATAAATTCAATAATGGGATTATAAAGGCATTTAAACCGAGTAATAAGGCTTTTCTAGGCATGAGTGACTATAAATGATCTTTTCTTGACAATGGATGGCTTTTGCTCCACGTTTCCCGAGGCAAATGATTAATTACAATATGTTTTAATCAAAAAATGTAAAAACAATTCAAAATAAATTCAATAATGGGATTATAAAGGCATTTAAATCGAGTAATAAGGCTTTTCTAGGCATGAGTGACTATAAATGATCTTTTCTTGACAATGGATGGCTTTCGTTCCATGTTTCCCGAGATAAACAATCTATTACAATCTGTTTTAATCAAAAACTGTAAAAAAAAAATCAAAATAAATTCAATAATGGGATTATAAAGGCATTTAAACCGAGTAATAAGGCTTTTCTAGGCATGAGTGACTATAAATGAACTTTTCTTGACAATGGATGGCTTTTGCTCCACGTTTCCCGAGGCAAACAATCAATTACAATATGTTTTAATCAAAAAATGTAAAAACAATTCAAAATAAATTCAATAATGGGATTATAAAGGCATTTAAATCGAGTAATAAGGCTTTTCTAGGCATGAGTGACTATAAATGAACTTTTCTTGACAATGGATGGCTTTTGCTCCACGTTTCCCGAGGCAACCAATCAATTACAATCTGTTTTAATCAAAAAATGTAAAAACAATTCAAAATAAATTCAATAATGGGATTATAAAGGCATTTAAACCGAGTTATAAGGCTTTTCTAGGCATGAGTGACTATAAATGAACTTTTCTTGACAATGGATGGCTTTTGCTCCACGTTTCCCAAGGCAAACAATCAAATACAATCTGTTTTAATGAAAAAATGTAAAAACAATTCAAAATAAATTCGATAATGGGATTATAAAAGCATTTAAACCGAGTAATAAGGCTTTTCTAGGCATGAGTGACTATAAATGAACTTTTCTTGACAATGGATGGCTTTCGCTCCATGTTTCCCGAGGCAAACAATCAAATACAATCTGTTTTAATCAAAAAATGTCAAAAAAGTTCAAAATAAATTCAATAATGGGATTATAAAGGCATTTAAACCGAGTAATAAGGCTTTTCTAGGCATGAGTGTATATAAATGATGTTTTCTTGACAATGGATGGCTTTCGTTCCATGTTTCCCGAGATAAACAATGTATTAGAATATTTTTTAATCAAAAAATGTAAAAAAAATTCAAATTAAATTCAATAATGGGATTATAAAGGCATTTAAATCGAGTAATAAGGCTTTTCTAGGCATGAGTGACTATAAATGAACTTTTCTTGACAATGGATGGCTTTTGCTCCACGTTTCCCGAGGCAAACAATCTATTACAATATGTTTTAATAAAAAAATGTAAAAATAATTCAAAATAAATTCAATAATGGGATTATAAGGGCATTTAAACCGAGTAATAAGGCTTTTCTCGGCATGAGTGACTATAAATGATCTTTTCTTGACAATGGATGGCTTTCGTTCCATGTTTCCCAAGATAAACAATCTATTACAACCTGTTTTAATCAAAAAATGTAAAAAAAATTCAAAATAAATTCAATAATGGGATTGTAAAGGCATTTAAACTGAGTAATAAGGCTTTTCTAGGCATGAGTGACTATAAATGAACTTTTCTTGACAATGGATGGATTTTGCTCCACGTTTCCCGAGGCAAACAATCAATTACAATATGTTTTAATCAAAAAATGTAAAAACAATTCAAAATAAATTCAATAATGCGATTATAAAGGCATTTAGATTGAGTAATAAGGCTTTTCTAGGCATGAGTGACTATAAATGAACTTTTCTTGACAATGGATGGCTTTTGCTCCACGTTTCCCGAGGCAAACAATCAATTACAATCTGTTTTAATCAAAATATGTAAAAACAATTCAAAATAAATTCAATAATGGGATTATAAAGGCATTTAAACCGAGTAATAAGGCTTCTGTAGGCATGAGTGACTATAAATGATCTTTTCTTGACAATGGATGGCTTTCGTTCCATGTTTCCCGAGATAAACAATCTATTACAACCTGTTTTAATCAAAAAATGTAAAAAAAAATCAAAATAAATTCAATAATGGGATTATAAAAGCATTTAAACCGAGTAATAAGGCTTTTCTAGGCATGAGTGACTATAAATGGTCTTTCTTGACAATGGATTGCTTTCGTTCCATGTTTCCCGAGATAAACAATCTATTACAATCTGTTTTAATCAAAAAATGTAAAAAAAAATCAAAATAAATTCAATAATGGGATTGTAAAGGCATTTAAACCGAGTAATAAGGCTTCTCTAGGCATGAGTGACTATAAATGACCTTTTCTTGACAATGGATGGCATTTGCTCCATGTTTCCCAAGGCAAACAATCAATTACAATCTGTTTTAGTTAAAAAATGTAAAAACAATTCAAAATAAATTCAATAATGGGATTATAAAGGCATTTAAACCGAGTAATAAGGCTTTTCTAGGCATGAGTGACTATAAATGAACTTTTCTTGACAATGGATGGCTTTTGCTCCACGTTTCCCGAGGCAAACAATCAATTACAATCTGTTTTAATCAAAAAATATAAAAACAATTCAAAATAAATTCAATAATGGGATTATAAAGGCATTTAAACCGAGTAATAAGGCTTTTCTAGGCATGAGTGACTATAAATGAACTTTTCTTGACAGTGGATGGCTTTTGCTCCACGTTTCCCGAGGCAAACAATCAATTACAATATGTTTTAATAAAAAAATGTAAAAATAATTCAAAATAAATTCAATAATGGGATTATAAGGGCATTTAAACCGAGTAATAAGGCTTTTCTAGGCATGAGTGACTATAAATGATGTTTTCTTGACAATCGATAGCTTTCGTTCCATGTTTCCCGAGATAAACAATCTATTACAATCTGTTTTAATCAAAAAATGTAAAAAAAATTCAAAATAAATTCAATAATGGGATTATAAAAGCATTTAAACCGAGTAATAAGGCTTTTCTAGGCATGAGTGACTATAAATGATGTTTTCTTGACAATCGATAGCTTTCGTTCCATGTTTCCCGAGATAAACAATCTATTACAATCTGTTTTAATCAAAAAATGTAAAAAAAATTCAAAATAAATTCAATAATGGGATTATAAAAGCATTTAAACCGAGTAATAAGGCTTTTCTAGGCATGAGTGACTATAAATGAACTTTTCTTGACAATGGATGGCTTTTGCTCCACGTTTCCCGAGGCAAACAATCAATTACAATATGTTTTAATAAAAAAATATAAAAATAATTCAAAATAAATTCAATAATGGGATTATAAGGGCATTTAAACCGAGTAATAGGGCTTTTCTAGGCATGAGTGACTATAAATAATCTTTTCTTGACAATGGATGGCTTTCGTTCCATGTTTCCCGAGATAAACAATCTATTACAATCTGTTTTAATCAAAAACTGTAAAAAAAAATCAAAATAAATTCAATAATGGGATTATAAAGGCATTTAAACCGAGTAATAAGGCTTTTCTAGGCATGAGTGACTATAAATGAACTTTTCTTGACAATGGATGGCTTTTGCTCCACGTTTCCCGAGGCAAACAATCAATTACAATATGTTTTAATCAAAAAATGTAAAAACAATTCAAAATAAATTCAATAATGGGATTATAAAGGCATTTAAATCGAGTAATAAGGCTTTTCTAGGCATGAGTGACTATAAATGAACTTTTCTTGACAATGGATGGCTTTTGCTCCACGTTTCCCGAGGCAACCAATCAATTACAATCTGTTTTAATCAAAAAATGTAAAAACAATTCAAAATAAATTCAATAATGGGATTATAAAGGCATTTAAACCGAGTAATAAGGCTTTTCTAGGCATGAGTGACTATAAATGAACTTTTCTTGACAATGGATGGCTTTTGCTCCACGTTTCCCGAGGCAAACAATCAATTACAATCTGTTTTAATCAAAAAATATAAAAACAATTCAAAATAAATTCAATAATGGGATTATAAAGGCATTTAAACCGAGTAATAAGGCTTTTCTAGGCATGAGTGACTATGAATGAACTTTTCTTGACAATGGATGGCTTTTGCTCCACGTTTCCCGAGGCAAACAATCAATTACAATATGTTTTAATCAAAAAATGTAAAAACAATTCAAAATAAATTCAATAATGGGATTATAAAGGCATTTAAATCGAGTAATAAGGCTTATCTAGGCATGAGTGACTATAAATGAACTTTTCTTGACAATGGATGGCTTTTGCTCCACGTTTCCCGAGGCAAACAATCAATTACAATATGTTTTAATCAAAAAATGTAAAAACAATTCAAAATAAATTCAATAATGGGATTATAAAGGCATTTAAATCGAGTAATAAGGCTTTTCTAGGCATGAGTGACTATAAATGAACTTTTCTTGACAATGGATGGCTTTTGCTCCACGTTTTCCGAGGCAAACAATCAATTACAATCTGTTTTAATAAAAAAATGTAAAAATAATTCAAAATAAATTCAATAATGGGATTATAAAGGCATTTAAACCGAGTAATAAGGCTTTTCTAGGCATGAGTGTATATAAATGATGTTTTCTTGACAATGGATGGCTTTCGTTCCATGTTTCCCGAGATAAACAATGTATTAGAATATTTTTTAATCAAAAAATGTAAAAAAAATTCAAATTAAATTCAATAATGGGATTATAAAGGCATTTAAATCGAGTAATAAGGCTTTTCTAGGCATGAGTGACTATAAATGAACTTTTCTTGACAATGGATGGCTTTTGCTCCACGTTTCCCGAGGCAAACAATCTATTACAATATGTTTTAATAAAAAAATGTAAAAATAATTCAAAATAAATTCAATAATGGGATTATAAGGGCATTTAAACCGAGTAATAAGGCTTTTCTCGGCATGAGTGACTATAAATGATCTTTTCTTGACAATGGATGGCTTTCGTTCCATGTTTCCCAAGATAAACAATCTATTACAACCTGTTTTAATCAAAAAATGTAAAAAAAATTCAAAATAAATTCAATAATGGGATTGTAAAGGCATTTAAACCGAGTAATAAGGCTTTTCTAGGCATGAGTGACTATAAATGAACTTTTCTTGACAATGGATGGATTTTGCTCCACGTTTCCCGAGGCAAACAATCAATTACAATATGTTTTAATCAAAAAATGTAAAAACAATTCAAAATAAATTCAATAATGCGATTATAAAGGCATTTAGATTGAGTAATAAGGCTTTTCTAGGCATGAGTGACTATAAATGAACTTTTCTTGACAATGGATGGCTTTTGCTCCACGTTTCCCGAGGCAAACAATCAATTACAATCTGTTTTAATCAAAATATGTAAAAACAATTCAAAATAAATTCAATAATGGGATTATAAAGGCATTTAAACCGAGTAATAAGGCTTCTGTAGGCATGAGTGACTATAAATGATCTTTTCTTGACAATGGATGGCTTTCGTTCCATGTTTCCCGAGATAAACAATCTATTACAACCTGTTTTAATCAAAAAATGTAAAAAAAAATCAAAATAAATTCAATAATGGGATTATAAAAGCATTTAAACCGAGTAATAAGGCTTTTCTAGGCATGAGTGACTATAAATGGTCTTTCTTGACAATGGATTGCTTTCGTTCCATGTTTCCCGAGATAAACAATCTATTACAATCTGTTTTAATCAAAAAATGTAAAAAAAAATCAAAATAAATTCAATAATGGGATTGTAAAGGCATTTAAACCGAGTAATAAGGTTTCTCTAGGCATGAGTGACTATAAATGACCTTTTCTTGACAATGGATGGCTTTTGCTCCACGTTTCCCGAGGCAAACAATCTATTACAATATGTTTTAATAAAAAAATGTAAAAATAATTCAAAATAAATTCAATAATGGGATTATAAGGGCATTTAAACCGAGTAATAAGGCTTTTCTCGGCATGAGTGACTATAAATGATCTTTTCTTGACAATGGATGGCTTTCGTTCCATGTTTCCCAAGATAAACAATCTATTACAACCTGTTTTAATCAAAAAATGTAAAAAAAATTCAAAATAAATTCAATAATGGGATTGTAAAGGCATTTAAACCGAGTAATAAGGCTTTTCTAGGCATGAGTGACTATAAATGAACTTTTCTTGACAATGGATGGATTTTGCTCCACGTTTCCCGAGGCAAACAATCAATTACAATATGTTTTAATCAAAAAATGTAAAAACAATTCAAAATAAATTCAATAATGCGATTATAAAGGCATTTAGATTGAGTAATAAGGCTTTTCTAGGCATGAGTGACTATAAATGAACTTTTCTTGACAATGGATGGCTTTTGCTCCACGTTTCCCGAGGCAAACAATCAATTACAATCTGTTTTAATCAAAATATGTAAAAACAATTCAAAATAAATTCAATAATGGGATTATAAAGGCATTTAAACCGAGTAATAAGGCTTCTGTAGGCATGAGTGACTATAAATGATCTTTTCTTGACAATGGATGGCTTTCGTTCCATGTTTCCCGAGATAAACAATCTATTACAACCTGTTTTAATCAAAAAATGTAAAAAAAAAATCAAAATAAATTCAATAATGGGATTATAAAAGCATTTAAACCGAGTAATAAGGCTTTTCTAGGCATGAGTGACTATAAATGGTCTTTCTTGACAATGGATTGCTTTCGTTCCATGTTTCCCGAGATAAACAATCTATTACAATCTGTTTTAATCAAAAAATGTAAAAAAAAATCAAAATAAATTCAATAATGGGATTGTAAAGGCATTTAAACCGAGTAATAAGGCTTCTCTAGGCATGAGTGACTATAAATGACCTTTTCTTGACAATGGATGGCATTTGCTCCATGTTTCCCAAGGCAAACAATCAATTACAATCTGTTTTAGTTAAAAAATGTAAAAACAATTCAAAATAAATTCAATAATGGGATTATAAAGGCATTTAAACCGAGTAATAAGGCTTCTCTAGGCATGAGTGACTATAAATGAACTTTTCTTGACAATGGATGGCTTTTGCTCCACGTTTCCCGAGGCAAACAATCAATTACAATATGTTTTAATAAAAAAATGTAAAAATAATTCAAAATAAATTCAATAATGGGATTATAAGGGCATTTAAACCGAGTAATAGGGCTTTTCTAGGCATGAGTGACTATAAATGATGTTTTCTTGACAATCGATAGCTTTCGTTCCATGTTTCCCGAGATAAACAATCTATTACAATCTGTTTTAATCAAAAAATGTAAAAAAAATTCAAAATAAATTCAATAATGGGATTATAAAAGCATTTAAACCGAGTAATAAGGCTTTTCTAGGCATGAGTGACTATAAATGAACTTTTCTTGACAATGGATGGCTTTTGCTCCACGTTTCCCGAGGCAAACAATCAATTACAATATGTTTTAATAAAAAAATGTAAAAATAATTCAAAATAAATTCAATAATGGGATTATAAGGGCATTTAAATCGAGTAATAAGGCTTTTCTAGGCATGAGTGACTATAAATGAACTTTTCTTGACAATGGATGGCTTTTGCTCCACGTTTCCCGAGGCAAACAATCAATTACAATATGTTTTAATCAAAAAATGTAAAAACAATTCAAAATAAATTCAATAATGGGATTATAAAGGCATTTAAATCGAGTAATAAGGCTTTTCTAGGCATGAGTGACTATAAATGAACTTTTCTTGACAATGGATGGCTTTTGCTCCACGTTTCCCAAGGTAAACAATTAATTACAATCTGTTTTAATAAAAAAATGTAAAAATAATTCAAAATAAATTCAATAATGGGATTATAAAGGCATTTAAACCGAGTAATAAGGCTTTTCTAGGCATGAGTGACTATAAATGATGTTTTCTTGACAATCGATAGCTTTCGTTCCATGTTTCCCGAGATAAACAATCTATTACAATCTGTTTTAATCAAAAAATGTAAAAAAAATTCAAAATAAATTCAATAATGGGATTATAAAAGCATTTAAACCGAGTAATAAGGCTTTTCTAGGCATGAGTGACTATAAATGAACTTTTCTTGACAATGGATGGCTTTTGCTCCACGTTTCCCGAGGCAAACAATCAATTACAATATGTTTTAATCAAAAAATGTAAAAACAATTCAAAATAAATTCAATAATGGGATTGTAAAGGCATTTAAACCGAGTAATAAGGCTTTTCTAGGCATGAGTGACTATAAATGATCTTTTCTTGACAATGGATGGCTTTCGTTCCATGTTTCCCGAGATAAACAATCTATTACAACCTGTTTTAATCAAAAAATGTAAAAAAAATTCAAAATAAATTCAATAATGGGATTGTAAAGGCATTTAAACCGAGTAATAAGGCTTTTCTAGGCATGAGTGACTATAAATGATGTTTTCTTGACAATCGATAGCTTTCGTTCCATGTTTCCCGAGATAAACAATCTATTACAATTTGTTTTAATCAAAAAATGTAAAAAGAATTCAAAATAAATTCAATAATGGGATTATAAAAGCATTTAAACCGAGTAATAAGGCTTTTCTAGGCATGAGTGGCTATAAATGAACTTTTCTTGACAATGGATGGCTTTTGCTCCACGTTTCCCGAGGCAAACAATCAATTACAATATGTTTTAATAAAAAAATGTAAAAATAATTCAAAATAAATTCAATAATGGGATTATAAGGGCATTTAAACCGAGTAATAGGGCTTTTCTAGGCATGAGTGACTATAAATAATCTTTTCTTGACAATGGATGGCTTTCGTTCCATGTTTCCCGAGATAAACAATCTATTACAATCTGTTTTAATCAAAAAATGTAAAAAAAATTCAAAATAAATTCAATAATGGGATTATAAAAGCATTTAAACCGAGTAATAAGGCTTTTCTAGGCATGAGTGACTATAAATGAACTTTTCTTGACAATGGATGGCTTTTGCTCCACGTTTCCCGAGGCAAACAATCAATTACAATATGTTTTAATCAAAAAATGTAAAAACAATTCAAAATAAATTCAATAATGGGATTGTAAAGGCATTTAAACCGAGTAATAAGGCTTTTCTAGGCATGAGTGACTATAAATGATCTTTTCTTGACAATGGATGGCTTTCGTTCCATGTTTCCCGAGATAAACAATCTATTACAACCTGTTTTAATCAAAAAATGTAAAAAAAATTCAAAATAAATTCAATAATGGGATTGTAAAGGCATTTAAACCGAGTAATAAGGCTTTTCTAGGCATGAGTGACTATAAATGATGTTTTCTTGACAATCGATAGCTTTCGTTCCATGTTTCCCGAGATAAACAATCTATTACAATTTGTTTTAATCAAAAAATGTAAAAAGAATTCAAAATAAATTCAATAATGGGATTATAAAAGCATTTAAACCGAGTAATAAGGCTTTTCTAGGCATGAGTGACTATAAATGAACTTTTCTTGACAATGGATGGCTTTTGCTCCACGTTTCCCGAGGCAAACAATCAATTACAATATGTTTTAATAAAAAAATGTAAAAATAATTCAAAATAAATTCAATAATGGGATTATAAGGGCATTTAAACCGAGTAATAGGGCTTTTCTAGGCATGAGTGACTATAAATAATCTTTTCTTGACAATGGATGGCTTTCGTTCCATGTTTCCCGAGATAAACAATCTATTACAATCTGTTTTAATCAAAAACTGTAAAAAAAAATCAAAATAAATTCAATAATGGGATTATAAAGGCATTTAAACCGAGTAATAAGGCTTCTCTAGGCATGAGTGACTATAAATGAACTTTTCTTGACAATGGATGGCTTTTGCTCCACGTTTCTCGAGGCAAACAATCAATTACAATATGTTTTAATCAAAAAATGTAAACACAATTCAAAATAAATTCAATAATGGGATTATAAAGGCATTTAAATCGAGTAATAAGGCTTTTCTAGGCATGAGTGACTATAAATGATCTTTTCTTGACAATGGATGGCTTTCGTTCCATGTTTCCCGAGATAAACAATCAATTACAATCTGTTTTAATCAAAAACTGTAAAAAAAAATCGATATAAATTCAATAATGGGATTATAAAGGCATTTAAACCGAGTAATAAGGCTTTTCTAGGCATGAGTGACTATAAATGATCTTTTCTTGACAATGGATGGCTTTTGCTCCACGTTTCCCGAGGCAAATGATTAATTACAATATGTTTTAATCAAAAAATGTAAAAACAATTCAAAATAAATTCAATAATGGGATTATAAAGGCATTTAAATCGAGTAATAAGGCTTTTCTAGGCATGAGTGACTATAAATGATCTTTTCTTGACAATGGATGGCTTTCGTTCCATGTTTCCCGAGATAAACAATCTATTACAATCTGTTTTAATCAAAAACTGTAAAAAAAAAATCAAAATAAATTCAATAATGGGATTATAAAGGCATTTAAACCGAGTAATAAGGCTTTTCTAGGCATGAGTGACTATAAATGAACTTTTCTTGACAATGGATGGCTTTTGCTCCACGTTTCCCGAGGCAAACAATCAATTACAATATGTTTTAATCAAAAAATGTAAAAACAATTCAAAATAAATTCAATAATGGGATTATAAAGGCATTTAAATCGAGTAATAAGGCTTTTCTAGGCATGAGTGACTATAAATGAACTTTTCTTGACAATGGATGGCTTTTGCTCCACGTTTCCCGAGGCAACCAATCAATTACAATCTGTTTTAATCAAAAAATGTAAAAACAATTCAAAATAAATTCAATAATGGGATTATAAAGGCATTTAAACCGAGTTATAAGGCTTTTCTAGGCATGAGTGACTATAAATGAACTTTTCTTGACAATGGATGGCTTTTGCTCCACGTTTCCCAAGGCAAACAATCAAATACAATCTGTTTTAATGAAAAAATGTAAAAACAATTCAAAATAAATTCGATAATGGGATTATAAAAGCATTTAAACCGAGTAATAAGGCTTTTCTAGGCATGAGTGACTATAAATGAACTTTTCTTGACAATGGATGGCTTTCGCTCCATGTTTCCCGAGGCAAACAATCAAATACAATCTGTTTTAATCAAAAAATGTCAAAAAAGTTCAAAATAAATTCAATAATGGGATTATAAAGGCATTTAAACCGAGTAATAAGGCTTTTCTAGGCATGAGTGTATATAAATGATGTTTTCTTGACAATGGATGGCTTTCGTTCCATGTTTCCCGAGATAAACAATGTATTAGAATATTTTTTAATCAAAAAATGTAAAAAAAATTCAAATTAAATTCAATAATGGGATTATAAAGGCATTTAAATCGAGTAATAAGGCTTTTCTAGGCATGAGTGACTATAAATGAACTTTTCTTGACAATGGATGGCTTTTGCTCCACGTTTCCCGAGGCAAACAATCTATTACAATATGTTTTAATAAAAAAATGTAAAAATAATTCAAAATAAATTCAATAATGGGATTATAAGGGCATTTAAACCGAGTAATAAGGCTTTTCTCGGCATGAGTGACTATAAATGATCTTTTCTTGACAATGGATGGCTTTCGTTCCATGTTTCCCAAGATAAACAATCTATTACAACCTGTTTTAATCAAAAAATGTAAAAAAAATTCAAAATAAATTCAATAATGGGATTGTAAAGGCATTTAAACTGAGTAATAAGGCTTTTCTAGGCATGAGTGACTATAAATGAACTTTTCTTGACAATGGATGGATTTTGCTCCACGTTTCCCGAGGCAAACAATCAATTACAATATGTTTTAATCAAAAAATGTAAAAACAATTCAAAATAAATTCAATAATGCGATTATAAAGGCATTTAGATTGAGTAATAAGGCTTTTCTAGGCATGAGTGACTATAAATGAACTTTTCTTGACAATGGATGGCTTTTGCTCCACGTTTCCCGAGGCAAACAATCAATTACAATCTGTTTTAATCAAAATATGTAAAAACAATTCAAAATAAATTCAATAATGGGATTATAAAGGCATTTAAACCGAGTAATAAGGCTTCTGTAGGCATGAGTGACTATAAATGATCTTTTCTTGACAATGGATGGCTTTCGTTCCATGTTTCCCGAGATAAACAATCTATTACAACCTGTTTTAATCAAAAAATGTAAAAAAAAATCAAAATAAATTCAATAATGGGATTATAAAAGCATTTAAACCGAGTAATAAGGCTTTTCTAGGCATGAGTGACTATAAATGGTCTTTCTTGACAATGGATTGCTTTCGTTCCATGTTTCCCGAGATAAACAATCTATTACAATCTGTTTTAATCAAAAAATGTAAAAAAAAATCAAAATAAATTCAATAATGGGATTGTAAAGGCATTTAAACCGAGTAATAAGGCTTCTCTAGGCATGAGTGACTATAAATGACCTTTTCTTGACAATGGATGGCATTTGCTCCATGTTTCCCAAGGCAAACAATCAATTACAATCTGTTTTAGTTAAAAAATGTAAAAACAATTCAAAATAAATTCAATAATGGGATTATAAAGGCATTTAAACCGAGTAATAAGGCTTTTCTAGGCATGAGTGACTATAAATGAACTTTTCTTGACAATGGATGGCTTTTGCTCCACGTTTCCCGAGGCAAACAATCAATTACAATCTGTTTTAATCAAAAAATATAAAAACAATTCAAAATAAATTCAATAATGGGATTATAAAGGCATTTAAACCGAGTAATAAGGCTTTTCTAGGCATGAGTGACTATGAATGAACTTTTCTTGACAATGGATGGCTTTTGCTCCACGTTTCCCGAGGCAAACAATCAATTACAATATGTTTTAATCAAAAAATGTAAAAACAATTCAAAATAAATTCAATAATGGGATTATAAAGCCATTTAAATCGAGTAATAAGGCTTATCTAGGCATGAGTGACTATAAATGAACTTTTCTTGACAATGGATGGCTTTTGCTCCACGTTTCCCGAGGCAAACAATCAATTACAATATGTTTTAATCAAAAAATGTAAAAACAATTCAAAATAAATTCAATAATGGGATTATAAAGGCATTTAAATCGAGTAATAAGGCTTTTCTAGGCATGAGTGACTATAAATGAACTTTTCTTGACAATGGATGGCTTTTGCTCCACGTTTTCCGAGGCAAACAATCAATTACAATCTGTTTTAATAAAAAAATGTAAAAATAATTCAAAATAAATTCAATAATGGGATTATAAAGGCATTTAAACCGAGTAATAAGGCTTTTCTAGGCATGAGTGACTATAAATGATGTTTTCTTGACAATGGATGGCTTTCGTTCCATGTTTCCCGAGATAAACAATCTATTACAATCTGTTTTAATCAAAAAATGTAAAAAAAATTCAAAATAAATTCAATAATGGGATTATAAAAGCATTTAAACCGAGTAAGAAGGCTTTTCTAGGCATGAGTGACTATAAATGATCTTTTTTGACAATGGATGGCTTTTGTTCCATGTTTCCCGAGATAAACAATCTATTACAATCTGTTTTAATCAAAAACTGTAAAAAAAATCAAAATAAATTCAATAATGAGATTATAAAGGCATTTAAACCGAGTAATAAGGCTTCTCTAGGCATGAGTGACTATAAATGAACTTTTCTTGACAATGGATGGCTTTTGCTCCACGTTTCCCGAGGCAAACAATCAATTACAATATGTTTTAATAAAAAAATGTAAAAATAATTCAAAATAAATTCAATAATGGGATTATAAGGGCATTTAAACCGAGTAATAGGGCTTTTCTAGGCATGAGTGACTATAAATGATGTTTTCTTGACAATCGATAGCTTTCGTTCCATGTTTCCCGAGATAAACAATCTATTACAATCTGTTTTAATCAAAAAATGTAAAAAAAATTCAAAATAAATTCAATAATGGGATTATAAAAGCATTTAAACCGAGTAATAAGGCTTTTCTAGGCATGAGTGACTATAAATGAACTTTTCTTGACAGTGGATGGCTTTTGCTCCACGTTTCCCGAGGCAAACAATCAATTACAATATGTTTTAATAAAAAAATGTAAAAATAATTCAAAATAAATTCAATAATGGGATTATAAGGGCATTTAAACCGAGTAATAAGGCTTTTCTAGGCATGAGTGACTATAAATGATGTTTTCTTGACAATCGATAGCTTTCGTTCCATGTTTCCCGAGATAAACAATCTATTACAATCTGTTTTAATCAAAAAATGTAAAAAAAATTCAAAATAAATTCAATAATGGGATTATAAAAGCATTTAAACCGAGTAATAAGGCTTTTCTAGGCATGAGTGACTATAAATGATGTTTTCTTGACAATCGATAGCTTTCGTTCCATGTTTCCCGAGATAAACAATCTATTACAATCTGTTTTAATCAAAAAATGTAAAAAAAATTCAAAATAAATTCAATAATGGGATTATAAAAGCATTTAAACCGAGTAATAAGGCTTTTCTAGGCATGAGTGACTATAAATGAACTTTTCTTGACAATGGATGGCTTTTGCTCCACGTTTCCCGAGGCAAACAATCAATTACAATATGTTTTAATAAAAAAATGTAAAAATAATTCAAAATAAATTCAATAATGGGATTATAAGGGCATTTAAACCGAGTAATAGGGCTTTTCTAGGCATGAGTGACTATAAATAATCTTTTCTTGACAATGGATGGCTTTCGTTCCATGTTTCCCGAGATAAACAATCTATTACAATCTGTTTTAATCAAAAACTGTAAAAAAAAATCAAAATAAATTCAATAATGGGATTATAAAGGCATTTAAACCGAGTAATAAGGCTTTTCTAGGCATGAGTGACTATAAATGAACTTTTCTTGACAATGGATGGCTTTTGCTCCACGTTTCCCAAGGCAAACAATCAAATACAATCTGTTTTAATGAAAAAATGTAAAAACAATTCAAAATAAATTCGATAATGGGATTATAAAAGCATTTAAACCGAGTAATAAGGCTTTTCTAGGCATGAGTGACTATAAATGAACTTTTCTTGACAATGGATGGCTTTCGCTCCATGTTTCCCGAGGCAAACAATCAAATACAATCTGTTTTAATCAAAAAATGTCAAAAAAGTTCAAAATAAATTCAATAATGGGATTATAAAGGCATTTAAACCGAGTAATAAGGCTTTTCTAGGCATGAGTGTATATAAATGATGTTTTCTTGACAATGGATGGCTTTCGTTCCATGTTTCCCGAGATAAACAATGTATTAGAATATTTTTTAATCAAAAAATGTAAAAAAAATTCAAATTAAATTCAATAATGGGATTATAAAGGCATTTAAATCGAGTAATAAGGCTTTTCTAGGCATGAGTGACTATAAATGAACTTTTCTTGACAATGGATGGCTTTTGCTCCACGTTTCCCGAGGCAAACAATCTATTACAATATGTTTTAATAAAAAAATGTAAAAATAATTCAAAATAAATTCAATAATGGGATTATAAGGGCATTTAAACCGAGTAATAAGGCTTTTCTCGGCATGAGTGACTATAAATGATCTTTTCTTGACAATGGATGGCTTTCGTTCCATGTTTCCCAAGATAAACAATCTATTACAACCTGTTTTAATCAAAAAATGTAAAAAAAATTCAAAATAAATTCAATAATGGGATTGTAAAGGCATTTAAACTGAGTAATAAGGCTTTTCTAGGCATGAGTGACTATAAATGAACTTTTCTTGACAATGGATGGATTTTGCTCCACGTTTCCCGAGGCAAACAATCAATTACAATATGTTTTAATCAAAAAATGTAAAAACAATTCAAAATAAATTCAATAATGCGATTATAAAGGCATTTAGATTGAGTAATAAGGCTTTTCTAGGCATGAGTGACTATAAATGAACTTTTCTTGACAATGGATGGCTTTTGCTCCACGTTTCCCGAGGCAAACAATCAATTACAATCTGTTTTAATCAAAATATGTAAAAACAATTCAAAATAAATTCAATAATGGGATTATAAAGGCATTTAAACCGAGTAATAAGGCTTCTGTAGGCATGAGTGACTATAAATGATCTTTTCTTGACAATGGATGGCTTTCGTTCCATGTTTCCCGAGATAAACAATCTATTACAACCTGTTTTAATCAAAAAATGTAAAAAAAAATCAAAATAAATTCAATAATGGGATTATAAAAGCATTTAAACCGAGTAATAAGGCTTTTCTAGGCATGAGTGACTATAAATGGTCTTTCTTGACAATGGATTGCTTTCGTTCCATGTTTCCCGAGATAAACAATCTATTACAATCTGTTTTAATCAAAAAATGTAAAAAAAAATCAAAATAAATTCAATAATGGGATTGTAAAGGCATTTAAACCGAGTAATAAGGCTTCTCTAGGCATGAGTGACTATAAATGACCTTTTCTTGACAATGGATGGCATTTGCTCCATGTTTCCCAAGGCAAACAATCAATTACAATCTGTTTTAGTTAAAAAATGTAAAAACAATTCAAAATAAATTCAATAATGGGATTATAAAGGCATTTAAACCGAGTAATAAGGCTTTTCTAGGCATGAGTGACTATAAATGAACTTTTCTTGACAATGGATGGCTTTTGCTCCACGTTTCCCGAGGCAAACAATCAATTACAATCTGTTTTAATCAAAAAATATAAAAACAATTCAAAATAAATTCAATAATGGGATTATAAAGGCATTTAAACCGAGTAATAAGGCTTTTCTAGGCATGAGTGACTATGAATGAACTTTTCTTGACAATGGATGGCTTTTGCTCCACGTTTCCCGAGGCAAACAATCAATTACAATATGTTTTAATCAAAAAATGTAAAAACAATTCAAAATAAATTCAATAATGGGATTATAAAGCCATTTAAATCGAGTAATAAGGCTTATCTAGGCATGAGTGACTATAAATGAACTTTTCTTGACAATGGATGGCTTTTGCTCCACGTTTCCCGAGGCAAACAATCAATTACAATATGTTTTAATCAAAAAATGTAAAAACAATTCAAAATAAATTCAATAATGGGATTATAAAGGCATTTAAATCGAGTAATAAGGCTTTTCTAGGCATGAGTGACTATAAATGAACTTTTCTTGACAATGGATGGCTTTTGCTCCACGTTTTCCGAGGCAAACAATCAATTACAATCTGTTTTAATAAAAAAATGTAAAAATAATTCAAAATAAATTCAATAATGGGATTATAAAGGCATTTAAACCGAGTAATAAGGCTTTTCTAGGCATGAGTGACTATAAATGATGTTTTCTTGACAATGGATGGCTTTCGTTCCATGTTTCCCGAGATAAACAATCTATTACAATCTGTTTTAATCAAAAAATGTAAAAAAAATTCAAAATAAATTCAATAATGGGATTATAAAAGCATTTAAACCGAGTAAGAAGGCTTTTCTAGGCATGAGTGACTATAAATGATCTTTTTTGACAATGGATGGCTTTTGTTCCATGTTTCCCGAGATAAACAATCTATTACAATCTGTTTTAATCAAAAACTGTAAAAAAAATCAAAATAAATTCAATAATGAGATTATAAAGGCATTTAAACCGAGTAATAAGGCTTCTCTAGGCATGAGTGACTATAAATGAACTTTTCTTGACAATGGATGGCTTTTGCTCCACGTTTCCCGAGGCAAACAATCAATTACAATATGTTTTAATAAAAAAATGTAAAAATAATTCAAAATAAATTCAATAATGGGATTATAAGGGCATTTAAACCGAGTAATAGGGCTTTTCTAGGCATGAGTGACTATAAATGATGTTTTCTTGACAATCGATAGCTTTCGTTCCATGTTTCCCGAGATAAACAATCTATTACAATCTGTTTTAATCAAAAAATGTAAAAAAAATTCAAAATAAATTCAATAATGGGATTATAAAAGCATTTAAACCGAGTAATAAGGCTTTTCTAGGCATGAGTGACTATAAATGAACTTTTCTTGACAGTGGATGGCTTTTGCTCCACGTTTCCCGAGGCAAACAATCAATTACAATATGTTTTAATAAAAAAATGTAAAAATAATTCAAAATAAATTCAATAATGGGATTATAAGGGCATTTAAACCGAGTAATAAGGCTTTTCTAGGCATGAGTGACTATAAATGATGTTTTCTTGACAATCGATAGCTTTCGTTCCATGTTTCCCGAGATAAACAATCTATTACAATCTGTTTTAATCAAAAAATGTAAAAAAAATTCAAAATAAATTCAATAATGGGATTATAAAAGCATTTAAACCGAGTAATAAGGCTTTTCTAGGCATGAGTGACTATAAATGATGTTTTCTTGACAATCGATAGCTTTCGTTCCATGTTTCCCGAGATAAACAATCTATTACAATCTGTTTTAATCAAAAAATGTAAAAAAAATTCAAAATAAATTCAATAATGGGATTATAAAAGCATTTAAACCGAGTAATAAGGCTTTTCTAGGCATGAGTGACTATAAATGAACTTTTCTTGACAATGGATGGCTTTTGCTCCACGTTTCCCGAGGCAAACAATCAATTACAATATGTTTTAATAAAAAAATATAAAAATAATTCAAAATAAATTCAATAATGGGATTATAAGGGCATTTAAACCGAGTAATAGGGCTTTTCTAGGCATGAGTGACTATAAATAATCTTTTCTTGACAATGGATGGCTTTCGTTCCATGTTTCCCGAGATAAACAATCTATTACAATCTGTTTTAATCAAAAACTGTAAAAAAAAATCAAAATAAATTCAATAATGGGATTATAAAGGCATTTAAACCGAGTAATAAGGCTTTTCTAGGCATGAGTGACTATAAATGAACTTTTCTTGACAATGGATGGCTTTTGCTCCACGTTTCCCGAGGCAAACAATCAATTACAATATGTTTTAATCAAAAAATGTAAAAACAATTCAAAATAAATTCAATAATGGGATTATAAAGGCATTTAAATCGAGTAATAAGGCTTTTCTAGGCATGAGTGACTATAAATGAACTTTTCTTGACAATGGATGGCTTTTGCTCCACGTTTCCCGAGGCAACCAATCAATTACAATCTGTTTTAATCAAAAAATGTAAAAACAATTCAAAATAAATTCAATAATGGGATTATAAAGGCATTTAAACCGAGTTATAAGGCTTTTCTAGGCATGAGTGACTATAAATGAACTTTTCTTGACAATGGATGGCTTTTGCTCCACGTTTCCCAAGGCAAACAATCAAATACAATCTGTTTTAATGAAAAAATGTAAAAACAATTCAAAATAAATTCGATAATGGGATTATAAAAGCATTTAAACCGAGTAATAAGGCTTTTCTAGGCATGAGTGACTATAAATGAACTTTTCTTGACAATGGATGGCTTTCGCTCCATGTTTCCCGAGGCAAACAATCAAATACAATCTGTTTTAATCAAAAAATGTCAAAAAAGTTCAAAATAAATTCAATAATGGGATTATAAAGGCATTTAAACCGAGTAATAAGGCTTTTCTAGGCATGAGTGTATATAAATGATGTTTTCTTGACAATGGATGGCTTTCGTTCCATGTTTCCCGAGATAAACAATGTATTAGAATATTTTTTAATCAAAAAATGTAAAAAAAATTCAAATTAAATTCAATAATGGGATTATAAAGGCATTTAAATCGAGTAATAAGGCTTTTCTAGGCATGAGTGACTATAAATGAACTTTTCTTGACAATGGATGGCTTTTGCTCCACGTTTCCCGAGGCAAACAATCTATTACAATATGTTTTAATAAAAAAATGTAAAAATAATTCAAAATAAATTCAATAATGGGATTATAAGGGCATTTAAACCGAGTAATAAGGCTTTTCTCGGCATGAGTGACTATAAATGATCTTTTCTTGACAATGGATGGCTTTCGTTCCATGTTTCCCAAGATAAACAATCTATTACAACCTGTTTTAATCAAAAAATGTAAAAAAAATTCAAAATAAATTCAATAATGGGATTGTAAAGGCATTTAAACCGAGTAATAAGGCTTTTCTAGGCATGAGTGACTATAAATGAACTTTTCTTGACAATGGATGGATTTTGCTCCACGTTTCCCGAGGCAAACAATCAATTACAATATGTTTTAATCAAAAAATGTAAAAACAATTCAAAATAAATTCAATAATGCGATTATAAAGGCATTTAGATTGAGTAATAAGGCTTTTCTAGGCATGAGTGACTATAAATGAACTTTTCTTGACAATGGATGGCTTTTGCTCCACGTTTCCCGAGGCAAACAATCAATTACAATATGTTTTAATCAAAAAATGTAAAAACAATTCAAAATAAATTCAATAATGGGATTATAAAAGCATTTAAACCGAGTAATAAGGCTTTTCTAGGCATGAGTGACTATAAATGGTCTTTCTTGACAATGGATTGCTTTCGTTCCATGTTTCCCGAGATAAACAATCTATTACAATCTGTTTTAATCAAAAAATGTAAAAAAAAATCAAAATAAATTCAATAATGGGATTGTAAAGGCATTTAAACCGAGTAATAAGGCTTCTCTAGGCATGAGTGACTATAAATGACCTTTTCTTGACAATGGATGGCATTTGCTCCATGTTTCCCAAGGCAAACAATCAATTACAATCTGTTTTAGTTAAAAAATGTAAAAACAATTCAAAATAAATTCAATAATGGGATTATAAAGGCATTTAAACCGAGTAATAAGGCTTTTCTAGGCATGAGTGACTATAAATGAACTTTTCTTGACAATGGATGGCTTTTGCTCCACGTTTCCCGAGGCAAACAATCAATTACAATCTGTTTTAATCAAAAAATATAAAAACAATTCAAAATAAATTCAATAATGGGATTATAAAGGCATTTAAACCGAGTAATAAGGCTTTTCTAGGCATGAGTGACTATGAATGAACTTTTCTTGACAATGGATGGCTTTTGCTCCACGTTTCCCGAGGCAAACAATCAATTACAATATGTTTTAATCAAAAAATGTAAAAACAATTCAAAATAAATTCAATAATGGGATTATAAAGGCATTTAAATCGAGTAATAAGGCTTATCTAGGCATGAGTGACTATAAATGAACTTTTCTTGACAATGGATGGCTTTTGCTCCACGTTTCCCGAGGCAAACAATCAATTACAATATGTTTTAATCAAAAAATGTAAAAACAATTCAAAATAAATTCAATAATGGGATTATAAAGGCATTTAAATCGAGTAATAAGGCTTTTCTAGGCATGAGTGACTATAAATGAACTTTTCTTGACAATGGATGGCTTTTGCTCCACGTTTTCCGAGGCAAACAATCAATTACAATCTGTTTTAATAAAAAAATGTAAAAATAATTCAAAATAAATTCAATAATGGGATTATAAAGGCATTTAAACCGAGTAATAAGGCTTTTCTAGGCATGAGTGTATATAAATGATGTTTTCTTGACAATGGATGGCTTTCGTTCCATGTTTCCCGAGATAAACAATGTATTAGAATATTTTTTAATCAAAAAATGTAAAAAAAATTCAAATTAAATTCAATAATGGGATTATAAAGGCATTTAAATCGAGTAATAAGGCTTTTCTAGGCATGAGTGACTATAAATGAACTTTTCTTGACAATGGATGGCTTTTGCTCCACGTTTCCCGAGGCAAACAATCTATTACAATATGTTTTAATAAAAAAATGTAAAAATAATTCAAAATAAATTCAATAATGGGATTATAAGGGCATTTAAACCGAGTAATAAGGCTTTTCTCGGCATGAGTGACTATAAATGATCTTTTCTTGACAATGGATGGCTTTCGTTCCATGTTTCCCAAGATAAACAATCTATTACAACCTGTTTTAATCAAAAAATGTAAAAAAAATTCAAAATAAATTCAATAATGGGATTGTAAAGGCATTTAAACCGAGTAATAAGGCTTTTCTAGGCATGAGTGACTATAAATGAACTTTTCTTGACAATGGATGGATTTTGCTCCACGTTTCCCGAGGCAAACAATCAATTACAATATGTTTTAATCAAAAAATGTAAAAACAATTCAAAATAAATTCAATAATGCGATTATAAAGGCATTTAGATTGAGTAATAAGGCTTTTCTAGGCATGAGTGACTATAAATGAACTTTTCTTGACAATGGATGGCTTTTGCTCCACGTTTCCCGAGGCAAACAATCAATTACAATCTGTTTTAATCAAAATATGTAAAAACAATTCAAAATAAATTCAATAATGGGATTATAAAGGCATTTAAACCGAGTAATAAGGCTTCTGTAGGCATGAGTGACTATAAATGATCTTTTCTTGACAATGGATGGCTTTCGTTCCATGTTTCCCGAGATAAACAATCTATTACAACCTGTTTTAATCAAAAAATGTAAAAAAAAATCAAAATAAATTCAATAATGGGATTATAAAAGCATTTAAACCGAGTAATAAGGCTTTTCTAGGCATGAGTGACTATAAATGGTCTTTCTTGACAATGGATTGCTTTCGTTCCATGTTTCCCGAGATAAACAATCTATTACAATCTGTTTTAATCAAAAAATGTAAAAAAAAATCAAAATAAATTCAATAATGGGATTGTAAAGGCATTTAAACCGAGTAATAAGGTTTCTCTAGGCATGAGTGACTATAAATGACCTTTTCTTGACAATGGATGGCTTTTGCTCCACGTTTCCCGAGGCAAACAATCTATTACAATATGTTTTAATAAAAAAATGTAAAAATAATTCAAAATAAATTCAATAATGGGATTATAAGGGCATTTAAACCGAGTAATAAGGCTTTTCTCGGCATGAGTGACTATAAATGATCTTTTCTTGACAATGGATGGCTTTCGTTCCATGTTTCCCAAGATAAACAATCTATTACAACCTGTTTTAATCAAAAAATGTAAAAAAAATTCAAAATAAATTCAATAATGGGATTGTAAAGGCATTTAAACCGAGTAATAAGGCTTTTCTAGGCATGAGTGACTATAAATGAACTTTTCTTGACAATGGATGGATTTTGCTCCACGTTTCCCGAGGCAAACAATCAATTACAATATGTTTTAATCAAAAAATGTAAAAACAATTCAAAATAAATTCAATAATGCGATTATAAAGGCATTTAGATTGAGTAATAAGGCTTTTCTAGGCATGAGTGACTATAAATGAACTTTTCTTGACAATGGATGGCTTTTGCTCCACGTTTCCCGAGGCAAACAATCAATTACAATCTGTTTTAATCAAAATATGTAAAAACAATTCAAAATAAATTCAATAATGGGATTATAAAGGCATTTAAACCGAGTAATAAGGCTTCTGTAGGCATGAGTGACTATAAATGATCTTTTCTTGACAATGGATGGCTTTCGTTCCATGTTTCCCGAGATAAACAATCTATTACAACCTGTTTTAATCAAAAAATGTAAAAAAAAAATCAAAATAAATTCAATAATGGGATTATAAAAGCATTTAAACCGAGTAATAAGGCTTTTCTAGGCATGAGTGACTATAAATGGTCTTTCTTGACAATGGATTGCTTTCGTTCCATGTTTCCCGAGATAAACAATCTATTACAATCTGTTTTAATCAAAAAATGTAAAAAAAAATCAAAATAAATTCAATAATGGGATTGTAAAGGCATTTAAACCGAGTAATAAGGCTTCTCTAGGCATGAGTGACTATAAATGACCTTTTCTTGACAATGGATGGCATTTGCTCCATGTTTCCCAAGGCAAACAATCAATTACAATCTGTTTTAGTTAAAAAATGTAAAAACAATTCAAAATAAATTCAATAATGGGATTATAAAGGCATTTAAACCGAGTAATAAGGCTTCTCTAGGCATGAGTGACTATAAATGAACTTTTCTTGACAATGGATGGCTTTTGCTCCACGTTTCCCGAGGCAAACAATCAATTACAATATGTTTTAATAAAAAAATGTAAAAATAATTCAAAATAAATTCAATAATGGGATTATAAGGGCATTTAAACCGAGTAATAGGGCTTTTCTAGGCATGAGTGACTATAAATGATGTTTTCTTGACAATCGATAGCTTTCGTTCCATGTTTCCCGAGATAAACAATCTATTACAATCTGTTTTAATCAAAAAATGTAAAAAAAATTCAAAATAAATTCAATAATGGGATTATAAAAGCATTTAAACCGAGTAATAAGGCTTTTCTAGGCATGAGTGACTATAAATGAACTTTTCTTGACAATGGATGGCTTTTGCTCCACGTTTCCCGAGGCAAACAATCAATTACAATATGTTTTAATAAAAAAATGTAAAAATAATTCAAAATAAATTCAATAATGGGATTATAAGGGCATTTAAATCGAGTAATAAGGCTTTTCTAGGCATGAGTGACTATAAATGAACTTTTCTTGACAATGGATGGCTTTTGCTCCACGTTTCCCGAGGCAAACAATCAATTACAATATGTTTTAATCAAAAAATGTAAAAACAATTCAAAATAAATTCAATAATGGGATTATAAAGGCATTTAAATCGAGTAATAAGGCTTTTCTAGGCATGAGTGACTATAAATGAACTTTTCTTGACAATGGATGGCTTTTGCTCCACGTTTCCCAAGGTAAACAATTAATTACAATCTGTTTTAATAAAAAAATGTAAAAATAATTCAAAATAAATTCAATAATGGGATTATAAAGGCATTTAAACCGAGTAATAAGGCTTTTCTAGGCATGAGTGACTATAAATGATGTTTTCTTGACAATCGATAGCTTTCGTTCCATGTTTCCCGAGATAAACAATCTATTACAATCTGTTTTAATCAAAAAATGTAAAAAAAATTCAAAATAAATTCAATAATGGGATTATAAAAGCATTTAAACCGAGTAATAAGGCTTTTCTAGGCATGAGTGACTATAAATGAACTTTTCTTGACAATGGATGGCTTTTGCTCCACGTTTCCCGAGGCAAACAATCAATTACAATATGTTTTAATCAAAAAATGTAAAAACAATTCAAAATAAATTCAATAATGGGATTGTAAAGGCATTTAAACCGAGTAATAAGGCTTTTCTAGGCATGAGTGACTATAAATGATCTTTTCTTGACAATGGATGGCTTTCGTTCCATGTTTCCCGAGATAAACAATCTATTACAACCTGTTTTAATCAAAAAATGTAAAAAAAATTCAAAATAAATTCAATAATGGGATTGTAAAGGCATTTAAACCGAGTAATAAGGCTTTTCTAGGCATGAGTGACTATAAATGATGTTTTCTTGACAATCGATAGCTTTCGTTCCATGTTTCCCGAGATAAACAATCTATTACAATTTGTTTTAATCAAAAAATGTAAAAAGAATTCAAAATAAATTCAATAATGGGATTATAAAAGCATTTAAACCGAGTAATAAGGCTTTTCTAGGCATGAGTGGCTATAAATGAACTTTTCTTGACAATGGATGGCTTTTGCTCCACGTTTCCCGAGGCAAACAATCAATTACAATATGTTTTAATAAAAAAATGTAAAAATAATTCAAAATAAATTCAATAATGGGATTATAAGGGCATTTAAACCGAGTAATAGGGCTTTTCTAGGCATGAGTGACTATAAATAATCTTTTCTTGACAATGGATGGCTTTCGTTCCATGTTTCCCGAGATAAACAATCTATTACAATCTGTTTTAATCAAAAAATGTAAAAAAAATTCAAAATAAATTCAATAATGGGATTATAAAAGCATTTAAACCGAGTAATAAGGCTTTTCTAGGCATGAGTGACTATAAATGAACTTTTCTTGACAATGGATGGCTTTTGCTCCACGTTTCCCGAGGCAAACAATCAATTACAATATGTTTTAATCAAAAAATGTAAAAACAATTCAAAATAAATTCAATAATGGGATTGTAAAGGCATTTAAACCGAGTAATAAGGCTTTTCTAGGCATGAGTGACTATAAATGATCTTTTCTTGACAATGGATGGCTTTCGTTCCATGTTTCCCGAGATAAACAATCTATTACAACCTGTTTTAATCAAAAAATGTAAAAAAAATTCAAAATAAATTCAATAATGGGATTGTAAAGGCATTTAAACCGAGTAATAAGGCTTTTCTAGGCATGAGTGACTATAAATGATGTTTTCTTGACAATCGATAGCTTTCGTTCCATGTTTCCCGAGATAAACAATCTATTACAATTTGTTTTAATCAAAAAATGTAAAAAGAATTCAAAATAAATTCAATAATGGGATTATAAAAGCATTTAAACCGAGTAATAAGGCTTTTCTAGGCATGAGTGACTATAAATGAACTTTTCTTGACAATGGATGGCTTTTGCTCCACGTTTCCCGAGGCAAACAATCAATTACAATATGTTTTAATAAAAAAATGTAAAAATAATTCAAAATAAATTCAATAATGGGATTATAAGGGCATTTAAACCGAGTAATAGGGCTTTTCTAGGCATGAGTGACTATAAATAATCTTTTCTTGACAATGGATGGCTTTCGTTCCATGTTTCCCGAGATAAACAATCTATTACAATCTGTTTTAATCAAAAACTGTAAAAAAAAATCAAAATAAATTCAATAATGGGATTATAAAGGCATTTAAACCGAGTAATAAGGCTTCTCTAGGCATGAGTGACTATAAATGAACTTTTCTTGACAATGGATGGCTTTTGCTCCACGTTTCTCGAGGCAAACAATCAATTACAATATGTTTTAATCAAAAAATGTAAAAACAATTCAAAATAAATTCAATAATGGGATTATAAAGGCATTTAAATCGAGTAATAAGGCTTTTCTAGGCATGAGTGACTATAAATGATCTTTTCTTGACAATGGATGGCTTTCGTTCCATGTTTCCCGAGATAAACAATCAATTACAATCTGTTTTAATCAAAAACTGTAAAAAAAAATCGATATAAATTCAATAATGGGATTATAAAGGCATTTAAACCGAGTAATAAGGCTTTTCTAGGCATGAGTGACTATAAATGATCTTTTCTTGACAATGGATGGCTTTTGCTCCACGTTTCCCGAGGCAAATGATTAATTACAATATGTTTTAATCAAAAAATGTAAAAACAATTCAAAATAAATTCAATAATGGGATTATAAAGGCATTTAAATCGAGTAATAAGGCTTTTCTAGGCATGAGTGACTATAAATGATCTTTTCTTGACAATGGATGGCTTTCGTTCCATGTTTCCCGAGATAAACAATCTATTACAATCTGTTTTAATCAAAAACTGTAAAAAAAAAATCAAAATAAATTCAATAATGGGATTATAAAGGCATTTAAACCGAGTAATAAGGCTTTTCTAGGCATGAGTGACTATAAATGAACTTTTCTTGACAATGGATGGCTTTTGCTCCACGTTTCCCGAGGCAAACAATCAATTACAATATGTTTTAATCAAAAAATGTAAAAACAATTCAAAATAAATTCAATAATGGGATTATAAAGGCATTTAAATCGAGTAATAAGGCTTTTCTAGGCATGAGTGACTATAAATGAACTTTTCTTGACAATGGATGGCTTTTGCTCCACGTTTCCCGAGGCAACCAATCAATTACAATCTGTTTTAATCAAAAAATGTAAAAACAATTCAAAATAAATTCAATAATGGGATTATAAAGGCATTTAAACCGAGTTATAAGGCTTTTCTAGGCATGAGTGACTATAAATGAACTTTTCTTGACAATGGATGGCTTTTGCTCCACGTTTCCCAAGGCAAACAATCAAATACAATCTGTTTTAATGAAAAAATGTAAAAACAATTCAAAATAAATTCGATAATGGGATTATAAAAGCATTTAAACCGAGTAATAAGGCTTTTCTAGGCATGAGTGACTATAAATGAACTTTTCTTGACAATGGATGGCTTTCGCTCCATGTTTCCCGAGGCAAACAATCAAATACAATCTGTTTTAATCAAAAAATGTCAAAAAAGTTCAAAATAAATTCAATAATGGGATTATAAAGGCATTTAAACCGAGTAATAAGGCTTTTCTAGGCATGAGTGTATATAAATGATGTTTTCTTGACAATGGATGGCTTTCGTTCCATGTTTCCCGAGATAAACAATGTATTAGAATATTTTTTAATCAAAAAATGTAAAAAAAATTCAAATTAAATTCAATAATGGGATTATAAAGGCATTTAAATCGAGTAATAAGGCTTTTCTAGGCATGAGTGACTATAAATGAACTTTTCTTGACAATGGATGGCTTTTGCTCCACGTTTCCCGAGGCAAACAATCTATTACAATATGTTTTAATAAAAAAATGTAAAAATAATTCAAAATAAATTCAATAATGGGATTATAAGGGCATTTAAACCGAGTAATAAGGCTTTTCTCGGCATGAGTGACTATAAATGATCTTTTCTTGACAATGGATGGCTTTCGTTCCATGTTTCCCAAGATAAACAATCTATTACAACCTGTTTTAATCAAAAAATGTAAAAAAAATTCAAAATAAATTCAATAATGGGATTGTAAAGGCATTTAAACTGAGTAATAAGGCTTTTCTAGGCATGAGTGACTATAAATGAACTTTTCTTGACAATGGATGGATTTTGCTCCACGTTTCCCGAGGCAAACAATCAATTACAATATGTTTTAATCAAAAAATGTAAAAACAATTCAAAATAAATTCAATAATGCGATTATAAAGGCATTTAGATTGAGTAATAAGGCTTTTCTAGGCATGAGTGACTATAAATGAACTTTTCTTGACAATGGATGGCTTTTGCTCCACGTTTCCCGAGGCAAACAATCAATTACAATCTGTTTTAATCAAAATATGTAAAAACAATTCAAAATAAATTCAATAATGGGATTATAAAGGCATTTAAACCGAGTAATAAGGCTTCTGTAGGCATGAGTGACTATAAATGATCTTTTCTTGACAATGGATGGCTTTCGTTCCATGTTTCCCGAGATAAACAATCTATTACAACCTGTTTTAATCAAAAAATGTAAAAAAAAATCAAAATAAATTCAATAATGGGATTATAAAAGCATTTAAACCGAGTAATAAGGCTTTTCTAGGCATGAGTGACTATAAATGGTCTTTCTTGACAATGGATTGCTTTCGTTCCATGTTTCCCGAGATAAACAATCTATTACAATCTGTTTTAATCAAAAAATGTAAAAAAAAATCAAAATAAATTCAATAATGGGATTGTAAAGGCATTTAAACCGAGTAATAAGGCTTCTCTAGGCATGAGTGACTATAAATGACCTTTTCTTGACAATGGATGGCATTTGCTCCATGTTTCCCAAGGCAAACAATCAATTACAATCTGTTTTAGTTAAAAAATGTAAAAACAATTCAAAATAAATTCAATAATGGGATTATAAAGGCATTTAAACCGAGTAATAAGGCTTTTCTAGGCATGAGTGACTATAAATGAACTTTTCTTGACAATGGATGGCTTTTGCTCCACGTTTCCCGAGGCAAACAATCAATTACAATCTGTTTTAATCAAAAAATATAAAAACAATTCAAAATAAATTCAATAATGGGATTATAAAGGCATTTAAACCGAGTAATAAGGCTTTTCTAGGCATGAGTGACTATGAATGAACTTTTCTTGACAATGGATGGCTTTTGCTCCACGTTTCCCGAGGCAAACAATCAATTACAATATGTTTTAATCAAAAAATGTAAAAACAATTCAAAATAAATTCAATAATGGGATTATAAAGCCATTTAAATCGAGTAATAAGGCTTATCTAGGCATGAGTGACTATAAATGAACTTTTCTTGACAATGGATGGCTTTTGCTCCACGTTTCCCGAGGCAAACAATCAATTACAATATGTTTTAATCAAAAAATGTAAAAACAATTCAAAATAAATTCAATAATGGGATTATAAAGGCATTTAAATCGAGTAATAAGGCTTTTCTAGGCATGAGTGACTATAAATGAACTTTTCTTGACAATGGATGGCTTTTGCTCCACGTTTTCCGAGGCAAACAATCAATTACAATCTGTTTTAATAAAAAAATGTAAAAATAATTCAAAATAAATTCAATAATGGGATTATAAAGGCATTTAAACCGAGTAATAAGGCTTTTCTAGGCATGAGTGACTATAAATGATGTTTTCTTGACAATGGATGGCTTTCGTTCCATGTTTCCCGAGATAAACAATCTATTACAATCTGTTTTAATCAAAAAATGTAAAAAAAATTCAAAATAAATTCAATAATGGGATTATAAAAGCATTTAAACCGAGTAAGAAGGCTTTTCTAGGCATGAGTGACTATAAATGATCTTTTTTGACAATGGATGGCTTTTGTTCCATGTTTCCCGAGATAAACAATCTATTACAATCTGTTTTAATCAAAAACTGTAAAAAAAATCAAAATAAATTCAATAATGAGATTATAAAGGCATTTAAACCGAGTAATAAGGCTTCTCTAGGCATGAGTGACTATAAATGAACTTTTCTTGACAATGGATGGCTTTTGCTCCACGTTTCCCGAGGCAAACAATCAATTACAATATGTTTTAATAAAAAAATGTAAAAATAATTCAAAATAAATTCAATAATGGGATTATAAGGGCATTTAAACCGAGTAATAGGGCTTTTCTAGGCATGAGTGACTATAAATGATGTTTTCTTGACAATCGATAGCTTTCGTTCCATGTTTCCCGAGATAAACAATCTATTACAATCTGTTTTAATCAAAAAATGTAAAAAAAATTCAAAATAAATTCAATAATGGGATTATAAAAGCATTTAAACCGAGTAATAAGGCTTTTCTAGGCATGAGTGACTATAAATGAACTTTTCTTGACAGTGGATGGCTTTTGCTCCACGTTTCCCGAGGCAAACAATCAATTACAATATGTTTTAATAAAAAAATGTAAAAATAATTCAAAATAAATTCAATAATGGGATTATAAGGGCATTTAAACCGAGTAATAAGGCTTTTCTAGGCATGAGTGACTATAAATGATGTTTTCTTGACAATCGATAGCTTTCGTTCCATGTTTCCCGAGATAAACAATCTATTACAATCTGTTTTAATCAAAAAATGTAAAAAAAATTCAAAATAAATTCAATAATGGGATTATAAAAGCATTTAAACCGAGTAATAAGGCTTTTCTAGGCATGAGTGACTATAAATGATGTTTTCTTGACAATCGATAGCTTTCGTTCCATGTTTCCCGAGATAAACAATCTATTACAATCTGTTTTAATCAAAAAATGTAAAAAAAATTCAAAATAAATTCAATAATGGGATTATAAAAGCATTTAAACCGAGTAATAAGGCTTTTCTAGGCATGAGTGACTATAAATGAACTTTTCTTGACAATGGATGGCTTTTGCTCCACGTTTCCCGAGGCAAACAATCAATTACAATATGTTTTAATAAAAAAATGTAAAAATAATTCAAAATAAATTCAATAATGGGATTATAAGGGCATTTAAACCGAGTAATAGGGCTTTTCTAGGCATGAGTGACTATAAATAATCTTTTCTTGACAATGGATGGCTTTCGTTCCATGTTTCCCGAGATAAACAATCTATTACAATCTGTTTTAATCAAAAACTGTAAAAAAAAATCAAAATAAATTCAATAATGGGATTATAAAGGCATTTAAACCGAGTAATAAGGCTTTTCTAGGCATGAGTGACTATAAATGAACTTTTCTTGACAATGGATGGCTTTTGCTCCACGTTTCCCAAGGCAAACAATCAAATACAATCTGTTTTAATGAAAAAATGTAAAAACAATTCAAAATAAATTCGATAATGGGATTATAAAAGCATTTAAACCGAGTAATAAGGCTTTTCTAGGCATGAGTGACTATAAATGAACTTTTCTTGACAATGGATGGCTTTCGCTCCATGTTTCCCGAGGCAAACAATCAAATACAATCTGTTTTAATCAAAAAATGTCAAAAAAGTTCAAAATAAATTCAATAATGGGATTATAAAGGCATTTAAACCGAGTAATAAGGCTTTTCTAGGCATGAGTGTATATAAATGATGTTTTCTTGACAATGTATGGCTTTCGTTCCATGTTTCCCGAGATAAACAATGTATTAGAATATTTTTTAATCAAAAAATGTAAAAAAAATTCAAATTAAATTCAATAATGGGATTATAAAGGCATTTAAATCGAGTAATAAGGCTTTTCTAGGCATGAGTGACTATAAATGAACTTTTCTTGACAATGGATGGCTTTTGCTCCACGTTTCCCGAGGCAAACAATCTATTACAATATGTTTTAATAAAAAAATGTAAAAATAATTCAAAATAAATTCAATAATGGGATTATAAGGGCATTTAAACCGAGTAATAAGGCTTTTCTCGGCATGAGTGACTATAAATGATCTTTTCTTGACAATGGATGGCTTTCGTTCCATGTTTCCCAAGATAAACAATCTATTACAACCTGTTTTAATCAAAAAATGTAAAAAAAATTCAAAATAAATTCAATAATGGGATTGTAAAGGCATTTAAACTGAGTAATAAGGCTTTTCTAGGCATGAGTGACTATAAATGAACTTTTCTTGACAATGGATGGATTTTGCTCCACGTTTCCCGAGGCAAACAATCAATTACAATATGTTTTAATCAAAAAATGTAAAAACAATTCAAAATAAATTCAATAATGCGATTATAAAGGCATTTAGATTGAGTAATAAGGCTTTTCTAGGCATGAGTGACTATAAATGAACTTTTCTTGACAATGGATGGCTTTTGCTCCACGTTTCCCGAGGCAAACAATCAATTACAATCTGTTTTAATCAAAATATGTAAAAACAATTCAAAATAAATTCAATAATGGGATTATAAAGGCATTTAAACCGAGTAATAAGGCTTCTGTAGGCATGAGTGACTATAAATGATCTTTTCTTGACAATGGATGGCTTTCGTTCCATGTTTCCCGAGATAAACAATCTATTACAACCTGTTTTAATCAAAAAATGTAAAAAAAAATCAAAATAAATTCAATAATGGGATTATAAAAGCATTTAAACCGAGTAATAAGGCTTTTCTAGGCATGAGTGACTATAAATGGTCTTTCTTGACAATGGATTGCTTTCGTTCCATGTTTCCCGAGATAAACAATCTATTACAATCTGTTTTAATCAAAAAATGTAAAAAAAAATCAAAATAAATTCAATAATGGGATTGTAAAGGCATTTAAACCGAGTAATAAGGCTTCTCTAGGCATGAGTGACTATAAATGACCTTTTCTTGACAATGGATGGCATTTGCTCCATGTTTCCCAAGGCAAACAATCAATTACAATCTGTTTTAGTTAAAAAATGTAAAAACAATTCAAAATAAATTCAATAATGGGATTATAAAGGCATTTAAACCGAGTAATAAGGCTTTTCTAGGCATGAGTGACTATAAATGAACTTTTCTTGACAATGGATGGCTTTTGCTCCACGTTTCCCGAGGCAAACAATCAATTACAATCTGTTTTAATCAAAAAATATAAAAACAATTCAAAATAAATTCAATAATGGGATTATAAAGGCATTTAAACCGAGTAATAAGGCTTTTCTAGGCATGAGTGACTATGAATGAACTTTTCTTGACAATGGATGGCTTTTGCTCCACGTTTCCCGAGGCAAACAATCAATTACAATATGTTTTAATCAAAAAATGTAAAAACAATTCAAAATAAATTCAATAATGGGATTATAAAGCCATTTAAATCGAGTAATAAGGCTTATCTAGGCATGAGTGACTATAAATGAACTTTTCTTGACAATGGATGGCTTTTGCTCCACGTTTCCCGAGGCAAACAATCAATTACAATATGTTTTAATCAAAAAATGTAAAAACAATTCAAAATAAATTCAATAATGGGATTATAAAGGCATTTAAATCGAGTAATAAGGCTTTTCTAGGCATGAGTGACTATAAATGAACTTTTCTTGACAATGGATGGCTTTTGCTCCACGTTTTCCGAGGCAAACAATCAATTACAATCTGTTTTAATAAAAAAATGTAAAAATAATTCAAAATAAATTCAATAATGGGATTATAAAGGCATTTAAACCGAGTAATAAGGCTTTTCTAGGCATGAGTGACTATAAATGATGTTTTCTTGACAATGGATGGCTTTCGTTCCATGTTTCCCGAGATAAACAATCTATTACAATCTGTTTTAATCAAAAAATGTAAAAAAAATTCAAAATAAATTCAATAATGGGATTATAAAAGCATTTAAACCGAGTAAGAAGGCTTTTCTAGGCATGAGTGACTATAAATGATCTTTTTTGACAATGGATGGCTTTTGTTCCATGTTTCCCGAGATAAACAATCTATTACAATCTGTTTTAATCAAAAACTGTAAAAAAAATCAAAATAAATTCAATAATGAGATTATAAAGGCATTTAAACCGAGTAATAAGGCTTCTCTAGGCATGAGTGACTATAAATGAACTTTTCTTGACAATGGATGGCTTTTGCTCCACGTTTCCCGAGGCAAACAATCAATTACAATATGTTTTAATAAAAAAATGTAAAAATAATTCAAAATAAATTCAATAATGGGATTATAAGGGCATTTAAACCGAGTAATAGGGCTTTTCTAGGCATGAGTGACTATAAATGATGTTTTCTTGACAATCGATAGCTTTCGTTCCATGTTTCCCGAGATAAACAATCTATTACAATCTGTTTTAATCAAAAAATGTAAAAAAAATTCAAAATAAATTCAATAATGGGATTATAAAAGCATTTAAACCGAGTAATAAGGCTTTTCTAGGCATGAGTGACTATAAATGAACTTTTCTTGACAGTGGATGGCTTTTGCTCCACGTTTCCCGAGGCAAACAATCAATTACAATATGTTTTAATAAAAAAATGTAAAAATAATTCAAAATAAATTCAATAATGGGATTATAAGGGCATTTAAACCGAGTAATAAGGCTTTTCTAGGCATGAGTGACTATAAATGATGTTTTCTTGACAATCGATAGCTTTCGTTCCATGTTTCCCGAGATAAACAATCTATTACAATCTGTTTTAATCAAAAAATGTAAAAAAAATTCAAAATAAATTCAATAATGGGATTATAAAAGCATTTAAACCGAGTAATAAGGCTTTTCTAGGCATGAGTGACTATAAATGATGTTTTCTTGACAATCGATAGCTTTCGTTCCATGTTTCCCGAGATAAACAATCTATTACAATCTGTTTTAATCAAAAAATGTAAAAAAAATTCAAAATAAATTCAATAATGGGATTATAAAAGCATTTAAACCGAGTAATAAGGCTTTTCTAGGCATGAGTGACTATAAATGAACTTTTCTTGACAATGGATGGCTTTTGCTCCACGTTTCCCGAGGCAAACAATCAATTACAATATGTTTTAATAAAAAAATATAAAAATAATTCAAAATAAATTCAATAATGGGATTATAAGGGCATTTAAACCGAGTAATAGGGCTTTTCTAGGCATGAGTGACTATAAATAATCTTTTCTTGACAATGGATGGCTTTCGTTCCATGTTTCCCGAGATAAACAATCTATTACAATCTGTTTTAATCAAAAACTGTAAAAAAAAATCAAAATAAATTCAATAATGGGATTATAAAGGCATTTAAACCGAGTAATAAGGCTTTTCTAGGCATGAGTGACTATAAATGAACTTTTCTTGACAATGGATGGCTTTTGCTCCACGTTTCCCGAGGCAAACAATCAATTACAATATGTTTTAATCAAAAAATGTAAAAACAATTCAAAATAAATTCAATAATGGGATTATAAAGGCATTTAAATCGAGTAATAAGGCTTTTCTAGGCATGAGTGACTATAAATGAACTTTTCTTGACAATGGATGGCTTTTGCTCCACGTTTCCCGAGGCAACCAATCAATTACAATCTGTTTTAATCAAAAAATGTAAAAACAATTCAAAATAAATTCAATAATGGGATTATAAAGGCATTTAAACCGAGTTATAAGGCTTTTCTAGGCATGAGTGACTATAAATGAACTTTTCTTGACAATGGATGGCTTTTGCTCCACGTTTCCCAAGGCAAACAATCAAATACAATCTGTTTTAATGAAAAAATGTAAAAACAATTCAAAATAAATTCGATAATGGGATTATAAAAGCATTTAAACCGAGTAATAAGGCTTTTCTAGGCATGAGTGACTATAAATGAACTTTTCTTGACAATGGATGGCTTTCGCTCCATGTTTCCCGAGGCAAACAATCAAATACAATCTGTTTTAATCAAAAAATGTCAAAAAAGTTCAAAATAAATTCAATAATGGGATTATAAAGGCATTTAAACCGAGTAATAAGGCTTTTCTAGGCATGAGTGTATATAAATGATGTTTTCTTGACAATGGATGGCTTTCGTTCCATGTTTCCCGAGATAAACAATGTATTAGAATATTTTTTAATCAAAAAATGTAAAAAAAATTCAAATTAAATTCAATAATGGGATTATAAAGGCATTTAAATCGAGTAATAAGGCTTTTCTAGGCATGAGTGACTATAAATGAACTTTTCTTGACAATGGATGGCTTTTGCTCCACGTTTCCCGAGGCAAACAATCTATTACAATATGTTTTAATAAAAAAATGTAAAAATAATTCAAAATAAATTCAATAATGGGATTATAAGGGCATTTAAACCGAGTAATAAGGCTTTTCTCGGCATGAGTGACTATAAATGATCTTTTCTTGACAATGGATGGCTTTCGTTCCATGTTTCCCAAGATAAACAATCTATTACAACCTGTTTTAATCAAAAAATGTAAAAAAAATTCAAAATAAATTCAATAATGGGATTGTAAAGGCATTTAAACCGAGTAATAAGGCTTTTCTAGGCATGAGTGACTATAAATGAACTTTTCTTGACAATGGATGGATTTTGCTCCACGTTTCCCGAGGCAAACAATCAATTACAATATGTTTTAATCAAAAAATGTAAAAACAATTCAAAATAAATTCAATAATGCGATTATAAAGGCATTTAGATTGAGTAATAAGGCTTTTCTAGGCATGAGTGACTATAAATGAACTTTTCTTGACAATGGATGGCTTTTGCTCCACGTTTCCCGAGGCAAACAATCAATTACAATATGTTTTAATCAAAAAATGTAAAAACAATTCAAAATAAATTCAATAATGGGATTATAAAAGCATTTAAACCGAGTAATAAGGCTTTTCTAGGCATGAGTGACTATAAATGGTCTTTCTTGACAATGGATTGCTTTCGTTCCATGTTTCCCGAGATAAACAATCTATTACAATCTGTTTTAATCAAAAAATGTAAAAAAAAATCAAAATAAATTCAATAATGGGATTGTAAAGGCATTTAAACCGAGTAATAAGGCTTCTCTAGGCATGAGTGACTATAAATGACCTTTTCTTGACAATGGATGGCATTTGCTCCATGTTTCCCAAGGCAAACAATCAATTACAATCTGTTTTAGTTAAAAAATGTAAAAACAATTCAAAATAAATTCAATAATGGGATTATAAAGGCATTTAAACCGAGTAATAAGGCTTTTCTAGGCATGAGTGACTATAAATGAACTTTTCTTGACAATGGATGGCTTTTGCTCCACGTTTCCCGAGGCAAACAATCAATTACAATCTGTTTTAATCAAAAAATATAAAAACAATTCAAAATAAATTCAATAATGGGATTATAAAGGCATTTAAACCGAGTAATAAGGCTTTTCTAGGCATGAGTGACTATGAATGAACTTTTCTTGACAATGGATGGCTTTTGCTCCACGTTTCCCGAGGCAAACAATCAATTACAATATGTTTTAATCAAAAAATGTAAAAACAATTCAAAATAAATTCAATAATGGGATTATAAAGGCATTTAAATCGAGTAATAAGGCTTATCTAGGCATGAGTGACTATAAATGAACTTTTCTTGACAATGGATGGCTTTTGCTCCACGTTTCCCGAGGCAAACAATCAATTACAATATGTTTTAATCAAAAAATGTAAAAACAATTCAAAATAAATTCAATAATGGGATTATAAAGGCATTTAAATCGAGTAATAAGGCTTTTCTAGGCATGAGTGACTATAAATGAACTTTTCTTGACAATGGATGGCTTTTGCTCCACGTTTTCCGAGGCAAACAATCAATTACAATCTGTTTTAATAAAAAAATGTAAAAATAATTCAAAATAAATTCAATAATGGGATTATAAAGGCATTTAAACCGAGTAATAAGGCTTTTCTAGGCATGAGTGTATATAAATGATGTTTTCTTGACAATGGATGGCTTTCGTTCCATGTTTCCCGAGATAAACAATGTATTAGAATATTTTTTAATCAAAAAATGTAAAAAAAATTCAAATTAAATTCAATAATGGGATTATAAAGGCATTTAAATCGAGTAATAAGGCTTTTCTAGGCATGAGTGACTATAAATGAACTTTTCTTGACAATGGATGGCTTTTGCTCCACGTTTCCCGAGGCAAACAATCTATTACAATATGTTTTAATAAAAAAATGTAAAAATAATTCAAAATAAATTCAATAATGGGATTATAAGGGCATTTAAACCGAGTAATAAGGCTTTTCTCGGCATGAGTGACTATAAATGATCTTTTCTTGACAATGGATGGCTTTCGTTCCATGTTTCCCAAGATAAACAATCTATTACAACCTGTTTTAATCAAAAAATGTAAAAAAAATTCAAAATAAATTCAATAATGGGATTGTAAAGGCATTTAAACCGAGTAATAAGGCTTTTCTAGGCATGAGTGACTATAAATGAACTTTTCTTGACAATGGATGGATTTTGCTCCACGTTTCCCGAGGCAAACAATCAATTACAATATGTTTTAATCAAAAAATGTAAAAACAATTCAAAATAAATTCAATAATGCGATTATAAAGGCATTTAGATTGAGTAATAAGGCTTTTCTAGGCATGAGTGACTATAAATGAACTTTTCTTGACAATGGATGGCTTTTGCTCCACGTTTCCCGAGGCAAACAATCAATTACAATCTGTTTTAATCAAAATATGTAAAAACAATTCAAAATAAATTCAATAATGGGATTATAAAGGCATTTAAACCGAGTAATAAGGCTTCTGTAGGCATGAGTGACTATAAATGATCTTTTCTTGACAATGGATGGCTTTCGTTCCATGTTTCCCGAGATAAACAATCTATTACAACCTGTTTTAATCAAAAAATGTAAAAAAAAATCAAAATAAATTCAATAATGGGATTATAAAAGCATTTAAACCGAGTAATAAGGCTTTTCTAGGCATGAGTGACTATAAATGGTCTTTCTTGACAATGGATTGCTTTCGTTCCATGTTTCCCGAGATAAACAATCTATTACAATCTGTTTTAATCAAAAAATGTAAAAAAAAATCAAAATAAATTCAATAATGGGATTGTAAAGGCATTTAAACCGAGTAATAAGGTTTCTCTAGGCATGAGTGACTATAAATGACCTTTTCTTGACAATGGATGGCTTTTGCTCCACGTTTCCCGAGGCAAACAATCTATTACAATATGTTTTAATAAAAAAATGTAAAAATAATTCAAAATAAATTCAATAATGGGATTATAAGGGCATTTAAACCGAGTAATAAGGCTTTTCTCGGCATGAGTGACTATAAATGATCTTTTCTTGACAATGGATGGCTTTCGTTCCATGTTTCCCAAGATAAACAATCTATTACAACCTGTTTTAATCAAAAAATGTAAAAAAAATTCAAAATAAATTCAATAATGGGATTGTAAAGGCATTTAAACCGAGTAATAAGGCTTTTCTAGGCATGAGTGACTATAAATGAACTTTTCTTGACAATGGATGGATTTTGCTCCACGTTTCCCGAGGCAAACAATCAATTACAATATGTTTTAATCAAAAAATGTAAAAACAATTCAAAATAAATTCAATAATGCGATTATAAAGGCATTTAGATTGAGTAATAAGGCTTTTCTAGGCATGAGTGACTATAAATGAACTTTTCTTGACAATGGATGGCTTTTGCTCCACGTTTCCCGAGGCAAACAATCAATTACAATCTGTTTTAATCAAAATATGTAAAAACAATTCAAAATAAATTCAATAATGGGATTATAAAGGCATTTAAACCGAGTAATAAGGCTTCTGTAGGCATGAGTGACTATAAATGATCTTTTCTTGACAATGGATGGCTTTCGTTCCATGTTTCCCGAGATAAACAATCTATTACAACCTGTTTTAATCAAAAAATGTAAAAAAAAAATCAAAATAAATTCAATAATGGGATTATAAAAGCATTTAAACCGAGTAATAAGGCTTTTCTAGGCATGAGTGACTATAAATGGTCTTTCTTGACAATGGATTGCTTTCGTTCCATGTTTCCCGAGATAAACAATCTATTACAATCTGTTTTAATCAAAAAATGTAAAAAAAAATCAAAATAAATTCAATAATGGGATTGTAAAGGCATTTAAACCGAGTAATAAGGCTTCTCTAGGCATGAGTGACTATAAATGACCTTTTCTTGACAATGGATGGCATTTGCTCCATGTTTCCCAAGGCAAACAATCAATTACAATCTGTTTTAGTTAAAAAATGTAAAAACAATTCAAAATAAATTCAATAATGGGATTATAAAGGCATTTAAACCGAGTAATAAGGCTTCTCTAGGCATGAGTGACTATAAATGAACTTTTCTTGACAATGGATGGCTTTTGCTCCACGTTTCCCGAGGCAAACAATCAATTACAATATGTTTTAATAAAAAAATGTAAAAATAATTCAAAATAAATTCAATAATGGGATTATAAGGGCATTTAAACCGAGTAATAGGGCTTTTCTAGGCATGAGTGACTATAAATGATGTTTTCTTGACAATCGATAGCTTTCGTTCCATGTTTCCCGAGATAAACAATCTATTACAATCTGTTTTAATCAAAAAATGTAAAAAAAATTCAAAATAAATTCAATAATGGGATTATAAAAGCATTTAAACCGAGTAATAAGGCTTTTCTAGGCATGAGTGACTATAAATGAACTTTTCTTGACAATGGATGGCTTTTGCTCCACGTTTCCCGAGGCAAACAATCAATTACAATATGTTTTAATAAAAAAATGTAAAAATAATTCAAAATAAATTCAATAATGGGATTATAAGGGCATTTAAATCGAGTAATAAGGCTTTTCTAGGCATGAGTGACTATAAATGAACTTTTCTTGACAATGGATGGCTTTTGCTCCACGTTTCCCGAGGCAAACAATCAATTACAATATGTTTTAATCAAAAAATGTAAAAACAATTCAAAATAAATTCAATAATGGGATTATAAAGGCATTTAAATCGAGTAATAAGGCTTTTCTAGGCATGAGTGACTATAAATGAACTTTTCTTGACAATGGATGGCTTTTGCTCCACGTTTCCCAAGGTAAACAATTAATTACAATCTGTTTTAATAAAAAAATGTAAAAATAATTCAAAATAAATTCAATAATGGGATTATAAAGGCATTTAAACCGAGTAATAAGGCTTTTCTAGGCATGAGTGACTATAAATGATGTTTTCTTGACAATCGATAGCTTTCGTTCCATGTTTCCCGAGATAAACAATCTATTACAATCTGTTTTAATCAAAAAATGTAAAAAAAATTCAAAATAAATTCAATAATGGGATTATAAAAGCATTTAAACCGAGTAATAAGGCTTTTCTAGGCATGAGTGACTATAAATGAACTTTTCTTGACAATGGATGGCTTTTGCTCCACGTTTCCCGAGGCAAACAATCAATTACAATATGTTTTAATCAAAAAATGTAAAAACAATTCAAAATAAATTCAATAATGGGATTGTAAAGGCATTTAAACCGAGTAATAAGGCTTTTCTAGGCATGAGTGACTATAAATGATCTTTTCTTGACAATGGATGGCTTTCGTTCCATGTTTCCCGAGATAAACAATCTATTACAACCTGTTTTAATCAAAAAATGTAAAAAAAATTCAAAATAAATTCAATAATGGGATTGTAAAGGCATTTAAACCGAGTAATAAGGCTTTTCTAGGCATGAGTGACTATAAATGATGTTTTCTTGACAATCGATAGCTTTCGTTCCATGTTTCCCGAGATAAACAATCTATTACAATTTGTTTTAATCAAAAAATGTAAAAAGAATTCAAAATAAATTCAATAATGGGATTATAAAAGCATTTAAACCGAGTAATAAGGCTTTTCTAGGCATGAGTGGCTATAAATGAACTTTTCTTGACAATGGATGGCTTTTGCTCCACGTTTCCCGAGGCAAACAATCAATTACAATATGTTTTAATAAAAAAATGTAAAAATAATTCAAAATAAATTCAATAATGGGATTATAAGGGCATTTAAACCGAGTAATAGGGCTTTTCTAGGCATGAGTGACTATAAATAATCTTTTCTTGACAATGGATGGCTTTCGTTCCATGTTTCCCGAGATAAACAATCTATTACAATCTGTTTTAATCAAAAAATGTAAAAAAAATTCAAAATAAATTCAATAATGGGATTATAAAAGCATTTAAACCGAGTAATAAGGCTTTTCTAGGCATGAGTGACTATAAATGAACTTTTCTTGACAATGGATGGCTTTTGCTCCACGTTTCCCGAGGCAAACAATCAATTACAATATGTTTTAATCAAAAAATGTAAAAACAATTCAAAATAAATTCAATAATGGGATTGTAAAGGCATTTAAACCGAGTAATAAGGCTTTTCTAGGCATGAGTGACTATAAATGATCTTTTCTTGACAATGGATGGCTTTCGTTCCATGTTTCCCGAGATAAACAATCTATTACAACCTGTTTTAATCAAAAAATGTAAAAAAAATTCAAAATAAATTCAATAATGGGATTGTAAAGGCATTTAAACCGAGTAATAAGGCTTTTCTAGGCATGAGTGACTATAAATGATGTTTTCTTGACAATCGATAGCTTTCGTTCCATGTTTCCCGAGATAAACAATCTATTACAATTTGTTTTAATCAAAAAATGTAAAAAGAATTCAAAATAAATTCAATAATGGGATTATAAAAGCATTTAAACCGAGTAATAAGGCTTTTCTAGGCATGAGTGACTATAAATGAACTTTTCTTGACAATGGATGGCTTTTGCTCCACGTTTCCCGAGGCAAACAATCAATTACAATATGTTTTAATAAAAAAATGTAAAAATAATTCAAAATAAATTCAATAATGGGATTATAAGGGCATTTAAACCGAGTAATAGGGCTTTTCTAGGCATGAGTGACTATAAATAATCTTTTCTTGACAATGGATGGCTTTCGTTCCATGTTTCCCGAGATAAACAATCTATTACAATCTGTTTTAATCAAAAACTGTAAAAAAAAATCAAAATAAATTCAATAATGGGATTATAAAGGCATTTAAACCGAGTAATAAGGCTTCTCTAGGCATGAGTGACTATAAATGAACTTTTCTTGACAATGGATGGCTTTTGCTCCACGTTTCTCGAGGCAAACAATCAATTACAATATGTTTTAATCAAAAAATGTAAAAACAATTCAAAATAAATTCAATAATGGGATTATAAAGGCATTTAAATCGAGTAATAAGGCTTTTCTAGGCATGAGTGACTATAAATGATCTTTTCTTGACAATGGATGGCTTTCGTTCCATGTTTCCCGAGATAAACAATCAATTACAATCTGTTTTAATCAAAAACTGTAAAAAAAAATCGAAATAAATTCAATAATGGGATTATAAAGGCATTTAAACCGAGTAATAAGGCTTTTCTAGGCATGACTGACTATAAATGATCTTTTCTTGACAATGGATGGCTTTTGCTCCACGTTTCCCGAGGCAAATGATTAATTACAATATGTTTTAATCAAAAAATGTAAAAACAATTCAAAATAAATTCAATAATGGGATTATAAAGGCATTTAAATCGAGTAATAAGGCTTTTCTAGGCATGAGTGACTATAAATGATCTTTTCTTGACAATGGATGGCTTTCGTTCCATGTTTCCCGAGATAAACAATCTATTACAATCTGTTTTAATCAAAAACTGTAAAAAAAAATCAAAATAAATTCAATAATGGGATTATAAAGGCATTTAAACCGAGTAATAAGGCTTTTCTAGGCATGAGTGACTATAAATGAACTTTTCTTGACAATGGATGGCTTTTGCTCCACGTTTCCCGAGGCAAACAATCAATTACAATATGTTTTAATCAAAAAATGTAAAAACAATTCAAAATAAATTCAATAATGGGATTATAAAGGCATTTAAATCGAGTAATAAGGCTTTTCTAGGCATGAGTGACTATAAATGAACTTTTCTTGACAATGGATGGCTTTTGCTCCACGTTTCCCGAGGCAACCAATCAATTACAATCTGTTTTAATCAAAAAATGTAAAAACAATTCAAAATAAATTCAATAATGGGATTATAAAGGCATTTAAACCGAGTTATAAGGCTTTTCTAGGCATGAGTGACTATAAATGAACTTTTCTTGACAATGGATGGCTTTTGCTCCACGTTTCCCAACGCAAACAATCAAATACAATCTGTTTTAATGAAAAAATGTAAAAACAATTCAAAATAAATTCGATAATGGGATTATAAAAGCATTTAAACCGAGTAATAAGGCTTTTCTAGGCATGAGTGACTATAAATGAACTTTTCTTGACAATGGATGGCTTTCGCTCCATGTTTCCCGAGGCAAACAATCAAATACAATCTGTTTTAATCAAAAAATGTCAAAAAAGTTCAAAATAAATTCAATAATGGGATTATAAAGGCATTTAAACCGAGTAATAAGGCTTTTCTAGGCATGAGTGTATATAAATGATGTTTTCTTGACAATGGATGGCTTTCGTTCCATGTTTCCCGAGATAAACAATGTATTAGAATATTTTTTAATCAAAAAATGTAAAAAAAATTCAAATTAAATTCAATAATGGGATTATAAAGGCATTTAAATCGAGTAATAAGGCTTTTCTAGGCATGAGTGACTATAAATGAACTTTTCTTGACAATGGATGGCTTTTGCTCCACGTTTCCCGAGGCAAACAATCTATTACAATATGTTTTAATAAAAAAATGTAAAAATAATTCAAAATAAATTCAATAATGGGATTATAAGGGCATTTAAACCGAGTAATAAGGCTTTTCTCGGCATGAGTGACTATAAATGATCTTTTCTTGACAATGGATGGCTTTCGTTCCATGTTTCCCAAGATAAACAATCTATTACAACCTGTTTTAATCAAAAAATGTAAAAAAAATTCAAAATAAATTCAATAATGGGATTGTAAAGGCATTTAAACCGAGTAATAAGGCTTTTCTAGGCATGAGTGACTATAAATGAACTTTTCTTGACAATGGATGGATTTTGCTCCACGTTTCCCGAGGCAAACAATCAATTACAATATGTTTTAATCAAAAAATGTAAAAACAATTCAAAATAAATTCAATAATGCGATTATAAAGGCATTTAGATTGAGTAATAAGGCTTTTCTAGGCATGAGTGACTATAAATGAACTTTTCTTGACAATGGATGGCTTTTGCTCCACGTTTCCCGAGGCAAACAATCAATTACAATATGTTTTAATCAAAAAATGTAAAAACAATTCAAAATAAATTCAATAATGGGATTATAAAGGCATTTAAATCGAGTAATAAGGCTTTTCTAGGCATGAGTGACTATAAATGATCTTTTCTTGACAATGGATGGCTTTCGTTCCATGTTTCCCAAGATAAACAATCTATTACAATCTGTTTTAAACAAAAACTGTAAAAAAAAATCAAAATAAATTCAATAATGGGATTATAAAGGCATTTAAACCGAGTAATAAGGCTTCTCTAGGCATGAGTGACTATAAATGAACCTTTCTTGACAATGGATGGCTTTTGCTCCACGTTTCTCGAGGCAAACAATCAATTACAATATGTTTTAATCAAAAAATGTAAAAACAATTCAAAATAAATTCAATAATGGGATTATAAAGGCATTTAAATCGAGTAATAAGGCTTTTCTAGGCATGAGTGACTATAAATGATCTTTTCTTGACAATGGATGGCTTTCGTTCCATGTTTCCCGAGATAAACAATCAATTACAATCTGTTTTAATCAAAAACTGTAAAAAAAAATCGAAATAAATTCAATAATGGGATTATAAAGGCATTTAAACCGAGTAATAAGGCTTTTCTAGGCATGACTGACTATAAATGATCTTTTCTTGACAATGGATGGCTTTTGCTCCACGTTTCCCGAGGCAAATGATTAATTACAATATGTTTTAATCAAAAAATGTAAAAACAATTCAAAATAAATTCAATAATGGGATTATAAAGGCATTTAAATCGAGTAATAAGGCTTTTCTAGGCATGAGTGACTATAAATGATCTTTTCTTGACAATGGATGGCTTTCGTTCCATGTTTCCCGAGATAAACAATCTATTACAATCTGTTTTAATCAAAAACTGTAAAAAAAAATCAAAATAAATTCAATAATGGGATTATAAAGGCATTTAAACCGAGTAATAAGGCTTTTCTAGGCATGAGTGACTATAAATGAACTTTTCTTGACAATGGATGGCTTTTGCTCCACGTTTCCCGAGGCAAACAATCAATTACAATATGTTTTAATCAAAAAATGTAAAAACAATTCAAAATAAATTCAATAATGGGATTATAAAGGCATTTAAATCGAGTAATAAGGCTTTTCTAGGCATGAGTGACTATAAATGAACTTTTCTTGACAATGGATGGCTTTTGCTCCACGTTTCCCGAGGCAACCAATCAATTACAATCTGTTTTAATCAAAAAATGTAAAAACAATTCAAAATAAATTCAATAATGGGATTATAAAGGCATTTAAACCGAGTTATAAGGCTTTTCTAGGCATGAGTGACTATAAATGAACTTTTCTTGACAATGGATGGCTTTTGCTCCACGTTTCCCAACGCAAACAATCAAATACAATCTGTTTTAATGAAAAAATGTAAAAACAATTCAAAATAAATTCGATAATGGGATTATAAAAGCATTTAAACCGAGTAATAAGGCTTTTCTAGGCATGAGTGACTATAAATGAACTTTTCTTGACAATGGATGGCTTTCGCTCCATGTTTCCCGAGGCAAACAATCAAATACAATCTGTTTTAATCAAAAAATGTCAAAAAAGTTCAAAATAAATTCAATAATGGGATTATAAAGGCATTTAAACCGAGTAATAAGGCTTTTCTAGGCATGAGTGTATATAAATGATGTTTTCTTGACAATGGATGGCTTTCGTTCCATGTTTCCCGAGATAAACAATATATTAGAATATTTTTTAATCAAAAAATGTAAAAAAAATTCAAATTAAATTCAATAATGGGATTATAAAGGCATTTAAATCGAGTAATAAAGCTTTTCTAGGCATGAGTGACTATAAATGAACTTTTCTTGACAATGGATGGCTTTTGCTCCACGTTTTCCGAGGCAAACAATCTATTACAATATGTTTTAATAAAAAAATGTAAAAATAATTCAAAATAAATTCAATAATGGGATTATAAGGGCATTTAAACCGAGTAATAAGGCTTTTCTCGGCATGAGTGACTATAAATGATCTTTTCTTGACAATGGATGGCTTTCGTTCCATGTTTCCCAAGATAAACAATCTATTACAACCTGTTTTAATCAAAAAATGTAAAAAAAATTCAAAATAAATTCAATAATGGGATTGTAAAGGCATTTAAACCGAGTAATAAGGCTTTTCTAGGCATGAGTGACTATAAATGAACTTTTCTTGACAATGGATGGATTTTGCTCCACGTTTCCCGAGGCAAACAATCAATTACAATATGTTTTAATCAAAAAATGTAAAAACAATTCAAAATAAATTCAATAATGCGATTATAAAGGCATTTAGATTGAGTAATAAGGCTTTTCTAGGCATGAGTGACTATAAATGAACTTTTCTTGACAATGGATGGCTTTTGCTCCACGTTTCCCGAGGCAAACAATCAATTACAATCTGTTTTAATCAAAATATGTAAAAACAATTCAAAATAAATTCAATAATGGGATTATAAAGGCATTTAAATCGAGTAATAAGGCTTTTCTAGGCATGAGTGACTATAAATGATCTTTTCTTGACAATGGATGGCTTTCGTTCCATGTTTCCCAAGATAAACAATCTATTACAATCTGTTTTAAACAAAAACTGTAAAAAAAAATCAAAATAAATTCAATAATGGGATTATAAAGGCATTTAAACCGAGTAATAAGGCTTCTCTAGGCATGAGTGACTATAAATGAACCTTTCTTGACAATGGATGGCTTTTGCTCCACGTTTCTCGAGGCAAACAATCAATTACAATATGTTTTAATCAAAAAATGTAAAAACAATTCAAAATAAATTCAATAATGGGATTATAAAGGCATTTAAATCGAGTAATAAGGCTTTTCTAGGCATGAGTGACTATAAATGATCTTTTCTTGACAATGGATGGCTTTCGTTGCACGTTTCCCGAGGCAAATGATTAATTACAATATGTTTTAATCAAAAAATGTAAAAACAATTCAAAATAAATTCAATAATGGGATTATAAAGGCATTTAAATCGAGTAATAAGGCTTTTCTAGGCATGAGTGACTATAAATGATCTTTTCTTGACAATGGATGGCTTTCGTTCCATGTTTCCCGAGATAAACAATCTATTACAATCTGTTTTAATCAAAAACTGTAAAAAAAAATCAAAATAAATTCAATAATGGGATTATAAAGGCATTTAAACCGAGTAATAAGGCTTTTCTAGGCATGAGTGACTATAAATGAACTTTTCTTGACAATGGATGGCTTTTGCTCCACGTTTCCCGAGGCAAACAATCAATTACAATATGTTTTAATCAAAAAATGTAAAAACAATTCAAAATAAATTCAATAATGGGATTATAAAGGCATTTAAATCGAGTAATAAGGCTTTTCTAGGCATGAGTGACTATAAATGAACTTTTCTTGACAATGGATGGCTTTTGCTCCACGTTTCCCGAGGCAACCAATCAATTACAATCTGTTTTAATCAAAAAATGTAAAAACAATTCAAAATAAATTCAATAATGGGATTATAAAGGCATTTAAACCGAGTTATAAGGCTTTTCTAGGCATGAGTGACTATAAATGAACTTTTCTTGACAATGGATGGCTTTTGCTCCACGTTTCCCAACGCAAACAATCAAATACAATCTGTTTTAATGAAAAAATGTAAAAACAATTCAAAATAAATTCGATAATGGGATTATAAAAGCATTTAAACCGAGTAATAAGGCTTTTCTAGGCATGAGTGACTATAAATGAACTTTTCTTGACAATGGATGGCTTTCGCTCCATGTTTCCCGAGGCAAACAATCAAATACAATCTGTTTTAATCAAAAAATGTCAAAAAAGTTCAAAATAAATTCAATAATGGGATTATAAAGGCATTTAAACCGAGTAATAAGGCTTTTCTAGGCATGAGTGTATATAAATGATGTTTTCTTGACAATGGATGGCTTTCGTTCCATGTTTCCCGAGATAAACAATGTATTAGAATATTTTTTAATCAAAAAATGTAAAAAAAATTCAAATTAAATTCAATAATGGGATTATAAAGGCATTTAAATCGAGTAATAAGGCTTTTCTAGGCATGAGTGACTATAAATGAACTTTTCTTGACAATGGATGGCTTTTGCTCCACGTTTCCCGAGGCAAACAATCTATTACAATATGTTTTAATAAAAAAATGTAAAAATAATTCAAAATAAATTCAATAATGGGATTATAAGGGCATTTAAACCGAGTAATAAGGCTTTTCTCGGCATGAGTGACTATAAATGATCTTTTCTTGACAATGGATGGCTTTCGTTCCATGTTTCCCAAGATAAACAATCTATTACAACCTGTTTTAATCAAAAAATGTAAAAAAAATTCAAAATAAATTCAATAATGGGATTGTAAAGGCATTTAAACCGAGTAATAAGGCTTTTCTAGGCATGAGTGACTATAAATGAACTTTTCTTGACAATGGATGGATTTTGCTCCACGTTTCCCGAGGCAAACAATCAATTACAATATGTTTTAATCAAAAAATGTAAAAACAATTCAAAATAAATTCAATAATGCGATTATAAAGGCATTTAGATTGAGTAATAAGGCTTTTCTAGGCATGAGTGACTATAAATGAACTTTTCTTGACAATGGATGGCTTTTGCTCCACGTTTCCCGAGGCAAACAATCAATTACAATCTGTTTTAATCAAAATATGTAAAAACAATTCAAAATAAATTCAATAATGGGATTATAAAGGCATTTAAACCGAGTAATAAGGCTTCTGTAGGCATGAGTGACTATAAATGATCTTTTCTTGACAATGGATGGCTTTCGTTCCATGTTTCCCGAGATAAACAATCTATTACAACCTGTTTTAATCAAAAAATGTAAAAAAAAATCAAAATAAATTCAATAATGGGATTATAAAAGCATTTAAACCGAGTAATAAGGCTTTTCTAGGCATGAGTGACTATAAATGGTCTTTCTTGACAATGGATTGCTTTCGTTCCATGTTTCCCGAGATAAACAATCTATTACAATCTGTTTTAATCAAAAAATGTAAAAAAAAATCAAAATAAATTCAATAATGGGATTGTAAAGGCATTTAAACCGAGTAATAAGGCTTCTCTAGGCATGAGTGACTATAAATGACCTTTTCTTGACAATGGATGGCATTTGCTCCATGTTTCCCAAGGCAAACAATCAATTACAATCTGTTTTAGTTAAAAAATGTAAAAACAATTCAAAATAAATTCAATAATGGGATTATAAAGGCATTTAAACCGAGTAATAAGGCTTTTCTCGGCATGAGTGACTATAAATGATCTTTTCTTGACAATGGATGGCTTTCGTTCCATGTTTCCCAAGATAAACAATCTATTACAACCTGTTTTAATCAAAAAATGTAAAAAAAATTCAAAATAAATTCAATAATGGGATTGTAAAGGCATTTAAACCGAGTAATAAGGCTTTTCTAGGCATGAGTGACTATAAATGAACTTTTCTTGACAATGGATGGATTTTGCTCCACGTTTCCCGAGGCAAACAATCAATTACAATATGTTTTAATCAAAAAATGTAAAAACAATTCAAAATAAATTCAATAATGCGATTATAAAGGCATTTAGATTGAGTAATAAGGCTTTTCTAGGCATGAGTGACTATAAATGAACTTTTCTTGACAATGGATGGCTTTTGCTCCACGTTTCCCGAGGCAAACAATCAATTACAATATGTTTTAATCAAAAAATGTAAAAACAATTCAAAATAAATTCAATAATGGGATTATAAAGGCATTTAAATCGAGTAATAAGGCTTTTCTAGGCATGAGTGACTATAAATGATCTTTTCTTGACAATGGATGGCTTTCGTTCCATGTTTCCCAAGATAAACAATCTATTACAATCTGTTTTAAACAAAAACTGTAAAAAAAAATCAAAATAAATTCAATAATGGGATTATAAAGGCATTTAAACCGAGTAATAAGGCTTCTCTAGGCATGAGTGACTATAAATGAACCTTTCTTGACAATGGATGGCTTTTGCTCCACGTTTCTCGAGGCAAACAATCAATTACAATATGTTTTAATCAAAAAATGTAAAAACAATTCAAAATAAATTCAATAATGGGATTATAAAGGCATTTAAATCGAGTAATAAGGCTTTTCTAGGCATGAGTGACTATAAATGATCTTTTCTTGACAATGGATGGCTTTCGTTCCATGTTTCCCGAGATAAACAATCAATTACAATCTGTTTTAATCAAAAACTGTAAAAAAAAATCGAAATAAATTCAATAATGGGATTATAAAGGCATTTAAACCGAGTAATAAGGCTTTTCTAGGCATGACTGACTATAAATGATCTTTTCTTGACAATGGATGGCTTTTGCTCCACGTTTCCCGAGGCAAATGATTAATTACAATATGTTTTAATCAAAAAATGTAAAAACAATTCAAAATAAATTCAATAATGGGATTATAAAGGCATTTAAATCGAGTAATAAGGCTTTTCTAGGCATGAGTGACTATAAATGATCTTTTCTTGACAATGGATGGCTTTCGTTCCATGTTTCCCGAGATAAACAATCTATTACAATCTGTTTTAATCAAAAACTGTAAAAAAAAATCAAAATAAATTCAATAATGGGATTATAAAGGCATTTAAACCGAGTAATAAGGCTTTTCTAGGCATGAGTGACTATAAATGAACTTTTCTTGACAATGGATGGCTTTTGCTCCACGTTTCCCGAGGCAAACAATCAATTACAATATGTTTTAATCAAAAAATGTAAAAACAATTCAAAATAAATTCAATAATGGGATTATAAAGGCATTTAAATCGAGTAATAAGGCTTTTCTAGGCATGAGTGACTATAAATGAACTTTTCTTGACAATGGATGGCTTTTGCTCCACGTTTCCCGAGGCAACCAATCAATTACAATCTGTTTTAATCAAAAAATGTAAAAACAATTCAAAATAAATTCAATAATGGGATTATAAAGGCATTTAAACCGAGTTATAAGGCTTTTCTAGGCATGAGTGACTATAAATGAACTTTTCTTGACAATGGATGGCTTTTGCTCCACGTTTCCCAACGCAAACAATCAAATACAATCTGTTTTAATGAAAAAATGTAAAAACAATTCAAAATAAATTCGATAATGGGATTATAAAAGCATTTAAACCGAGTAATAAGGCTTTTCTAGGCATGAGTGACTATAAATGAACTTTTCTTGACAATGGATGGCTTTCGCTCCATGTTTCCCGAGGCAAACAATCAAATACAATCTGTTTTAATCAAAAAATGTCAAAAAAGTTCAAAATAAATTCAATAATGGGATTATAAAGGCATTTAAACCGAGTAATAAGGCTTTTCTAGGCATGAGTGTATATAAATGATGTTTTCTTGACAATGGATGGCTTTCGTTCCATGTTTCCCGAGATAAACAATGTATTAGAATATTTTTTAATCAAAAAATGTAAAAAAAATTCAAATTAAATTCAATAATGGGATTATAAAGGCATTTAAATCGAGTAATAAAGCTTTTCTAGGCATGAGTGACTATAAATGAACTTTTCTTGACAATGGATGGCTTTTGCTCCACGTTTTCCGAGGCAAACAATCTATTACAATATGTTTTAATAAAAAAATGTAAAAATAATTCAAAATAAATTCAATAATGGGATTATAAGGGCATTTAAACCGAGTAATAAGGCTTTTCTCGGCATGAGTGACTATAAATGATCTTTTCTTGACAATGGATGGCTTTCGTTCCATGTTTCCCAAGATAAACAATCTATTACAACCTGTTTTAATCAAAAAATGTAAAAAAAATTCAAAATAAATTCAATAATGGGATTGTAAAGGCATTTAAACCGAGTAATAAGGCTTTTCTAGGCATGAGTGACTATAAATGAACTTTTCTTGACAATGGATGGATTTTGCTCCACGTTTCCCGAGGCAAACAATCAATTACAATATGTTTTAATCAAAAAATGTAAAAACAATTCAAAATAAATTCAATAATGCGATTATAAAGGCATTTAGATTGAGTAATAAGGCTTTTCTAGGCATGAGTGACTATAAATGAACTTTTCTTGACAATGGATGGCTTTTGCTCCACGTTTCCCGAGGCAAACAATCAATTACAATCTGTTTTAATCAAAATATGTAAAAACAATTCAAAATAAATTCAATAATGGGATTATAAAGGCATTTAAATCGAGTAATAAGGCTTTTCTAGGCATGAGTGACTATAAATGATCTTTTCTTGACAATGGATGGCTTTCGTTCCATGTTTCCCAAGATAAACAATCTATTACAATCTGTTTTAAACAAAAACTGTAAAAAAAAATCAAAATAAATTCAATAATGGGATTATAAAGGCATTTAAACCGAGTAATAAGGCTTCTCTAGGCATGAGTGACTATAAATGAACCTTTCTTGACAATGGATGGCTTTTGCTCCACGTTTCTCGAGGCAAACAATCAATTACAATATGTTTTAATCAAAAAATGTAAAAACAATTCAAAATAAATTCAATAATGGGATTATAAAGGCATTTAAATCGAGTAATAAGGCTTTTCTAGGCATGAGTGACTATAAATGATCTTTTCTTGACAATGGATGGCTTTCGTTCCATGTTTCCCGAGATAAACAATCAATTACAATCTGTTTTAATCAAAAACTGTAAAAAAAAATCGAAATAAATTCAATAATGGGATTATAAAGGCATTTAAACCGAGTAATAAGGCTTTTCTAGGCATGACTGACTATAAATGATCTTTTCTTGACAATGGATGGCTTTTGCTCCACGTTTCCCGAGGCAAATGATTAATTACAATATGTTTTAATCAAAAAATGTAAAAACAATTCAAAATAAATTCAATAATGGGATTATAAAGGCATTTAAATCGAGTAATAAGGCTTTTCTAGGCATGAGTGACTATAAATGATCTTTTCTTGACAATGGATGGCTTTCGTTCCATGTTTCCCGAGATAAACAATCTATTACAATCTGTTTTAATCAAAAACTGTAAAAAAAAATCAAAATAAATTCAATAATGGGATTATAAAGGCATTTAAACCGAGTAATAAGGCTTTTCTAGGCATGAGTGACTATAAATGAACTTTTCTTGACAATGGATGGCTTTTGCTCCACGTTTCCCGAGGCAAACAATCAATTACAATATGTTTTAATCAAAAAATGTAAAAACAATTCAAAATAAATTCAATAATGGGATTATAAAGGCATTTAAATCGAGTAATAAGGCTTTTCTAGGCATGAGTGACTATAAATGAACTTTTCTTGACAATGGATGGCTTTTGCTCCACGTTTCCCGAGGCAACCAATCAATTACAATCTGTTTTAATCAAAAAATGTAAAAACAATTCAAAATAAATTCAATAATGGGATTATAAAGGCATTTAAACCGAGTTATAAGGCTTTTCTAGGCATGAGTGACTATAAATGAACTTTTCTTGACAATGGATGGCTTTTGCTCCACGTTTCCCAACGCAAACAATCAAATACAATCTGTTTTAATGAAAAAATGTAAAAACAATTCAAAATAAATTCGATAATGGGATTATAAAAGCATTTAAACCGAGTAATAAGGCTTTTCTAGGCATGAGTGACTATAAATGAACTTTTCTTGACAATGGATGGCTTTCGCTCCATGTTTCCCGAGGCAAACAATCAAATACAATCTGTTTTAATCAAAAAATGTCAAAAAAGTTCAAAATAAATTCAATAATGGGATTATAAAGGCATTTAAACCGAGTAATAAGGCTTTTCTAGGCATGAGTGTATATAAATGATGTTTTCTTGACAATGGATGGCTTTCGTTCCATGTTTCCCGAGATAAACAATGTATTAGAATATTTTTTAATCAAAAAATGTAAAAAAAATTCAAATTAAATTCAATAATGGGATTATAAAGGCATTTAAATCGAGTAATAAGGCTTTTCTAGGCATGAGTGACTATAAATGAACTTTTCTTGACAATGGATGGCTTTTGCTCCACGTTTCCCGAGGCAAACAATCTATTACAATATGTTTTAATAAAAAAATGTAAAAATAATTCAAAATAAATTCAATAATGGGATTATAAGGGCATTTAAACCGAGTAATAAGGCTTTTCTCGGCATGAGTGACTATAAATGATCTTTTCTTGACAATGGATGGCTTTCGTTCCATGTTTCCCAAGATAAACAATCTATTACAACCTGTTTTAATCAAAAAATGTAAAAAAAATTCAAAATAAATTCAATAATGGGATTGTAAAGGCATTTAAACCGAGTAATAAGGCTTTTCTAGGCATGAGTGACTATAAATGAACTTTTCTTGACAATGGATGGATTTTGCTCCACGTTTCCCGAGGCAAACAATCAATTACAATATGTTTTAATCAAAAAATGTAAAAACAATTCAAAATAAATTCAATAATGCGATTATAAAGGCATTTAGATTGAGTAATAAGGCTTTTCTAGGCATGAGTGACTATAAATGAACTTTTCTTGACAATGGATGGCTTTTGCTCCACGTTTCCCGAGGCAAACAATCAATTACAATCTGTTTTAATCAAAATATGTAAAAACAATTCAAAATAAATTCAATAATGGGATTATAAAGGCATTTAAACCGAGTAATAAGGCTTCTGTAGGCATGAGTGACTATAAATGATCTTTTCTTGACAATGGATGGCTTTCGTTCCATGTTTCCCGAGATAAACAATCTATTACAACCTGTTTTAATCAAAAAATGTAAAAAAAAATCAAAATAAATTCAATAATGGGATTATAAAAGCATTTAAACCGAGTAATAAGGCTTTTCTAGGCATGAGTGACTATAAATGGTCTTTCTTGACAATGGATTGCTTTCGTTCCATGTTTCCCGAGATAAACAATCTATTACAATCTGTTTTAATCAAAAAATGTAAAAAAAAAATCAAAATAAATTCAATAATGGGATTGTAAAGGCATTTAAACCGAGTAATAAGGCTTCTCTAGGCATGAGTGACTATAAATGACCTTTTCTTGACAATGGATGGCATTTGCTCCATGTTTCCCAAGGCAAACAATCAATTACAATCTGTTTTAGTTAAAAAATGTAAAAACAATTCAAAATAAATTCAATAATGGGATTATAAAGGCATTTAAACCGAGTAATAAGGCTTCTCTAGGCATGAGTGACTATAAATGAACTTTTCTTGACAATGGATGGCTTTTGCTCCACGTTTCCCGAGGCAAACAATCAATTACAATATGTTTTAGTAAAAAAATGTAAAAATAATTCAAAATAAATTCAATAATGGGATTATAAGGGCATTTAAACCGAGTAATAGGGCTTTTCTAGGCATGAGTGACTATAAATGATGTTTTCTTGACAATCGATAGCTTTCGTTCCATGTTTCCCGAGATAAACAATCTATTACAATCTGTTTTAATCAAAAAATGTAAAAAAAATTCAAAATAAATTCAATAATGGGATTATAAAAGCATTTAAACCGAGTAATAAGGCTTTTCTAGGCATGAGTGACTATAAATGAACTTTTCTTGACAGTGGATGGCTTTTGCTCCACGTTTCCCGAGGCAAACAATCAATTACAATATGTTTTAATAAAAAAATGTAAAAATAATTCAAAATAAATTCAATAATGGGATTATAAGGGCATTTAAACCGAGTAATAAGGCTTTTCTAGGCATGAGTGACTATAAATGATGTTTTCTTGACAATCGATAGCTTTCGTTCCATGTTTCCCGAGATAAACAATCTATTACAATCTGTTTTAATCAAAAAATGTAAAAAAAATTCAAAATAAATTCAATAATGGGATTATAAAAGCATTTAAACCGAGTAATAAGGCTTTTCTAGGCATGAGTGACTATAAATGATGTTTTCTTGACAATCGATAGCTTTCGTTCCGTGTTTCCCGAGATAAACAATCTATTACAATCTGTTTTAATCAAAAAATGTAAAAAAAATTCAAAATAAATTCAATAATGGGATTATAAAAGCATTTAAACCGAGTAATAAGGCTTCTCTAGGCATGAGTGACTATAAATGACCTTTTCTTGACAATGGATGGCATTTGCTCCATGTTTCCCAAGGCAAACAATCAATTACAATCTGTTTTAGTTAAAAAATGTAAAAACAATTCAAAATAAATTCAATAATGGGATTATAAAGGCATTTAAACCGAGTAATAAGGCTTTTCTAGGCATGAGTGACTATAAATGAACTTTTCTTGACAATGGATGGCTTTTGCTCCACGTTTCCCGAGGCAAACAATCAATTACAATCTGTTTTAATCAAAAAATATAAAAACAATTCAAAATAAATTCAATAATGGGATTATAAAGGCATTTAAACCGAGTAATAAGGCTTTTCTAGGCATGAGTGACTATGAATGAACTTTTCTTGACAATGGATGGCTTTTGCTCCACGTTTCCCGAGGCAAACAATCAATTACAATATGTTTTAATCAAAAAATGTAAAAACAATTCAAAATAAATTCAATAATGGGATTATAAAGGCATTTAAATCGAGTAATAAGGCTTATCTAGGCATGAGTGACTATAAATGAACTTTTCTTGACAATGGATGGCTTTTGCTCCACGTTTCCCGAGGCAAACAATCAATTACAATATGTTTTAATCAAAAAATGTAAAAACAATTCAAAATAAATTCAATAATGGGATTATAAAGGCATTTAAATCGAGTAATAAGGCTTTTCTAGGCATGAGTGACTATAAATGAACTTTTCTTGACAATGGATGGCTTTTGCTCCACGTTTTCCGAGGCAAACAATCAATTACAATCTGTTTTAATAAAAAAATGTAAAAATAATTCAAAATAAATTCAATAATGGGATTATAGAGGCATTTAAACCGAGTAATAAGGCTTTTCTAGGCATGAGTGACTATAAATGGTCTTTCTTGACAATGGATGGCTTTCGTTCCATGTTTCCCGAGATAAACAATCTATTACAATCTGTTTTAATCAAAAAATGTAAAAAAAATTCAAAATAAATTCAATAATGGGATTATAAAAGCATTTAAACCGAGTAATAAGGCTTTTCTAGGCATGAGTGACTATAAATGATCTTTTTTGACAATGGATGGCTTTTGTTCCATGTTTCCCGAGATAAACAATCTATTACAATCTGTTTTAATCAAAAACTGTAAAAAAAATCAAAATAAATTCAATAATGAGATTATAAAGGCATTTAAACCGAGTAATAAGGCTTCTCTAGGCATGAGTGACTATAAATGAACTTTTCTTGACAATGGATGGCTTTTGCTCCACGTTTCCCGAGGCAAACAATCAATTACAATATGTTTTAATAAAAAAATGTAAAAACAATTCAAAATAAATTCAATAATGGGATTATAAAGGCATTTAAACCGAGTTATAAGGCTTTTCTAGGCATGAGTGACTATAAATGAACTTTTCTTGACAATGGATGGCTTTTGCTCCACGTTTCCCGAGGCAAACAATCAAATACAATCTGTTTTAATCAAAAAATGTAAAAACAATTCAAAATAAATTCGATAATGGGATTATAAAAGCATTTAAACCGACTAATAAGGCTTTTCTAGGCATGAGTGACTAAAAATGAACTTTTCTTGACAATGGATGGCTTTCGCTCCATGTTTCCCGAGGTAAACAATCAAATACAATCTGTTTTAATCAAAAAATGTCAAAAAAGTTCAAAATAAATTCAATAATGGGATTGTAAAGGCATTTAAACCGAGTAATAAGGCTTTTCTAGGCATGAGTGTACATGAATGATGTTTTCTTGACAATGGATGGCTTTCGTTCCATGTTTCCCGAGATAAACAATGTATTAGAATCTGTTTTAATCAAAAAATGTAAAAAAAATTCAAAATAAATTGAATAATGGGATTATAAAGGCATTTAAATCGAGTAATAAGGCTTTTCTAGGCATGAGTGACTATAAATGAACTTTTCTTGACAATGGATGGCTTTTGCTCCACGTTTCCCGAGGCAAACAATCAATTACAATATGTTTTAATAAAAAAATGTAAAAATAATTCAAAATAAATTCAATAATGGGATTATAAGGGCATTTAAACCGAGTAATAAGGCTTTTCTAGGCATGAGTGACTATAAATGATCTTTTCTTGACAATGGATGGCTTTCGTTCCATGTTTCCCGAGATAAACAATCTATTACAACCTGTTTTAATCAAAAAATGTAAAAAAAATTCAAAATAAATTCAATAATGGGATTGTAAAGGCATTTAAACCGAGTAATAAGGCTTTTCTAGGCATGAGTGACTATAAATGAACTTTTCTTGACAATGGATGGCTTTTGCTCCACGTTTCCCGAGGCAAACAATCAATTACAATATGTTTTAATCAAAAAATGTAAAAACAATTCAAAATAAATTCAATAATGGGATTATAAAGGCATTTAAATCGAGTAATAAGGCTTTTCTAGGCATGAGTGACTATAAATGATCTTTTCTTGACAATGGATGGCTTTCGTTCCATGTTTCCCAAGATAAACAATCTATTACAATCTGTTTTAAACAAAAACTGTAAAAAAAAATCAAAATAAATTCAATAATGGGATTATAAAGGCATTTAAACCGAGTAATAAGGCTTCTCTAGGCATGAGTGACTATAAATGAACCTTTCTTGACAATGGATGGCTTTTGCTCCACGTTTCTCGAGGCAAACAATCAATTACAATATGTTTTAATCAAAAAATGTAAAAACAATTCAAAATAAATTCAATAATGGGATTATAAAGGCATTTAAATCGAGTAATAAGGCTTTTCTAGGCATGAGTGACTATAAATGATCTTTTCTTGACAATGGATGGCTTTCGTTCCATGTTTCCCGAGATAAACAATCTATTACAATCTGTTTTAATCAAAAACTGTAAAAAAAAATCAAAATAAATTCAATAATGGGATTATAAAGGCATTTAAACCGAGTAATAAGGCTTTTCTAGGCATGAGTGACTATAAATGATCTTTTCTTGACAATGGATGGCTTTTGCTCCACGTTTCCCGAGGCAAATGATTAATTACAATATGTTTTAATCAAAAAATGTAAAAACAATTCAAAATAAATTCAATAATGGGATTATAAAGGCATTTAAATCGAGTAATAAGGCTTTTCTAGGCATGAGTGACTATAAATGATCTTGTCTTGACAATGGATGGCTTTCGTTCCATGTTTCCCGAGATAAACAATCTATTACAATCTGTTTTAATCAAAAACTGTAAAAAAAAATCAAAATAAATTCAATAATGGGATTATAAAGGCATTTAAACCGAGTAATAAGGCTTTTCTAGGCATGAGTGACTATAAATGAACTTTTCTTGACAATGGATGGCTTTTGCTCCACGTTTCCCGAGGCAAACAATCAATTACAATATGTTTTAATCAAAAAATGTAAAAACAATTCAAAATAAATTCAATAATGGGATTATAAAGGCATTTAAATCGAGTAATAAGGCTTTTCTAGGCATGAGTGACTATAAATGAACTTTTCTTGACAATGGATGGCTTTTGCTCCACGTTTCCCAAGGCAACCAATCAATTACAATCTGTTTTAATCAAAAAATGTAAAAACAATTCAAAATAAATTCAATAATGGGATTATAAAGGCATTTAAACCGAGTTATAAGGCTTTTCTAGGCATGAGTGACTATAAATGAACTTTTCTTGACAATGGATGGCTTTTGCTCCACGTTTCCCAACGCAAACAATCAAATACAATCTGTTTTAATGAAAAAATGTAAAAACAATTCAAAATAAATTCGATAATGGGATTATAAAAGCATTTAAACCGAGTAATAAGGCTTTTCTAGGCATGAGTGACTATAAATGAACTTTTCTTGACAATGGATGGCTTTCGCTCCATGTTTCCCGAGGCAAACAATCAAATACAATCTGTTTTAATCAAAAAATGTCAAAAAAGTTCAAAATAAATTCAATAATGGGATTATAAAGGCATTTAAACCGAGTAATAAGGCTTTTCTAGGCATGAGTGTATATAAATGATGTTTTCTTGACAATGGATGGCTTTCGTTCCATGTTTCCCGAGATAAACAATGTATTAGAATATTTTTTAATCAAAAAATGTAAAAAAAATTCAAATTAAATTCAATAATGGGATTATAAAGGCATTTAAATCGAGTAATAAGGCTTTTCTAGGCATGAGTGACTATAAATGAACTTTTCTTGACAATGGATGGCTTTTGCTCCACGTTTCCCGAGGCAAACAATCTATTACAATATGTTTTAATAAAAAAATGTAAAAATAATTCAAAATAAATTCAATAATGGGATTATAAGGGCATTTAAACCAAGTAATAAGGCTTTTCTCGGCATGAGTGACTATAAATGATCTTTTCTTGACAATGGATGGCTTTCGTTCCATGTTTCCCAAGATAAACAATCTATTACAACCTGTTTTAATCAAAAAATGTAAAAAAAATTCAAAATAAATTCAATAATGGGATTGTAAAGGCATTTAAACCGAGTAATAAGGCTTTTCTAGGCATGAGTGACTATAAATGAACTTTTCTTGACAATGGATGGATTTTGCTCCACGTTTCCCGAGGCAAACAATCAATTACAATATGTTTTAATCAAAAAATGTAAAAACAATTCAAAATAAATTCAATAATGCGATTATAAAGGCATTTAGATTGAGTAATAAGGCTTTTCTAGGCATGAGTGACTATAAATCAACTTTTCTTGACAATGGATGGCTTTTGCTCCACGTTTCCCGAGGCAAACAATCAATTACAATCTGTTTTAATCAAAATATGTAAAAACAATTCAAAATAAATTCAATAATGGGATTATAAAGGCATTTAAACCGAGTAATAAGGCTTCTGTAGGCATGAGTGACTATAAATGATCTTTTCTTGACAATGGATGGCTTTCGTTCCATGTTTCCCGAGATAAACAATCTATTACAACCTGTTTTAATCAAAAAATGTAAAAAAAAATCAAAATAAATTCAATAATGGGATTATAAAAGCATTTAAACCGAGTAATAAGGCTTTTCTAGGCATGAGTGACTATAAATGGTCTTTCTTGACAATGGATTGCTTTCGTTCCATGTTTCCCGAGATAAACAATCTATTACAATCTGTTTTAATCAAAAAATGTAAAAAAAAATCAAAATAAATTCAATAATGGGATTGTAAAGGCATTTAAACCGAGTAATAAGGCTTCTCTAGGCATGAGTGACTATAAATGACCTTTTCTTGACAATGGATGGCATTTGCTCCATGTTTCCCAAGGCAAACAATCAATTACAATCTGTTTTAGTTAAAAAATGTAAAAACAATTCAAAATAAATTCAATAATGGGATTATAAAGGCATTTAAACCGAGTAATAAGGCTTCTCTAGGCATGAGTGACTATAAATGAACTTTTCTTGACAATGGATGGCTTTTGCTCCACGTTTCCCGAGGCAAACAATCAATTACAATATGTTTTAATAAAAAAATGTAAAAATAATTCAAAATAAATTCAATAATGGGATTATAAGGGCATTTAAACCGAGTAATAGGGCTTTTCTAGGCATGAGTGACTATAAATGATGTTTTCTTGACAATCGATAGCTTTCGTTCCATGTTTCCCGAGATAAACAATCTATTACAATCTGTTTTAATCAAAAAATGTAAAAAAAATTCAAAATAAATTCAATAATGGGATTATAAAAGCATTTAAACCGAGTAATAAGGCTTTTCTAGGCATGAGTGACTATAAATGAACTTTTCTTGACAGTGGATGGCTTTTGCTCCACGTTTCCCGAGGCAAACAATCAATTACAATATGTTTTAATAAAAAAATGTAAAAATAATTCAAAATAAATTCAATAATGGGATTATAAGGGCATTTAAACCGAGTAATAAGGCTTTTCTAGGCATGAGTGACTATAAATGATGTTTTCTTGACAATCGATAGCTTTCGTTCCATGTTTCCCGAGATAAACAATCTATTACAATCTGTTTTAATCAAAAAATGTAAAAAAAATTCAAAATAAATTCAATAATGGGATTATAAAAGCATTTAAACCGAGTAATAAGGCTTTTCTAGGCATGAGTGACTATAAATGATGTTTTCTTGACAATCGATAGCTTTCGTTCCATGTTTCCCGAGATAAACAATCTATTACAATCTGTTTTAATCAAAAAATGTAAAAAAAATTCAAAATAAATTCAATAATGGGATTATAAAAGCATTTAAACCGAGTAATAAGGCTTCTCTAGGCATGAGTGACTATAAATGACCTTTTCTTGACAATGGATGGCATTTGCTCCATGTTTCCCAAGGCAAACAATCAATTACAATCTGTTTTAGTTAAAAAATGTAAAAACAATTCAAAATAAATTCAATAATGGGATTATAAAGGCATTTAAACCGAGTAATAAGGCTTTTCTAGGCATGAGTGACTATAAATGAACTTTTCTTGACAATGGATGGCTTTTGCTCCACGTTTCCCGAGGCAAACAATCAATTACAATCTGTTTTAATCAAAAAATATAAAAACAATTCAAAATAAATTCAATAATGGGATTATAAAGGCATTTAAACCGAGTAATAAGGCTTTTCTAGGCATGAGTGACTATGAATGAACTTTTCTTGACAATGGATGGCTTTTGCTCCACGTTTCCCGAGGCAAACAATCAATTACAATATGTTTTAATCAAAAAATGTAAAAACAATTCAAAATAAATTCAATAATGGGATTATAAAGGCATTTAAATCGAGTAATAAGGCTGATCTAGGCATGAGTGACTATAAATGAACTTTTCTTGACAATGGATGGCTTTTGCTCCACGTTTCCCGAGGCAAACAATCAATTACAATATGTTTTAATCAAAAAATGTAAAAACAATTCAAAATAAATTCAATAATGGGATTATAAAGGCATTTAAATCGAGTAATAAGGCTTTTCTAGGCATGAGTGACTATAAATGAACTTTTCTTGACAATGGATGGCTTTTGCTCCACGTTTTCCGAGGCAAACAATCAATTACAATCTGTTTTAATAAAAAAATGTAAAAATAATTCAAAATAAATTCAATAATGGGATTATAGAGGCATTTAAACCGAGTAATAAGGCTTTTCTAGGCATGAGTGACTATAAATGGTCTTTCTTGACAATGGATGGCTTTCGTTCCATGTTTCCCGAGATAAACAATCTATTACAATCTGTTTTAATCAAAAAATGTAAAAAAAATTCAAAATAAATTCAATAATGGGATTATAAAAGCATTTAAACCGAGTAATAAGGCTTTTCTAGGCATGAGTGACTATAAATGATCTTTTTTGACAATGGATGGCTTTTGTTCCATGTTTCCCGAGATAAACAATCTATTACAATCTGTTTTAATCAAAAACTGTAAAAAAAATCAAAATAAATTCAATAAGGAGATTATAAAGGCATTTAAACCGAGTAATAAGGCTTCTCTAGGCATGAGTGACTATAAATGAACTTTTCTTGACAATGGATGGCTTTTGCTCCACGTTTCCCGAGGCAAACAATCAATTACAATATGTTTTAATAAAAAAATGTAAAAACAATTCAAAATAAATTCAATAATGGGATTATAAAGGCATTTAAACCGAGTTATAAGGCTTTTCTAGGCATGAGTGACTATAAATGAACTTTTCTTGACAATGGATGGCTTTTGCTCCACGTTTCCCGAGGCAAACAATCAAATACAATCTGTTTTAATCAAAAAATGTAAAAACAATTCAAAATAAATTCGATAATGGGATTATAAAAGCATTTAAACCGACTAATAAGGCTTTTCTAGGCATGAGTGACTAAAAATGAACTTTTCTTGACAATGGATGGCTTTCGCTCCATGTTTCCCGAGGTAAACAATCAAATACAATCTGTTTTAATCAAAAAATGTCAAAAAAGTTCAAAATAAATTCAATAATGGGATTGTAAAGGCATTTAAACCGAGTAATAAGGCTTTTCTAGGCATGAGTGTACATGAATGATGTTTTCTTGACAATGGATGGCTTTCGTTCCATGTTTCCCGAGATAAACAATGTATTAGAATCTGTTTTAATCAAAAAATGTAAAAAAAATTCAAAATAAATTGAATAATGGGATTATAAAGGCATTTAAATCGAGTAATAAGGCTTTTCTAGGCATGAGTGACTATAAATGAACTTTTCTTGACAATGGATGGCTTTTGCTCCACGTTTCCCGAGGCAAACAATCAATTACAATATGTTTTAATAAAAAAATGTAAAAATAATTCAAAATAAATTCAATAATGGGATTATAAGGGCATTTAAACCGAGTAATAAGGCTTTTCTAGGCATGAGTGACTATAAATGATCTTTTCTTGACAATGGATGGCTTTCGTTCCATGTTTCCCGAGATAAACAATCTATTACAACCTGTTTTAATCAAAAAATGTAAAAAAAATTCAAAATAAATTCAATAATGGGATTGTAAAGGCATTTAAACCGAGTAATAAGGCTTTTCTAGGCATGAGTGACTATAAATGAACTTTTCTTGACAATGGATGGCTTTTGCTCCACGTTTCCCGAGGCAAACAATCAATTACAATATGTTTTAATCAAAAAATGTAAAAACAATTCAAAATAAATTCAATAATGGGATTATAAAGGCATTTAAATCGAGTAATAAGGCTTTTCTAGGCATGAGTGACTATAAATGATCTTTTCTTGACAATGGATGGCTTTCGTTCCATGTTTCCCAAGATAAACAATCTATTACAATCTGTTTTAAACAAAAACTGTAAAAAAAAATCAAAATAAATTCAATAATGGGATTATAAAGGCATTTAAACCGAGTAATAAGGCTTCTCTAGGCATGAGTGACTATAAATGAACCTTTCTTGACAATGGATGGCTTTTGCTCCACGTTTCTCGAGGCAAACAATCAATTACAATATGTTTTAATCAAAAAATGTAAAAACAATTCAAAATAAATTCAATAATGGGATTATAAAGGCATTTAAATCGAGTAATAAGGCTTTTCTAGGCATGAGTGACTATAAATGATCTTTTCTTGACAATGGATGGCTTTCGTTCCATGTTTCCCGAGATAAACAATCTATTACAATCTGTTTTAATCAAAAACTGTAAAAAAAAATCAAAATAAATTCAATAATGGGATTATAAAGGCATTTAAACCGAGTAATAAGGCTTTTCTAGGCATGAGTGACTATAAATGATCTTTTCTTGACAATGGATGGCTTTTGCTCCACGTTTCCCGAGGCAAATGATTAATTACAATATGTTTTAATCAAAAAATGTAAAAACAATTCAAAATAAATTCAATAATGGGATTATAAAGGCATTTAAATCGAGTAATAAGGCTTTTCTAGGCATGAGTGACTATAAATGATCTTTTCTTGACAATGGATGGCTTTCGTTCCATGTTTCCCGAGATAAACAATCTATTACAATCTGTTTTAATCAAAAACTGTAAAAAAAAATCAAAATAAATTCAATAATGGGATTATAAAGGCATTTAAACCGAGTAATAAGGCTTTTCTAGGCATGAGTGACTATAAATGAACTTTTCTTGACAATGGATGGCTTTTGCTCCACGTTTCCCGAGGCAAACAATCAATTACAATATGTTTTAATCAAAAAATGTAAAAACAATTCAAAATAAATTCAATAATGGGATTATAAAGGCATTTAAATCGAGTAATAAGGCTTTTCTAGGCATGAGTGACTATAAATGAACTTTTCTTGACAATTGATGGCTTTTGCTCCACGTTTCCCGAGGCAAACAATCAATTACAATCTGTTTTAATCAAAAAATGTAAAAACAATTCAAAATAAATTCAATAATGGGATTATAAAGGCATTTAAACCGAGTTATAAGGCTTTTCTAGGCATGAGTGACTATAAATGAACTTTTCTTGACAATGGATGGCTTTTGCTCCACGTTTCCCAAGGCAAACAATCAAATACAATCTGTTTTAATGAAAAAATGTAAAAACAATTCAAAATAAATTCGATAATGGGATTATAAAAGCATTTAATCCGAGTAATAAGGCTTTTCTAGGCATGAGTGACTATAAATGAACTTTTCTTGACAATGGATGGCTTTCCCTCCATGTTTCCCGAGGCAAACAATCAAATACAATCTGTTTTAATCAAAAAATGTCAAAAAAGTTCAAAATAAATTCAATAATGGGATTATAAAGGCATTTAAACCGAGTAATAAGGCTTTTCTAGGCATGAGTGTATATAAATGATGTTTTCTTGACAATGGATGGCTTTCGTTCCATGTTACCCGAGATAAACAATGTATTAGAATCTTTTTTAATCAAAAAATGTAAAAAAAATTCAAATTAAATTCAATAATGGGATTATAAAGGCATTTAAATCGAGTAATAAGGCTTTTCTAGGCATGAGTGACTATAAATGAACTTTTCTTGACAATGGATGGCTTTTGCTCCACGTTTCCCGAGGCAAACAATCTATTACAATATGTTTTAATAAAAAAATGTAAAAATAATTCAAAATAAATTCAATAATGGGATTATAAGGGCATTTAAACCGAGTAATAAGGCTTTTCTCGGCATGAGTGACTATAAATGATCTTTTCTTGACAATGGATGGCTTTCGTTCCATGTTTCCCAAGATAAACAATCTATTACAACCTGTTTTAATAAAAAAATGTAAAAAAAATTCAAAATAAATTCAATAATGGGATTGTAAAGGCATTTAAACCGAGTAATAAGGCTTTTCTAGGCATGAGTGACTATAAATGAACTTTTCTTGACAATGGATGGATTTTGCTCCATGTTTCCCGAGGCAAACAATCAATTACAATATGTTTTAATCAAAAAATGTAAAAACAATTCAAAATAAATTCAATAATGCGATTATAAAGGCATTTAGATTGAGTAATAAGGCTTTTCTAGGCATGAGTGACTATAAATGAACTTTTCTTGACAATGGATGGCTTTTGCTCCACGTTTCCCGAGGCAAACAATCAATTACAATCTGTTTTAATCAAAATATGTAAAAACAATTCAAAATAAATTCAATAATGGGATTATAAAGGCATTTAAACCGAGTAATAAGGCTTCTGTAGGCATGAGTGACTATAAATGATCTTTTCTTGACAATGGATGGCTTTCGTTCCATGTTTCCCGAGATAAACAATCTATTACAACCTGTTTTAATCAAAAAATGTAAAAAAAAATCAAAATAAATTCAATAATGGGATTATAAAAGCATTTAAACCGAGTAATAAGGCTTTTCTAGGCATGAGTGACTATAAATGATCTTTTCTTGACAATGGATGGCTTTTGCTCCACGTTTCCCGAGGCAAACAATCAATTACAATATGTTTTAATCAAAAAATGTAAAAACAATTCAAAATAAATTCAATAATGGGATTATAAAGGCATTTAAATCGAGTAATAAGGCTTATCTAGGCATGAGTGACTATAAATGAACTTTTCTTGACAATGGATGGCTTTTGCTCCACGTTTCCCGAGGCAAACAATCAAATACAATCTGTTTTAATCAAAAAATGTCAAAAAAGTTCAAAATAAATTCAATAATGGGATTGTAAAGGCATTTAAACCGAGTAATAAGGCTTTTCTAGGCATGAGTGTACATGAATGATGTTTTCTTGACAATGGATGGCTTTCGTTCCATGTTTCCCGAGATAAACAATGTATTAGAATCTGTTTTAATCAAAAAATGTAAAAAAAATTCAAAATAAATTGAATAATGGGATTATAAAGGCATTTAAATGGAGTAATAAGGCTTTTCTAGGCATGAGTGACTATAAATGAACTTTTCTTGACAATGGATGGCTTTTGCTCCATGTTTCCCGAGGCAAACAATCAATTACAATATGTTTTAATAAAAAAATGTAAAAATAATTCAAAATAAATTCAATAATGGGATTATAAGGGCATTTAAACCGAGTAATAAGGCTTTTCTAGGCATGAGTGACTATAAATGATGTTTTCTTGACAATCGATAGCTTTCGTTCCATGTTTCCCGAGATAAACAATCTATTACAATCTGTTTTAATCAAAAAATGTAAAAAAAATTCAAAATAAATTCAATAATGGGATTATAAAAGAATTTAAACCGAGTAATAAGGCTTTTCTAGGCATGAGTGACTATAAATGAACTTTTCTTGACAATGGATGGCTTTTGCTCCACGTTTCCCGAGGGAAACAATCAATTACAATATGTTTTAATAAAAAAATGTAAAAATAATTCAAAATAAATTCAATAATGGGATTATAAGGGCATTTAAACCGAGTAATAAGGCTTTTCTAGGCATGAGTGACTATAAATGATCTTTTCTTGACAATGGATGGCTTTCGTTCCATGTTTCCCGAGATAAACAATCTATTACAACCTGTTTTAATCAAAAAATGTAAAAAAAATTCAAAATAAATTCAATAATGGGATTGTAAAGGCATTTAAACCGAGTAATAAGGCTTTTCTAGGCATGAGTGACTATAAATGAACTTTTCTTGACAATGGATGGCTTTTGCTCCACGTTTCCCGAGGCAAACAATCAATTACAATATGTTTTAATCAAAAAATGTAAAAACAATTCAAAATAAATTCAATAATGGGATTATAAAGGCATTTAAATCGAGTAATAAGGCTTTTCTAGGCATGAGTGACTATAAATGAACTTTTCTTGACAATGGATGGCTTTTGCTCCACGTTTCCCAAGGTAAACAATTAATTACAATCTGTTTTAATAAAAAAATATAAAAATAATTCAAAATAAATTCAATAATGGGATTATAAAGGCATTTAAACCGAGTAATAAGGCTTTTCTAGGCATGAGTGACTATAAATGATGTTTTCTTGACAATCGATAGCTTTCGTTCCATGTTTCCCGAGATAAACAACCTATTAGAATCTGTTTTAATCAAAAAATGTAAAAAAAATTCAAAATAAATTCAATAATGGGATTATAAAAGCATTTAAACCGAGTAATAAGGCTTTTCTAGGCATGAGTGACTATAAATGAACTTTTCTTGACAATGGATGGCTTTTGCTCCACGTTTCCCGAGGCAAACAATCAATTACAATATGTTTTAATCAAAAAATGTAAAAACAATTCAAAATAAATTCAATAATGGGATTGTAAAGGCATTTAAACCGAGTAATAAGGCTTTTCTAGGCATGAGTGACTATAAATGATCTTTTCTTGACAATGGATGGCTTTCGTTCCATGTTTCCCGAGATAAACAATCTATTACAACCTGTTTTAATCAAAAAATGTAAAAAAAATTCAAAATAAATTCAATAATGGGATTGTAAAGGCATTTAAACCGAGTAATAAGGCTTTTCTAGGCATGAGTGACTATAAATGATGTTTTCTTGACAATCGATAGCTTTCGTTCCATGTTTCCCGAGATAAACAATCTATTACAATCTGTTTTAATCAAAAAATGTAAAAAAAATTCAAAATAAATTCAATAATGGGATTATAAAAGCATTTAAACCGAGTAATAAGGCTTTTCTAGGCATGAGTGACTATAAATGAACTTTTCTTGACAATGGATGGCTTTTGCTCCACGTTTCCCGAGGCAAACAATCAATTACAATATGTTTTAATCAAAAAATGTAAAAACAATTCAAAATAAATTCAATAATGGGATTATAAAGGCATTTAAATCGAGTAATAAGGCTTTTCTAGGCATGAGTGACTATAAATGAACTTTTCTTGACAATGGATGGCTTTTGCTCCACGTTTCCCGAGGCAAACAATCAATTACAATCTGTTTTAATCAAAAAATGTAAAAACAATTCAAAATAAATTCAATAATGGGATTATAAAGGCATTTAAACCGAGTTATAAGGCTTTTCTAGGCATGAGTGACTATAAATGAACTTTTCTTGACAATGGATGGCTTTTGCTCCACGTTTCCCAAGGCAAACAATCAAATACAATCTGTTTTAATGAAAAAATGTAAAAACAATTCAAAATAAATTCGATAATGGGATTATAAAAGCATTTAAACCGAGTAATAAGGCTTTTCTAGGCATGAGTGACTATAAATGAACTTTTCTTGACAATGGATGGCTTTCCCTCCATGTTTCCCGAGGCAAACAATCAAATACAATCTGTTTTAATCAAAAAATGTCAAAAAAGTTCAAAATAAATTCAATAATGGGATTATAAAGGCATTTAAACCGAGTAATAAGGCTTTTCTAGGCATGAGTGTATATAAATGATGTTTTCTTGACAATGGATGGCTTTCGTTCCATGTTACCCGAGATAAACAATGTATTAGAATCTTTTTTAATCAAAAAATGTAAAAATAATTCAAAATAAATTCAATAATGGGATTATAAGGGCATTTAAACCGAGTAATAAGGCTTTTCTCGGCATGAGTGACTATAAATGATCTTTTCTTGACAATGGATGGCTTTCGTTCCATGTTTCCCAAGATAAACAATCTATTACAACCTGTTTTAACCAAAAAATATAAAAAAAATTCAAAATAAATTCAATAATGGGATTGTAAAGGCATTTAAACCGAGTAATAAGGCTTTTCTAGGCATGAGTGACTATAAATGAACTTTTCTTGACAATGGATGGATTTTGCTCCACGTTTCCCGAGGCAAACAATCAATTACAATATGTTTTAATCAAAAAATGTAAAAACAATTCAAAATAAATTCAATAATGCGATTATAAAGGCATTTAGATTGAGTAATAAGGCTTTTCTAGGCATGAGTGACTATAAATGAACTTTTCTTGACAATGGATGGCTTTTGCTCCACGTTTCCCGAGGCAAACAATCAATTACAATCTGTTTTAATCAAAATATGTAAAAACAATTCAAAATAAATTCAATAATGGGATTATAAAGGCATTTAAACCGAGTAATAAGGCTTCTGTAGGCATGAGTGACTATAAATGATCTTTTCTTGACAATGGATGGCTTTCGTTCCATGTTTCCCGAGATAAACAATCTATTACAACTGTTTTAATCAAAAAATGTAAAAAAAAAATCAAAATAAATTCAATAATGGGATTATAAAAGCATTTAAACCGAGTAATAAGGCTTTTCTAGGCATGAGTGACTATAAATGGTCTTTCTTGACAATGGATGGCTTTCGTTCCATGTTTCCCGAGATAAACAATCTATTACAATCTGTTTTAATCAAAAAATGTAAAAAAAAATCAAAATAAATTCAATAATGGGATTGTAAAGGCATTTAAACCGAGTAATAAGGCTTCTCTAGGCATGAGTGACTATAAATGACCTTTTCTTGACAATGGATGGCTTTTGCTCCATGTTTCCCAAGGCAAACAATCAATTACAATCTGTTTTAGTTAAAAAATGTAAAAACAATTCAAAATAAATTCAATAATGGGATTATAAAGGCATTTAAACCGAGTAATAAGGCTTTTCTAGGCATGAGTGACTATAAATGAACTTTTCTTGACAATGGATGGCTTTTGCTCCACGTTTCCCGAGGCAAACAATCAATTACAATCTGTTTTAATCAAAAAATATAAAAACAATTCAAAATAAATTCAATAATGGGATTATAAAGGCATTTAAACCGAGTAATAAGGCTTTTCTAGGCATGAGTGACTATGAATGAACTTTTCTTGACAATGGATGGCTTTTGCTCCACGTTTCCCGAGGCAAACAATCAATTACAATATGTTTTAATCAAAAAATGTAAAAACAATTCAAAATAAATTCAATAATGGGATTATAAAGGCATTTAAATCGAGTAATAAGGCTTATCTAGGCATGAGTGACTATAAATGAACTTTTCTTGACAATGGATGGCTTTTGCTCCACGTTTCCCGAGGCAAACAATCAATTACAATATGTTTTAATAAAAAAATGTAAAAACAATTCAAAATAAATTCAATAATGGGATTATAAAGGCATTTAAACCGAGTTATAAGGCTTTTCTAGGCATGAGTGACTATAAATGAACTTTTCTTGACAATGGATGGCTTTTGCTCCACGTTTCCCGAGGCAAACAATCAAATACAATCTGTTTTAATCAAAAAATGTAAAAACAATTCAAAATAAATTCAATAATGGGATTATAAAGGCATTTAAACCGAGTTATAAGGCTTTTCTAGGCATGAGTGACTATAAATGAACTTTTCTTGACAATGGATTGCTTTTGCTCCACGTTTCCCGAGGCAAACAATCAAATACAATCTGTTTTAATCAAAAAATGTAAAAACAATTCAAAATAAATTCGATAATGGGATTATAAAAGCATTTAAACCGACTAATAAGGCTTTTCTAGGCATGAGTGACTAAAAATGAACTTTTCTTGACAATGGATGGCTTTCGCTCCATGTTTCCCGAGGCAAACAATCAAATACAATCTGTTTTAATCAAAAAATGTCAAAAAAGTTCAAAATAAATTCAATAATGGGATTGTAAAGGCATTTAAACCGAGTAATAAGGCTTTTCTAGGCATGAGTGTACATGAATGATGTTTTCTTGACAATGGATGGCTTTCGTTCCATGTTTCCCGAGATAAACAATGTATTAGAATCTGTTTTAATCAAAAAATGTAAAAAAAATTCAAAATAAATTGAATAATGGGATTATAAAGGCATTTAAATCGAGTAATAAGGCTTTTCTAGGCATGAGTGACTATAAATGAACTTTTCTTGACAATGGATGGCTTTTGCTCCACGTTTCCCGAGGCAAACAATCAATTACAATATGTTTTAATAAAAAAATGTAAAAATAATTCAAAATAAATTCAATAATGGGATTATAAGGGCATTTAAACCGAGTAATAAGGCTTTTCTAGGCATGAGTGACTATAAATGATGTTTTCTTGACAATCGATAGCTTTCGTTCCATGTTTCCCGAGATAAACAATCTATTACAATCTGTTTTAATCAAAAAATGTAAAAAAAATTCAAAATAAATTCAATAATGGGATTATAAAAGAATTTAAACCGAGTAATAAGGCTTTTCTAGGCATGAGTGACTATAAATGAACTTTTCTTGACAATGGATGGCTTTTGCTCCACGTTTCCCGAGGCAAACAATCAATTACAATATGTTTTAATAAAAAAATGTAAAAATAATTCAAAATAAATTCAATAATGGGATTATAAGGGCATTTAAACCGAGTAATAAGGCTTTTCTAGGCATGAGTGACTATAAATGATCTTTTCTTGACAATGGATGGCTTTCGTTCCATGTTTCCCGAGTGAAACAATCTATTACAACCTGTTTTAATCAAAAAATGTAAAAAAAATTCAAAATAAATTCAATAATGGGATTGTAAAGGCATTTAAACCGAGTAATAAGGCTTTTCTAGGCATGAGTGACTATAAATGAACTTTTCTTGACAATGGATGGCTTTTGCTCCACGTTTCCCGAGGCAAACAATCAATTACAATATGTTTTAATCAAAAAATGTAAAAACAATTCAAAATAAATTCAATAATGGGATTATAAAGGCATTTAAATCGAGTAATAAGGCTTTTCTAGGCATGAGTGACTATAAATGAACTTTTCTTGACAATGGATGGCTTTTGCTTCACGTTTCCCAAGGTAAACAATTAATTACAATCTGTTTTAATAAAAAAATTTAAAAATAATTCAAAATAAATTCAATAATGGGATTATAAAGGCATTTAAACCGAGTAATAAGGCTTTTCTAGGCATGAGTGACTATAAATGATGTTTTCTTGACAATCGATAGCTTTCGTTCCATGTTTCCCGAGATAAACAATCTATTACAATCTGTTTTAATCAAAAAATGTAAAAAAAATTCAAAATAAATTCAATAATGGGATTATAAAAGCATTTAAACCGAGTAATAAGGCTTTTCTAGGCATGAGTGACTATAAATGAACTTTTCTTGACAATGGATGGCTTTTGCTCCACGTTTCCCGAGGCAAACAATCAATTACAATATGTTTTAATCAAAAAATGTAAAAACAATTCAAAATAAATTCAATAATGGGATTATAAAGGCATTTAAACCGAGTAATAAGGCTTTTCTAGGCATGAGTGACTATAAATGTTGTTTTCTTGACAATCGATAGCTTTCGTTCCATGTTTCCCGAGATAAACAATGTATTAGAATCTGTTTTAATCAAAAAATGTAAAAAAAATTCAAAATAAATTCAATAATTGGATTATAAAGGCATTTAAATCGAGTAATAAGGCTTTTCTAGGCATGAGTGACTATAAATGAACTTTTCTTGACAATGGATGGCTTTTGCTCCACGTTTCCCGAGGCAAACAATCAATTACAATATGTTTTAATCAAAAAATGTAAAAACAATTCAAAATAAATTCAATAATGGGATTGTAAAGGCATTTAAACCGAGTAATAAGGCTTTTCTAGGCATGAGTGACTATAAATGATCTTTTCTTGACAATGGATGGCTTTCGTTCCATGTTTCCCGAGATAAACAATCTATTACAACCTGTTTTAATCAAAAAATGTAAAAAAAATTCAAAATAAATTCAATAATGGGATTGTAAAGGCATTTAAACCGAGTAATAAGGCTTTTCTAGGCATGAGTGACTATAAATGATGTTTTCTTGACAATCGATAGCTTTCGTTCCATGTTTCCCGAGATAAACAATCTATTACAATCTGTTTTAATCAAAAAATGTAAAAAAAATTCAAAATAAATTCAATAATGGGATTATAAAAGCATTTAAACCGAGTAATAAGGCTTTTCTAGGCATGAGTGACTATAAATGAACTTTTCTTGACAATGGATGGCTTTTGCTCCACGTTTCCCGAGGCAAACAATCAATTACAATATGTTTTAATCAAAAAATGTAAAAACAATTCAAAATAAATTCAATAATGGGATTATAAGGGCATTTAAACCGAGTAATAAGGCTTTTCTAGGCATGAGTGACTATAAATGATGTTTTCTTGACAATCGATAGCTTTCGTTCCATGTTTCCCGAGATAAACAATCTATTACAATCTGTTTTAATCAAAAAATGTAAAAAAAATTCAAAATAAATTCAATAATGGGATTATAAAAGAATTTAAACCGAGTAATAAGGCTTTTCTAGGCATGAGTGACTATAAATGAACTTTTCTTGACAATGGATGGCTTTTGCTCCACGTTTCCCGAGGCAAACAATCAATTACAATATGTTTTAATAAAAAAATGTAAAAATAATTCAAAATAAATTCAATAATGGGATTATAAGGGCATTTAAACCGAGTAATAAGGCTTTTCTAGGCATGAGTGACTATAAATGATCTTTTCTTGACAATGGATGGCTTTCGTTCCATGTTTCCCGAGTGAAACAATCTATTACAACCTGTTTTAATCAAAAAATGTAAAAAAAATTCAAAATAAATTCAATAATGGGATTGTAAAGGCATTTAAACCGAGTAATAAGGCTTTTCTAGGCATGAGTGACTATAAATGAACTTTTCTTGACAATGGATGGCTTTTGCTCCACGTTTCCCGAGGCAAACAATCAATTACAATATGTTTTAATCAAAAAATGTAAAAACAATTCAAAATAAATTCAATAATGGGATTATAAAGGCATTTAAATCGAGTAATAAGGCTTTTCTAGGCATGAGTGACTATAAATGAACTTTTCTTGACAATGGATGGCTTTTGCTCCACGTTTCCCAAGGTAAACAATTAATTACAATCTGTTTTAATAAAAAAATTTAAAAATAATTCAAAATAAATTCAATAATGGGATTATAAAGGCATTTAAACCGAGTAATAAGGCTTTTCTAGGCATGAGTGACTATAAATGATGTTTTCTTGACAATCGATAGCTTTCATTCCATGTTTCCCGAGATAAACAATCTATTACAATCTGTTTTAATCAAAAAATGTAAAAAAAATTCAAAATAAATTCAATAATGGGATTATAAAAGCATTTAAACCGAGTAATAAGGCTTTTCTAGGCATGAGTGACTATAAATGAACTTTTCTTGACAATGGATGGCTTTTGCTCCACGTTTCCCGAGGCAAACAATCAATTACAATATGTTTTAATCAAAAAATGTAAAAACAATTCAAAATAAATTCAATAATGGGATTATAAAGGCATTTAAACCGAGTAATAAGGCTTTTCTAGGCATGAGTGACTATAAATGTTGTTTTCTTGACAATCGATAGCTTTCGTTCCATGTTTCCCGAGATAAACAATGTATTAGAATCTGTTTTAATCAAAAAATGTAAAAAAAATTCAAAATAAATTCAATAATTGGATTATAAAGGCATTTAAATCGAGTAATAAGGCTTTTCTAGGCATGAGTGACTATAAATGAACTTTTCTTGACAATGGATGGCTTTTGCTCCACGTTTCCCGAGGCAAACAATCAATTACAATATGTTTTAATCAAAAAATGTAAAAACAATTCAAAATAAATTCAATAATGGGATTGTAAAGGCATTTAAACCGAGTAATAAGGCTTTTCTAGGCATGAGTGACTATAAATGATCTTTTCTTGACAATGGATGGCTTTCGTTCCATGTTTCCCGAGATAAACAATCTATTACAACCTGTTTTAATCAAAAAATGTAAAAAAAATTCAAAATAAATTCAATAATGGGATTGTAAAGGCATTTAAACCGAGTAATAAGGCTTTTCTAGGCATGAGTGACTATAAATGATGTTTTCTTGACAATCGATAGCTTTCGTTCCATGTTTCCCGAGATAAACAATCTATTACAATCTGTTTTAATCAAAAAATGTAAAAAAAATTCAAAATAAATTCAATAATGGGATTATAAAAGCATTTAAACCGAGTAATAAGGCTTTTCTAGGCATGAGTGACTATAAATGAACTTTTCTTGACAATGGATGGCTTTTGCTCCACGTTTCCCGAGGCAAACAATCAATTACAATATGTTTTAATCAAAAAATGTAAAAACAATTCAAAATAAATTCAATAATGGGATTATAAAGGCATTTAAATCGAGTAATAAGGCTTTTCTAGGCATGAGTGACTATAAATGAACTTTTCTTGACAATGGATGGCTTTTGCTCCACGTTTCCCAAGGTAAACAATTAATTACAATCTGTTTTAATAAAAAAATGTAAAAATAATTCAAAATAAATTCAATAATGGGATTATAAAGGCATTTAAACCGAGTAATAAGGCTTTTCTAGGCATGAGTGACTATAAATGATGTTTTCTTGACAATCGATAGCTTTCGTTCCATGTTTCCCGAGATAAACAATCTATTACAATCTGTTTTAATCAAAAAATGTAAAAAAAATTCAAAATAAATTCAATAATGGGATTATAAAAGCATTTAAACCGAGTAATAAGGCTTTTCTAGTCATGAGTGACTATAAATGAACTTTTCTTGACAATGGATGGCTTTTGCTCCACGTTTCCCGAGGCAAACAATCAATTACAATATGTTTTAATCAAAAAATGTAAAAACAATTCAAAATAAATTCAATAATGGGATTATAAAGGCATTTAAATCGAGTAATAAGGCTTTTCTAGGCATGAGTGACTATAAATGAACTTTTCTTGACAATGGATGGCTTTTGCTCCACGTTTCCCAAGGTAAACAATTAATTACAATCTGTTTTAATAAAAAAATGTAAAAATAATTCAAAATAAATTCAATAATGGGATTATAAAGGCATTTAAACCGAGTAATAAGGCTTTTCTAGGCATGAGTGACTATAAATGATGTTTTCTTGACAATCGATAGCTTTCGTTCCATGTTTCCCGAGATAAACAATCTATTACAATCTGTTTTAATCAAAAAATGTAAAAATAATTCAAAATAAATTCAATAATGGGATTATAAGGGCATTTAAACCGAGTAATAAGGCTTTTCTCGGCATGAGTGACTATAAATGATCTTTTCTTGACAATGGATGGCTTTCGTTCCATGTTTCCCAAGATAAACAATCTATTACAACCTGTTTTAATCAAAAAATGTAAAAAAAATTCAAAATAAATTCAATAATGGGATTGTAAAGGCATTTAAACCGAGTAATAAGGCTTTTCTAGGCATGAGTGACTATAAATGAACTTTTCTTGACAATGGATGGATTTTGCTCCACGTTTCCCGAGGCAAACAATCAATTACAATATGTTTTAATCAAAAAATGTAAAAACAATTCAAAATAAATTCAATAATGCGATTATAAAGGCATTTAGATTGAGTAATAAGGCTTTTCTAGGCATGAGTGACTATAAATGAACTTTTCATGACAATGGATGGCTTTTGCTCCACGTTTCCCGAGGCAAACAATCAATTACAATCTGTTTTAATCAAAATATGTAAAAACAATTCAAAATAAATTCAATAATGGGATTATAAAGGCATTTAAACCGAGTAATAAGGCTTCTGTAGGCATGAGTGACTATAAATGATCTTTTCTTGACAATGGATGGCTTTCGTTCCATGTTTCCCGAGATAAACAATCTATTACAACCTGTTTTAATCAAAAAATGTAAAAAAAAATCAAAATAAATTCAATAATGGGATTATAAAAGCATTTAAACCGAGTAATAAGGCTTTTCTAGGCATGAGTGACTATAAATGGTCTTTCTTGACAATGGATGGCTTTCGTTCCATGTTTCCCGAGATAAACAATCTATTACAATCTGTTTTAATCAAAAAATGTAAAAAAAAATCAAAATAAATTCAATAATGGGATTGTAAAGGCATTTAAACCGAGTAATAAGGCTTCTCTAGGCATGAGTGACTATAAATGACCTTTTCTTGACAATGGATGGCATTTGCTCCATGTTTCCCAAGGCAAACAATCAATTACAATCTGTTTTAGTTAAAAAATGTAAAAACAATTCAAAATAAATTCAATAATGGGATTATAAAGGCATTTAAACCGAGTAATAAGGCTTTTCTAGGCATGAGTGACTATAAATGAACTTTTCTTGACAATGGATGGCTTTTGCTCCACGTTTCCCGAGGCAAACAATCAATTACAATCTGTTTTAATCAAAAAATATAAAAACAATTCAAAATAAATTCAATAATGGGATTATAAAGGCATTTAAACCGAGTAATAAGGCTTTTCTAGGCATGAGTGACTATGAATGAACTTTTCTTGACAATGGATGGCTTTTGCTCCACGTTTCCCGAGGCAAACAATCAATTACAATATGTTTTAATCAAAAAATGTAAAAACAATTCAAAATAAATTCAATAATGGGATTATAAAGGCATTTAAATCGAGTAATAAGGCTTATCTAGGCATGAGTGACTATAAATGAACTTTTCTTGACAATGGATGGCTTTTGCTCCACGTTTCCCGAGGCAAACAATCAATTACAATATGTTTTAATAAAAAAATGTAAAAACAATTCAAAATAAATTCAATAATGGGATTATAAAGGCATTTAAACCGAGTTATAAGGCTTTTCTAGGCATGAGTGACTATAAATGAACTTTTCTTGACAATGGATGGCTTTTGCTCCACGTTTCCCGAGGCAAACAATCAAATACAATCTGTTTTAATCAAAAAATGTAAAAACAATTCAAAATAAATTCAATAATGGGATTATAAAGGCATTTAAACCGAGTTATAAGGCTTTTCTAGGCATGAGTGACTATAAATGAACTTTTCTTGACAATGGATTGCTTTTGCTCCACGTTTCCCGAGGCAAACAATCAAATACAATCTGTTTTAATCAAAAAATGTAAAAACAATTCAAAATAAATTCGATAATGGGATTATAAAAGCATTTAAACCGACTAATAAGGCTTTTCTAGGCATGAGTGACTAAAAATGAACTTTTCTTGACAATGGATGGCTTTCGCTCCATGTTTCCCGAGGCAAACAATCAAATACAATCTGTTTTAATCAAAAAATGTCAAAAAAGTTCAAAATAAATTCAATAATGGGATTGTAAAGGCATTTAAACCGAGTAATAAGGCTTTTCTAGGCATGAGTGTACATGAATGATGTTTTCTTGACAATGGATGGCTTTCGTTCCATGTTTCCCGAGATAAACAATGTATTAGAATCTGTTTTAATCAAAAAATGTAAAAAAAATTCAAAATAAATTGAATAATGGGATTATAAAGGCATTTAAATCGAGTAATAAGGCTTTTCTAGGCATGAGTGACTATAAATGAACTTTTCTTGACAATGGATGGCTTTTGCTCCACGTTTCCCGAGGCAAACAATCAATTACAATATGTTTTAATAAAAAAATGTAAAAATAATTCAAAATAAATTCAATAATGGGATTATAAGGGCATTTAAACCGAGTAATAAGGCTTTTCTAGGCATGAGTGACTATAAATGATGTTTTCTTGACAATCGATAGCTTTCGTTCCATGTTTCCCGAGATAAACAATCTATTACAATCTGTTTTAATCAAAAAATGTAAAAAAAATTCAAAATAAATTCAATAATGGGATTATAAAAGAATTTAAACCGAGTAATAAGGCTTTTCTAGGCATGAGTGACTATAAATGAACTTTTCTTGACAATGGATGGCTTTTGCTCCACGTTTCCCGAGGCAAACAATCAATTACAATATGTTTTAATAAAAAAATGTAAAAATAATTCAAAATAAATTCAATAATGGGATTATAAGGGCATTTAAACCGAGTAATAAGGCTTTTCTAGGCATGAGTGACTATAAATGATCTTTTCTTGACAATGGATGGCTTTCGTTCCATGTTTCCCGAGTGAAACAATCTATTACAACCTGTTTTAATCAAAAAATGTAAAAAAAATTCAAAATAAATTCAATAATGGGATTGTAAAGGCATTTAAACCGAGTAATAAGGCTTTTCTAGGCATGAGTGACTATAAATGAACTTTTCTTGACAATGGATGGCTTTTGCTCCACGTTTCCCGAGGCAAACAATCAATTACAATATGTTTTAATCAAAAAATGTAAAAACAATTCAAAATAAATTCAATAATGGGATTATAAAGGCATTTAAATCGAGTAATAAGGCTTTTCTAGGCATGAGTGACTATAAATGAACTTTTCTTGACAATGGATGGCTTTTGCTCCACGTTTCCCAAGGTAAACAATTAATTACAATCTGTTTTAATAAAAAAATTTAAAAATAATTCAAAATAAATTCAATAATGGGATTATAAAGGCATTTAAACCGAGTAATAAGGCTTTTCTAGGCATGAGTGACTATAAATGATGTTTTCTTGACAATCGATAGCTTTCGTTCCATGTTTCCCGAGATAAACAATCTATTACAATCTGTTTTCATCAAAAAATGTAAAAAAAATTCAAAATAAATTCAATAATGGGATTATAAAAGCATTTAAACCGAGTAATAAGGCTTTTCTAGGCATGAGTGACTATAAATGAACTTTTCTTGACAATGGATGGCTTTTGCTCCACGTTTCCCGAGGCAAACAATCAATTACAATATGTTTTAATCAAAAAATGTAAAAACAATTCAAAATAAATTCAATAATGGGATTGTAAAGGCATTTAAACCGAGTAATAAGGCTTTTCTAGGCATGAGTGACTATAAATGAACTTTTCTTGACAATGGATGGCTTTCGTTCCATGTTTCCCGAGTGAAACAATCTATTACAACCTGTTTTAATCAAAAAATGTAAAAAAAATTCAAAATAAATTCAATAATGGGATTGTAAAGGCATTTAAACCGAGTAATAAGGCTTTTCTAGGCATGAGTGACTATAAATGAACTTTTCTTGACAATGGATGGCTTTTGCTCCACGTTTCCCGAGGCAAACAATCAATTACAATATGTTTTAATCAAAAAATGTAAAAACAATTCAAAATAAATTCAATAATGGGATTATAAAGGCATTTAAATCGAGTAATAAGGCTTTTCTAGGCATGAGTGACTATAAATGAACTTTTCTTGACAATGGATGGCTTTTGCTCCACGTTTCCCAAGGTAAACAATTAATTACAATCTGTTTTAATAAAAAAATGTAAAAATAATTCAAAATAAATTCAATAATGGGATTATAAAGGCATTTAAACCGAGTAATAAGGCTTTTCTAGGCATGAGTGACTATAAATGATGTTTTCTTGACAATCGATAGCTTTCGTTCCATGTTTCCCGAGATAAACAATCTATTACAATCTGTTTTAATCAAAAAATGTAAAAAAAATTCAAAATAAATTCAATAATGGGATTATAAAAGCATTTAAACCGAGTAATAAGGCTTTTCTAGGCATGAGTGACTATAAATGAACTTTTCTTGACAATGGATGGCTTTTGCTCCACGTTTCCCGAGGCAAACAATCAATTACAATAAGTTTTAATCAAAAAATGTAAAAACAATTCAAAATAAATTCAATAATGGGATTGTAAAGGCATTTAAACCGAGTAATAAGGCTTTTCTAGGCATTAGTGACTATAAATGATCTTTTCTTGACAATGGATGGCTTTCGTTCCATGTTTCCCGAGATAAACAATCTATTACAACCTGTTTTAATCAAAAAATGTAAAAAAAATTCAAAATAAATTCAATAATGGGATTGTAAAGGCATTTAAACCGAGTAATAAGGCTTTTCTAGGCATGAGTGACTATAAATGATGTTTTCTTGACAATCGATAGCTTTCGTTCCATGTTTCCCGAGATAAACAATCTATTACAATCTGTTTTAATCAAAAAATGTAAAAAAAATTCAAAATAAATTCAATAATGGGATTATAAAAGCATTTAAACCGAGTAATAAGGCTTTTCTAGGCATGAGTGACTATAAATGAACTTTTCTTGACAATGGATGGCTTTTGCTCCACGTTTCCCGAGGCAAACAATCAATTACAATATGTTTTAATCAAAAAATGTAAAAACAATTCAAAATAAATTCAATAATGGGATTATAAAGGCATTTAAATCGAGTAATAAGGCTTTTCTAGGCATGAGTGACTATAAATGAACTTTTCTTGACAATGGATGGCTTTTGCTCCACGTTTCCCAAGGTAAACAATTAATTACAATCTGTTTTAATAAAAAAATGTAAAAATAATTCAAAATAAATTCAATAATGGGATTATAAAGGCATTTAAACCGAGTAATAAGGCTTTTCTAGGCATGAGTGACTATAAATGATGTTTTCTTGACGATCGATAGCTTTCGTTCCATGTTTCCCGAGATAAACAATCTATTACAATCTGTTTTAATCAAAAAATGTAAAAAAAATTCAAAATAAATTCAATAATGGGATTATAAAAGCATTTAAACCGAGTAATAAGGCTTTTCTAGGCATGAGTGACTATAAATGAACTTTTCTTGACAATGGATGGCTTTTGCTCCACGTTTCCCGAGGCAAACAATCAATTACAATATGTTTTAATAAAAAAATGTAAAAATAATTCAAAATAAATTCAATAATGGGATTATAAGGGCATTTAAACCGAGTAATAAGGCTTTTCTAGGCATGAGTGACTATAAATGATCTTTTCTTGACAATGGATGGCTTTCGTTCCATGTTTCCCGAGATAAACAATCTATTACAACCTGTTTTAATCAAAAAATGTAAAAAAAATTCAAAATAAATTCAATAATGGGATTGTAAAGGCATTTAAACCGAGTAATAAGGCTTTTCTAGGCATGAGTGACTATAAATGAACTTTTCTTGACAATGGATGGCTTTTGCTCCACGTTTCCCGAGGCAAACAATCAATTACAATATGTTTTAATCAAAAAATGTAAAAACAATTCAAAATAAATTCAATAATGGGATTATAAAGGCATTTAAATCGAGTAATAAGGCTTTTCTAGGCATGAGTGACCATAAATGAACTTTTCTTGACAATGGATGGCTTTTGCTCCACGTTTCCCAAGGTAAACAATTAATTACAATATGTTTTAATAAAAAAATGTAAAAATAATTCAAAATAAATTCAATAATGGGATTATAAAGGCATTTAAACCGAGTAATAAGGCTTTTCTAGGCATGAGTGACTATAAATGATGTTTTCTTGACAATCGATAGCTTTCGTTCCATGTTTCCCGAGATAAACAATCTATTACAATCTGTTTTAATCAAAAAATGTAAAAAAAATTCAAAATAAATTCAATAATGGGATTATAAAAGCATTTAAACCGAGTAATAAGGCTTTTCTAGGCATGAGTGACTATAAATGAACTTTTCTTGACAATGGATGGCTTTTGCTCCACGTTTCCCGAGGCAAACAATCAATTACAATATGTTTTAATCAAAAAATGTAAAAACAATTCAAAATAAATTCAATAATGGGATTGTAAAGGCATTTAAACCGAGTAATAAGGCTTTTCTAGGCATGAGTGACTATAAATGATCTTTTCTTGACAATCGATGGCTTTCGTTCCATGTTTCCCGAGATAAACAATCTATTACAACCTGTTTTAATCAAAAAATGTAAAAAAAATTCAAAATAAATTCAATAATGGGATTGTAAAGGCATTTAAACCGAGTAATAAGGCTTTTCTAGGCATGAGTGACTATAAATGATGTTTTCTTGACAATCGATAGCTTTCGTTCCATGTTTCCCGAGATAAACAATCTATTACAATTTGTTTTAATCAAAAAATGTAAAAACAATTCAAAATAAATTCAATAATGGGATTATAAAGGCATTTAAATCGAGTAATAAGGCTTTTCTAGGCATGAGTGACTATAAATGAACTTTTCTTGACAATGGATGGCTTTTGCTCCACGTTTCCCGAGGCAAACAATCAATTACAATATGTTTTAATAAAAAAATGTAAAAATAATTCAAAATAAATTCAATAATGGGATTATAAGGGCATTTAAACCGAGTAATAAGGCTTTTCTAGGCATGAGTGACTATAAATGATCTTTTCTTGACAATGGATGGCTTTCGTTCCATGTTTCCCGAGATAAACAATCTATTACAACCTGTTTTAATCAAAAAATGTAAAAAAAATTCAAAATAAATTCAATAATGGGATTGTAAAGGCATTTAAACCGAGTAATAAGGCTTTTCTAGGCATGAGTGACTATAAATGAACTTTTCTTGACAATGGATGGCTTTTGCTCCACGTTTCCCGAGGCAAACAATCAATTACAATATGTTTTAATCAAAAAATGTAAAAACAATTCAAAATAAATTCAATAATGGGATTATAAAGGCATTTAAATCGAGTAATAAGGCTTTTCTAGGCATGAGTGACTATAAATGAACTTTTCTTGACAATGGATGGCTTTTGCTCCACGTTTCCCGAGGCAAACAATCAATTACAATATGTTTTAATAAAAAAATGTAAAAATAATTCAAAATAAATTCAATAATGGGATTATAAGGGCATTTAAACCGAGTAATAAGGCTTTTCTAGGCATGAGTGACTATAAATGATCTTTTCTTGACAATGGATGGCTTTCGTTCCATGTTTCCCGAGATAAACAATCTATTACAACCTGTTTTAATCAAAAAATGTAAAAAAAATTCAAAATAAATTCAATAATGGGATTGTAAAGGCATTTAAACCGAGTAATAAGGCTTTTCTAGGCATGAGTGACTATAAATGAACTTTTCTTGACAATGGATGGCTTTTGCTCCACGTTTCCCGAGGCAAACAATCAATTACAATATGTTTTAATCAAAAAATGTAAAAACAATTCAAAATAAATTCAATAATGGGATTATAAAGGCATTTAAATCGAGTAATAAGGCTTTTCTAGGCATGAGTGACTATAAATGAACTTTTCTTGACAATGGATGGCTTTTGCTCCACGTTTCCCAAGGTAAACAATTAATTACAATATGTTTTAATAAAAAAATGTAAAAATAATTCAAAATAAATTCAATAATGGGATTATAAAGGCATTTAAACCGAGTAATAAGGCTTTTCTAGGCATGAGTGACTATAAATGATGTTTTCTTGACAATCGATAGCTTTCGTTCCATGTTTCCCGAGATAAACAATCTATTACAATCTGTTTTAATCAAAAAATGTAAAAAAAATTCAAAATAAATTCAATAATGGGATTATAAAAGCATTTAAACCGAGTAATAAGGCTTTTCTAGGCATGAGTGACTATAAATGAACTTTTCTTGACAATGGATGGCTTTTGCTCCACGTTTCCCGAGGCAAACAATCAATTACAATATGTTTTAATCAAAAAATGTAAAAACAATTCAAAATAAATTCAATAATGGGATTATAAAGGCATTTAAATCGAGTAATAAGGCTTTTCTAGGCATGAGTGACTATAAATGAACTTTTCTTGACAATGGATGGCTTTTGCTCCACGTTTCCCAAGGTAAACAATTAATTACAATCTGTTTTAATAAAAAATGTAAAAATAATTCAAAATAAATTCAATAATGGGATTATAAAGGCATTTAAACCGATTAATAAGGCTTTTCTAGGCATGAGTGACTATAAATGATGTTTTCTTGACAATCGATAGCTTTCGTTCCATGTTTCCCGAGATAAACAATCTATTACAATCTGTTTTAATCAAAAAATGTAAAAAAAATTCAAAATAAATTCAATAATGGGATTATAAAAGAATTTAAACCGAGTAATAAGGCTTTTCTAGGCATGAGTGACTATAAATGAACTTTTCTTGACAATGGATGGCTTTTGCTCCACGTTTCCCGAGGCAAACAATCAATTACAATATGTTTTAATAAAAAAATGTAAAAATAATTCAAAATAAATTCAATAATGGGATTATAAGGGCATTTAAACCGAGTAATAAGGCTTTTCTAGGCATGAGTGACTATAAATGATATTTTCTTGACAATGGATGGCTTTCGTTCCATGTTTCCCGAGATAAACAATCTATTACAACATGTTTTAATCAAAAAATGTAAAAAAAATTCAAAATAAATTCAATAATGGGATTGTAAAGGCATTTAAACCGAGTAATAAGGCTTTTCTAGGCATGAGTGACTATAAATGAACTTTTCTTGACAATGGATAGCTTTTGCTCCACGTTTCCCGAGGCAAACAATCAATTACAATATGTTTTAATCAAAAAATGTAAAAACAATTCAAAATAAATTCAATAATGGGATTATAAAGGCATTTAAATCGAGTAATAAGGCTTTTCTAGGCATGAGTGACTATAAATGAACTTTTCTTGACAATGGATGGCTTTTGCTCCATGTTTCCCAAGGTAAACAATTAATTACAATCTGTTTTAATAAAAAAATGTAAAAATAATTCAAAATAAATTCAATAATGGGATTATAAAGGCATTTAAACCGAGTAATAAGGCTTTTCTAGGCATGAGTGACTATAAATGATGTTTTCTTGACGATCGATAGCTTTCGTTCCATGTTTCCCGAGATAAACAATCTATTACAATCTGTTTTAATCAAAAAATGTAAAAAAAATTCAAAATAAATTCAATAATGGGATTATAAAAGCATTTAAACCGAGTAATAAGGCTTTTCTAGGCATGAGTGACTATAAATGAACTTTTCTTGACAATGGATGGCTTTTGCTCCACGTTTCCCGAGGCAAACAATCAATTACAATATGTTTTAATCAAAAAATGTAAAAACAATTCAAAATAAATTCAATAATGGGATTGTAAAGGCATTTAAACCGAGTAATAAGGCTTTTCTAGGCATGAGTGACTATAAATGATCTTTTCTTGACAATGGATGGCTTTCGTTCCATGTTTCCCGAGATAAACAATCTATTACAACCTGTTTTAATCAAAAAATGTAAAAAAAATTCAAAATAAATTCAATAATGGGATTGTAAAGGCATTTAAACCGAGTAATAAGGCTTTTCTAGGCATGAGTGACTATAAATGATGTTTTCTTGACAATCGATAGCTTTCGTTCCATGTTTCCCGAGATAAACAATCTATTACAATCTGTTTTGATCAAAAAATGTAAAAAAAATTCAAAATAAATTCAATAATGGGATTATAAAAGCATTTAAACCGAGTAATAAGGCTTTTCTAGGCATGAGTGACTATAAATGAACTTTTCTTGACAATGGATGGCTTTTGCTCCACGTTTCCCGAGGCAAACAATCAATTACAATATGTTTTAATAAAAAAATGTAAAAATAATTCAAAATAAATTCAATAATGGGATTATAAGGGCATTTAAACCGAGTAATGAGGCTTTTCTAGGCATGAGTGACTATAAATGAACTTTTCTTGACAATGGATGGCTTTTGCTCCACGTTTCCCGAGGCAAACAATCAATTACAATATGTTTTAATCGAAAAATGTAAAAACAATTCAAAATAAATTCAATAATGGGATTATAAAGGCATTTAAATCGAGTAATAAGGCTTTTCTAGGCATGAGTGACTATAAATGAACTTTTCTTGACAATGGATGGCTTTTGCTCCACGTTTCCCAAGGTAAACAATTAATTACAATCTGTTTTAATAAAAAAATGTAAAAATAATTCAAAATAAATTCAATAATGGGATTATAAAGGCATTTAAACCGAGTAATAAGGCTTTTCTAGGCATGAGTGACTATAAATGATGTTTTCTTGACAATCGATAGCTTTCGTTCCATGTTTCCCGAGATAAACAATCTATTACAATCTGTTTTAATCAAAAAATGTAAAAAAAATTCAAAATAAATTCAATAATGGGATTATAAAAGCATTTAAACCGAGTAATAAGGCTTTTCTAGGCATGAGTGACTATAAATGAACTTTTCTTGACAATGGATGGCTTTTGCTCCACGTTTCCCGAGGCAAACAATCAATTACAATATGTTTTAATCAAAAAATGTAAAAACAATTCAAAATAAATTCAATAATGGGATTGTAAAGGCATTTAAACCGAGTAATAAGGCTTTTCTAGGCATGAGTGACTATAAATGATCTTTTCTTGACAATCGATGGCTTTCGTTCCATGTTTCCCGAGATAAACAATCTATTACAACCTGTTTTAATCAAAAAATGTAAAAAAAATTCAAAATAAATTCAATAATGGGATTGTAAAGGCATTTAAACCGAGTAATAAGGCTTTTCTAGGCATGAGTGACTATAAATGATGTTTTCTTGACAATCGATAGCTTTCGTTCCATGTTTCCCGAGATAAACAATCTATTACAATTTGTTTTAATCAAAAAATGTAAAAAAAATTCAAAATAAATTCAATAATGGGATTATAAAAGCATTTAAACCGAGTAATAAGGCTTTTCTAGGCATGAGTGACTATAAATGAACTTTTCTTGACAATGGATGGCTTTTGCTCCACGTTTCCCGAGGCAAACAATCAATTACAAAATGTTTTCATAAAAAAATGTAAAAATAATTCAAAATAAATTCAATAATGGGATTATAAGGGCATTTAAACCGAGTAATAGGGCTTTTCTAGGCATGAGTGACTATAAATGAACTTTTCTTGACAATGGATGGCTTTCGTTCCATGTTTCCCGAGATAAACAATCTATTACAATCTGTTTTAATCAAAAACTGTAAAAAAAAATCAAAATAAATTCAATAATGGGATTATAAAAGCATTTAAACCGAGTAATAAGGCTTCTCTAGGCATGAGTGACTATAAATGAACTTTTCTTGACAATGGATGGCTTTTGCTCCACGTTTCTCGAGGCAAACAATCAATTACAATATGTTTTAATCAAAAAATGTAAAAACAATTCAAAATAAATTCAATAATGGGATTATAAAGGCATTTAAATCGAGTAATAAGGCTTTTCTAGGCATGAGTGACTATAAATGATCTTTTCTTGACAATGGATGGCTTTCGTTCCATGTTTCCCGAGATAAACAATCTATTACAATCTGTTTTAATCAAAAACTGTAAAAAAAAATCGAAATAAATTCAATAATGGGATTATAAAGGCATTTAAACCGAGTAATAAGGCTTTTCTAGGCATGAGTGACTATAAATGATCTTTTCTTGACAATGGATGGCTTTTGCTCCACGTTTCCCGAGGCAAATGATTAATTACAATATGTTTTAATCAAAAAATGTAAAAACAATTCAAAATAAATTCAATAATGGGATTATAAAGGCATTTAAATCGAGTAATAAGGCTTTTCTAGGCATGAGTGACTATAAATGATCTTTTCTTGACAATGGATGGCTTTCGTTCCATGTTTCCCGAGATAAATAATCTATTACAATCTGTTTTAATCAAAAACTGTAAAAAAAAATCAAAATAAATTCAATAATGGGATTATAAAGGCATTTAAACCGAGTAATAAGGCTTTTCTAGGCATGAGTGACTATAAATGAACTTTTCTTGACAATGGATGGCTTTTGCTCCACGTTTCCAGAGGCAAACAATCAATTACAATATGTTTTAATCAAAAAATGTAAAAACAATTCAAAATAAATTCAATAATGGGATTATAAAGGCATTTAAATCGAGTAATAAGGCTTTTCTAGGCATGAGTGACTATAAATGATCTTTTCTTGACAATGGATGGCTTTCGTTCCATGTTTCCCGAGATAAACAATCTATTACAATCTGTTTTAATCAAAAACTGTAAAAAAAAATCGAAATAAATTCAATAATGGGATTATAAAGGCATTTAAACCGAGTAATAAGGCTTTTCTAGGCATGAGTGACTATAAATGATCTTTTCTTGACAATGGATGGCTTTTGCTCCACGTTTCCCGAGGCAAATGATTAATTACAATATGTTTTAATCAAAAAATGTAAAAACAATTCAAAATAAATTCAATAATGGGATTATAAAGGCATTTAAATCGAGTAATAAGGCTTTTCTAGGCATGAGTGACTATAAATGATCTTTTCTTGACAATGGATGGCTTTCGTTCCATGTTTCCCGAGATAAATAATCTATTACAATCTGTTTTAATCAAAAACTGTAAAAAAAAATCAAAATAAATTCAATAATGGGATTATAAAGGCATTTAAACCGAGTAATAAGGCTTTTCTAGGCATGAGTGACTATAAATGAACTTTTCTTGACAATGGATGGCTTTTGCTCCACGTTTCCAGAGGCAAACAATCAATTACAATATGTTTTAATCAAAAAATGTAAAAACAATTCAAAATAAATTCAATAATGGGATTATAAAGGCATTTAAATCGAGTAATAAGGCTTTTCTAGGCATGAGTGACTATAAATGAACTTTTCTTGACAATGGATGGCTTTTGCTCCACGTTTCCCGAGGCAACCAATCAATTACAATCTGTTTTAATCAAAAAATGTAAAAACAATTCAAAATAAATTCAATAATGGGATTATAAAGGCATTTAAACCGAGTTATAAGGCTTTTCTAGGCATGAGTGACTATAAATGAACTTTTCTTGACAATGGATGGCTTTTGCTCCACGTTTCCCAAGGCAAACAATCAAATACAATCTGTTTTAATGAAAAAATGTAAAAACAATTCAAAATAAATTCGATAATGGGATTATAAAAGCATTTAAACCGAGTAATAAGGCTTTTCTAGGCATGAGTGACTATAAATGAACTTTTCTTGACAATGGATGGCTTTCGCTCCATGTTTCCCGAGGCAAACAATCAAATACAATCTGTTTTAATCAAAAAATGTCAAAAAAGTTCAAAATAAATTCAATAATGGGATTATAAAGGCATTTAAACCGAGTAATAAGGCTTTTCTAGGCATGAGTGTATATAAATGATGTTTTCTTGACAATGGATGGCTTTCGTTCCATGTTTCCCGAGATAAACAATGTATTAGAATCTTTTTTAATCAAAAAATGTAAAAAAAATTCAAATTAAATTCAATAATGGGATTATAAAGGCATTTAAATCGAGTAATAAGGCTTTTCTAGGCATGAGTGACTATAAATGAACTTTTCTTGACAATGGATGGCTTTTGCTCCACGTTTCCCGAGGCAAACAATCTATTACAATATGTTTTAATAAAAAAATGTAAAAATAATTCAAAATAAATTCAATAATGGGATTATAAGGGCATTTAAACCGAGTAATAAGGCTTTTCTCGGCATGAGTGACTATAAATGATCTTTTCTTGACAATGGATGGCTTTCGTTCCATGTTTCCCAAGATAAACAATCTATTACAACCTGTTTTAATCAAAAAATGTAAAAAAAATTCAAAATAAATTCAATAATGGGATTGTAAAGGCATTTAAACCGAGTAATAAGGCTTTTCTAGGCATGAGTGACTATAAATGAACTTTTCTTGACAATGGATGGATTTTGCACCACGTTTCCCGAGGCAAACAATCAATTACAATATGTTTTAATCAAAAAATGTAAAAACAATTCAAAATAAATTCAATAATGCGATTATAAAGGCATTTAGATTGAGTAATAAGGCTTTTCTAGGCATGAGTGACTATAAATGAACTTTTCTTGACAATGGATGGCTTTTGCTCCACGTTTCCCGAGGCAAACAATCAATTACAATCTGTTTTAATCAAAATATGTAAAAACAATTCAAAATAAATTCAATAATGGGATTATAAAGGCATTTAAACCGAGTAATAAGGCTTCTGTAGGCATGAGTGACTATAAATGATCTTTTCTTGACAATGGATGGCTTTCGTTCCATGTTTCCCGAGATAAACAATCTATTACAACCTGTTTTAATCAAAAAATGTAAAAAACAATCAAAATAAATTCAATAATGGGATTATAAAAGCATTTAAACCGAGTAATAAGGCTTTTCTAGGCATGAGTGACTATAAATGGTCTTTCTTGACAATGGATTGCTTTCGTTCCATGTTTCCCGAGATAAACAATCTATTACAATCTGTTTTAATCAAAAAATGTAAAAAAAAATCAAAATAAATTCAATAATGGGATTGTAAAGGCATTTAAACCGAGTAATAATGCTTCTCTAGGCATGAGTGACTATAAATGACCTTTTCTTGACAATGGATGGCATTTGCTCCATGTTTCCCAAGGCAAACAATCAATTACAATCTGTTTTAGTTAAAAAATGTAAAAACAATTCAAAATAAATTCAATAATGGGATTATAAAGGCATTTAAACCGAGTAATAAGGCTTTTCTAGGCATGAGTGACTATAAATGAACTTTTCTTGACAATGGATGGCTTTTGCTCCACGTTTCCCGAGGCAAACAATCAATTACAATCTGTTTTAATCAAAAAATATAAAAACAATTCAAAATAAATTCAATAATGGGATTATAAAGGCATTTAAACCGAGTAATAAGGCTTTTCTAGGCATGAGTGACTATGAATGAACTTTTCTTGACAATGGATGGCTTTTGCTCCACGTTTCCCGAGGCAAACAATCAATTACAATATGTTTTAATCAAAAAATGTAAAAACAATTCAAAATAAATTCAATAATGGGATTATAAAGGCATTTAAATCGAGTAATAAGGCTTATCTAGGCATGAGTGACTATAAATGAACTTTTCTTGACAATGGATGGCTTTTGCTCCACGTTTCCCGAGGCAAACAATCAATTACAATATGTTTTAATCAAAAAATGTAAAAACAATTCAAAATAAATTCAATAATGGGATTATAAAGGCATTTAAATCGAGTAATAAGGTTTTTCTAGGCATGAGTGACTATAAATGAACTTTTCTTGACAATGGATGGCTTTTGCTCCACGTTTTCCGAGGCAAACAATCAATTACAATCTGTTTTAATAAAAAAATGTAAAAATAATTCAAAATAAATTCAATAATGGGATTATAAAGGCATTTAAACCGAGTAATAAGGCTTTTCTAGGCATGAGTGACTATAAATGATGTTTTCTTGACAATGGATGGCTTTCGTTCCATGTTTCCCGAGATAAACAATCTATTACAATCTGTTTTAATCAAAAAATGTAAAAAAAATTCAAAATAAATTCAATAATGGGATTATAAAAGCATTTAAACCGAGTAATAAGGCTTTTCTAGGCATGAGTGACTATAAATGATCTTTTTTTACAATGGATGGCTTTTGTTCCATGTTTCCCGAGATAAACAATCTATTACAATCTGTTTTAATCAAAAACTGTAAAAAAAATCAAAATAAATTCAATAATGGGATTATAAAGGCATTTAAACCGAGTAATAAGGCTTCTCTAGGCATGAGTGACTATAAATGAACTTTTCTTGACAATGGATGGCTTTTGCTCCACGTTTCCCGAGGCAAACAATCAATTACAATATGTTTTAATAAAAAAATGTAAAAACAATTCAAAATAAATTCAATAATGGGATTATAAAGGCATTTAAACCGAGTTATATGGCTTTTCTAGGCATGAGTGACTATAAATGAACTTTTCTTGACAATGGATGGCTTTTGCTCCACGTTTCCTGAGGCAAACAATCAAATACAATCTGTTTTAATCAAAAAATGTAAAAACAATTCAAAATAAATTCGATAATGGGATTATAAAAGCATTTAAACCGACTAATAAGGCTTTTCTAGGCATGAGTGACTAAAAATGAACTTTTCTTGACAATGGATGGCTTTCGCTCCATGTTTCCCGAGGCAAACAATCAAATACAATCTGTTTTAATCAAAAAATGTCAAAAAAGTTCAAAATAAATTCAATAATGGGATTGTAAAGGCATTTAAACCGAGTAATAAGGCTTTTCTAGGCATGAGTGTACATGAATGATGTTTTCTTGACAATGGATGGCTTTCGTTCCATGTTTCCCGAGATAAACAATGTATTAGAATCTGTTTTAATCAAAAAATGTAAAAAAAATTCAAAATAAATTGAATAATGGGATTATAAAGGCATTTAAATCGAGTAATAAGGCTTTTCTAGGCATGAGTGACTATAAATGAACTTTTCTTGACAATGGATGGCTTTTGCTCCACGTTTCCCGAGGCAAACAATCAATTACAATATGTTTTAATAAAAAAATGTAAAAATAATTCAAAATAAATTCAATAATGGGATTATAAGGGCATTTAAACCGAGTAATAAGGCTTTTCTAGGCATGAGTGACTATAAATGATCTTTTCTTGACAATGGATGGCTTTCGTTCCATGTTTCCCGAGATAAACAATCTATTACAACCTGTTTTAATCAAAAAATGTAAAAAACATTCAAAATAAATTCAATAATGGGATTGTAAAGGCATTTAAACCGAGTAATAAGGCTTTTCTAGGCATGAGTGACTATAAATGAACTTTTCTTGACAATGGATGGCTTTTGCTCCACGTTTCCCGAGGCAAACAATCAATTACAATATGTTTTAATCAAAAATCGTAAAAACAATTCAAAATAAATTCAATAATGGGATTATAAAGGCATTTAAATCGAGTAATAAGGCTTTTCTAGGCATGAGTGACTATAAATGATCTTTTCTTGACAATGGATGGCTTTCGTTCCATGTTTCCCGAGATAAACAATCTATTACAATCTGTTTTAATCAAAAACTGTAAAAAAAAACCAAAATAAATTCAATAATGGGATTATAAAAGCATTTAAACCGAGTAATAAGGCTTCTCTAGGCATGAGTGACTATAAATGAACCTTTCTTGACAATGGATGGCTTTTGCTCCACGTTTCTCGAGGCAAACAATCAATTACAATATGTTTTAATCAAAAAATGTAAAAACAATTCAAAATAAATTCAATAATGGGATTATAAAGGCATTTAAATCGAGTAATAAGGCTTTTCTAGGCATGAGTGACTATAAATGATCTTTTCTTGACAATGGATGGCTTTCGTTCCATGTTTCCCGAGATAAACAATCTATTACAATCTGATTTAATCAAAAACTGTAAAAAAAATTCAAAATAAATTCAATAATGGGATTATAAAGGCATTTAAACCGAGTAATAAGGCTTTTCTAGGCATGAGTGACTATAAATGATCTTTTCTTGACAATGGATGGCTTTTGCTCCACGTTTCCCGAGGCAAATGATTAATTACAATATTATTTAATCAAAAAATGTAAAAACAATTCAAAATAAATTCAATAATGGGATTATAAAGGCATTTAAATCGAGTAATAAGGCTTTTCTAGGCATGAGTGACTATAAATGAACTTTTCTTGACAATGGATGGCTTTTGCTCCACGTTTCCCGAGGCAAACAATCAATTACAATCTGTTTTAATCAAAAAATGTAAAAACAATTCAAAATAAATTCAATAATGGGATTATAAAGGCATTTAAACCGAGTTATAAGGCTTTTCTAGGCATGAGTGACTATAAATGAACTTTTCTTGACAATGGATGGCTTTTGCTCCACGTTTCCCCAGGCAAACAATCAAATACAATCTGTTTTAATGAAAAAATGTAAAAACAATTCAAAATAAATTCGATAATGGGATTATAAAAGCATTTAAACCGAGTTATAAGGCTTTTCTAGGCATGAGTGACTATAAATGAACTTTTCTTGACAATGGATGGCTTTCGCTCCATGTTTCCCGAGGCAAACAATCAAATACAATCTGTTTTAATCAAAAAATGTCAAAAAAGTTCAAAATAAATTCAATAATGGGATTATAAAGGCATTTAAACCGAGTAATAAGGCTTTTCTAGGCATGAGTGACTATAAATGAACTTTTCTTGACAATGGATGGCTTTTGCTCCACGTTTCCAGAGGCAAACAATCAATTACAATATGTTTTAATCAAAAAATGTAAAAACAATTCAAAATAAATTCAATAATGGGATTATAAAGGCATTTAAATCGAGTAATAAGGCTTTTCTAGGCATGAGTGACTATAAATGAACTTTTCTTGACAATGGATGGCTTTTGCTCCACGTTTCCCGAGGCAACCAATCAATTACAATCTGTTTTAATCAAAAAATGTAAAAACAATTCAAAATAAATTCAATAATGGGATTATAAAGGCATTTAAACCGAGTTATAAGGCTTTTCTAGGCATGAGTGACTATAAATGAACTTTTCTTGACAATGGATGGCTTTTGCTCCACGTTTCCCAAGGCAAACAATCAAATACAATCTGTTTTAATGAAAAAATGTAAAAACAATTCAAAATAAATTCGATAATGGGATTATAAAAGCATTTAAACCGAGTAATAAGGCTTTTCTAGGCATGAGTGACTATAAATGAACTTTTCTTGACAATGGATGGCTTTCGCTCCATGTTTCCCGAGGCAAACAATCAAATACAATCTGTTTTAATCAAAAAATGTCAAAAAAGTTCAAAATAAATTCAATAATGGGATTATAAAGGCATTTAAACCGAGTAATAAGGCTTTTCTAGGCATGAGTGTATATAAATGATGTTTTCTTGACAATGGATGGCTTTCGTTCCATGTTTCCCGAGATAAACAATGTATTAGAATATTTTTTAATCAAAAAATGTAAAAAAAATTCAAATTAAATTCAATAATGGGATTATAAAGGCATTTAAATCGAGTAATAAGGCTTTTCTAGGCATGAGTGACTATAAATGAACTTTTCTTGACAATGGATGGCTTTTGCTCCACGTTTCCCGAGGCAAACAATCTATTACAATATGTTTTAATAAAAAAATGTAAAAATAATTCAAAATAAATTCAATAATGGGATTATAAGGGCATTTAAACCGAGTAATAAGGCTTTTCTCGGCATGAGTGACTATAAATGATCTTTTCTTGACAATGGATGGCTTTCGTTCCATGTTTCCCAAGATAAACAATCTATTACAACCTGTTTTAATCAAAAAATGTAAAAAAAATTCAAAATAAATTCAATAATGGGATTGTAAAGGCATTTAAACCGAGTAATAAGGCTTTTCTAGGCATGAGTGACTATAAATGAACTTTTCTTGACAATGGATGGATTTTGCTCCACGTTTCCCGAGGCAAACAATCAATTACAATCTGTTTTAATCAAAAACTGTAAAAAAAAACCAAAATAAATTCAATAATGGGATTATAAAAGCATTTAAACCGAGTAATAAGGCTTCTCTAGGCATGAGTGACTATAAATGAACCTTTCTTGACAATGGATGGCTTTTGCTCCACGTTTCTCGAGGCAAACAATCAATTACAATATGTTTTAATCAAAAAATGTAAAAACAATTCAAAATAAATTCAATAATGGGATTATAAAGGCATTTAAATCGAGTAATAAGGCTTTTCTAGGCATGAGTGACTATAAATGATCTTTTCTTGACAATGGATGGCTTTCGTTCCATGTTTCCCGAGATAAACAATCTATTACAATCTGATTTAATCAAAAACTGTAAAAAAAATTCAAAATAAATTCAATAATGGGATTATAAAGGCATTTAAACCGAGTAATAAGGCTTTTCTAGGCATGAGTGACTATAAATGATCTTTTCTTGACAATGGATGGCTTTTGCTCCACGTTTCCCGAGGCAAATGATTAATTACAATATGTTTTAATCAAAAAATGTAAAAACAATTCAAAATAAATTCAATAATGGGATTATAAAGGCATTTAAATCGAGTAATAAGGCTTTTCTAGGCATGAGTGACTATAAATGAACTTTTCTTGACAATGGATGGCTTTTGCTCCACGTTTCCCGAGGCAAACAATCAATTACAATCTGTTTTAATCAAAAAATGTAAAAACAATTCAAAATAAATTCAATAATGGGATTATAAAGGCATTTAAACCGAGTTATAAGGCTTTTCTAGGCATGAGTGACTATAAATGAACTTTTCTTGACAATGGATGGCTTTTGCTCCACGTTTCCCCAGGCAAACAATCAAATACAATCTGTTTTAATGAAAAAATGTAAAAACAATTCAAAATAAATTCGATAATGGGATTATAAAAGCATTTAAACCGAGTTATAAGGCTTTTCTAGGCATGAGTGACTATAAATGAACTTTTCTTGACAATGGATGGCTTTCGCTCCATGTTTCCCGAGGCAAACAATCAAATACAATCTGTTTTAATCAAAAAATGTCAAAAAAGTTCAAAATAAATTCAATAATGGGATTATAAAGGCATTTAAACCGAGTAATAAGGCTTTTCTAGGCATGAGTGACTATAAATGAACTTTTCTTGACAATGGATGGCTTTTGCTCCACGTTTCCAGAGGCAAACAATCAATTACAATATGTTTTAATCAAAAAATGTAAAAACAATTCAAAATAAATTCAATAATGGGATTATAAAGGCATTTAAATCGAGTAATAAGGCTTTTCTAGGCATGAGTGACTATAAATGAACTTTTCTTGACAATGGATGGCTTTTGCTCCACGTTTCCCGAGGCAACCAATCAATTACAATCTGTTTTAATCAAAAAATGTAAAAACAATTCAAAATAAATTCAATAATGGGATTATAAAGGCATTTAAACCGAGTTATAAGGCTTTTTTAGGCATGAGTGACTATAAATGAACTTTTCTTGACAATGGATGGCTTTTGCTCCACGTTTCCCAAGGCAAACAATCAAATACAATCTGTTTTAATGAAAAAATGTAAAAACAATTCAAAATAAATTCGATAATGGGATTATAAAAGCATTTAAACCGAGTAATAAGGCTTTTCTAGGCATGAGTGACTATAAATGAACTTTTCTTGACAATGGATGGCTTTCGCTCCATGTTTCCCGAGGCAAACAATCAAATACAATCTGTTTTAATCAAAAAATGTCAAAAAAGTTCAAAATAAATTCAATAATGGGATTATAAAGGCATTTAAACCGAGTAATAAGGCTTTTCTAGGCATGAGTGTATATAAATGATGTTTTCTTGACAATGGATGGCTTTCGTTCCATGTTTCCCGAGATAAACAATGTATTAGAATATTTTTTAATCAAAAAATGTAAAAAAAATTCAAATTAAATTCAATAATGGGATTATAAAGGCATTTAAATCGAGTAATAAGGCTTTTCTAGGCATGAGTGACTATAAATGAACTTTTCTTGACAATGGATGGCTTTTGCTCCACGTTTCCCGAGGCAAACAATCTATTACAATATGTTTTAATAAAAAAATGTAAAAATAATTCAAAATAAATTCAATAATGGGATTATAAGGGCATTTAAACCGAGTAATAAGGCTTTTCTCGGCATGAGTGACTATAAATGATCTTTTCTTGACAATGGATGGCTTTCGTTCCATGTTTCCCAAGATAAACAATCTATTACAACCTGTTTTAATCAAAAAATGTAAAAAAAATTCAAAATAAATTCAATAATGGGATTGTAAAGGCATTTAAACCGAGTAATAAGGCTTTTCTAGGCATGAGTGACTATAAATGAACTTTTCTTGACAATGGATGGATTTTGCTCCACGTTTCCCGAGGCAAACAATCAATTACAATATGTTTTAATCAAAAAATGTAAAAACAATTCAAAATAAATTCAATAATGCGATTATAAAGGCATTTAGATTGAGTAATAAGGCTTTTCTAGGCATGAGTGACTATAAATGAACTTTTCTTGACAATGGATGGCTTTTGCTCCACGTTTCCCGAGGCAAACAATCAATTACAATCTGTTTTAATCAAAATATGTAAAAACAATTCAAAATTAATTCAATAATGGGATTATAAAGGCATTTAAACCGAGTAATAAGGCTTCTGTAGGCATGAGTGACTATAAATGATCTTTTCTTGACAATGGATGGCTTTCGTTCCATGTTTCCCGAGATAAACAATCTATTACAACCTGTTTTAATCAAAAAATGTAAAAAAAAATCAAAATAAATTCAATAATGGGATTATAAAAGCATTTAAATCGAGTAATAAGGCTTTTCTAGGCATGAGTGACTATAAATGGTCTTTCTTGACAATGGATGGCTTTCGTTCCATGTTTCCCGAGATAAACAATCTATTACAATCTGTTTTAATCAAAAAATGTAAAAAATATTCAAAATAAATTCAATAATGGGATTGTAAAGGCATTTAAACCGAGTAATAAGGCTTCTCTAGGCATGAGTGACTATAAATGACCTTTTCTTGACAATGGATGGCATTTGCTCCATGTTTCCCAAGGCAAACAATCAATTACAATCTGTTTTAGTTAAAAAATGTAAAAACAATTCAAAATAAATTCAATAATGGGATTATAAAGGCATTTAAACCGAGTAATAAGGCTTTTCTAGGCATGAGTGACTATAAATGAACTTTTCTTGACAATGGATGGCTTTTGCTCCACGTTTCCCGAGGCAAACAATCAATTACAATCTGTTTTAATCAAAAAATATAAAAACAATTCAAAATAAATTCAATAATGGGATTATAAAGGCATTTAAACCGAGTAATAAGGCTTTTCTAGGCATGAGTGACTATGAATGAACTTTTCTTGACAATGGATGGCTTTTGCTCCACGTTTCCCGAGGCAAACAATCAATTACAATATGTTTTAATCAAAAAATGTAAAAACAATTCAAAATAAATTCAATAATGGGATTATAAAGGCATTTAAATCGAGTAATAAGGCTTATCTAGGCATGAGTGACTATAAATGAACTTTTCTTGACAATGGATGGCTTTTGCTCCACGTTTCCCGAGGCAAACAATCAATTACAATATGTTTTAATCAAAAAATGTAAAAACAATTCAAAATAAATTCAATAATGGGATTATAAAGGCATTTAAACCGAGTTATAAGGCTTTTCTAGGCATGAGTGACTATAAATGAACTTTTCTTGACAATGGATGGCTTTTGCTCCACGTTTCCCCAGGCAAACAATCAAATACAATCTGTTTTAATCAAAAAATGTAAAAACAATTCAAAATAAATTCAATAATGGGATTATAAAGGCATTTAAACCGAGTTATAAGGCTTTTCTAGGCATGAGTGACTATAAATGAAATTTTCTTGACAATGGATTGCTTTTGCTCCACGTTTCCCGAGGCAAACAATCAAATACAATCTGTTTTAATCAAAAAATGTAAAAACAATTCAAAATAAATTCGATAATGGGATTATAAAAGCATTTAAACCGACTAATAAGGCTTTTCTAGGCATGAGTGACTAAAAATGAACTTTTCTTGACAATGGATGGCTTTCGCTCCATGTTTCCCGAGGCAAACAATCAAATACAATCTGTTTTAATCAAAAAATGTCAAAAAAGTTCAAAATAAATTCAATAATGGGATTGTAAAGGCATTTAAACCGAGTAATAAGGCTTTTCTAGGCATGAGTGTACATGAATGATGTTTTCTTGACAATGGATGGCTTTCGTTCCATGTTTCCCGAGATAAACAATGTATTAGAATCTGTTTTAATCAAAAAATGTAAAAAAAATTCAAAATAAATTGAATAATGGGATTATAAAGGCATTTAAATCGAGTAATAAGGCTTTTCTAGGCATGAGTGACTATAAATGAACTTTTCTTGACAATGGATGGCTTTTGCTCCACGTTTCCCGAGGCAAACAATCAATTACAATATGTTTTAATAAAAAAATGTAAAAATAATTCAAAATAAATTCAATAATGGGATTATAAGGGCATTTAAACCGAGTAATAAGGCTTTTCTAGGCATGAGTGACTATAAATGATCTTTTCTTGACAATGGATGGCTTTCGTTCCATGTTTCCCGAGATAAACAATCTATTACAACCTGTTTTAATCAAAAAATGTAAAAAAAAATTCAAAATAAATTCAATAATGGGATTGTAAAGGCATTTAAACCGAGTAATAAGGCTTTTCTAGGCATGAGTGACTATAAATGAACTTTTCTTGACAATGGATGGCTTTTGCTCCACGTTTCCCGAGGCAAACAATCAATTACAATATGTTTTAATCAAAAAATGTAAAAACAATTCAAAATAAATTCAATAATGGGATTATAAAGGCATTTAAATCGAGTAATAAGGCTTTTCTAGGCATGAGTGACTATAAATGATCTTTTCTTGACAATGGATGGCTTTCGTTCCATGTTTCCCGAGATAAACAATCTATTACAATCTGTTTTAATCAAAAACTGTAAAAAAAAATCAAAATAAATTCAATAATGGGATTATAAAGGCATTTAAACCGAGTAATAAGGCTTCTCTAGGCATGAGTGACTATAAATGAACTTTTCTTGACAATGGATGGCTTTTGCTCCACGTTTCTCGAGGCAAACAATCAATTACAATATGTTTTAATCAAAAAATGTAAAAACAATTCAAAATAAATTCAATAATGGGATTATAAAGGCATTTAAATCGAGTAATAAGGCTTTTCTAGGCATGAGTGACTATAAATGATCTTTTCTTGACAATGGATGGCTTTCGTTCCATGTTTCCCGAGATAAACAATCTATTACAACCTGTTTTAATCAAAAACTGTAAAAAAAAATCGAAATAAATTCAATAATGGGATTATAAAGGCATTTAAACCGAGTAATAAGGCTTTTCTAGGCATGAGTGACTATAAATGATCTTTTCTTGACAATGGATGGCTTTTGCTCCACGTTTCCCGAGGCAAATGATTAATTACAATATGTTTTAATCAAAAAATGTAAAAACAATTCAAAATAAATTCAATAATGGGATTATAAAGGCATTTAAATCGAGTAATAAGGCTTTTCTAGGCATGAGTGACTATAAATGATCTTTTCTTGACAATGGATGGCTTTCGTTCCATGTTTCCCGAGATAAACAATCTATTACAATCTGTTTTAATCAAAAACTGTAAAAAAAAATCAAAATAAATTCAATAATGGGATTATAAAGGCATTTAAACCGAGTAATAAGGCTTTTCTAGGCATGAGTGACTATAAATGAACTTTTCTTGACAATGGATGGCTTTTGCTCCACGTTTCCCGAGGAAAACAATCAATTACAATATGTTTTAATCAAAAAATGTAAAAACAATTCAAAATAAATTCAATAATGGGATTATAAAGGCATTTAAATCGAGTAATAAGGCTTTTCTAGGCATGAGTGACTATAAATGAACTTTTCTTGACAATGGATGGCTTTTGCTCCACGTTTCCCGAGGCAAACAATCAATTACAATATGTTTTAATCAAAAAATGTAAAAACAATTCAAAATAAATTCAATAATGGGATTATAAAGGCATTTAAACCGAGTTATAAGGCTTTTCTAGGCATGAGTGACTATAAATGAACTTTTCTTGACAATGGATGGCTTTTGCTCCACGTTTCCCCAGGCAAACAATCAAATACAATCTGTTTTAATGAAAAAATGTAAAAACAATTCAAAATAAATTCGATAATGGGATTATAAAAGCATTTAAACCGAGTAATAAGGCTTTTCTAGGCATGAGTGACTATAAATGAACTTTTCTTGACAATGGATGGCTTTCGCTCCATGTTTCCCGAGGCAAACAATCAAATACAATCTGTTTTTATCAAAAAATGTCAAAAAAGTTCAAAATAAATTCAATAATGGGATTATAAAGGCATTTAAACCGAGTAATAAGGCTTTTCTAGGCATGAGTGACTATAAATGAACTTTTCTTGACAATGGATGGCTTTTGCTCCACGTTTCCCGAGGCAAACAATCAATTACAATATGTTTTAATCAAAAAATGTAAAAACAATTCAAAATAAATTCAATAATGGGATTATAAAGGCATTTAAATCGAGTAATAAGGCTTTTGTAGGCATGAGTGACTATAAATGATCTTTTCTTGACAATGGATGGCTTTCGTTCCATGTTTCCCGAGATAAACAATCTATTACAATCTGTTTTATTCAAAAACTGTAAAAAAAAATCAAAATAAATTCAATAATGGGATTATAAAGGCATTTAAACCGAGTAATAAGGCTTCTCTAGGCATGAGTGACTATAAATGAAATTTTCTTGACAATGGATGGCTTTTGCTCCACGTTTCTTGAGGCAAACAATCAATTACAATATGTTTTAATCAAAAAATGTAAAAACAATTCAAAATAAATTCAATAATGGGATTATAAAGGCATTTAAATCGAGTAATAAGGCTTTTCTAGGCATGAGTGACTATAAATGATCTTTTCTTGACAATGGATGGCTTTCGTTCCATGTTTCCCGAGATAAACAATCTATTACAATCTGTTTTAATCAAAAACTGTAAAAAAAAATCGAAATAAATTCAATAATGGGATTATAAAGGCATTTAAACCGAGTAATAAGGCTTTTCTAGGCATGAGTGACTATAAATGATCTTTTCTTGACAATGGATGGCTTTTGCTCCACGTTTCCCGAGGCAAATGATTAATTACAATATGTTTTAATCAAAAAATGTAAAAACAATTCAAAATAAATTCAATAATGGGATTATAAAGGCATTTAAATCGAGTAATAAGGCTTTTCTAGGCATGAGTGACTATAAATGATCTTTTCTTGACAATGGATGGCTTTCGTTCCATGTTTCCCGAGATAAACAATCTATTACAATCTGTTTTAATCAAAAACTGTAAAATAAAATCAAAATAAATTCAATAATGGGATTATAAAGGCATTTAAACCGAGTAATAAGGCTTTTCTAGGCATGAGTGACTATAAATGAACTTTTCTTGACAATGGATGGCTTTTGCTCCACGTTTCCCGAGGCAAACAATCAATTACAATATGTTTTAATCAAAAAATGTAAAAACAATTCAAAATAAATTCAATAATGGGATTATAAAGGCATTTAAATCGAGTAATAAGGCTTTTCTAGGCATGAGTGACTATAAATGAACTTTTCTTGACAATGGATGGCTTTTGCTCCACGTTTCCCGAGGCAAACAATCAATTACAATCTGTTTTAATCAAAAAATGTAAAAACAATTCAAAATAAATTCAATAATGGGATTATAAAGGCATTTAAACCGAGTTATAAGGCTTTTCTAGGCATGAGTGACTATAAATGAACTTTTCTTGACAATGGATTGCTTTTGCTCCACGTTTCCCGAGGCAAACAATCAAATACAATCTGTTTTAATCAAAAAATGTAAAAACAATTCAAAATAAATTCGATAATGGGATTATAAAAGCATTTAAACCGACTAATAAGGCTTTTCTAGGCATGAGTGACTAAAAATGAACTTTTCTTGACAATGGATGGCTTTCGCTCCATGTTTCCCGAGGCAAACAATCAAATACAATCTGTTTTAATCAAAAAATGTCAAAAAAGTTCAAAATAAATTCAATAATGGGATTGTAAAGGCATTTAAACCGAGTAATAAGGCTTTTCTAGGCATGAGTGTACATGAATGATGTTTTCTTGACAATGGATGGCTTTCGTTCCATGTTTCCCGAGATAAACAATGTATTAGAATCTGTTTTAATCAAAAAATGTAAAAAAAATTCAAAATAAATTGAATAATGGGATTATAAAGGCATTTAAATCGAGTAATAAGGCTTTTCTAGGCATGAGTGACTATAAATGAACTTTTCTTGACAATGGATGGCTTTTGCTCCACGTTTCCCGAGGCAAACAATCAATTACAATATGTTTTAATAAAAAAATGTAAAAATAATTCAAAATAAATTCAATAATGGGATTATAAGGGCATTTAAACCGAGTAATAAGGCTTTTCTAGGCATGAGTGACTATAAATGATCTTTTCTTGACAATGGATGGCTTTCGTTCCATGTTTCCCGAGATAAACAATCTATTACAACCTGTTTTAATCAAAAAATGTAAAAAAAAATTCAAAATAAATTCAATAATGGGATTGTAAAGGCATTTAAACCGAGTAATAAGGCTTTTCTAGGCATGAGTGACTATAAATGAACTTTTCTTGACAATGGATGGCTTTTGGTCCACGTTTCCCGAGGCAAACAATCAATTACAATATGTTTTAATCAAAAAATGTAAAAACAATTCAAAATAAATTCAATAATGGGATTATAAAGGCATTTAAATCGAGTAATAAGGCTTTTCTAGGCATGAGTGACTATAAATGATCTTTTCTTGACAATGGATGGCTTTCGTTCCATGTTTCCCGAGATAAACAATCTATTACAATCTGTTTTAATCAAAAACTGTAAAAAAAAATCAAAATAAATTCAATAATGGGATTATAAAGGCATTTAAACCGAGTAATAAGGCTTCTCTAGGCATGAGTGACTATAAATGAACTTTTCTTGACAATGGATGGCTTTTGCTCCACGTTTCTCGAGGCAAACAATCAATTACAATATGTTTTAATCAAAAAATGTAAAAACAATTCAAAATAAATTCAATAATGGGATTATAAAGGCATTTAAATCGAGTAATAAGGCTTTTCTAGGCATGAGTGACTATAAATGATCTTTTCTTGACAATGGATGGCTTTCGTTCCATGTTTCCCGAGATAAACAATCTATTACAATCTGTTTTAATCAAAAACTGTAAAAAAAAATCGAAATAAATTCAATAATGGGATTATAAAGGCATTTAAACCGAGTAATAAGGCTTTTCTAGGCATGAGTGACTATAAATGATCTTTTCTTGACAATGGATGGCTTTTGCTCCACGTTTCCCGAGGCAAATGATTAATTACAATATGTTTTAATCAAAAAATGTAAAAACAATTCAAAATAAATTCAATAATGGGATTATAAAGGCATTTAAATCGAGTAATAAGGCTTTTCTAGGCATGAGTGACTATAAATGATCTTTTCTTGACAATGGATGGCTTTCGTTCCATGTTTCCCGAGATAAACAATCTATTACAATCTGTTTTAATCAAAAACTGTAAAAAAAAATCAAAATAAATTCAATAATGGGATTATAAAGGCATTTAAACCGAGTAATAAGGCTTTTCTAGGCATGAGTGACTATAAATGAACTTTTCTTGACAATGGATGGCTTTTGCTCCACGTTTCCCGAGGCAAACAATCAATTACAATATGTTTTAATCAAAAAATGTAAAAACAATTCAAAATAAATTCAATAATGGGATTATAAAGGCATTTAAATCGAGTAATAAGGCTTTTCTAGGCATGAGTGACTATAAATGAACTTTTCTTGACAATGGATGGCTTTTGCTCCACGTTTCCCGAGGCAAACAATCAATTACAATCTGTTTTAATCAAAAAATGTAAAAACAATTCAAAATAAATTCAATAATGGGATTATAAAGGCATTTAAACCGAGTTATAAGGCTTTTCTAGGCATGAGTGACTATAAATGAACTTTTCTTGACAATGGATTGCTTTTGCTCCACGTTTCCCGAGGCAAACAATCAAATACAATCTGTTTTAATCAAAAAATGTAAAAACAATTCAAAATAAATTCGATATTGGGATTATAAAAGCATTTAAACCGACTAATAAGGCTTTTCTAGGCATGAGTGACTAAAAATGAACTTTTCTTGACAATGGATGGCTTTCGCTCCATGTTTCCCGAGGCAAACAATCAAATACAATCTGTTTTAATCAAAAAATGTCAAAAAAGTTCAAAATAAATTCAATAATGGGATTGTAAAGGCATTTAAACCGAGTAATAAGGCTTTTCTAGGCATGAGTGTACATGAATGATGTTTTCTTGACAATGGATGGCTTTCGTTCCATGTTTCCCGAGATAAACAATGTATTAGAATCTGTTTTAATCAAAAAATGTAAAAAAAATTCAAAATAAATTGAATAATGGGATTATAAAGGCATTTAAATCGAGTAATAAGGCTTTTCTAGGCATGAGTGACTATAAATGAACTTTTCTTGACAATGGATGGCTTTTGCTCCACGTTTCCCGAGGCAAACAATCAATTACAATATGTTTTAATAAAAAAATGTAAAAATAATTCAAAATAAATTCAATAATGGGATTATAAGGGCATTTAAACCGAGTAATAAGGCTTTTCTAGGCATGAGTGACTATAAATGATCTTTTCTTGACAATGGATGGCTTTCGTTCCATGTTTCCCGAGATAAACAATCTATTACAACCTGTTTTAATCAAAAAATGTAAAAAAAAATTCAAAATAAATTCAATAATGGGATTGTAAAGGCATTTAAACCGAGTAATAAGGCTTTTCTAGGCATGAGTGACTATAAATGAACTTTTCTTGACAATGGATGGCTTTTGCTCCACGTTTCCCGAGGCAAACAATCAATTACAATATGTTTTAATCAAAAAATGTAAAAACAATTCAAAATAAATTCAATAATGGGATTATAAAGGCATTTAAATCGAGTAATAAGGCTTTTCTAGGCATGAGTGACTATAAATGATCTTTTCTTGACAATGGATGGCTTTCGTTCCATGTTTCCCGAGATAAACAATCTATTACAATCTGTTTTAATCAAAAACTGTAAAAAAAAATCAAAATAAATTCAATAATGGGATTATAAAGGCATTTAAACCGAGTAATAAGGCTTCTCTAGGCATGAGTGACTATAAATGAACTTTTCTTGACAATGGATGGCTTTTGCTCCACGTTTCTCGAGGCAAACAATCAATTACAATATGTTTTAATCAAAAAATGTAAAAACAATTCAAAATAAATTCAATAATGGGATTATAAAGGCATTTAAATCGAGTAATAAGGCTTTTCTAGGCATGAGTGACTATAAATGATCTTTTCTTGACAATGGATGGCTTTCGTTCCATGTTTCCCGAGATAAACAATCTATTACAACCTGTTTTAATCAAAAACTGTAAAAAAAAATCGAAATAAATTCAATAATGGGATTATAAAGGCATTTAAACCGAGTAATAAGGCTTTTCTAGGCATGAGTGACTATAAATGATCTTTTCTTGACAATGGATGGCTTTTGCTCCACGTTTCCCGAGGCAAATGATTAATTACAATATGTTTTAATCAAAAAATGTAAAAACAATTCAAAATAAATTCAATAATGGGATTATAAAGGCATTTAAATCGAGTAATAAGGCTTTTCTAGGCATGAGTGACTATAAATGATCTTTTCTTGACAATGGATGGCTTTCGTTCCATGTTTCCCGAGATAAACAATCTATTACAATCTGTTTTAATCAAAAACTGTAAAAAAAAATCAAAATAAATTCAATAATGGGATTATAAAGGCATTTAAACCGAGTAATAAGGCTTTTCTAGGCATGAGTGACTATAAATGAACTTTTCTTGACAATGGATGGCTTTTGCTCCACGTTTCCCGAGGCAAACAATCAATTACAATATGTTTTAATCAAAAAATGTAAAAACAATTCAAAATAAATTCAATAATGGGATTATAAAGGCATTTAAATCGAGTAATAAGGCTTTTCTAGGCATGAGTGACTATAAATGAACTTTTCTTGACAATGGATGGCTTTTGCTCCACGTTTCCCGAGGCAAACAATCAATTACAATATGTTTTAATCAAAAAATGTAAAAACAATTCAAAATAAATTCAATAATGGGATTATAAAGGCATTTAAACCGAGTTATAAGGCTTTTCTAGGCATGAGTGACTATAAATGAACTTTTCTTGACAATGGATGGCTTTTGCTCCACGTTTCCCCAGGCAAACAATCAAATACAATCTGTTTTAATAAAAAAATGTAAAAACAATTCAAAATAAATTCGATAATGGGATTATAAAAGCATTTAAACCGAGTAATAAGGCTTTTCTAGGCATGAGTGACTATAAATGAACTTTTCTTGACAATGGATGGCTTTCGCTCCATGTTTCCCGAGGCAAACAATCAAATCCAATCTGTTTTAATCAAAAAATGTCAAAAAAGTTCAAAATAAATTCAATAATGGGATTATAAAGGCATTTAAACCGAGTAATAAGGCTTTTCTAGGCATGAGTGACTATAAATGAACTTTTCTTGACAATGGATGGCTTTTGCTCCACGTTTCCCGAGGCAAACAATCAATTACAATATGTTTTAATCAAAAAATGTAAAAACAATTCAAAATAAATTCAATAATGGGATTATAAAGGCATTTAAATCGAGTAATAAGGCTTTTCTAGGCATGAGTGACTATAAATGATCTTTTCTTGACAATGGATGGCTTTCGTTCCATGTTTCCCGAGATAAACAATCTATTACAATCTGTTTTAATCAAAAACTGTAAAAAAAAATCAAAATAAATTCAATAATGGGATTATAAAGGCATTTAAACCGAGTAATAAGGCTTCTCTAGGCATGAGTGACTATAAATGAAATTTTCTTGACAATGGATGGCTTTTGCTCCACGTTTCTCGAGGCAAACAATCAATTACAATATGTTTTAATCAAAAAATGTAAAAACAATTCAAAATAAATTCAATAATGGGATTATAAAGGCATTTAAATCGAGTAATAAGGCTTTTCTAGGCATGAGTGACTATAAATGATCTTTTCTTGACAATGGATGGCTTTCGTTCCATGTTTCCCGAGATAAACAATCTATTACAATCTGTTTTAATCAAAAACTGTAAAAAAAAATCGAAATAAATTCAATAATGGGATTATAAAGGCATTTAAACCGAGTAATAAGGCTTTTCTAGGCATGAGTGACTATAAATGATCTTTTCTTGACAATGGATGGCTTTTGCTCCACGTTTCCCGAGGCAAATGATTAATTACAATATGTTTTAATCAAAAAATGTAAAAACAATTCAAAATAAATTCAATAATGGGATTATAAAGGCATTTAAATCGAGTAATAAGGCTTTTCTAGGCATGAGTGACTATAAATGATCTTTTCTTGACAATGGATGGCTTTCGTTCCATGTTTCCCGAGATAAACAATCTATTACAATCTGTTTTAATCAAAAACTGTAAAAAAAAATCAAAATAAATTCAATAATGGGATTATAAAGGCATTTAAACCGAGTAATAAGGCTTTTCTAGGCATGAGTGACTATAAATGAACTTTTCTTGACAATGGATGGCTTTTGCTCCACGTTTCCCGAGGCAAACAATCAATTACAATATGTTTTAATCAAAAAATGTAAAAACAATTCAAAATAAATTCAATAATGGGATTATAAAGGCATTTAAATCGAGTAATAAGGCTTTTCTAGGCATGAGTGACTATAAATGAACTTTTCTTGACAATGGATGGCTTTTGCTCCACGTTTCCCGAGGCAAACAATCAATTACAATCTGTTTTAATCAAAAAATGTAAAAACAATTCAAAATAAATTCAATAATGGGATTATAAAGGCATTTAAACCTTGTTATAAGGCTTTTCTAGGCATGAGTGACTATAAATGAACTTTTCTTGACAATGGATGGCTTTTGCTCCACGTTTCCCCAGGCAAACAATCAAATACAATCTGTTTTAATGAAAAAATGTAAAAACAATTCAAAATAAATTCGATAATGGGATTATAAAAGCATTTAAACTGAGTAATAAGGCTTTTCTAGGCATGAGTGACTATAAATGAACTTTTCTTGACAATGGATGGCTTTCGCTCCATGTTTCCCGAGGCAAACAATCAAATACAATCTGTTTTAATCAAAAAATGTCAAAAAAGTTCAAAATAAATTCAATAATGGGATTATAAAGGCATTTAAACCGAGTAATAAGGCTTTTCTAGGCATGAGTGACTATAAATGATCTTTTCTTGACAATGGATGGCTTTTGCTCCACGTTTCCCGAGGCAAATGATTAATTACAATATGTTTTAATCAAAAAATGTAAAAACAATTCAAAATAAATTCAATAATGGGATTATAAAGGCATTTAAATCGAGTAATAAGGCTTTTCTAGGCATGAGTGACTATAAATGATCTTTTCTTGACAATGGATGGCTTTCGTTCCATGTTTCCCGAGATAAACAATCTATTACAATCTGTTTTAATCAAAAACTGTAAAAAAAAATCAAAATAAATTCAATAATGGGATTATAAAGGCATTTAAACCGAGTAATAAGGCTTTTCTAGGCATGAGTGACTATAAATGAACTTTTCTTGACAATGGATGGCTTTTGCTCCACGTTTCCCGAGGCAAACAATCAATTACAATATGTTTTAATCAAAAAATGTAAAAACAATTCAAAATAAATTCAATAATGGGATTATAAAGGCATTTAAATCGAGTAATAAGGCTTTTCTAGGCATGAGTGACTATAAATGAACTTTTCTTGACAATGGATGGCTTTTGCTCCACGTTTCCCGAGGCAAACAATCAATTACAAAATGTTTTCATAAAAAAATGTAAAAATAATTCAAAATAAATTCAATAATGGGATTATAAGGGCATTTAAACCGAGTAATAGGGCTTTTCTAGGCATGAGTGACTATAAATGAACTTTTCTTGACAATGGATGGCTTTCGTTCCATGTTTCCCGAGATAAACAATCTATTACAATCTGTTTTAATCAAAAACTGTAAAAAAAAATCAAAATAAATTCAATAATGGGATTATAAAAGCATTTAAACCGAGTAATAAGGCTTCTCTAGGCATGAGTGACTATAAATGAACTTTTCTTGACAATGGATGGCTTTTGCTCCACGTTTCTCGAGGCAAACAATCAATTACAATATGTTTTAATCAAAAAATGTAAAAACAATTCAAAATAAATTCAATAATGGGATTATAAAGGCATTTAAATCGAGTAATAAGGCTTTTCTAGGCATGAGTGACTATAAATGATCTTTTCTTGACAATGGATGGCTTTCGTTCCATGTTTCCCGAGATAAACAATCTATTACAATCTGTTTTAATCAAAAACTGTAAAAAAAAATCGAAATAAATTCAATAATGGGATTATAAAGGCATTTAAACCGAGTAATAAGGCTTTTCTAGGCATGAGTGACTATAAATGATCTTTTCTTGACAATGGATGGCTTTTGCTCCACGTTTCCCGAGGCAAATGATTAATTACAATATGTTTTAATCAAAAAATGTAAAAACAATTCAAAATAAATTCAATAATGGGATTATAAAGGCATTTAAATCGAGTAATAAGGCTTTTCTAGGCATGAGTGACTATAAATGATCTTTTCTTGACAATGGATGGCTTTCGTTCCATGTTTCCCGAGATAAATAATCTATTACAATCTGTTTTAATCAAAAACTGTAAAAAAAAATCAAAATAAATTCAATAATGGGATTATAAAGGCATTTAAACCGAGTAATAAGGCTTTTCTAGGCATGAGTGACTATAAATGAACTTTTCTTGACAATGGATGGCTTTTGCTCCACGTTTCCAGAGGCAAACAATCAATTACAATATGTTTTAATCAAAAAATGTAAAAACAATTCAAAATAAATTCAATAATGGGATTATAAAGGCATTTAAATCGAGTAATAAGGCTTTTCTAGGCATGAGTGACTATAAATGATCTTTTCTTGACAATGGATGGCTTTCGTTCCATGTTTCCCGAGATAAACAATCTATTACAATCTGTTTTAATCAAAAACTGTAAAAAAAAATCGAAATAAATTCAATAATGGGATTATAAAGGCATTTAAACCGAGTAATAAGGCTTTTCTAGGCATGAGTGACTATAAATGATCTTTTCTTGACAATGGATGGCTTTTGCTCCACGTTTCCCGAGGCAAATGATTAATTACAATATGTTTTAATCAAAAAATGTAAAAACAATTCAAAATAAATTCAATAATGGGATTATAAAGGCATTTAAATCGAGTAATAAGGCTTTTCTAGGCATGAGTGACTATAAATGATCTTTTCTTGACAATGGATGGCTTTCGTTCCATGTTTCCCGAGATAAATAATCTATTACAATCTGTTTTAATCAAAAACTGTAAAAAAAAATCAAAATAAATTCAATAATGGGATTATAAAGGCATTTAAACCGAGTAATAAGGCTTTTCTAGGCATGAGTGACTATAAATGAACTTTTCTTGACAATGGATGGCTTTTGCTCCACGTTTCCAGAGGCAAACAATCAATTACAATATGTTTTAATCAAAAAATGTAAAAACAATTCAAAATAAATTCAATAATGGGATTATAAAGGCATTTAAATCGAGTAATAAGGCTTTTCTAGGCATGAGTGACTATAAATGAACTTTTCTTGACAATGGATGGCTTTTGCTCCACGTTTCCCGAGGCAACCAATCAATTACAATCTGTTTTAATCAAAAAATGTAAAAACAATTCAAAATAAATTCAATAATGGGATTATAAAGGCATTTAAACCGAGTTATAAGGCTTTTCTAGGCATGAGTGACTATAAATGAACTTTTCTTGACAATGGATGGCTTTTGCTCCACGTTTCCCAAGGCAAACAATCAAATACAATCTGTTTTAATGAAAAAATGTAAAAACAATTCAAAATAAATTCGATAATGGGATTATAAAAGCATTTAAACCGAGTAATAAGGCTTTTCTAGGCATGAGTGACTATAAATGAACTTTTCTTGACAATGGATGGCTTTCGCTCCATGTTTCCCGAGGCAAACAATCAAATACAATCTGTTTTAATCAAAAAATGTCAAAAAAGTTCAAAATAAATTCAATAATGGGATTATAAAGGCATTTAAACCGAGTAATAAGGCTTTTCTAGGCATGAGTGTATATAAATGATGTTTTCTTGACAATGGATGGCTTTCGTTCCATGTTTCCCGAGATAAACAATGTATTAGAATCTTTTTTAATCAAAAAATGTAAAAAAAATTCAAATTAAATTCAATAATGGGATTATAAAGGCATTTAAATCGAGTAATAAGGCTTTTCTAGGCATGAGTGACTATAAATGAACTTTTCTTGACAATGGATGGCTTTTGCTCCACGTTTCCCGAGGCAAACAATCTATTACAATATGTTTTAATAAAAAAATGTAAAAATAATTCAAAATAAATTCAATAATGGGATTATAAGGGCATTTAAACCGAGTAATAAGGCTTTTCTCGGCATGAGTGACTATAAATGATCTTTTCTTGACAATGGATGGCTTTCGTTCCATGTTTCCCAAGATAAACAATCTATTACAACCTGTTTTAATCAAAAAATGTAAAAAAAATTCAAAATAAATTCAATAATGGGATTGTAAAGGCATTTAAACCGAGTAATAAGGCTTTTCTAGGCATGAGTGACTATAAATGAACTTTTCTTGACAATGGATGGATTTTGCTCCACGTTTCCCGAGGCAAACAATCAATTACAATATGTTTTAATCAAAAAATGTAAAAACAATTCAAAATAAATTCAATAATGCGATTATAAAGGCATTTAGATTGAGTAATAAGGCTTTTCTAGGCATGAGTGACTATAAATGAACTTTTCTTGACAATGGATGGCTTTTGCTCCACGTTTCCCGAGGCAAACAATCAATTACAATCTGTTTTAATCAAAATATGTAAAAACAATTCAAAATAAATTCAATAATGGGATTATAAAGGCATTTAAACCGAGTAATAAGGCTTCTGTAGGCATGAGTGACTATAAATGATCTTTTCTTGACAATGGATGGCTTTCGTTCCATGTTTCCCGAGATAAACAATCTATTACAACCTGTTTTAATCAAAAAATGTAAAAAAAAATCAAAATAAATTCAATAATGGGATTATAAAAGCATTTAAACCGAGTAATAAGGCTTTTCTAGGCATGAGTGACTATAAATGGTCTTTCTTGACAATGGATTGCTTTCGTTCCATGTTTCCCGAGATAAACAATCTATTACAATCTGTTTTAATCAAAAAATGTAAAAAAAAATCAAAATAAATTCAATAATGGGATTGTAAAGGCATTTAAACCGAGTAATAAGGCTTCTCTAGGCATGAGTGACTATAAATGACCTTTTCTTGACAATGGATGGCATTTGCTCCATGTTTCCCAAGGCAAACAATCAATTACAATCTGTTTTAGTTAAAAAATGTAAAAACAATTCAAAATAAATTCAATAATGGGATTATAAAGGCATTTAAACCGAGTAATAAGGCTTTTCTAGGCATGAGTGACTATAAATGAACTTTTCTTGACAATGGATGGCTTTTGCTCCACGTTTCCCGAGGCAAACAATCAATTACAATCTGTTTTAATCAAAAAATATAAAAACAATTCAAAATAAATTCAATAATGGGATTATAAAGGCATTTAAACCGAGTAATAAGGCTTTTCTAGGCATGAGTGACTATGAATGAACTTTTCTTGACAATGGATGGCTTTTGCTCCACGTTTCCCGAGGCAAACAATCAATTACAATATGTTTTAATCAAAAAATGTAAAAACAATTCAAAATAAATTCAATAATGGGATTATAAAGGCATTTAAATCGAGTAATAAGGCTTATCTAGGCATGAGTGACTATAAATGAACTTTTCTTGACAATGGATGGCTTTTGCTCCACGTTTCCCGAGGCAAACAATCAATTACAATATGTTTTAATCAAAAAATGTAAAAACAATTCAAAATAAATTCAATAATGGGATTATAAAGGCATTTAAATCGAGTAATAAGGTTTTTCTAGGCATGAGTGACTATAAATGAACTTTTCTTGACAATGGATGGCTTTTGCTCCACGTTTTCCGAGGCAAACAATCAATTACAATCTGTTTTAATAAAAAAATGTAAAAATAATTCAAAATAAATTCAATAATGGGATTATAAAGGCATTTAAACCGAGTAATAAGGCTTTTCTAGGCATGAGTGACTATAAATGATGTTTTCTTGACAATGGATGGCTTTCGTTCCATGTTTCCCGAGATAAACAATCTATTACAATCTGTTTTAATCAAAAAATGTAAAAAAAATTCAAAATAAATTCAATAATGGGATTATAAAAGCATTTAAACCGAGTAATAAGGCTTTTCTAGGCATGAGTGACTATAAATGAACTTTTCTTGACAATGGATGGCTTTTGCTCCACGTTTCCCGAGGCAAACAATCAATTACAATATGTTTTAATCAAAAAATGTAAAAACAATTCAAAATAAATTCAATAATGGGATTATAAAGGCATTTAAACCGAGTAATAAGGCTTCTCTAGGCATGAGTGACTATAAATGAACTTTTCTTGACAATGGATGGCTTTTGCTCCACGTTTCCCGAGGCAAACAATCAATTACAATCTGTTTTAATCAAAAAATGTAAAAACAATTCAAAATAAATTCAATAATGGGATTATAAAGGCATTTAAACCGAGTTATAAGGCTTTTCTAGGCATGAGTGACTATAAATGAACTTTTCTTGACAATGGATTGCTTTTGCTCCACGTTTCCCGAGGCAAACAATCAAATACAATCTGTTTTAATCAAAAAATGTAAAAACAATTCAAAATAAATTCGATAATGGGATTATAAAAGCATTTAAACCGACTAATAAGGCTTTTCTAGGCATGAGTGACTAAAAATGAACTTTTCTTGACAATGGATGGCTTTCGCTCCATGTTTCCCGAGGCAAACAATCAAATACAATCTGTTTTAATCAAAAAATGTCAAAAAAGTTCAAAATAAATTCAATAATGGGATTGTAAAGGCATTTAAACCGAGTAATAAGGCTTTTCTAGGCATGAGTGTACATGAATGATGTTTTCTTGACAATGGATGGCTTTCGTTCCATGTTTCCCGAGATAAACAATGTATTAGAATCTGTTTTAATCAAAAAATGTAAAAAAAATTCAAAATAAATTGAATAATGGGATTATAAAGGCATTTAAATCGAGTAATAAGGCTTTTCTAGGCATGAGTGACTATAAATGAACTTTTCTTGACAATGGATGGCTTTTGCTCCACGTTTCCCGAGGCAAACAATCAATTACAATATGTTTTAATAAAAAAATGTAAAAATAATTCAAAATAAATTCAATAATGGGATTATAAGGGCATTTAAACCGAGTAATAAGGCTTTTCTAGGCATGAGTGACTATAAATGATCTTTTCTTGACAATGGATGGCTTTCGTTCCATGTTTCCCGAGATAAACAATCTATTACAACCTGTTTTAATCAAAAAATGTAAAAAAAAATTCAAAATAAATTCAATAATGGGATTGTAAAGGCATTTAAACCGAGTAATAAGGCTTTTCTAGGCATGAGTGACTATAAATGAACTTTTCTTGACAATGGATGGCTTTTGCTCCACGTTTCCCGAGGCAAACAATCAATTACAATATGTTTTAATCAAAAAATGTAAAAACAATTCAAAATAAATTCAATAATGGGATTATAAAGGCATTTAAATCGAGTAATAAGGCTTTTCTAGGCATGAGTGACTATAAATGATCTTTTCTTGACAATGGATGGCTTTCGTTCCATGTTTCCCGAGATAAACAATCTATTACAATCTGTTTTAATCAAAAACTGTAAAAAAAAATCAAAATAAATTCAATAATGGGATTATAAAGGCATTTAAACCGAGTAATAAGGCTTCTCTAGGCATGAGTGACTATAAATGAACTTTTCTTGACAATGGATGGCTTTTGCTCCACGTTTCTCGAGGCAAACAATCAATTACAATATGTTTTAATCAAAAAATGTAAAAACAATTCAAAATAAATTCAATAATGGGATTATAAAGGCATTTAAATCGAGTAATAAGGCTTTTCTAGGCATGAGTGACTATAAATGATCTTTTCTTGACAATGGATGGCTTTCGTTCCATGTTTCCCGAGATAAACAATCTATTACAACCTGTTTTAATCAAAAACTGTAAAAAAAAATCGAAATAAATTCAATAATGGGATTATAAAGGCATTTAAACCGAGTAATAAGGCTTTTCTAGGCATGAGTGACTATAAATGATCTTTTCTTGACAATGGATGGCTTTTGCTCCACGTTTCCCGAGGCAAATGATTAATTACAATATGTTTTAATCAAAAAATGTAAAAACAATTCAAAATAAATTCAATAATGGGATTATAAAGGCATTTAAATCGAGTAATAAGGCTTTTCTAGGCATGAGTGACTATAAATGATCTTTTCTTGACAATGGATGGCTTTCGTTCCATGTTTCCCAAGATAAACAATCTATTACAATCTGTTTTAATCAAAAACTGTAAAAAAAAATCAAAATAAATTCAATAATGGGATTATAAAGGCATTTAAACCGAGTAATAAGGCTTTTCTAGGCATGAGTGACTATAAATGAACTTTTCTTGACAATGGATGGCTTTTGCTCCACGTTTCCCGAGGCAAACAATCAATTACAATATGTTTTAATCAAAAAATGTAAAAACAATTCAAAATAAATTCAATAATGGGATTATAAAGGCATTTAAATCGAGTAATAAGGCTTTTCTAGGCATGAGTGACTATAAATGAACTTTTCTTGACAATGGATGGCTTTTGCTCCACGTTTCCCGAGGCAAACAATCAATTACAATATGTTTTAATCAAAAAATGTAAAAACAATTCAAAATAAATTCAATAATGGGATTATAAAGGCATTTAAACCGAGTTATAAGGCTTTTCTAGGCATGAGTGACTATAAATGAACTTTTCTTGACAATGGATGGCTTTTGCTCCACGTTTCCCCAGGCAAACAATCAAATACAATCTGTTTTAATAAAAAAATGTAAAAACAATTCAAAATAAATTCGATAATGGGATTATAAAAGCATTTAAACCGAGTAATAAGGCTTTTCTAGGCATGAGTGACTATAAATGAACTTTTCTTGACAATGGATGGCTTTCGCTCCATGTTTCCCGAGGCAAACAATCAAATCCAATCTGTTTTAATCAAAAAATGTCAAAAAAGTTCAAAATAAATTCAATAATGGGATTATAAAGGCATTTAAACCGAGTAATAAGGCTTTTCTAGGCATGAGTGACTATAAATGAACTTTTCTTGACAATGGATGGCTTTTGCTCCACGTTTCCCGAGGCAAACAATCAATTACAATATGTTTTAATCAAAAAATGTAAAAACAATTCAAAATAAATTCAATAATGGGATTATAAAGGCATTTAAATCGAGTAATAAGGCTTTTCTAGGCATGAGTGACTATAAATGATCTTTTCTTGACAATGGATGGCTTTCGTTCCATGTTTCCCGAGATAAACAATCTATTACAATCTGTTTTAATCAAAAACTGTAAAAAAAAATCAAAATAAATTCAATAATGGGATTATAAAGGCATTTAAACCGAGTAATAAGGCTTCTCTAGGCATGAGTGACTATAAATGAAATTTTCTTGACAATGGATGGCTTTTGCTCCACGTTTCTCGAGGCAAACAATCAATTACAATATGTTTTAATCAAAAAATGTAAAAACAATTCAAAATAAATTCAATAATGGGATTATAAAGGCATTTAAATCGAGTAATAAGGCTTTTCTAGGCATGAGTGACTATAAATGATCTTTTCTTGACAATGGATGGCTTTCGTTCCATGTTTCCCGAGATAAACAATCTATTACAATCTGTTTTAATCAAAAACTGTAAAAAAAAATCGAAATAAATTCAATAATGGGATTATAAAGGCATTTAAACCGAGTAATAAGGCTTTTCTAGGCATGAGTGACTATAAATGATCTTTTCTTGACAATGGATGGCTTTTGCTCCACGTTTCCCGAGGCAAATGATTAATTACAATATGTTTTAATCAAAAAATGTAAAAACAATTCAAAATAAATTCAATAATGGGATTATAAAGGCATTTAAATCGAGTAATAAGGCTTTTCTAGGCATGAGTGACTATAAATGATCTTTTCTTGACAATGGATGGCTTTCGTTCCATGTTTCCCGAGATAAACAATCTATTACAATCTGTTTTAATCAAAAACTGTAAAAAAAAATCAAAATAAATTCAATAATGGGATTATAAAGGCATTTAAACCGAGTAATAAGGCTTTTCTAGGCATGAGTGACTATAAATGAACTTTTCTTGACAATGGATGGCTTTTGCTCCACGTTTCCCGAGGCAAACAATCAATTACAATATGTTTTAATCAAAAAATGTAAAAACAATTCAAAATAAATTCAATAATGGGATTATAAAGGCATTTAAATCGAGTAATAAGGCTTTTCTAGGCATGAGTGACTATAAATGAACTTTTCTTGACAATGGATGGCTTTTGCTCCACGTTTCCCGAGGCAAACAATCAATTACAATCTGTTTTAATCAAAAAATGTAAAAACAATTCAAAATAAATTCAATAATGGGATTATAAAGGCATTTAAACCTTGTTATAAGGCTTTTCTAGGCATGAGTGACTATAAATGAACTTTTCTTGACAATGGATGGCTTTTGCTCCACGTTTCCCCAGGCAAACAATCAAATACAATCTGTTTTAATGAAAAAATGTAAAAACAATTCAAAATAAATTCGATAATGGGATTATAAAAGCATTTAAACTGAGTAATAAGGCTTTTCTAGGCATGAGTGACTATAAATGAACTTTTCTTGACAATGGATGGCTTTCGCTCCATGTTTCCCGAGGCAAACAATCAAATACAATCTGTTTTAATCAAAAAATGTCAAAAAAGTTCAAAATAAATTCAATAATGGGATTATAAAGGCATTTAAACCGAGTAATAAGGCTTTTCTAGGCATGAGTGACTATAAATGATCTTTTCTTGACAATGGATGGCTTTTGCTCCACGTTTCCCGAGGCAAATGATTAATTACAATATGTTTTAATCAAAAAATGTAAAAACAATTCAAAATAAATTCAATAATGGGATTATAAAGGCATTTAAATCGAGTAATAAGGCTTTTCTAGGCATGAGTGACTATAAATGATCTTTTCTTGACAATGGATGGCTTTCGTTCCATGTTTCCCGAGATAAACAATCTATTACAATCTGTTTTAATCAAAAACTGTAAAAAAAAATCAAAATAAATTCAATAATGGGATTATAAAGGCATTTAAACCGAGTAATAAGGCTTTTCTAGGCATGAGTGACTATAAATGAACTTTTCTTGACAATGGATGGCTTTTGCTCCACGTTTCCCGAGGCAAACAATCAATTACAATATGTTTTAATCAAAAAATGTAAAAACAATTCAAAATAAATTCAATAATGGGATTATAAAGGCATTTAAATCGAGTAATAAGGCTTTTCTAGGCATGAGTGACTATAAATGAACTTTTCTTGACAATGGATGGCTTTTGCTCCACGTTTCCCGAGGCAAACAATCAATTACAATATGTTTTAATAAAAAAATGTAAAAATAATTCAAAATAAATTCAATAATGGGATTATAAGGGCATTTAAACCGAGTAATAAGGCTTTTCTCGGCATGAGTGACTATAAATGATCTTTTCTTGACAATGGAAGGCTTTCGTTCCATGTTTCCCAAGATAAACAATCTATTACAACCTGTTTTAATCAAAAAATGTAAAAAAAATTCAAAATAAATTCAATAATGGGATTATAAAGGCATTTAAACCGAGTAATAAGGCTTTTCTAGGCATGAGTGACTATAAATGAACTTTTCTTGACAATGGATGGCTTTTGCTCCACGTTTCCCGAGGCAAACAATCAATTACAATATGTTTTAATCAAAAAATATAAAAACAATTCAAAATAAATTCAATAATGGGATTATAAAGGCATTTAAATCGAGTAATAAGGCTTTTCTAGGCATGAGTGACTATAAATGATCTTTTCTTGACAATGGATGGCTTTCGTTCCATGTTTCCCGAGATAAACAATCTATTACAATCTGTTTTAATCAAAAACTGTAAAAAAAAATCAAAATAAATTCAATAATGGGATTATAAAGGCATTTAAACCGAGTAATAAGGCTTTTCTAGGCATGAGTGACTATAAATGAACTTTTCTTGACAATGGATGGCTTTTGCTCCACGTTTCCCCAGGCAAACAATCAAATACAATCTGTTTTAATGAAAAAATGTAAAAACAATTCAAAATAAATTCGATAATGGGATTATAAAAGCAGTTAAACCGAGTAATAAGGCTTTTCTAGGCATGAGTGACTATAAATGAACTTTTCTTGACAATGGATGGCTTTCGCTCCATGTTTCCCGAGGCAAACAATCAAATACAATCTGTTTTAATCAAAAAATGTCAAAAAAGTTCAAAATAAATTCAATAATGGGATTATAAAGGCATTTAAACCGAGTAATAAGGCTTTTCTAGGCATGAGTGACTATAAATGAACTTTTCTTGACAATGGATTGCTTTTGCTCCACGTTTCCCGAGGCAAACAATCAAATACAATCTGTTTTAATCAAAAAATGTAAAAACAATTCAAAATAAATTCGATAATGGGATTATAAAAGCATTTAAACCGACTAATAAGGCTTTTCTAGGCATGAGTGACTAAAAATGAACTTTTCTTGACAATGGATGGCTTTCGCTCCATGTTTCCCGAGGCAAACAATCAAATACAATCTGTTTTAATCAAAAAATGTCAAAAAAGTTCAAAATAAATTCAATAATGGGATTGTAAAGGCATTTAAACCGAGTAATAAGGCTGTTCTAGGCATGAGTGTACATGAATGATGTTTTCTTGACAATGGATGGCTTTCGTTCCATGTTTCCCGAGATAAACAATGTATTAGAATCTGTTTTAATCAAAAAATGTAAAAAAAATTCAAAATAAATTGAATAATGGGATTATAAAGGCATTTAAATCGAGTAATAAGGCTTTTCTAGGCATGAGTGACTATAAATGAACTTTTCTTGACAATGGATGGCTTTTGCTCCACGTTTCCCGAGGCAAACAATCAATTACAATATGTTTTAATAAAAAAATGTAAAAATAATTCAAAATAAATTCAATAATGGGATTATAAGGGCATTTAAACCGAGTAATAAGGCTTTTCTAGGCATGAGTGACTATAAATGATCTTTTCTTGACAATGGATGGCTTTCGTTCCATGTTTCCCGAGATAAACAATCTATTACAACCTGTTTTAATCAAAAAATGTAAAAAAAATTCAAAATAAATTCAATAATGGGATTGTAAAGGCATTTAAACCGAGTAATAAGGCTTTTCTAGGCATGAGTGACTATAAATGAACTTTTCTTGACAATGGATGGCTTTTGCTCCACGTTTCCCGAGGCAAACAATCAATTACAATATGTTTTAATCAAAAAATATAAAAACAATTCAAAATAAATTCAATAATGGGATTATAAAGGCATTTAAATCGAGTAATAAGGCTTTTCTAGGCATGAGTGACTATAAATGATCTTTTCTTGACAATGGATGGCTTTCGTTCCATGTTTCCCGAGATAAACAATCTATTACAATCTGTTTTAATCAAAAACTGTAAAAAAAAATCAAAATAAATTCAATAATGGGATTATAAAGGCATTTAAACCGAGTAATAAGGCTTCTCTAGGCATGAGTGACTATAAATGAACTTTTCTTGACAATGGATGGCTTTTGCTCCACGTTTCTCGAGGCAAACAATCAATTACAATATGTTTTAATCAAAAAATGTAAAAACAATTCAAAATAAATTCAATAATGGGATTATAAAGGCATTTAAATCGAGTAATAAGGCTTTTCTAGGCATGAGTGACTATAAATGATCTTTTCTTGACAATGGATGGCTTTCGTTCCATGTTTCCCGAGATAAACAATCTATTACAATCTGTTTTAATCAAAAACTGTAAAAAAAAATCGAAATAAATTCAATAATGGGATTATAAAGGCATTTAAACCGAGTAATAAGGCTTTTCTAGGCATGAGTGACTATAAATGATCTTTTCTTGACAATGGATGGCTTTTGCTCCACATTTCCCGAGGCAAATGATTAATTACAATATGTTTTAATCAAAAAATGTAAAAACAATTCAAAATAAATTCAATAATGGGATTATAAAGGCATTTAAATCGAGTAATAAGGCTTTTCTAGGCATGAGTGACTATAAATGATCTTTTCTTGACAATGGATGGCTTTCGTTCCATGTTTCCCGAGATAAACAATCTATTACAATCTGTTTTAATCAAAAACTGTAAAAAAAAATCAAAATAAATTCAATAATGGGATTATAAAGGCATTTAAACCGAGTAATAAGGCTTTTCTAGGCATGAGTGACTATAAATGAACTTTTCTTGACAATGGATGGCTTTTGCTCCACGTTTCCCGAGGCAAACAATCAATTACAATATGTTTTAATCAAAAAATGTAAAAACAATTCAAAATAAATTCAATAATGGGATTATAAAGGCATTTAAATCGAGTAATAAGGCTTTTCTAGGCATGAGTGACTATAAATGAACTTTTCTTGACAATGGATGGCTTTTGCTCCACGTTTCCCGAGGCAAACAATCAATTACAATCTGTTTTAATCAAAAAATGTAAAAACAATTCAAAATAAATTCAATAATGGGATTATAAAGGCATTTAAACCGAGTTATAAGGCTTTTCTAGGCATGAGTGACTATAAATGAACTTTTCTTGACAATGGATGGCTTTTGCTCCACGTTTCCCCAGGCAAACAATCAAATACAATCTGTTTTAATGAAAAAATGTAAAAACAATTCAAAATAAATTCGATAATGGGATTATAAAAGCATTTAAACTGAGTAATAAGGCTTTTCTAGGCATGAGTGACTATAAATGAACTTTTCTTGACAATGGATGGCTTTCGCTCCATGTTTCCCGAGGCAAACAATCAAATACAATCTGTTTTAATCAAAAAATGTCAAAAAAGTTCAAAATAAATTCAATAATGGGATTATAAAGGCATTTAAACCGAGTAATAAGGCTTTTCTAGGCATGAGTGACTATAAATGATCTTTTCTTGACAATGGATGGCTTTTGCTCCACGTTTCCCGAGGCAAATGATTAATTACAATATGTTTTAATCAAAAAATGTAAAAACAATTCAAAATAAATTCAATAATGGGATTATAAAGGCATTTAAATCGAGTAATAAGGCTTTTCTAGGCATGAGTGACTATAAATGGTCTTTCTTGACAATGGATGGCTTTCGTTCCATGTTTCCCGAGATAAACAATCTATTACAATCTGTTTTAATCAAAAAATGTAAAAAAAATTCAAAATAAATTCAATAATGGGATTGTAAAGGCATTTAAACCGAGTAATAAGGCTTCTCTAGGCATGAGTGACTATAAATGACCTTTTCTTGACAATGGATGGCATTTGCTCCATGTTTCCCAAGGCAAACAATCAATTACAATCTGTTTTAGTTAAAAAATGTAAAAACAATTCAAAATAAATTCAATAATGGGATTATAAAGGCATTTAAACCGAGTAATAAGGCTTTTCTAGGCATGAGTGACTATAAATGAACTTTTCTTGACAATGGATGGCTTTTGCTCCACGTTTCCCGAGGCAAACAATCAATTACAATCTGTTTTAATCAAAAAATATAAAAACAATTCAAAATAAATTCAATAATGGGATTATAAAGGCATTTAAACCGAGTAATAAGGCTTTTCTAGGCATGAGTGACTATGAATGAACTTTTCTTGACAATGGATGGCTTTTGCTCCACGTTTCCCGAGGCAAACAATCAATTACAATATGTTTTAATCAAAAAATGTAAAAACAATTCAAAATAAATTCAATAATGGGATTATAAAGGCATTTAAATCGAGTAATAAGGCTTATCTAGGCATGAGTGACTATAAATGAACTTTTCTTGACAATGGATGGCTTTTGCTCCACGTTTCCCGAGGCAAACAATCAATTACAATCTGTTTTAATAAAAAAATGTAAAAACAATTCAAAATAAATTCAATAATGGGATTATAAAGGCATTTAAACCGAGTTATAAGGCTTTTCTAGGCATGAGTGACTATAAATGAACTTTTCTTGACAATGGATGGCTTTTGCTCCACGTTTCCCGAGGCAAACAATCAAATACAATCTGTTTTAATCAAAAAATGTAAAAACAATTCAAAATAAATTCAATAATGGGATTATAAAGGCATTTAAACCGAGTTATAAGGCTTTTCTAGGCATGAGTGACTATAAATGAACTTTTCTTGACAATGGATTGCTTTTGCTCCACGTTTCCCGAGGCAAACAATCAAATACAATCTGTTTTAATCAAAAAATGTAAAAACAATTCAAAATAAATTCGATAATGGGATTATAAAAGCATTTAAACCGACTAATAAGGCTTTTCTAGGCATGAGTGACTAAAAATGAACTTTTCTTGACAATGGATGGCTTTCGCTCCATGTTTCCCGAGGCAAACAATCAAATACAATCTGTTTTAATCAAAAAATGTCAAAAAAGTTCAAAATAAATTCAATAATGGGATTGTAAAGGCATTTAAACCGAGTAATAAGGCTTTTCTAGGCATGAGTGTACATGAATGATGTTTTCTTGACAATGGATGGCTTTCGTTCCATGTTTCCCGAGATAAACAATGTATTAGAATCTGTTTTAATCAAAAAATGTAAAAAAAATTCAAAATAAATTGAATAATGGGATTATAAAGGCATTTAAATCGAGTAATAAGGCTTTTCTAGGCATGAGTGACTATAAATGAACTTTTCTTGACAATGGATGGCTTTTGCTCCACGTTTCCCGAGGCAAACAATCAATTACAATATGTTTTAATAAAAAAATGTAAAAATAATTCAAAATAAATTCAATAATGGGATTATAAGGGCATTTAAACCGAGTAATATGGCTTTTCTAGGCATGAGTGACTATAAATTATCTTTTCTTGACAATGGATGGCTTTCGTTCCATGTTTCCCGAGATAAACAATCTATTACAACCTGTTTTAATCAAAAAATGTAAAAAAAATTCAAAATAAATTCAATAATGGGATTGTAAAGGCATTTAAACCGAGTAATAAGGCTTTTCTAGGCATGAGTGACTATAAATGAACTTTTCTTGACAATGGATGGCTTTTGCTCCACGTTTCTCGAGGCAAACAATCAATTACAATATGTTTTAATCAAAAAATGTAAAAACAATTCAAAATAAATTCAATAATGGGATTATAAAGGCATTTAAATCGAGTAATAAGGCTTTTCTAGGCATGAGTGACTATAAATGATCTTTTCTTGACAATGGATGGCTTTCGTTCCATGTTTCCCGAGATAAACAATCTATTACAATCTGTTTTAATCAAAAACTGTAAAAAAAATCAAAATAAATTCAATAATGGGATTATAAAGGCATTTAAACCGAGTAATAAGGCTTTTCTAGGCATGAGTGACTATAAATGAACTTTTCTTGACAATGGATGGCTTTTGCTCCACGTTTCCCGAGGCAAACAATCAATTACAATATGTTTTAATCAAAAAATGTAAAAACAATTCAAAATAAATTCAATAATGGGATTATAAAGGCATTTAAACCGAGTTATAAGGCTTTTCTAGGCATGAGTGACTATAAATGAACTTTTCTTGACAATGGATGGCTTTTGCTCCACGTTTCCCAAGGCAAACAATCAAATACAATCTGTTTTATTGAAAAAATGTAAAAACAATTCAAAATAAATTCGATAATGGGATTATAAAAGCATTTAAACCGAGTAAGAAGGCTTTTCTAGGCATGAGTGACTATAAATGAACTTTTCTTGACAATGGATGGCTTTCCCTCCATGTTTCCCGAGGCAAACAATCAAATACAATCTGTTTTAATCAAAAAATGTCAAAAAAGTTCAAAATAAATTCAATAATGGGATTATAAAGGCATTTAAACCGAGTAATAAGGCTTTTCTAGGCATGAGTGTATATAAATGATGTTTTCTTGACAATGGATGGCTTTCGTTCCATGTTTCCCGAGATAAACAATGTATTAGAATCTTTTTTAATCAAAAAATGTAAAAAAAATTCAAATTAAATTCAATAATGGGATTATAAAGGCATTTAAATCGAGTAATAAGGCTTTTCTAGGCATGAGTGACTATAAATGAACTTTTCTTGACAATGGATGGCTTTTGCTCCACGTTTCCCGAGGCAAACAATCTATTACAATATGTTTTAATAAAAAAATGTAAAAATAATTCAAAATAAATTCAATAATGGGATTATAAGGGCATTTAAACCGAGTAATAAGGCTTTTCTCGGCATGAGTGACTATAAATGATCTTTTCTTGACAATGGAAGGCTTTCGTTCCATGTTTCCCAAGATAAACAATCTATTACAACCTGTTTTAATCAAAAAATGTAAAAAAAATTCAAAATAAATTCAATAATGGGATTGTAAAGGCATTTAAACCGAGTAATAAGGCTTTTCTAGGCATGAGTGACTATAAATGAACTTTTCTTGACAATGGATGGATTTTGCTCCACGTTTCCCGAGGCAAACAATCAATTACAATATGTTTTAATCAAAAAATGTAAAAACAATTCAAAATAAATTCAATAATGCGATTATAAAGGCATTTAGATTGAGTAATAAGGCTTTTCTAGGCATGAGTGACTATAAATGAACTTTTCTTGACAATGGATGGCTTTTGCTCCACGTTTCCCGAGGCAAACAATCAATTACAATCTGTTTTAATCAAAAAATGTAAAAACAATTCAAAATAAATTCAATAATGGGATTATAAAGGCATTTAAACCGAGTTATAAGGCTTTTCTAGGCATGAGTGACTATAAATGAACTTTTCTTGACAATGGATGGCTTTTGCTCCACGTTTCCCAAGGCAAACAATCAAATACAATCTGTTTTAATGAAAAAATGTAAAAACAATTCAAAATAAATTCGATAATGGGATTATAAAAGCATTTAAACCGAGTAAGAAGGCTTTTCTAGGCATGAGTGACTATAAATGAACTTTTCTTGACAATGGATGGCTTTCCCTCCATGTTTCCCGAGGCAAACAATCAAATACAATCTGTTTTAATCAAAAAATGTCAAAAAAGTTCAAAATAAATTCAATAATGGGATTATAAAGGCATTTAAACCGAGTAATAAGGCTTTTCTAGGCATGAGTGTATATAAATGATGTTTTCTTGACAATGGATGGCTTTCGTTCCATGTTTCCCGAGATAAACAATGTATTAGAATCTTTTTTAATCAAAAAATGTAAAAAAAATTCAAATTAAATTCAATAATGGGATTATAAAGGCATTTAAATCGAGTAATAAGGCTTTTCTAGGCATGAGTGACTATAAATGAACTTTTCTTGACAATGGATGGCTTTTGCTCCACGTTTCCCGAGGCAAACAATCAATTACAATATGTTTTAATAAAAAAATGTAAAAATAATTCAAAATAAATTCAATAATGGGATTATAAGGGCATTTAAACCGAGTAATAAGGCTTTTCTCGGCATGAGTGACTATAAATGATCTTTTCTTGACAATGGAAGGCTTTCGTTCCATGTTTCCCAAGATAAACAATCTATTACAACCTGTTTTAATCAAAAAATGTAAAAAAAATTCAAAATAAATTCAATAATGGGATTATAAAGGCATTTAAACCGAGTAATAAGGCTTTTCTAGGCATGAGTGACTATAAATGAACTTTTCTTGACAATGGATGGCTTTTGCTCCACGTTTCCCGAGGCAAACAATCAATTACAATATGTTTTAATCAAAAAATATAAAAACAATTCAAAATAAATTCAATAATGGGATTATAAAGGCATTTAAATCGAGTAATAAGGCTTTTCTAGGCATGAGTGACTATAAATGATCTTTTCTTGACAATGGATGGCTTTCGTTCCATGTTTCCCGAGATAAACAATCTATTACAATCTGTTTTAATCAAAAACTGTAAAAAAAAATCAAAATAAATTCAATAATGGGATTATAAAGGCATTTAAACCGAGTAATAAGGCTTTTCTAGGCATGAGTGACTATAAATGAACTTTTCTTGACAATGGATGGATTTTGCTCCACGTTTCCCGAGGCAAACAATCAATTACAATATGTTTTAATCAAAAAATGTAAAAATAATTCAAAATAAATTCAATAATGCGATTATAAAGGCATTTAGATTGAGTAATAAGGCTTTTCTAGGCATGAGTGACTATAAATGAACTTTTCTTGACAATGGATGGCTTTTGCTCCACGTTTCCCGAGGCAAACAATCAATTACAATCTGTTTTAATCAAAATATGTAAAAACAATTCAAAATAAATTCAATAATGGGATTATAAAGGCATTTAAACCGAGTAATAAGGCTTCTGTAGGCATGAGTGACTATAAATGATCTTTTCTTGACAATGGATGGCCTTCGTTTCATGTTTCCCGAGATAAACAATCTATTACAACCTGTTTTAATCAAAAAATGTAAAAAAAAATCAAAATAAATTCAATAATGGGATTATAAAAGCATTTAAATCGAGTAATAAGGCTTTTCTAGGCATGAGTGACTATAAATGGTCTTTCTTGACAATGGATGGCTTTCGTTCCATGTTTCCCGAGATAAACAATCTATTACAATCTGTTTTAATCAAAAAATGTAAAAAAAATTCAAAATAAATTCAATAATGGGATTGTAAAGGCATTTAAACCGAGTAATAAGGCTTCTCTAGGCATGAGTGACTATAAATGACCTTTTCTTGACAATGGATGGCATTTGCTCCATGTTTCCCAAGGCAAACAATCAATTACAATCTGTTTTAGTTAAAAAATGTAAAAACAATTCAAAATAAATTCAATAATGGGATTATAAAGGCATTTAAACCGAGTAATAAGGCTTTTCTAGGCATGAGTGACTATAAATGAACTTTTCTTGACAATGGATGGCTTTTGCTCCACGTTTCCCGAGGCAAACAATCAATTACAATCTGTTTTAATCAAAAAATATAAAAACAATTCAAAATAAATTCAATAATGGGATTATAAAGGCATTTAAACCGAGTAATAAGGCTTTTCTAGGCATGAGTGACTATGAATGAACTTTTCTTGACAATGGATGGCTTTTGCTCCACGTTTCCCGAGGCAAACAATCAATTACAATATGTTTTAATCAAAAAATGTAAAAACAATTCAAAATAAATTCAATAATGGGATTATAAAGGCATTTAAATCGAGTAATAAGGCTTATCTAGGCATGAGTGACTATAAATGAACTTTTCTTGACAATGGATGGCTTTTGCTCCACGTTTCCCGAGGCAAACAATCAATTACAATCTGTTTTAATAAAAAAATGTAAAAACAATTCAAAATAAATTCAATAATGGGATTATAAAGGCATTTAAACCGAGTTATAAGGCTTTTCTAGGCATGAGTGACTATAAATGAACTTTTCTTGACAATGGATGGCTTTTGCTCCACGTTTCCCGAGGCAAACAATCAAATACAATCTGTTTTAATCAAAAAATGTAAAAACAATTCAAAATAAATTCAATAATGGGATTATAAAGGCATTTAAACCGAGTTATAAGGCTTTTCTAGGCATGAGTGACTATAAATGAACTTTTCTTGACAATGGATTGCTTTTGCTCCACGTTTCCCGAGGCAAACAATCAAATACAATCTGCTTTAATCAAAAAATGTAAAAACAATTCAAAATAAATTCGATAATGGGATTATAAAAGCATTTAAACCGACTAATAAGGCTTTTCTAGGCATGAGTGACTAAAAATGAACTTTTCTTGACAATGGATGGCTTTCGCTCCATGTTTCCCGAGGCAAACAATCAAATACAATCTGTTTTAATCAAAAAATGTCAAAAAAGTTCAAAATAAATTCAATAATGGGATTGTAAAGGCATTTAAACCGAGTAATAAGGCTTTTCTAGGCATGAGTGTACATGAATGATGTTTTCTTGACAATGGATGGCTTTCGTTCCATGTTTCCCGAGATAAACAATGTATTAGAATCTGTTTTAATCAAAAAATGTAAAAAAAATTCAAAATAAATTGAATAATGGGATTATAAAGGCATTTAAATCGAGTAATAAGGCTTTTCTAGGCATGAGTGACTATAAATGAACTTTTCTTGACAATGGATGGCTTTTGCTCCACGTTTCCCGAGGCAAACAATCAATTACAATATGTTTTAATAAAAAAATGTAAAAATAATTCAAAATAAATTCAATAATGGGATTATAAGGGCATTTAAACCGAGTAATAAGGCTTTTCTAGGCATGAGTGACTATAAATTATCTTTTCTTGACAATGGATGGCTTTCGTTCCATGTTTCCCGAGATAAACAATCTATTACAACCTGTTTTAATCAAAAAATGTAAAAAAAATTCAAAATAAATTCAATAATGGGATTGTAAAGGCATTTAAACCGAGTAATAAGGCTTTTCTAGGCATGAGTGACTATAAATGAACTTTTCTTGACAATGGATGGCTTTTGCTCCACGTTTCCCGAGGCAAACAATCAATTACAATATGTTTTAATCAAAAAATGTAAAAACAATTCAAAATAAATTCAATAATGGGATTATAAAGGCATTTAAATCGAGTAATAAGGCTTTTCTAGGCATGAGTGACTATAAATGATCTTTTCTTGACAATGGATGGCTTTCGTTCCATGTTTCCCGAGATAAACAATCTATTACAATCTGTTTTAATCAAAAACTGTAAAAAAAATCAAAATAAATTCAATAATGGGATTATAAAGGCATTTAAACCGAGTAATAAGGCTTTTCTAGGCATGAGTGACTATAAATGAACTTTTCTTGACAATGGATGGCTTTTGCTCCACGTTTCCCGAGGCAAACAATCAATTACAATATGTTTTAATCAAAAAATGTAAAAACAATTCAAAATAAATTCAATAATGGGATTATAAAGGCATTTAAATCGAGTAATAAGGCTTTTCTAGGCATGAGTGACTATAAATGAACTTTTCTTGACAATGGATGGCTTTTGCTCCACGTTTCCCGAGGCAAACAATCAATTACAATCTGTTTTAATCAAAAAATGTAAAAACAATTCAAAATAAATTCAATAATGGGATTATAAAGGCATTTAAACCGAGTTATAAGGCTTTTCTAGGCATGAGTGACTATAAATGAACTTTTCTTGACAATGGATGGCTTTTGCTCCACGTTTCCCCAGGCAAACAATCAAATACAATCTGTTTTAATGAAAAAATGTAAAAACAATTCAAAATAAATTCGATAATGGGATTATAAAAGCATTTAAACCGAGTAATAAGGCTTTTCTAGGCATGAGTGACTATAAATGAACTTTTCTTGACAATGGATGGCTTTCGCTCCATGTTTCCCGAGGCAAACAATCAAATACAATCTGTTTTAATCAAAAAATGTCAAAAAAGTTCAAAATAAATTCAATAATGGGATTATAAAGGCATTTAAACCGAGTAATAAGGCTTTTCTAGGCATGAGTGACTATAAATGAACTTTTCTTGACAATGGATGGCTTTTGCTCCACGTTTCCCGAGGCAAACAATCAATTACAATATGTTTTAATCAAAAAATGTAAAAACAATTCAAAATAAATTCAATAATGGGATTATAAAGGCATTTAAATCGAGTAATAAGGCTTTTCTAGGCATGAGTGACTATAAATGAACTTTTCTTGACAATGGATGGCTTTTGCTCCACGTTTCCCGAGGCAAACAATCAATTACAATCTGTTTTAATAAAAAAATGTAAAAATAATTCAAAATAAATTCAATAATGGGATTATAAAGGCATTGAAACCGAGTAATAAGGCTTTTCTAGGCATGAGTGACTATAAATGATGTTTTCTTGACAATGGATGGCTTTCGTTCCATGTTTCCCGAGATAAACAATCAATTACAATCTGTTTTAATCAAAAAATGTAAAAACAATTCAAAATAAATTCAATAATGGGATTATAAAGGCATTTAAACCGAGTTATAAGGCTTTTCTAGGCATGAGTGACTATAAATGAACTTTTCTTGACAATGGATGGCTTTTGCTCCACGTTTCCCCAGGCAAACAATCAAATACAATCTGTTTTAATGAAAAAATGTAAAAACAATTCAAAATAAATTCGATAATGGGATTATAAAAGCAGTTAAACCGAGTAATAAGGCTTTTCTAGGCATGAGTGACTATAAATGAACTTTTCTTGACAATGGATGGCTTTCGCTCCATGTTTCCCGAGGCAAACAATCAAATACAATCTGTTTTAATCAAAAAATGTCAAAAAAGTTCAAAATAAATTCAATAATGGGATTATAAAGGCATTTAAACCGAGTAATAAGGCTTTTCTAGGCATGAGTGACTATAAATGAACTTTTCTTGACAATGGATTGCTTTTGCTCCACGTTTCCCGAGGCAAACAATCAAATACAATCTGTTTTAATCAAAAAATGTAAAAACAATTCAAAATAAATTCGATAATGGGATTATAAAAGCATTTAAACCGACTAATAAGGCTTTTCTAGGCATGAGTGACTAAAAATGAACTTTTCTTGACAATGGATGGCTTTCGCTCCATGTTTCCCGAGGCAAACAATCAAATACAATCTGTTTTAATCAAAAAATGTCAAAAAAGTTCAAAATAAATTCAATAATGGGATTGTAAAGGCATTTAAACCGAGTAATAAGGCTTTTCTAGGCATGAGTGTACATGAATGATGTTTTCTTGACAATGGATGGCTTTCGTTCCATGTTTCCCGAGATAAACAATGTATTAGAATCTGTTTTAATCAAAAAATGTAAAAAAAATTCAAAATAAATTGAATAATGGGATTATAAAGGCATTTAAATCGAGTAATAAGGCTTTTCTAGGCATGAGTGACTATAAATGAACTTTTCTTGACAATGGATGGCTTTTGCTCCACGTTTCCCGAGGCAAACAATCAATTACAATATGTTTTAATAAAAAAATGTAAAAATAATTCAAAATAAATTCAATAATGGGATTATAAGGGCATTTAAACCGAGTAATAAGGCTTTTCTAGGCATGAGTGACTATAAATGATCTTTTCTTGACAATGGATGGCTTTCGTTCCATGTTTCCCGAGATAAACAATCTATTACAACCTGTTTTAATCAAAAAATGTAAAAAAAATTCAAAATAAATTCAATAATGGGATTGTAAAGGCATTTAAACCGAGTAATAAGGCTTTTCTAGGCATGAGTGACTATAAATGAACTTTTCTTGACAATGGATGGCTTTTGCTCCACGTTTCCCGAGGCAAACAATCAATTACAATATGTTTTAATCAAAAAATATAAAAACAATTCAAAATAAATTCAATAATGGGATTATAAAGGCATTTAAATCGAGTAATAAGGCTTTTCTAGGCATGAGTGACTATAAATGATCTTTTCTTGACAATGGATGGCTTTCGTTCCATGTTTCCCGAGATAAACAATCTATTACAATCTGTTTTAATCAAAAACTGTAAAAAAAAATCAAAATAAATTCAATAATGGGATTATAAAGGCATTTAAACCGAGTAATAAGGCTTCTCTAGGCATGAGTGACTATAAATGAACTTTTCTTGACAATGGATGGCTTTTGCTCCACGTTTCTCGAGGCAAACAATCAATTACAATATGTTTTAATCAAAAAATGTAAAAACAATTCAAAATAAATTCAATAATGGGATTATAAAGGCATTTAAATCGAGTAATAAGGCTTTTCTAGGCATGAGTGACTATAAATGATCTTTTCTTGACAATGGATGGCTTTCGTTCCATGTTTCCCGAGATAAACAATCTATTACAATCTGTTTTAATCAAAAACTGTAAAAAAAAATCAAAATAAATTCAATAATGGGATTATAAAGGCATTTAAACCGAGTAATAAGGCTTCTCTAGGCATGAGTGACTATAAATGAACTTTTCTTGACAATGGATGGCTTTTGCTCCACGTTTCTCGAGGCAAACAATCAATTACAATATGTTTTAATCAAAAAATGTAAAAACAATTCAAAATAAATTCAATAATGGGATTATAAAGGCATTTAAATCGAGTAATAAGGCTTTTCTAGGCATGAGTGACTATAAATGATCTTTTCTTGACAATGGATGGCTTTCGTTCCATGTTTCCCGAGATAAACAATCTATTACAATCTGTTTTAATCAAAAACTGTAAAAAAAAATCGAAATAAATTCAATAATGGGATTATAAAGGCATTTAAACCGAGTAATAAGGCTTTTCTAGGCATGAGTGACTATAAATGAACTTTTCTTGACAATGGATGGCTTTTGCTCCACGTTTCCCGAGGCAAACAATCAATTACAATATGTTTTAATCAAAAAATATAAAAACAATTCAAAATAAATTCAATAATGGGATTATAAAGGCATTTAAATCGAGTAATAAGGCTTTTCTAGGCATGAGTGACTATAAATGATCTTTTCTTGACAATGGATGGCTTTCGTTCCATGTTTCCCGAGATAAACAATCTATTACAATCTGTTTTAATCAAAAACTGTAAAAAAAAATCGAAATAAATTCAATAATGGGATTATAAAGGCATTTAAACCGAGTAATAAGGCTTTTCTAGGCATGAGTGACTATAAATGATCTTTTCTTGACAATGGATGGCTTTTGCTCCACATTTCTCGAGGCAAATGATTAATTACAATATGTTTTAATCAAAAAATGTAAAAACAATTCAAAATAAATTCAATAATGGGATTATAAAGGCATTTAAATCGAGTAATAAGGCTTTTCTAGGCATGAGTGACTATAAATGATCTTTTCTTGACAATGGATGGCTTTCGTTCCATGTTTCCCGAGATAAACAATCTATTACAATCTGTTTTAATCAAAAACTGTAAAAAAAAATCAAAATAAATTCAATAATGGGATTATAAAGGCATTTAAACCGAGTAATAAGGCTTTTCTAGGCATGAGTGACTATAAATGAACTTTTCTTGACAATGGATGGCTTTTGCTCCACGTTTCCCGAGGCAAACAATCAATTACAATATGTTTTAATCAAAAAATGTAAAAACAATTCAAAATAAATTCAATAATGGGATTATAAAGGCATTTAAATCGAGTAATAAGGCTTTTCTAGGCATGAGTGACTATAAATGAACTTTTCTTGACAATGGATGGCTTTTGCTCCACGTTTCCCGAGGCAAACAATCAATTACAATCTGTTTTAATCAAAAAATGTAAAAACAATTCAAAATAAATTCAATAATGGGATTATAAAGGCATTTAAACCGAGTTATAAGGCTTTTCTAGGCATGAGTGACTATAAATGAACTTTTCTTGACAATGGATGGCTTTTGCTCCACGTTTCCCCAGGCAAACAATCAAATACAATCTGTTTTAATGAAAAAATGTAAAAACAATTCAAAATAAATTCGATAATGGGATTATAAAAGCATTTAAACCGAGTAATAAGGCTTTTCTAGGCATGAGTGACTATAAATGAACTTTTCTTGACAATGGATGGCTTTCGCTCCATGTTTCCCGAGGCAAACAATCAAATACAATCTGTTTTAATCAAAAAATGTCAAAAAAGTTCAAAATAAATTCAATAATGGGATTATAAAGGCATTTAAACCGAGTAATAAGGCTTTTCTAGGCATGAGTGACTATAAATGATCTTTTCTTGACAATGGATGGCTTTTGCTCCACGTTTCCCGAGGCAAATGATTAATTACAATATGTTTTAATCAAAAAATGTAAAAACAATTCAAAATAAATTCAATAATGGGATTATAAAGGCATTTAAATCGAGTAATAAGGCTTTTCTAGGCATGAGTGACTATAAATGATCTTTTCTTGACAATGGATGGCTTTCGTTCCATGTTTCCCGAGATAAACAATCTATTACAATCTGTTTTAATCAAAAACTGTAAAAAAAAATCAAAATAAATTCAATAATGGGATTATAAAGGCATTTAAACCGAGTAATAAGGCTTTTCTAGGCATGAGTGACTATAAATGAACTTTTCTTGACAATGGATGGCTTTTGCTCCACGTTTCCCGAGGCAAACAATCAATTACAATATGTTTTAATCAAAAAATGTAAAAACAATTCAAAATAAATTCAATAATGGGATTATAAAGGCATTTAAATCGAGTAATAAGGCTTTTCTAGGCATGAGTGACTATAAATGAACTTTTCTTGACAATGGATGGCTTTTGCTCCACGTTTCCCGAGGCAAACAATCAATTACAATCTGTTTTAATCAAAAAATGTAAAAACAATTCAAAATAAATTCAATAATGGGATTATAAAGGCATTTAAACCGAGTTATAAGGCTTTTCTAGGCATGAGTGACTATAAATGAACTTTTCTTGACAATGGATGGCTTTTGCTCCACGTTTCCCAAGGCAAACAATCAAATACAATCTGTTTTAATGAAAAAATGTAAAAACAATTCAAAATAAATTCGATAATGGGATTATAAAAGCATTTAAACCGAGTAAGAAGGCTTTTCTAGGCATGAGTGACTATAAATGAACTTTTCTTGACAATGGATGGCTTTCCCTCCATGTTTCCCGAGGCAAACAATCAAATACAATCTGTTTTAATCAAAAAATGTCAAAAAAGTTCAAAATAAATTCAATAATGGGATTATAAAGGCATTTAAACCGAGTAATAAGGCTTTTCTAGGCATGAGTGTATATAAATGATGTTTTCTTGACAATGGATGGCTTTCGTTCCATGTTTCCCGAGATAAACAATGTATTAGAATCTTTTTTAATCAAAAAATGTAAAAAAAATTCAAATTAAATTCAATAATGGGATTATAAAGGCATTTAAATCGAGTAATAAGGCTTTTCTAGGCATGAGTGACTATAAATGAACTTTTCTTGACAATGGATGGCTTTTGCTCCACGTTTCCCGAGGCAAACAATCTATTACAATATGTTTTAATAAAAAAATGTAAAAATAATTCAAAATAAATTCAATAATGGGATTATAAGGGCATTTAAACCGAGTAATAAGGCTTTTCTCGGCATGAGTGACTATAAATGATCTTTTCTTGACAATGGATGGCTTTCGTTCCATGTTTCCCAAGATAAACAATCTATTACAACCTGTTTTAATCAAAAAATGTAAAAAAAATTCAAAATAAATTCAATAATGGGATTGTAAAGGCATTTAAACCGAGTAATAAGGCTTTTCTAGGCATGAGTGACTATAAATGAACTTTTCTTGACAATGGATGGATTTTGCTCCACGTTTACCGAGGCAAACAATCAATTACAATATGTTTTAATCAAAAAATGTAAAAACAATTCAAAATAAATTCAATAATGCGATTATAAAGGCATTTAGATTGAGTAATAAGGCTTTTCTAGGCATGAGTGACTATAAATGAACTTTTCTTGACAATGGATGGCTTTTGCTCCACGTTTCCCGAGGCAAACAATCAATTACAATCTGTTTTAATCAAAATATGTAAAAACAATTCAAAGTAAATTCAATAATGGGATTATAAAGGCATTTAAACCGAGTAATAAGGCTTCTGTAGGCATGAGTGACTATAAATGATCTTTTCTTGACAATGGATGGCTTTCGTTCCATGTTTCCCGAGATAAACAATCTATTACAACCTGTTTTAATCAAAAAATGTAAAAAAAAATCAAAATAAATTCAATAATGGGATTATAAAAGCATTTAAATCGAGTAATAAGGCTTTTCTAGGCATGAGTGACTATAAATGGTCTTTCTTGACAATGGATGGCTTTCGTTCCATGTTTCCCGAGATAAACTGTCACGATCCGGAACTCCCCATCGAGCCCGTGACAACCGCCGCGAAGCCTCGACAAACATTCTTCACCCCGAATGTTGATCGAAACCTCGCAAGGCTCTCGTATCAGCTTTCGCACTTCCCCGGTGAGTAATAGTTATCAAATAATCAAAATACGAAGGATTACAAATCATTTCCAAATCATAACATAACATATTGTTTTTTTTTTTTTTTTTTGCTCATAGGGGCATTTTCGTCATTTTTATCGAAAGCCTCGAAACTTGCTAAAAATGTAGTAGCTAAGTCGAAAATATATATTTAATGATTTAAAAAAAATTAAGTATCTAAAACGTTCATTTGAAAGCAAATTGTTGACAACTAGTACTATTCAAAAATAATAAATAAAATATTATATTTTCTCATAAAATAAATTTTTATAGAAATATTCGTAAATAATTTTTCGCACATGAAAGTAAAGTAAAAATTGTATGAATAGAAATACAGATAACCAAAATATAAGTTTTGATCTGCAATGACACGTGGGCTCCAATTGACCAAGAGGATGTAAGACTGTGAACTCTTACTTTCTATAATGTAGTTCCGAGCTTAGTTCTCGTCCTACTCGACTATCTACAAACTGTCCTGAGCCTGAAAAATGTATAGGAAGAAGGGGTGAGATTTTATAATCCCAATGAGTAAACAGATACCATCTAAAGTATCTAAAGTCGAGTAAATGGAGACAATTAAAATAAGTCATCATACCGTAATTTCATTACCTTTCAGTTCATTTCAACCAAATAAAATCAATCCATATAAATCGAGTAATCAACTTGGCTTATGAATTTCTTAAAACTTTGGCTCGTGCCAAAACTCATACTCGGTGATACCTTGCGCAGGGCATCTAACCGAGTCCGCCAAGGCTATTAAAATTTTGTATACACTTAAAATATATTTTAGTTTGAGAAAAATACAGCCGTTCCTTGGCGTTGGCTGAGTTCCCCTTCACGTGGTGGTTTGGCGTGAAGTGAACCCTAAGCTTTACCCCAGGAGATACCCTACGCGCCTCTCCGTTCGAGGTAATAATATAATGGAGTTTACCGTGCCCCTCTAATAGGCTGGTCCACGGAACCCCCTCTGCAGTAAATAATTAATATATACTCCACCAATTTAATAAAATTCATTCTAGCATGACATGGCAATTTATCGCAATCTAGCCTCTCAAGGCTGAATACACAATACAAATAATTCTGACACCAAAATCAATTTAGCCATTCATGCTCATATATTGTCATAAGCCATTCAATTTAAAACCATAAATTTACCACACAAGCAGACAGTCTCCAATTACTCTATTTTCAAAAGCAGTATTCGATTTTTCAGCAAATTTATAAAATTATTTTATAAAATCACAATTTCTCCTAAAACATAGCAATTTACCATTTAAACCCATTTTCCATAAAATCACACAGTTGTATAAAACTACTATAGATAATTAAGACGATAATAAGTTTACTCACTATGTCTAGAATGCAGACTTTCGAAGCACTCTGTCTACTGGTCCTCGGATGCAATTTCCTTGCCTTTACTGGAGGACTCACCACCTTGACACAGTACAAAATCGAGAATTTCACTAAGTTGGTACTAAATCAAAATTAAACTAATTTGGACTACCAATGCATGATAGGGAATGCAAAAATGCACTGGTAACTATCTAAATCCGGTATTAGCCTAATTCGTCTTATCACCCGATTAAATTCCTAACGGGTTCGTTTAAACTCCAATTTAATTCTTTTCAGTTTCTATACCTCAATTGCACCCAAATTAACTTAATGTCCCTCAGTGTGATGCAAATTATCAGTCCCAACAGCAAATTATGAAAATACCCCTAGTGGGTAAAAATTCGTATTTTTGCTCCGAAAATTCCCATTATTTTTCTAGGCTCATAATTCATTATTCCTTAACCAATTCTCCTAGAATAAAATCAAACTCATCCTCACTCACTACATGGTAAATTCAGCCATTAATGGTTGGAGGAGAAAATAAATTATTTTCTTGTTGTTTTGTTTCTAAATATGCTAAACTAACTAAAAACACTAACATAAATTAAAATCAAATAAATCCAACAACTTTCTCTCTCCTAACCCATTTTTTCAGAATTGAATTCATCATGAAAACATGTAATTTAATCATGGAAAATAAAGAGAAATGCTTGGGAATAAGAAAACTCAAGCTTAATAGAAAAAATCTCACCTTTTTCACTTAATTTCCTTGAAAATTCACACTTTTTCTTTGATTTTCTCTCTCTAGGGTTTTGTTTTCTCCTTTCTCTCTCTTGTTTCTTGCTTGGCCGAATGTTGAAGAAGAAGAATGGGTGGGCTGATTTTTTTTTATGCCTTTTTATTGTTTAATGAAATAATATTATTTTATTCATATTTTAAATATTTTATTAATTAATTTTTTTTTCTAGCCATCCACTTGTCCTATTTTTTTCACCATGCATTCCCTTTGACTTATCCAAGTCTTAAGTGAAATTTCCAGATTTTTCCAAAGTTTTGGTGGAGCAAATTTTTCAAAATTACACTTTTGCCCCCGAACTTTTCAAAAATTACATTTTTACCCCAAAAATTGAAAATTTTCCATAATGCATAATTTTCACTCCTCATACTCATTTCACACTCCAAATAATTAAATTTGATCAAAATCCTTTCAAAAAATTAAATTTTCGATTTCGAATGGTAAAATTACCATTTTACCCTTTTTTCTCCAAATTATACCGAAATTAAAATTTTTCACTTCTAAACCTCAAATCTTACTCCAATAAGTCAAATGGGGTCAAAAATCTTTTCTAAAAATTTCCATTTTGTCCCCAGGTGGCAAATGACCATTTTACCCTTGGATAGCGAAAATTCCAATTTGACTCCAAATTGATCCTCAAACTCCGAATCACCATATTAACCCATTCTGGGACTTTAAAATTCTTAATTTCATTGCAAATTCTCGATTTGATCTAGTTCGAGGCTTAAATCAACTTTATTGTACCTCTAGGTACAATACCGACTTTTGTAAATTTTTCAAGACTCTCTTAGCATGTAAACATGCTATCCACCACATGTATGTCATCACAAATATTTCTATAGAGTCGGGCTTGTCATCTTCTCCCCCACTTGGATCAACCATATGATCCTCCTTCTTGATTAACTTCGACATCCGGCTAAATATTAATTTTTTAATATTATTTTATTAATAAAATATTATTTTATTCTAAAAATTTTATCCTGTCTCCTTGGTACCAAAAATACCTTATTATGCCTCACTTGACTTCCAAATCGCCTTTTATCTCACAAATTCTCCTCCGATAAAATTATTATTATTTTATTATTATTTTCTCACTTGCGAAACATTTTATCCTAAACTACTCCTTTCGTCTTTTATCACTTCTAAACATTTTAATTGACCTCAATTTGCATTTGATCAACTTTATTTATCACCATATCAAAGTATGGGGTATTTCATAAACAATCTATTACAATCTGTTTTAATCAAAAAATGTAAAAAAAATTCAAAATAAATTCAATAATGGGATTGTAAAGGCATTTAAACCGAGTAATAAGGCTTCTCTAGGCATGAGTGACTATAAATGACCTTTTCTTGACAATGGATGGCATTTGCTCCATGTTTCCCAAGGCAAACAATCAATTACAATCTGTTTTAGTTAAAAAATGTAAAAACAATTCAAAATAAATTCAATAATGGGATTATAAAGGCATTTAAACCGAGTAATAAGGCTTTTCTAGGCATGAGTGACTATAAATGAACTTTTCTTGACAATGGATGGCTTTTGCTCCACGTTTCCCGAGGCAAACAATCAATTACAATCTGTTTTAATCAAAAAATATAAAAACAATTCAAAATAAATTCAATAATGGGATTATAAAGGCATTTAAACCGAGTAATAAGGCTTTTCTAGGCATGAGTGACTATGAATGAACTTTTCTTGACAATGGATGGCTTTTGCTCCACGTTTCCCGAGGCAAACAATCAATTACAATATGTTTTAATCAAAAAATGTAAAAACAATTCAAAATAAATTCAATAATGGGATTATAAAGGCATTTAAATCGAGTAATAAGGCTTATCTAGGCATGAGTGACTATAAATGAACTTTTCTTGACAATGGATGGCTTTTGCTCCACGTTTCCCGAGGCAAACAATCAATTACAATCTGTTTTAATAAAAAAATGTAAAAACAATTCAAAATAAATTCAATAATGGGATTATAAAGGCATTTAAACCGAGTTATAAGGCTTTTCTAGGCATGAGTGACTATAAATGAACTTTTCTTGACAATGGATGGCTTTTGCTCCACGTTTCCCGAGGCAAACAATCAAATACAATCTGTTTTAATCAAAAAATGTAAAAACAATTCAAAATAAATTCAATAATGGGATTATAAAGGCATTTAAACCGAGTTATAAGGCTTTTCTAGGCATGAGTGACTATAAATGAACTTTTCTTGACAATGGATTGCTTTTGCTCCACGTTTCCCGAGGCAAACAATCAAATACAATCTGTTTTAATCAAAAAATGTAAAAACAATTCAAAATAAATTCGATAATGGGATTATAAAAGCATTTAAACCGACTAATAAGGCTTTTCTAGGCATGAGTGACTAAAAATGAACTTTTCTTGACAATGGATGGCTTTCGCTCCATGTTTCCCGAGGCAAACAATCAAATACAATCTGTTTTAATCAAAAAATGTCAAAAAAGTTCAAAATAAATTCAATAATGGGATTGTAAAGGCATTTAAACCGAGTAATAAGGCTTTTCTAGGCATGAGTGTACATGAATGATGTTTTCTTGACAATGGATGGCTTTCGTTCCATGTTTCCCGAGATAAACAATGTATTAGAATCTGTTTTAATCAAAAAATGTAAAAAAAATTCAAAATAAATTCAATAATGGGATTATAAAGGCATTTAAATCGAGTAATAAGGCTTTTCTAGGCATGAGTGACTATAAATGAACTTTTCTTGACAATGGATGGCTTTTGCTCCACGTTTCCCGAGGCAAACAATCAATTACAATATGTTTTAATAAAAAAATGTAAAAATAATTCAAAATAAATTCAATAATGGGATTATAAGGGCATTTAAACCGAGTAATAAGGCTTTTCTAGGCATGAGTGACTATAAATGATCTTTTCTTGACAATGGATGGCTTTCGTTCCATGTTTCCCGAGATAAACAATCTATTACAACCTGTTTTAATCAAAAAATGTAAAAAAAATTCAAAATAAATTCAATAATGGGATTGTAAAGGCATTTAAACCGAGTAATAAGGATTTTCTAGGCATGAGTGACTATAAATGAACTTTTCTTGACAATGGATGGCTTTTGCTCCACGTTTCCCGAGGCAAACAATCAATTACAATATGTTTTAATCAAAAAATGTAAAAACAATTCAAAATAAATTCAATAATGGGATTATAAAGGCATTTAAATCGAGTAATAAGGCTTTTCTAGGCATGAGTGACTATAAATGATCTTTTCTTGACAATGGATGGCTTTCGTTCCATGTTTCCCGAGATAAACAATCTATTACAATCTGTTTTAATCAAAAACTGTAAAAAAAAATCAAAATAAATTCAATAATGGGATTATAAAGGCATTTAAACCGAGTAATAAGGCTTTTCTAGGCATGAGTGACTATAAATGAACTTTTCTTGACAATGGATGGCTTTTGCTCCACGTTTCCCGAGGCAAACAATCAATTACAATATGTTTTAATCAAAAAATGTAAAAACAATTCAAAATAAATTCAATAATGGGATTATAAAGGCATTTAAATCGAGTAATAAGGCTTTTCTAGGCATGAGTGACTATAAATGAACTTTTCTTGACAATGGATGGCTTTTGCTCCACGTTTCCCGAGGCAAACAATCAATTACAATCTGTTTTAATCAAAAAATGTAAAAACAATTCAAAATAAATTCAATAATGGGATTATAAAGGCATTTAAACCGAGTTATAAGGCTTTTCTAGGCATGAGTGACTATAAATGAACTTTTCTTGACAATGGATTGCTTTTGCTCCACGTTTCCCGAGGCAAACAATCAAATACAATCTGTTTTAATCAAAAAATGTAAAAACAATTCAAAATAAATTCGATAATGGGATTATAAAAGCATTTAAACCGACTAATAAGGCTTTTCTAGGCATGAGTGACTAAAAATGAACTTTTCTTGACAATGGATGGCTTTCGCTCCATGTTTCCCGAGGCAAACAATCAAATACAATCTGTTTTAATCAAAAAATGTCAAAAAAGTTCAAAATAAATTCAATAATGGGATTGTAAAGGCATTTAAACCGAGTAATAAGGCTTTTCTAGGCATGAGTGTACATGAATGATGTTTTCTTGACAATGGATGGCTTTCGTTCCATGTTTCCCGAGATAAACAATGTATTAGAATCTGTTTTAATCAAAAAATGTAAAAAAAATTCAAAATAAATTCAATAATGGGATTATAAAGGCATTTAAATCGAGTAATAAGGCTTTTCTAGGCATGAGTGACTATAAATGAACTTTTCTTGACAATGGATGGCTTTTGCTCCACGTTTCCCGAGGCAAACAATCAATTACAATATGTTTTAATAAAAAAATGTAAAAATAATTCAAAATAAATTCAATAATGGGATTATAAGGGCATTTAAACCGAGTAATAAGGCTTTTCTAGGCATGAGTGACTATAAATGATCTTTTCTTGACAATGGATGGCTTTCGTTCCATGTTTCCCGAGATAAACAATCTATTACAACCTGTTTTAATCAAAAAATGTAAAAAAAATTCAAAATAAATTCAATAATGGGATTGTAAAGGCATTTAAACCGAGTAATAAGGCTTTTCTAGGCATGAGTGACTATAAATGAACTTTTCTTGACAATGGATGGCTTTTGCTCCACGTTTCCCGAGGCAAACAATCAATTACAATATGTTTTAATCAAAAAATGTAAAAACAATTCAAAATAAATTCAATAATGGGATTATAAAGGCATTTAAATCGAGTAATAAGGCTTTTCTAGGCATGAGTGACTATAAATGATCTTTTCTTGACAATGGATGGCTTTCGTTCCATGTTTCCCGAGATAAACAATCTATTACAATCTGTTTTAATCAAAAACTGTAAAAAAAAATCAAAATAAATTCAATAATGGGATTATAAAGGCATTTAAACCGAGTAATAAGGCTTTTCTAGGCATGAGTGACTATAAATGAACTTTTCTTGACAATGGATGGCTTTTGCTCCACGTTTCCCGAGGCAAACAATCAATTACAATATGTTTTAATCAAAAAATGTAAAAACAATTCAAAATAAATTCAATAATGGGATTATAAAGGCATTTAAATCGAGTAATAAGGCTTTTCTAGGCATGAGTGACTATAAATGAACTTTTCTTGACAATGGATGGCTTTTGCTCCACGTTTCCCGAGGCAAACAATCAATTACAATCTGTTTTAATAAAAAAATGTAAAAACAATTCAAAATAAATTCAATAATGGGATTATAAAGGCATTTAAACCGAGTTATAAGGCTTTTCTAGGCATGAGTGACTATAAATGAACTTTTCTTGACAATGGATGGCTTTTGCTCCACGTTTCCCGAGGCAAACAATCAAATACAATCTGTTTTAATCAAAAAATGTAAAAACAATTCAAAATAAATTCAATAATGGGATTATAAAGGCATTTAAACCGAGTTATAAGGCTTTTCTAGGCATGAGTGACTATAAATGAACTTTTCTTGACAATGGATTGCTTTTGCTCCACGTTTCCCGAGGCAAACAATCAAATACAATCTGTTTTAATCAAAAAATGTAAAAACAATTCAAAATAAATTCGATAATGGGATTATAAAAGCATTTAAACCGACTAATAAGGCTTTTCTAGGCATGAGTGACTAAAAATGAACTTTTCTTGACAATGGATGGCTTTCGCTCCATGTTTCCCGAGGCAAACAATCAAATACAATCTGTTTTAATCAAAAAATGTCAAAAAAGTTCAAAATAAATTCAATAATGGGATTGTAAAGGCATTTAAACCGAGTAATAAGGCTTTTCTAGGCATGAGTGTACATGAATGATGTTTTCTTGACAATGGATGGCTTTCGTTCCATGTTTCCCGAGATAAACAATGTATTAGAATCTGTTTTAATCAAAAAATGTAAAAAAAATTCAAAATAAATTCAATAATGGGATTATAAAGGCATTTAAATCGAGTAATAAGGCTTTTCTAGGCATGAGTGACTATAAATGAACTTTTCTTGACAATGGATGGCTTTTGCTCCACGTTTCCCGAGGCAAACAATCAATTACAATATGTTTTAATAAAAAAATGTAAAAATAATTCAAAATAAATTCAATAATGGGATTATAAGGGCATTTAAACCGAGTAATAAGGCTTTTCTAGGCATGAGTGACTATAAATGATCTTTTCTTGACAATGGATGGCTTTCGTTCCATGTTTCCCGAGATAAACAATCTATTACAACCTGTTTTAATCAAAAAATGTAAAAAAAATTCAAAATAAATTCAATAATGGGATTGTAAAGGCATTTAAACCGAGTAATAAGGATTTTCTAGGCATGAGTGACTATAAATGAACTTTTCTTGACAATGGATGGCTTTTGCTCCACGTTTCCCGAGGCAAACAATCAATTACAATATGTTTTAATCAAAAAATGTAAAAACAATTCAAAATAAATTCAATAATGGGATTATAAAGGCATTTAAATCGAGTAATAAGGCTTTTCTAGGCATGAGTGACTATAAATGATCTTTTCTTGACAATGGATGGCTTTCGTTCCATGTTTCCCGAGATAAACAATCTATTACAATCTGTTTTAATCAAAAACTGTAAAAAAAAATCAAAATAAATTCAATAATGGGATTATAAAGGCATTTAAACCGAGTAATAAGGCTTTTCTAGGCATGAGTGACTATAAATGAACTTTTCTTGACAATGGATGGCTTTTGCTCCACGTTTCCCGAGGCAAACAATCAATTACAATATGTTTTAATCAAAAAATGTAAAAACAATTCAAAATAAATTCAATAATGGGATTATAAAGGCATTTAAATCGAGTAATAAGGCTTTTCTAGGCATGAGTGACTATAAATGAACTTTTCTTGACAATGGATGGCTTTTGCTCCACGTTTCCCGAGGCAAACAATCAATTACAATCTGTTTTAATCAAAAAATGTAAAAACAATTCAAAATAAATTCAATAATGGGATTATAAAGGCATTTAAACCGAGTTATAAGGCTTTTCTAGGCATGAGTGACTATAAATGAACTTTTCTTGACAATGGATTGCTTTTGCTCCACGTTTCCCGAGGCAAACAATCAAATACAATCTGTTTTAATCAAAAAATGTAAAAACAATTCAAAATAAATTCGATAATGGGATTATAAAAGCATTTAAACCGACTAATAAGGCTTTTCTAGGCATGAGTGACTAAAAATGAACTTTTCTTGACAATGGATGGCTTTCGCTCCATGTTTCCCGAGGCAAACAATCAAATACAATCTGTTTTAATCAAAAAATGTCAAAAAAGTTCAAAATAAATTCAATAATGGGATTGTAAAGGCATTTAAACCGAGTAATAAGGCTTTTCTAGGCATGAGTGTACATGAATGATGTTTTCTTGACAATGGATGGCTTTCGTTCCATGTTTCCCGAGATAAACAATGTATTAGAATCTGTTTTAATCAAAAAATGTAAAAAAAATTCAAAATAAATTCAATAATGGGATTATAAAGGCATTTAAATCGAGTAATAAGGCTTTTCTAGGCATGAGTGACTATAAATGAACTTTTCTTGACAATGGATGGCTTTTGCTCCACGTTTCCCGAGGCAAACAATCAATTACAATATGTTTTAATAAAAAAATGTAAAAATAATTCAAAATAAATTCAATAATGGGATTATAAGGGCATTTAAACCGAGTAATAAGGCTTTTCTAGGCATGAGTGACTATAAATGATCTTTTCTTGACAATGGATGGCTTTCGTTCCATGTTTCCCGAGATAAACAATCTATTACAACCTGTTTTAATCAAAAAATGTAAAAAAAATTCAAAATAAATTCAATAATGGGATTGTAAAGGCATTTAAACCGAGTAATAAGGCTTTTCTAGGCATGAGTGACTATAAATGAACTTTTCTTGACAATGGATGGCTTTTGCTCCACGTTTCCCGAGGCAAACAATCAATTACAATATGTTTTAATCAAAAAATGTAAAAACAATTCAAAATAAATTCAATAATGGGATTATAAAGGCATTTAAATCGAGTAATAAGGCTTTTCTAGGCATGAGTGACTATAAATGATCTTTTCTTGACAATGGATGGCTTTCGTTCCATGTTTCCCGAGATAAACAATCTATTACAATCTGTTTTAATCAAAAACTGTAAAAAAAAATCAAAATAAATTCAATAATGGGATTATAAAGGCATTTAAACCGAGTAATAAGGCTTTTCTAGGCATGAGTGACTATAAATGAACTTTTCTTGACAATGGATGGCTTTTGCTCCACGTTTCCCGAGGCAAACAATCAATTACAATATGTTTTAATCAAAAAATGTAAAAACAATTCAAAATAAATTCAATAATGGGATTATAAAGGCATTTAAATCGAGTAATAAGGCTTTTCTAGGCATGAGTGACTATAAATGAACTTTTCTTGACAATGGATGGCTTTTGCTCCACGTTTCCCGAGGCAAACAATCAATTACAATCTGTTTTAATCAAAAAATGTAAAAACAATTCAAAATGAATTCAATAATGGGATTATAAAGGCATTTAAACCGAGTTATAAGGCTTTTCTAGGCATGAGTGACTATAAATGAACTTTTCTTGACAATGGATGGCTTTTGCTCCACGTTTCCCCAGGCAAACAATCAAATACAATCTGTTTTAATGAAAAAATGTAAAAACAATTCAAAATAAATTCGATAATGGGATTATAAAAGCATTTAAACCGAGTAATAAGGCTTTTCTAGGCATGAGTGACTATAAATGAACTTTTCTTGACAATGGATTGCTTTTGCTCCACGTTTCCCGAGGCAAACAATCAAATACAATCTGTTTTAATCAAAAAATGTAAAAACAATTCAAAATAAATTCGATAATGGGATTATAAAAGCATTTAAACCGACTAATAAGGCTTTTCTAGGCATGAGTGACTAAAAATGAACTTTTCTTGACAATGGATGGCTTTCGCTCCATGTTTCCCGAGGCAAACAATCAAATACAATCTGTTTTAATCAAAAAATGTCAAAAAAGTTCAAAATAAATTCAATAATGGGATTGTAAAGGCATTTAAACCGAGTAATAAGGCTTTTCTAGGCATGAGTGTACATGAATGATGTTTTCTTGACAATGGATGGCTTTCGTTCCATGTTTCCCGAGATAAACAATGTATTAGAATCTGTTTTAATCAAAAAATGTAAAAAAAATTCAAAATAAATTCAATAATGGGATTATAAAGGCATTTAAATCGAGTAATAAGGCTTTTCTAGGCATGAGTGACTATAAATGAACTTTTCTTGACAATGGATGGCTTTTGCTCCACGTTTCCCGAGGCAAACAATCAATTACAATATGTTTTAATAAAAAAATGTAAAAATAATTCAAAATAAATTCAATAATGGGATTATAAGGGCATTTAAACCGAGTAATAAGGCTTTTCTAGGCATGAGTGACTATAAATGATCTTTTCTTGACAATGGATGGCTTTCGTTCCATGTTTCCCGAGATAAACAATCTATTACAACCTGTTTTAATCAAAAAATGTAAAAAAAATTCAAAATAAATTCAATAATGGGATTGTAAAGGCATTTAAACCGAGTAATAAGGATTTTCTAGGCATGAGTGACTATAAATGAACTTTTCTTGACAATGGATGGCTTTTGCTCCACGTTTCCCGAGGCAAACAATCAATTACAATATGTTTTAATCAAAAAATGTAAAAACAATTCAAAATAAATTCAATAATGGGATTATAAAGGCATTTAAATCGAGTAATAAGGCTTTTCTAGGCATGAGTGACTATAAATGATCTTTTCTTGACAATGGATGGCTTTCGTTCCATGTTTCCCGAGATAAACAATCTATTACAATCTGTTTTAATCAAAAACTGTAAAAAAAAATCAAAATAAATTCAATAATGGGATTATAAAGGCATTTAAACCGAGTAATAAGGCTTTTCTAGGCATGAGTGACTATAAATGAACTTTTCTTGACAATGGATGGCTTTTGCTCCACGTTTCCCGAGGCAAACAATCAATTACAATATGTTTTAATCAAAAAATGTAAAAACAATTCAAAATAAATTCAATAATGGGATTATAAAGGCATTTAAATCGAGTAATAAGGCTTTTCTAGGCATGAGTGACTATAAATGAACTTTTCTTGACAATGGATGGCTTTTGCTCCACGTTTCCCGAGGCAAACAATCAATTACAATCTGTTTTAATCAAAAAATGTAAAAACAATTCAAAATAAATTCAATAATGGGATTATAAAGGCATTTAAACCGAGTTATAAGGCTTTTCTAGGCATGAGTGACTATAAATGAACTTTTCTTGACAATGGATTGCTTTTGCTCCACGTTTCCCGAGGCAAACAATCAAATACAATCTGTTTTAATCAAAAAATGTAAAAACAATTCAAAATAAATTCGATAATGGGATTATAAAAGCATTTAAACCGACTAATAAGGCTTTTCTAGGCATGAGTGACTAAAAATGAACTTTTCTTGACAATGGATGGCTTTCGCTCCATGTTTCCCGAGGCAAACAATCAAATACAATCTGTTTTAATCAAAAAATGTCAAAAAAGTTCAAAATAAATTCAATAATGGGATTGTAAAGGCATTTAAACCGAGTAATAAGGCTTTTCTAGGCATGAGTGTACATGAATGATGTTTTCTTGACAATGGATGGCTTTCGTTCCATGTTTCCCGAGATAAACAATGTATTAGAATCTGTTTTAATCAAAAAATGTAAAAAAAATTCAAAATAAATTCAATAATGGGATTATAAAGGCATTTAAATCGAGTAATAAGGCTTTTCTAGGCATGAGTGACTATAAATGAACTTTTCTTGACAATGGATGGCTTTTGCTCCACGTTTCCCGAGGCAAACAATCAATTACAATATGTTTTAATAAAAAAATGTAAAAATAATTCAAAATAAATTCAATAATGGGATTATAAGGGCATTTAAACCGAGTAATAAGGCTTTTCTAGGCATGAGTGACTATAAATGATCTTTTCTTGACAATGGATGGCTTTCGTTCCATGTTTCCCGAGATAAACAATCTATTACAACCTGTTTTAATCAAAAAATGTAAAAAAAATTCAAAATAAATTCAATAATGGGATTGTAAAGGCATTTAAACCGAGTAATAAGGCTTTTCTAGGCATGAGTGACTATAAATGAACTTTTCTTGACAATGGATGGCTTTTGCTCCACGTTTCCCGAGGCAAACAATCAATTACAATATGTTTTAATCAAAAAATGTAAAAACAATTCAAAATAAATTCAATAATGGGATTATAAAGGCATTTAAATCGAGTAATAAGGCTTTTCTAGGCATGAGTGACTATAAATGATCTTTTCTTGACAATGGATGGCTTTCGTTCCATGTTTCCCGAGATAAACAATCTATTACAATCTGTTTTAATCAAAAACTGTAAAAAAAAATCAAAATAAATTCAATAATGGGATTATAAAGGCATTTAAACCGAGTAATAAGGCTTTTCTAGGCATGAGTGACTATAAATGAACTTTTCTTGACAATGGATGGCTTTTGCTCCACGTTTCCCGAGGCAAACAATCAATTACAATATGTTTTAATCAAAAAATGTAAAAACAATTCAAAATAAATTCAATAATGGGATTATAAAGGCATTTAAATCGAGTAATAAGGCTTTTCTAGGCATGAGTGACTATAAATGAACTTTTCTTGACAATGGATGGCTTTTGCTCCACGTTTCCCGAGGCAAACAATCAATTACAATCTGTTTTAATCAAAAAATGTAAAAACAATTCAAAATGAATTCAATAATGGGATTATAAAGGCATTTAAACCGAGTTATAAGGCTTTTCTAGGCATGAGTGACTATAAATGAACTTTTCTTGACAATGGATGGCTTTTGCTCCACGTTTCCCCAGGCAAACAATCAAATACAATCTGTTTTAATGAAAAAATGTAAAAACAATTCAAAATAAATTCGATAATGGGATTATAAAAGCATTTAAACCGAGTAATAAGGCTTTTCTAGGCATGAGTGACTATAAATGAACTTTTCTTGACAATGGATGGCTTTCGCTCCATGTTTCCCGAGGCAAACAATCAAATACAATCTGTTTTAATCAAAAAATGTCAAAAAAGTTCAAAATAAATTCAATAATGGGATTATAAAGGCATTTAAACCGAGTAATAAGGCTTTTCTAGGCATGAGTGACTATAAATGAACTTTTCTTGACAATGGATGGCTTTTGCTCCACGTTTCCCGAGGCAAACAATCAATTACAATATGTTTTAATCAAAAAATGTAAAAACAATTCAAAATAAATTCAATAATGGGATTATAAAGGCATTTAAATCGAGTAATAAGGCTTTTCTAGGCATGAGTGACTATAAATGAACTTTTCTTGACAATGGATGGCTTTTGCTCCACGTTTCCCGAGGCAAACAATCAATTACAATCTGTTTTAATAAAAAAATGTAAAAATAATTCAAAATAAATTCAATAATGGGATTATAAAGGCATTTAAACCGAGTAATAAGGCTTTTCTAGGCATGAGTGACTATAAATGATGTTTTCTTGACAATGGATGGCTTTCGTTCCATGTTTCCCGAGATAAACAATCAATTACAATCTGTTTTAATCAAAAAATGTAAAAACAATTCAAAATAAATTCAATAATGGGATTATAAAGGCATTTAAACCGAGTTATAAGGCTTTTCTAGGCATGAGTGACTATAAATGAACTTTTCTTGACAATGGATGGCTTTTGCTCCACGTTTCCCTAGGCAAACAATCAAATACAATCTGTTTTAATGAAAAAATGTAAAAACAATTCAAAATAAATTCGATAATGGCATTATAAAAGCATTTAAACCGAGTAATAAGGCTTTTCTAGGCATGAGTGACTATAAATGAACTTTTCTTGACAATGGATGGCTTTCGCTCCATGTTTCCCGAGGCAAACAATCAAATACAATCTGTTTTAATCAAAAAATGTCAAAAAAGTTCAAAATAAATTCAATAATGGGATTATAAAGGCATTTAAACCGAGTAATAAGGCTTTTCTAGGCATGAGTGACTATAAATGAACTTTTCTTGACAATGGATTGCTTTTGCTCCACGTTTCCCGAGGCAAACAATCAAATACAATCTGTTTTAATCAAAAAATGTAAAAACAATTCAAAAAAAATTCGATAATGGGATTATAAAAGCATTTAAACCGACTAATAAGGCTTTTCTAGGCATGAGTGACTAAAAATGAACTTTTCTTGACAATGGATGGCTTTCGCTCCATGTTTCCCGAGGCAAACAATCAAATACAATCTGTTTTAATCAAAAAATGTCAAAAAAGTTCAAAATAAATTCAATAATGGGATTGTAAAGGCATTTAAACCGAGTAATAAGGCTTTTCTAGGCATGAGTGTACATGAATGATGTTTTCTTGACAATGGATGGCTTTCGTTCCATGTTTCCCGAGATAAACAATCTATTACAATCTGTTTTAATCAAAAAATGTAAAAAAAATTCAAAATAAATTCAATAATGGGATTGTAAAGGCATTTAAACCGAGTAATAAGGCTTCTCTAGGCATGAGTGACTATAAATGACCTTTTCTTGACAATGGATGGCATTTGCTCCATGTTTCCCAAGGCAAACAATCAATTACAATCTGTTTTAGTTAAAAAATGTAAAAACAATTCAAAATAAATTCAATAATGGGATTATAAAGGCATTTAAACCGAGTAATAAGGCTTTTCTAGGCATGAGTGACTATAAATGAACTTTTCTTGACAATGGATGGCTTTTGCTCCACGTTTCCCGAGGCAAACAATCAATTACAATCTGTTTTAATCAAAAAATATAAAAACAATTCAAAATAAATTCAATAATGGGATTATAAAGGCATTTAAACCGAGTAATAAGGCTTTTCTAGGCATGAGTGACTATGAATGAACTTTTCTTGACAATGGATGGCTTTTGCTCCACGTTTCCCGAGGCAAACAATCAATTACAATATGTTTTAATCAAAAAATGTAAAAACAATTCAAAATAAATTCAATAATGGGATTATAAAGGCATTTAAATCGAGTAATAAGGCTTATCTAGGCATGAGTGACTATAAATGAACTTTTCTTGACAATGGATGGCTTTTGCTCCACGTTTCCCGAGGCAAACAATCAATTACAATCTGTTTTAATAAAAAAATGTAAAAACAATTCAAAATAAATTCAATAATGGGATTATAAAGGCATTTAAACCGAGTTATAAGGCTTTTCTAGGCATGAGTGACTATAAATGAACTTTTCTTGACAATGGATGGCTTTTGCTCCACGTTTCCCGAGGCAAACAATCAAATACAATCTGTTTTAATCAAAAAATGTAAAAACAATTCAAAATAAATTCAATAATGGGATTATAAAGGCATTTAAACCGAGTTATAAGGCTTTTCTAGGCATGAGTGACTATAAATGAACTTTTCTTGACAATGGATTGCTTTTGCTCCACGTTTCCCGAGGCAAACAATCAAATACAATCTGTTTTAATCAAAAAATGTAAAAACAATTCAAAATAAATTCGATAATGGGATTATAAAAGCATTTAAACCGACTAATAAGGCTTTTCTAGGCATGAGTGACTAAAAATGAACTTTTCTTGACAATGGATGGCTTTCGCTCCATGTTTCCCGAGGCAAACAATCAAATACAATCTGTTTTAATCAAAAAATGTCAAAAAAGTTCAAAATAAATTCAATAATGGGATTGTAAAGGCATTTAAACCGAGTAATAAGGCTTTTCTAGGCATGAGTGTACATGAATGATGTTTTCTTGACAATGGATGGCTTTCGTTCCATGTTTCCCGAGATAAACAATGTATTAGAATCTGTTTTAATCAAAAAATGTAAAAAAAATTCAAAATAAATTCAATAATGGGATTATAAAGGCATTTAAATCGAGTAATAAGGCTTTTCTAGGCATGAGTGACTATAAATGAACTTTTCTTGACAATGGATGGCTTTTGCTCCACGTTTCCCGAGGCAAACAATCAATTACAATATGTTTTAATAAAAAAATGTAAAAATAATTCAAAATAAATTCAATAATGGGATTATAAGGGCATTTAAACCGAGTAATAAGGCTTTTCTAGGCATGAGTGACTATAAATGATCTTTTCTTGACAATGGATGGCTTTCGTTCCATGTTTCCCGAGATAAACAATCTATTACAACCTGTTTTAATCAAAAAATGTAAAAAAAATTCAAAATAAATTCAATAATGGGATTGTAAAGGCATTTAAACCGAGTAATAAGGATTTTCTAGGCATGAGTGACTATAAATGAACTTTTCTTGACAATGGATGGCTTTTGCTCCACGTTTCCCGAGGCAAACAATCAATTACAATATGTTTTAATCAAAAAATGTAAAAACAATTCAAAATAAATTCAATAATGGGATTATAAAGGCATTTAAATCGAGTAATAAGGCTTTTCTAGGCATGAGTGACTATAAATGATCTTTTCTTGACAATGGATGGCTTTCGTTCCATGTTTCCCGAGATAAACAATCTATTACAATCTGTTTTAATCAAAAACTGTAAAAAAAAATCAAAATAAATTCAATAATGGGATTATAAAGGCATTTAAACCGAGTAATAAGGCTTTTCTAGGCATGAGTGACTATAAATGAACTTTTCTTGACAATGGATGGCTTTTGCTCCACGTTTCCCGAGGCAAACAATCAATTACAATATGTTTTAATCAAAAAATGTAAAAACAATTCAAAATAAATTCAATAATGGGATTATAAAGGCATTTAAATCGAGTAATAAGGCTTTTCTAGGCATGAGTGACTATAAATGAACTTTTCTTGACAATGGATGGCTTTTGCTTCACGTTTCCCGAGGCAAACAATCAATTACAATCTGTTTTAATCAAAAAATGTAAAAACAATTCAAAATAAATTCAATAATGGGATTATAAAGGCATTTAAACCGAGTTATAAGGCTTTTCTAGGCATGAGTGACTATAAATGAACTTTTCTTGACAATGGATTGCTTTTGCTCCACGTTTCCCCAGGCAAACAATCAAATACAATCTGTTTTAATCAAAAAATGTAAAAACAATTCAAAATAAATTCGATAATGGGATTATAAAAGCATTTAAACCGACTAATAAGGCTTTTCTAGGCATGAGTGACTAAAAATGAACTTTTCTTGACAATGGATGGCTTTCGCTCCATGTTTCCCGAGGCAAACAATCAAATACAATCTGTTTTAATCAAAAAATGTCAAAAAAGTTCAAAATAAATTCAATAATGGGATTGTAAAGGCATTTAAACCGAGTAATAAGGCTTTTCTAGGCATGAGTGTACATGAATGATGTTTTCTTGACAATGGATGGCTTTCGTTCCATGTTTCCCGAGATAAACAATGTATTAGAATCTGTTTTAATCAAAAAATGTAAAAAAAATTCAAAATAAATTCAATAATGGGATTATAAAGGCATTTAAATCGAGTAATAAGGCTTTTCTAGGCATGAGTGACTATAAATGAACTTTTCTTGACAATGGATGGCTTTTGCTCCACGTTTCCCGAGGCAAACAATCAATTACAATATGTTTTAATAAAAAAATGTAAAAATAATTCAAAATAAATTCAATAATGGGATTATAAGGGCATTTAAACCGAGTAATAAGGCTTTTCTAGGCATGAGTGACTATAAATGATCTTTTCTTGACAATGGATGGCTTTCGTTCCATGTTTCCCGAGATAAACAATCTATTACAACCTGTTTTAATCAAAAAATGTAAAAAAAATTCAAAATAAATTCAATAATGGGATTGTAAAGGCATTTAAACCGAGTAATAAGGCTTTTCTAGGCATGAGTGACTATAAATGAACTTTTCTTGACAATGGATGGCTTTTGCTCCACGTTTCCCGAGGCAAACAATCAATTACAATATGTTTTAATCAAAAAATGTAAAAACAATTCAAAATAAATTCAATAATGGGATTATAAAGGCATTTAAATCGAGTAATAAGGCTTTTCTAGGCATGAGTGACTATAAATGATCTTTTCTTGACAATGGATGGCTTTCGTTCCATGTTTCCCGAGATAAACAATCTATTACAATCTGTTTTAATCAAAAACTGTAAAAAAAAATCAAAATAAATTCAATAATGGGATTATAAAGGCATTTAAACCGAGTAATAAGGCTTTTCTAGGCATGAGTGACTATAAATGAACTTTTCTTGACAATGGATGGCTTTTGCTCCACGTTTCCCGAGGCAAACAATCAATTACAATATGTTTTAATCAAAAAATGTAAAAACAATTCAAAATAAATTCAATAATGGGATTATAAAGGCATTTAAATCGAGTAATAAGGCTTTTCTAGGCATGAGTGACTATAAATGAACTTTTCTTGACAATGGATGGCTTTTGCTCCACGTTTCCCGAGGCAAACAATCAATTACAATCTGTTTTAATAAAAAAATGTAAAAATAATTCAAAATAAATTCAATAATGGGATTATAAAGGCATTTAAACCGAGTAATAAGGCTTTTCTAGGCATGAGTGACTATAAATGATGTTTTCTTGACAATGGATGGCTTTCGTTCCATGTTTCCCGAGATAAACAATCAATTACAATCTGTTTTAATCAAAAAATGTAAAAACAATTCAAAATAAATTCAATAATGGGATTATAAAGGCATTTAAACCGAGTTATAAGGCTTTTCTAGGCATGAGTGACTATAAATGAACTTTTCTTGACAATGGATGGCTTTTGCTCCACGTTTCCCCAGGCAAACAATCAAATACAATCTGTTTTAATGAAAAAATGTAAAAACAATTCAAAATAAATTCGATAATGGCATTATAAAAGCATTTAAACCGAGTAATAAGGCTTTTCTAGGCATGAGTGACTATAAATGAACTTTTCTTGACAATGGATGGCTTTCGCTCCATGTTTCCCGAGGCAAACAATCAAATACAATCTGTTTTAATCAAAAAATGTCAAAAAAGTTCAAAATAAATTCAATAATGGGATTATAAAGGCATTTAAACCGAGTAATAAGGCTTTTCTAGGCATGAGTGACTATAAATGAACTTTTCTTGACAATGGATTGCTTTTGCTCCACGTTTCCCGAGGCAAACAATCAAATACAATCTGTTTTAATCAAAAAATGTAAAAACAATTCAAAAAAAATTCGATAATGGGATTATAAAAGCATTTAAACCGACTAATAAGGCTTTTCTAGGCATGAGTGACTAAAAATGAACTTTTCTTGACAATGGATGGCTTTCGCTCCATGTTTCCCGAGGCAAACAATCAAATACAATCTGTTTTAATCAAAAAATGTCAAAAAAGTTCAAAATAAATTCAATAATGGGATTGTAAAGGCATTTAAACCGAGTAATAAGGCTTTTCTAGGCATGAGTGTACATGAATGATGTTTTCTTGACAATGGATGGCTTTCGTTCCATGTTTCCCGAGATAAACAATCTATTACAATCTGTTTTAATCAAAAAATGTAAAAAAAATTCAAAATAAATTCAATAATGGGATTGTAAAGGCATTTAAACCGAGTAATAAGGCTTCTCTAGGCATGAGTGACTATAAATGACCTTTTCTTGACAATGGATGGCATTTGCTCCATGTTTCCCAAGGCAAACAATCAATTACAATCTGTTTTAGTTAAAAAATGTAAAAACAATTCAAAATAAATTCAATAATGGGATTATAAAGGCATTTAAACCGAGTAATAAGGCTTTTCTAGGCATGAGTGACTATAAATGAACTTTTCTTGACAATGGATGGCTTTTGCTCCACGTTTCCCGAGGCAAACAATCAATTACAATCTGTTTTAATCAAAAAATATAAAAACAATTCAAAATAAATTCAATAATGGGATTATAAAGGCATTTAAACCGAGTAATAAGGCTTTTCTAGGCATGAGTGACTATGAATGAACTTTTCTTGACAATGGATGGCTTTTGCTCCACGTTTCCCGAGGCAAACAATCAATTACAATATGTTTTAATCAAAAAATGTAAAAACAATTCAAAATAAATTCAATAATGGGATTATAAAGGCATTTAAATCGAGTAATAAGGCTTATCTAGGCATGAGTGACTATAAATGAACTTTTCTTGACAATGGATGGCTTTTGCTCCACGTTTCCCGAGGCAAACAATCAATTACAATCTGTTTTAATAAAAATATGTAAAAACAATTCAAAATAAATTCAATAATGGGATTATAAAGGCATTTAAACCGAGTTATAAGGCTTTTCTAGGCATGAGTGACTATAAATGAACTTTTCTTGACAATGGATGGCTTTTGCTCCACGTTTCCCGAGGCAAACAATCAAATACAATCTGTTTTAATCAAAAAATGTAAAAACAATTCAAAATAAATTCAATAATGGGATTATAAAGGCATTTAAACCGAGTTATAAGGCTTTTCTAGGCATGAGTGACTATAAATGAACTTTTCTTGACAATGGATTGCTTTTGCTCCACGTTTCCCGAGGCAAACAATCAAATACAATCTGTTTTAATCAAAAAATGTAAAAACAATTCAAAATAAATTCGATAATGGGATTATAAAAGCATTTAAACCGACTAATAAGGCTTTTCTAGGCATGAGTGACTAAAAATGAACTTTTCTTGACAATGGATGGCTTTCGCTCCATGTTTCCCGAGGCAAACAATCAAATACAATCTGTTTTAATCAAAAAATGTCAAAAAAGTTCAAAATAAATTCAATAATGGGATTGTAAAGGCATTTAAACCGAGTAATAAGGCTTTTCTAGGCATGAGTGTACATGAATGATGTTTTCTTGACAATGGATGGCTTTCGTTCCATGTTTCCCGAGATAAACAATGTATTAGAATCTGTTTTAATCAAAAAATGTAAAAAAAATTCAAAATAAATTCAATAATGGGATTATAAAGGCATTTAAATCGAGTAATAAGGCTTTTCTAGGCATGAGTGACTATAAATGAACTTTTCTTGACAATGGATGGCTTTTGCTCCACGTTTCCCGAGGCAAACAATCAATTACAATATGTTTTAATAAAAAAATGTAAAAATAATTCAAAATAAATTCAATAATGGGATTATAAGGGCATTTAAACCGAGTAATAAGGCTTTTCTAGGCATGAGTGACTATAAATGATCTTTTCTTGACAATGGATGGCTTTCGTTCCATGTTTCCCGAGATAAACAATCTATTACAACCTGTTTTAATCAAAAAATGTAAAAAAAATTCAAAATAAATTCAATAATGGGATTGTAAAGGCATTTAAACCGAGTAATAAGGATTTTCTAGGCATGAGTGACTATAAATGAACTTTTCTTGACAATGGATGGCTTTTGCTCCACGTTTCCCGAGGCAAACAATCAATTACAATATGTTTTAATCAAAAAATGTAAAAACAATTCAAAATAAATTCAATAATGGGATTATAAAGGCATTTAAATCGAGTAATAAGGCTTTTCTAGGCATGAGTGACTATAAATGATCTTTTCTTGACAATGGATGGCTTTCGTTCCATGTTTCCCGAGATAAACAATCTATTACAATCTGTTTTAATCAAAAACTGTAAAAAAAAATCAAAATAAATTCAATAATGGGATTATAAAGGCATTTAAACCGAGTAATAAGGCTTTTCTAGGCATGAGTGACTATAAATGAACTTTTCTTGACAATGGATGGCTTTTGCTCCACGTTTCCCGAGGCAAACAATCAATTACAATATGTTTTAATCAAAAAATGTAAAAACAATTCAAAATAAATTCAATAATGGGATTATAAAGGCATTTAAATCGAGTAATAAGGCTTTTCTAGGCATGAGTGACTATAAATGAACTTTTCTTGACAATGGATGGCTTTTGCTTCACGTTTCCCGAGGCAAACAATCAATTACAATCTGTTTTAATCAAAAAATGTAAAAACAATTCAAAATAAATTCAATAATGGGATTATAAAGGCATTTAAACCGAGTTATAAGGCTTTTCTAGGCATGAGTGACTATAAATGAACTTTTCTTGACAATGGATTGCTTTTGCTCCACGTTTCCCCAGGCAAACAATCAAATACAATCTGTTTTAATCAAAAAATGTAAAAACAATTCAAAATAAATTCGATAATGGGATTATAAAAGCATTTAAACCGACTAATAAGGCTTTTCTAGGCATGAGTGACTAAAAATGAACTTTTCTTGACAATGGATGGCTTTCGCTCCATGTTTCCCGAGGCAAACAATCAAATACAATCTGTTTTAATCAAAAAATGTCAAAAAAGTTCAAAATAAATTCAATAATGGGATTGTAAAGGCATTTAAACCGAGTAATAAGGCTTTTCTAGGCATGAGTGTACATGAATGATGTTTTCTTGACAATGGATGGCTTTCGTTCCATGTTTCCCGAGATAAACAATGTATTAGAATCTGTTTTAATCAAAAAATGTAAAAAAAATTCAAAATAAATTCAATAATGGGATTATAAAGGCATTTAAATCGAGTAATAAGGCTTTTCTAGGCATGAGTGACTATAAATGAACTTTTCTTGACAATGGATGGCTTTTGCTCCACGTTTCCCGAGGCAAACAATCAATTACAATATGTTTTAATAAAAAAATGTAAAAATAATTCAAAATAAATTCAATAATGGGATTATAAGGGCATTTAAACCGAGTAATAAGGCTTTTCTAGGCATGAGTGACTATAAATGATCTTTTCTTGACAATGGATGGCTTTCGTTCCATGTTTCCCGAGATAAACAATCTATTACAACCTGTTTTAATCAAAAAATGTAAAAAAAATTCAAAATAAATTCAATAATGGGATTGTAAAGGCATTTAAACCGAGTAATAAGGCTTTTCTAGGCATGAGTGACTATAAATGAACTTTTCTTGACAATGGATGGCTTTTGCTCCACGTTTCCCGAGGCAAACAATCAATTACAATATGTTTTAATCAAAAAATGTAAAAACAATTCAAAATAAATTCAATAATGGGATTATAAAGGCATTTAAATCGAGTAATAAGGCTTTTCTAGGCATGAGTGACTATAAATGATCTTTTCTTGACAATGGATGGCTTTCGTTCCATGTTTCCCGAGATAAACAATCTATTACAATCTGTTTTAATCAAAAACTGTAAAAAAAAATCAAAATAAATTCAATAATGGGATTATAAAGGCATTTAAACCGAGTAATAAGGCTTTTCTAGGCATGAGTGACTATAAATGAACTTTTCTTGACAATGGATGGCTTTTGCTCCACGTTTCCCGAGGCAAACAATCAATTACAATATGTTTTAATCAAAAAATGTAAAAACAATTCAAAATAAATTCAACAATGGGATTATAAAGGCATTTAAATCGAGTAATAAGGCTTTTCTAGGCATGAGTGACTATAAATGAACTTTTCTTGACAATGGATGGCTTTTGCTCCACGTTTCCCGAGGCAAACAATCAATTACAATCTGTTTTAATCAAAAAATGTAAAAATAATTCAAAATAAATTCAATAATGGGATTATAAAGGCATTTAAACCGAGTAATAAGGCTTTTCTAGGCATGAGTGACTATAAATGATGTTTTCTTGACAATGGATGGCTTTCGTTCCATGTTTCCCGAGATAAACAATCAATTACAATCTGTTTTAATCAAAAAATGTAAAAACAATTCAAAATAAATTCAATAATGGGATTATAAAGGCATTTAAACCGAGTTATAAGGCTTTTCTAGGCATGAGTGACTATAAATGAACTTTTCTTGACAATGGATGGCTTTTGCTCCACGTTTCCCCAGGCAAACAATCAAATACAATCTGTTTTAATGAAAAAATGTAAAAACAATTCAAAATAAATTCGATAATGGCATTATAAAAGCATTTAAACCGAGTAATAAGGCTTTTCTAGGCATGAGTGACTATAAATGAACTTTTCTTGACAATGGATGGCTTTCGCTCCATGTTTCCCGAGGCAAACAATCAAATACAATCTGTTTTAATCAAAAAATGTCAAAAAAGTTCAAAATAAATTCAATAATGGGATTATAAAGGCATTTAAACCGAGTAATAAGGCTTTTCTAGGCATGAGTGACTATAAATGAACTTTTCTTGACAATGGATTGCTTTTGCTCCACGTTTCCCGAGGCAAACAATCAAATACAATCTGTTTTAATCAAAAAATGTAAAAACAATTCAAAAAAAATTCGATAATGGGATTATAAAAGCATTTAAACCGACTAATAAGGCTTTTCTAGGCATGAGTGACTAAAAATGAACTTTTCTTGACAATGGATGGCTTTCGCTCCATGTTTCCCGAGGCAAACAATCAAATACAATCTGTTTTAATCAAAAAATGTCAAAAAAGTTCAAAATAAATTCAATAATGGGATTGTAAAGGCATTTAAACCGAGTAATAAGGCTTTTCTAGGCATGAGTGTACATGAATGATGTTTTCTTGACAATGGATGGCTTTCGTTCCATGTTTCCCGAGATAAACAATCTATTACAATCTGTTTTAATCAAAAAATGTAAAAAAAATTCAAAATAAATTCAATAATGGGATTGTAAAGGCATTTAAACCGAGTAATAAGGCTTCTCTAGGCATGAGTGACTATAAATGACCTTTTCTTGACAATGGATGGCATTTGCTCCATGTTTCCCAAGGCAAACAATCAATTACAATCTGTTTTAGTTAAAAAATGTAAAAACAATTCAAAATAAATTCAATAATGGGATTATAAAGGCATTTAAACCGAGTAATAAGGCTTTTCTAGGCATGAGTGACTATAAATGAACTTTTCTTGACAATGGATGGCTTTTGCTCCACGTTTCCCGAGGCAAACAATCAATTACAATCTGTTTTAATCAAAAAATATAAAAACAATTCAAAATAAATTCAATAATGGGATTATAAAGGCATTTAAACCGAGTAATAAGGCTTTTCTAGGCATGAGTGACTATGAATGAACTTTTCTTGACAATGGATGGCTTTTGCTCCACGTTTCCCGAGGCAAACAATCAATTACAATATGTTTTAATCAAAAAATGTAAAAACAATTCAAAATAAATTCAATAATGGGATTATAAAGGCATTTAAATCGAGTAATAAGGCTTATCTAGGCATGAGTGACTATAAATGAACTTTTCTTGACAATGGATGGCTTTTGCTCCACGTTTCCCGAGGCAAACAATCAATTACAATCTGTTTTAATAAAAATATGTAAAAACAATTCAAAATAAATTCAATAATGGGATTATAAAGGCATTTAAACCGAGTTATAAGGCTTTTCTAGGCATGAGTGACTATAAATGAACTTTTCTTGACAATGGATGGCTTTTGCTCCACGTTTCCCGAGGCAAACAATCAAATACAATCTGTTTTAATCAAAAAATGTAAAAACAATTCAAAATAAATTCAATAATGGGATTATAAAGGCATTTAAACCGAGTTATAAGGCTTTTCTAGGCATGAGTGACTATAAATGAACTTTTCTTGACAATGGATTGCTTTTGCTCCATGTTTCCCGAGGCAAACAATCAAATACAATCTGTTTTAATCAAAAAATGTAAAAACAATTCAAAATAAATTCGATAATGGGATTATAAAAGCATTTAAACCGACTAATAAGGCTTTTCTAGGCATGAGTGACTAAAAATGAACTTTTCTTGACAATGGATGGCTTTCGCTCCATGTTTCCCGAGGCAAACAATCAAATACAATCTGTTTTAATCAAAAAATGTCAAAAAAGTTCAAAATAAATTCAATAATGGGATTGTAAAGGCATTTAAACCGAGTAATAAGGCTTTTCTAGGCATGAGTGTACATGAATGATGTTTTCTTGACAATGGATGGCTTTCGTTCCATGTTTCCCGAGATAAACAATGTATTAGAATCTGTTTTAATCAAAAAATGTAAAAAAAATTCAAAATAAATTGAATAATGGGATTATAAAGGCATTTAAATCGAGTAATAAGGCTTTTCTAGGCATGAGTGACTATAAATGAACTTTTCTTGACAATGGATGGCTTTTGCTCCACGTTTCCCGAGGCAAACAATCAATTACAATATGTTTTAATAAAAAAATGTAAAAATAATTCAAAATAAATTCAATAATGGGATTATAAGGGCATTTAAACCGAGTAATAAGGCTTTTCTAGGCATGAGTGACTATAAATGATCTTTTCTTGACAATGGATGGCTTTCGTTCCATGTTTCCCGAGATAAACAATCTATTACAACCTGTTTTAATCAAAAAATGTAAAAAAAATTCAAAATAAATTCAATAATGGGATTGTAAAGGCATTTAAACCGAGTAATAAGGCTTTTCTAGGCATGAGTGACTATAAATGAACTTTTCTTGACAATGGATGGCTTTTGCTCCACGTTTCCCGAGGCAAACAATCAATTACAATATGTTTTAATCAAAAAATGTAAAAACAATTCAAAATAAATTCAATAATGGGATTATAAAGGCATTTAAATCGAGTAATAAGGCTTTTCTAGGCATGAGTGACTATAAATGATCTTTTCTTGACAATGGATGGCTTTCGTTCCATGTTTCCCGAGATAAACAATCTATTACAATCTGTTTTAATCAAAAACTGTAAAAAAAAATCAAAATAAATTCAATAATGGGATTATAAAGGCATTTAAACCGAGTAATAAGGCTTTTCTAGGCATGAGTGACTATAAATGAACTTTTCTTGACAATGGATGGCTTTTGCTCCACATTTCCCGAGGCAAACAATCAATTACAATATGTTTTAATCAAAAAATGTAAAAACAATTCAAAATAAATTCAATAATGGGATTATAAAGGCATTTAAATCGAGTAATAAGGCTTTTCTAGGCATGAGTGACTATAAATGAACTTTTCTTGACAATGGATGGCTTTTGCTCCACGTTTCCCGAGGCAAACAATCAATTACAATCTGTTTTAATCAAAAAATGTAAAAACAATTCAAAATAAATTCAATAATGGGATTATAAAGGCATTTAAACCGAGTTATAAGGCTTTTCTAGGCATGAGTGACTATAAATGAACTTTTCTTGACAATGGATGGCTTTTGCTCCACGTTTCCCCAGGCAAACAATCAAATACAATCTGTTTTAATGAAAAAATGTAAAAACAATTCAAAATAAATTCGATAATGGGATTATAAAAGCATTTAAACCGAGTAATAAGGCTTTTCTAGGCATGAGTGACTATAAATGAACTTTTCTTGACAATGGATGGCTTTTGCTCCACGTTTCCCCAGGCAAACAATCAAATACAATCTGTTTTAATGAAAAAATGTAAAAACAATTCAAAATAAATTCGATAATGGGATTATAAAAGCATTTAAACCGAGTAATAAGGCTTTTCTAGGCATGAGTGACTATAAATGAACTTTTCTTGACAATGGATGGCTTTCGCTCCATGTTTCCCGAGGCAAACAATCAAATACAATCTGTTTTAATCAAAAAATGTCAAAAAAGTTCAAAATAAATTCAATAATGGGATTATAAAGGCATTTAAACCGAGTAATAAGGCTTTTCTAGGCATGAGTGACTATAAATGAACTTTTCTTGACAATGGATGGCTTTTGCTCCACGTTTCCCGAGGCAAACAATCAAATACAATCTGTTTTAATCAAAAAATGTAAAAACAATTCAAAATAAATTCAATAATGGGATTATAAAGGCATTTAAATCGAGTAATAAGGCTTTTCTAGGCATGAGTGACTATAAATGAACTTTTCTTGACAATGGATGGCTTTTGCTCCACGTTTCCCGAGGCAAACAATCAATTACAATCTGTTTTAATCAAAAAATGTAAAAATAATTCAAAATAAATTCAATAATGGGATTATAAAGGCATTTAAACCGAGTAATAAGGCTTTTCTAGGCATGAGTGACTATAAATGATGTTTTCTTGACAATGGATGGCTTTCGTTCCATGTTTCCCGAGATAAACAATCAATTACAATCTGTTTTAATCAAAAAATGTAAAAACAATTCAAAATAAATTCAATAATGGGATTATAAAGGCATTTAAACCGAGTTATAAGGCTTTTCTAGGCATGAGTGACTATAAATGAACTTTTCTTGACAATGGATGGCTTTTGCTCCACGTTTCCCCAGGCAAACAATCAAATACAATCTGTTTTAATGAAAAAATGTAAAAACAATTCAAAATAAATTCGATAATGGGATTATAAAAGCATTTAAACCGAGTAATAAGGCTTTTCTAGGCATGAGTGACTATAAATGAACTTTTCTTGACAATGGGTGGCTTTCGCTCCATGTTTCCCGAGGCAAACAATCAAATACAATCTGTTTTAATCAAAAAATGTCAAAAAAGTTCAAAATAAATTCAATAATGGGATTATAAAGGCATTTAAACCGAGTAATAAGGCTTTTCTAGGCATGAGTGACTATAAATGAACTTTTCTTGACAATGGATTGCTTTTGCTCCACGTTTCCCGAGGCAAACAATCAAATACAATCTGTTTTAATCAAAAAATGTAAAAACAATTCAAAATAAATTCGATAATGGGATTATAAAAGCATTTAAACCGACTAATAAGGCTTTTCTAGGCATGAGTGACTAAAAATGAACTTTTCTTGACAATGGATGGCTTTCGCTCCATGTTTCCCGAGGCAAACAATCAAATACAATCTGTTTTAATCAAAAAATGTCAAAAAAGTTCAAAATAAATTCAATAATGGGATTGTAAAGGCATTTAAACCGAGTAATAAGGCTTTTCTAGGCATGAGTGTACATGAATGATGTTTTCTTGACAATGGATGGCTTTCGTTCCATGTTTCCCGAGATAAACAATGTATTAGAATCTGTTTTAATCAAAAAATGTAAAAAAAATTCAAAATAAATTGAATAATGGGATTATAAAGGCATTTAAATCGAGTAATAAGGCTTTTCTAGGCATGAGTGACTATAAATGAACTTTTCTTGACAATGGATGGCTTTTGCTCCACGTTTCCCGAGGCAAACAATCAATTACAATATGTTTTAATAAAAAAATGTAAAAATAATTCAAAATAAATTCAATAATGGGATTATAAGGGCATTTAAACCGAGTAATAAGGCTTTTCTAGGCATGAGTGACTATAAATGATCTTTTCTTGACAATGGATGGCTTTCGTTCCATGTTTCCCGAGATAAACAATCTATTACAACCTGTTTTAATCAAAAAATGTAAAAAAAATTCAAAATAAATTCAATAATGGGATTGTAAAGGCATTTAAACCGAGTAATAAGGCTTTTCTAGGCATGAGTGACTATAAATGAACTTTTCTTGACAATGGATGGCTTTTGCTCCACGTTTCTCGAGGCAAACAATCAATTACAATATGTTTTAATCAAAAAATATAAAAACAATTCAAAATAAATTCAATAATGGGATTATAAACGCATTTAAATCGAGTAATAAGGCTTTTCTAGGCATGAGTGACTATAAATGATCTTTTCTTGACAATGGATGGCTTTCGTTCCATGTTTCCCGAGATAAACAATCTATTACAATCTGTTTTAATCAAAAACTGTAAAAAAAAATCAAAATAAATTCAATAATGGGATTATAAAGGCATTTAAACCGAGTAATAAGGCTTCTCTAGGCATGAGTGACTATAAATGAACTTTTCTTGACAATGGATGGCTTTTGCTCCACGTTTCTCGAGGCAAACAATCAATTACAATATGTTTTAATCAAAAAATGTAAAAACAATTCAAAATAAATTCAATAATGGGATTATAAAGGCATTTAAATCGAGTAATAAGGCTTTTCTAGGCATGAGTGACTATAAATGATCTTTTCTTGACAATGGATGGCTTTCGTTCCATGTTTCCCGAGATAAACAATCTATTACAATCTGTTTTAATCAAAAACTGTAAAAAAAAATCGAAATAAATTCAATAATGGGATTATAAAGGCATTTAAACCGAGTAATAAGGCTTTTCTAGGCATGAGTGACTATAAATGATCTTTTCTTGACAATGGATGGCTTTCGCTCCACATTTCCCGAGGCAAATGATTAATTACAATATGTTTTAATCAAAAAATGTAAAAACAATTCAAAATAAATTCAATAATGGGATTATAAAGTCATTTAAATCGAGTAATAAGGTTTTTCTAGGCATGAGTGACTATAAATGATCTTTTCTTGACAATGGATGGCTTTCGTTCCATGTTTCCCGAGATAAACAATCTATTACAATCTGTTTTAATCAAAAACTGTAAAAAAAAATCAAAATAAATTCAATAATGGGATTATAAAGGCATTTAAACCGAGTAATAAGGCTTTTCTAGGCATGAGTGACTATAAATGAACTTTTCTTGACAATGGATGGCTTTTGCTCCACGTTTCCCGAGGCAAACAATCAATTACAATATGTTTTAATCAAAAAATGTAAAAACAATTCAAAATAAATTCAATAATGGGATTATAAAGGCATTTAAATCGAGTAATAAGGCTTTTCTAGGCATGAGTGACTATAAATGAACTTTTCTTGACAATGGATGGCTTTTGCTCCACGTTTCCCGAGGCAAACAATCAATTACAATCTGTTTTAATCAAAAAATGTAAAAACAATTCAAAATAAATTAAATAATGGGATTATAAAGGCATTTAAACCGAGTTATAAGGCTTTTCTAGGCATGAGTAACTATAAATGAACTTTTCTTGACAATGGATGGCTTTTGCTCCACGTTTCCCCAGGCAAACAATCAAATACAATCTGTTTTAATGAAAAAATGTAAAAACAATTCAAAATAAATTCGATAATGGCATTATAAAAGCATTTAAACCGAGTAATAAGGCTTTTCTAGGCATGAGTGACTAAAAATGAACTTTTCTTGACAATGGATGGCTTTCGCTCCATGTTTCCCGAGGCAAACAATCAAATACAATCTGTTTTAATCAAAAAATGTCAAAAAAGTTCAAAATAAATTCAATAATGGGATTATAAAGGCATTTAAACCGAGTAATAAGGCTTTTCTAGGCATGAGTGACTATAAATGAACTTTTCTTGACAATGGATGGCTTTTGCTCCACGTTTCCCGAGGCAAACAATCAATTACAATCTGTTTTAATCAAAAAATGTAAAAACAATTCAAAATAAATTCAATAATGGGATTATAAAGGCATTTAAACCGAGTTATAAGGCTTTTCTAGGCATGAGTGACTATAAATGAACTTTTCTTGACAATGGATGGCTTTTGCTCCACGTTTCCCCAGGCAAACAATCAAATACAATCTGTTTTAATGAAAAAATGTAAAAACAATTCAAAATAAATTCGATAATGGCATTATAAAAGCATTTAAACCGAGTAATAAGGCTTTTCTAGGCATGAGTGACTATAAATGAACTTTTCTTGACAATGGATGGCTTTCGCTCCATGTTTCCCGAGGCAAACAATCAAATACAATCTGTTTTAATCAAAAAATGTCAAAAAAGTTCAAAATAAATTCAATAATGGGATTATAAAGGCATTTAAACCGAGTAATAAGGCTTTTCTAGGCATGAGTGACTATAAATGAACTTTTCTTGACAATGGATTGCTTTTGCTCCACGTTTCCCGAGGCAAACAATCAAATACAATCTGTTTTAATCAAAAAATGTAAAAACAATTCAAAATAAATTCGATAATGGGATTATAAAAGCATTTAAACCGACTAATAAGGCTTTTCTAGGCATGAGTGACTAAAAATGAACTTTTCTTGACAATGGATGGCTTTCGCTCCATGTTTCCCGAGGCAAACAATCAAATACAATCTGTTTTAATCAAAAAATGTCAAAAAAGTTCAAAATAAATTCAATAATGGGATTGTAAAGGCATTTAAACCGAGTAATAAGGCTTTTCTAGGCATGAGTGTACATGAATGATGTTTTCTTGACAATGGATGGCTTTCGTTCCATGTTTCCCGAGATAAACAATGTATTACAATCTGTTTTAATCAAAAAATGTAAAAAAAATTCAAAATAAATTCAATAATGGGATTGTAAAGGCATTTAAACCGAGTAATAAGGCTTCTCTAGGCATGAGTGACTATAAATGACCTTTTCTTGACAATGGATGGCATTTGCTCCATGTTTCCCAAGGCAAACAATCAATTACAATCTGTTTTAGTTAAAAAATGTAAAAACAATTCAAAATAAATTCAATAATGGGATTATAAAGGCATTTAAACCGAGTAATAAGGCTTTTCTAGGCATGAGTGACTATAAATGAACTTTTCTTGACAATGGATGGCTTTTGCTCCACGTTTCCCGAGGCAAACAATCAATTACAATCTGTTTTAATCAAAAAATATAAAAACAATTCAAAATAAATTCAATAATGGGATTATAAAGGTATTTAAACCGAGTAATAAGGCTTTTCTAGGCATGAGTGACTATGAATGAACTTTTCTTGACAATGGATGGCTTTTGCTCCACGTTTCCCGAGGCAAACAATCAATTACAATATGTTTTAATCAAAAAATGTAAAAACAATTCAAAATAAATTCAATAATGGGATTATAAAGGCATTTAAATCGAGTAATAAGGCTTATCTAGGCATGAGTGACTATAAATGAACTTTTCTTGACAATGGATGGCTTTTGCTCCACGTTTCCCGAGGCAAACAATCAATTACAATATGTTTTAATAAAAAAATGTAAAAACAATTCAAAATAAATTCAATAATGGGATTATAAAGGCATTTAAACCGAGTTATAAGGCTTTTCTAGGCATGAGTGACTATAAATGAACTTTTCTTGACAATGGATGGCTTTTGCTCCACGTTTCCCGAGGCAAACAATCAAATACAATCTGTTTTAATCAAAAAATGTAAAAACAATTCAAAATAAATTCAATAATGGGATTATAAAGGCATTTAAACCGAGTTATAAGGCTTTTCTAGGCATGAGTGACTATAAATGAACTTTTCTTGACAATGGATTGCTTTTGCTCCACGTTTCCCGAGGCAAACAATCAAATACAATCTGTTTTAATCAAAAAATGTAAAAACAATTCAAAATAAATTCGATAATGGGATTATAAAAGCATTTAAACCGACTAATAAGGCTTTTCTAGGCATGAGTGACTAAAAATGAACTTTTCTTGACAATGGATGGCTTTCGCTCCATGTTTCCCGAGGCAAACAATCAAATACAATCTGTTTTAATCAAAAAATGTCAAAAAAGTTCAAAATAAATTCAATAATGGGATTGTAAAGGCATTTAAACCGAGTAATAAGGCTTTTCTAGGCATGAGTGTACATGAATGATGTTTTCTTGACAATGGATGGCTTTCGTTCCATGTTTCCCGAGATAAACAATGTATTAGAATTTGTTTTAATCAAAAAATGTAAAAAAAATTCAAAATAAATTGAATAATGGGATTATAAAGGCATTTAAATCGAGTAATAAGGCTTTTCTAGGCATGAGTGACTATAAATGAACTTTTCTTGACAATGGATGGCTTTTGCTCCACGTTTCCCGAGGCAAACAATCAATTACAATATGTTTTAATAAAAAAATGTAAAAATAATTCAAAATAAATTCAATAATGGGATTATAAGGGCATTTAAACCGAGTAATAAGGCTTTTCTAGGCATGAGTGACTATAAATGATCTTTTCTTGACAATGGATGGCTTTCGTTCCATGTTTCCCGAGATAAACAATCTATTACAACCTGTTTTAATCAAAAAATGTAAAAAAAATTCAAAATAAATTCAATAATGGGATTGTAAAGGCATTTAAACCGAGTAATAAGGCTTTTCTAGGCATGAGTGACTATAAATGAACTTTTCTTGACAATGGATGGCTTTTGCTCCACGTTTCCCGAGGCAAACAATCAATTACAATATGTTTTAATCAAAAAATGTAAAAACAATTCAAAATAAATTCAATAATGGGATTATAAAGGCATTTAAATCGAGTAATAAGGCTTTTCTAGGCATGAGTGACTATAAATGATCTTTTCTTGACAATGGATGGCTTTCGTTCCATGTTTCCCGAGATAAACAATCTATTACAATCTGTTTTAATCAAAAACTGTAAAAAAAATCAAAATAAATTCAATAATGGGATTATAAAGGCATTTAAACCGAGTAATAAGGCTTTTCTAGGCATGAGTGACTATAAATGAACTTTTCTTGACAATGGATGGCTTTTGCTCCATGTTTCCCGAGGCAAACAATCAATTACAATATGTTTTAATCAAAAAATGTAAAAACAATTCAAAATAAATTCAATAATGGGATTATAAAGGCATTTAAATCGAGTAATAAGGCTTTTCTAGGCATGAGTGACTATAAATGAACTTTTCTTGACAATGGATGGCTTTTGCTCCACGTTTCCCGAGCCAAACAATCAATTACAATCTGTTTTAATCAAAAAATGTAAAAACAATTCAAAATAAATTCAATAATGGGATTATAAAGGCATTTAAACCGAGTTATAAGGCTTTTCTAGGCATGAGTGACTATAAATGAACTTTTCTTGACACTGGATGGCTTTTGCTCCACGTTTCCCCAGGCAAACAATCAAATACAATCTGTTTTAATGAAAAAATGTAAAAACAATTCAAAATAAATTCGATAATGGGATTATAAAAGCATTTAAACCGAGTAATAAGGCTTTTCTAGGCATGAGTGACTATAAATGAACTTTTCTTGACAATGGATGGCTTTCGCTCCATGTTTCCCGAGGCAAACAATCAAATACAATCTGTTTTAATCAAAAAATGTCAAAAAATTTCAAAATAAATTCAATAATGGGATTATAAAGGCATTTAAACCGAGTAATAAGGCTTTTCTAGGCATGAGTGACTATAAATGATCTTTTCTTGACAATGGATGGCTTTTGCTCCACGTTTCCCGAGGCAAACAATCAATTACAATATGTTTTAATCAAAAAATGTAAAAACAATTCAAAATAAATTCAATAATGGGATTATAAAGGCATTTAAATCGAGTAATAAGGCTTTTCTAGGCATGAGTGACTATAAATGAACTTTTCTTGACAATGGATGGCTTTTGCTCCACGTTTCCCGAGGCAAACAATCAATTACAATCTGTTTTAATAAAAAAATGTAAAAATAATTCAAAATAAATTCCATAATGGGATTATAAAGGCATTTAAACCGAGTAATAAGGCTTTTCTAGGCATGAGTGACTATAAATGATGTTTTCTTGACAATGGATGGCTTTCGTTCCATGTTTCCCGAGATAAACAATCAATTACAATCTGTTTTAATCAAAAAATGTAAAACCAATTCAAAATAAATTCAATAATGGGATTATAAAGGCATTTAAACCGAGTTATAAGGCTTTTCTAGGCATGAGTGACTATAAATGAACTTTTCTTGACAATGGATGGCTTTTGCTCCACGTTTCCCCAGGCAAACAATCAAATACAATCTGTTTTAATGAAAAAATGTAAAAACAATTCAAAATAAATTCGATAATGGGATTATAAAAGCATTTAAACCGAGTAATAAGGCTTTTCTAGGCATGAGTGACTATAAATGAGCTTTTCTTGACAATGGATGGCTTTCGCTCCATGTTTCCCGAGGCAAACAATCAAATACAATCTGTTTTAATCAAAAAATGTCAAAAAAGTTCAAAATAAATTCAATAATGGGATTATAAAGGCATTTAAACCGAGTAATAAGGCTTTTCTAGGCATGAGTGACTATAAATGAACTTTTCTTGACAATGGATTGCTTTTGCTCCACGTTTCCCGAGGCAAACAATCAAATACAATCTGTTTTAATCAAAAAATGTAAAAACAATTCAAAATAAATTCGATAATGGGATTATAAAAGCATTTAAACCGACTAATAAGGCTTTTCTAGGCATGAGTGACTAAAAATGAACTTTTCTTGACAATGGATGGCTTTCGCTCCATGTTTCCCGAGGCAAACAATCAAATACAATCTGTTTTAATCAAAAAATGTCAAAAAAGTTCAAAATAAATTCAATAATGGGATTGTAAAGGCATTTAAACCGAGTAATAAGGCTTTTCTAGGCATGAGTGTACATGAATGATGTTTTCTTGACAATGGATGGCTTTCGTTCCATGTTTCCCGAGATAAACAATGTATTAGAATCTGTTTTAATCAAAAAATGTAAAAAAAATTCAAAATAAATTGAATAATGGGATTATAAAGGCATTTAAATCGAGTAATAAGGCTTTTCTAGGCATGAGTGACTATAAATGAACTTTTCTTGACAATGGATGGCTTTTGCTCCACGTTTCCCGAGGCAAACAATCAATTACAATATGTTTTAATAAAAAAATGTAAAAATAATTCAAAATAAATTCAATAATGGGATTATAAGGGCATTTAAACCGAGTAATAAGGCTTTTCTAGGCATGAGTGACTATAAATGATCTTTTCTTGACAATGGATGGCTTTCGTTCCATGTTTCCCGAGATAAACAATCTATTACAACCTGTTTTAATCAAAAAATGTAAAAAAAATTCAAAATAAATTCAATAATGGGATTGTAAAGGCATTTAAACCGAGTAATAAGGCTTTTCTAGGCATGAGTGACTATAAATGAACTTTTCTTGACAATGGATGGCTTTTGCTCCACGTTTCCCGAGGCAAACAATCAATTACAATATGTTTTAATCAAAAAATGTAAAAACAATTCAAAATAAATTCAATAATGGGATTATAAAGGCATTTAAACCGAGTAATAAGGCTTTTCTAGGCATGAGTGACTATAAATGAACTTTTCTTGACAATGGATGGCTTTTGCTCCACGTTTCCCCAGGCAAACAATCAAATACAATCTGTTTTAATGAAAAAATGTAAAAACAATTCAAAATAAATTCGATAATGGGATTATAAAAGCATTTAAACCGAGTAATAAGGCTTTTCTAGGCATGAGTGACTATAAATGAACTTTTCTTGACAATGGATGGCTTTCGCTCCATGTTTCCCGAGGCAAACAATCAAATACAATCTGTTTTAATCAAAAAATGTCAAAAAAGTTCAAAATAAATTCAATAATGGGATTATAAAGGCATTTAAACCGAGTAATAAGGCTTTTCTAGGCATGAGTGACTATAAATGAACTTTTCTTGACAATGGATGGCTTTTGCTCCACGTTTCCCGAGGCAAACAATCAATTACAATATGTTTTAATCAAAAAATGTAAAAACAATTCAAAATAAATTCAATAATGGGATTATAAAGGCATTTAAATCGAGTAATAAGGCTTTTCTAGGCATGAGTGACTATAAATGAACTTTTCTTGACAATGGATGGCTTTTGCTCCACGTTTCCCGAGGCAAACAATCAATTACAATCTGTTTTAATAAAAAAATGTAAAAATAATTCAAAATAAATTCCATAATGGGATTATAAAGGCATTTAAACCGAGTAATAAGGCTTTTCTAGGCATGAGTGACTATAAATGATGTTTTCTTGACAATGGATGGCTTTCGTTCCATGTTTCCCGAGATAAACAATCAATTACAATCTGTTTTAATCAAAAAATGTAAAACCAATTCAAAATAAATTCAATAATGGGATTATAAAGGCATTTAAACCGAGTTATAAGGCTTTTCTAGGCATGAGTGACTATAAATGAACTTTTCTTGACAATGGATGGCTTTTGCTCCACGTTTCCCCAGGCAAACAATCAAATACAATCTGTTTTAATGAAAAAATGTAAAAACAATTCAAAATAAATTCGATAATGGGATTATAAAAGCATTTAAACCGAGTAATAAGGCTTTTCTAGGCATGAGTGACTATAAATGAACTTTTCTTGACAATGGATGGCTTTCGCTCCATGTTTCCCGAGGCAAACAATCAAATACAATCTGTTTTAATCAAAAAATGTCAAAAAAGTTCAAAATAAATTCAATAATGGGATTATAAAGGCATTTAAACCGAGTAATAAGGCTTTTCTAGGCATGAGTGACTATAAATGAACTTTTCTTGACAATGGATTGCTTTTGCTCCACGTTTCCCGAGGCAAACAATCAAATACAATCTGTTTTAATCAAAAAATGTAAAAACAATTCAAAATAAATTCGATAATGGGATTATAAAAGCATTTAAACCGACTAATAAGGCTTTTCTAGGCATGAGTGACTAAAAATGAACTTTTCTTGACAATGGATGGCTTTCGCTCCATGTTTCCCGAGGCAAACAATCAAATACAATCTGTTTTAATCAAAAAATGTCAAAAAAGTTCAAAATAAATTCAATAATGGGATTGTAAAGGCATTTAAACCGAGTAATAAGGCTTTTCTAGGCATGAGTGTACATGAATGATGTTTTCTTGACAATGGATGGCTTTCGTTCCATGTTTCCCGAGATAAACAATGTATTAGAATCTGTTTTAATCAAAAAATGTAAAAAAAATTCAAAATAAATTGAATAATGGGATTATAAAGGCATTTAAATCGAGTAATAAGGCTTTTCTAGGCATGAGTGACTATAAATGAACTTTTCTTGACAATGGATGGCTTTTGCTCCACGTTTCCCGAGGCAAACAATCAATTACAATATGTTTTAATAAAAAAATGTAAAAATAATTCAAAATAAATTCAATAATGGGATTATAAGGGCATTTAAACCGAGTAATAAGGCTTTTCTAGGCATGAGTGACTATAAATGATCTTTTCTTGACAATGGATGGCTTTCGTTCCATGTTTCCCGAGATAAACAATCTATTACAACCTGTTTTAATCAAAAAATGTAAAAAAAATTCAAAATAAATTCAATAATGGGATTGTAAAGGCATTTAAACCAAGTAATAAGGCTTTTCTAGGCATGAGTGACTATAAATGAACTTTTCTTGACAATGGATGGCTTTTGCTCCACGTTTCCCGAGGCAAACAATCAATTACAATATGTTTTAATCAAAAAATGTAAAAACAATTCAAAATAAATTCAATAATGGGATTATAAAGGCATTTAAACCGAGTAATAAGGATTTTCTAGGCATGAGTTACTATAAATGAACTTTTCTTGACAATGGATGGCTTTTGCTCCACGTTTCCCGAGGCAAACAATCAATTACAATATGTTTTAATCAAAAAATGTAAAAACAATTCAAAATAAATTCAATAATGGGATTATAAAGGCATTTAAATCGAGTAATAAGGCTTTTCTAGGCATGAGTGACTAAAAATGAACTTTTCTTGACAATGGATGGCTTTCGCTCCATGTTTCCCGAGGCAAACAATCAAATACAATCTGTTTTAATCAAAAAATGTCAAAAAAGTTCAAAATAAATTCAATAATGGGATTGTAAAGGCATTTAAACCGAGTAATAAGGCTTTTCTAGGCATGAGTGTACATGAATGATGTTTTCTTGACAATGGATGGCTTTCGTTCCATGTTTCCCGAGATAAACAATGTATTAGAATCTGTTTTAATCAAAAAATGTAAAAAAAATTCAAAATAAATTGAATAATGGGATTATAAAGGCATTTAAATCGAGTAATAAGGCTTTTCTAGGCATGAGTGACTATAAATGAACTTTTCTTGACAATGGATGGCTTTTGCTCCACGTTTCCCGAGGCAAACAATCAATTACAATATGTTTTAATAAAAAAATGTAAAAATAATTCAAAATAAATTCAATAATGGGATTATAAGGGCATTTAAACCGAGTAATAAGGCTTTTCTAGGCATGAGTGACTATAAATGATCTTTTCTTGACAATGGATGGCTTTCGTTCCATGTTTCCCGAGATAAACAATCTATTACAACCTGTTTTAATCAAAAAATGTAAAAAAAATTCAAAATAAATTCAATAATGGGATTGTAAAGGCATTTAAACCGAGTAATAAGGCTTTTCTAGGCATGAGTGACTATAAATGAACTTTTCTTGACAATGGATGGCTTTTGCTCCACGTTTCCCGAGGCAAACAATCAATTACAATATGTTTTAATCAAAAAATGTAAAAACAATTCAAAATAAATTCAATAATGGGATTATAAAGGCATTTAAACCGAGTAATAAGGATTTTCTAGGCATGAGTTACTATAAATGAACTTTTCTTGACAATGGATGGCTTTTGCTCCACGTTTCCCGAGGCAAACAATCAATTACAATATGTTTTAATCAAAAAATGTAAAAACAATTCAAAATAAATTCAATAATGGGATTATAAAGGCATTTAAATCGAGTAATAAGGCTTTTCTAGGCATGAGTGACTATAAATGAACTTTTCTTGACAATGGATGGCTTTTGCTCCACGTTTCCCGAGGCAAACAATCAATTACAATCTGTTTTAATCAAAAAATGTAAAAACAATTCAAAATAAATTCAATAATGGGATTATAAAGGCATTTAAATCGAGTAATAAGGCTTTTCTAGGCATGAGTGACTATAAATGAACTTTTCTTGACAATGGATGGCTTTTGCTCCACGTTTCCCGAGGCAAACAATCAATTACAATCTGTTTTAATCAAAAAATGTAAAAACAATTCAAAATAAATTCAATAATGGGATTATAAAGGCATTTAAACCGAGTAATAAGGCTTTTCTAGGCATGAGTGACTATAAATGAACTTTTCTTGACAATGGATGGCTTTTGCTCCACGTTTCCCCAGGCAAACAATCAAATACAATCTGTTTTAATGAAAAAATGTAAAAACAATTCAAAATAAATTCGATAATGGGATTATAAAAGCATTTAAACCGAGTAATAAGGCTTTTCTAGGCATGAGTGACTATAAATGAACTTTTCTTGACAATGGATGGCTTTCGCTCCATGTTTCCCGAGGCAAACAATCAAATACAATCTGTTTTAATCAAAAAATGTCAAAAAAGTTCAAAATAAATTCAATAATGGGATTATAAAGGCATTTAAACCGAGTAATAAGGCTTTTCTAGGCATGAGTGTATATAAATGATGTTTTCTTGACAATGGATGGCTTTCGTTCCATGTTTCCCGAGATAAACAATGTATTAGAATCTTTTTTAATCAAAAAATGTAAAAAAAATTCAAATTAAATTCAATAATGGGATTATAAAGGCATTTAAATCGAGTAATAAGGCTTTTCTAGGCATGAGTGACTATAAATGAACTTTTCTTGACAATGGATGGCTTTTGCTCCACGTTTCCCGAGGCAAACAATCTATTACAATATGTTTTAATCAAAAAATGTAAAAATAATTCAAAATAAATTGAATAATGGGATTATAAGGGCATTTAAACCGAGTAATAAGGCTTTTCTCGGCATGAGTGACTATAAATGATCTTTTCTTGACAATGGATGGCTTTCGTTCCATGTTTCCCAAGATAAACAATCTATTACAACCTGTTTTAATCAAAAAATGTAAAAAAAATTCAAAATAAATTCAATAATGGGATTGTAAAGGCATTTAAACCGAGTAATAAGGCTTTTCTAGGCATGAGTGACTATAAATGAACTTTTCTTGACAATGGATGGATTTTGCCCCACGTTTCCCGAGGCAAACAATCAATTACAATATGTTTTAATCAAAAAATGTAAAAACAATTCAAAATAAATTCAATAATGCGATTATAAAGGCATTTAGATTGAGTAATAAGGCTTTTCTAGGCATGAGTGACTATAAATGAACTTTTCTTGACAATGGATGGCTTTTGCTCCACGTTTCCCGAGGCAAACAATCAATTACAATCTGTTTTAATCAAAATATGTAAAAACAATTCAAAATAAATTCAATAATGGGATTATAAAGGCATTTAAACCGAGTAATAAGGCTTCTGTAGGCATGAGTGACTATAAATGATCTTTTCTTGACAATGGATGGCTTTCGTTCCATGTTTCCCGAGATAAACAATCTATTACAACCTGTTTTAATCAAAAAATGTAAAAAAAAATCAAAATAAATTCAATAATGGGATTATAAAAGCATTTAAACCGAGTAATAAGGCTTTTCTAGGCATGAGTGACTATAAATGGTCTTTCTTGACAATGGATGGCTTTCGTTCCATGTTTCCCGAGATAAACAATCTATTACAATCTGTTTTAATCAAAAAATGTAAAAAAAATTCAAAATAAATTCAATAATGGGATTGTAAAGGCATTTAAACCGAGTAATAAGGCTTCTCTAGGCATGAGTGACTATAAATGACCTTTTCTTGACAATGGATGGCATTTGCTCCATGTTTCCCAAGGCAAACAATCAATTACAATCTGTTTTAGTTAAAAAATGTAAAAACAATTCAAAATAAATTCAATAATGGGATTATAAAGGCATTTAAACCGAGTAATAAGGCTTTTCTAGGCATGAGTGACTATAAATGAACTTTTCTTGACAATGGATGGCTTTTGCTCCACGTTTCCCGAGGCAAACAATCAATTACAATCTGTTTTAATCAAAAAATATAAAAACAATTCAAAATAAATTCAATAATGGGATTATAAAGGCATTTAAACCGAGTAATAAGGCTTTTCTAGGCATGAGTGACTATGAATGAACTTTTCTTGACAATGGATGGCTTTTGCTCCACGTTTCCCGAGGCAAACAATCAATTACAATATGTTTTAATCAAAAAATGTAAAAACAATTCAAAATAAATTCAATAATGGGATTATAAAGGCATTTAAATCGAGTAATAAGGCTTATCTAGGCATGAGTGACTATAAATGAACTTTTCTTGACAATGGATGGCTTTTGCTCCACGTTTCCCGAGGCAAACAATCAATTACAATCTGTTTTAATAAAAAAATGTAAAAACAATTCAAAATAAATTCAATAATGGGATTATAAAGGCATTTAAACCGAGTTATAAGGCTTTTCTAGGCATGAGTGACTATAAATGAACTTTTCTTGACAATGGATGGCTTTTGCTCCACGTTTCCCGAGGCAAACAATCAAATACAATCTGTTTTAATCAAAAAATGTAAAAACAATTCAAAATAAATTCAATAATGGGATTATAAAGGCATTTAAACCGAGTTATAAGGCTTTTCTAGGCATGAGTGACTATAAATGAACTTTTCTTGACAATGGATTGCTTTTGCTCCACGTTTCCCGAGGCAAACAATCAAATACAATCTGTTTTAATCAAAAAATGTAAAAACAATTCAAAATAAATTCGATAATGGGATTATAAAAGCATTTAAACCGACTAATAAGGCTTTTCTAGGCATGAGTGACTAAAAATGAACTTTTCTTGACAATGGATGGCTTTCGCTCCATGTTTCCCGAGGCAAACAATCAAATACAATCTGTTTTAATCAAAAAATGTCAAAAAAGTTCAAAATAAATTCAATAATGGGATTGTAAAGGCATTTAAACCGAGTAATAAGGCTTTTCTAGGCATGAGTGTACATGAATGATGTTTTCTTGACAATGGATGGCTTTCGTTCCATGTTTCCCGAGATAAACAATGTATTAGAATCTGTTTTAATCAAAAAATGTAAAAAAAATTCAAAATAAATTGAATAATGGGATTATAAAGGCATTTAAATCGAGTAATAAGGCTTTTCTAGGCATGAGTGACTATAAATGAACTTTTCTTGACAATGGATGGCTTTTGCTCCACGTTTCCCGAGGCAAACAATCAATTACAATATGTTTTAATAAAAAAATGTAAAAATAATTCAAAATAAATTCAATAATGGGATTATAAGGGCATTTAAACCGAGTAATAAGGCTTTTCTAGGCATGAGTGACTATAAATGATCTTTTCTTGACAATGGATGGCTTTCGTTCCATGTTTCCCGAGATAAACAATCTATTACAACCTGTTTTAATCAAAAAATGTAAAAAAAATTCAAAATAAATTCAATAATGGGATTGTAAAGGCATTTAAACCGAGTAATAAGGCTTTTCTAGGCATGAGTGACTATAAATGAACTTTTCTTGACAATGGATGGCTTTTGCTCCACGTTTCCCGAGGCAAACAATCAATTACAATATGTTTTAATCAAAAAATGTAAAAACAATTCAAAATAAATTCAATAATGGGATTATAAAGGCATTTAAATCGAGTAATAAGGCTTTTCTAGGCATGAGTGACTATAAATGATCTTTTCTTGACAATGGATGGCTTTCGTTCCATGTTTCCCGAGATAAACAATCTATTACAATCTGTTTTAATCAAAAACTGTAAAAAAAATCAAAATAAATTCAATAATGGGATTATAAAGGCATTTAAACCGAGTAATAAGGCTTTTCTAGGCATGAGTGACTATAAATGAACTTTTCTTGACAATGGATGGCTTTTGCTCCACGTTTCCCGAGGCAAACAATCAATTACAATATGTTTTAATCAAAAAATGTAAAAACAATTCAAAATAAATTCAATAATGGGATTATAAAGGCATTTAAATCGAGTAATAAGGCTTTTCTAGGCATGAGTGACTATAAATGAACTTTTCTTGACAATGGATGGCTTTTGCTCCACGTTTCCCGAGGCAAACAATCAATTACAATCTGTTTTAATCAAAAAATGTAAAAACAATTCAAAATAAATTCAATAATGGGATTATAAAGGCATTTAAACCGAGTTATAAGGCTTTTCTAGGCATGAGTGACTATAAATGAACTTTTCTTGACAATGGATGGCTTTTGCTCCACGTTTCCCCAGGCAAACAATCAAATACAATCTGTTTTAATGAAAAAATGTAAAAACAATTCAAAATAAATTCGATAATGGGATTATAAAAGCATTTAAACCGAGTAATAAGGCTTTTCTAGGCATGAGTGACTATAAATGAACTTTTCTTGACAATGGATGGCTTTCGCTCCATGTTTCCCGAGGCAAACAATCAAATACAATCTGTTTTAATCAAAAAATGTCAAAAAAGTTCAAAATAAATTCAATAATGGGATTATAAAGGCATTTAAACCGAGTAATAAGGCTTTTCTAGGCATGAGTGACTATAAATGAACTTTTCTTGACAATGGATTGCTTTTGCTCCACGTTTCCCGAGGCAAACAATCAAATACAATCTGTTTTAATCAAAAAATGTAAAAACAATTCAAAATAAATTCGATAATGGGATTATAAAAGCATTTAAACCGACTAATAAGGCTTTTCTAGGCATGAGTGACTAAAAATGAACTTTTCTTGACAATGGATGGCTTTCGCTCCATGTTTCCCGAGGCAAACAATCAAATACAATCTGTTTTAATCAAAAAATGTCAAAAAAGTTCAAAATAAATTCAATAATGGGATTGTAAAGGCATTTAAACCGAGTAATAAGGCTTTTCTAGGCATGAGTGTACATGAATGATGTTTTCTTGACAATGGATGGCTTTCGTTCCATGTTTCCCGAGATAAACAATGTATTAGAATCTGTTTTAATCAAAAAATGTAAAAAAAATTCAAAATAAATTGAATAATGGGATTATAAAGGCATTTAAATCGAGTAATAAGGCTTTTCTAGGCATGAGTGACTATAAATGAACTTTTCTTGACAATGGATGGCTTTTGCTCCACGTTTCCCGAGGCAAACAATCAATTACAATATGTTTTAATAAAAAAATGTAAAAATAATTCAAAATAAATTCAATAATGGGATTATAAGGGCATTTAAACCGAGTAATAAGGCTTTTCTAGGCATGAGTGACTATAAATGATCTTTTCTTGACAATGGATGGCTTTCGTTCCATGTTTCCCGAGATAAACAATCTATTACAACCTGTTTTAATCAAAAAATGTAAAAAAAATTCAAAATAAATTCAATAATGGGATTGTAAAGGCATTTAAACCGAGTAATAAGGCTTTTCTAGGCATGAGTGACTATAAATGAACTTTTCTTGACAATGGATGGCTTTTGCTCCACGTTTCCCGAGGCAAACAATCAATTACAATATGTTTTAATCAAAAAATGTAAAAACAATTCAAAATAAATTCAATAATGGGATTATAAAGGCATTTAAATCGAGTAATAAGGCTTTTCTAGGCATGAGTGACTATAAATGATCTTTTCTTGACAATGGATGGCTTTCGTTCCATGTTTCCCGAGATAAACAATCTATTACAATCTGTTTTAATCAAAAACTGTAAAAAAAATCAAAATAAATTCAATAATGGGATTATAAAGGCATTTAAACCGAGTAATAAGGCTTTTCTAGGCATGAGTGACTATAAATGAACTTTTCTTGACAATGGATGGCTTTTGCTCCACGTTTCCCGAGGCAAACAATCAATTACAATATGTTTTAATCAAAAAATGTAAAAACAATTCAAAATAAATTCAATAATGGGATTATAAAGGCATTTAAATCGAGTAATAAGGCTTTTCTAGGCATGAGTGACTATAAATGAACTTTTCTTGACAATGGATGGCTTTTGCTCCACGTTTCCCGAGGCAAACAATCAATTACAATCTGTTTTAATAAAAAAATGTAAAAACAATTCAAAATAAATTCAATAATGGGATTATAAAGGCATTTAAACCGAGTTATAAGGCTTTTCTAGGCATGAGTGACTATAAATGAACTTTTCTTGACAATGGATGGCTTTTGCTCCACGTTTCCCCAGGCAAACAATCAAATACAATCTGTTTTAATGAAAAAATGTAAAAACAATTCAAAATAAATTCGATAATGGGATTATAAAAGCATTTAAACCGAGTAATAAGGCTTTTCTAGGCATGAGTGACTATAAATGAACTTTTCTTGACAATGGATGGCTTTCGCTCCATGTTTCCCGAGGCAAACAATCAAATACAATCTGTTTTAATCAAAAAATGTCAAAAACGTTCAAAATAAATTCAATAATGGGATTATAAAGGCATTTAAACCGAGTAATAAGGCTTTTCTAGGCATGAGTGACTATAAATGAACTTTTCTTGACAATGGATGGCTTTTGCTCCACGTTTCCCGAGGCAAACAATCAATTACAATATGTTTTAATCAAAAAATGTAAAAACAATTCAAAATAAATTCAATAATGGGATTATAAAGGCATTTAAATCGAGTAATAAGGCTTTTCTAGGCATGAGTGACTATAAATGAACTTTTCTTGACAATGGATGGCTTTTGCTCCACGTTTCCCGAGGCAAACAATCAATTACAATCTGTTTTAATAAAAAAATGTAAAAACAATTCAAAATAAATTCAATAATGGGATTATAAAGGCATTTAAACCGAGTTATAAGGCTTTTCTAGGCATGAGTGACTATAAATGAACTTTTCTTGACAATGGATGGCTTTTGCTCCACGTTTCCCCAGGCAAACAATCAAATACAATCTGTTTTAATGAAAAAATGTAAAAACAATTCAAAATAAATTCGATAATGGGATTATAAAAGCATTTAAACCGAGTAATAAGGCTTTTCTAGGCATGAGTGACTATAAATGAACTTTTCTTGACAATGGATGGCTTTCGCTCCATGTTTCCCGAGGCAAACAATCAAATACAATCTGTTTTAATCAAAAAATGTCAAAAACGTTCAAAATAAATTCAATAATGGGATTATAAAGGCATTTAAACCGAGTAATAAGGCTTTTCTAGGCATGAGTGACTATAAATGAACTTTTCTTGACAATGGATGGCTTTTGCTCCACGTTTCCCGAGGCAAACAATCAAATACAATCTGTTTTAATCAAAAAATGTAAAAACAATTCAAAATAAATTCGATAATGGGATTATAAAAGCATTTAAACCGACTAATAAGGCTTTTCTAGGCATGAGTGACTAAAAATGAACTTTTCTTGACAATGGATGGCTTTCGCTCCATGTTTCCCGAGGCAAACAATCAAATACAATCTGTTTTAATCAAAAAATGTCAAAAAAGTTCAAAATAAATTCAATAATGGGATTGTAAAGGCATTTAAACCGAGTAATAAGGCTTTTCTAGGCATGAGTGTACATGAATGATGTTTTCTTGACAATGGATGGCTTTCGTTCCATGTTTCCCGAGATAAACAATGTATTAGAATCTGTTTTAATCAAAAAATGTAAAAAAAATTCAAAATAAATTGAATAATGGGATTATAAAGGCATTTAAATCGAGTAATAAGGCTTTTCTAGGCATGAGTGACTATAAATGAACTTTTCTTGACAATGGATGGCTTTTGCTCCACGTTTCCCGAGGCAAACAATCAATTACAATATGTTTTAATAAAAAAATGTAAAAATAATTCAAAATAAATTCAATAATGGGATTATAAGGGCATTTAAACCGAGTAATAAGGCTTTTCTAGGCATGAGTGACTATAAATGATCTTTTCTTGACAATGGATGGCTTTCGTTCCATGTTTCCCGAGATAAACAATCTATTACAACCTGTTTTAATCAAAAAATGTAAAAAAAATTCAAAATAAATTCAATAATGGGATTGTAAAGGCATTTAAACCGAGTAATAAGGCTTTTCTAGGCATGAGTGACTATAAATGAACTTTTCTTGACAATGGATGGCTTTTGCTCCACGTTTCCCGAGGCAAACAATCAATTACAATATGTTTTAATCAAAAAATGTAAAAACAATTCAAAATAAATTCAATAATGGGATTATAAAGGCATTTAAATCGAGTAATAAGGCTTTTCTAGGCATGAGTGACTATAAATGATCTTTTCTTGACAATGGATGGCTTTCGTTCCATGTTTCCCGAGATAAACAATCTATTACAATCTGTTTTAATCAAAAACTGTAAAAAAAATCAAAATAAATTCAATAATGGGATTATAAAGGCATTTAAACCGAGTAATAAGGCTTTTCTAGGCATGAGTGACTATAAATGAACTTTTCTTGACAATGGATGGCTTTTGCTCCACGTTTCCCGAGGCAAACAATCAATTACAATATGTTTTAATCAAAAAATGTAAAAACAATTCAAAATAAATTCAATAATGGGATTATAAAGGCATTTAAATCGAGTAATAAGGCTTTTCTAGGCATGAGTGACTATAAATGAACTTTTCTTGACAATGGATGGCTTTTGCTCCACGTTTCCCGAGGCAAACAATCAATTACAATCTGTTTTAATAAAAAAATGTAAAAACAATTCAAAATAAATTCAATAATGGGATTATAAAGGCATTTAAACCGAGTTATAAGGCTTTTCTAGGCATGAGTGACTATAAATGAACTTTTCTTGACAATGGATGGCTTTTGCTCCACGTTTCCCCAGGCAAACAATCAAATACAATCTGTTTTAATGAAAAAATGTAAAAACAATTCAAAATAAATTCGATAATGGGATTATAAAAGCATTTAAACCGAGTAATAAGGCTTTTCTAGGCATGAGTGACTATAAATGAACTTTTCTTGACAATGGATGGCTTTCGCTCCATGTTTCCCTAGGCAAACAATCAAATACAATCTGTTTTAATCAAAAAATGTCAAAAACGTTCAAAATAAATTCAATAATGGGATTATAAAGGCATTTAAACCGAGTAATAAGGCTTTTCTAGGCATGAGTGACTATAAATGAACTTTTCTTGACAATGGATGGCTTTTGCTCCACGTTTCCCGAGGCAAACAATCAATTACAATATGTTTTAATCAAAAAATGTAAAAACAATTCAAAATAAATTCAATAATGGGATTATAAAGGCATTTAAATCGAGTAATAAGGCTTTTCTAGGCATGAGTGACTATAAATGAACTTTTCTTGACAATGGATGGCTTTTGCTCCACGTTTCCCGAGGCAAACAATCAATTACAATCTGTTTTAATAAAAAAATGTAAAAATAATTCAAAATAAATTCCATAATGGGATTATAAAGGCATTTAAACCGAGTAATAAGGCTTTTCTAGGCATGAGTGACTATAAATGATGTTTTCTTGACAATGGATGGCTTTCGTTCCATGTTTCCCGAGATAAACAATCAATTACAATCTGTTTTAATCAAAAAATGTAAAAACAATTCAAAATAAATTCAATAATGGGATTATAAAGGCATTTAAACCGAGTTATAAGGCTTTTCTAGGCATGAGTGACTATAAATGAACTTTTCTTGACAATGGATGGCTTTTGCTCCACGTTTCCCCAGGCAAACAATCAAATACAATCTGTTTTAATGAAAAAATGTAAAAACAATTCAAAATAAATTCGATAATGGGATTATAAAAGCATTTAAACCGAGTAATAAGGCTTTTCTAGGCATGAGTGACTATAAATGAACTTTTCTTGACAATGGATGGCTTTCGCTCCATGTTTCCCGAGGCAAACAATCAAATACAATCTGTTTTAATCAAAAAATGTCAAAAAAGTTCAAAATAAATTCAATAATGGGATTATAAAGGCATTTAAACCGAGTAATAAGGCTTTTCTAGGCATGAGTGACTATAAATGAACTTTTCTTGACAATGGATTGCTTTTGCCCCACGTTTCCCGAGGCAAACAATCAAATACAATCTGTTTTAATCAAAAAATGTAAAAACAATTCAAAATAAATTCGATAATGGGATTATAAAAGCATTTAAACCGACTAATAAGGCTTTTCTAGGCATGAGTGACTAAAAATGAACTTTTCTTGACAATGGATGGCTTTCGCTCCATGTTTCCCGAGGCAAACAATCAAATACAATCTGTTTTAATCAAAAAATGTCAAAAAAGTTCAAAATAAATTCAATAATGGGATTGTAAAGGCATTTAAACCGAGTAATAAGGCTTTTCTAGGCATGAGTGTACATGAATGATGTTTTCTTGACAATGGATGGCTTTCGTTCCATGTTTCCCGAGATAAACAATGTATTAGAATCTGTTTTAATCAAAAAATGTAAAAAAAATTCAAAATAAATTGAATAATGGGATTATAAAGGCATTTAAATCGAGTAATAAGGCTTTTCTAGGCATGAGTGACTATAAATGAACTTTTCTTGACAATGGATGGCTTTTGCTCCACGTTTCCCGAGGCAAACAATCAATTACAATATGTTTTAATAAAAAAATGTAAAAATAATTCAAAATAAATTCAATAATGGGATTATAAGGGCATTTAAACCGAGTAATAAGGCTTTTCTAGGCATGAGTGACTATAAATGATCTTTTCTTGACAATGGATGGCTTTCGTTCCATGTTTCCCGAGATAAACAATCTATTACAACCTGTTTTAATCAAAAAATGTAAAAAAAATTCAAAATAAATTCAATAATGGGATTGTAAAGGCATTTAAACCGAGTAATAAGGCTTTTCTAGGCATGAGTGACTATAAATGAACTTTTCTTGACAATGGATGGCTTTTGCTCCACGTTTCCCGAGGCAAACAATCAATTACAATATGTTTTAATCAAAAAATATAAAAACAATTCAAAATAAATTCAATAATGGGATTATAAAGGCATTTAAATCGAGTAATAAGGCTTTTCTAGGCATGAGTGACTATAAATGATCTTTTCTTGACAATGGATGGCTTTCGTTCCATGTTTCCCGAGATAAACAATCTATTACAATCTGTTTTAATCAAAAACTGTAAAAAAAAATCAAAATAAATTCAATAATGGGATTATAAAGGCATTTAAACCGAGTAATAAGGCTTCTCTAGGCATGAGTGACTATAAATGAACTTTTCTTGACAATGGATGGCTTTTGCTCCACGTTTCTCGAGGCAAACAATCAATTACAATATGTTTTAATCAAAAAATGTAAAAACAATTCAAAATAAATTCAATAATGGGATTATAAAGGCATTTAAATCGAGTAATAAGGCTTTTCTAGGCATGAGTGACTATAAATGATCTTTTCTTGACAATGGATGGCTTTCGTTCCATGTTTCCCGAGATAAACAATCTATTACAATCTGTTTTAATCAAAAACTGTAAAAAAAAATCGAAATAAATTCAATAATGGGATTATAAAGGCATTTAAACCGAGTAATAAGGCTTTTCTTGGCATGAGTGACTATAAATGATCTTTTCTTGACAATGGATGGCTTTTGCTCCACATTTCCCGAGGCAAATGATTAATTACAATATGTTTTAATCAAAAAATGTAAAAACAATTCAAAATAAATTCAATAATGGGATTATAAAGGCATTTAAATCGAGTAATAAGGCTTTTCTAGGCATGAGTGACTATAAATGATCTTTTCTTGACAATGGATGGCTTTCGTTCCATGTTTCCCGAGATAAACAATCTATTACAATCTGTTTTAATCAAAAACTGTAAAAAAAAATCAAAATAAATTCAATAATGGGATTATAAAGGCATTTAAACCGAGTAATAAGGCTTTTCTAGGCATGAGTGACTATAAATGAACTTTTCTTGACAATGGATGGCTTTTGCTCCACGTTTCCCGAGGCAAACAATCAATTACAATATGTTTTAATCAAAAAATGTAAAAACAATTCAAAATAAATTCAATAATGGGATTATAAAGGCATTTAAATCGAGTAATAAGGCTTTTCTAGGCATGAGTGACTATAAATGAACTTTTCTTGACAATGGATGGCTTTTGCTCCACGTTTCCCGAGGCAAACAATCAATTACAATCTGTTTTAATCAAAAAATGTAAAAACAATTCAAAATAAATTCAATAATGGGATTATAAAGGCATTTAAACCGAGTTATAAGGCTTTTCTAGGCATGAGTGACTATAAATGAACTTTTCTTGACAATGGATGGCTTTTGCCCCACGTTTCCCCAGGCAAACAATCAAATACAATCTGTTTTAATGAAAAAATGTAAAAACAATTCAAAATAAATTCGATAATGGGATTATAAAAGCATTTAAACCGAGTAATAAGGCTTTTCTAGGCATGAGTGACTATAAATGAACTTTTCTTGACAATGGATGGCTTTCGCTCCATGTTTCCCGAGGCAAACAATCAAATACAATCTGTTTTAATCAAAAAATGTCAAAAAAGTTCAAAATAAATTCAATAATGGGATTATAAAGGCATTTAAACCGAGTAATAAGGCTTTTCTAGGCATGAGTGTATATAAATGATGTTTTCTTGACAATGGATGGCTTTCGTTCCATGTTTCCCGAGATAAACAATGTATTAGAATCTTTTTTAATCAAAAAATGTTAAAAAAATTCAAATTAAATTCAATAATGGGATTATAAAGGCATTTAAATCGAGTAATAAGGCTTTTCTAGGCATGAGTGACTATAAATGAACTTTTCTTGACAATGGATGGCTTTTGCTCCACGTTTCCCGAGGCAAACAATCTATTACAATATGTTTTAATAAAAAAATGTAAAAATAATTCAAAATAAATTCAATAATGGGATTATAAGGGCATTTAAACCGAGTAATAAGCTTTTCTCGGCATGAGTGACTATAAATGATCTTTTCTTGACAATGGATGGCTTTCGTTCCATGTTTCCCAAGATAAACAATCTATTACAACCTGTTTTAATCAAAAAATGTAAAAAAAATTCAAAATAAATTCAATAATGGGATTGTAAAGGCATTTAAACCGAGTAATAAGGCTTTTCTAGGCATGAGTGACTATAAATGAACTTTTCTTGACAATGGATGGATTTTGCCCCACGTTTCCCGAGGCAAACAATCAATTACAATATGTTTTAATCAAAAAATGTAAAAACAATTCAAAATAAATTCAATAATGCGATTATAAAGGCATTTAGATTGAGTAATAAGGCTTTTCTAGGCATGAGTGACTATAAATGAACTTTTCTTGACAATGGATGGCTTTTGCTCCACGTTTCCCGAGGCAAACAATCAATTACAATCTGTTTTAATCAAAATATGTAAAAACAATTCAAAATAAATTCAATAATGGGATTATAAAGGCATTTAAACCGAGTAATAAGGCTTCTGTAGGCATGAGTGACTATAAATGATCTTTTCTTGACAATGGATGGCTTTCGTTCCATGTTTCCCGAGATAAACAATCTATTACAACCTGTTTTAATCAAAAAATGTAAAAAAAAATCAAAATAAATTCAATAATGGGATTATAAAAGCATTTAAACCGAGTAATAAGGCTTTTCTAGGCATGAGTGACTATAAATGGTCTTTCTTGACAATGGATGGCTTTCGTTCCATGTTTCCCGAGATAAACAATCTATTACAATCTGTTTTAATCAAAAAATGTAAAAAAAATTCAAAATAAATTCAATAATGGGATTGTAAAGGCATTTAAACCGAGTAATAAGGCTTCTCTAGGCATGAGTGACTATAAATGACCTTTTCTTGACAATGGATGGCATTTGCTCCATGTTTCCCAAGGCAAACAATCAATTACAATCTGTTTTAGTTAAAAAATGTAAAAACAATTCAAAATAAATTCAATAATGGGATTATAAAGGCATTTAAACCGAGTAATAAGGCTTTTCTAGGCATGAGTGACTATAAATGAACTTTTCTTGACAATGGATGGCTTTTGCTCCACGTTTCCCGAGGCAAACAATCAATTACAATCTGTTTTAATCAAAAAATATAAAAACAATTCAAAATAAATTCAATAATGGGATTATAAAGGCATTTAAACCGAGTAATAAGGCTTTTCTAGGCATGAGTGACTATGAATGAACTTTTCTTGACAATGGATGGCTTTTGCTCCACGTTTCCCGAGGCAAACAATCAATTACAATATGTTTTAATCAAAAAATGTAAAAACAATTCAAAATAAATTCAATAATGGGATTATAAAGGCATTTAAATCGAGTAATAAGGCTTATCTAGGCATGAGTGACTATAAATGAACTTTTCTTGACAATGGATGGCTTTTGCTCCACGTTTCCCGAGGCAAACAATCAATTACAATATGTTTTAATCAAAAAATGTAAAAACAATTCAAAATAAATTCAATAATGGGATTATAAAGGCATTTAAATCGAGTAATAAGGCTTTTCTAGGCATGAGTGACTATAAATGAACTTTTCTTGACAATGGATGGCTTTTGCTCCACGTTTCCCGAGGCAAACAATCAATTACAATCTGTTTTAATAAAAAAATGTAAAAATAATTCAAAATAAATTCAATAATGGGATTATAAAGGCATTTAAACCGAGTAATAAGGCTTTTCTAGGCATGAGTGACTATAAATGATGTTTTCTTGACAATGGATGGCTTTCGTTCCATGTTTCCCGAGATAAACAATCTATTACAATCTGTTTTAATCAAAAAATGTAAAAAAAAATCAAAATAAATTCAATAATGGGATTATAAAAGCATTTAAACCGAGTAATAAGGCTTTTCTAGGCATGAGTGACTATAAATGATCTTTTTTGACAATGGATGGCTTTCGTTCCATGTTTCCCGAGATAAACAATCTATTACAATCTGTTTTAATCAAAAACTGTAAAAAAAATCAAAATAAATTCAATAATGGGATTATAAAGGCATTTAAACCGAGTAATAAGGCTTCTCTAGGCATGAGTGACTATAAATGAACTTTTCTTGACAATGGATGGCTTTTGCTCCACGTTTCCCGAGGCAAACAATCAATTACAATATGTTTTAATAAAAAAATGTAAAAACAATTCAAAATAAATTCAATAATGGGATTATAAAGGCATTTAAACCGAGTTATAAGGCTTTTCTAGGCATGAGTGACTATAAATGAACTTTTCTTGACAATGGATGGCTTTTGCTCCACGTTTCCCGAGGCAAACAATCAAATACAATCTGTTTTAATCAAAAAATGTAAAAACAATTCAAAATAAATTCGATAATGGGATTATAAAAGCATTTAAACCGACTAATAAGGCTTTTCTAGGCATGAGTGACTAAAAATGAACTTTTCTTGACAATGGATGGCTTTCGCTCCATGTTTCCCGAGGCAAACAATCAAATACAATCTGTTTTAATCAAAAAATGTCAAAAAAGTTCAAAATAAATTCAATAATGGGATTGTAAAGGCATTTAAACCGAGTAATAAGGCTTTTCTAGGCATGAGTGTACATGAATGAAGTTTTCTTGACAATGGATGGCTTTCGTTCCATGTTTCCCGAGATAAACAATGTATTAGAATCTGTTTTAATCAAAAAATGTAAAAAAAATTCAAAATAAATTGAATAATGGGATTATAAAGGCATTTAAATCGAGTAATAAGGCTTTTCTAGGCATGAGTGACTATAAATGAACTTTTCTTGACAATGGATGGCTTTTGCTCCACGTTTCCCGAGGCAAACAATCAATTACAATATGTTTTAATAAAAAAATGTAAAAATAATTCAAAATAAATTCAATAATGGGATTATAAGGGCATTTAAACCGAGTAATAAGGCTTTTCTAGGCATGAGTGACTATAAATGATCTTTTCTTGACAATGGATGGCTTTCGTTCCATGTTTCCCGAGATAAACAATCTATTACAACCTGTTTTAATCAAAAACTGTAAAAAAAATTCAAAATAAATTCAATAATGGGATTGTAAAGGCATTTAAACCGAGTAATAAGGCTTTTCTAGGCATGAGTGACTATAAATGAACTTTTCTTGACAATGGATGGCTTTTGCTCCACGTTTCCCGAGGCAAACAATCAATTACAATATGTTTTAATCAAAAAATGTAAAAACAATTCAAAATAAATTCAATAATGGGATTATAAAGGCATTTAAACCGAGTAATAAGGCTTTTCTAGGCATGAGTGACTATAAATGAACTTTTCTTGACAATGGATGGCTTTTGCTCCACGTTTCCCGAGGCAAACAATCAATTACAATCTGTTTTAATCAAAAAATGTAAAAACAATTCAAAATAAATTCAATAATGGGATTATAAAGGCATTTAAACCGAGTAATAAGGCTTTTGTAGGCATGAGTGGCTATAAATGATCTTTTCTTGACAATGGATGGCTTTCGTTCCATGTTTCCCGAGATAAACAATCTATTACAACCTGTTTTAATTAAAAAATGTAAAAAAAATTCAAAATAAATTCAATAATGGGATTATAAAAGCATTTAAACCGAGTAATAAGGCTTTTCTAGGCATGAGTGACTATAAATGGTCTTTCTTGACAATGGATGGCTTTCGTTCCATGTTTCCCGTGATAAACAATCTATTACAATCTGTTTTAATCAAAAAATGTAAAAAAAATTCAAAATAAATTCAATAATGGGATTGTAAAGGCATTTAAACCGAGTAATAAGGCTTCTCTAGGCATGAGTGACTATAAATCACCTTTTCTTGACAATGGATGGCATTTGCTCCATGTTTCCCAAGGCAAACAATCAATTACAATCTTTTTTAATTAAAAAATGTAAAAACAATTCAAAATAAATTCAATAATGGGATTATAAAGGCATGTAATACGAGTAATAAGGCTTTTCTAGGAATGAGTGACTATAAATGAACTTTTCTTGACAATGGATGGCTTTTGCTCCACGTTTCCCGAGGCAAACAATCAATTACAATCTGTTTTAATCAAAAAATGTAAAAACAATTCAAAATAAATTCAATAATGGGATTATAAAGGCATTTAAACCGAGTAATAAGGATTTTCTAGGCATGAGTGACTATAAATGAACTTTTCTTGACAATGGATGGCTTTTGCTCCACGTTTCCCGAGGCAAACAATCAATTACAATATGTTTTAATCAAAAAATGTAAAAACAATTCAAAATAAATTCAATAATGGGATTATAAAGGCATTTAAATCGAGTAATAAGGCTTTTCTAGGCATGAGTGACTATAAATGAACTTTTCTTGACAATGGATGGCTTTTGCTCCACGTTTCCCAAGGTAAACAATTAATTACAATCTGTTTTAATAAAAAAATGTAAAAATAATTCAAAATAAATTCAATAATGGGATTATAAAGGCATTTAAACCGAGTAATAAGGCTTTTCTAGGCATGAGTGACTATAAATGATGTTTTCTTGACAATCGATAGCTTTCGTTCCATGTTTCCCGAGATAAACAATCTATTACAATCTGTTTTAATCAAAAAATGTAAAAAATATTCAAAATAAATTCAATAATGGGATTATAAAAGCATTTAAACCGAGTAATAAGGCTTTTCTAGGCATGAGTGACTATAAATGAACTTTTCTTGACAATGGATGGCTTTTGCTCCACGTTTCCCGAGGCAAACAATCAATTACAATATGTTTTAATAAAAAAATGTAAAAATAATTCAAAATAAATTCAATAATGGGATTATAAGGGCATTTAAACCGAGTAATAAGGCTTTTCTAGGCATGAGTGACTATAAATGATCTTTTCTTGACAATGGATGGCTTTCGTTCCATGTTTCCCGAGATAAACAATCTATTACAACCTGTTTTAATCAAAAAATGTAAAAAAAATTCAAAATAAATTCAATAATGGGATTGTAAAGGCATTTAAACCGAGTAATAAGGCTTTTCTAGGCATGAGTGACTATAAATGAACTTTTCTTGACAATGGATGGCTTTTGCTCCACGTTTCCCGAGGCAAACAATCAATTACAATATGTTTTAATCAAAAAATGTAAAAACAATTCAAAATAAATTCAATAATGGGATTATAAAGGCATTTAAATCGAGTAATAAGGCTTTTCTAGGCATGAGTGACTATAAATGAACTTTTCTTGACAATGGATGGCTTTTGCTCCACGTTTCCCAAGGTAAACAATTAATTACAATCTGTTTTAATAAAAAAATGTAAAAATAATTCAAAATAAATTCAATAATGGGATTATAAAGGCATTTAAACCGAGTAATAAGGCTTTTCTAGGCATGAGTGGCTATAAATGATGTTTTCTTGACAATCGATAGCTTTCGTTCCATGTTTCCCGAGATAAACAATCTATTACAATCTGTTTTAATCAAAAAATGTAAAAAAAATTCAAAATAAATTCAATAATGGGATTATAAAAGCATTTAAACCGAGTAATAAGGCTTTTCTAGGCATGAGTGACTATAAATGATCTTTTCTTGACAATGGATGGCTTTCATTCCATGTTTCCCGAGATAAACAATCTATTACAATCTATTTTAATCAAAAACTGTAAAAAAAAATCAAAATAAATTCAATAATGGGATTATAAAGGCATTTAAACCGAGTAATAAGGCTTCTCTAGGCATGAGTGACTATAAATGAACTTTTCTTGACAATGGATGGCTTTTGCTCCACGTTTCTCGAGGCAAACAATCAATTACAATATGTTTTAATCAAAAAATGTAAAAATAATTCAAAATAAATTCAATAATGGGATTATAAAGGCATTTAAATCGAGTAATAAGGCTTTTCTAGGCATGAGTGACTATAAATGATCTTTTCTTGACAATGGATGGCTTTCGTTCCATGTTTCCCGAGATAAACAATCTATTACAATCTGTTTTAATCAAAAACTGTAAAAAAAAATCGAAATAAATTCAATAATGGGATTATAAAGGCATTTAAACCGAGTAATAAGGCTTTTCTAGGCATGAGTGACTATAAATGATCTTTTCTTGACAATGGATGGCTTTTGCTCCACGTTTCCCGAGGCAAACAATCAATTACAATATGTTTTAATCAAAAAATGTAAAAACAATTCAAAATAAATTCAATAATGGGATTATAAAGGCATTTAAATCGAGTAATAAGGCTTTTCTAGGCATGAGTGACTATAAATGAACTTTTCTTGACAATGGATGGCTTTTGCTCCACGTTTCCCAAGGTAAACAATTAATTACAATCTGTTTTAATAAAAAAATGTAAAAATAATTCAAAATAAATTCAATAATGGGATTATAAAGGCATTTAAACCGAGTAATAAGGCTTTTCTAGGCATGAGTGACTATAAATGATGTTTTCTTGACAATCGATAGCTTTCGTTCCATGTTTCCCGAGATAAACAATCTATTACAATCTGTTTTAATCAAAAAATGTAAAAAATATTCAAAATAAATTCAATAATGGGATTATAAAAGCATTTAAACCGAGTAATAAGGCTTTTCTAGGCATGAGTGACTATAAATGAACTTTTCTTGACAATGGATGGCTTTTGCTCCACGTTTCCCGAGGCAAACAATCAATTACAATATGTTTTAATAAAAAAATGTAAAAATAATTCAAAATAAATTCAATAATGGGATTATAAGGGCATTTAAACCGAGTAATAAGGCTTTTCTAGGCATGAGTGACTATAAATGATCTTTTCTTGACAATGGATGGCTTTCGTTCCATGTTTCCCGAGATAAACAATCTATTACAACCTGTTTTAATCAAAAAATGTAAAAAAAATTCAAAATAAATTCAATAATGGGATTGTAAAGGCATTTAAACCGAGTAATAAGGCTTTTCTAGGCATGAGTGACTATAAATGAACTTTTCTTGACAATGGATGGCTTTTGCTCCACGTTTCCCGAGGCAAACAATCAATTACAATATGTTTTAATCAAAAAATGTAAAAACAATTCAAAATAAATTCAATAATGGGATTATAAAGGCATTTAAATCGAGTAATAAGGCTTTTCTAGGCATGAGTGACTATAAATGAACTTTTCTTGACAATGGATGGCTTTTGCTCCACGTTTCCCAAGGTAAACAATTAATTACAATCTGTTTTAATAAAAAAATGTAAAAATAATTCAAAATAAATTCAATAATGGGATTATAAAGGCATTTAAACCGAGTAATAAGGCTTTTCTAGGCATGAGTGGCTATAAATGATGTTTTCTTGACAATCGATAGCTTTCGTTCCATGTTTCCCGAGATAAACAATCTATTACAATCTGTTTTAATCAAAAAATGTAAAAAAAATTCAAAATAAATTCAATAATGGGATTATAAAAGCATTTAAACCGAGTAATAAGGCTTTTCTAGGCATGAGTGACTATAAATGATCTTTTCTTGACAATGGATGGCTTTCATTCCATGTTTCCCGAGATAAACAATCTATTACAATCTATTTTAATCAAAAACTGTAAAAAAAAATCAAAATAAATTCAATAATGGGATTATAAAGGCATTTAAACCGAGTAATAAGGCTTCTCTAGGCATGAGTGACTATAAATGAACTTTTCTTGACAATGGATGGCTTTTGCTCCACGTTTCTCGAGGCAAACAATCAATTACAATATGTTTTAATCAAAAAATGTAAAAATAATTCAAAATAAATTCAATAATGGGATTATAAAGGCATTTAAATCGAGTAATAAGGCTTTTCTAGGCATGAGTGACTATAAATGATCTTTTCTTGACAATGGATGGCTTTCGTTCCATGTTTCCCGAGATAAACAATCTATTACAATCTGTTTTAATCAAAAACTGTAAAAAAAAATCGAAATAAATTCAATAATGGGATTATAAAGGCATTTAAACCGAGTAATAAGGCTTTTCTAGGCATGAGTGACTATAAATGATCTTTTCTTGACAATGGATGGCTTTTGCTCCACGTTTTCCGAGGCAAATGATTAATTACAATATGTTTGAATCAAAAAATGTAAAAACAATTCAAAATAAATTCAATAATGGGATTATAAAGGCATTTAAATCGAGTAATAAGGCTTTTCTAGGCATGAGTGACTATAAATGATCTTTTCTTGACAATGGATGGCTTTCGTTCCATGTTTCCCGAGATAAACAATCTATTACAATCTGTTTTAATCAAAAACTGTAAAAAAAAATCAAAATAAATTCAATAATGGGATTATAAAGGCATTTAAACCGAGTAATAAGGCTTTTCTAGGCATGAGTGACTATAAATGAACTTTTCTTGACAATGGATGGCTTTTGCTCCACGTTTCCCGAGGCAAACAATCAATTACAATATGTTTTAATCAAAAAATGTAAAAACAATTCAAAATAAATTCAATAATGGGATTATAAAGGCATTTAAATCGAGTAATAAGGCTTTTCTAGGCATGAGTGACTATAAATGAACTTTTCTTGACAATGGATGGCTTTTGCTCCACGTTTCCCGAGGCAAACAATCAATTACAATCTGTTTTAATAAAAAAATGTAAAAACAATTCAAAATAAATTCAATAATGGGATTATAAAAGCATTTAAACCGAGTAATAAGGCTTTTCTAGGCATGAGTGACTATAAATGGTCTTTCTTGACAATGGATGGCTTTCGTTCCATGTTTCCCGTGATAAACAATCTATTACAATCTGTTTTAATCAAAAAATGTAAAAAAAATTCAAAATAAATTCAATAATGGGATTGTAAAGGCATTTAAACCGAGTAATAAGGCTTCTCTAGGCATGAGTGACTATAAATCACCTTTTCTTGACAATGGATGGCATTTGCTCCATGTTTCCCAAGGCAAACAATCAATTACAATCTTTTTTAATTAAAAAATGTAAAAACAATTCAAAATAAATTCAATAATGGGATTATAAAGGCATGTAATACGAGTAATAAGGCTTTTCTAGGCATGAGTGACTATAAATGAACTTTTCTTGACAATGGATGGCTTTTGCTCCACGTTTCCCGAGGCAAACAATCAATTACAATCTGTTTTAATCAAAAAATGTAAAAACAATTCAAAATAAATTCAATAATGGGATTATAAAGGCATTTAAACCGAGTAATAAGGCTTTTCTAGGCATGAGTGACTATAAATGAACTTTTTTTGACAATGGATGGCTTTTGCTCCACGTTTCCCGAGGCAAACAATCAATTACAATATGTTTTAATCAAAAAATGTAAAAACAATTCAAAATAAATTCAATAATGGGATTATAAAGGCATTTAAATCGAGTAATAAGGCTTTTCTAGGCATGAGTGACTATAAATGAACTTTTCTTGACAATGGATGGCTTTTGCTCCACGTTTCCCAAGGTAAACAATTAATTACAATCTGTTTTAATAAAAAAATGTAAAAATAATTCAAAATAAATTCAATAATGGGATTATAAAGGCATTTAAACCGAGTAATAAGGCTTTTCTAGGCATGAGTGACTATAAATGATGTTTTCTTGACAATCGATAGCTTTCGTTCCATGTTTCCCGAGATAAACAATCTATTACAATCTGTTTTAATCAAAAAATGTAAAAAAAATTCAAAATAAATTCAATAATGGGATTATAAAAGCATTTAAACCGAGTAATAAGGCTTTTCTAGGCATGAGTGACTATAAATGAACTTTTCTTGACAATGGATGACTTTTGCTCCACGTTTCCCGCGGCAAACAATCAATTACAATATGTTTTAATAAAAAAATGTAAAAATAATTCAAAATAAATTCAATAATGGGATTATAAGGGCATTTAAACCGAGTAATAAGGCTTTTCTAGGCATGAGTGACTATAAATGATCTTTTCTTGACAATGGATGGCTTTCGTTCCATGTTTCCCGAGATAAACAATCTATTACAACCTGTTTTAATCAAAAAATGTAAAAAAAATTCAAAATAAATTCAATAATGGGATTGTAAAGGCATTTAAACCGAGTAATAAGGCTTTTCTAGGCATGAGTGACTATAAATGAACTTTTCTTGACAATGGATGGCTTTTGCTCCACGTTTCCCGAGGCAAACAATCTATTACAACCTGTTTTAATCAAAAAATGTAAAAAAAATTCAAAATAAATTCAATAATGGGATTGTAAAGGCATTTAAACCGAGTAATAAGGCTTTTCTAGGCATGAGTGACTATAAATGAACTTTTCTTGACAATGGATGGCTTTTGCTCCACGTTTCCCGAGGCAAACAATCAATTACAATATGTTTTATTCAAAAAATGTAAAAACAATTCAAAATAAATTCAATAATGGGATTATAAGGGCATTTAAACCGAGTAATAAGGCTTTTCTAGGCATGAGTGACTATAAATGATGTTTTCTTGACAATCGATAGCTTTCGTTCCATGTTTCCCGAGATAAACAATCTATTACAATCTGTTTTAATCAAAAAATGTAAAAAAAATTCAAAATAAATTCAATAATGGGATTATAAAAGCATTTAAACCGAGTAATAAGGCTTTTCTAGGCATGAGTGACTATAAATGATCTTTTCTTGACAATGGATGGCTTTCATTCCATGTTTCCCGAGATAAACAATCTATTACAATCTGTTTTAATCAAAAACTGTAAAAAAAAATCAAAATAAATTCAATAATGGGATTATATAGGCATTTAAACCGAGTAATAAGACTTCTCTAGGCATGAGTGACTATAAATGAACTTTTCTTGACAATGGATGGCTTTTGCTCCACGTTTCTCGAGGCAAACAATCAATTACAATATGTTTTAATAAAAAAATGTAAAAACAATTCAAAATAAATTCAATAATGGGATTATAAAGGCATTTAAATCGAGTAATAAGGCTTTTCTAGGCATGAGTGACTATAAATGATCTTTTCTTGACAATGGATGGCTTTCGTTCCATGTTTCCCGAGATAAACAATCTATTGCAATCTGTTTTAATCAAAAACTGTAAAAAAAAATCGAAATAAATTCAATAATGGGATTATAAAGGCATTTAAACCGAGTAATAAGGCTTTTCTAGGCATGAGTGACTATAAATGATCTTTTCTTGACAATGGATGGCTTTTGCTCCACGTTTTCCGAGGCAAATGATTAATTACAATATGTTTGAATCAAAAAATGTAAAAACAATTCAAAATAAATTCAATAATGGGATTATAAAGGCATTTGAATCGAGTAATAAGGCTTTTCTAGGCATGAGTGACTATAAATGATCTTTTCTTGACAATGGATGGCTTTCGTTCCATGTTTCCCGAGATAAACAATCTATTACAATCTGTTTTAATCAAAAACTGTAAAAAAAAATCAAAATAAATTCAATAATGGGATTATAAAGGCATTTAAACCGAGTAATAAGGCTTTTCTAGGCATGAGTGACTATAAATGAACTTTTCTTGACAATGGATGGCTTTTGCTCCACGTTTCCGAGGCAAACAATCAATTACAATATGTTTTAATCAAAAAATGTAAAAACAATTCAAAATAAATTCAATAATGGGATTATAAAGGCATTTAAATCGAGTAATAAGGCTTTTCTAGGCATGAGTGACTATAAATGAACTTTTCTTGACAATGGATGGCTTTTGCTCCATGTTTCCCGAGGCAAACAATCAATTACAATCTGTTTTAATCAAAAAATGTAAAAACAATTCAAAATAAATTCAATAATGGGATTATAAAGGCATTTAAATCGAGTAATAAGGCTTTTCTAGGCATGAGTGACTATAAATGAACTTTTCTTGACAATGGATGGCTTTTGCTCCACGTTTCCCGAGGCAAACAATCAATTACAATCTGTTTTAATCAAAAAATGTAAAAACAATTCAAAATAAATTCAATAATGGGATTATAAAGGCATTTAAACCGAGTTATAAGGCTTTTCTAGGCATGAGTGACTATAAATGATCTTTTCTTGACAATGGATGGCTTTTGCTCCACGTTTTCCAAGGCAAACAATCAAATACAATCTGTTTTAATGAAAAAATGTAAAAACAATTCAAAATAAATTCGATAATGGGATTATAAAAGGATTTAAACAGAGTAATAAGGCTTTTCTAGGCATCAGTGACTATAAATGAACTTTTCTTGACAATGGATGGCTTTCGCTCCATGTTTCCCAAGGCAAACAATCAAATACAATCTGTGTTAATCAAAAAATGTCAAAAAAGTTCAAAATAAATTCAATAATGGGATTATAAAGGCATTTAAACCGAGTAATAAGGCTTTTCTAGGCATGAGTGTATATAAATGATGTTTTCTTGACAATGGATGGCTTTCGTTCCATGTTTCCCGAGATAAACAATGTATTAGAATCTGTTTTAATCAAAAAATGTAAAAAAAATTCAAATTAAATTCAATAATGGGATTATAAAGGCATTTAAATCGAGTAATAAGGCTTTTCTAGGCATGAGTGACTATAAATGAACTTTTCTTGACAATGGATGGCTTTTGCTCCACGTTTCCCGAGGCAAACAATCAATTACAATATGTTTTAATAAAAAAATGTAAAAATAATTCAAAATAAATTCAATAATGGGATTATAAGGGCATTTAAACCGAGTAATAAGGCTTTTCTCGGCATGAGTGACTATAAATGATCTTTTCTTGACAATGGATGGCTTTCGTTCCATGTTTCCCGAGATAAACAATCTATTACAACCTGTTTTAATCAAAAAATGTAAAAAAAAATCAAAATAAATTCAATAATGGGATTATAAAAGCATTTAAACCGAGTAATAAGGCTTTTCTAGGCATGAGTGACTATAAATGGTCTTTCTTGACAATGGATGGCTTTCGTTCCATGTTTCCGGAGATAAACAATCTATTACAATCTGTTTTAATCAAAAAATGTAAAAAAAATTCAAAATAAATTCAATAATGGGATTGTAAAGGCATTTAAACCGAGTAATAAGGCTTCTCTAGGCATGAGTGACTATAAATGACCTTTTCTTGTCAATGGATGGCATTTGCTCCATGTTTCCCAAGGCAAACAATCAATTACAATCTGTTTTAATTAAAAAATGTAAAAACAATTCAAAATAAATTCAATAATGGGATTATAAAGGCATTTAAACCGAGTAATAAGGCTTTTCTAGGCATGAGTGACTATAAATGAACTTTTCTTGACAATGGATGGCTTTTGCTCCACGTTTCCCGAGGCAAACAATCAATTACAATCTCTTTTAATCAAAAAATATAAAAACAATTCAAAATAAATTCAATAATGGGATTATAAAGGCATTTAAACCGAGTAATAAGGCTTTTCTAGGCATGAGTGACTATGAATGAACTTTTCTTGACAATGGATGGCTTTTGCCCCACGTTTCCCGAGGCAAACAATCAATTACAATATGTTTTAATCAAAAAATGTAAAAATAATTCAAAATAAATTCAATAATGGGATTATAAAGGCATTTAAATCGAGTAATAAGGCTTATCTAGGCATGAGTGACTATAAATGAACTTTTCTTGACAATGGATGGCTTTTGCTCCACGTTTCCCGAGGCAAACAATCAATTACAATATGTTTTAATCAAAAAATGTAAAAACAATTCAAAATAAATTCAATAATGGGATTATAAAGGCATTTAAATCGAGTAATAAGGCTTTTCTAGGCATGAGTGACTATAAATGAACTTTTCTTGACAATGGATGGCTTTTGCTCCACGTTTCCCGAGGCAAACAATCAATTACATTATGTTTCAATAAAAAAATATAAAAATAATTCAAAATAAATTCAATAATGGGATTAAAAAGGCATTTAAACCGAGTTATAAGGCTTTTCTAGGCATGAGTGACTATAAATGAACTTTTCTTGACAATGGATGGCTTTTGCTCCACGTTTCTCGAGGCAAACAATCAAATACAATCTGTTTTAATCAAAAAATGTAAAAACAATTCAAAATAAATTCGATAATGGGATTATAAAAGCATTTAAACCGAGTAATAAGGCTTTTCTAGGCATGAGTGACTATAAATGATCTTTTCATGACAATGGATGGCTTTCGCTCCATGTTTCCCGAGGCAAACAATCAAATACAATCTGTTTTAATCAAAAAATATCAAAAAAGTTCAAAATAAATTCAATAATGGGATTATAAAGGCATTTAAACCGAGTAATAAGGCTTTTCTAGGCATGAGTGTATATAAATGATGTTTTCTTGACAATAGATGGCTTTCGTTCCATGTTTCCCGAGATAAACAATGTATTAGAATCTGTTTTAATCAAAAAATGTAAAAAAAATTCAAAATAAATTCAATAATGGGATTATAAAGGCATTTAAATCGAGTAATAAGGCTTTTCTAGGCATGAGTGACTATAAATGAACTTTTCTTGACAATGGATGGCTTTTGCTCCACGTTTCCCGAGGCAAACAATCAATTACAATATGTTTTAATAAAAAAATGTAAAAATAATTCAAAATAAATTCAATAATGGGATTATAAAGGCATTTAAATCGAGTAATAAGGCTTTTCTAGGCATGAGTGACTATAAATGAACTTTTCTTGACAATGGATGGCTTTTGCTCCACGTTTCCCGAGGCAAACAATCAATTACATTATGTTTCAATAAAAAAATATAAAAATAATTCAAAATAAATTCAATAATGGGATTATAAGGGCATTTAAACCGAGTAATAAGGCTTTTCTAGGCATGAGTGACTATAAATGATCTTTTCTTGACAATGGATGGCTTTCGTTCCATGTTTCCCGAGATAAACAATCTATTACACTCTGTTTTAATCAAAAAATGTAAAAAAAATTCAAAATAAATTCAATAATGGGATTATAAAAGCATTTAAACCGAGTAATAAGGCTTTTCTAGGCATGAGTGTCTATAAATGATCTTTTCTTGACAATGGATCGCTTTCGTTCCATGTTTCCCGAGATAAACAATCTATTACAATCTGTTTTAAACAAAAAATGTAAAAACAATTCAAAATAAATTCAATAATGGGATTATAAAGGCATTTAAATTGAGTAATAAGGCTTTTCTAGGCATGAGTGACTATAAATGAACTTTTCTTCACAATGGATGGCTTTTGCTCCACGTTTCCCGAGGTAAACAATCAATTACAATCTGTTTTAAAAAAAATATATAAAAATAATTCAAAATAAATTCAATAATGGGATTATAAAGGCATTTAAACCGAGTAATAAGGCTTTTCTAGGCATGAGTGACTATAAATGATGTTTTCTTGACAATGGATGGCTTTCGTTCCATGTTTCCCGAGATAAACAATCTATTACAATCTGTTTTAATCAAAAAATGTAAAAAAAATTCAAAATAAATTCAATAATGGTATTATAAAAGAATTTAAACCGAGTAATAAGGCTTTTCTAGGCATGAGTGACTATAAATGATCTTTTCTTAACAATGGATGGCTTTCGTTCCATGTTTCCCGAGATAAACAATCTATTACAATCTGTTCTAATCAAAAACTGTAAAAAAAATCAAAATAAATTCAATAATGGGATTATAAAGGCATTTAAACCGAGTAATAAGGCTTCTCTAGGCATGAGTGACTATAAATGAACTTTTCTTGACAATGGATGGCTTTTGCTCCACGTTTCCCGAGGCAAACAATCAATTACAATCTGTTTTAATCAAAAAATGTAAAAACAATTCAAAATAAATTCAATAATGGGATTATAAAGGCATTTAAACCGAGTTATAAGGCTTTTCTAGGCATGAGTGACTATAAATGAACTTTTCTTGACAATGGATGGCTTTTGCTCCACGTTTCCCAAGGCAAACAATCAAATACAATCTGTTTTAATCAAAAAATGTAAAAACAATTCAAAATAAATTCGATAATGGGATTATAAAAGCATTTAAACCGAGTAATAAGGCTTTTCTAGGCATGAGTGACTATAAATGAACTTCTCTTGACAATGGATGGCTTTCGCTCCATGTTTCCCGAGGCAAACAATCAAATACAATCTGTTTTAATAAAAAAATGTCAAAAAAGTTCAAAATAAATTCAATAATGGGGTTATAAAGGCATTTAAACCGAGTAATAAGGCTTTTCTAGGCATGAGTGTTAATAAATGATGTTTTCTTGACAATGGATGGCTTTCGTTCCATGTTTCCTGAGATAAACAATGTATTAGAATCTGTTTTAATCAAAAAATGTAAAAAAAATTCAAAATAAATTCAATAATGGGATTATAAAGGCATTTAAATCGAGTAATAAGGCTTTTCTAGGCATGAGTGACTATAAATGAACTTTTCTTGACAATGGATGGCTTTTGCTCCACGTTTCCCGAGGCAAACAATCAATTACAATATGTTTTAATAAAAAAATGTAAAAATAATTCAAAATAAATTCAATAATGGGATTATAAGGGCATTTAAACCGAGTAATAAGGCTTTTCTAGGCATGAGTGACTATAAATGATCTTTTCTTGACAATGGATGGCTTTCGTTCCATGTTTCCCGAGATAAACAATCTATTACAACCTGTTTTAATCAAAAAATGTAAAAAAAATTCAAAATAAATTCAATAATGGGATTGTAAGGGCATTTAAACCGAGTAATAAGGCTTTTCTAGGCATGAGTGACTATAAATGAACTTTTCTTGACAATGGATGGCTTTTGCTCCACGTTTCCCGAGGCAAACAATCAATTACAATATGTTTTAATCAAAAAATGTAAAAACAATTCAAAACAAATTCAATAATGGGATTATAAAGGCATTTATATCGAGTAATAAGGCTTTTGTAGGCATGAGTGACTATAAATGAACTTTTCTTGACAATGGATGGCTTTTGCTCCACGTTTCCCGAGGCAAACAATCAATTACAATATGTTTTAATCAAAATATGTAAAAACAATTCAAAATAAATTCAATAATGGGATTATAAAGGCATTTAAACCGAGTAATAAGGCTTCTGTAGGCATGAGTGACTATAAATGATCTTTTCTTGACAATGGATGGCTTTCGTTCCATGTTTCCCGAGATAAACAATCTATTACAACCTGTTTTAATCAAAAAATGTAAAAAAAATTCAAAATAAATTCAATAATGGGATTATAAAAGCATTTAAACCGAGTAATAAGGCTTTTCTAGGCATGAGTGACTATAAATGGTCTTTCTTGACAATGGATGGCTTTCGTTCCATGTTTCCCGAGATAAACAATCTATTACAATCTGTTTTAATCAAAAAATGTAAAAAAAATTCAAAATAAATTCAATAATGGGATTATAAAGGCATTTAAACCGAGTAATAAGGCTTCTCTAGGCATGAGTGACTATAAATGACCTTTTCTTGACAATGGATGGCATTTGCTCCATGTTTCCCAAGGCAAACAATCAATTACAATCTGTTTTAATTAAAAAATGTAAAAACAATTCAAAATAAATTCAATAATGGGATTATAAAGGCATTTAAACCGAGTAATAAGGCTTTTCTAGGCATGAGTGACTATAAATGAACTTTTCTTGACAATGGATGGCTTTTGCCCCACGTTTCCCGAGGCAAACAATCAATTACAATATGTTTTAATCAAAAAATTTAAAAACAATTCAAAATAAATTCAATAATGGGATTATAAAGGCATTTAAATCGAGTAATAAGGCTTATCTAGGCATGAGTGACTATAAATGAACTTTTCTTGACAATGGATGGCTTTTGCTCCACGTTTCCTGAGGCAAACAATCAATTACAATATGTTTTAATCAAAAAATGTAAAAACAATTCAAAATAAATTCAATAATGGGATTATAAAGGCATTTAAATCGAGTAATAAGGCTTTTCTAGGCATGAGTGACTATAAATGAACTTTTCTTGACAATGGATTGCTTTTGCTCCACGTTTCCCGAGGCAAACAATCAATTACAATCTGTTTTAATCAAAAAATGCAAAAACAATTCAAAATAAATTCAATAATGGGATTATAAAGGCATTTAAACCGAGTAATAAGGCTTTTCTAGGCATGAGTGACTATAAATGATGTTTTCTTGACAATGGATGGCTTTCGTTCCATGTTTCCCGAGATAAACAATCTATTACAATCTGTTTTAATCAAAAAATGTAAAAAAAATTCAAAATAAATTCAATAATGGGATTATAAAAGCATTTAAACCGAGTAATAAGGCTTTTCTAGGCATGAGTGACTATAAATGGTCTTTTCTTGACAATGGATGGCTTTCGTTCCATGTTTCCCGAGATAAACAATCTATTACAATCTCTTTTAATCAAAAAAGGAAAAAAAATTCAAAATAAATTCAATAATGGGATTATAAAGGCATTTAAACCGAGTAATAAGGCTTCTCTAGGCATGAGTGACTATAAATGACCTTTTCTGGACAATGGATGGCTTTTGCTCCATGTTTCCCCAGGCAAACAATCAATTACAATCTGTTTTAATTAAAAAATGTAAAAACAATTCAAAATAAATTCAATAATGGGATTATAAAGGCATTTAAACCGAGTAATAAGGCTTTTCTAGGCATGAGTGACTATAAATGATCTTTTCTTGACAATGGATGGCTTTCGCTCCATGTTTCCCGAGGCAAACAATCAATTACAACCTGTTTTAATCAAAAAATGTAGAAAAATTTCAAAATAAATTCAATAAAGGGATTATAAAGGCATTTAAACCGAGTAATAAGGCTTTTCTAGGCATGAGTGACTGTAAATGAACTTTTCTTGAAAATGGATGGCTTTTGCTCCATGTTTCCCGAGGCAAACAATCAATTACAATCTGTTTTAATCAAAAAATGTAAAAAAAAATTCAAAATAAATTCAATAATGAGATTATAAAAGCATTTAAACCGAGTAATAAGGCTTTTCTAGTTATGAGTGACTCTAAATGATCATTTCTTGACAATGGATGGCTTTTGCTCCACGTTTCCCGAGGCAAACAATCAATTACAATCTGTTTTAATAAAAAAATGTAAAAATAATTCCAAATAAATTCAATAATGGGATTATAAAGGCATTTAAACCGAGTAATAAGGCTTTTCTAGGCATGAGTGACTATAAATGAACTTTTCTTGACAATGGATGGCTTTTGCTCCACGTTTCCCGAGGCAAACAATCAATTACAATCTGTTTTAATAAAAAAATGTAAAAATAATTCAAAATAAATTCAATAATGGGATTATAAAGGCATTTAAACCGAGTAATAAGGCTTTTCTAGGCATGAGTGACTATAAATGATCTTTTCTTGACAATGGATGGCTTTCGTTCCATGTTTCCCGAGATAAACAATCTATTACAATCTGTTTTAATCAAAAAATGTAAAAAAAATTCAAAATAAATTCAATAATGGGATTATAAAAGCATTTAAACCGAGTAATAAGGCTTTTCTAGGCATGAGTGACTATAAATGATCTTTTCTTGACAATGGATGGCTTTCGTTCCATGTTTCTCGAGATAAACAATCTATTACAATCTGTTTTAATCAAAAACTGTAAAAAAAATCAAAATAAATTCAATAATGGGATTATAAAGGCATTTAAACCGAGTAATAAGGCTTCTCTAGGCATGAGTGACTATAAATGAACTTTTCTTGACAATGGATGGCTTTTGCCCCACGTTTCCCGAGGCAAACAATCAATTACAATATGTTTTAATCAAAAAATGTAAAAATAATTCAAAATAAATTCAATAATGGGATTATAAAGGCATTTAAATCGAGTAATAAGGCTTATCTAGGCATGAGTGACTATAAATGAACTTTTCTTGACAATGGATGGCTTTTGCTCCACGTTTCCCGAGGCAAACAATCAATTACAATATGTTTTAATCAAAAAATGTAAAAACAATTCAAAATAAATTCAATAATGGGATTATAAAGGCATTTAAATCGAGTAATAAGGCTTTTCTAGGCATGAGTGACTATAAATGAACTTTTCTTGACAATGGATGGCTTTTGCTCCACGTTTCCCGAGGCAAACAATCAATTACATTATGTTTCAATAAAAAAATATAAAAATAATTCAAAATAAATTCAATAATGGGATTATAAGGGCATTTAAACCGAGTAATAAGGCTTTTCTAGGCATGAGTGACTATAAATGATCTTTTCTTGACAATGGATGGCTTTCGTTCCATGTTTCCCGAGATAAACAATCTATTACAATCTGTTTTAATCAAAAACTGTAAAAAAAATCAAAATAAATTCAATAATGGGATTATAAAGGCATTTAAACCGAGTAATAAGGCTTCTCTAGGCATGAGTGACTATAAATGAACTTTTCTTGACAATGGATGGCTTTTGCTCCACGTTTCCCGAGGCAAACAATCAATTACAATATGTTTTAATAAAAAAAGGTAAAAACAATTCAAAATAAATTCAATAATGGGATTATAAAGGCATTTAAACCGAGTTATAAGGCTTTTCTAGGCATGAGTGACTATAAATGAACTTTTCTTGACAATGGATGGCTTTTGCTCCACGTTTCCCGAGGCAAACAATCAAATACAATCTGTTTTAATCAAAAAATGTAAAAACAATTCAAAATAAATTCGATAATGGGATTATAAAAGCATTTAAACCGAGTAATAAGGCTTTTCTAGGCATGAGTGACTATAAATGAACTTTTCTTGACAATGGATGGCTTTTGCTCCACGTTTCCCGAGGCAAACAATCAATTACATTATGTTTCAATAAAAAAATATAAAAATAATTCAAAATAAATTCAATAATGGGATTATAAGGGCATTTAAACCGAGTAATAAGGCTTTTCTAGGCATGAGTGACGATAAATGATCTTTTCATGACAATGGATGGCTTTCGCTCCATGTTTCCCGAGGCAAACAATCAAATACAATCTGGTTTAATCAAAAAATATCAAAAAAGTTCAAAATAAATTCAATAATGGGATTATAAAGGCATTTAAACCGAGTAATAAGGCTTTTCTAGGCATGAGTGTATATAAATGATGTTTTCTTGACAATAGATGGCTTTCGTTCCATGTTTCCCGAGATAAACAATGTATTAGAATCTGTTTTAATCAAAAAATGTAAAAAAAATTCAAAATAAATTCAATAATGGGATTATAAAGGCATTTAAATCGAGTAATAAGGCTTTTCTAGGCATGAGTGACTATAAATGAACTTTTCTTGACAATGGATGGCTTTTGCTCCACGTTTCCCGAGGCAAACAATCAATTACAATATGTTTTAATAAAAAAATGTAAAAATAATTCAAAATAAATTCAATAATGGGATTATAAAGGCATTTAAATCGAGTAATAAGGCTTTTCTAGGCATGAGTGACTATAAATGAACTTTTCTTGACAATGGATGGCTTTTGCTCCACGTTTCCCGAGGCAAACAATCAATTACATTATGTTTCAATAAAAAAATATAAAAATAATTCAAAATAAATTCAATAATGGGATTATAAGGGCATTTAAACCGAGTAATAAGGCTTTTCTAGGCATGAGTGACTATAAATGATCTTTTCTTGACAATGGATGGCTTTCGTTCCATGTTTCCCGAGATAAACAATCTATTACACTCTGTTTTAATCAAAAAATGTAAAAAAAATTCAAAATAAATTCAATAATGGGATTATAAAAGCATTTAAACCGAGTAATAAGGCTTTTCTAGTCATGAGTGACTATAAATGATCTTTTCTTGACAATGGATCGCTTTCGTTCCATGTTTCCCGAGATAAACAATCTATTACAATCTGTTTTAAACAAAAAATGTAAAAACAATTCAAAATAAATTCAATAATGGGATTATAAAGGCATTTAAATTGAGTAATAAGGCTTTTCTAGGCATGAGTGACTATAAATGAAATTTTCTTCACAATGGATGGCTTTTGCTCCACGTTTCCCGAGGTAAACAATCAATTACAATCTGTTTTAAAAAAAATATATAAAAATAATTCAAAATAAATTCAATAATGGGATTATAAAGGCATTTAAACCGAGTAATAAGGCTTTTCTAGGCATGAGTGACTATAAATGATGTTTTCTTGACAATGGATGGCTTTCGTTCCATGTTTCCCGAGATAAACAATCTATTACAATCTGTTTTAATCAAAAAATGTAAAAAAAATTCAAAATAAATTCAATAATGGTATTATAAAAGAATTTAAACCGAGTAATAAGGCTTTTCTAGGCATGAGTGACTATAAATGATCTTTTCTTAACAATGGATGGCTTTCGTTCCATGTTTCCCGAGATAAACAATCTATTACAATCTGTTCTAATCAAAAACTGTAAAAAAAATCAAAATAAATTCAATAATGGGATTATAAAGGCATTTAAACCGAGTAATAAGGCTTCTCTAGGCATGAGTGACTATAAATGAACTTTTCTTGACAATGGATGGCTTTTGCTCCACGTTTCCCGAGGCAAACAATCAATTACAATCTGTTTTAATCAAAAAATGTTAAAACAATTCAAAATAAATTCAATAATGGGATTATAAAGGCATTTAAACCGAGTTATAAGGCTTTTCTAGGCATGAGTGACTATAAATGAACTTTTCTTGACAATGGATGGCTTTTGCTCCACGTTTCCCAAGGCAAACAATCAAATACAATCTGTTTTAATCAAAAAATGTAAAAACAATTCAAAATAAATTCGATAATGGGATTATAAAAGCATTTAAACCGAGTAATAAGGCTTTTCTAGGCATGAGTGACTATAAATGAACTTCTCTTGACAATGGATGGCTTTCGCTCCATGTTTCCCGAGGCAAACAATCAAATACAATCTGTTTTAATAAAAAAATGTCAAAAAAGTTCAAAATAAATTCAATAATGGGGTTATAAAGGCATTTAAACCGAGTAATAAGGCTTTTCTAGGCATGAGTGTTAATAAATGATGTTTTCTTGACAATGGATGGCTTTCGTTCCATGTTTCCTGAGATAAACAATGTATTAGAATCTGTTTTAATCAAAAAATGTAAAAAAAATTCAAAATAAATTCAATAATGGGATTATAAAGGCATTTAAATCGAGTAATAAGACTTTTCTAGGCATGAGTGACTATAAATGAACTTTTCTTGACAATGGATGGCTTTTGCTCCACGTTTCCCGAGGCAAACAATCAATTACAATATGTTTTAATAAAAAAATGTAAAAATAATTCAAAATAAATTCAATAATGGGATTATAAGGGCATTTAAACCGAGTAATAAGGCTTTTCTAGGCATGAGTGACTATAAATGATCTTTTCTTGACAATGGATGGCTTTCGTTCCATGTTTCCCGAGATAAACAATCTATTACAACCTGTTTTAATCAAAAAATGTAAAAAAAATTCAAAATAAATTCAATAATGGGATTGTAAGGGCATTTAAACCGAGTAATAAGGCTTTTCTAGGCATGAGTGACTATAAATGAACTTTTCTTGACAATGGATGGCTTTTGCTCCACGTTTCCCGAGGCAAACAATCAATTACAATATGTTTTAATCAAAAAATGTAAAAACAATTCAAAACAAATTCAATAATGGGATTATAAAGGCATTTATATCGAGTAATAAGGCTTTTGTAGGCATGAGTGACTATAAATGAACTTTTCTTGACAATGGATGGCTTTTGCTCCACGTTTCCCGAGGCAAACAATCAATTACAATATGTTTTAATCAAAATATGTAAAAACAATTCAAAATAAATTCAATAATGGGATTATAAAGGCATTTAAACCGAGTAATAAGGCTTCTGTAGGCATGAGTGACTATAAATGATCTTTTCTTGACAATGGATGGCTTTCGTTCCATGTTTCCCGAGATAAACAATCTATTACAACCTGTTTTAATCAAAAAATGTAAAAAAAATTCAAAATAAATTCAATAATGGGATTATAAAAGCATTTAAACCGAGTAATAAGGCTTTTCTAGGCATGAGTGACTATAAATGGTCTTTCTTGACAATGGATGGCTTTCGTTCCATGTTTCCCGAGATAAACAATCTATTACAATCTGTTTTAATCAAAAAATGTAAAAAAAATTCAAAATAAATTCAATAATGGGATTATAAAGGCATTTAAACCGAGTAATAAGGCTTCTCTAGGCATGAGTGACTATAAATGACCTTTTCTTGACAATGGATGGCATTTGCTCCATGTTTCCCAAGGCAAACAATCAATTACAATCTGTTTTAATTAAAAAATGTAAAAACAATTCAAAATAAATTCAATAATGGGATTATAAAGGCATTTAAACCGAGTAATAAGGCTTTTCTAGGCATGAGTGACTATAAATGAACTTTTCTTGACAATGGATGGCTTTTGCCCCACGTTTCCCGAGGCAAACAATCAATTACAATATGTTTTAATCAAAAAATTTAAAAACAATTCAAAATAAATTCAATAATGGGATTATAAAGGCATTTAAATCGAGTAATAAGGCTTATCTAGGCATGAGTGACTATAAATGAACTTTTCTTGACAATGGATGGCTTTTGCTCCACGTTTCCCGAGGCAAACAATCAATTACAATATGTTTTAATCAAAAAATGTAAAAACAATTCAAAATAAATTCAATAATGGGATTATAAAGGCATTTAAATCGAGTAATAAGGCTTTTCTAGGCATGAGTGACTATAAATGAACTTTTCTTGACAATGGATTGCTTTTGCTCCACGTTTCCCGAGGCAAACAATCAATTACAATCTGTTTTAATCAAAAAATGCAAAAACAATTCAAAATAAATTCAATAATGGGATTATAAAGGCATTTAAACCGAGTAATAAGGCTTTTCTAGGCATGAGTGACTATAAATGATGTTTTCTTGACAATGGATGGCTTTCGTTCCATGTTTCCCGAGATAAACAATCTATTACAATCTGTTTTAATCAAAAAATGTAAAAAAAATTCAAAATAAATTCAATAATGGGATTATAAAAGCATTTAAACCGAGTAATAAGGCTTTTCTAGGCATGAGTGACTATAACTGGTCTTTTCTTGACAATGGATGGCTTTCGTTCCATGTTTTCCGAGATAAACAATCTATTACAATCTCTTTTAATCAAAAAAGGAAAAAAAATTCAAAATAAATTCAATAATGGGATTATAAAGGCATTTAAACCGAGTAATAAGGCTTCTCTAGGCATGAGTGACTATAAATGACCTTTTCTTGACAATGGATGGCTTTTGCTCCATGTTTCCCCAGGCAAACAATCAATTACAATCTGTTTTAATTAAAAAATGTAAAAACAATTCAAAATAAATTCAATAATGGGATTATAAAGGCATTTAAACCGAGTAATAAGGCTTTTCTAGGCATGAGTGACTATAAATGATCTTTTCTTGACAATGGATGGCTTTCGCTCCATGTTTCCCGAGGCAAACAATCAATTACAATCTGTTTTAATCAAAAAATGTAGAAAAATTTCAAAATAAATTCAATAAAGGGATTATAAAGGCATTTAAACCGAGTAATAAAGCTTTTCTAGGCATGAGTGACTGTAAATGAACTTTTCTTGAAAATGGATGGCTTTTGCTCCATGTTTCCCGAGGCAAACAATCAATTACAATCTGTTTTAATCAAAAAATGTAAAAAAAAATTCAAAATAAATTCAATAATGAGATTATAAAAGCATTTAAACCGAGTAATAAGGCTTTTCTAGTTATGAGTGACTCTAAATGATCATTTCTTGACAATGGATGGCTTTTGCTCCACGTTTCCCGAGGCAAACAATCAATTACAATCTGTTTTAATAAAAAAATGTAAAAATAATTCAAAATAAATTCAATAATGGGATTATAAAGGCATTTAAACCGAGTAATAAGGCTTTTCTAGGCATGAGTGACTATAAATGAACTTTTCTTGACAATGGATGGCTTTTGCTCCACGTTTCCCGAGGCAAACAATCAATTACAATCTGTTTTAATAAAAAAATTTAAAAATAATTCAAAATAAATTCAATAATGGGATTATAAAGGCATTTAAACCGAGTAATAAGGCTTTTCTAGGCATGAGTGACTATAAATGATCTTTTCTTGACAATGGATGGCTTTCGTTCCATGTTTCCCGAGATAAACAATCTATTACAATCTGTTTTAATCAAAAAATGTAAAAAAAATTCAAAATAAATTCAATAATGGGATTATAAAAGCATTTAAACCGAGTAATAAGGCTTTTCTAGGCATGAGTGACTATAAATGATCTTTTCTTGACAATGGATGGCTTTCGTTCCATGTTTCTCGAGATAAACAATCTATTACAATCTGTTTTAATCAAAAACTGTAAAAAAAATCAAAATAAATTCAATAATGGGATTATAAAGGCATTTAAACCGAGTAATAAGGCTTCTCTAGGCATGAGTGACTATAAATGAACTTTTCTTGACAATGGATGGCTTTTGCCCCACGTTTCCCGAGGCAAACAATCAATTACAATATGTTTTAATCAAAAAATGTAAAAATAATTCAAAATAAATTCAATAATGGGATTATAAAGGCATTTAAATCGAGTAATAAGGCTTATCTAGGCATGAGTGACTATAAATGAACTTTTCTTGACAATGGATGGCTTTTGCTCCACGTTTCCCGAGGCAAACAATCAATTACAATATGTTTTAATCAAAAAATGTAAAAACAATTCAAAATAAATTCAATAATGGGATTATAAAGGCATTTAAATCGAGTAATAAGGCTTTTCTAGGCATGAGTGACTATAAATGAACTTTTCTTGACAATGGATGGCTTTTGCTCCACGTTTCCCGAGGCAAACAATCAATTACATTATGTTTCAATAAAAAAATATAAAAATAATTCAAAATAAATTCAATAATGGGATTATAAGGGCATTTAAACCGAGTAATAAGGCTTTTCTAGGCATGAGTGACTATAAATGATCTTTTCTTGACAATGGATGGCTTTCGTTCCATGTTTCCCGAGATAAACAATCTATTACAATCTGTTTTAATCAAAAACTGTAAAAAAAATCAAAATAAATTCAATAATGGGATTATAAAGGCATTTAAACCGAGTAATAAGGCTTCTCTAGGCATGAGTGACTATAAATGAACTTTTCTTGACAATGGATGGCTTTTGCTCCACGTTTCCCGAGGCAAACAATCAATTACAATATGTTTTAATAAAAAAAGGTAAAAACAATTCAAAATAAATTCAATAATGGGATTATAAAGGCATTTAAACCGAGTTATAAGGCTTTTCTAGGCATGAGTGACTATAAATGAACTTTTCTTGACAATGGATGGCTTTTGCTCCACGTTTCCCGAGGCAAACAATCAATTACAATCTGTTTTAATCAAAAAATGTAAAAACAATTCAAAATAAATTCGATAATGGGATTATAAAAGCATTTAAACCGAGTAATAAGGCTTTTCTAGGCATGAGTGACTATAAATGAACTTTTCTTGACAATGGATGGCTTTTGCTCCACGTTTCCCGAGGCAAACAATCAATTACATTATGTTTCAATAAAAAAATATAAAAATAATTCAAAATAAATTCAATAATGGGATTATAAGGGCATTTAAACCGAGTAATAAGGCTTTTCTAGGCATGAGTGACGATAAATGATCTTTTCATGACAATGGATGGCTTTCGCTCCATGTTTCCCGAGGCAAACAATCAAATACAATCTGTTTTAATCAAAAAATATCAAAAAAGTTCAAAATAAATTCAATAATGGGATTATAAAGGCATTTAAACCGAGTAATAAGGCTTTTCTAGGCATGAGTGTATATAAATGATGTTTTCTTGACAATAGATGGCTTTCGTTCCATGTTTCCCGAGATAAACAATGTATTAGAATCTGTTTTAATCAAAAAATGTAAAAAAAATTCAAAATAAATTCAATAATGGGATTATAAAGGCATTTAAATCGAGTAATAAGGCTTTTCTAGGCATGAGTGACTATAAATGAACTTTTCTTGACAATGGATGGCTTTTGCTCCACGTTTCCCGAGGCAAACAATCAATTACAATATGTTTTAATAAAAAAATGTAAAAATAATTCAAAATAAATTCAATAATGGGATTATAAAGGCATTTAAATCGAGTAATAAGGCTTTTCTAGGCATGAGTGACTATAAATGAACTTTTCTTGACAATGGATGGCTTTTGCTCCACGTTTCCCGAGGCAAACAATCAATTACATTATGTTTCAATAAAAAAATATAAAAATAATTCAAAATAAATTCAATAATGGGATTATAAGGGCATTTAAACCGAGTAATAAGGCTTTTCTAGGCATGAGTGACTATAAATGATCTTTTCTTGACAATGGATGGCTTTCGTTCCATGTTTCCCGAGATAAACAATCTATTACACTCTGTTTTAATCAAAAAATGTAAAAAAAATTCAAAATAAATTCAATAATGGGATTATAAAAGCATTTAAACCGAGTAATAAGGCTTTTCTAGGCATGAGTGACTATAAATGATCTTTTCTTGACAATGGATCGCTTTCGTTCCATGTTTCCCGAGATAAACAATCTATTACAATATGTTTTAAACAAAAAATGTAAAAACAATTCAAAATAAATTCAATAATGGGATTATAAAGGCATTTAAATTGAGTAATAAGGCTTTTCTAGGCATGAGTGACTATAAATGAACTTTTCTTCACAATGGATGGCTTTTGCTCCACGTTTCCCGAGGTAAACAATCAATTACAATCTGTTTTAAAAAAAAAATATAAAAATAATTCAAAATAAATTCAATAATGGGATTATAAAGGCATTTAAACCGAGTAATAAGGCTTTTCTAGGCATGAGTGACTATAAATGATGTTTTCTTGACAATGGATGGCTTTCGTTCCATGTTTCCCGAGATAAACAATCTATTACAATCTGTTTTAATCAAAAAATGTAAAAAAAATTCAAAATAAATTCAATAATGGTATTATAAAAGAATTTAAACCGAGTAATAAGGCTTTTCTAGGCATGAGTGACTATAAATGATCTTTTCTTAACAATGGATGGCTTTCGTTCCATGTTTCCCGAGATAAACAATCTATTACAATCTGTTCTAATCAAAAACTGTAAAAAAAATCAAAATAAATTCAATAATGGGATTATAAAGGCATTTAAACCGAGTAATAAGGCTTCTCTAGGCATGAGTGACTATAAATGAACTTTTCTTGACAATGGATGGCTTTTGCTCCACGTTTCCCGAGGCAAACAATCAATTACAATCTGTTTTAATCAAAAAATGTAAAAACAATTCAAAATAAATTCAATAATGGGATTATAAAGGCATTTAAACCGAGTTATAAGGCTTTTCTAGGCATGAGTGACTATAAATGAACTTTTCTTGACAATGGATGGCTTTTGCTCCACGTTTCCCAAGGCAAACAATCAAATACAATCTGTTTTAATCAAAAAATGTAAAAACAATTCAAAATAAATTCGATAATGGGATTATAAAAGCATTTAAACCGAGTAATAAGGCTTTTCTAGGCATGAGTGACTATAAATGAACTTCTCTTGACAATGGATGGCTTTCGCTCCATGTTTCCCGAGGCAAACAATCAAATACAATCTGTTTTAATAAAAAAATGTCAAAAAAGTTCAAAATAAATTCAATAATGGGGTTATAAAGGCATTTAAACCGAGTAATAAGGCTTTTCTAGGCATGAGTGTTAATAAATGATGTTTTCTTGACAATGGATGGCTTTCGTTCCATGTTTCCTGAGATAAACAATGTATTAGAATCTGTTTTAATCAAAAAATGTAAAAAAAATTCAAAATAAATTCAATAATTGGATTATAAAGGCATTTAAATCGAGTAATAAGGCTTTTCTAGGCATGAGTGACTATAAATGAACTTTTCTTGACAATGGATGGCTTTTGCTCCACGTTTCCCGAGGCAAACAATCAATTACAATATGTTTTAATAAAAAAATGTAAAAATAATTCAAAATAAATTCAATAATGGGATTATAAGGGCATTTAAACCGAGTAATAAGGCTTTTCTAGGCATGAGTGACTATAAATGATCTTTTCTTGACAATGGATGGCTTTCGTTCCATGTTTCCCGAGATAAACAATCTATTACAACCTGTTTTAATCAAAAAATGTAAAAAAAATTCAAAATAAATTCAATAATGGGATTGTAAGGGCATTTAAACCGAGTAATAAGGCTTTTCTAGGCATGAGTGACTATAAATGAACTTTTCTTGACAATGGATGGCTTTTGCACCACGTTTCCCGAGGCAAACAATCAATTACAATATGTTTTAATCAAAAAATGTAAAAACAATTCAAAACAAATTCAATAATGGGATTATAAAGGCATTTATATCCAGTAATAAGGCTTTTCTAGGCATGAGTGACTATAAATGAACTTTTCTTGACAATGGATGGCTTTTGCTCCACGTTTCCCGAGGCAAACAATCAATTACAATATGTTTTAATCAAAATATGTAAAAACAATTCAAAATAAATTTAATAATGGGATTATAAAGGCATTTAAACCGAGTAATAAGGCTTCTGTAGGCATGAGTGACTATAAATGATCTTTTCTTGACAATGGATGGCTTTCGTTCCATGTTTCCCGAGATAAACAATCTATTACAACCTGTTTTAATCAAAAAATGTAAAAAAAATTCAAAATAAATTCAATAATGGGATTATAAAAGCATTTAAACCGAGTAATAAGGCTTTTCTAGGCATGAGTGACTATAAATGGTCTTTCTTGACAATGGATGGCTTTCGTTCCATGTTTCCCGAGATAAACAATCTATTACAATCTGTTTTAATCAAAAAATGTAAAAAAAATTCAAAATAAATTCAATAATGGGATTATAAAGGCATTTAAACCGAGTAATAAGGCTTCTCTAGGCATGAGTGACTATAAATGACCTTTTCTTGACAATGGATGGCATTTGCTCCATGTTTCCCAAGGCAAACAATCAATTACAATCTGTTTTAATTAAAAAATGTAAAAACAATTCAAAATAAATTCAATAATGGGATTATAAAGGCATTTAAACCGAGTAATAAGGCTTTTCTAGGCATGAGTGACTATAAATGAACTTTTCTTGACAATGGATGGCTTTTGCCCCACGTTTCCCGAGGCAAACAATCAATTACAATATGTTTTAATCAAAAAATTTAAAAACAATTCAAAATAAATTCAATAATGGGATTATAAAGGCATTTAAATCGAGTAATAAGGCTTATCTAGGCATGAGTGACTATAAATGAACTTTTCTTGACAATGGATGGCTTTTGCTCCACGTTTCCCGAGGCAAACAATCAATTACAATATGTTTTAATCAAAAAATGTAAAAACAATTCAAAATAAATTCAATAATGGGATTATAAAGGCATTTAAATCGAGTAATAAGGCTTTTCTAGGCATGAGTGACTATAAATGAACTTTTCTTGACAATGGATTGCTTTTGCTCCACGTTTCCCGAGGCAAACAATCAATTACAATCTGTTTTAATCAAAAAATGCAAAAAGAATTCAAAATAAATTCAATAATGGGATTATAAAGGCATTTAAACCGAGTAATAAGGCTTTTCTAGGCATGAGTGACTATAAATGATGTTTTCTTGACAATGGATGGCTTTCGTTCCATGTTTCCCGAGATAAACAATCTATTACAATCTGTTTTAATCAAAAAATGTAAAAAAAATTCAAAATAAATTCAATAATGGGATTATAAAAGCATTTAAACCGAGTAATAAGGCTTTTCTAGGCATGAGTGACTATAAATGGTCTTTTCTTGACAATGGATGGCTTTCGTTCCATGTTTCCCGAGATAAACAATCTATTACAATCTCTTTTAATCAAAAAAGGAAAAAAAATTCAAAATAAATTCAATAATGGGATTATAAAGGCATTTAAACCGAGTAATAAGGCTTCTCTAGGCATGAGTGACTATAAATGACCTTTTCTTGACAATGGATGGCTTTTGCTCCATGTTTCCCCAGGCAAACAATCAATTACAATCTGTTTTAATTAAAAAATGTAAAAACAATTCAAAATAAATTCAATAATGGGATTATAAAGGCATTTAAACCGAGTAATAAGGCTTTTCTAGGCATGAGTGACTATAAATGATCTTTTCTTGACAATGGATGGCTTTCGCTCCATGTTTCCCGAGGCAAACAATCAATTACAATCTGTTTTAATCAAAAAATGTAGAAAAATTTCAAAATAAATTCAATAAAGGGATTATAAAGGCATTTAAACCGAGTAATAAGGCTTTTCTAGGCATGAGTGACTGTAAATGAACTTTTCTTGAAAATGGATGGCTTTTGCTCCATGTTTCCCGAGGCAAACAATCAATTACAATCTGTTTTAATCAAAAAATGTAAAAAAAAATTCAAAATAAATTCAATAATGAGATTATAAAAGCATTTAAACCGAGTAATAAGGCTTTTCTAGTTATGAGTGACTCTAAATGATCATTTCTTGACAATGGATGGCTTTTGCTCCACGTTTCCCGAGGCAAACAATCAATTACAATCTGTTTTAATAAAAAAATGTAAAAATAATTCAAAATAAATTCAATAATGGGATTATAAAGGCATTTAAACCGAGTAATAAGGCTTTTCTAGGCATGAGTGACTATAAATGAACTTTTCTTGACAATGGATGGCTTTTGCTCCACGTTTCCCGAGGCAAACAATCAATTACAATCTGTTTTAATAAAAAAATGTAAAAATAATTCAAAATAAATTCAATAATGGGATTATAAAGGCATTTAAACCGAGTAATAAGGCTTTTCTAGGCATGAGTGACTATAAATGATGTTTTCTTGACAATGGATGGCTTTCGTTCCATGTTTCCCGAGATAAACAATCTATTACAATCTGTTTTAATCAAAAAATGTAAAAAAAATTCAAAATAAATTCAATAATGGGATTATAAAAGCATTTAAACCGAGTAATAAGGCTTTTCTAGGCATGAGTGACTATAAATGATCTTTTCTTGACAATGGATGGCTTTCGTTCCATGTTTCCCGAAATAAACAATCTATTACAATCTGTTTTAATCAAAAACTGTAAAAAAAATCAAAATAAATTCAATAATGGGATTATAAAGGCATTTAAACCGAGTAATAAGGCTTCTCTAGGCATGAGTGACTATAAATGAACTTTTCTTGACAATGGATGGCTTTTGCTCCACGTTTCCCGAGGCAAACAATCAAATACAATCTGTTTTAATCAAAAAATGTAAAAACAATTCAAAATAAATTCGATAATGGGATTATAAAAGCATTTAAACCGAGTAATAAGGCTTTTCTAGGCATGAGTGACTATAAATGATCTTTTCTTGACAATGGATGGCTTTTGCTCCACGTTTCCCGAGGCAAACAATCAAATACAATCTGTTTTAATCAAAAAATATCAAAAAAGTTTAAAATAAATTCAATAATGGGATTATAAAGGCATTTAAACCGAGTAATAAGGCTTTTCTAGGCATGAGTGTATATAAATGATGTTTTCTTGACAATAGATGGCTTTCGTTCCATGTTTCCCGAGATAAACAATGTATTAGAATCTGTTTTAATCAAAAAATGTAAAAAAAAATTCAAAATAAATTCAATAATGAGATTATAAAAGCATTTAAACCGAGTAATAAGGCTTTTCTAGTTATGAGTGACTCTAAATGATCATTTCTTGACAATGGATGGCTTTTGCTCCACGTTTCCCGAGGCAAACAATCAATTACAATCTGTTTTAATAAAAAAATGTAAAAATAATTCAAAATAAATTCAATAATGGGATTATAAAGGCATTTAAACCGAGTAATAAGGCTTTTCTAGGCATGAGTGACTATAAATGAACTTTTCTTGACAATGGATGGCTTTTGCTCCACGTTTCCCGAGGCAAACAATCAATTACAATCTGTTTTAATAAAAAAATGTAAAAATAATTCAAAATAAATTCAATAATGGGATTATAAAGGCATTTAAACCGAGTAATAAGGCTTTTCTAGGCATGAGTGACTATAAATGATCTTTTCTTGACAATGGATGGCTTTCGTTCCATGTTTCCCGAGATAAACAATCTATTACAATCTGTTTTAATCAAAAAATGTAAAAAAAATTCAAAATAAATTCAATAATGGGATTATAAAAGCATTTAAACCGAGTAATAAGGCTTTTCTAGGCATGAGTGACTATAAATGATCTTTTCTTGACAATGGATGGCTTTCGTTCCATGTTTCTCGAGATAAACAATCTATTACAATCTGTTTTAATCAAAAACTGTAAAAAAAATCAAAATAAATTCAATAATGGGATTATAAAGGCATTTAAACCGAGTAATAAGGCTTCTCTAGGCATGAGTGACTATAAATGAACTTTTCTTGACAATGGATGGCTTTTGCTCCACGTTTCCCGAGGCAAACAATCAATTACTATATGTTTTAATAAAAAAATGTAAAAACAATTCAAAATAAATTCAATAATGGATTATAAAGGCATTTAAACCGAGTTATAAGGCTTTTCTAGGCATGAGTGACTATAAATGAACTTTTCTTGACAATGGATGGCTTTTGCTCCGCGTTTCCCGAGGCAAACAATCAAATACAATCTGTTTTAATCAAAAAATGTAAAAACAATTCAAAATAAATTCGATAATGGGATTATAAAAGCATTTAAACCGAGTAATAAGGCTTGTCTAGGCATGAGTGACTATAAATGATCTTTTCATGACAATGGATGGCTTTCGCTCCATGTTTCCCGAGGCAAACAATCAAATACAATCTGTTTTAATCAAAAAATATCAAAAAAGTTCAAAATAAATTCAATAATGGGATTATAAAGGCATTTAAACCGAGTAATAAGGCTTTTCTAGGCATGAGTGTATATAAATGATGTTTTCTTGACAATAGATGGCTTTCGTTCCATGTTTCCCGAGATAAACAATGTATTAGAATCTGTTTTAATCAAAAAATGTAAAAAAAATTCAAAATAAATTCAATAATGGGATTATAAAGGCATTTAAATCGAGTAATAAGGCTTTTCTAGGCATGAGTGACTATAAATGAACTTTTCTTGACAATGGATGGCTTTTGCTCCACGTTTCCCGAGGCAAACAATCAATTACAATATGTTTTAATAAAAAAATGTAAAAATAATTCAAAATAAATTCAATAATGGGATTATAAAGGCATTTAAATCGAGTAATAAGGCTTTTCTAGGCATGAGTGACTATAAATGAACTTTTCTTGACAATGGATGGCTTTTGCTCCACGTTTCCCGAGGCAAACAATCAATTACATTATGTTTCAATAAAAAAATATAAAAATAATTCAAAATAAATTCAATAATGGGATTATAAGGGCATTTAAACCGAGTAATAAGGCTTTTCTAGGCATGAGTGACTATAAATGATCTTTTCTTGACAATGGATGGCTTTCGTTCCATGTTTCCCGAGATAAACAATCTATTACACTCTGTTTTAATCAAAAAATGTAAAAAAAATTCAAAATAAATTCAATAATGGGATTATAAAAGCATTTAAACCGAGTAATAAGGCTTTTCTAGGCATGAGTGACTATAAATGATCTTTTCTTGACAATGGATCGCTTTCGTTCCATGTTTCCCGAGATAAACAATCTATTACAATATGTTTTAAACAAAAAATGTAAAAACAATTCAAAATAAATTCAATAATGGGATTATAAAGGCATTTAAATTGAGTAATAAGGCTTTTCTAGGCATGAGTGACTATAAATGAACTTTTCTTCACAATGGATGGCTTTTGCTCCACGTTTCCCGAGGTAAACAATCAATTACAATCTGTTTTAAAAAAAAAATATAAAAATAATTCAAAATAAATTCAATAATGGGATTATAAAGGCATTTAAACCGAGTAATAAGGCTTTTCTAGGCATGAGTGACTATAAATGATGTTTTCTTGACAATGGATGGCTTTCGTTCCATGTTTCCCGAGATAAACAATCTATTACAATCTGTTTTAATCAAAAAATGTAAAAAAAATTCAAAATAAATTCAATAATGGTATTATAAAAGAATTTAAACCGAGTAATAAGGCTTTTCTAGGCATGAGTGACTATAAATGATCTTTTCTTAACAATGGATGGCTTTCGTTCCATGTTTCCCGAGATAAACAATCTATTACAATCTGTTCTAATCAAAAACTGTAAAAAAAATCAAAATAAATTCAATAATGGGATTATAAAGGCATTTAAACCGAGTAATAAGGCTTCTCTAGGCATGAGTGACTATAAATGAACTTTTCTTGACAATGGATGGCTTTTGCTCCACGTTTCCCGAGGCAAACAATCAATTACAATCTGTTTTAATCAAAAAATGTAAAAACAATTCAAAATAAATTCAATAATGGGATTATAAAGGCATTTAAACCGAGTTATAAGGCTTTTCTAGGCATGAGTGACTATAAATGAACTTTTCTTGACAATGGATGGCTTTTGCTCCACGTTTCCCAAGGCAAACAATCAAATACAATCTGTTTTAATCAAAAAATGTAAAAACAATTCAAAATAAATTCGATAATGGGATTATAAAAGCATTTAAACCGAGTAATAAGGCTTTTCTAGGCATGAGTGACTATAAATGAACTTCTCTTGACAATGGATGGCTTTCGTTCCATGTTTCCTGAGATAAACAATGTATTAGAATCTGTTTTAATCAAAAAATGTAAAAAAAATTCAAAATAAATTCAATAATTGGATTATAAAGGCATTTAAATCGAGTAATAAGGCTTTTCTAGGCATGAGTGACTATAAATGAACTTTTCTTGACAATGGATGGCTTTTGCTCCACGTTTCCCGAGGCAAACAATCAATTACAATATGTTTTAATAAAAAAATGTAAAAATAATTCAAAATAAATTCAATAATGGGATTATAAGGGCATTTAAACCGAGTAATAAGGCTTTTCTAGGCATGAGTGACTATAAATGATCTTTTCTTGACAATGGATGGCTTTCGTTCCATGTTTCCCGAGATAAACAATCTATTACAACCTGTTTTAATCAAAAAATGTAAAAAAAATTCAAAATAAATTCAATAATGGGATTGTAAGGGCATTTAAACCGAGTAATAAGGCTTTTCTAGGCATGAGTGACTATAAATGAACTTTTCTTGACAATGGATGGCTTTTGCACCACGTTTCCCGAGGCAAACAATCAATTACAATATGTTTTAATCAAAAAATGTAAAAACAATTCAAAACAAATTCAATAATGGGATTATAAAGGCATTTATATCGAGTAATAAGGCTTTTCTAGGCATGAGTGACTATAAATGAACTTTTCTTGACAATGGATGGCTTTTGCTCCACGTTTCCCGAGGCAAACAATCAATTACAATATGTTTTAATCAAAATATGTAAAAACAATTCAAAATAAATTCAATAATGGGATTATAAAGGCATTTAAACCGAGTAATAAGGCTTCTGTAGGCATGAGTGACTATAAATGATCTTTTCTTGACAATGGATGGCTTTCGTTCCATGTTTCCCGAGATAAACAATCTATTACAACCTGTTTTAATCAAAAAATGTAAAAAAAATTCAAAATAAATTCAATAATGGGATTATAAAAGCATTTAAACCGAGTAATAAGGCTTTTCTAGGCATGAGTGACTATAAATGGTCTTTCTTGACAATGGATGGCTTTCGTTCCATGTTTCCCGAGATAAACAATCTATTACAATCTGTTTTAATCAAAAAATGTAAAAAAAATTCAAAATAAATTCAATAATGGGATTATAAAGGCATTTAAACCGAGTAATAAGGCTTCTCTAGGCATGAGTGACTATAAATGACCTTTTCTTGACAATGGATGGCATTTGCTCCATGTTTCCCAAGGCAAACAATCAATTACAATCTGTTTTAATTAAAAAATGTAAAAACAATTCAAAATAAATTCAATAATGGGATTATAAAGGCATTTAAACCGAGTAATAAGGCTTTTCTAGGCATGAGTGACTATAAATGAACTTTTCTTGACAATGGATGGCTTTTGCCCCACGTTTCCCGAGGCAAACAATCAATTACAATATGTTTTAATCAAAAAATTTAAAAACAATTCAAAATAAATTCAATAATGGGATTATAAAGGCATTTAAATCGAGTAATAAGGCTTATCTAGGCATGAGTGACTATAAATGAACTTTTCTTGACAATGGATGGCTTTTGCTCCACGTTTCCCGAGGCAAACAATCAATTACAATATGTTTTAATCAAAAAATGTAAAAACAATTCAAAATAAATTCAATAATGGGATTATAAAGGCATTTAAATCGAGTAATAAGGCTTTTCTAGGCATGAGTGACTATAAATGAACTTTTCTTTACAATGGATTGCTTTTGCTCCACGTTTCCCGAGGCAAACAATCAATTACAATCTGTTTTAATCAAAAAATGCAAAAACAATTCAAAATAAATTCAATAATGGGATTATAAAGGCATTTAAACCGAGTAATAAGGCTTTTCTAGGCATGAGTGACTATAAATGATGTTTTCTTGACAATGGATGGCTTTCGTTCCATGTTTCCCGAGATAAACAATCTATTACAATCTGTTTTAATCAAAAAATGTAAAAAAAATTCAAAATAAATTCAATAATGGGATTATAAAAGCATTTAAACCGAGTAATAAGGCTTTTCTAGGCATGAGTGACTATAAATGGTCTTTTCTTGACAATGGATGGCTTTCGTTCCATGTTTCCCGAGATAAACAATCTATTACAATCTCTTTTAATCAAAAAAGGAAAAAAAATTCAAAATAAATTCAATAATGGGATTATAAAGGCATTTAAACCGAGTAATAAGGCTTCTCTAGGCATGAGTGACTATAAATGACCTTTTCTTGACAATGGATGGCTTTTGCTCCATGTTTCCCCAGGCAAACAATCAATTACAATCTGTTTTAATTAAAAAATGTAAAAACAATTCAAAATAAATTCAATAATGGGATTATAAAGGCATTTAAACCGAGTAATAAGGCTTTTCTAGGCATGAGTGACTATAAATGATCTTTTCTTGACAATGGATGGCTTTCGCTCCATGTTTCCCGAGGCAAACAATCAATTACAATCTGTTTTAATCAAAAAATGTAGAAAAATTTCAAAATAAATTCAATAAAGGGATTATAAAGGCATTTAAACCGAGTAATAAGGCTTTTCTAGGCATGAGTGACTGTAAATGAACTTTTCTTGAAAATGGATGGCTTTTGCTCCATGTTTCCCGAGGCAAACAATCAATTACAATCTGTTTTAATCAAAAAATGTAAAAAAAAATTCAAAATAAATTCAATAATGAGATTATAAAAGCATTTAAACCGAGTAATAAGGCTTTTCTAGTTATGAGTGACTCTAAATGATCATTTCTTGACAATGGATGGCTTTTGCTCCACGTTTCCCGAGGCAAACAATCAATTACAATCTGTTTTAATAAAAAAATGTAAAAATAATTCAAAATAAATTCAATAATGGGATTATAAAGGCATTTAAACCGAGTAATAAGGCTTTTCTAGGCATGAGTGACTATAAATGAACTTTTCTTGACAATGGATGGCTTTTGCTCCACGTTTCCCGAGGCAAACAATCAATTACAATCTGTTTTAATAAAAAAATGTAAAAATAATTCAAAATAAATTCAATAATGGGATTATAAAGGCATTTAAACCGAGTAATAAGGCTTTTCTAGGCATGAGTGACTATAAATGATGTTTTCTTGACAATGGATGGCTTTCGTTCCATGTTTCCCGAGATAAACAATCTATTACAATCTGTTTTAATCAAAAAATGTAAAAAAAATTCAAAATAAATTCAATAATGGGATTATAAAAGCATTTAAACCGAGTAATAAGGCTTTTCTAGGCATGAGTGACTATAAATGATCTTTTCTTGACAATGGATGGCTTTCGTTCCATGTTTCCCGAAATAAACAATCTATTACAATCTGTTTTAATCAAAAACTGTAAAAAAAATCAAAATAAATTCAATAATGGGATTATAAAGGCATTTAAACCGAGTAATAAGGCTTCTCTAGGCATGAGTGACTATAAATGAACTTTTCTTGACAATGGATGGCTTTTGCTCCACGTTTCCCGAGGCAAACAATCAAATACAATCTGTTTTAATCAAAAAATGTAAAAACAATTCAAAATAAATTCGATAATGGGATTATAAAAGCATTTAAACCGAGTAATAAGGCTTTTCTAGGCATGAGTGACTATAAATGATCTTTTCTTGACAATGGATGGCTTTTGCTCCACGTTTCCCGAGGCAAACAATCAAATACAATCTGTTTTAATCAAAAAATATCAAAAAAGTTCAAAATAAATTCAATAATGGGATTATAAAGGCATTTAAACCGAGTAATAAGGCTTTTCTAGGCATGAGTGTATATAAATGATGTTTTCTTGACAATAGATGGCTTTCGTTCCATGTTTCCCGAGATAAACAATGTATTAGAATCTGTTTTAATCAAAAAATGTAAAAAAAAATTCAAAATAAATTCAATAATGAGATTATAAAAGCATTTAAACCGAGTAATAAGGCTTTTCTAGTTATGAGTGACTCTAAATGATCATTTCTTGACAATGGATGGCTTTTGCTCCACGTTTCCCGAGGCAAACAATCAATTACAATCTGTTTTAATAAAAAAATGTAAAAATAATTCAAAATAAATTCAATAATGGGATTATAAAGGCATTTAAACCGAGTAATAAGGCTTTTCTAGGCATGAGTGACTATAAATGAACTTTTCTTGACAATGGATGGCTTTTGCTCCACGTTTCCCGAGGCAAACAATCAATTACAATCTGTTTTAATAAAAAAATGTAAAAATAATTCAAAATAAATTCAATAATGGGATTATAAAGGCATTTAAACCGAGTAATAAGGCTTTTCTAGGCATGAGTGACTATAAATGATCTTTTCTTGACAATGGATGGCTTTCGTTCCATGTTTCCCGAGATAAACAATCTATTACAATCTGTTTTAATCAAAAAATGTAAAAAAAATTCAAAATAAATTCAATAATGGGATTATAAAAGCATTTAAACCGAGTAATAAGGCTTTTCTAGGCATGAGTGACTATAAATGATCTTTTCTTGACAATGGATGGCTTTCGTTCCATGTTTCTCGAGATAAACAATCTATTACAATCTGTTTTAATCAAAAACTGTAAAAAAAATCAAAATAAATTCAATAATGGGATTATAAAGGCATTTAAACCGAGTAATAAGGCTTCTCTAGGCATGAGTGACTATAAATGAACTTTTCTTGACAATGGATGGCTTTTGCTCCACGTTTCCCGAGGCAAACAATCAATTACTATATGTTTTAATAAAAAAATGTAAAAACAATTCAAAATAAATTCAATAATGGGATTATAAAGGCATTTAAACCGAGTTATAAGGCTTTTCTAGGCATGAGTGACTATAAATGAACTTTTCTTGACAATGGATGGCTTTTGCTCCACGTTTCCCGAGGCAAACAATCAAATACAATCTGTTTTAATCAAAAAATGTAAAAACAATTCAAAATAAATTCGATAATGGGATTATAAAAGCATTTAAACCGAGTAATAAGGCTTGTCTAGGCATGAGTGACTATAAATGATCTTTTCATGACAATGGATGGCTTTCGCTCCATGTTTTCCGAGGCAAACAATTAAATACAATCTGTTTTAATCAAAAAATATCAAAAAAGTTCAAAATAAATTCAATAATGGGATTATAAAGGCATTTAAACCGAGTAATAAGGCTTTTCTAGGCATGAGTGTATATAAATGATGTTTTCTTGACAATAGATGGCTTTCGTTCCATGTTTCCCGAGATAAACAATGTATTAAAATCTGTTTTAATCAAAAAATGTAAAAAAAATTCAAAATAAATTCAATAATGGGATTATAAAGGCATTTAAATCGAGTAATAAGGCTTTTTCTAGGCATGAGTGACTATAAATGAACTTTTCTTGACAATGGATGGCTTTTGCTCCACGTTTCCCGAGGCAAACAATCAATTACAATATGTTTTAATAAAAAAATGTAAAAATAATTCAAAATAAATTCAATAATGGGATTATAAAGGCATTTAAATCGAGTAATAAGGCTTTTCTAGGCATGAGTGACTATAAATGAACTTTTCTTGACAATGGATGGCTTTTGCTCCACGTTTCCCGAGGCAAACAATCAATTACATTATGTTTCAATAAAAAAATATAAAAATAATTCAAAATAAATTCAATAATGGGATTATAAGGGCATTTAAACCGAGTAATAAGGCTTTTCTAGGCATGAGTGACTATAAATGATCTTTTCTTGACAATGGATGGCTTTCGTTCCATGTTTCCCGAGATAAACAATCTATTACACTCTGTTTTAATCAAAAAATGTAAAAAAAATTCAAAATAAATTCAATAATGGGATTATAAAAGCATTTAAACCGAGTAATAAGGCTTTTCTAGGCATGAGTGACTATAAATGATCTTTTCTTGACAATGGATCGCTTTCGTTCCATGTTTCCCGAGATAAACAATCTATTACAATCTGTTTTAATCAAAAAATGTAAAAACAATTCAAAATAAATTCAATAATGGGATTATAAAGGCATTTAAATTGAGTAATAAGGCTTTTCTAGGCATGAGTGACTATAAATGAACTTTTCTTCACAATGGATGGCTTTTGCTCCACGTTTCTCGAGGTAAACAATCAATTACAATCTGTTTTTAAAAAAAAATGTAAAAATAATTCAAAATAAATTCAATAATGGGATTATAAAGGCATTTAAACCGAGTAATAAGGCTTTTCTAGGCATGAGTGACTATAAATGATGTTTTCTTGACAATGGATGGCTTTCGTTCCATGTTTCCCGAGATAAACAATCTATTACAATCTGTTTTAATCAAAAAATGTAAAAAAAATTCAAAATAAATTCAATAATGGTATTATAAAAGAATTTAAACCGAGTAATAAGGCTTTTCTAGGCATGAGTGACTATAAATGATCTTTTCTTAACAATGGATGGCTTTCGTTCCATGTTTCCCGAGATAAACAATCTATTACAATCTGTTCTAATCAAAAACTGTAAAAAAAATCAAAATAAATTCAATAATGGGATTATAAAGGCATTTAAACCGAGTAATAAGGCTTCTCTAGGCATGAGTGACTATAAATGAACTTTTCTTGACAATGGATGGCTTTTGCTCCACGTTTCCCGAGGCAAACAATTAATTACAATCTGTTTTAATCAAAAAATGTAAAAACAATTCAAAATAAATTCAATAATGGGATTATAAAGGCATTTAAACCGAGTTATAAGGCTTTTCTAGGCATGAGTGACTATAAATGAACTTTTCTTGACAATGGATGGCTTTTGCTCCACGTTTCCCGAGGCAAACAATCAATTACAATCTGTTTTAATAAAAAAATGTAAAAATAATTCAAAATAAATTCAATAATGGGATTATAAAGGCATTTAAACCGAGTAATAAGGCTTCTGTAGGCATGAGTGACTATAAATGATCTTTTCTTGACAATGGATGGCTTTCGTTCCATGTTTCCCGAGATAAACAATCTATTACAACCTGTTTTAATCAAAAAATGTAAAAAAAATTCAAAATAAATTCAATAATGGGATTATAAAAGCATTTAAACCGAGTAATAAGGCTTTTCTAGGCATGAGTGACTATAAATGGTCTTTCTTGACAATGGATGGCATTCGTTCCATGTTTCCCGAGATAAACAATCTATTACAATTTGTTTTAATCAAAAAATGTAAAAAAAATTCAAAATAAATTCAATAATGGGATTATAAAGGCATTTAAACCGAGTAATAAGGCTTCTCTAGGCATGAGTGACTATAAATGACCTTTTCTTGACAATGGATGGCATTTGCTCCATGTTTCCCAAGGCAAACAATCAATTACAATCTGTTTTAATTAAAAAATGTAAAAACAATTCAAAATAAATTCAATAATGGGATTATAAAGGCATTTAAACCGAGTAATAAGGCTTTTCTAGGCATGAGTGACTATAAATGAACTTTTCTTGACAATGGATGGCTTTTGCCCCACGTTTCTCGAGGCAAACAATCAATTACAATATGTTTTAATCAAAAAATTTAAAAACAATTCAAAATAAATTCAATAATGGGATTATAAAGGCATTTAAATCGAGTAATAAGGCTTATCTAGGCATGAGTGACTATAAATGAACTTTTCTTGACAATGGATGGCTTTTGCTCCACGTTTCCCGAGGCAAACAATCAATTACAATATGTTTTAATCAAAAAATGTAAAAACAATTCAAAATAAATTCAATAATGGGATTATAAAGGCATTTAAATCGAGTAATAAGGCTTTTCTAGGCATGAGTGACTATAAATGAACTTTTCTTGACAATGGATTGCTTTTGCTCCACGTTTCCCGAGGCAAACAATCAATTACAATCTGTTTTAATCAAAAAATGCAAAAACAATTCAAAATAAATTCAATAATGGGATTATAAAGGCATTTAAACCGAGTAATAAGGCTTTTCTAGGCATGAGTGACTATAAATGATGTTTTCTTGACAATGGATGGCTTTCGTTCCATGTTTCCCAAGATAAACAATCTATTACAATCTGTTTTAATCAAAAAATGTAAAAAAAATTCAAAATAAATTCAATAATGGGATTATAAAAGCATTTAAACCGAGTAATAAGGCTTTTCTAGGCATGAGTGACTATAAATGGTCTTTTCTTGACAATGGATGGCTTTCGTTCCATGTTTCCCGAGATAAACAATCTATTACAATCTCTTTTAATCAAAAAAGGAAAAAAAATTCAAAATAAATTCAATAATGGGATGATAAAGGCATTTAAACCGAGTAATAAGGCTTCTCTAGGCATGAGTGACTATAAATGACCTTTTCTTGACAATGGATGGCTTTTGCTCCATGTTTCCCCAGGCAAACAATCAATTACAATCTGTTTTAATTAAAAAATGTAAAAACAATTCAAAATAAATTCAATAATGGGATTATAAAGGCATTTAAACCGAGTAATAAGGCTTTTCTAGGCATGAGTGACTATAAATGATCTTTTCTTGACAATGGATGGCTTTCGCTCCATGTTTCCCGAGGCAAACAATCAATTACAATCTGTTTTAATCAAAAAATGTAGAAAAATTTCAAAATAAATTCAATAAAGGGATTATAAAGGCATTTAAACCGAGTAATAAGGCTTTTCTAGGCATGAGTGACTGTAAATGAACTTTTCTTGAAAATGGATGGCTTTTGCTCCATGTTTCCCGAGGCAAACAATCAATTACAATCTGTTTTAATCAAAAAATGTAAAAAAAAATTCAAAATAAATTCAATAATGAGATTATAAAAGCATTTAAACCGAGTAATAAGGCTTTTCTAGTTATGAGTGACTCTAAATGATCATTTCTTGACAATGGATGGCTTTTGCTCCACGTTTCCCGACGCAAACAATCAATTACAATCTGTTTTAATAAAAAAATGTAAAAATAATTCAAAATAAATTCAATAATGGGATTATAAAGGCATTTAAACCGAGTAATAAGGCTTTTCTAGGCATGAGTGACTATAAATGAACTTTTCTTGACAATGGATGGCTTTTGCTCCACGTTTCCCGAGGCAAACAATCAATTACAATCTGTTTTAATAAAAAAATGTAAAAATAATTCAAAATAAATTCAATAATGGGATTATAAAGGCATTTAAACCGAGTAATAAGGCTTTTCTAGGCATGAGTGACTATAAATGATGTTTTCTTGACAATGGATGGCTTTCGTTCCATGTTTCCCGAGATAAACAATCTATTACAATCTGTTTTAATCAAAAAATGTAAAAAAAATTCAAAATAAATTCAATAATGGGATTATAAAAGCATTTAAACCGAGTAATAAGGCTTTTCTAGGCATGAGTGACTATAAATGATCTTTTCTTGACAATGGATGGCTTTCGTTCCATGTTTCCCGAAATAAACAATCTATTACAATCTGTTTTAATCAAAAACTGTAAAAAAAATCAAAATAAATTCAATAATGGGATTATAAAGGCATTTAAACCGAGTAATAAGGCTTCTCTAGGCATGAGTGACTATAAATGAACTTTTCTTGACAATGGATGGCTTTTGCTCCACGTTTCCCGAGGCAAACAATCAAATACAATCTGTTTTAATCAAAAAATGTAAAAACAATTCAAAATAAATTCGATAATGGGATTATAAAAGCATTTAAACCGAGTAATAAGGCTTTTCTAGGCATGAGTGACTATAAATGATCTTTTCTTGACAATGGATGGCTTTTGCTCCACGTTGCCCGAGGCAAACAATCAAATACAATCTGTTTTAATCAAAAAATATCAAAAAAGTTCAAAATAAATTCAATAATGGGATTATAAAGGCATTTAAACCGAGTAATAAGGCTTTTCTAGGCATGAGTGTATATAAATGATGTTTTCTTGACAATAGATGGCTTTCGTTCCATGTTTCCCGAGATAAACAATGTATTAGAATCTGTTTTAATCAAAAAATGTAAAAAAAATTCAAAATAAATTCAATAATGGGATTATAAAGGCATTTAAAACGAGTAATAAGGCTTTTCTAGGCATGAGTGACTATAAATGAACTTTTCTTGACAATGGATGGCTTTTGCTCCACGTTTCCCGAGGCAAACAATCAATTACAATATGTTTTAATAAAAAAATGTAAAAATAATTCAAAATAAATTCAATAATGGGATTATAAAGGCATTTAAATCGAGTAATAAGGCTTTTCTAGGCATGAGTGACTATAAATGAACTTTTCTTGACAATGGATGGCTTTTGCTCCACGTTTCCCGAGGCAAACAATCAATTACATTATGTTTCAATAAAAAAATATAAAAATAATTCAAAATAAATTCAATAATGGGATTATAAGGGCATTTAAACCGAGTAATAAGGCTTTTCTAGGCATGAGTGACTATAAATGATCTTTTCTTGACAATGGATGGCTTTCGTTCCATGTTTCCTGAGATAAACAATCTATTACAATCTGTTTTAATCAAAAACTGTAAAAAAAATCAAAATAAATTCAATAATGGGATTATAAAGGCATTTAAACCGAGTAATAAGGCTTCTCTAGGCATGAGTGACTATAAATGAACTTTTCATGACAATGGATGGCTTTTGCTCCACGTTTCCCGAGGCAAACAATCAATTACAATATGTTTTAATAAAAAAATGTAAAAACAATTCAAAATAAATTGAATAATGGGATTATAAAGGCATTTAAACCGAGTTATAAGGCTTTTCTAGGCATGAGTGACTATAAATGAACTTTTCTTGACAATGGATGGCTTTTGCTCCACGTTTCCCGAGGCAAACAATCAAATACAATCTGTTTTAATCAAAAAATGTAAAAACAATTCAAAATAAATTCGATAATGGGATTATAAAAGCATTTAAACCGAGTAATAAGGCTTTTCTAGGCATGAGTGACTATAAATGATCTTTTCATGACAATGGATGGCTTTCGCTCCATGTTTCCCGAGGCAAACAATCAAATACAATCTGTTTTAATCAAAAAATATCAAAAAAGTTCAAAATAAATTCAATAATGGGATTATAAAGGCATTTAAACCGAGTAATAAGGCTTTTCTAGGCATGAGTGTATATAAATGATGTTTTCTTGACAATAGATGGCTTTCGTTCCATGTTTCCCGAGATAAACAATGTATTAGAATCTGTTTTAATCAAAAAATGTAAAAAAAATTCAAAATAAATTCAATAATGGGATTATAAAGGCATTTAAATCGAGTAATAAGGCTTTTCTAGGCATGAGTGACTATAAATGAACTTTTCTTGACAATGGATGGCTTTTGCTCCACGTTTCCCGAGGCAAACAATCAATTACAATATGTTTTAATAAAAAAATGTAAAAATAATTCAAAATAAATTCAATAATGGGATTATAAAGGCATTTAAATCGAGTAATAAGGCTTTTCTAGGCATGAGTGACTATAAATGAACTTTTCTTGACAATGGATGGCTTTTGCTCCACGTTTCCCGAGGCAAACAATCAATTACATTATGTTTCAATAAAAAAATATAAAAATAATTCAAAATAAATTCAATAATGGGATTATAAGGGCATTTAAACCGAGTAATAAGGCTTTTCTAGGCATGAGTGACTATAAATGATCTTTTCTTGACAATGGATGGCTTTCGTTCCATGTTTCCCGAGATAAACAATCTATTACACTCTGTTTTAATCAAAAAATGTAAAAAAAATTCAAAATAAATTCAATAATGGGATTATAAAGGCATTTAAACCGAGTAATAAGGCTTTTCTAGGCATGAGTGACTATAAATTATCTTTTCTTGACAATGGATCGCTTTCGTTCCATGTTTCCCGAGATAAACAATCTATTACAATCTGTTTTAATCAAAAAATGTAAAAACAATTCAAAATAAATTCAATAATGGGATTATAAAGGCATTTAAATTGAGTAATAAGGCTTTTCTAGGCATGAGTGACTATAAATGAACTTTTCCTCACAATGGATGGCTTTTGCTCCACGTTTCCCGAGGTAAACAATCAATTACAATCTGTTTTAAAAAAAAAATGTAAAAATAATTCAAAATAAATTCAATAATGGGATTATAAAGGCATTTAAATCGAGTAATAAGGCTTTTCTAGGCATGAGTGACTATAAATGATGTTTTCTTGACAATGGATGGCTTTCGTTCCATGTTTCCCGAGATAAACAATCTATTACAATCTGTTTTAATCAAAAAATGTAAAAAAAATTCAAAATAAATTCAATAATGGTATTATAAAAGAATTTAAACCGAGTAATAAGGCTTTTCTAGGCATGAGTGACTATAAATGATCTTTTCTTAACAATGGATGGCTTTCGTTCCATGTTTCCCAAGATAAACAATCTATTACAATCTGTTCTAATCAAAAACTGTAAAAAAAATCAAAATAAATTCAATAATGGGATTATAAAGGCATTTAAACCGAGTAATAAGGCTTCTCTAGGCATGAGTGACTATAAATGAACTTTTCTTGGCAATGGATGGCTTTTGCTCCACGTTTCCCGAGGCAAACAATCAATTACAATCTGTTTTAATCAAAAAATGTAAAAACAATTCAAAATAAATTCAATAATGGGATTATAAAGGCATTTAAACCGAGTTATAAGGCTTTTCTAGGCATGAGTGACTATAAATGAACTTTTCTTGACAATGGATGGCTTTTGCTCCACGTTTCCCAAGGCAAACAATCAAATACAATCTGTTTTAATCAAAAAATGTAAAAACAATTCAAAATAAATTCGATAATGGGATTATAAAAGCATTTAAACCGAGTAATAAGGCTTTTCTAGGCATGAGTGACTATAAATGAACTTCTCTTGACAATGGATGGCTTTCGCTCCATGTTTCCCGAGGCAAACAATCAAATACAATCTGTTTTAATAAAAAAATGTCAAAAAAGTTCAAAATAAATTCAATAATGGGGTTATAAAGGCATTTAAACCGAGTAATAAGGCTTTTCTAGGCATGAGTGTTAATAAATGATGTTTTCTTGACAATGGATGGCTTTCGTTCCATGTTTCCTGAGATAAACAATGTATTAGAATCTGTTTTAATCAAAAAATATAAAAAAAATTCAAAATAAATTCAATAATGGGATTATAAAGGCATTTAAATCGAGTAAGAAGGCTTTTCTAGGCATGAGTGACTATAAATGAACTTTTCTTGACAATGGATGGCTTTTGCTCCACGTTTCCCGAGGCAAACAATCAATTACAATATGTTTTAATAAAAAAATGTAAAAATAATTCAAAATAAATTCAATAATGGGATTATAAGGGCATTTAAATCGAGTAATAAGGCTTTTCTAGGCATGAGTGACTATAAATGAACTTTTCTTGACAATGGATGGCTTTTGCTCCACGTTTCCCGAGGCAAACAATCAATTACATTATGTTTCAATAAAAAAATATAAAAATAATTCAAAATAAATTCAATAATGGGATTATAAGGGCATTTAAACCGAGTAATAAGGCTTTTCTAGGCATGAGTGACTATAAATGATCTTTTCTTGACAATGGATTGCTTTTGCTCCACGTTTCCCGAGGCAAACAATCAATTACAATCTGTTTTAATAAAAAAATGTAAAAATAATTCAAAATAAATTCAATAATGGGATTATAAAGGCATTTAAATCGAGTAATAAGGCTTTTCTAGGCATGAGTGACTATAAATGAACTTTTCTTGACAATAGATGGCTTTTGCTCCACGTTTCCCGAGGCAAACAATCAATTAAAATATGTTTTAATAAAAAAATGTAAAAATAATTCAAAATAAATTCAATAATGGGATTATAAGGGCATTTAAACCGAGTAATAAGGCTTTTCTAGGCATGAGTGACTATAAATGATCTTTTCTTGACAATGGATGGCTTTCGTTCCATGTTTCCCGAGATAAACAATCTATTACAACCTGTTTTAATCAAAAAATGTAAAAAAAATTCAAAATAAATTCAATAATGGGATTGTAAGGGCATTTAAACCGAGTAATAACGTTTTTCTAGGCATGAGTGACTATAAATGAACTTTTCTTGACAATGGATGGCTTTTGCTCCACGTTTCCCGAGGCAAACAATCAATTACAATATGTTTTAATCAAAAAATGTAAAAACAATTCAAAACAAATTCAATAATGGGATTATAAAGGCATTTATATCGAGTAATAAGGCTTTTCTAGGCATGAGTGACTATAAATGAACTTTTCTTTACAATGGATGGCTTTTGCTCAACGTTTCCCGAGGCAAACAATCAATTACAATCTGTTTTAATCAAAATATGTAAAAACAATTCAAAATAAATTCAATAATGGGATTATAAAGGCATTTAAACCGAGTAATAAGGCTTCTGTAGGCATGAGTGACTATAAATGATCTTTTCTTGACAATGGATGGCTTTCGTTCCATGTTTCCCGAGATAAACAATCTATTACAACCTGTTTTAATCAAAAAATGTAAAAAAAATTCAAAATAAATTCAATAATGGGATTATAAAAGCATTTAAACCGAGTAATAAGGCTTTTCTAGGCATGAGTGACTATAAATGGTCTTTCTTGACAATGGATGGCTTTCGTTCCATGTTTCCCGAGATAAACAATCTATTACAATCTGTTTTAATCAAAAAATGTAAAAAAAATTCAAAATAAATTCAATAATGGGATTATATAGGCATTTAAACCGAGTAATAAGGCTTCTCTAGGCATGAGTGACTATAAATGAGCTTTTCTTGACAATGGATGGCATTTGCTCCATGTTTCCCAAGGCAAACAATCAATTACACTCTGTTTTAATTAAAAAATGTAAAAACAATTCAAAATAAATTCAATAATGGGATTATAAAGGCATTTAAACCGAGTAATAAGGCTTTTCTAGGCATGAGTGACTATAAATGAACTTTTCTTGACAATGGATGGCTTTTGCCCCACGTTTCCCGAGGCAAACAATCAATTACAATATGTTTTAATCAAAAAATTTAAAAACAATTCAAAATAAATTCAATAATGGGATTATAAAGGCATTTAAATCGAGTAATAAGGCTTATCTAGGTATGAGTGACTATAAATGAACTTTTCTTGACAATGGATGGCTTTTGCTCCACGTTTCCCGAGGCAAACAATCAATTACAATATGTTTTAATCAAAAAATGTAAAAACAATTCAAAATAAATTCAATAATGGGATTATAAAGGCATTTAAATCGAGTAATAAGGCTTTTCTAGGCATGAGTGACTATAAATGAACTTTTCTTGACAATGGATTGCTTTTGCTCCACGTTTCCCGAGGCAAACAATCAATTACAATCTGTTTTAATCAAAAAATGCAAAAACAATTCAAAATAAATTCAATAATGGGATTATAAAGGCATTTAAACCGAGTAATAAGGCTTTTCTAGGCATGAGTGACTATAAATGATGTTTTCTTGACAATGGATGGATTTATGATGTTTCCCGAGATAAACAATCTATTACAATCTGTTTTAATCAAAAAATGTAAAAAAAATTCAAAATAAATTCAATAATGGGATTATAAAAGCATTTAAACCGAGTAATAAGGCTTTTCTAGGCATGAGTGACTATAAATGGTCTTTTCTTGACAATGGATGGCTTTCGTTCCATGTTTCCCGAGATAAACAATCTATTACAATCTGTTTTAATCAAAAAATGTAAAAAAAATTCAAAATAAATTCAATAATGGGATTATAAAAGCATTTAAACCGAGTAATAAGGCTTTTCTAGGCATGAGTGACTATAAATGGTCTTTTCTTGACAATGGATGGCTTTCGTTCCATGTTTCCCGAGATAAACAATCTATTACAATCTCTTTTAATCAAAAAAGGAAAAAAAATTCAAAATAAATTCAATAATGGGATTATAAAGGCATTTAAACCGAGTAATAAGGCTTCTCTAGGCATGAGTGAGTATAAATGACCTTTTCTTGACAATGGATGGCTTTTGCTCCATGTTTCCCCAGGCAAACAATCAATTACAATCTGTTTTAATTAAAAAATGTAAAAACAATTCAAAATAAATTCAATAATGGGATTATAAAGGCATTTAAACCGAGTAATAAGGCTTTTCTAGGCATGAGTGACTATAAATGATCTTTTCTTGACAATGGATGGCTTTCGCTCCATGTTTCCCGAGGCAAACAATCAATTACAATCTGTTTTAATCAAAAAATGTAGAAAAATTTCAAAATAAATTCAATAAAGGGATTATAAAGGCATTTAAACCGAGTAATAAGGCTTTTCTAGGCATGAGTGACTGTAAATGAACTTTTCTTGAAAATGGATGGCTTTTGCTCCATGTTTCCCGAGGCAAACAATCAATTAAAATCTGTTTTAATCAAAAAATGTAAAAAAAAATTCAAAATAAATTCAATAATGAGATTATAAAAGCATTTAAACCGAGTAATAAGGCTTTTCTAGTTATGAGTGACTCTAAATGATCATTTCTTGACAATGGATGGCTTTTGCTCCACGTTTCCCGAGGCAAACAATCAATTACAATCTGTTTTAATAAAAAAATGTAAAAATAATTCAAAATAAATTCAATAATGGGATTATAAAGGCATTTAAACCGAGTAATAAGGCTTTTCTAGGCATGAGTGACTATAAATGAACTTTTCTTGACAATGGATGGCTTTTGCTCCACGTTTCCCGAGGCAAACAATCAATTACAATCTGTTTTAATAAAAAAATGTAAAAATAATTCAAAATAAATTCAATAATGGGATTATAAAGGCATTTAAACCGAGTAATAAGGCTTTTCTAGGCATGAGTGACTATAAATGATGTTTTCTTGACAATGGATGGCTTTCGTTCCATGTTTCCCGAGATAAACAATCTATTACAATCTGTTTTAATCAAAAAATGTAAAAAAAATTCAAAATAAATTCAATAATGGGATTATAAAAGCATTTAAACCGAGTAATAAGGCTTTTCTAGGCATGAGTGACTATAAATGATCTTTTCTTAACAATGGATGGCTTTCGTTCCATGTTTCCCGAGATAAACAATCTATTACAATCTGTTTTAATCAAAAACTGTAAAAAAAATCAAAATAAATTCAATAATGGGATTATAAAGGCATTTAAACCGAGTAATAAGGCTTCTCTAGGCATGAGTGACTATAAATGAACTTTTCTTGACAATGGATGGCTTTTGCTCCACGTTTCCCGAGGCAAACAATCAAATACAATCTGTTTTAATCAAAAAATGTAAAAACAATTCAAAATAAATTCGATAATGGGATTATAAAAGCATTTAAACCGAGTAATAAGGCTTTTCTAGGCATGAGTGACTATAAATGATCTTTTCTTGACAATGGATGGCTTTTGCTCCACGTTGCCCGAGGCAAACAATCAAATACAATCTGTTTTAATCAAAAAATATCAAAAAAGTTCAAAATAAATTCAATAATGGGATTATAAAGGCATTTAAACCGAGTAATAAGGCTTTTCTAGGCATGAGTGTATATAAATGATGTTTTCTTGACAATAGATGGCTTTCGTTCCATGTTTCCCGAGATAAACAATGTATTAGAATCTGTTTTAATCAAAAAATGTAAAAAAAATTCAAAATAAATTCAATAATGGGATTATAAAGGCATTTAAAACGAGTAATAAGGCTTTTCTAGGCATGAGTGACTATAAATGAACTTTTCTTGACAATGGATGGCTTTTGCTCCACGTTTCCCGAGGCAAACAATCAATTACAATATGTTTTAATAAAAAAATGTAAAAATAATTCAAAATAAATTCAATAATGGGATTATAAAGGCATTTAAATCGAGTAATAAGGCTTTTCTAGGCATGAGTGACTATAAATGAACTTTTCTTGACAATGGATGGCTTTTGCTCCACGTTTCCCGAGGCAAACAATCAATTACATTATGTTTCAATAAAAAAATATAAAAATAATTCAAAATAAATTCAATAATGGGATTATAAGGGCATTTAAACCGAGTAATAAGGCTTTTCTAGGCATGAGTGACTATAAATGATCTTTTCTTGACAATGGATGGCTTTCGTTCCATGTTTCCTGAGATAAACAATCTATTACAATCTGTTTTAATCAAAAACTGTAAAAAAAATCAAAATAAATTCAATAATGGGATTATAAAGGCATTTAAACCGAGTAATAAGGCTTCTCTAGGCATGAGTGACTATAAATGAACTTTTCATGACAATGGATGGCTTTTGCTCCACGTTTCCCGAGGCAAACAATCAATTACAATATGTTTTAATAAAAAAATGTAAAAACAATTCAAAATAAATTGAATAATGGGATTATAAAGGCATTTAAACCGAGTTATAAGGCTTTTCTAGGCATGAGTGACTATAAATGAACTTTTCTTGACAATGGATGGCTTTTGCTCCACGTTTCCCGAGGCAAACAATCAAATACAATCTGTTTTAATCAAAAAATGTAAAAACAATTCAAAATAAATTCGATAATGGGATTATAAAAGCATTTAAACCGAGTAATAAGGCTTTTCTAGGCATGAGTGACTATAAATGATCTTTTCATGACAATGGATGGCTTTCGCTCCATGTTTCCCGAGGCAAACAATCAAATACAATCTGTTTTAATCAAAAAATATCAAAAAAGTTCAAAATAAATTCAATAATGGGATTATAAAGGCATTTAAACCGAGTAATAAGGCTTTTCTAGGCATGAGTGTATATAAATGATGTTTTCTTGACAATAGATGGCTTTCGTTCCATGTTTCCCGAGATAAACAATGTATTAGAATCTGTTTTAATCAAAAAATGTAAAAAAAATTCAAAATAAATTCAATAATGGGATTATAAAGGCATTTAAATCGAGTAATAAGGCTTTTCTAGGCATGAGTGACTATAAATGAACTTTTCTTGACAATGGATGGCTTTTGCTCCACGTTTCCCGAGGCAAACAATCAATTACAATATGTTTTAATAAAAAAATGTAAAAATAATTCAAAATAAATTCAATAATGGGATTATAAAGGCATTTAAATCGAGTAATAAGGCTTTTCTAGGCATGAGTGACTATAAATGAACTTTTCTTGACAATGGATGGCTTTTGCTCCACGTTTCCCGAGGCAAACAATCAATTACATTATGTTTCAATAAAAAAATATAAAAATAATTCAAAATAAATTCAATAATGGGATTATAAGGGCATTTAAACCGAGTAATAAGGCTTTTCTAGGCATGAGTGACTATAAATGATCTTTTCTTGACAATGGATGGCTTTCGTTCCATGTTTCCCGAGATAAACAATCTATTACACTCTGTTTTAATCAAAAAATGTAAAAAAAATTCAAAATAAATTCAATAATGGGATTATAAAGGCATTTAAACCGAGTAATAAGGCTTTTCTAGGCATGAGTGACTATAAATTATCTTTTCTTGACAATGGATCGCTTTCGTTCCATGTTTCCCGAGATAAACAATCTATTACAATCTGTTTTAATCAAAAAATGTAAAAACAATTCAAAATAAATTCAATAATGGGATTATAAAGGCATTTAAATTGAGTAATAAGGCTTTTCTAGGCATGAGTGACTATAAATGAACTTTTCCTCACAATGGATGGCTTTTGCTCCACGTTTCCCGAGGTAAACAATCAATTACAATCTGTTTTAAAAAAAAAATGTAAAAATAATTCAAAATAAATTCAATAATGGGATTATAAAGGCATTTAAATCGAGTAATAAGGCTTTTCTAGGCATGAGTGACTATAAATGATGTTTTCTTGACAATGGATGGCTTTCGTTCCATGTTTCCCGAGATAAACAATCTATTACAATCTGTTTTAATCAAAAAATGTAAAAAAAATTCAAAATAAATTCAATAATGGTATTATAAAAGAATTTAAACCGAGTAATAAGGCTTTTCTAGGCATGAGTGACTATAAATGATCTTTTCTTAACAATGGATGGCTTTCGTTCCATGTTTCCCAAGATAAACAATCTATTACAATCTGTTCTAATCAAAAACTGTAAAAAAAATCAAAATAAATTCAATAATGGGATTATAAAGGCATTTAAACCGAGTAATAAGGCTTCTCTAGGCATGAGTGACTATAAATGAACTTTTCTTGGCAATGGATGGCTTTTGCTCCACGTTTCCCGAGGCAAACAATCAATTACAATCTGTTTTAATCAAAAAATGTAAAAACAATTCAAAATAAATTCAATAATGGGATTATAAAGGCATTTAAACCGAGTTATAAGGCTTTTCTAGGCATGAGTGACTATAAATGAACTTTTCTTGACAATGGATGGCTTTTGCTCCACGTTTCCCAAGGCAAACAATCAAATACAATCTGTTTTAATCAAAAAATGTAAAAACAATTCAAAATAAATTCGATAATGGGATTATAAAAGCATTTAAACCGAGTAATAAGGCTTTTCTAGGCATGAGTGACTATAAATGAACTTCTCTTGACAATGGATGGCTTTCGCTCCATGTTTCCCGAGGCAAACAATCAAATACAATCTGTTTTAATAAAAAAATGTCAAAAAAGTTCAAAATAAATTCAATAATGGGGTTATAAAGGCATTTAAACCGAGTAATAAGGCTTTTCTAGGCATGAGTGTTAATAAATGATGTTTTCTTGACAATGGATGGCTTTCGTTCCATGTTTCCTGAGATAAACAATGTATTAGAATCTGTTTTAATCAAAAAATATAAAAAAAATTCAAAATAAATTCAATAATGGGATTATAAAGGCATTTAAATCGAGTAAGAAGGCTTTTCTAGGCATGAGTGACTATAAATGAACTTTTCTTGACAATGGATGGCTTTTGCTCCACGTTTCCCGAGGCAAACAATCAATTACAATATGTTTTAATAAAAAAATGTAAAAATAATTCAAAATAAATTCAATAATGGGATTATAAGGGCATTTAAATCGAGTAATAAGGCTTTTCTAGGCATGAGTGACTATAAATGAACTTTTCTTGACAATGGATGGCTTTTGCTCCACGTTTCCCGAGGCAAACAATCAATTACATTATGTTTCAATAAAAAAATATAAAAATAATTCAAAATAAATTCAATAATGGGATTATAAGGGCATTTAAACCGAGTAATAAGGCTTTTCTAGGCATGAGTGACTATAAATGATCTTTTCTTGACAATGGATTGCTTTTGCTCCACGTTTCCCGAGGCAAACAATCAATTACAATCTGTTTTAATAAAAAAATGTAAAAATAATTCAAAATAAATTCAATAATGGGATTATAAAGGCATTTAAATCGAGTAATAAGGCTTTTCTAGGCATGAGTGACTATAAATGAACTTTTCTTGACAATAGATGGCTTTTGCTCCACGTTTCCCGAGGCAAACAATCAATTAAAATATGTTTTAATAAAAAAATGTAAAAATAATTCAAAATAAATTCAATAATGGGATTATAAGGGCATTTAAACCGAGTAATAAGGCTTTTCTAGGCATGAGTGACTATAAATGATCTTTTCTTGACAATGGATGGCTTTCGTTCCATGTTTCCCGAGATAAACAATCTATTACAACCTGTTTTAATCAAAAAATGTAAAAAAAATTCAAAATAAATTCAATAATGGGATTGTAAGGGCATTTAAACCGAGTAATAACGTTTTTCTAGGCATGAGTGACTATAAATGAACTTTTCTTGACAATGGATGGCTTTTGCTCCACGTTTCCCGAGGCAAACAATCAATTACAATATGTTTTAATCAAAAAATGTAAAAACAATTCAAAACAAATTCAATAATGGGATTATAAAGGCATTTATATCGAGTAATAAGGCTTTTCTAGGCATGAGTGACTATAAATGAACTTTTCTTTACAATGGATGGCTTTTGCTCAACGTTTCCCGAGGCAAACAATCAATTACAATCTGTTTTAATCAAAATATGTAAAAACAATTCAAAATAAATTCAATAATGGGATTATAAAGGCATTTAAACCGAGTAATAAGGCTTCTGTAGGCATGAGTGACTATAAATGATCTTTTCTTGACAATGGATGGCTTTCGTTCCATGTTTCCCGAGATAAACAATCTATTACAACCTGTTTTAATCAAAAAATGTAAAAAAAATTCAAAATAAATTCAATAATGGGATTATAAAAGCATTTAAACCGAGTAATAAGGCTTTTCTAGGCATGAGTGACTATAAATGGTCTTTCTTGACAATGGATGGCTTTCGTTCCATGTTTCCCGAGATAAACAATCTATTACAATCTGTTTTAATCAAAAAATGTAAAAAAAATTCAAAATAAATTCAATAATGGGATTATATAGGCATTTAAACCGAGTAATAAGGCTTCTCTAGGCATGAGTGACTATAAATGAGCTTTTCTTGACAATGGATGGCATTTGCTCCATGTTTCCCAAGGCAAACAATCAATTACACTCTGTTTTAATTAAAAAATGTAAAAACAATTCAAAATAAATTCAATAATGGGATTATAAAGGCATTTAAACCGAGTAATAAGGCTTTTCTAGGCATGAGTGACTATAAATGAACTTTTCTTGACAATGGATGGCTTTTGCCCCACGTTTCCCGAGGCAAACAATCAATTACAATATGTTTTAATCAAAAAATTTAAAAACAATTCAAAATAAATTCAATAATGGGATTATAAAGGCATTTAAATCGAGTAATAAGGCTTATCTAGGTATGAGTGACTATAAATGAACTTTTCTTGACAATGGATGGCTTTTGCTCCACGTTTCCCGAGGCAAACAATCAATTACAATATGTTTTAATCAAAAAATGTAAAAACAATTCAAAATAAATTCAATAATGGGATTATAAAGGCATTTAAATCGAGTAATAAGGCTTTTCTAGGCATGAGTGACTATAAATGAACTTTTCTTGACAATGGATTGCTTTTGCTCCACGTTTCCCGAGGCAAACAATCAATTACAATCTGTTTTAATCAAAAAATGCAAAAATAATTCAAAATAAATTCAATAATGGGATTATAAAGGCATTTAAACCGAGTAATAAGGCTTTTCTAGGCATGAGTGACTATAAATGATGTTTTCTTGACAATGGATGGATTTATGATGTTTCCCGAGATAAACAATCTATTACAATCTGTTTTAATCAAAAAATGTAAAAAAAATTCAAAATAAATTCAATAATGGGATTATAAAAGCATTTAAACCGAGTAATAAGGCTTTTCTAGGCATGAGTGACTATAAATGGTCTTTTCTTGACAATGGATGGCTTTCGTTCCATGTTTCCCGAGATAAACAATCTATTACAATCTGTTTTAATCAAAAAATGTAAAAAAAATTCAAAATAAATTCAATAATGGGATTATAAAAGCATTTAAACCGAGTAATAAGGCTTTTCTAGGCATGAGTGACTATAAATGGTCTTTTCTTGACAATGGATGGCTTTCGTTCCATGTTTCCCGAGATAAACAATCTATTACAATCTCTTTTAATCAAAAAAGGAAAAAAAATTCAAAATAAATTCAATAATGGGATTATAAAGGCATTTAAACCGAGTAATAAGGCTTCTCTAGGCATGAGTGAGTATAAATGACCTTTTCTTGACAATGGATGGCTTTTGCTCCATGTTTCCCCAGGCAAACAATCAATTACAATCTGTTTTAATTAAAAAATGTAAAAACAATTCAAAATAAATTCAATAATGGGATTATAAAGGCATTTAAACCGAGTAATAAGGCTTTTCTAGGCATGAGTGACTATAAATGATCTTTTCTTGACAATGGATGGCTTTCGCTCCATGTTTCCCGAGGCAAACAATCAATTACAATCTGTTTTAATCAAAAAATGTAGAAAAATTTCAAAATAAATTCAATAAAGGGATTATAAAGGCATTTAAACCGAGTAATAAGGCTTTTCTAGGCATGAGTGACTGTAAATGAACTTTTCTTGAAAATGGATGGCTTTTGCTCCATGTTTCCCGAGGCAAACAATCAATTAAAATCTGTTTTAATCAAAAAATGTAAAAAAAAATTCAAAATAAATTCAATAATGAGATTATAAAAGCATTTAAACCGAGTAATAAGGCTTTTCTAGTTATGAGTGACTCTAAATGATCATTTCTTGACAATGGATGGCTTTTGCTCCACGTTTCCCGAGGCAAACAATCAATTACAATCTGTTTTAATAAAAAAATGTAAAAATAATTCAAAATAAATTCAATAATGGGATTATAAAGGCATTTAAACCGAGTAATAAGGCTTTTCTAGGCATGAGTGACTATAAATGAACTTTTCTTGACAATGGATGGCTTTTGCTCCACGTTTCCCGAGGCAAACAATCAATTACAATCTGTTTTAATAAAAAAATGTAAAAATAATTCAAAATAAATTCAATAATGGGATTATAAAGGCATTTAAACCGAGTAATAAGGCTTTTCTAGGCATGAGTGACTATAAATGATGTTTTCTTGACAATGGATGGCTTTCGTTCCATGTTTCCCGAGATAAACAATCTATTACAATCTGTTTTAATCAAAAAATGTAAAAAAAATTCAAAATAAATTCAATAATGGGATTATAAAAGCATTTAAACCGAGTAATAAGGCTTTTCTAGGCATGAGTGACTATAAATGATCTTTTCTTAACAATGGATGGCTTTCGTTCCATGTTTCCCGAGATAAACAATCTATTACAATCTGTTTTAATCAAAAACTGTAAAAAAAATCAAAATAAATTCAATAATGGGATTATAAAGGCATTTAAACCGAGTAATAAGGCTTCTCTAGGCATGAGTGACTATAAATGAACTTTTCTTGACAATGGATGGCTTTTGCTCCACGTTTCCCGAGGCAAACAATCAATTACAATATGTTTTAATAAAAAAATGTAAAAACAATTCAAAATAAATTCAATAATGGGATTATAAAGGCATTTAAACCGAGTTATAAGGCTTTTCTAGGCATGAGTGACTATAAATGAACTTTTCTTGACAATGGATGGCTTTTGCTCCACGTTTCCCGAGGCAAACAATCAAATACAATCTGTTTTAATCAAAAAATGTAAAAACAATTCAAAATAAATTCGATAATGGGATTATAAAAGCATTTAAACCGAGTAATAAGGCTTTTCTAGGCATGAGTGACTATAAATGATCTTTTCATGACAATGGATGGCTTTCGCTCCATGTTTCCCGAGGCAAACAATCAAATACAATCTGTTTTAATCAAAAAATATCAAAAAAGTTCAAAATAAATTCAATAATGGGATTATAAAGGCATTTAAACCGAGTAATAAGGCTTTTCTAGGCATGAGTGTATATAAATGATGTTTTCTTGACAATAGATGCCTTTCGTTCCATGTTTCCCGAGATAAACAATGTATTAGAATCTGTTTTAATCAAAAAATGTAAAAAAAATTCAAAATAAATTCAATAATGGGATTATAAAGGCATTTAAATCGAGTAATAAGGCTTTTCTAGGCATGAGTGACTATAAATGAACTTTTCTTGACAATGGATGGCTTTTGCTCCACGTTTCCCGAGGCAAACAATCAATTACAATATGTTTTAATAAAAAAATGTAAAAATAATTCAAAATAAATTCAATAATGGGATTATAAGGGCATTTAAACCGAGTAATAAGGCTTTTCTAGGCATGAGTGACTATAAATGATCTTTTCTTGACAATGGATGGCTTTCGTTCCATGTTTCCCGAGATAAACAATCTATTACAACCTGTTTTAATCAAAAAATGTAAAAAAAATTCAAAATAAATTCAATAATGGGATTATAAAGGCATTTAAACCGAGTAATAAGGCTTCTCTAGGCATGAGTGAGTATAAATGACCTTTTCTTGACAATGGATGGCTTTTGCTCCATGTTTCCCCAGGCAAACAATCAATTACAATCTGTTTTAATTAAAAAATGTAAAAACAATTCAAAATAAATTCAATAATGGGATTATAAAGGCATTTAAACCGAGTAATAAGGCTTTTCTAGGCATGAGTGACTATAAATGATCTTTTCTTGACAATGGATGGCTTTCGCTCCATGTTTCCCGAGGCAAACAATCAATTACAATCTGTTTTAATCAAAAAATGTAGAAAAATTTCAAAATAAATTCAATAAAGGGATTATAAAGGCATTTAAACCGAGTAATAAGGCTTTTCTAGGCATGAGTGTATATAAATGATGTTTTCTTGACAATAGATGCCTTTCGTTCCATGTTTCCCGAGATAAACAATGTATTAGAATCTGTTTTAATCAAAAAATGTAAAAAAAATTCAAAATAAATTCAATAATGGGATTATAAAAGCATTTAAACCGAGTAATAAGGCTTTTCTAGGCATGAGTGACTATAAATGGTCTTTTCTTGACAATGGATGGCTTTCGTTCCATGTTTCCCGAGATAAACAATCTATTACAATCTCTTTTAATCAAAAAAGGAAAAAAAATTCAAAATAAATTCAATAATGGGATTATAAAGGCATTTAAACCGAGTAATAAGGCTTCTCTAGGCATGAGTGAGTATAAATGACCTTTTCTTGACAATGGATGGCTTTTGCTCCATGTTTCCCCAGGCAAACAATCAATTACAATCTGTTTTAATTAAAAAATGTAAAAACAATTCAAAATAAATTCAATAATGGGATTATAAAGGCATTTAAACCGAGTAATAAGGCTTTTCTAGGCATGAGTGACTATAAATGATCTTTTCTTGACAATGGATGGCTTTCGCTCCATGTTTCCCGAGGCAAACAATCAATTACAATCTGTTTTAATCAAAAAATGTAGAAAAATTTCAAAATAAATTCAATAAAGGGATTATAAAGGCATTTAAACCGAGTAATAAGGCTTTTCTAGGCATGAGTGACTGTAAATGAACTTTTCTTGAAAATGGATGGCTTTTGCTCCATGTTTCCCGAGGCAAACAATCAATTAAAATCTGTTTTAATCAAAAAATGTAAAAAAAAATTCAAAATAAATTCAATAATGAGATTATAAAAGCATTTAAACCGAGTAATAAGGCTTTTCTAGTTATGAGTGACTCTAAATGATCATTTCTTGACAATGGATGGCTTTTGCTCCACGTTTCCCGAGGCAAACAATCAATTACAATCTGTTTTAATAAAAAAATGTAAAAATAATTCAAAATAAATTCAATAATGGGATTATAAAGGCATTTAAACCGAGTAATAAGGCTTTTCTAGGCATGAGTGACTATAAATGAACTTTTCTTGACAATGGATGGCTTTTGCTCCACGTTTCTCGAGGCAAACAATCAATTACAATCTGTTTTAATAAAAAAATGTAAAAATAATTCAAAATAAATTCAATAATGGGATTATAAAGGCATTTAAACCGAGTAATAAGGCTTTTCTAGGCATGAGTGACTATAAATGATGTTTTCTTGACAATGGATGGCTTTCGTTCCATGTTTCCCGAGATAAACAATCTATTACAATCTGTTTTAATCAAAAAATGTAAAAAAAATTCAAAATAAATTCAATAATGGGATTATAAAAGCATTTAAACCGAGTAATAAGGCTTTTCTAGGCATGAGTGACTATAAATGATCTTTTCTTAACAATGGATGGCTTTCGTTCCATGTTTCCCGAGATAAACAATCTATTACAATCTGTTTTAATCAAAAACTGTAAAAAAAATCAAAATAAATTCAATAATGGGATTATAAAGGCATTTAAACCGAGTAATAAGGCTTCTCTAGGCATGAGTGACTATAAATGAACTTTTCTTGACAATGGATGGCTTTTGCTCCACGTTTCCCGAGGCAAACAATCAATTACAATATGTTTTAATAAAAAAATGTAAAAACAATTCAAAATAAATTCAATAATGGGATTATAAAGGCATTTAAACCGAGTTATAAGGCTTTTCTAGGCATGAGTGACTATAAATGAACTTTTCTTGACAATGGATGGCTTTTGCTCCACGTTTCCCGAGGCAAACAATCAAATACAATCTGTTTTAATCAAAAAATGTAAAAACAATTCAAAATAAATTCGATAATGGGATTATAAAAGCATTTAAACCGAGTAATAAGGCTTTTCTAGGCATGAGTGACTATAAATGATCTTTTCATGACAATGGATGGCTTTCGCTCCATGTTTCCCGAGGCAAACAATCAAATACAATCTGTTTTAATCAAAAAATATCAAAAAAGTTCAAAATAAATTCAATAATGGGATTATAAAGGCATTTAAACCGAGTAATAAGGCTTTTCTAGGCATGAGTGTATATAAATGATGTTTTCTTGACAATAGATGCCTTTCGTTCCATGTTTCCCGAGATAAACAATGTATTAGAATCTGTTTTAATCAAAAAATGTAAAAAAAATTCAAAATAAATTCAATAATGGGATTATAAAGGCATTTAAATCGAGTAATAAGGCTTTTCTAGGCATGAGTGACTATAAATGAACTTTTCTTGACAATGGATGGCTTTTGCTCCACGTTTCCCGAGGCAAACAATCAATTACAATATGTTTTAATAAAAAAATGTAAAAATAATTCAAAATAAATTCAATAATGGGATTATAAGGGCATTTAAACCGAGTAATAAGGCTTTTCTAGGCATGAGTGACTATAAATGATCTTTTCTTGACAATGGATGGCTTTCGTTCCATGTTTCCCGAGATAAACAATCTATTACAACCTGTTTTAATCAAAAAATGTAAAAAAAATTCAAAATAAATTCAATAATGGGATTATAAAGGCATTTAAACCGAGTAATAAGGCTTCTCTAGGCATGAGTGAGTATAAATGACCTTTTCTTGACAATGGATGGCTTTTGCTCCATGTTTCCCCAGGCAAACAATCAATTACAATCTGTTTTAATTAAAAAATGTAAAAACAATTCAAAATAAATTCAATAATGGGATTATAAAGGCATTTAAACCGAGTAATAAGGCTTTTCTAGGCATGAGTGACTATAAATGATCTTTTCTTGACAATGGATGGCTTTCGCTCCATGTTTCCCGAGGCAAACAATCAATTACAATCTGTTTTAATCAAAAAATGTAGAAAAATTTCAAAATAAATTCAATAAAGGGATTATAAAGGCATTTAAACCGAGTAATAAGGCTTTTCTAGGCATGAGTGTATATAAATGATGTTTTCTTGACAATAGATGCCTTTCGTTCCATGTTTCCCGAGATAAACAATGTATTAGAATCTGTTTTAATCAAAAAATGTAAAAAAAATTCAAAATAAATTCAATAATGGGATTATAAAAGCATTTAAACCGAGTAATAAGGCTTTTCTAGGCATGAGTGACTATAAATGGTCTTTTCTTGACAATGGATGGCTTTCGTTCCATGTTTCCCGAGATAAACAATCTATTACAATCTCTTTTAATCAAAAAAGGAAAAAAAATTCAAAATAAATTCAATAATGGGATTATAAAGGCATTTAAACCGAGTAATAAGGCTTCTCTAGGCATGAGTGAGTATAAATGACCTTTTCTTGACAATGGATGGCTTTTGCTCCATGTTTCCCCAGGCAAACAATCAATTACAATCTGTTTTAATTAAAAAATGTAAAAACAATTCAAAATAAATTCAATAATGGGATTATAAAGGCATTTAAACCGAGTAATAAGGCTTTTCTAGGCATGAGTGACTATAAATGATCTTTTCTTGACAATGGATGGCTTTCGCTCCATGTTTCCCGAGGCAAACAATCAATTACAATCTGTTTTAATCAAAAAATGTAGAAAAATTTCAAAATAAATTCAATAAAGGGATTATAAAGGCATTTAAACCGAGTAATAAGGCTTTTCTAGGCATGAGTGACTGTAAATGAACTTTTCTTGAAAATGGATGGCTTTTGCTCCATGTTTCCCGAGGCAAACAATCAATTAAAATCTGTTTTAATCAAAAAATGTAAAAAAAAATTCAAAATAAATTCAATAATGAGATTATAAAAGCATTTAAACCGAGTAATAAGGCTTTTCTAGTTATGAGTGACTCTAAATGATCATTTCTTGACAATGGATGGCTTTTGCTCCACGTTTCCCGAGGCAAACAATCAATTACAATCTGTTTTAATAAAAAAATGTAAAAATAATTCAAAATAAATTCAATAATGGGATTATAAAGGCATTTAAACCGAGTAATAAGGCTTTTCTAGGCATGAGTGACTATAAATGAACTTTTCTTGACAATGGATGGCTTTTGCTCCACGTTTCCCGAGGCAAACAATCAATTACAATCTGTTTTAATAAAAAAATGTAAAAATAATTCAAAATAAATTCAATAATGGGATTATAAAGGCATTTAAACCGAGTAATAAGGCTTTTCTAGGCATGAGTGACTATAAATGATGTTTTCTTGACAATGGATGGCTTTCGTTCCATGTTTCCCGAGATAAACAATCTATTACAATCTGTTTTAATCAAAAAATGTAAAAAAAATTCAAAATAAATTCAATAATGGGATTATAAAAGCATTTAAACCGAGTAATAAGGCTTTTCTAGGCATGAGTGACTATAAATGATCTTTTCTTAACAATGGATGGCTTTCGTTCCATGTTTCCCGAGATAAACAATCTATTACAATCTGTTTTAATCAAAAACTGTAAAAAAAATCAAAATAAATTCAATAATGGGATTATAAAGGCATTTAAACCGAGTAATAAGGCTTCTCTAGGCATGAGTGACTATAAATGAACTTTTCTTGACAATGGATGGCTTTTGCTCCACGTTTCCCGAGGCAAACAATCAATTACAATATGTTTTAATAAAAAAATGTAAAAACAATTCAAAATAAATTCAATAATGGGATTATAAAGGCATTTAAACCGAGTTATAAGGCTTTTCTAGGCATGAGTGACTATAAATGAACTTTTCTTGACAATGGATGGCTTTTGCTCCACGTTTCCCGAGGCAAACAATCAAATACAATCTGTTTTAATCAAAAAATGTAAAAACAATTCAAAATAAATTCGATAATGGGATTATAAAAGCATTTAAACCGAGTAATAAGGCTTTTCTAGGCATGAGTGACTATAAATGATCTTTTCATGACAATGGATGGCTTTCGCTCCATGTTTCCCGAGGCAAACAATCAAATACAATCTGTTTTAATCAAAAAATATCAAAAAAGTTCAAAATAAATTCAATAATGGGATTATAAAGGCATTTAAACCGAGTAATAAGGCTTTTCTAGGCATGAGTGTATATAAATGATGTTTTCTTGACAATAGATGCCTTTCGTTCCATGTTTCCCGAGATAAACAATGTATTAGAATCTGTTTTAATCAAAAAATGTAAAAAAAATTCAAAATAAATTCAATAATGGGATTATAAAGGCATTTAAATCGAGTAATAAGGCTTTTCTAGGCATGAGTGACTATAAATGAACTTTTCTTGACAATGGATGGCTTTTGCTCCACGTTTCCCGAGGCAAACAATCAATTACAATATGTTTTAATAAAAAAATGTAAAAATAATTCAAAATAAATTCAATAATGGGATTATAAGGGCATTTAAACCGAGTAATAAGGCTTTTCTAGGCATGAGTGACTATAAATGATCTTTTCTTGACAATGGATGGCTTTCGTTCCATGTTTCCCGAGATAAACAATCTATTACAACCTGTTTTAATCAAAAAATGTAAAAAAAATTCAAAATAAATTCAATAATGGGATTGTAAGGGCATTTAAACCGAGTAATAACGCTTTTCTAGGCATGAGTGACTATAAATGAACTTTTCTTGACAATGGATGGCTTTTGCTCCACGTTTCCCGAGGCAAACAATCAATTACAATATGTTTTAATCAAAAAATGTAAAAACAATTCAAAACAAATTCAATAATGGGATTATAAAGGCATTTATATCGAGTAATAAGGCTTTTCTAGGCATGAGTGACTATAAATGAACTTTTCTTTACAATGGATGGCTTTTGCTCAACGTTTCCCGAGGCAAACAATCAATTACAATCTGTTTTAATCAAAATATGTAAAAACAATTCAAAATAAATTCAATAATGGGATTATAAAGGCATTTAAACCGAGTAATAAGGCTTCTGTAGGCATGAGTGACTATAAATGATCTTTTCTTGACAATGGATGGCTTTCGTTCCATGTTTCCCGAGATAAACAATCTATTACAACCTGTTTTAATCAAAAAATGTAAAAAAAATTCAAAATAAATTCAATAATGGGATTATAAAAGCATTTAAACCGAGTAATAAGGCTTTTCTAGGCATGAGTGACTATAAATGGTCTTTCTTGACAATGGATGGCTTTCGTTCCATGTTTCCCGAGATAAACAATCTATTACAATCTGTTTTAATCAAAAAATGTAAAAAAAATTCAAAATAAATTCAATAATGGGATTATAAAGGCATTTAAACCGAGTAATAAGGCTTCTCTAGGCATGAGTGACTATAAATGACCTTTTCTTGACAATGGATGGCATTTGCTCCATGTTTCCCAAGGCAAACAATCAATTACACTCTGTTTTAATTAAAAAATGTAAAAACAATTCAAAATAAATTCAATAATGGGATTATAAAGGCATTTAAACCGAGTAATAAGGCTTTTCTAGGCATGAGTGACTATAAATGAACTTTTCTTGACAATGGATGGCTTTTGCCCCACGTTTCCCGAGGCAAACAATCAATTACAATATGTTTTAATCAAAAAATTTAAAAACAATTCAAAATAAATTCAATAATGGGATTATAAAGGCATTTAAATCGAGTAATAAGGCTTATCTAGGCATGAGTGACTATAAATGAACTTTTCTTGACAATGGATGGCTTTTGCTCCATGTTTCCCGAGGCAAACAATCAATTACAATATGTTTTAATCAAAAAATGTAAAAACAATTCAAAATAAATTCAATAATGGGATTATAAAGGCATTTAAATCGAGTAATAAGGCTTTTCTAGGCATGAGTGACTATAAATGAACTTTTCTTGACAATGGATTGCTTTTGCTCCACGTTTCCCGAGGCAAACAATCAATTACAATCTGTTTTAATGAAAAAATGCAAAAACAATTCAAAATAAATTCAATAATGGGATTATAAAGGCATTTAAACCGAGTAATAAGGCTTTTCTAGGCATGAGTGACTATAAATGATGTTTTCTTGACAATGGATGGCTTTCGTTCCATGTTTCCCGAGATAAACAATCTATTACAATCTGTTTTAATCAAAAAATGTAAAAAAAATTAAAATAAATTCAATAATGGGATTATAAAAGCATTTAAACCGAGTAATAAGGCTTTTCTAGGCATGAGTGACTATAAATGGTCTTTTCTTGACAATGGATGGCTTTCGTTCCATGTTTCCCGAGATAAACAATCTATTACAATCTCTTTTAATCAAAAAAGGAAAAAAAATTCAAAATAAATTCAATAATGGGATTATAAAGGCATTTAAACCGAGTAATAAGGCTTCTCTAGGCATGAGTGAGTATAAATGACCTTTTCTTGACAATGGATGGCTTTTGCTCCATGTTTCCCCAGGCAAACAATCAATTACAATCTGTTTTAATTAAAAAATGTAAAAACAATTCAAAATAAATTCAATAATGGGATTATAAAGGCATTTAAACCGAGTAATAAGGCTTTTCTAGGCATGAGTGACTATAAATGATCTTTTCTTGACAATGGATGGCTTTCGCTCCATGTTTCCCGAGGCAAACAATCAATTACAATCTGTTTTAATCAAAAAATGTAGAAAAATTTCAAAATAAATTCAATAAAGGGATTATAAAGGCATTTAAACCGAGTAATAAGGCTTTTCTAGGCATGAGTGACTGTAAATGAACTTTTCTTGAAAATGGATGGCTTTTGCTCCATGTTTCCCGAGGCAAACAATCAATTACAATCTGTTTTAATCAAAAAATGTAAAAAAAAATTCAAAATAAATTCAATAATGAGATTATAAAAGCATTTAAACCGAGTAATAAGGCTTTTCTAGTTATGAGTGACTCTAAATGATCATTTCTTGACAATGGATGGCTTTTGCTCCACGTTTCCCGAGGCAAACAATCAATTACAATCTGTTTTAATAAAAAAATGTAAAAATAATTCAAAATAAATTCAATAATGGGATTATAAAGGCATTTAAACCGAGTAATAAGGCTTTTCTAGGCATGAGTGACTATAAATGAACTTTTCTTGACAATGGATGGCTTTTGCTCCACGTTTCCCGAGGCAAACAATCAATTACAATCTGTTTTAATAAAAAAATGTAAAAATAATTCAAAATAAATTCAATAATGGGATTATAAAGGCATTTAAACCGAGTAATAAGGCTTCTCTAGGCATGAGTGAGTATAAATGACCTTTTCTTGACAATGGATGGCTTTTGCTCCATGTTTCCCCAGGCAAACAATCAATTACAATCTGTTTTAATTAAAAAATGTAAAAACAATTCAAAATAAATTCAATAATGGGATTATAAAGGCATTTAAACCGAGTAATAAGGCTTTTCTAGGCATGAGTGACTATAAATGATCTTTTCTTGACAATGGATGGCTTTCGCTCCATGTTTCCCGAGGCAAACAATCAATTACAATCTGTTTTAATCAAAAAATGTAGAAAAATTTCAAAATAAATTCAATAAAGGGATTATAAAGGCATTTAAACCGAGTAATAAGGCTTTTCTAGGCATGAGTGTATATAAATGATGTTTTCTTGACAATAGATGCCTTTCGTTCCATGTTTCCCGAGATAAACAATGTATTAGAATCTGTTTTAATCAAAAAATGTAAAAAAAATTCAAAATAAATTCAATAATGGGATTATAAAAGCATTTAAACCGAGTAATAAGGCTTTTCTAGGCATGAGTGACTATAAATGGTCTTTTCTTGACAATGGATGGCTTTCGTTCCATGTTTCCCGAGATAAACAATCTATTACAATCTCTTTTAATCAAAAAAGGAAAAAAAATTCAAAATAAATTCAATAATGGGATTATAAAGGCATTTAAACCGAGTAATAAGGCTTCTCTAGGCATGAGTGAGTATAAATGACCTTTTCTTGACAATGGATGGCTTTTGCTCCATGTTTCCCCAGGCAAACAATCAATTACAATCTGTTTTAATTAAAAAATGTAAAAACAATTCAAAATAAATTCAATAATGGGATTATAAAGGCATTTAAACCGAGTAATAAGGCTTTTCTAGGCATGAGTGACTATAAATGATCTTTTCTTGACAATGGATGGCTTTCGCTCCATGTTTCCCGAGGCAAACAATCAATTACAATCTGTTTTAATCAAAAAATGTAGAAAAATTTCAAAATAAATTCAATAAAGGGATTATAAAGGCATTTAAACCGAGTAATAAGGCTTTTCTAGGCATGAGTGACTGTAAATGAACTTTTCTTGAAAATGGATGGCTTTTGCTCCATGTTTCCCGAGGCAAACAATCAATTAAAATCTGTTTTAATCAAAAAATGTAAAAAAAAATTCAAAATAAATTCAATAATGAGATTATAAAAGCATTTAAACCGAGTAATAAGGCTTTTCTAGTTATGAGTGACTCTAAATGATCTTTTCTTGACAATGGATGGCTTTTGCTCCACGTTTCCCGAGGCAAACAATCAATTACAATCTGTTTTAATAAAAAAATGTAAAAATAATTCAAAATAAATTCAATAATGGGATTATAAAGGCATTTAAACCGAGTAATAAGGCTTTTCTAGGCATGAGTGACTATAAATGAACTTTTCTTGACAATGGATGGCTTTTGCTCCACGTTTCCCGAGGCAAACAATCAATTACAATCTGTTTTAATAAAAAAATGTAAAAATAATTCAAAATAAATTCAATAATGGGATTATAAAGGCATTTAAACCGAGTAATAAGGCTTTTCTAGGCATGAGTGACTATAAATGATGTTTTCTTGACAATGGATGGCTTTCGTTCCATGTTTCCCGAGATAAACAATCTATTACAATCTGTTTTAATCAAAAAATGTAAAAAAAATTCAAAATAAATTCAATAATGGGATTATAAAAGCATTTAAACCGAGTAATAAGGCTTTTCTAGGCATGAGTGACTATAAATGATCTTTTCTTAACAATGGATGGCTTTCGTTCCATGTTTCCCGAGATAAACAATCTATTACAATCTGTTTTAATCAAAAACTGTAAAAAAAATCAAAATAAATTCAATAATGGGATTATAAAGGCATTTAAACCGAGTAATAAGGCTTCTCTAGGCATGAGTGACTATAAATGAACTTTTCTTGACAATGGATGGCTTTTGCTCCACGTTTCCCGAGGCAAACAATCAATTACAATATGTTTTAATAAAAAAATGTAAAAACAATTCAAAATAAATTCAATAATGGGATTATAAAGGCATTTAAACCGAGTTATAAGGCTTTTCTAGGCATGAGTGACTATAAATGAACTTTTCTTGACAATGGATGGCTTTTGCTCCACGTTTCCCGAGGCAAACAATCAAATACAATCTGTTTTAATCAAAAAATGTAAAAACAATTCAAAATAAATTCGATAATGGGATTATAAAAGCATTTAAACCGAGTAATAAGGCTTTTCTAGGCATGAGTGACTATAAATGATCTTTTCATGACAATGGATGGCTTTCGCTCCATGTTTCCCGAGGCAAACAATCAAATACAATCTGTTTTAATCAAAAAATATCAAAAAAGTTCAAAATAAATTCAATAATGGGATTATAAAGGCATTTAAACCGAGTAATAAGGCTTTTCTAGGCATGAGTGTATATAAATGATGTTTTCTTGACAATAGATGCCTTTCGTTCCATGTTTCCCGAGATAAACAATGTATTAGAATCTGTTTTAATCAAAAAATGTAAAAAAAATTCAAAATAAATTCAATAATGGGATTATAAAGGCATTTAAATCGAGTAATAAGGCTTTTCTAGGCATGAGTGACTATAAATGAACTTTTCTTGACAATGGATGGCTTTTGCTCCACGTTTCCCGAGGCAAACAATCAATTACAATATGTTTTAATAAAAAAATGTAAAAATAATTCAAAATAAATTCAATAATGGGATTATAAGGGCATTTAAACCGAGTAATAAGGCTTTTCTAGGCATGAGTGACTATAAATGATCTTTTCTTGACAATGGATGGCTTTCGTTCCATGTTTCCCGAGATAAACAATCTATTACAACCTGTTTTAATCAAAAAATGTAAAAAAAATTCAAAATAAATTCAATAATGGGATTGTAAGGGCATTTAAACCGAGTAATAACGCTTTTCTAGGCATGAGTGACTATAAATGAACTTTTCTTGACAATGGATGGCTTTTGCTCCACGTTTCCCGAGGCAAACAATCAATTACAATATGTTTTAATCAAAAAATGTAAAAACAATTCAAAACAAATTCAATAATGGGATTATAAAGGCATTTATATCGAGTAATAAGGCTTTTCTAGGCATGAGTGACTATAAATGAACTTTTCTTTACAATGGATGGCTTTTGCTCAACGTTTCCCGAGGCAAACAATCAATTACAATCTGTTTTAATCAAAATATGTAAAAACAATTCAAAATAAATTCAATAATGGGATTATAAAGGCATTTAAACCGAGTAATAAGGCTTCTGTAGGCATGAGTGACTATAAATGATCTTTTCTTGACAATGGATGGCTTTCGTTCCATGTTTCCCGAGATAAACAATCTATTACAACCTGTTTTAATCAAAAAATGTAAAAAAAATTCAAAATAAATTCAATAATGGGATTATAAAAGCATTTAAACCGAGTAATAAGGCTTTTCTAGGCATGAGTGACTATAAATGGTCTTTCTTGACAATGGATGGCTTTCGTTCCATGTTTCCCGAGATAAACAATCTATTACAATCTGTTTTAATCAAAAAATGTAAAAAAAATTCAAAATAAATTCAATAATGGGATTATAAAGGCATTTAAACCGAGTAATAAGGCTTCTCTAGGCATGAGTGACTATAAATGACCTTTTCTTGACAATGGATGGCATTTGCTCCATGTTTCCCAAGGCAAACAATCAATTACACTCTGTTTTAATTAAAAAATGTAAAAACAATTCAAAATAAATTCAATAATGGGATTATAAAGGCATTTAAACCGAGTAATAAGGCTTTTCTAGGCATGAGTGACTATAAATGAACTTTTCTTGACAATGGATGGCTTTTTCCCCACGTTTCCCGAGGCAAACAATCAATTACAATATGTTTTAATCAAAAAATTTAAAAACAATTCAAAATAAATTCAATAATGGGATTATAAAGGCATTTAAATCGAGTAATAAGGCTTATCTAGGCATGAGTGACTATAAATGAACTTTTCTTGACAATGGATGGCTTTTGCTCCACGTTTCCCGAGGCAAACAATCAATTACAATATGTTTTAATCAAAAAATGTAAAAACAATTCAAAATAAATTCAATAATGGGATTATAAAGGCATTTAAATCGAGTAATAAGGCTTTTCTAGGCATGAGTGACTATAAATGAACTTTTCTTGACAATGGATTGCTTTTGCTCCACGTTTCCCGAGGCAAACAATCAATTACAATCTGTTTTAATGAAAAAATGCAAAAACAATTCAAAATAAATTCAATAATGGGATTATAAAGGCATTTAAACCGAGTAATAAGGCTTTTCTAGGCATGAGTGACTATAAATGATGTTTTCTTGACAATGGATGGCTTTCGTTCCATGTTTCCCGAGATAAACAATCTATTACAATCTGTTTTAATCAAAAAATGTAAAAAAAATTAAAATAAATTCAATAATGGGATTATAAAAGCATTTAAACCGAGTAATAAGGCTTTTCTAGGCATGAGTGACTATAAATGGTCTTTTCTTGACAATGGATGGCTTTCGTTCCATGTTTCCCGAGATAAACAATCTATTACAATCTCTTTTAATCAAAAAAGGAAAAAAAATTCAAAATAAATTCAATAATGGGATTATAAAGGCATTTAAACCGAGTAATAAGGCTTCTCTAGGCATGAGTGAGTATAAATGACCTTTTCTTGACAATGGATGGCTTTTGCTCCATGTTTCCCCAGGCAAACAATCAATTACAATCTGTTTTAATTAAAAAATGTAAAAACAATTCAAAATAAATTCAATAATGGGATTATAAAGGCATTTAAACCGAGTAATAAGGCTTTTCTAGGCATGAGTGACTATAAATGATCTTTTCTTGACAATGGATGGCTTTCGCTCCATGTTTCCCGAGGCAAACAATCAATTACAATCTGTTTTAATCAAAAAATGTAGAAAAATTTCAAAATAAATTCAATAAAGGGATTATAAAGGCATTTAAACCGAGTAATAAGGCTTTTCTAGGCATGAGTGACTGTAAATGAACTTTTCTTGAAAATGGATGGCTTTTGCTCCATGTTTCCCGAGGCAAACAATCAATTACAATCTGTTTTAATCAAAAAATGTAAAAAAAAATTCAAAATAAATTCAATAATGAGATTATAAAAGCATTTAAACCGAGTAATAAGGCTTTTCTAGTTATGAGTGACTCTAAATGATCATTTCTTGACAATGGATGGCTTTTGCTCCACGTTTCCCGAGGCAAACAATCAATTACAATCTGTTTTAATAAAAAAATGTAAAAATAATTCAAAATAAATTCAATAATGGGATTATAAAGGCATTTAAACCGAGTAATAAGGCTTTTCTAGGCATGAGTGACTATAAATGAACTTTTCTTGACAATGGATGGCTTTTGCTCCACGTTTCCCGAGGCAAACAATCAATTACAATCTGTTTTAATAAAAAAATGTAAAAATAATTCAAAATAAATTCAATAATGGGATTATAAAGGCATTTAAACCGAGTAATAAGGCTTTTCTAGGCATGAGTGACTATAAATGATGTTTTCTTGACAATGGATGGCTTTCGTTCCATGTTTCCCGAGATAAACAATCTATTACAATCTGTTTTAATCAAAAAATGTAAAAAAAATTCAAAATAAATTCAATAATGGGATTATAAAAGCATTTAAACCGAGTAATAAGGCTTTTCTAGGCATGAGTGACTATAAATGATCTTTTCTTGACAATGGATGGCTTTCGTTCCATGTTTCCCGAGATAAACAATCTATTACAATCTGTTTTAATCAAAAACTGTAAAAAAAATCAAAATAAATTCAATAATGGGATTATAAAGGCATTTAAACCGAGTAATAAGGCTTCTCTAGGCATGAGCGACTATAAATGAACTTTTCTTGACAATGGATGGCTTTTGCTCCACGTTTCCCGAGGCAAACAATCAATTACAATATGTTTTAATAAAAAAATGTAAAAACAATTCAAAATAAATTCAATAATGGGATTATAAAGGCATTTAAACCGAGTTATAAGGCTTTTCTAGGCATGAGTGACTATAAATGAACTTTTCTTGACAATGGATGGCTTTTGCTCCACGTTTCCCGAGGCAAACAATCAAATACAATCTGTTTTAATCAAAAAATGTAAAAACAATTCAAAATAAATTCGATAATGGGATTATAAAAGCATTTAAACCGAGTAATAAGGCTTTTCTAGGCATGAGTGACTATAAATGATCTTTTCATGACAATGGATGGCTTTCGCTCCATGTTTCCCGAGGCAAACAATCAAATACAATCTGTTTTAATCAAAAAATATCAAAAAAGTTCAAAATAAATTCAATAATGGGATTATAAAGGCATTTAAACCGAGTAATAAGGCTTTTCTAGGCATGAGTGTATATAAATGATGTTCTCTTGACAATAGATGGCTTTCGTTCCATGTTTCCCGAGATAAACAATGTATTAGAATCTGTTTTAATCAAAAAATGTAAAAAAAATTCAAAATAAATTCAATAATGGGATTATAAAGGCATTTAAATCGAGTAATAAGGCTTTTCTAGGCATGAGTGACTATAAATGAACTTTTCTTGACAATGGATGGCTTTTGCTCCACGTTTCCCGAGGCAAACAATCAATTACAATATGTTTTAATAAAAAAATGTAAAAATAATTCAAAATAAATTCAATAATGGGATTATAAAGGCATTTAAATCGAGTAATAAGGCTTTTCTAGGCATGAGTGACTATAAATGAACTTTTCTTGACAATGGATGGCTTTTGCTCCACGTTTCCCGAGGCAAACAATCAATTACATTATGTTTCAATAAAAAAATATAAAAATAATTCAAAATAAATTCAATAATGGGATTATAAGGGCATTTAAACCGAGTAATAAGGCTTTTCTAGGCATGAGTGACTATAAATGATCTTTTCTTGACAATGGATGGCTTTCGTTCCATGTTTCCCGAGATAAACAATCTATTACACTCTGTTTTAATCAAAAAATGTAAAAAAAATTCAAAATAAATTCAATAATGGGATTATAAAAGCATTTAAACCGAGTAATAAGGCTTTTCTAGGCATGAGTGACTATAAATGATTTTTTCTTGACAATGGATCGCTTTCGTTCCATGTTTCCCGAGATAAACAATCTATTACAATCTGTTTTAATCAAAAAATGTAAAAACAATTCAAAATAAATTCAATAATGGGATTATAAAGGCATTTAAATTGAGTAATAAGGCTTTTCTAGGCATGAGTGACTATAAATGAACTTTTCTTCACAATGGATGGCATTTGCTCCACGTTTCCCGAGGTAAACAATCAATTACAATCTGTTTAAAAAAAAATGTAAAAATAATTCAAAATAAATTCAATAATGGGATTATAAAGGCATTTAAACCGAGTAATAAGGCTTTTCTAGGCATGAGTGACTATAAATGATGTTTTCTTGACAATGGATGGCTTTCGTTCCATGTTTCCCGAGATAAACAATCTATTACAATCTGTTTTAATCAAAAAATGTAAAAAAAATTTAAAATAAATTCAATAATGGTATTATAAAAGAATTTAAACCGAGTAATAAGGCTTTTCTAGGCATGAGTGACTATAAATGATCTTTTCTTAACAATGGATGGCTTTCGTTCCATGTTTCCCGAGATAAACAATCTATTACAATCTGTTTTAATCAAAAACTGTAAAAAAAATCAAAATAAATTCAATAATGGGATTATAAAGGCATTTAAACCGAGTAATAAGGCTTCTCTAGGCATGAGTGACTATAAATGAACTTTTCTTGACAATGGATGGCTTTTGCTCCACGTTTCCCGAGGCAAACAATCAATTACAATATGTTTTAATAAAAAAATGTAAAAACAATTCAAAATAAATTCAATAATGGGATTATAAAGGCATTTAAACCGAGTTATAAGGCTTTTCTAGGCATGAGTGACTATAAATGAACTTTTCTTGACAATGGATGGCTTTTGCTCCACGTTTCCCGAGGCAAACAATCAAATACAATCTGTTTTAATCAAAAAATGTAAAAACAATTCAAAATAAATTCGATAATGGGATTATAAAATCATTTAAACCGAGTAATAAGGCTTTTCTAGGCATGAGTGACTATAAATGATCTTTTCATGACAATGGATGGCTTTCGCTCCATGTTTCCCGAGGCAAACAATCAAATACAATCTGTTTTAATCAAAAAATATCAAAAAAGTTCAAAATAAATTCAATAATGGGATTATAAAGGCATTTAAACCGAGTAATAAGGCTTTTCTAGGCATGAGTGTATATAAATGATGTTTTCTTGACAATAGATGGCTTTCGTTCCATGTTTCCCGAGATAAACAATGTATTAGAATCTGTTTTAATCAAAAAAAGTAAAAAAAATTCAAAATAAATTCAATAATGGGATTATAAAGGCATTTAAATCGAGTAATAAGGCTTTTCTAGGCATGAGTGACTATAAATGAACTTTTCTTGACAATGGATGGCTTTTGCTCCACGTTTCCCGAGGCAAACAATCAATTACAATATGTTTTAATAAAAAAATGTAAAAATAATTCAAAATAAATTCAATAATGGGATTATAAAGGCATTTAAATCGAGTAATAAGGCTTTTCTAGGCATGAGTGACTATAAATGAACTTTTCTTGACAATGGATGGCTTTTGCTCCACGTTTCCCGAGGCAAACAATCAATTACATTATGTTTCAATAAAAAAATATAAAAATAATTCAAAATAAATTCAATAATGGGATTATAAGGGCATTTAAACCGAGTAATAAGGCTTTTCTAGGCATGAGTGACTATAAATGATCTTTTCTTGACAATGGATGGCTTTCGTTCCATAATTCCCGAGATAAACAATCTATTACACTCTGTTTTAATCAAAAAATGTAAAAAAAATTCAAAATAAATTCAATAATGGGATTATAAAAGCATTTAAATCGAGTAATAAGGCTTTTCTAGGCATGAGTGACTATAAATGATCTTTTCTTGACAATGGATCGCTTTCGTTCCATGTTTCCCGAGATAAACAATCTATTACAATCTGTTTTAATCAAAAAATGTAAAAACAATTCAAAATAAATTCAATAATGGGATTATAAAGGCATTTAAATTGAGTAATAAGGCTTTTCTAGGCATGAGTGACTATAAATGAACTTTTCTTCACAATGGATGGCTTTTGCTCCACGTTTCCCGAGGTAAACAATCAATTACAATCTGTTTTAAAAAAAAAATGTAAAAATAATTCAAAATAAATTCAATAATGGGATTATAAAGGCATTTAAACCGAGTAATAAGGCTTTTCTAGGCATGAGTGACTATAAATGATGTTTTCTTGACAATGGATGGCTTTCGTTCCATGTTTCCCGAGATAAACAATCTATTACAATCTGTTTTAATCAAAAAATGTAAAAAAAATTCAAAATAAATTCAATAATGGTATTATAAAAGAATTTAAACCGAGTAATAAGGCTTTTCTAGGCATGAGTGACTATAAATGATCTTTTCTTAACAATGGATGGCTTTCGTTCCATGTTTCCCGAGATAAACAATCTATTACAATCTGTTCTAATCAAAAACTGTAAAAAAAATCAAAATAAATTCAATAATGGGATTATAAAGGCATTTAAACCGAGTAATAAGGCTTCTCTAGGCATGAGTGACTATAAATGAACTTTTCTTGACAATGGATGGCTTTTGCTCCACGTTTCCCGAGGCAAACAATCAATTACAATCTGTTTTAATCAAAAAATGTAAAAACAATTCAAAATAAATTCAATAATGGGATTATAAAGGCATTTAAACCGAGTTATAAGGCTTTTCTAGGCATGAGTGACTATAAATGAACTTTTCTTGACAATGGATGGCTTTTGCTCCACGTTTCCCAAGGCAAACAATCAAATACAATCTGTTTTAATCAAAAAATGTAAAAACAATTCAAAATAAATTCGATAATGGGATTATAAAAGCATTTAAACCGAGTAATAAGGCTTTTCTAGGCATGAGTGACTATAAATGAACTTCTCTTGACAATGGATGGCTTTCGCTCCATGTTTCCCGAGGCAAACAATCAAATACAATCTGTTTTAATCAAAATATGTAAAAACAATTCAAAACAAATTCAATAATGGGATTATAAAGGCATTTATATCGAGTAATAAGGCTTTTCTAGGCATGAGTGACTATAAATGAACTTTTCTTGACAATGGATGGCTTTTGCTCAAAGTTTCCCGAGGCAAACAATCAATTACAATCTGTTTTAATCAAAATATGTAAAAACAATTCAAAATAAATTCAATAATGGGATTATAAAGTCATTTAAACCGAGTAATAAGGCTTCTGTAGGCATGAGTGACTATAAATGATCTTTTCTTGACAATGGATGGCTTTCGTTCCATGTTTCCCGAGATAAACAATATATTACAACCTGTTTTAATCAAAAAATGTAAAAAAAATTCAAAATAAATTCAATAATGGGATTATAAAAGCATTTAAACCGAGTAATAAGGCTTTTCTAGGCATGAGTGACTATAAATGGTCTTTCTTGACAATGGATGGCTTTCGTTCCATGTTTCCCGAGATAAACAATCTATTACAATCTGTTTTAATCAAAAAATGTAAAAAAAATTCAAAATAAATTCAATAATGGGATTATAAAGGCATTTAAACCGAGTAATAAGGCTTCTCTAGGCATGAGTGACTATAAATGACCTTTTCTTGACAATGGATGGCATTTGCTCCATGTTTCCCAAGGCAAACAATCAATTACAATCTGTTTTAATTAAAAAATGTAAAAACAATTCAAAATAAATTCAATAATGGGATTATAAAGGCATTTAAACCGAGTAATAAGTCTTTTCTAGGCATGAGTGACTATAAATGAACTTTTCTTGACAATGGATGGCTTTTGCCCCACGTTTCCCGAGGCAAACAATCAATTACAATATGTTTTAATCAAAAAATTTAAAAACAATTCAAAATAAATTCAATAATGGGATTATAAAGGCATTTAAATCGAGTAATAAGGCTTATCTAGGCATGAGTGACTATAAATGAACTTTTCTTGACAATGGATGGCTTTTGCTCCACGTTTCCCGAGGCAAACAATCAATTACAATATGTTTTAATCAAAAAATGTAAAAACAATTCAAAATAAATTCAATAATGGGATTATAAAGGCATTTAAATCGAGTAATAAGGCTTTTCTAGGCATGAGTGACTATAAATGAACTTTTCTTGACAATGGATTGCTTTTGCTCCACGTTTCCCGAGGCAAACAATCAATTACAATCTGTTTTAATGAAAAAATGCAAAAACAATTCAAAATAAATTCAATAATGGGATTATAAAGGCATTTAAACCGAGTAATAAGGCTTTTCTAGGCATGAGTGACTATAAATGATGTTTTCTTGACAATGGATGGCTTTCGTTCCATGTTTCCCGAGATAAACAATCTATTACAATCTGTTTTAATCAAAAAATGTAAAAAAAATTAAAATAAATTCAATAATGGGATTATAAAAGCATTTAAACCGAGTAATAAGGCTTTTCTAGGCATGAGTGACTATAAATGGTCTTTTCTTGACAATGGATGGCTTTCGTTCCATGTTTCCCGAGATAAACAATCTATTACAATCTCTTTTAATCAAAAAAGGAAAAAAAATTCAAAATAAATTCAATAATGGGATTATAAAGGCATTTAAACCGAGTAATAAGGCTTCTCTAGGCTTGAGTGACTATAAATGACCTTTTCTTGACAATGGATGGCTTTTGCTCCATGTTTCCCCAGGCAAACAATCAATTACAATCTGTTTTAATTAAAAAATGTAAAAACAATTCAAAATAAATTCAATAATGGGATTATAAAGGCATTTAAACCGAGTAATAAGGCTTTTCTAGGCATGAGTGACTATAAATGATCTTTTCTTGACAATGGATGGCTTTCGCTCCATGTTTCCCGAGGCAAACAATCAATTACAATCTGTTTTAATCAAAAAATGTAGAAAAATTTCAAAATAAATTCAATAAAGGGATTATAAAGGCATTTAAACCGAGTAATAAGGCTTTTCTAGGCATGAGTGACTGTAAATGAACTTTTCTTGAAAATGGATGGCTTTTGCTCCATGTTTCCCGAGGCAAACAATCAATTACAATCTGTTTTAATCAAAAAATGTAAAAAAAAATTCAAAATAAATTCAATAATGAGATTATAAAAGCATTTAAACCGAGTAATAAGGCTTTTCTAGTTATGAGTGACTCTAAATGATCATTTCTTGACAATGGATGGCTTTTGCTCCACGTTTCCCAAGGCAAACAATCAATTACAATATGTTTTAATCAAAAAATGTAAAAATAATTCAAAATAAATTCAATAATGGGATTATAAAGGCATTTAAACCGAGTAATAAGGCTTTTCTAGGCATGAGTGACTATAAATGAACTTTTCTTGACAATGGATGGCTTTTGCTCCACGTTTCCCGAGGCAAACAATCAATTACAATCTGTTTTAATAAAAAAATGTAAAAATAATTCAAAATAAATTCAATAATGGGATTATAAAGGCATTTAAACCGAGTAATAAGGCTTTTCTAGGCATGAGTGACTATAAATGATGTTTTCTTGACAATGGATGGCTTTCGTTCCATGTTTCCCGAGATAAACAATCTATTACAATCTGTTTTAATCAAAAAATGTAAAAAAAATTCAAAATAAATTCAATAATGGGATTATAAAAGCATTTAAACCGAGTAATAAGGCTTTTCTAGGCATGAGTGACTATAAATGATCTTTTCTTGACAATGGATGGCTTTCGTTCCATGTTTCCCGAGATAAACAATCTATTACAATCTGTTTTAATCAAAAACTGTAAAAAAAATCAAAATAAATTCAATAATGGGATTATAAAGGCATTTAAACCGAGTAATAAGGCTTCTCTAGGCATGAGTGACTATAAATGAACTTTTCTTGACAATGGATGGCTTTTGCTCCACGTTTCCCGAGGCAAACAATCAATTACAATATGTTTTAATAAAAAAATGTAAAAACAATTCAAAATAAATTCAATAATGGGATTATAAAGGCATTTAAACCGAGTTATAAGGCTTTTCTAGGCATGAGTGACTATAAATGAACTTTTCTTGACAATGGATGGCTTTTGCTCCACGTTTCCCGAGGCAAACAATCAAATACAATCTGTTTTAATCAAAAAATGTAAAAACAATTCAAAATAAATTCGATAATGGGATTATAAAAGCATTTAAACCGAGTAATAAGGCTTTTCTAGGCATGAGTGACTATAAATGATCTTTTCATGACAATGGATGGCTTTCGCTCCATGTTTCCCGAGGCAAACAATCAAATACAGTCTGTTTTAATCAAAAAATATCAAAAAAGTTCAAAATAAATTCAATAATGGGATTATAAAGGCATTTAAACCGAGTAATAAGGCTTTTCTAGGCATGAGTGCATATAAATGATGTTTTCTTGACAATAGATGGCTTTCGTTCCATGTTTCCCGAGATAAACAATGTATTAGAATCTGTTTTAATCAAAAAATGTAAAAAAAATTCAAAATAAATTCAATAATGGGATTATAAAGGCATTTAAATCGAGTAATAAGGCTTTTCTAGGCATGAGTGACTATAAATGAACTTTTCTTGACAATGGATGGCTTTTGCTCCACGTTTCCCGAGGCAAACAATCAATTACAATATGTTTTAATAAAAAAATGTAAAAATAATTCAAAATAAATTCAATAATGGGATTATAAAGGCATTTAAATCGAGTAATAAGGCTTTTCTAGGCATGAGTGACTATAAATGAACTTTTCTTGACAATGGATGGCTTTTGCTCCACGTTTCCCGAGGCAAACAATCAATTACAATATGTTTTAATAAAAAAATGTAAAAATAATTCAAAATAAATTCAATAATGGGATTATAAGGGCATTTAAACCGAGTAATAAGGCTTTTCTAGGCATGAGTGACTATAAATGAACTTTTCTTCACAATGGATGGCTTTTGCTCCACGTTTCCCGAGGTAAACAATCAATTACAATCTGTTTTAAAAAAAAAATGTAAAAATAATTCAAAATAAATTCAATAATGGGATTATAAAGGCATTTAAACCGAGTAATAAGGCTTTTCTAGGCATGAGTGACTATAAATGATGTTTTCTTGACAATGGATGGCTTTCGTTCCATGTTTCCCGAGATAAACAATCTATTACAATCTGTTTTAATCAAAAAATGTAAAAAAAATTCAAAATAAATTCAATAATGGTATTATAAAAGAATTTAAACCGAGTAATAAGGCTTTTCTAGGCATGAGTGACTATAAATGATCTTTTCTTAACAATGGATGGCTTTCGTTCCATGTTTCCCGAGATAAACAATCTATTACAATCTGTTTTAATCAAAAACTGTAAAAAAAATCAAAATAAATTCAATAATGGGATTATAAAGGCATTTAAACCGAGTAATAAGGCTTCTGTAGGCATGAGTGACTATAAATGAACTTTTCTTGACAATGGATGGCTTTTGCTCCACGTTTCCCGAGGCAAACAATCAATTACAATCTGTTTTAATCAAAAAATGTAAAAACAATTCAAAATAAATTCAATAATGGGATTATAAAGGCATTTAAACCGAGTTATAAGGCTTTTCTAGGCATGAGTGACTATAAATGAACTTTTCTTGACAATGGATGGCTTTTGCTCCACGTTTCCCAAGGCAAACAATCAAATACAATCTGTTTTAATCAAAAAATGTAAAAACAATTCAAAATAAATTCGATAATGGGATTATAAAAGCATTTAAACCGAGTAATAAGGCTTTTCTAGGCATGAGTGACTATAAATGAACTTCTCTTGACAATGGATGGCTTTCGCTCCATGTTTCCCGAGGCAAACAATCAAATACAATCTGTTTTAATAAAAAAATGTCAAAAAAGTTCAAAATAAATTCAATAATGGGATTATAAAGGCATTTAAACCGAGTAATAAGGCTTTTCTAGGCATGAGTGTTAATAAATGATGTTTTCTTGACAATGGATGGCTTTCGTTCCATGTTTCCTGAGATAAACAATGTATTAGAATCTGTTTTAATCAAAAAATGTAAAAAAAATTCAAAATAAATTCAATAATGGGATTATAAAGGCATTTAAATCGAGTAATAAGGCTTTTCTAGGCATGAGTGACTATAAATGAACTTTTCTTGACAATGGATGGCTTTTGCTCCACGTTTCCCGAGGCAAACAATCAATTAAAATATGTTTTAATAAAAAAATGTAAAAATAATTCAAAATAAATTCAATAATGGGATTATAAGGGCATTTAAACCGAGTAATAAGGCTTTTCTAGGCATGAGTGACTATAAATGATCTTTTCTTGACAATGGATGGCTTTCGTTCCATGTTTCCCGAGATAAACAATCTATTACAACCTGTTTTAATTAAAAAATGCAAAAAAAATTCAAAATAAATTCAATAATGGGATTGTAAAGGCATTTAAACCGAGTAATAAGGCTTTTCCAGGCATGAGTGACTATAAATGAACTTTTCTTGACAATGGATGGCTTTTGCTCCACGTTTCTCGAGGCAAACAATCAATTACAATATGTTTTAATCAAAAAATGTAAAAACAATTCAAAATAAATTCAATAATGGGATTATAAAGGCATTTAAATCGAGTAATAAGGCTTTTCTAGGCATGAGTGACTATAAATGAACTTTTCTTGACAATAGATGGCTTTTGCTCCACGTTTCCCGAGGTAAACAATCAATTACAATCTGTTTTAATCAAAAAATGTAAAAACAATTCAAAATAAATTCAATAATGGGATTATAAAGGCATTTAAACCGAGTAATAAGGCTTCTGTAGGCATGAGTGACTATAAATGATCTTTTCTTGACAATGGATGGCTTTCGTTCCATGTTTCCCGAGATAAACAATCTATTACAACCTGTTTTAATCAAAAAATGTAAAAACAATTCAAAATAAATTCAATAATGGGATTATAAAAGCATTTAAACCGAGTAATAAGGCTTTTCTAGGCATGAGTGACTATAAATGGTCTTTCTTGACAATGGATGGCTTTCGTTCCATGTTTCCCGAGATAAACAATCTATTACAATCTGTTTTAATCAAAAAATGTAAAAAAAATTCAAAATAAATTCAATAATGGGATTGTAAAGGCATTTAAACCGAGTAATAAGGCTTCTCTAGGCATGAGTGACTATAAATGACCTTTTCTTGACAATGGATGGCTTTCGTTCCATGTTTCCCGAGATAAACAATCTATTACAATCTGTTTTAATCAAAAAATGTAAAAAAAATTCAAAATAAATTCAATAATGGGATTATAAAGGCATTTAAACCGAGTAATAAGGCTTCTCTAGGCATGAGTGACTATAAATGACCTTTTCTTGACAATGGATGGCTTTCGTTCCAGGTTTCCCGAGATAAACAATCTATTACAATCTGTTTTAATCAAAAAATGTAAAAAAAATTCAAAATAAATTCAATAATGGGATTGTAAAGGCATTTAAACCGAGTAATAAGGCTTTTCTAGGCATGAGTGACTATAAATGAACTTTTCTTGACAATGGATGCCTTTTGCTCCACGTTTCCCGAGGGAAACAATCAATTACAATATGTTTTAATCAAAAAATGTAAAAACAATTCAAAATAAATTCAATAATGGGATTATAAAGGCATTTAAATCGAGTAATAAGGCTTTTCTAGGCAAGAGTGACTATAAATGAACTTTTCTTGACAATGGATGGCTTTTGCTCAACGTTTCCCGAGGCAAACAATCAATTACAATCTGTTTTAATCAAAAAATGTAAAAACAATTCAAAATAAATTCAATAATGGGATTATAAAGGCATTTAAACCGAGTAATAAGGCTTTTCTAGGCATGAGTGACTATAAATGATGTTTTCTTGACAATGGATGGCTTTCGTTCCATGTTTCCCGAGATAAACAATCTATTACAATCTGTTTTAATCAAAAAATGTAAAAAAAATTCAAAATAAATTCAATAATGGTATTATAAAAGAATTTAAACCGAGTAATAAGGCTTTTCTAGGCATGAGTGACTATAAATGATCTTTTCTTAACAATGGATGGCTTTCGTTCCATGTTTCCCGAGATAAACAATCTATTACAATCTGTTTTAATCAAAAACTGTAAAAAAAATCAAAATAAATTCAATAATGGGATTATAAAGGCATTTAAACCGAGTAATAAGGCTTCTCTAGGCATGAGTGACTATAAATGAACTTTTCTTGACAATGGATGGCTTTTGCTCCACGTTTCCCGAGGCAAACAATCAATTACAATCTGTTTTAATCAAAAAATGTAAAAACAATTCAAAATAAATTCAATAATGGGATTATAAAGGCATTTAAACCGAGTTATAAGGCTTTTCTAGGCATGAGCGACTATAAATGAACTTTTCTTGACAATGGATGGCTTTTGCTCCACGTTTCCCAAGGCAAACAATCAAATACAATCTGTTTTAATCAAAAAATGTAAAAACAATTCAAAATAAATTCGATAATGGGATTATAAAAGCATTTAAACCGAGTAATAAGGCTTTTCTAGGCATGAGTGACTATAAATGAACTTTTCTTGACAATGGATGGCCTTCGCTCCATGTTTCCCGAGGCAAACAATCAAATACAATCTGTTTTAATAAAAAAATGTCAAAAAAGTTCAAAATAAATTCAATAATGGGATTATAAAGGCATTTAAACCGAGTAATAAGGCTTTTCTAGGCATGAGTGTTAATAAATGATGTTTTCTTGACAATGGATGGCTTTCGTTCCATGTTTCCTGAGATAAACAATGTATTAGAATCTGTTTTAATCAAAAAATGTAAAAACAATTCAAAATAAATTCAATAATGGGATTATAAAGGCATTTAAACCGAGTAATAAGGCTTCTGTAGGCATGAGTGACTATAAATGATCTTTTCTTGACAATGGATGGCTTTCGTTCCATGTTTCCCGAGATAAACAATCTATTACAACCTGTTTTAATCAAAAAATGTAAAAAAAATTCAAAATAAATTCAATAATGGGATTATAAAAGCATTTAAACCGAGTAATAAGGCTTTTCTAGGCATGAGTGACTATAAATGGTCTTTCTTGACAATGGATGGCTTTCGTTCCATGTTTCCCGAGATAAACAATCTATTACAATCTGTTTTAATCAAAAAATGTAAAAAAAATTCAAAATAAATTCAATAATGGGATTATAAAGGCATTTAAACCGAGTAATAAGGCTTCTCTAGGCATGAGTGACTATAAATGACCTTTTCTTGACAATGGATGGCATTTGCTCCATGTTTCCCAAGGCAAACAATCAATTACACTCTGTTTTAATTAAAAAATGTAAAAACAATTCAAAATAAATTCAATAATGGGATTATAAAGGCATTTAAACCGAGTAATAAGGCTTTTCTAGGCATGAGTGACTATAAATGAACTTTTCTTGACAATGGATGGCTTTTGCCCCACGTTTCCCGAGGCAAACAATCAATTACAATATGTTTTAATCAAAAAATTTAAAAACAATTCAAAATAAATTCAATAATGGGATTATAAAGGCATTTAAATCGAGTAATAAGGCTTATCTAGGCATGAGTGACTATAAATGAACTTTTCTTGACAATGGATGGCTTTTGCTCCACGTTTCCCGAGGCAAACAATCAATTACAATATGTTTTAATCAAAAAATGTAAAAACAATTCAAAATAAATTCAATAATGGGATTATAAAGGCATTTAAATCGAGTAATAAGGCTTTTCTAGGCATGAGTGACTATAAATGAACTTTTCTTGACAATGGATTGCTTTTGCTCCACGTTTCCCGAGGCAAACAATCAATTACAATCTGTTTTAATGAAAAAATGCAAAAACAATTCAAAATAAATTCAATAATGGGATTATAAAGGCATTTAAACCGAGTAATAAGGCTTTTCTAGGCATGAGTGACTATAAATGATGTTTTCTTGACAATGGATGGCTTTCGTTCCATGTTTCCCGAGATAAACAATCTATTACATTCTGTTTTAATCAAAAAATGTAAAAAAAATTAAAATAAATTCAATAATGGGATTATAAAAGCATTTAAACCGAGTAATAAGGCTTTTCTAGGCATGAGTGACTATAAATGGTCTTTTCTTGACAATGGATGGCTTTCGTTCCATGTTTCCCGAGATAAACAATCTATTACAATCTCTTTTAATCAAAAAAGGAAAAAAAATTCAAAATAAATTCAATAATGGGATTATAAAGGCATTTAAACCGAGTAATAAGGCTTCTCTAGGCATGAGTGAGTATAAATGACCTTTTCTTGACAATGGATGGCTTTTGCTCCATGTTTCCCCAGGCAAACAATCAATTACAATCTGTTTTAATTAAAAAATGTAAAAACAATTCAAAATAAATTCAATAATGGGATTATAAAGGCATTTAAACCGAGTAATAAGGCTTTTCTAGGCATGAGTGACTATAAATGATCTTTTCTTGACAATGGATGGCTTTCGCTCCATGTTTCCCGAGGCAAACAATCAATTACAATCTGTTTTAATCAAAAAATGTAGAAAAATTTCAAAATAAATTCAATAAAGGGATTATAAAGGCATTTAAACCGAGTAATAAGGCTTTTCTAGGCATGAGTGACTGTAAATGAACTTTTCTTGAAAATGGATGGCTTTTGCTCCATGTTTCCCGAGGCAAACAATCAATTACAATCTGTTTTAATCAAAAAATGTAAAAAAAAATTCAAAATAAATTCAATAATGAGATTATAAAAGCATTTAAACCGAGTAATAAGGCTTTTCTAGTTATGAGTGACTCTAAATGATCATTTCTTGACAATGGATGGCTTTTGCTCCACGTTTCCCGAGGCAAACAATCAATTACAATCTGTTTTAATAAAAAAATGTAAAAATAATTCAAAATAAATTCAATAATGGGATTATAAAGGCATTTAAACCGAGTAATAAGGCTTTTCTAGGCATGAGTGACTATAAATGAACTTTTCTTGACAATGGATGGCTTTTGCTCCACGTTTCCCGAGGCAAACAATCAATTACAATCTGTTTTAATAAAAAAATGTAAAAATAATTCAAAATAAATTCAATAATGGGATTATAAAGGCATTTAAACCGAGTAATAAGGCTTCTCTAGGCATGAGTGAGTATAAATGACCTTTTCTTGACAATGGATGGCTTTTGCTCCATGTTTCCCCAGGCAAACAATCAATTACAATCTGTTTTAATTAAAAAATGTAAAAACAATTCAAAATAAATTCAATAATGGGATTATAAAGGCATTTAAACCGAGTAATAAGGCTTTTCTAGGCATGAGTGACTATAAATGATCTTTTCTTGACAATGGATGGCTTTCGCTCCATGTTTCCCGAGGCAAACAATCAATTACAATCTGTTTTAATCAAAAAATGTAGAAAAATTTCAAAATAAATTCAATAAAGGGATTATAAAGGCATTTAAACCGAGTAATAAGGCTTTTCTAGGCATGAGTGTATATAAATGATGTTTTCTTGACAATAGATGCCTTTCGTTCCATGTTTCCCGAGATAAACAATGTATTAGAATCTGTTTTAATCAAAAAATGTAAAAAAAATTCAAAATAAATTCAATAATGGGATTATAAAAGCATTTAAACCGAGTAATAAGGCTTTTCTAGGCATGAGTGACTATAAATGGTCTTTTCTTGACAATGGATGGCTTTCGTTCCATGTTTCCCGAGATAAACAATCTATTACAATCTCTTTTAATCAAAAAAGGAAAAAAAATTCAAAATAAATTCAATAATGGGATTATAAAGGCATTTAAACCGAGTAATAAGGCTTCTCTAGGCATGAGTGAGTATAAATGACCTTTTCTTGACAATGGATGGCTTTTGCTCCATGTTTCCCCAGGCAAACAATCAATTACAATCTGTTTTAATTAAAAAATGTAAAAACAATTCAAAATAAATTCAATAATGGGATTATAAAGGCATTTAAACCGAGTAATAAGGCTTTTCTAGGCATGAGTGACTATAAATGATCTTTTCTTGACAATGGATGGCTTTCGCTCCATGTTTCCCGAGGCAAACAATCAATTACAATCTGTTTTAATCAAAAAATGTAGAAAAATTTCAAAATAAATTCAATAAAGGGATTATAAAGGCATTTAAACCGAGTAATAAGGCTTTTCTAGGCATGAGTGACTGTAAATGAACTTTTCTTGAAAATGGATGGCTTTTGCTCCATGTTTCCCGAGGCAAACAATCAATTAAAATCTGTTTTAATCAAAAAATGTAAAAAAAAATTCAAAATAAATTCAATAATGAGATTATAAAAGCATTTAAACCGAGTAATAAGGCTTTTCTAGTTATGAGTGACTCTAAATGATCATTTCTTGACAATGGATGGCTTTTGCTCCACGTTTCCCGAGGCAAACAATCAATTACAATCTGTTTTAATAAAAAAATGTAAAAATAATTCAAAATAAATTCAATAATGGGATTATAAAGGCATTTAAACCGAGTAATAAGGCTTTTCTAGGCATGAGTGACTATAAATGAACTTTTCTTGACAATGGATGGCTTTTGCTCCACGTTTCCCGAGGCAAACAATCAATTACAATCTGTTTTAATAAAAAAATGTAAAAATAATTCAAAATAAATTCAATAATGGGATTATAAAGGCATTTAAACCGAGTAATAAGGCTTTTCTAGGCATGAGTGACTATAAATGATGTTTTCTTGACAATGGATGGCTTTCGTTCCATGTTTCCCGAGATAAACAATCTATTACAATCTGTTTTAATCAAAAAATGTAAAAAAAATTCAAAATAAATTCAATAATGGGATTATAAAAGCATTTAAACCGAGTAATAAGGCTTTTCTAGGCATGAGTGACTATAAATGATCTTTTCTTAACAATGGATGGCTTTCGTTCCATGTTTCCCGAGATAAACAATCTATTACAATCTGTTTTAATCAAAAACTGTAAAAAAAATCAAAATAAATTCAATAATGGGATTATAAAGGCATTTAAACCGAGTAATAAGGCTTCTCTAGGCATGAGTGACTATAAATGAACTTTTCTTGACAATGGATGGCTTTTGCTCCACGTTTCCCGAGGCAAACAATCAATTACAATATGTTTTAATAAAAAAATGTAAAAACAATTCAAAATAAATTCAATAATGGGATTATAAAGGCATTTAAACCGAGTTATAAGGCTTTTCTAGGCATGAGTGACTATAAATGAACTTTTCTTGACAATGGATGGCTTTTGCTCCACGTTTCCCGAGGCAAACAATCAAATACAATCTGTTTTAATCAAAAAATGTAAAAACAATTCAAAATAAATTCGATAATGGGATTATAAAAGCATTTAAACCGAGTAATAAGGCTTTTCTAGGCATGAGTGACTATAAATGATCTTTTCATGACAATGGATGGCTTTCGCTCCATGTTTCCCGAGGCAAACAATCAAATACAATCTGTTTTAATCAAAAAATATCAAAAAAGTTCAAAATAAATTCAATAATGGGATTATAAAGGCATTTAAACCGAGTAATAAGGCTTTTCTAGGCATGAGTGTATATAAATGATGTTTTCTTGACAATAGATGCCTTTCGTTCCATGTTTCCCGAGATAAACAATGTATTAGAATCTGTTTTAATCAAAAAATGTAAAAAAAATTCAAAATAAATTCAATAATGGGATTATAAAGGCATTTAAATCGAGTAATAAGGCTTTTCTAGGCATGAGTGACTATAAATGAACTTTTCTTGACAATGGATGGCTTTTGCTCCACGTTTCCCGAGGCAAACAATCAATTACAATATGTTTTAATAAAAAAATGTAAAAATAATTCAAAATAAATTCAATAATGGGATTATAAGGGCATTTAAACCGAGTAATAAGGCTTTTCTAGGCATGAGTGACTATAAATGATCTTTTCTTGACAATGGATGGCTTTCGTTCCATGTTTCCCGAGATAAACAATCTATTACAACCTGTTTTAATCAAAAAATGTAAAAAAAATTCAAAATAAATTCAATAATGGGATTGTAAGGGCATTTAAACCGAGTAATAACGCTTTTCTAGGCATGAGTGACTATAAATGAACTTTTCTTGACAATGGATGGCTTTTGCTCCACGTTTCCCGAGGCAAACAATCAATTACAATATGTTTTAATCAAAAAAATGTAAAAACAATTCAAAACAAATTCAATAATGGGATTATAAAGGCATTTATATCGAGTAATAAGGCTTTTCTAGGCATGAGTGACTATAAATGAACTTTTCTTTACAATGGATGGCTTTTGCTCAACGTTTCCCGAGGCAAACAATCAATTACAATCTGTTTTAATCAAAATATGTAAAAACAATTCAAAATAAATTCAATAATGGGATTATAAAGGCATTTAAACCGAGTAATAAGGCTTCTGTAGGCATGAGTGACTATAAATGATCTTTTCTTGACAATGGATGGCTTTCGTTCCATGTTTCCCGAGATAAACAATCTATTACAACCTGTTTTAATCAAAAAATGTAAAAAAAATTCAAAATAAATTCAATAATGGGATTATAAAAGCATTTAAACCAAGTAATAAGGCTTTTCTAGGCATGAGTGACTATAAATGGTCTTTCTTGACAATGGATGGCTTTCGTTCCATGTTTCCCGAGATAAACAATCTATTACAATCTGTTTTAATCAAAAAATGTAAAAAAAATTCAAAATAAATTCAATAATGGGATTATAAAGGCATTTAAACCGAGTAATAAGGCTTCTCTAGGCATGAGTGACTATAAATGACCTTTTCTTGACAATGGATGGCATTTGCTCCATGTTTCCCAAGGCAAACAATCAATTACACTCTGTTTTAATTAAAAAATGTAAAAACAATTCAAAATAAATTCAATAATGGGATTATAAAGGCATTTAAACCGAGTAATAAGGCTTTTCTAGGCATGAGTGACTATAAATGAACTTTTCTTGACAATGGATGGCTTTTGCCCCACGTTTCCCGAGGCAAACAATCAATTACAATATGTTTTAATCAAAAAATTTAAAAACAATTCAAAATAAATTCAATAATGGGATTATAAAGGCATTTAAATCGAGTAATAAGGCTTATCTAGGCATGAGTGACTATAAATGAACTTTTCTTGACAATGGATGGCTTTTGCTCCACGTTTCCCGAGGCAAACAATCAATTACAATATGTTTTAATCAAAAAATGTAAAAACAATTCAAAATAAATTCAATAATGGGATTATAAAGGCATTTAAATCGAGTAATAAGGCTTTTCTAGGCATGAGTGACTATAAATGAACTTTTCTTGACAATGGATTGCTTTTGCTCCACGTTTCCCGAGGCAAACAATCAATTACAATCTGTTTTAATGAAAAAATGCAAAAACAATTCAAAATAAATTCAATAATGGGATTATAAAGGCATTTAAACCGAGTAATAAGGCTTTTCTAGGCATGAGTGACTATAAATGATGTTTTCTTGACAATGGATGGCTTTCGTTCCATGTTTCCCGAGATAAACAATCTATTACAATCTGTTTTAATCAAAAAATGTAAAAAAAATTAAAATAAATTCAATAATGGGATTATAAAAGCATTTAAACCGAGTAATAAGGCTTTTCTAGGCATGAGTGACTATAAATGGTCTTTTCTTGACAATGGATGGCTTTCGTTCCATGTTTCCCGAGATAAACAATCTATTACAATCTCTTTTAATCAAAAAAGGAAAAAAAATTCAAAATAAATTCAATAATGGGATTATAAAGGCATTTAAACCGAGTAATAAGGCTTCTCTAGGCATGAGTGAGTATAAATGACCTTTTCTTGACAATGGATGGCTTTTGCTCCATGTTTCCCCAGGCAAACAATCAATTACAATCTGTTTTAATTAAAAAATGTAAAAACAATTCAAAATAAATTCAATAATGGGATTATAAAGGCATTTAAACCGAGTAATAAGGCTTTTCTAGGCATGAGTGACTATAAATGATCTTTTCTTGACAATGGATGGCTTTCGCTCCATGTTTCCCGAGGCAAACAATCAATTACAATCTGTTTTAATCAAAAAATGTAGAAAAATTTCAAAATAAATTCAATAAAGGGATTATAAAGGCATTTAAACCGAGTAATAAGGCTTTTCTAGGCATGAGTGACTGTAAATGAACTTTTCTTGAAAATGGATGGCTTTTGCTCCATGTTTCCCGAGGCAAACAATCAATTACAATCTGTTTTAATCAAAAAATGTAAAAAAAAATTCAAAATAAATTCAATAATGAGATTATAAAAGCATTTAAACCGAGTAATAAGGCTTTTCTAGTTATGAGTGACTCTAAATGATCATTTCTTGACAATGGATGGCTTTTGCTCCACGTTTCCCGAGGCAAACAATCAATTACAATCTGTTTTAATAAAAAAATGTAAAAATAATTCAAAATAAATTCAATAATGGGATTATAAAGGCATTTAAACCGAGTAATAAGGCTTTTCTAGGCATGAGTGACTATAAATGAACTTTTCTTGACAATGGATGGCTTTTGCTCCACGTTTCCCGAGGCAAACAATCAATTACAATCTGTTTTAATAAAAAAATGTAAAAATAATTCAAAATAAATTCAATAATGGGATTATAAAGGCATTTAAACCGAGTAATAAGGCTTTTCTAGGCATGAGTGACTATAAATGATGTTTTCTTGACAATGGATGGCTTTCGTTCCATGTTTCCCGAGATAAACAATCTATTACAATCTGTTTTAATCAAAAAATGTAAAAAAAATTCAAAATAAATTCAATAATGGGATTATAAAAGCATTTAAACCGAGTAATAAGGCTTTTCTAGGCATGAGTGACTATAAATGATCTTTTCTTGACAATGGATGGCTTTCGTTCCATGTTTCCCGAGATAAACAATCTATTACAATCTGTTTTAATCAAAAACTGTAAAAAAAATCAAAATAAATTCAATAATGGGATTATAAAGGCATTTAAACCGAGTAATAAGGCTTCTCTAGGCATGAGTGACTATAAATGAACTTTTCTTGACAATGGATGGCTTTTGCTCCACGTTTCCCGAGGCAAACAATCAATTACAATATGTTTTAATAAAAAAATGTAAAAACAATTCAAAATAAATTCAATAATGGGATTATAAAGGCATTTAAACCGAGTTATAAGGCTTTTCTAGGCATGAGTGACTATAAATGAACTTTTCTTGACAATGGATGGCTTTTGCTCCACGTTTCCCGAGGCAAACAATCAAATACAATCTGTTTTAATCAAAAAATGTAAAAACAATTCAAAATAAATTCGATAATGGGATTATAAAAGCATTTAAACCGAGTAATAAGGCTTTTCTAGGCATGAGTGACTATAAATGATCTTTTCATGACAATGGATGGCTTTCGCTCCATGTTTCCCGAGGCAAACAATCAAATACAATTTGTTTTAATCAAAAAATATCAAAAAAGTTCAAAATAAATTCAATAATGGGATTATAAAGGCATTTAAACCGAGTAATAAGGCTTTTCTAGGCATGAGTGTATATAAATGATGTTCTCTTGACAATAGATGGCTTTCGTTCCATGTTTCCCGAGATAAACAATGTATTAGAATCTGTTTTAATCAAAAAATGTAAAAAAAATTCAAAATAAATTCAATAATGGGATTATAAAGGCATTTAAATCGAGTAATAAGGCTTTTCTAGGCATGAGTGACTATAAATGAACTTTTCTTGACAATGGATGGCTTTTGCTCCACGTTTCCCGAGGCAAACAATCAATTACAATATGTTTTAATAAAAAAATGTAAAAATAATTCAAAATAAATTCAATAATGGGATTATAAAGGCATTTAAATCGAGTAATAAGGCTTTTCTAGGCATGAGTGACTATAAATGAACTTTTCTTGACAATGGATGGCTTTTGCTCCACGTTTCCCGAGGCAAACAATCAATTACATTATGTTTCAATAAAAAAATATAAAAATAATTCAAAATAAATTCAATAATGGGATTATAAGGGCATTTAAACCGAGTAATAAGGCTTTTCTAGGCATGAGTGACTATAAATGATCTTTTCTTGACAATGGATGGCTTTCGTTCCATGTTTCCCGAGATAAACAATCTATTACACTCTGTTTTAATCAAAAAATGTAAAAAAAATTCAAAATAAATTCAATAATGGGATTATAAAAGCATTTAAACCGAGTAATAAGGCTTTTCTAGGCATGAGTGACTATAAATGATTTTTTCTTGACAATGGATCGCTTTCGTTCCATGTTTCCCGAGATAAACAATCTATTACAATCTGTTTTAATCAAAAAATGTAAAAACAATTCAAAATAAATTCAATAATGGGATTATAAAGGCATTTAAATTGAGTAATAAGGCTTTTCTAGGCATGAGTGACTATAAATGAACTTTTCTTCACAATGGATGGCATTTGCTCCACGTTTCCCGAGGTAAACAATCAATTACAATCTGTTTAAAAAAAAAATGTAAAAATAAATCAAAATAAATTCAATAATGGGATTATAAAGGCATTTAAACCGAGTAATAAGGCTTTTCTAGGCATGAGTGACTATAAATGATGTTTTCTTGACAATGGATGGCTTTCGTTCCATGTTTCCCGAGATAAACAATCTATTACAATCTGTTTTAATCAAAAAATGTAAAAAAAATTTAAAATAAATTCAATAATGGTATTATAAAAGAATTTAAACCGAGTAATAAGGCTTTTCTAGGCATGAGTGACTATAAATGATCTTTTCTTAACAATGGATGGCTTTCGTTCCATGTTTCCCGAGATAAACAATCTATTACAATCTGTTTTAATCAAAAACTGTAAAAAAAATCAAAATAAATTCAATAATGGGATTATAAAGGCATTTAAACCGAGTAATAAGGCTTCTCTAGGCATGAGTGACTATAAATGAACTTTTCTTGACAATGGATGGCTTTTGCTCCACGTTTCCCGAGGCAAACAATCAATTACAATATGTTTTAATAAAAAAATGTAAAAACAATTCAAAATAAATTCAATAATGGGATTATAAAGGCATTTAAACCGAGTTATAAGGCTTTTCTAGGCATGAGTGACTATAAATGAACTTTTCTTGACAATGGATGGCTTTTGCTCCACGTTTCCCGAGGCAAACAATCAAATACAATCTGTTTTAATCAAAAAATGTAAAAACAATTCAAAATAAATTCGATAATGGGATTATAAAATCATTTAAACCGAGTAATAAGGCTTTTCTAGGCATGAGTGACTATAAATGATCTTTTCATGACAATGGATGGCTTTCGCTCCATGTTTCCCGAGGCAAACAATCAAATACAATCTGTTTTAATCAAAAAATATCAAAAAAGTTCAAAATAAATTCAATAATGGGATTATAAAGGCATTTAAACCGAGTAATAAGGCTTTTCTAGGCATGAGTGTATATAAATGATGTTTTCTTGACAATAGATGGCTTTCGTTCCATGTTTCCCGAGATAAACAATGTATTAGAATCTGTTTTAATCAAAAAAAGTAAAAAAAATTCAAAATAAATTCAATAATGGGATTATAAAGGCATTTAAATCGAGTAATAAGGCTTTTCTAGGCATGAGTGACTATAAATGAACTTTTCTTGACAATGGATGGCTTTTGCTCCACGTTTCCCGAGGCAAACAATCAATTACAATATGTTTTAATAAAAAAATGTAAAAATAATTCAAAATAAATTCAATAATGGGATTATAAAGGCATTTAAATCGAGTAATAAGGCTTTTCTAGGCATGAGTGACTATAAATGAACTTTTCTTGACAATGGATGGCTTTTGCTCCACGTTTCCCGAGGCAAACAATCAATTACATTATGTTTCAATAAAAAAATATAAAAATAATTCAAAATAAATTCAATAATGGGATTATAAGGGCATTTAAACCGAGTAATAAGGCTTTTCTAGGCATGAGTGACTATAAATGATCTTTTCTTGACAATGGATGGCTTTCGTTCCATAATTCCCGAGATAAACAATCTATTACACTCTGTTTTAATCAAAAAATGTAAAAAAAATTCAAAATAAATTCAATAATGGGATTATAAAAGCATTTAAATCGAGTAATAAGGCTTTTCTAGGCATGAGTGACTATAAATGATCTTTTCTTGACAATGGATCGCTTTCGTTCCATGTTTCCCGAGATAAACAATCTATTACAATCTGTTTTAATCAAAAAATGTAAAAACAATTCAAAATAAATTCAATAATGGGATTATAAAGGCATTTAAATTGAGTAATAAGGCTTTTCTAGGCATGAGTGACTATAAATGAACTTTTCTTCACAATGGATGGCTTTTGCTCCACGTTTCCCGAGGTAAACAATCAATTACAATCTGTTTTAAAAAAAAAATGTAAAAATAATTCAAAATAAATTCAATAATGGGATTATAAAGGCATTTAAACCGAGTAATAAGGCTTTTCTAGGCATGAGTGACTATAAATGATGTTTTCTTGACAATGGATGGCTTTCGTTCCATGTTTCCCGAGATAAACAATCTATTACAATCTGTTTTAATCAAAAAATGTAAAAAAAATTCAAAATAAATTCAATAATGGTATTATAAAAGAATTTAAACCGAGTAATAAGGCTTTTCTAGGCATGAGTGACTATAAATGATCTTTTCTTAACAATGGATGGCTTTCGTTCCATGTTTCCCGAGATAAACAATCTATTACAATCTGTTCTAATCAAAAACTGTAAAAAAAATCAAAATAAATTCAATAATGGGATTATAAAGGCATTTAAACCGAGTAATAAGGCTTCTCTAGGCATGAGTGACTATAAATGAACTTTTCTTGACAATGGATGGCTTTTGCTCCACGTTTCCCGAGGCAAACAATCAATTACAATCTGTTTTAATCAAAAAATGTAAAAACAATTCAAAATAAATTCAATAATGGGATTATAAAGGCATTTAAACCGAGTTATAAGGCTTTTCTAGGCATGAGTGACTATAAATGAACTTTTCTTGACAATGGATGGCTTTTGCTCCACGTTTCCCAAGGCAAACAATCAAATACAATCTGTTTTAATCAAAAAATGTAAAAACAATTCAAAATAAATTCGATAATGGGATTATAAAAGCATTTAAACCGAGTAATAAGGCTTTTCTAGGCATGAGTGACTATAAATGAACTTCTCTTGACAATGGATGGCTTTCGCTCCATGTTTCCCGAGGCAAACAATCAAATACAATCTGTTTTAATCAAAATATGTAAAAACAATTCAAAACAAATTCAATAATGGGATTATAAAGGCATTTATATCGAGTAATAAGGCTTTTCTAGGCATGAGTGACTATAAATGAACTTTTCTTGACAATGGATGGCTTTTGCTCAAAGTTTCCCGAGGCAAACAATCAATTACAATCTGTTTTAATCAAAATATGTAAAAACAATTCAAAATAAATTCAATAATGGGATTATAAAGTCATTTAAACCGAGTAATAAGGCTTCTGTAGGCATGAGTGACTATAAATGATCTTTTCTTGACAATGGATGGCTTTCGTTCCATGTTTCCCGAGATAAACAATCTATTACAACCTGTTTTAATCAAAAAATGTAAAAAAAATTCAAAATAAATTCAATAATGGGATTATAAAAGCATTTAAACCGAGTAATAAGGCTTTTCTAGGCATGAGTGACTATAAATGGTCTTTCTTGACAATGGATGGCTTTCGTTCCATGTTTCCCGAGATAAACAATCTATTACAATCTGTTTTAATCAAAAAATGTAAAAAAAATTCAAAATAAATTCAATAATGGGATTATAAAGGCATTTAAACCGAGTAATAAGGCTTCTCTAGGCATGAGTGACTATAAATGACCTTTTCTTGACAATGGATGGCATTTGCTCCATGTTTCCCAAGGCAAACAATCAATTACAATCTGTTTTAATTAAAAAATGTAAAAACAATTCAAAATAAATTCAATAATGGGATTATAAAGGCATTTAAACCGAGTAATAAGTCTTTTCTAGGCATGAGTGACTATAAATGAACTTTTCTTGACAATGGATGGCTTTTGCCCCACGTTTCCCGAGGCAAACAATCAATTACAATATGTTTTAATCAAAAAATTTAAAAACAATTCAAAATAAATTCAATAATGGGATTATAAAGGCATTTAAATCGAGTAATAAGGCTTATCTAGGCATGAGTGACTATAAATGAACTTTTCTTGACAATGGATGGCTTTTGCTCCACGTTTCCCGAGGCAAACAATCAATTACAATATGTTTTAATCAAAAAATGTAAAAACAATTCAAAATAAATTCAATAATGGGATTATAAAGGCATTTAAATCGAGTAATAAGGCTTTTCTAGGCATGAGTGACTATAAATGAACTTTTCTTGACAATGGATTGCTTTTGCTCCACGTTTCCCGAGGCAAACAATCAATTACAATCTGTTTTAATGAAAAAATGCAAAAACAATTCAAAATAAATTCAATAATGGGATTATAAAGGCATTTAAACCGAGTAATAAGGCTTTTCTAGGCATGAGTGACTATAAATGATGTTTTCTTGACAATGGATGGCTTTCGTTCCATGTTTCCCGAGATAAACAATCTATTACAATCTGTTTTAATCAAAAAATGTAAAAAAAATTAAAATAAATTCAATAATGGGATTATAAAAGCATTTAAACCGAGTAATAAGGCTTTTCTAGGCATGAGTGACTATAAATGGTCTTTTCTTGACAATGGATGGCTTTCGTTCCATGTTTCCCGAGATAAACAATCTATTACAATCTCTTTTAATCAAAAAAGGAAAAAAAATTCAAAATAAATTCAATAATGGGATTATAAAGGCATTTAAACCGAGTAATAAGGCTTCTCTAGGCTTGAGTGACTATAAATGACCTTTTCTTGACAATGGATGGCTTTTGCTCCATGTTTCCCCAGGCAAACAATCAATTACAATCTGTTTTAATTAAAAAATGTAAAAACAATTCAAAATAAATTCAATAATGGGATTATAAAGGCATTTAAACCGAGTAATAAGGCTTTTCTAGGCATGAGTGACTATAAATGATCTTTTCTTGACAATGGATGGCTTTCGCTCCATGTTTCCCGAGGCAAACAATCAATTACAATCTGTTTTAATCAAAAAATGTAGAAAAATTTCAAAATAAATTCAATAAAGGGATTATAAAGGCATTTAAACCGAGTAATAAGGCTTTTCTAGGCATGAGTGACTGTAAATGAACTTTTCTTGAAAATGGATGGCTTTTGCTCCATGTTTCCCGAGGCAAACAATCAATTACAATCTGTTTTAATCAAAAAATGTAAAAAAAAATTCAAAATAAATTCAATAATGAGATTATAAAAGCATTTAAACCGAGTAATAAGGCTTTTCTAGTTATGAGTGACTCTAAATGATCATTTCTTGACAATGGATGGCTTTTGCTCCACGTTTCCCGAGGCAAACAATCAATTACAATATGTTTTAATCAAAAAATGTAAAAATAATTCAAAATAAATTCAATAATGGGATTATAAAGGCATTTAAACCGAGTAATAAGGCTTTTCTAGGCATGAGTGACTATAAATGAACTTTTCTTGACAATGGATGGCTTTTGCTCCACGTTTCCCGAGGCAAACAATCAATTACAATCTGTTTTAATAAAAAAATGTAAAAATAATTCAAAATAAATTCAATAATGGGATTATAAAGGTATTTAAACCGAGTAATAAGGCTTTTCTAGGCATGAGTGACTATAAATGATGTTTTCTTGACAATGGATGGCTTTCGTTCCATGTTTCCCGAGATAAACAATCTATTACAATCTGTTTTAATCAAAAAATGTAAAAAAAATTCAAAATAAATTCAATAATGGGATTATAAAAGCATTTAAACCGAGTAATAAGGCTTTTCTAGGCATGAGTGACTATAAATGATCTTTTCTTGACAATGGATGGCTTTCGTTCCATGTTTCCCGAGATAAACAATCTATTACAATCTGTTTTAATCAAAAACTGTAAAAAAAATCAAAATAAATTCAATAATGGGATTATAAAGGCATTTAAACCGAGTAATAAGGCTTCTCTAGGCATGAGTGACTATAAATGAACTTTTCTTGACAATGGATGGCTTTTGCTCCACGTTTCCCGAGGCAAACAATCAATTACAATATGTTTTAATAAAAAAATGTAAAAACAATTCAAAATAAATTCAATAATGGGATTATAAAGGCATTTAAACCGAGTTATAAGGCTTTTCTAGGCATGAGTGACTATAAATGAACTTTTCTTGACAATGGATGGCTTTTGCTCCACGTTTCCCGAGGCAAACAATCAAATACAATCTGTTTTAATCAAAAAATGTAAAAACAATTCAAAATAAATTCGATAATGGGATTATAAAAGCATTTAAACCGAGTAATAAGGCTTTTCTAGGCATGAGTGACTATAAATGATCTTTTCATGACAATGGATGGCTTTCGCTCCATGTTTCCCGAGGTAAACAATCAAATACAGTCTGTTTTAATCAAAAAATATCAAAAAAGTTCAAAATAAATTCAATAATGGGATTATAAAGGCATTTAAACCGAGTAATAAGGCTTTTCTAGGCATGAGTGCATATAAATGATGTTTTCTTGACAATAGATGGCTTTCGTTCCATGTTTCCCGAGATAAACAATGTATTAGAATCTGTTTTAATCAAAAAATGTAAAAAAAATTCAAAATAAATTCAATAATGGGATTATAAAGGCATTTAAATCGAGTAATAAGGCTTTTCTAGGCATGAGTGACTATAAATGAACTTTTCTTGACAATGGATGGCTTTTGCTCCACGTTTCCCGAGGCAAACAATCAATTACAATATGTTTTAATAAAAAAATGTAAAAATAATTCAAAATAAATTCAATAATGGGATTATAAAGGCATTTAAATCGAGTAATAAGGCTTTTCTAGGCATGAGTGACTATAAATGAACTTTTCTTGACAATGGATGGCTTTTGCTCCACGTTTCCCGAGGCAAACAATCAATTACAATATGTTTTAATAAAAAAATGTAAAAATAATTCAAAATAAATTCAATAATGGGATTATAAGGGCATTTAAACCGAGTAATAAGGCTTTTCTAGGCATGAGTGACTATAAATGAACTTTTCTTCACAATGGATGGCTTTTGCTCCACGTTTCCCGAGGTAAACAATCAATTACAATCTGTTTTAAAAAAAAAATGTAAAAATAATTCAAAATAAATTCAATAATGGGATTATAAAGGCATTTAAACCGAGTAATAAGGCTTTTCTAGGCATGAGTGACTATAAATGATGTTTTCTTGACAATGGATGGCTTTCGTTCCATGTTTCCCGAGATAAACAATCTATTACAATCTGTTTTAATCAAAAAATGTAAAAAAAATTCAAAATAAATTCAATAATGGTATTATAAAAGAATTTAAACCGAGTAATAAGGCTTTTCTAGGCATGAGTGACTATAAATGATCTTTTCTTAACAATGGATGGCTTTCGTTCCATGTTTCCCGAGATAAACAATCTATTACAATCTGTTTTAATCAAAAACTGTAAAAAAAATCAAAATAAATTCAATAATGGGATTATAAAGGCATTTAAACCGAGTAATAAGGCTTCTGTAGGCATGAGTGACTATAAATGAACTTTTCTTGACAATGGATGGCTTTTGCTCCACGTTTCCCGAGGCAAACAATCAATTACAATCTGTTTTAATCAAAAAATGTAAAAACAATTCAAAATAAATTCAATAATGGGATTATAAAGGCATTTAAACCGAGTTATAAGGCTTTTCTAGGCATGAGTGACTATAAATGAACTTTTCTTGACAATGGATGGCTTTTGCTCCACGTTTCCCAAGGCAAACAATCAAATACAATCTGTTTTAATCAAAAAATGTAAAAACAATTCAAAATAAATTCGATAATGGGATTATAAAAGCATTTAAACCGAGTAATAAGGCTTTTCTAGGCATGAGTGACTATAAATGAACTTCTCTTGACAATGGATGGCTTTCGCTCCATGTTTCCCGAGGCAAACAATCAAATACAATCTGTTTTAATAAAAAAATGTCAAAAAAGTTCAAAATAAATTCAATAATGGGATTATAAAGGCATTTAAACCGAGTAATAAGGCTTTTCTAGGCATGAGTGTTAATAAATGATGTTTTCTTGACAATGGATGGCTTTCGTTCCATGTTTCCTGAGATAAACAATGTATTAGAATCTGTTTTAATCAAAAAATGTAAAAAAAATTCAAAATAAATTCAATAATGGGATTATAAAGGCATTTCAATCGAGTAATAAGGCTTTTCTAGGCATGAGTGACTATAAATGAACTTTTCTTGACAATGGATGGCTTTTGCTCCACGTTTCCCGAGGCAAACAATCAATTAAAATATGTTTTAATAAAAAAATGTAAAAATAATTCAAAATAAATTCAATAATGGGATTATAAGGGCATTTAAACCGAGTAATAAGGCTTTTCTAGGCATGAGTGACTATAAATGATCTTTTCTTGACAATGGATGGCTTTCGTTCCATGTTTCCCGAGATAAACAATCTATTACAACCTGTTTTAATTAAAAAATGCAAAAAAAATTCAAAATAAATTCAATAATGGGATTGTAAAGGCATTTAAACCGAGTAATAAGGCTTTTCCAGGCATGAGTGACTATAAATGAACTTTTCTTGACAATGGATGGCTTTTGCTCCACGTTTCTCGAGGCAAACAATCAATTACAATATGTTTTAATCAAAAAATGTAAAAACAATTCAAAATAAATTCAATAATGGGATTATAAAGGCATTTAAATCGAGTAATAAGGCTTTTCTAGGCATGAGTGACTATAAATGAACTTTTCTTGACAATAGATGGCTTTTGCTCCACGTTTCCCGAGGTAAACAATCAATTACAATCTGTTTTAATCAAAAAATGTAAAAACAATTCAAAATAAATTCAATAATGGGATTATAAAGGCATTTAAACCGAGTAATAAGGCTTCTGTAGGCATGAGTGACTATAAATGATCTTTTCTTGACAATGGATGGCTTTCGTTCCATGTTTCCCGAGATAAACAATCTATTACAACCTGTTTTAATCAAAAAATGTAAAAACAATTCAAAATAAATTCAATAATGGGATTATAAAAGCATTTAAACCGAGTAATAAGGCTTTTCTAGGCATGAGTGACTATAAATGGTCTTTCTTGACAATGGATGGCTTTCGTTCCATGTTTCCCGAGATAAACAATCTATTACAATCTGTTTTAATCAAAAAATGTAAAAAAAATTCAAAATAAATTCAATAATGGGATTGTAAAGGCATTTAAACCGAGTAATAAGGCTTCTCTAGGCATGAGTGACTATAAATGACCTTTTCTTGACAATGGATGGCTTTCGTTCCATGTTTCCCGAGATAAACAATCTATTACAATCTGTTTTAATCAAAAAATGTAAAAAAAATTCAAAATAAATTCAATAATGGGATTATAAAGGCATTTAAACCGAGTAATAAGGCTTCTCTAGGCATGAGTGACTATAAATGACCTTTTCTTGACAATGGATGGCTTTCGTTCCAGGTTTCCCGAGATAAACAATCTATTACAATCTGTTTTAATCAAAAAATGTAAAAAAAATTCAAAATAAATTCAATAATGGGATTGTAAAGGCATTTAAACCGAGTAATAAGGCTTTTCTAGGCATGAGTGACTATAAATGAACTTTTCTTGACAATGGATGGCTTTTGCTCCACGTTTCCCGAGGGAAACAATCAATTACAATATGTTTTAATCAAAAAATGTAAAAACAATTCAAAATAAATTCAATAATGGGATTATAAAGGCATTTAAATCGAGTAATAAGGCTTTTCTAGGCAAGAGTGACTATAAATGAACTTTTCTTGACAATGGATGGCTTTTGCTCAACGTTTCCCGAGGCAAACAATCAATTACAATCTGTTTTAATCAAAAAATGTAAAAACAATTCAAAATAAATTCAATAATGGGATTATAAAGGCATTTAAACCGAGTAATAAGGCTTTTCTAGGCATGAGTGACTATAAATGATGTTTTCTTGACAATGGATGGCTTTCGTTCCATGTTTCCCGAGATAAACAATCTATTACAATCTGTTTTAATCAAAAAATGTAAAAAAAATTCAAAATAAATTCAATAATGGTATTATAAAAGAATTTAAACCGAGTAATAAGGCTTTTCTAGGCATGAGTGACTATAAATGATCTTTTCTTAACAATGGATGGCTTTCGTTCCATGTTTCCCGAGATAAACAATCTATTACAATCTGTTTTAATCAAAAACTGTAAAAAAAATCAAAATAAATTCAATAATGGGATTATAAAGGCATTTAAACCGAGTAATAAGGCTTCTCTAGGCATGAGTGACTATAAATGAACTTTTCTTGACAATGGATGGCTTTTGCTCCACGTTTCCCGAGGCAAACAATCAATTACAATCTGTTTTAATCAAAAAATGTAAAAACAATTCAAAATAAATTCAATAATGGGATTATAAAGGCATTTAAACCGAGTTATAAGGCTTTTCTAGGCATGAGCGACTATAAATGAACTTTTCTTGACAATGGATGGCTTTTGCTCCACGTTTCCCAAGGCAAACAATCAAATACAATCTGTTTTAATCAAAAAATGTAAAAACAATTCAAAATAAATTCGATAATGGGATTATAAAAGCATTTAAACCGAGTAATAAGGCTTTTCTAGGCATGAGTGACTATAAATGAACTTTTCTTGACAATGGATGGCCTTCGCTCCATGTTTCCCGAGGCAAACAATCAAATACAATCTGTTTTAATAAAAAAATGTCAAAAAAGTTCAAAATAAATTCAATAATGGGATTATAAAGGCATTTAAACCGAGTAATAAGGCTTTTCTAGGCATGAGTGTTAATAAATGATGTTTTCTTGACAATGGATGGCTTTCGTTCCATGTTTCCTGAGATAAACAATGTATTAGAATCTGTTTTAATCAAAAAATGTAAAAAAAATTCAAAATAAATTCAATAATGGGATTATAAAGGCATTTAAATCGAGTAATAAGGCTTTTCTAGGCATGAGTGACTATAAATGAACTTTTCTTGACAATGGATGGCTTTTGCTCCACGTTTCCCAAGGCAAACAATCAATTACAATATGTTTTAATAAAAAAATGTAAAAATAATTCAAAATAAATTCAATAATGGGATTATAAGGGCATTTAAACCGAGTAATAAGGCTTTTCTAGGCATGAGTGACTATAAATGATCTTTTCTTGACAATGGATGGCTTTCGTTCCATGTTTCCCGAGATAAACAATCTATTACAACCTGTTTTAATCAAAAAATGTAAAAAAAATTCAAAATAAATTCAATAATGGGATTGTAAAGGCATTTAAACCGAGTAATAAGGCTTTTCCAGGCATGAGTGACTATAAATGAACTTTTCTTGACAATGGATGGCTTTTGCTCCACGTTTCCCGAGGCAAACAATCAATTACAATATGTTTTAATCAAAAAATGTAAAAACAATTCAAAATATATTCAATAATGGGATTATAAAGGCATTTAAATCGAGTAATAAGGCTTTTCTAGGCATGAGTGACTATAAATGAACTTTTCTTGACAATGGATGGCTTTTGCTCCACGTTTCCCGAGGCAAACAATCAATTACAATCTGTTTTAATCAAAAAATGTAAAAACAATTCAAAATAAATTCAATAATGGGATTATAAAGGCATTTAAACCGAGTAATAAGGCTTCTGTAGGCATGAGTGACTATAAATGATCTTTTCTTGACAATGGATGGCTTTCGTTCCATGTTTCCCGAGATAAACAATCTATTACAACCTGTTTTAATCAAAAAATGTAAAAACAATTCAAAATAAATTCAATAATGGGATTATAAAAGCATTTAAACCGAGTTATAAGGCTTTTCTAGGCATGAGTGACTATAAATGGTCTTTCTTGACAATGGATGGCTTTCGTTCCATGTTTCCCGAGATAAACAATCTATTACAATCTGTTTTAATCAAAAAATGTAAAAAAAATTCAAAATAAATTCAATAATGGGATTGTAAAGGCATTTAAACCGAGTAATAAGGCTTCTCTAGGCATGAGTGACTATAAATGACCTTTTCTTGACAATGGATGGCATTTGCTCCATGTTTCCCAAGGCAAACAATCAATTACAATCTGTTTTAATTAAAAAATGTAAAAACAATTCAAAATAAATTCAATAATGGGATTATAAAGGCATTTAAACCGAGTAATAAGGCTTTTCTAGGCATGAGTGACTATAAATGAACTTTTCTTGACAATGGATTGCTTTTGCTCCACGTTTCCCGAGGCAAACAATCAATTACAATCTGTTTTAATCAAAAAATGCAAAAACAATTCAAAATAAATTCAATAATGGGATTATAAAGGCATTTAAACCGAGTAATAAGGCTTTTCTAGGCATGAGTGACTATAAATGATGTTTTCTTGACAATGGATGGCTTTCGTTCCATGTTTCCCGAGATAAACAATCTATTACAATCTGTTTTAATAAAAAAATGTCAAAAAAGTTCAAAATAAATTCAATAATGGGATTATAAAGGCATTTAAACCGAGTAATAAGGCTTTTCTAGGCATGAGTGTTAATAAATGATGTTTTCTTGACAATGGATGGCTTTCGTTCCATGTTTCCTGAGATAAACAATGTATTAGAATCTGTTTTAATCAAAAAATGTAAAAAAAATTCAAAATAAATTCAATAATGGGATTATAAAGGCATTTAAATCGAGTAATAAGGCTTTTCTAGGCATGAGTGACTATAAATGAACTTTTCTTGACAATGGATGGCTTTTGCTCCACGTTTCCCAAGGCAAACAATCAATTACAATATGTTTTAATAAAAAAATGTAAAAATAATTCAAAATAAATTCAAAAATGGGATTATAAGGGCATTTAAACCGAGTAATAAGGCTTTTCTAGGCATGAGTGACTATAAATGATCTTTTCATGACAATGGATGGCTTTCGTTCCATGTTTCCCGAGATAAACAATCTATTACAACCTGTTTTAATCAAAAAATGTAAAAAAAATTCAAAATAAATTCAATAATGGGATTGTAAAGGCATTTAAACCGAGTAATAAGGCTTTTCCAGGCATGAGTGACTATAAATGAACTTTTCTTGACAATGGATGGCTTTTGCTCCACGTTTCCCGAGGCAAACAATCAATTACAATATGTTTTAATCAAAAAATGTAAAAACAATTCAAAATATATTCAATAATGGGATTATAAAGGCATTTAAATCGAGTAATAAGGCTTTTCTAGGCATGAGTGACTATAAATGAACTTTTCTTGACAATGGATGGCTTTTGCTCCACGTTTCCCGAGGCAAACAATCAATTACAATCTGTTTTAATCAAAAAATGTAAAAACAATTCAAAATAAATTCAATAATGGGATTATAAAGGCATTTAAACCGAGTAATAAGGCTTCTGTAGGCATGAGTGACTATAAATGATCTTTTCTTGACAATGGATGGCTTTCGTTCCATGTTTCCCGAGATAAACAATCTATTACAACCTGTTTTAATCAAAAAATGTAAAAACAATTCAAAATAAATTCAATAATGGGATTATAAAAGCATTTAAACCGAGTTATAAGGCTTTTCTAGGCATGAGTGACTATAAATGGTCTTTCTTGACAATGGATGGCTTTCGTTCCATGTTTCCCGAGATAAACAATCTATTACAATCTGTTTTAATCAAAAAATGTAAAAAAAATTCAAAATAAATTCAATAATGGGATTGTAAAGGCATTTAAACCGAGTAATAAGGCTTCTCTAGGCATGAGTGACTATAAATGACCTTTTCTTGACAATGGATGGCATTTGCTCCATGTTTCCCAAGGCAAACAATCAATTACAATCTGTTTTAATTAAAAAATGTAAAAACAATTCAAAATAAATTCAATAATGGGATTATAAAGGCATTTAAACCGAGTAATAAGGCTTTTCTAGGCATGAGTGACTATAAATGAACTTTTCTTGACAATGGATTGCTTTTGCTCCACGTTTCCCGAGGCAAACAATCAATTACAATCTGTTTTAATGAAAAAATGCAAAAACAATTCAAAATAAATTCAATAATGGGATTATAAAGGCATTTAAACCGAGTAATAAGGCTTTTCTAGGCATGAGTGACTATAAATGATGTTTTCTTGACAATGGATGGCTTTCGTTCCATGTTTCCCGAGATAAACAATCTATTACAATCTGTTTTAATCAAAAAATGTAAAAAAAATTAAAATAAATTCAATAATGGGATTATAAAGGCATTTAAACCGAGTAATAAGGCTTCTCTAGGCATGAGTGACTATAAATGAACTTTTCTTGACAATGGATGGCTTTTGCTCCACGTTTCCCGAGGCAAACAATCAATTACAATCTGTTTTAATCAAAAAATGTAAAAACAATTCAAAATAAATTCAATAATGGGATTATAAAGGCATTTAAACCGAGTTATAAGGCTTTTCTAGGCATGAGCGACTATAAATGAACTTTTCTTGACAATGGATGGCTTTTGCTCCACGTTTCCCAAGGCAAACAATCAAATACAATCTGTTTTAATCAAAAAATGTAAAAACAATTCAAAATAAATTCGATAATGGGATTATAAAAGCATTTAAACCGAGTAATAAGGCTTTTCTAGGCATGAGTGACTATAAATGAACTTTTCTTGACAATGGATGGCCTTCGCTCCATGTTTCCCGAGGCAAACAATCAAATACAATCTGTTTTAATAAAAAAATGTCAAAAAAGTTCAAAATAAATTCAATAATGGGATTATAAAGGCATTTAAACCGAGTAATAAGGCTTTTCTAGGCATGAGTGTTAATAAATGATGTTTTCTTGACAATGGATGGCTTTCGTTCCATGTTTCCTGAGATAAACAATGTATTAGAATCTGTTTTAATCAAAAAATGTAAAAAAAATTCAAAATAAATTCAATAATGGGATTATAAAGGCATTTAAATCGAGTAATAAGGCTTTTCTAGGCATGAGTGACTATAAATGAACTTTTCTTGACAATGGATGGCTTTTGCTCCACGTTTCCCAAGGCAAACAATCAATTACAATATGTTTTAATAAAAAAATGTAAAAATAATTCAAAATAAATTCAATAATGGGATTATAAGGGCATTTAAACCGAGTAATAAGGCTTTTCTAGGCATGAGTGACTATAAATGATCTTTTCTTGACAATGGATGGCTTTCGTTCCATGTTTCCCGAGATAAACAATCTATTACAACCTGTTTTAATCAAAAAATGTAAAAAAAATTCAAAATAAATTCAATAATGGGATTGTAAAGGCATTTAAACCGAGTAATAAGGCTTTTCCAGGCATGAGTGACTATAAATGAACTTTTCTTGACAATGGATGGCTTTTGCTCCACGTTTCCCGAGGCAAACAATCAATTACAATATGTTTTAATCAAAAAATGTAAAAACAATTCAAAATATATTCAATAATGGGATTATAAAGGCATTTAAATCGAGTAATAAGGCTTTTCTAGGCATGAGTGACTATAAATGAACTTTTCTTGACAATGGATGGCTTTTGCTCCACGTTTCCCGAGGCAAACAATCAATTACAATCTGTTTTAATCAAAAAATGTAAAAACAATTCAAAATAAATTCAATAATGGGATTATAAAGGCATTTAAACCGAGTAATAAGGCTTCTGTAGGCATGAGTGACTATAAATGATCTTTTCTTGACAATGGATGGCTTTCGTTCCATGTTTCCCGAGATAAACAATCTATTACAACCTGTTTTAATCAAAAAATGTAAAAACAATTCAAAATAAATTCAATAATGGGATTATAAAAGCATTTAAACCGAGTTATAAGGCTTTTCTAGGCATGAGTGACTATAAATGGTCTTTCTTGACAATGGATGGCTTTCGTTCCATGTTTCCCGAGATAAACAATCTATTACAATCTGTTTTAATCAAAAAATGTAAAAAAAATTCAAAATAAATTCAATAATGGGATTGTAAAGGCATTTAAACCGAGTAATAAGGCTTCTCTAGGCATGAGTGACTATAAATGACCTTTTCTTGACAATGGATGGCATTTGCTCCATGTTTCCCAAGGCAAACAATCAATTACAATCTGTTTTAATTAAAAAATGTAAAAACAATTCAAAATAAATTCAATAATGGGATTATAAAGGCATTTAAACCGAGTAATAAGGCTTTTCTAGGCATGAGTGACTATAAATGAACTTTTCTTGACAATGGATTGCTTTTGCTCCACGTTTCCCGAGGCAAACAATCAATTACAATCTGTTTTAATCAAAAAATGCAAAAACAATTCAAAATAAATTCAATAATGGGATTATAAAGGCATTTAAACCGAGTAATAAGGCTTTTCTAGGCATGAGTGACTATAAATGATGTTTTCTTGACAATGGATGGCTTTCGTTCCATGTTTCCCGAGATAAACAATCTATTACAATCTGTTTTAATAAAAAAATGTCAAAAAAGTTCAAAATAAATTCAATAATGGGATTATAAAGGCATTTAAACCGAGTAATAAGGCTTTTCTAGGCATGAGTGTTAATAAATGATGTTTTCTTGACAATGGATGGCTTTCGTTCCATGTTTCCTGAGATAAACAATGTATTAGAATCTGTTTTAATCAAAAAATGTAAAAAAAATTCAAAATAAATTCAATAATGGGATTATAAAGGCATTTAAATCGAGTAATAAGGCTTTTCTAGGCATGAGTGACTATAAATGAACTTTTCTTGACAATGGATGGCTTTTGCTCCACGTTTCCCAAGGCAAACAATCAATTACAATATGTTTTAATAAAAAAATGTAAAAATAATTCAAAATAAATTCAAAAATGGGATTATAAGGGCATTTAAACCGAGTAATAAGGCTTTTCTAGGCATGAGTGACTATAAATGATCTTTTCTTGACAATGGATGGCTTTCGTTCCATGTTTCCCGAGATAAACAATCTATTACAACCTGTTTTAATCAAAAAATGTAAAAAAAATTCAAAATAAATTCAATAATGGGATTGTAAAGGCATTTAAACCGAGTAATAAGGCTTTTCCAGGCATGAGTGACTATAAATGAACTTTTCTTGACAATGGATGGCTTTTGCTCCACGTTTCCCGAGGCAAACAATCAATTACAATATGTTTTAATCAAAAAATGTAAAAACAATTCAAAATATATTCAATAATGGGATTATAAAGGCATTTAAATCGAGTAATAAGGCTTTTCTAGGCATGAGTGACTATAAATGAACTTTTCTTGACAATGGATGGCTTTTGCTCCACGTTTCCCGAGGCAAACAATCAATTACAATCTGTTTTAATCAAAAAATGTAAAAACAATTCAAAATAAATTCAATAATGGGATTATAAAGGCATTTAAACCGAGTAATAAGGCTTCTGTAGGCATGAGTGACTATAAATGATCTTTTCTTGACAATGGATGGCTTTCGTTCCATGTTTCCCGAGATAAACAATCTATTACAACCTGTTTTAATCAAAAAATGTAAAAACAATTCAAAATAAATTCAATAATGGGATTATAAAAGCATTTAAACCGAGTTATAAGGCTTTTCTAGGCATGAGTGACTATAAATGGTCTTTCTTGACAATGGATGGCTTTCGTTCCATGTTTCCCGAGATAAACAATCTATTACAATCTGTTTTAATCAAAAAATGTAAAAAAAATTCAAAATAAATTCAATAATGGGATTGTAAAGGCATTTAAACCGAGTAATAAGGCTTCTCTAGGCATGAGTGACTATAAATGACCTTTTCTTGACAATGGATGGCATTTGCTCCATGTTTCCCAAGGCAAACAATCAATTACAATCTGTTTTAATTAAAAAATGTAAAAACAATTCAAAATAAATTCAATAATGGGATTATAAAGGCATTTAAACCGAGTAATAAGGCTTTTCTAGGCATGAGTGACTATAAATGAACTTTTCTTGACAATGGATTGCTTTTGCTCCACGTTTCCCGAGGCAAACAATCAATTACAATCTGTTTTAATGAAAAAATGCAAAAACAATTCAAAATAAATTCAATAATGGGATTATAAAGGCATTTAAACCGAGTAATAAGGCTTTTCTAGGCATGAGTGACTATAAATGATGTTTTCTTGACAATGGATGGCTTTCGTTCCATGTTTCCCGAGATAAACAATCTATTACAATCTGTTTTAATCAAAAAATGTAAAAAAAATTAAAATAAATTCAATAATGGGATTATAAAGGCATTTAAACCGAGTTATAAGGCTTTTCTAGGCATGAGTGACTATAAATGAACTTTTCTTGACAATGGATGGCTTTTGCTCCACGTTTCCCAAGGCAAACAATCAAATACAATCTGTTTTAATCAAAAAATGTAAAAACAATTCAAAATAAATTCGATAATGGGATTATAAAAGCATTTAAACCGAGTAATAAGGCTTTTCTAGGCATGAGTGACTATAAATGAACTTCTCTTGACAATGGATGGCTTTCGCTCCATGTTTCCCGAGGCAAACAATCAAATACAATCTGTTTTAATAAAAAAATGTCAAAAAAGTTCAAAATAAATTCAATAATGGGATTATAAAGGCATTTAAACCGAGTAATAAGGCTTTTCTAGGCATGAGTGTTAATAAATGATGTTTTCTTGACAATGGATGGCTTTCGTTCCATGTTTCCTGAGATAAACAATGTATTAGAATCTGTTTTAATCAAAAAATGTAAAAAAAATTCAAAATAAATTCAATAATGGGATTATAAAGGCATTTCAATCGAGTAATAAGGCTTTTCTAGGCATGAGTGACTATAAATGAACTTTTCTTGACAATGGATGGCTTTTGCTCCACGTTTCCCGAGGCAAACAATCAATTAAAATATGTTTTAATAAAAAAATGTAAAAATAATTCAAAATAAATTCAATAATGGGATTATAAGGGCATTTAAACCGAGTAATAAGGCTTTTCTAGGCATGAGTGACTATAAATGATCTTTTCTTGACAATGGATGGCTTTCGTTCCATGTTTCCCGAGATAAACAATCTATTACAACCTGTTTTAATTAAAAAATGCAAAAAAAATTCAAAATAAATTCAATAATGGGATTGTAAAGGCATTTAAACCGAGTAATAAGGCTTTTCCAGGCATGAGTGACTATAAATGAACTTTTCTTGACAATGGATGGCTTTTGCTCCACGTTTCTCGAGGCAAACAATCAATTACAATATGTTTTAATCAAAAAATGTAAAAACAATTCAAAATAAATTCAATAATGGGATTATAAAGGCATTTAAATCGAGTAATAAGGCTTTTCTAGGCATGAGTGACTATAAATGAACTTTTCTTGACAATAGATGGCTTTTGCTCCACGTTTCCCGAGGTAAACAATCAATTACAATCTGTTTTAATCAAAAAATGTAAAAACAATTCAAAATAAATTCAATAATGGGATTATAAAGGCATTTAAACCGAGTAATAAGGCTTCTGTAGGCATGAGTGACTATAAATGATCTTTTCTTGACAATGGATGGCTTTCGTTCCATGTTTCCCGAGATAAACAATCTATTACAACCTGTTTTAATCAAAAAATGTAAAAACAATTCAAAATAAATTCAATAATGGGATTATAAAAGCATTTAAACCGAGTAATAAGGCTTTTCTAGGCATGAGTGACTATAAATGGTCTTTCTTGACAATGGATGGCTTTCGTTCCATGTTTCCCGAGATAAACAATCTATTACAATCTGTTTTAATCAAAAAATGTAAAAAAAATTCAAAATAAATTCAATAATGGGATTGTAAAGGCATTTAAACCGAGTAATAAGGCTTCTCTAGGCATGAGTGACTATAAATGACCTTTTCTTGACAATGGATGGCTTTCGTTCCATGTTTCCCGAGATAAACAATCTATTACAATCTGTTTTAATCAAAAAATGTAAAAAAAATTCAAAATAAATTCAATAATGGGATTATAAAGGCATTTAAACCGAGTAATAAGGCTTCTCTAGGCATGAGTGACTATAAATGACCTTTTCTTGACAATGGATGGCTTTCGTTCCAGGTTTCCCGAGATAAACAATCTATTACAATCTGTTTTAATCAAAAAATGTAAAAAAAATTCAAAATAAATTCAATAATGGGATTGTAAAGGCATTTAAACCGAGTAATAAGGCTTTTCTAGGCATGAGTGACTATAAATGAACTTTTCTTGACAATGGATGGCTTTTGCTCCACGTTTCCCGAGGGAAACAATCAATTACAATATGTTTTAATCAAAAAATGTAAAAACAATTCAAAATAAATTCAATAATGGGATTATAAAGGCATTTAAATCGAGTAATAAGGCTTTTCTAGGCAAGAGTGACTATAAATGAACTTTTCTTGACAATGGATGGCTTTTGCTCAACGTTTCCCGAGGCAAACAATCAATTACAATCTGTTTTAATCAAAAAATGTAAAAACAATTCAAAATAAATTCAATAATGGGATTATAAAGGCATTTAAACCGAGTAATAAGGCTTTTCTAGGCATGAGTGACTATAAATGATGTTTTCTTGACAATGGATGGCTTTCGTTCCATGTTTCCCGAGATAAACAATCTATTACAATCTGTTTTAATCAAAAAATGTAAAAAAAATTCAAAATAAATTCAATAATGGTATTATAAAAGAATTTAAACCGAGTAATAAGGCTTTTCTAGGCATGAGTGACTATAAATGATCTTTTCTTAACAATGGATGGCTTTCGTTCCATGTTTCCCGAGATAAACAATCTATTACAATCTGTTTTAATCAAAAACTGTAAAAAAAATCAAAATAAATTCAATAATGGGATTATAAAGGCATTTAAACCGAGTAATAAGGCTTCTCTAGGCATGAGTGACTATAAATGAACTTTTCTTGACAATGGATGGCTTTTGCTCCACGTTTCCCGAGGCAAACAATCAATTACAATCTGTTTTAATCAAAAAATGTAAAAACAATTCAAAATAAATTCAATAATGGGATTATAAAGGCATTTAAACCGAGTTATAAGGCTTTTCTAGGCATGAGCGACTATAAATGAACTTTTCTTGACAATGGATGGCTTTTGCTCCACGTTTCCCAAGGCAAACAATCAAATACAATCTGTTTTAATCAAAAAATGTAAAAACAATTCAAAATAAATTCGATAATGGGATTATAAAAGCATTTAAACCGAGTAATAAGGCTTTTCTAGGCATGAGTGACTATAAATGAACTTTTCTTGACAATGGATGGCCTTCGCTCCATGTTTCCCGAGGCAAACAATCAAATACAATCTGTTTTAATAAAAAAATGTCAAAAAAGTTCAAAATAAATTCAATAATGGGATTATAAAGGCATTTAAACCGAGTAATAAGGCTTTTCTAGGCATGAGTGTTAATAAATGATGTTTTCTTGACAATGGATGGCTTTCGTTCCATGTTTCCTGAGATAAACAATGTATTAGAATCTGTTTTAATCAAAAAATGTAAAAAAAATTCAAAATAAATTCAATAATGGGATTATAAAGGCATTTAAATCGAGTAATAAGGCTTTTCTAGGCATGAGTGACTATAAATGAACTTTTCTTGACAATGGATGGCTTTTGCTCCACGTTTCCCAAGGCAAACAATCAATTACAATATGTTTTAATAAAAAAATGTAAAAATAATTCAAAATAAATTCAATAATGGGATTATAAGGGCATTTAAACCGAGTAATAAGGCTTTTCTAGGCATGAGTGACTATAAATGATCTTTTCTTGACAATGGATGGCTTTCGTTCCATGTTTCCCGAGATAAACAATCTATTACAACCTGTTTTAATCAAAAAATGTAAAAAAAATTCAAAATAAATTCAATAATGGGATTGTAAAGGCATTTAAACCGAGTAATAAGGCTTTTCCAGGCATGAGTGACTATAAATGAACTTTTCTTGACAATGGATGGCTTTTGCTCCACGTTTCCCGAGGCAAACAATCAATTACAATATGTTTTAATCAAAAAATGTAAAAACAATTCAAAATATATTCAATAATGGGATTATAAAGGCATTTAAATCGAGTAATAAGGCTTTTCTAGGCATGAGTGACTATAAATGAACTTTTCTTGACAATGGATGGCTTTTGCTCCACGTTTCCCGAGGCAAACAATCAATTACAATCTGTTTTAATCAAAAAATGTAAAAACAATTCAAAATAAATTCAATAATGGGATTATAAAGGCATTTAAACCGAGTAATAAGGCTTCTGTAGGCATGAGTGACTATAAATGATCTTTTCTTGACAATGGATGGCTTTCGTTCCATGTTTCCCGAGATAAACAATCTATTACAACCTGTTTTAATCAAAAAATGTAAAAACAATTCAAAATAAATTCAATAATGGGATTATAAAAGCATTTAAACCGAGTTATAAGGCTTTTCTAGGCATGAGTGACTATAAATGGTCTTTCTTGACAATGGATGGCTTTCGTTCCATGTTTCCCGAGATAAACAATCTATTACAATCTGTTTTAATCAAAAAATGTAAAAAAAATTCAAAATAAATTCAATAATGGGATTGTAAAGGCATTTAAACCGAGTAATAAGGCTTCTCTAGGCATGAGTGACTATAAATGACCTTTTCTTGACAATGGATGGCATTTGCTCCATGTTTCCCAAGGCAAACAATCAATTACAATCTGTTTTAATTAAAAAATGTAAAAACAATTCAAAATAAATTCAATAATGGGATTATAAAAGCATTTAAACCGAGTAATAAGGCTTTTCTAGGCATGAGTGACTATAAATGGTCTTTCTTGACAATGGATGGCTTTCGTTCCATGTTTCCCGAGATAAACAATCTATTACAATCTGTTTTAATCAAAAAATGTAAAAAAAATTCAAAATAAATTCAATAATGGGATTGTAAAGGCATTTAAACCGAGTAATAAGGCTTCTCTAGGCATGAGTGACTATAAATGACCTTTTCTTGACAATGGATGGCTTTCGTTCCATGTTTCCCGAGATAAACAATCTATTACAATCTGTTTTAATCAAAAAATGTAAAAAAAATTCAAAATAAATTCAATAATGGGATTATAAAGGCATTTAAACCGAGTAATAAGGCTTCTCTAGGCATGAGTGACTATAAATGACCTTTTCTTGACAATGGATGGCTTTCGTTCCAGGTTTCCCGAGATAAACAATCTATTACAATCTGTTTTAATCAAAAAATGTAAAAAAAATTCAAAATAAATTCAATAATGGGATTGTAAAGGCATTTAAACCGAGTAATAAGGCTTTTCTAGGCATGAGTGACTATAAATGAACTTTTCTTGACAATGGATGGCTTTTGCTCCACGTTTCCCGAGGGAAACAATCAATTACAATATGTTTTAATCAAAAAATGTAAAAACAATTCAAAATAAATTCAATAATGGGATTATAAAGGCATTTAAATCGAGTAATAAGGCTTTTCTAGGCAAGAGTGACTATAAATGAACTTTTCTTGACAATGGATGGCTTTTGCTCAACGTTTCCCGAGGCAAACAATCAATTACAATCTGTTTTAATCAAAAAATGTAAAAACAATTCAAAATAAATTCAATAATGGGATTATAAAGGCATTTAAACCGAGTAATAAGGCTTTTCTAGGCATGAGTGACTATAAATGATGTTTTCTTGACAATGGATGGCTTTCGTTCCATGTTTCCCGAGATAAACAATCTATTACAATCTGTTTTAATCAAAAAATGTAAAAAAAATTCAAAATAAATTCAATAATGGTATTATAAAAGAATTTAAACCGAGTAATAAGGCTTTTCTAGGCATGAGTGACTATAAATGATCTTTTCTTAACAATGGATGGCTTTCGTTCCATGTTTCCCGAGATAAACAATCTATTACAATCTGTTTTAATCAAAAACTGTAAAAAAAATCAAAATAAATTCAATAATGGGATTATAAAGGCATTTAAACCGAGTAATAAGGCTTCTCTAGGCATGAGTGACTATAAATGAACTTTTCTTGACAATGGATGGCTTTTGCTCCACGTTTCCCGAGGCAAACAATCAATTACAATCTGTTTTAATCAAAAAATGTAAAAACAATTCAAAATAAATTCAATAATGGGATTATAAAGGCATTTAAACCGAGTTATAAGGCTTTTCTAGGCATGAGCGACTATAAATGAACTTTTCTTGACAATGGATGGCTTTTGCTCCACGTTTCCCAAGGCAAACAATCAAATACAATCTGTTTTAATCAAAAAATGTAAAAACAATTCAAAATAAATTCGATAATGGGATTATAAAAGCATTTAAACCGAGTAATAAGGCTTTTCTAGGCATGAGTGACTATAAATGAACTTTTCTTGACAATGGATGGCCTTCGCTCCATGTTTCCCGAGGCAAACAATCAAATACAATCTGTTTTAATAAAAAAATGTCAAAAAAGTTCAAAATAAATTCAATAATGGGATTATAAAGGCATTTAAACCGAGTAATAAGGCTTTTCTAGGCATGAGTGACTATAAATGACCTTTTCTTGACAATGGATGGCTTTCGTTCCATGTTTCCCGAGATAAACAATCTATTACAATCTGTTTTAATCAAAAAATGTAAAAACAATTCAAAATAAATTCAATAATGGGATTATAAAAGCATTTAAACCGAGTTATAAGGCTTTTCTAGGCATGAGTGACTATAAATGGTCTTTCTTGACAATGGATGGCTTTCGTTCCATGTTTCCCGAGATAAACAATCTATTACAATCTGTTTTAATCAAAAAATGTAAAAAAAATTCAAAATAAATTCAATAATGGGATTGTAAAGGCATTTAAACCGAGTAATAAGGCTTCTCTAGGCATGAGTGACTATAAATGACCTTTTCTTGACAATGGATGGCATTTGCTCCATGTTTCCCAAGGCAAACAATCAATTACAATCTGTTTTAATTAAAAAATGTAAAAACAATTCAAAATAAATTCAATAATGGGATTATAAAAGCATTTAAACCGAGTAATAAGGCTTTTCTAGGCATGAGTGACTATAAATGGTCTTTCTTGACAATGGATGGCTTTCGTTCCATGTTTCCCGAGATAAACAATCTATTACAATCTGTTTTAATCAAAAAATGTAAAAAAAATTCAAAATAAATTCAATAATGGGATTGTAAAGGCATTTAAACCGAGTAATAAGGCTTCTCTAGGCATGAGTGACTATAAATGACCTTTTCTTGACAATGGATGGCTTTCGTTCCATGTTTCCCGAGATAAACAATCTATTACAATCTGTTTTAATCAAAAAATGTAAAAAAAATTCAAAATAAATTCAATAATGGGATTATAAAGGCATTTAAACCGAGTAATAAGGCTTCTCTAGGCATGAGTGACTATAAATGACCTTTTCTTGACAATGGATGGCTTTCGTTCCAGGTTTCCCGAGATAAACAATCTATTACAATCTGTTTTAATCAAAAAATGTAAAAAAAATTCAAAATAAATTCAATAATGGGATTGTAAAGGCATTTAAACCGAGTAATAAGGCTTTTCTAGGCATGAGTGACTATAAATGAACTTTTCTTGACAATGGATGGCTTTTGCTCCACGTTTCCCGAGGGAAACAATCAATTACAATATGTTTTAATCAAAAAATGTAAAAACAATTCAAAATAAATTCAATAATGGGATTATAAAGGCATTTAAATCGAGTAATAAGGCTTTTCTAGGCAAGAGTGACTATAAATGAACTTTTCTTGACAATGGATGGCTTTTGCTCAACGTTTCCCGAGGCAAACAATCAATTACAATCTGTTTTAATCAAAAAATGTAAAAACAATTCAAAATAAATTCAATAATGGGATTATAAAGGCATTTAAACCGAGTAATAAGGCTTTTCTAGGCATGAGTGACTATAAATGATGTTTTCTTGACAATGGATGGCTTTCGTTCCATGTTTCCCGAGATAAACAATCTATTACAATCTGTTTTAATCAAAAAATGTAAAAAAAATTCAAAATAAATTCAATAATGGTATTATAAAAGAATTTAAACCGAGTAATAAGGCTTTTCTAGGCATGAGTGACTATAAATGATCTTTTCTTAACAATGGATGGCTTTCGTTCCATGTTTCCCGAGATAAACAATCTATTACAATCTGTTTTAATCAAAAACTGTAAAAAAAATCAAAATAAATTCAATAATGGGATTATAAAGGCATTTAAACCGAGTAATAAGGCTTCTCTAGGCATGAGTGACTATAAATGAACTTTTCTTGACAATGGATGGCTTTTGCTCCACGTTTCCCGAGGCAAACAATCAATTACAATCTGTTTTAATCAAAAAATGTAAAAACAATTCAAAATAAATTCAATAATGGGATTATAAAGGCATTTAAACCGAGTTATAAGGCTTTTCTAGGCATGAGCGACTATAAATGAACTTTTCTTGACAATGGATGGCTTTTGCTCCACGTTTCCCAAGGCAAACAATCAAATACAATCTGTTTTAATCAAAAAATGTAAAAACAATTCAAAATAAATTCGATAATGGGATTATAAAAGCATTTAAACCGAGTAATAAGGCTTTTCTAGGCATGAGTGACTATAAATGAACTTTTCTTGACAATGGATGGCCTTCGCTCCATGTTTCCCGAGGCAAACAATCAAATACAATCTGTTTTAATAAAAAAATGTCAAAAAAGTTCAAAATAAATTCAATAATGGGATTATAAAGGCATTTAAACCGAGTAATAAGGCTTTTCTAGGCATGAGTGTTAATAAATGATGTTTTCTTGACAATGGATGGCTTTCGTTCCATGTTTCCTGAGATAAACAATGTATTAGAATCTGTTTTAATCAAAAAATGTAAAAAAAATTCAAAATAAATTCAATAATGGGATTATAAAGGCATTTAAATCGAGTAATAAGGCTTTTCTAGGCATGAGTGACCATAAATGAACTTTTCTTGACAATGGATGGCTTTTGCTCCACGTTTCCCAAGGCAAACAATCAATTACAATATGTTTTAATAAAAAAATGTAAAAATAATTCAAAATAAATTCAATAATGGGATTATAAGGGCATTTAAACCGAGTAATAAGGCTTTTCTAGGCATGAGTGACTATAAATGATCTTTTCTTGACAATGGATGGCTTTCGTTCCATGTTTCCCGAGATAAACAATCTATTACAACCTGTTTTAATCAAAAAATGTAAAAAAAATTCAAAATAAATTCAATAATGGGATTGTAAAGGCATTTAAACCGAGTAATAAGGCTTTTCCAGGCATGAGTGACTATAAATGAACTTTTCTTGACAATGGATGGCTTTTGCTCCACGTTTCCCGAGGCAAACAATCAATTACAATATGTTTTAATCAAAAAATGTAAAAACAATTCAAAATATATTCAATAATGGGATTATAAAGGCATTTAAATCGAGTAATAAGGCTTTTCTAGGCATGAGTGACTATAAATGAACTTTTCTTGACAATGGATGGCTTTTGCTCCACGTTTCCCGAGGCAAACAATCAATTACAATCTGTTTTAATCAAAAAATGTAAAAACAATTCAAAATAAATTCAATAATGGGATTATAAAGGCATTTAAACCGAGTAATAAGGCTTCTGTAGGCATGAGTGACTATAAATGATCTTTTCTTGACAATGGATGGCTTTCGTTCCATGTTTCCCGAGATAAACAATCTATTACAACCTGTTTTAATCAAAAAATGTAAAAACAATTCAAAATAAATTCAATAATGGGATTATAAAAGCATTTAAACCGAGTTATAAGGCTTTTCTAGGCATGAGTGACTATAAATGGTCTTTCTTGACAATGGATGGCTTTCGTTCCATGTTTCCCGAGATAAACAATCTATTACAATCTGTTTTAATCAAAAAATGTAAAAAAAATTCAAAATAAATTCAATAATGGGATTGTAAAGGCATTTAAACCGAGTAATAAGGCTTCTCTAGGCATGAGTGACTATAAATGACCTTTTCTTGACAATGGATGGCATTTGCTCCATGTTTCCCAAGGCAAACAATCAATTACAATCTGTTTTAATTAAAAAATGTAAAAACAATTCAAAATAAATTCAATAATGGGATTATAAAGGCATTTAAACCGAGTAATAAGGCTTTTCTAGGCATGAGTGACTATAAATGAACTTTTCTTGACAATGGATTGCTTTTGCTCCACGTTTCCCGAGGCAAACAATCAATTACAATCTGTTTTAATCAAAAAATGCAAAAACAATTCAAAATAAATTCAATAATGGGATTATAAAGGCATTTAAACCGAGTAATAAGGCTTTTCTAGGCATGAGTGACTATAAATGATGTTTTCTTGACAATGGATGGCTTTCGTTCCATGTTTCCCGAGATAAACAATCTATTACAATCTGTTTTAATAAAAAAATGTCAAAAAAGTTCAAAATAAATTCAATAATGGGATTATAAAGGCATTTAAACCGAGTAATAAGGCTTTTCTAGGCATGAGTGTTAATAAATGATGTTTTCTTGACAATGGATGGCTTTCGTTCCATGTTTCCTGAGATAAACAATGTATTAGAATCTGTTTTAATCAAAAAATGTAAAAAAAATTCAAAATAAATTCAATAATGGGATTATAAAGGCATTTAAATCGAGTAATAAGGCTTTTCTAGGCATGAGTGACTATAAATGAACTTTTCTTGACAATGGATGGCTTTTGCTCCACGTTTCCCAAGGCAAACAATCAATTACAATATGTTTTAATAAAAAAATGTAAAAATAATTCAAAATAAATTCAAAAATGGGATTATAAGGGCATTTAAACCGAGTAATAAGGCTTTTCTAGGCATGAGTGACTATAAATGATCTTTTCTTGACAATGGATGGCTTTCGTTCCATGTTTCCCGAGATAAACAATCTATTACAACCTGTTTTAATCAAAAAATGTAAAAAAAATTCAAAATAAATTCAATAATGGGATTGTAAAGGCATTTAAACCGAGTAATAAGGCTTTTCCAGGCATGAGTGACTATAAATGAACTTTTCTTGACAATGGATGGCTTTTGCTCCACGTTTCCCGAGGCAAACAATCAATTACAATATGTTTTAATCAAAAAATGTAAAAACAATTCAAAATATATTCAATAATGGGATTATAAAGGCATTTAAATCGAGTAATAAGGCTTTTCTAGGCATGAGTGACTATAAATGAACTTTTCTTGACAATGGATGGCTTTTGCTCCACGTTTCCCGAGGCAAACAATCAATTACAATCTGTTTTAATCAAAAAATGTAAAAACAATTCAAAATAAATTCAATAATGGGATTATAAAGGCATTTAAACCGAGTAATAAGGCTTCTGTAGGCATGAGTGACTATAAATGATCTTTTCTTGACAATGGATGGCTTTCGTTCCATGTTTCCCGAGATAAACAATCTATTACAACCTGTTTTAATCAAAAAATGTAAAAACAATTCAAAATAAATTCAATAATGGGATTATAAAAGCATTTAAACCGAGTTATAAGGCTTTTCTAGGCATGAGTGACTATAAATGGTCTTTCTTGACAATGGATGGCTTTCGTTCCATGTTTCCCGAGATAAACAATCTATTACAATCTGTTTTAATCAAAAAATGTAAAAAAAATTCAAAATAAATTCAATAATGGGATTGTAAAGGCATTTAAACCGAGTAATAAGGCTTCTCTAGGCATGAGTGACTATAAATGACCTTTTCTTGACAATGGATGGCATTTGCTCCATGTTTCCCAAGGCAAACAATCAATTACAATCTGTTTTAATTAAAAAATGTAAAAACAATTCAAAATAAATTCAATAATGGGATTATAAAGGCATTTAAACCGAGTAATAAGGCTTTTCTAGGCATGAGTGACTATAAATGAACTTTTCTTGACAATGGATTGCTTTTGCTCCACGTTTCCCGAGGCAAACAATCAATTACAATCTGTTTTAATGAAAAAATGCAAAAACAATTCAAAATAAATTCAATAATGGGATTATAAAGGCATTTAAACCGAGTAATAAGGCTTTTCTAGGCATGAGTGACTATAAATGATGTTTTCTTGACAATGGATGGCTTTCGTTCCATGTTTCCCGAGATAAACAATCTATTACAATCTGTTTTAATCAAAAAATGTAAAAAAAATTAAAATAAATTCAATAATGGGATTATAAAAGCATTTAAACCGAGTAATAAGGCTTTTCTAGGCATGAGTGACTATAAATGGTCTTTTCTTGACAATGGATGGCTTTCGTTCCATGTTTCCCGAGATAAACAATCTATTACAATCTCTTTTAATCAAAAAAGGAAAAAAAATTCAAAATAAATTCAATAATGGGATTATAAAGGCATTTAAACCGAGTAATAAGGCTTCTCTAGGCTTGAGTGACTATAAATGACCTTTTCTTGACAATGGATGGCTTTTGCTCCATGTTTCCCCAGGCAAACAATCAATTACAATCTGTTTTAATTAAAAAATGTAAAAACAATTCAAAATAAATTCAATAATGGGATTATAAAGGCATTTAAACCGAGTAATAAGGCTTTTCTAGGCATGAGTGACTATAAATGATCTTTTCTTGACAATGGATGGCTTTCGCTCCATGTTTCCCGAGGCAAACAATCAATTACAATCTGTTTTAATCAAAAAATGTAGAAAAATTTCAAAATAAATTCAATAAAGGGATTATAAAGGCATTTAAACCGAGTAATAAGGCTTTTCTAGGCATGAGTGACTGTAAATGAACTTTTCTTGAAAATGGATGGCTTTTGCTCCATGTTTCCCGAGGCAAACAATCAATTACAATCTGTTTTAATCAAAAAATGTAAAAAAAAATTCAAAAGAAATTCAATAATGAGATTATAAAAGCATTTAAACCGAGTAATAAGGCTTTTCTAGTTATGAGTGACTCTAAATGATCATTTCTTGACAATGGATGGCTTTTGCTCAACGTTTCCCGAGGCAAACAATCAATTACAATCTGTTTTAATAAAAAAATGTAAAAATAATTCAAAATAAATTCAATAATGGGATTATAAAGGCATTTAAACCGAGTAATAAGGCTTTTCTAGGCATGAGTGACTATAAATGAACTTTTCTTGACAATGGATGGCTTTTGCTCCACGTTTCCCGAGGCAAACAATCAATTACAATCTGTTTTAATAAAAAAATGTAAAAATAATTCAAAATAAATTCAATAATGGGATTATAAAGGCATTTAAACCGAGTAATAAGGCTTTTCTAGGCATGAGTGACTATAAATGATGTTTTCTTGACAATGGATGGCTTTCGTTCCATGTTTCCCGAGATAAACAATCTATTACAATCTGTTTTAATCAAAAAATGTAAAAAAAATTCAAAATAAATTCAATAATGGGATTATAAAAGCATTTAAACCGAGTAATAAGGCTTTTCTAGGCATGAGTGACTATAAATGATCTTTTCTTGACAATGGATGGCTTTCGTTCCATGTTTCCCGAGATAAACAATCTATTACAATCTGTTTTAATCAAAAACTGTAAAAAAAATCAAAATAAATTCAATAATGGGATTATAAAGGCATTTAAACCGAGTAATAAGGCTTCTCTAGGCATGAGTGACTATAAATGAACTTTTCTTGACAATGGATGGCTTTTGCTCCACGTTTCCCGAGGCAAACAATCAATTACAATATGTTTTAATAAAAAAATGTAAAAACAATTCAAAATAAATTCAATAATGGGATTATAAAGGCATTTAAACCGAGTTATAAGGCTTTTCTAGGCATAAGTGACTATAAATGAACTTTTCTTGACAATGGATGGCTTTTGCTCCACGTTTCCCGAGGCAAACAATCAAATACAATCTGTTTTAATCAAAAAATGTAAAAACAATTCAAAATAAATTCGATAATGGGATTATAAAAGCATTTAAACCGAGTAATAAGGCTTTTCTAGGCATGAGTGACTATAAATGATCTTTTCATGACAATGGATGGCTTTCGCTCCATGTTTCCCGAGGCAAACAATCAAATACAGTCTGTTTTAATCAAAAAATATCAAAAAAGTTCAAAATAAATTCAATAATGGGATTATAAAGGCATTTAAACCGAGTAATAAGGCTTTTCTAGGCATGAGTGCATATAAATGATGTTTTCTTGACAATAGATGGCTTTCGTTCCATGTTTCCCGAGATAAACAATGTATTAGAATCTGTTTTAATCAAAAAATGTAAAAAAAATTCAAAATAAATTCAATAATGGGATTATAAAGGCATTTAAATCGAGTAATAAGGCTTTTCTAGGCATGAGTGACTATAAATGAACTTTTCTTGACAATGGATGGCTTTTGCTCCACGTTTCCCGAGGCAAACAATCAATTACAATATGTTTTAATAAAAAAATGTAAAAATAATTCAAAATAAATTCAATAATGGGATTATAAAGGCATTTAAATCGAGTAATAAGGCTTTTCTAGGCATGAGTGACTATAAATGAACTTTTCTTGACAATGGATGGCTTTTGCTCCACGTTTCCCGAGGCAAACAATCAATTACAATATGTTTTAATAAAAAAATGTAAAAATAATTCAAAATAAATTCAATAATGGGATTATAAGGGCATTTAAACCGAGTAATAAGGCTTTTCTAGGCATGAGTGACTATAAATGAACTTTTCTTCACAATGGATGGCTTTTGCTCCACGTTTCCCGAGGTAAACAATCAATTACAATCTGTTTTAAAAAAAAAATGTAAAAATAATTCAAAATAAATTCAATAATGGGATTATAAAGGCATTTAAACCGAGTAATAAGGCTTTTCTAGGCATGAGTGACTATAAATGATGTTTTCTTGACAATGGATGGCTTTCGTTCCATGTTTCCCGAGATAAACAATCTATTACAATCTGTTTTAATCAAAAAATGTAAAAAAAATTCAAAATAAATTCAATAATGGTATTATAAAAGAATTTAAACCGAGTAATAAGGCTTTTCTAGGCATGAGTGACTATAAATGATCTTTTCTTAACAATGGATGGCTTTCGTTCCATGTTTCCCGAGATAAACAATCTATTACAATCTGTTTTAATCAAAAACTGTAAAAAAAATCAAAATAAATTCAATAATGGGATTATAAAGGCATTTAAACCGAGTAATAAGGCTTCTCTAGGCATGAGTGACTATAAATGAACTTTTCTTGACAATGGATGGCTTTTGCTCCACGTTTCCCGAGGCAAACAATCAATTACAATCTGTTTTAATCAAAAAATGTAAAAACAATTCAAAATAAATTCAATAATGGGATTATAAAGGCATTTAAACCGAGTTATAAGGCTTTTCTAGGCATGAGTGACTATAAATGAACTTTTCTTGACAATGGATGGCTTTTGCTCCACGTTTCCCAAGGCAAACAATCAAATACAATCTGTTTTAATCAAAAAATGTAAAAACAATTCAAAATAAATTCGATAATGGGATTATAAAAGCATTTAAACCGAGTAATAAGGCTTTTCTAGGCATGAGTGACTATAAATGAACTTCTCTTGACAATGGATGGCTTTCGCTCCATGTTTCCCGAGGCAAACAATCAAATACAATCTGTTTTAATAAAAAAATGTCAAAAAAGTTCAAAATAAATTCAATAATGGGATTATAAAGGCATTTAAACCGAGTAATAAGGCTTTTCTAGGCATGAGTGTTAATAAATGATGTTTTCTTGACAATGGATGGCTTTCGTTCCATGTTTCCTGAGATAAACAATGTATTAGAATCTGTTTTAATCAAAAAATGTAAAAAAAATTCAAAATAAATTCAATAATGGGTTTATAAAGGCATTTCAATCGAGTAATAAGGCTTTTCTAGGCATGAGTGACTATAAATGAACTTTTCTTGACAATGGATGGCTTTTGCTCCACGTTTCCCGAGGCAAACAATCAATTAAAATATGTTTTAATAAAAAAATGTAAAAATAATTCAAAATAAATTCAATAATGGGATTATAAGGGCATTTAAACCGAGTAATAAGGCTTTTCTAGGCATGAGTGACTATAAATGATCTTTTCTTGACAATGGATGGCTTTCGTTCCATGTTTCCCGAGATAAACAATCTATTACAACCTGTTTTAATTAAAAAATGCAAAAAAAATTCAAAATAAATTCAATAATGGGATTGTAAAGGCATTTAAACCGAGTAATAAGGCTTTTCCAGGCATGAGTGACTATAAATGAACTTTTCTTGACAATGGATGGCTTTTGCTCCACGTTTCTCGAGGCAAACAATCAATTACAATATGTTTTAATCAAAAAATGTAAAAACAATTCAAAATAAATTCAATAATGGGATTATAAAGGCATTTAAATCGAGTAATAAGGCTTTTCTAGGCATGAGTGACTATAAATGAACTTTTCTTGACAATAGATGGCTTTTGCTCCACGTTTCCCGAGGCAAACAATCAATTACAATCTGTTTTAATCAAAAAATGTAAAAACAATTCAAAATAAATTCAATAATGGGATTATAAAGGCATTTAAACCGAGTAATAAGGCTTCTGTAGGCATGAGTGACTATAAATGATCTTTTCTTGACAATGGATGGCTTTCGTTCCATGTTTCCCGAGATAAACAATCTATTACAACCTGTTTTAATCAAAAAATGTAAAAACAATTCAAAATAAATTCAATAATGGGATTATAAAAGCATTTAAACCGAGTAATAAGGCTTTTCTAGGCATGAGTGACTATAAATGGTCTTTCTTGACAATGGATGGCTTTCGTTCCATGTTTCCCGAGATAAACAATCTATTACAATCTGTTTTAATCAAAAAATGTAAAAAAAATTCAAAATAAATTCAATAATGGGATTGTAAAGGCATTTAAACCGAGTAATAAGGCTTCTCTAGGCATGAGTGACTATAAATGACCTTTTCTTGACAATGGATGGCTTTCGTTCCATGTTTCCCGAGATAAACAATCTATTACAATCTGTTTTAATCAAAAAATGTAAAAAAAATTCAAAATAAATTCAATAATGGGATTATAAAGGCATTTAAACCGAGTAATAAGGCTTCTCTAGGCATGAGTGACTATAAATGACCTTTTCTTGACAATGGATGGCTTTCGTTCCAGGTTTCCCGAGATAAACAATCTATTACAATCTGTTTTAATCAAAAAATGTAAAAAAAATTCAAAATAAATTCAATAATGGGATTGTAAAGGCATTTAAACCGAGTAATAAGGCTTTTCTAGGCATGAGTGACTATAAATGAACTTTTCTTGACAATGGATGGCTTTTGCTCCACGTTTCCCGAGGGAAACAATCAATTACAATATGTTTTAATCAAAAAATGTAAAAACAATTCAAAATAAATTCAATAATGGGATTATAAAGGCATTTAAATCGAGTAATAAGGCTTTTCTAGGCAAGAGTGACTATAAATGAACTTTTCTTGACAATGGATGGCTTTTGCTCAACGTTTCCCGAGGCAAACAATCAATTACAATCTGTTTTAATCAAAAAATGTAAAAACAATTCAAAATAAATTCAATAATGGGATTATAAAGGCATTTAAACCGAGTAATAAGGCTTTTCTAGGCATGAGTGACTATAAATGATGTTTTCTTGACAATGGATGGCTTTCGTTCCATGTTTCCCGAGATAAACAATCTATTACAATCTGTTTTAATCAAAAAATGTAATAAAAATTCAAAATAAATTCAATAATGGTATTATAAAAGAATTTAAACCGAGTAATAAGGCTTTTCTAGGCATGAGTGACTATAAATGATCTTTTCTTAACAATGGATGGCTTTCGTTCCATGTTTCCCGAGATAAACAATCTATTACAATCTGTTTTAATCAAAAACTGTAAAAAAAATCAAAATAAATTCAATAATGGGATTATAAAGGCATTTAAACCGAGTAATAAGGCTTCTCTAGGCATGAGTGACTATAAATGAACTTTTCTTGACAATGGATGGCTTTTGCTCCACGTTTCCCGAGGCAAACAATCAATTACAATCTGTTTTAATCAAAAAATGTAAAAACAATTCAAAATAAATTCAATAATGGGATTATAAAGGCATTTAAACCGAGTTATAAGGCTTTTCTAGGCATGAGCGACTATAAATGAACTTTTCTTGACAATGGATGGCTTTTGCTCCACGTTTCCCAAGGCAAACAATCAAATACAATCTGTTTTAATCAAAAAATGTAAAAACAATTCAAAATAAATTCGATAATGGGATTATAAAAGCATTTAAACCGAGTAATAAGGCTTTTCTAGGCATGAGTGACTATAAATGAACTTTTCTTGACAATGGATGGCCTTCGCTCCATGTTTCCCGAGGCAAACAATCAAATACAATCTGTTTTAATAAAAAAATGTCAAAAAAGTTCAAAATAAATTCAATAATGGGATTATAAAGGCATTTAAACCGAGTAATAAGGCTTTTCTAGGCATGAGTGTTAATAAATGATGTTTTCTTGACAATGGATGGCTTTCGTTCCATGTTTCCTGAGATAAACAATGTATTAGAATCTGTTTTAATCAAAAAATGTAAAAAAAATTCAAAATAAATTCAATAATGGGATTATAAAGGCATTTAAATCGAGTAATAAGGCTTTTCTAGGCATGAGTGACTATAAATGAACTTTTCTTGACAATGGATGGCTTTTGCTCCACGTTTCCCAAGGCAAACAATCAATTACAATATGTTTTAATAAAAAAATGTAAAAATAATTCAAAATAAATTCAATAATGGGATTATAAGGGCATTTAAACCGAGTAATAAGGCTTTTCTAGGCATGAGTGACTATAAATGATCTTTTCTTGACAATGGATGGCTTTCGTTCCATGTTTCCCGAGATAAACAATCTATTACAACCTGTTTTAATCAAAAAATGTAAAAAAAATTCAAAATAAATTCAATAATGGGATTGTAAAGGCATTTAAACCGAGTAATAAGGCTTTTCCAGGCATGAGTGACTATAAATGAACTTTTCTTGACAATGGATGGCTTTTGCTCCACGTTTCCCGAGGCAAACAATCAATTACAATATGTTTTAATCAAAAAATGTAAAAACAATTCAAAATATATTCAATAATGGGATTATAAAGGCATTTAAATCGAGTAATAAGGCTTTTCTAGGCATGAGTGACTATAAATGAACTTTTCTTGACAATGGATGGCTTTTGCTCCACGTTTCCCGAGGCAAACAATCAATTACAATCTGTTTTAATCAAAAAATGTAAAAACAATTCAAAATAAATTCAATAATGGGATTATAAAGGCATTTAAACCGAGTTATAAGGCTTTTCTAGGCATGAGTGACTATAAATGAACTTTTCTTGACAATGGATGGCTTTTGCTCCACGTTTCCCAAGGCAAACAATCAAATACAATCTGTTTTAATCAAAAAATGTAAAAACAATTCAAAATAAATTCGATAATGGGATTATAAAAGCATTTAAACCGAGTAATAAGGCTTTTCTAGGCATGAGTGACTATAAATGAACTTTTCTTGACAATGGATGGCCTTCGCTCCATGTTTCCCGAGGCAAACAATCAAATACAATCTGTTTTAATAAAAAAATGTCAAAAAAGTTCAAAATAAATTCAATAATGGGATTATAAAGGCATTTAAACCGAGTAATAAGGCTTTTCTAGGCATGAGTGTTAATAAATGATGTTTTCTTGACAATGGATGGCTTTCGTTCCATGTTTCCTGAGATAAACAATGTATTAGAATCTGTTTTAATCAAAAAATGTAAAAAAAATTCAAAATAAATTCAATAATGGGATTATAAAGGCATTTAAATCGAGTAATAAGGCTTTTCTAGGCATGAGTGACTATAAATGAACTTTTCTTGACAATGGATGGCTTTTGCTCCACGTTTCCCAAGGCAAACAATCAATTACAATATGTTTTAATAAAAAAATGTAAAAATAATTCAAAATAAATTCAATAATGGGATTATAAGGGCATTTAAACCGAGTAATAAGGCTTTTCTAGGCATGAGTGACTATAAATGATCTTTTCTTGACAATGGATGGCTTTCGTTCCATGTTTCCCGAGATAAACAATCTATTACAACCTGTTTTAATCAAAAAATGTAAAAAAAATTCAAAATAAATTCAATAATGGGATTGTAAAGGCATTTAAACCGAGTAATAAGGCTTTTCCAGGCATGAGTGACTATAAATGAACTTTTCTTGACAATGGATGGCTTTTGCTCCACGTTTCCCGAGGCAAACAATCAATTACAATATGTTTTAATCAAAAAATGTAAAAACAATTCAAAATATATTCAATAATGGGATTATAAAGGCATTTAAATCGAGTAATAAGGCTTTTCTAGGCATGAGTGACTATAAATGAACTTTTCTTGACAATGGATGGCTTTTGCTCCACGTTTCCCGAGGCAAACAATCAATTACAATCTGTTTTAATCAAAAAATGTAAAAACAATTCAAAATAAATTCAATAATGGGATTATAAAGGCATTTAAACCGAGTAATAAGGCTTCTGTAGGCATGAGTGACTATAAATGATCTTTTCTTGACAATGGATGGCTTTCGTTCCATGTTTCCTGAGATAAACAATCTATTACAACCTGTTTTAATCAAAAAATGTAAAAACAATTCAAAATAAATTCAATAATGGGATTATAAAAGCATTTAAACCGAGTTATAAGGCTTTTCTAGGCATGAGTGACTATAAATGGTCTTTCTTGACAATGGATGGCTTTCGTTCCATGTTTCCCGAGATAAACAATCTATTACAATCTGTTTTAATCAAAAATTGTAAAAAAAATTCAAAATAAATTCAATAATGGGATTGTAAAGGCATTTAAACCGAGTAATAAGGCTTCTCTAGGCATGAGTGACTATAAATGACCTTTTCTTGACAATGGATGGCATTTGCTCCATGTTTCCCAAGGCAAACAATCAATTACAATCTGTTTTAATTAAAAAATGTAAAAACAATTCAAAATAAATTCAATAATGGGATTATAAAGGCATTTAAACCGAGTAATAAGGCTTTTCTAGGCATGAGTGACTATAAATGAACTTTTCTTGACAATGGATTGCTTTTGCTCCACGTTTCCCGAGGCAAACAATCAATTACAATCTGTTTTAATCAAAAAATGCAAAAACAATTCAAAATAAATTCAATAATGGGATTATAAAGGCATTTAAACCGAGTAATAAGGCTTTTCTAGGCATGAGTGACTATAAATGATGTTTTCTTGACAATGGATGGCTTTCGTTCCATGTTTCCCGAGATAAACAATCTATTACAATCTGTTTTAATCCAAAAATGTAAAAAAAATTCAAAATAAATTCAATAATGGGATTATAAAAGCATTTAAACCGAGTAATAAGGCTTTTCTAGGCATGAGTGACTATAAATGGTCTTTTCTTGACAATGGATGGCTTTCGTTCCATGTTTCCCGAGATAAACAATCTATTACAATCTCTTTTAATCAAAAAAGGAAAAAAAATTCAAAATAAATTCAATAATGGGATTATAAAGGCATTTAAACCGAGTAATAAGGCTTCTCTAGGCATGAGTGACTATAAATGAACTTTTCTTGACAATGGATGGCTTTTGCTCCACGTTTCCCGAGGCAAACAATCAAATACAATCTGTTTTAATCAAAAAATGTAAAAACAATTCAAAATAAATTCGATAATGGGATTATAAAAGTATTTAAACCGAGCAATAAGGCTTTTCTAGGCATGAGTGACTATAAATGATCTTTTCATGACAATGGATGGCTTTCGCTCCATGTTTCCCGAGGCAAACAATCAAATACAATCTGTTTTAATCAAAAAATATCAAAAAAGTTCAAAATAAATTCAATAATGGGATTATAAAGGCATTTAAACCGAGTAATAAGGCTTTTCTAGGCATGAGTGTATATAAATGATGTTTTCTTGACAATAGATGGCTTTCGTTCCATGTTTCCCGAGATAAACAATGTATTAGAATCTGTTTTAATCAAAAAATGTAAAAAAAATTCAAAATAAATTCAATAATGGGATTATAAAGGCATTTAAATCGAGTAATAAGGCTTTTCTAGGCATGAGTGACTATAAATGAACTTTTCTTGACAATGGATGGCTTTTGCTCCACGTTTCCCGAGGCAAACAATCAATTACAATATGTTTTAATAAAAAAATGTAAAAATAATTCAAAATAAATTCAATAATGGGATTATAAAGGCATTTAAATCGAGTAATAAGGCTTTTCTAGGCATGAGTGACTATAAATGAACTTTTCTTGACAATGGATGGCTTTTGCTCCACGTTTCCCGAGGCAAACAATCAATTACATTATGTTTCAATAAAAAAATATAAAAATAATTCAAAATAAATTCAATAATGGGATTATAAGGGCATTTAAACCGAGTAATAAGGCTTTTCTAGGCATGAGTGACTATAAATGATCTTTTCTTGACAATGGATGGCTTTCGTTCCATGTTTCCCGAGATAAACAATCTATTACACTCTGTTTTAATCAAAAAATGTAAAAAAAATTCAAAATAAATTCAATAATGGGATTATAAAAGCATTTAAACCGAGTAATAAGGCTTTTCTAGGCATGAGTGACTATAAATGATCTTTTCTTGACAATGGATCGCTTTCGTTCCATGTTTCCCGAGATAAACAATCTATTACAATCTGTTTTAATCAAAAAATGTAAAAACAATTCAAAATAAATTCAATAATGGGATTATAAAGGCATTTAAATTGAGTAATAAGGCTTTTCTAGGCATGAGTGACTATAAATGAACTTTTCTTCACAATGGATGGCTTTTGCTCCACGTTTCCCGAGGTAAACAATCAATTACAATCTGTTTTAAAAAAAAAATGTAAAAATAATTCAAAATAAATTCAATAATGGGATTATAAAGGCATTTAAACCGAGTAATAAGGCTTTTCTAGGCATGAGTGACTATAAATGATGTTTTCTTGACAATGGATGGCTTTCGTTCCATGTTTCCCGAGATAAACAATCTATTACAATCTGTTTTAATCAAAAAATGTAAAAAAAATTCAAAATAAATTCAATAATGGTATTATAAAAGAATTTAAACCGAGTAATAAGGCTTTTCTAGGCATGAGTGACTATAAATGATCTTTTCTTGACAATGGATGGCTTTCGTTCCATGTTTCCCGAGATAAACAATCTATTACAATCTGTTTTAATCAAAAACTGTAAAAAAAATCAAAATAAATTCAATAATGGGATTATAAAGGCATTTAAACCGAGTAATAAGGCTTCTCTAGGCATGAGTGACTATAAATGAACTTTTCTTGACAATGGATGGCTTTTGCTCCACGTTTCCCGAGGCAAACAATCAATTACAATCTGTTTTAATCAAAAAATGTAAAAACAATTCAAAATAAATTCAATAATGGGATTATAAAGGCATTTAAACCGAGTTATAAGGCTTTTCTAGGCATGAGTGACTATAAATGCACTTTTCTTGACAATGGATGGCTTTTGCTCCACGTTTCCCAAGGCAAACAATCAAATACAATCTGTTTTAATCAAAAAATGTAAAAACAATTCAAAATAAATTCGATAATGGGATTATAAAAGCATTTAAACCGAGTAATAAGGCTTTTCTAGGCATGAGTGACTATAAATGATCTTTTCTTGACAATGGATGGCTTTCGTTCCATGTTTCCCGAGATAAACAATCTATTACAACCTGTTTTAATCAAAAAATGTAAAAAAAATTCAAAATAAATTCAATAATGGGATTGTAAAGGCATTTAAACCGAGTAATAAGGCTTTTCCAGGCATGAGTGACTATAAATGAACTTTTCTTGACAATGGATGGCTTTTGCTCCACGTTTCCCGAGGCAAACAATCAATTACAATATGTTTTAATCAAAAAATGTAAAAACAATTCAAAATATATTCAATAATGGGATTATAAAGGCATTTAAATCGAGTAATAAGGCTTTTCTAGGCATGAGTGACTATAAATGAACTTTTCTTGACAATGGATGGCTTTTGCTCCACGTTTCCCGAGGCAAACAATCAATTACAATCTGTTTTAATCAAAAAATGTAAAAACAATTCAAAATAAATTCAATAATGGGATTATAAAGGCATTTAAACCGAGTAATAAGGCTTCTGTAGGCATGAGTGACTATAAATGATCTTTTCTTGACAATGGATGGCTTTCGTTCCATGTTTCCCGAGATAAACAATCTATTACAACCTGTTTTAATCAAAAAATGTAAAAACAATTCAAAATAAATTCAATAATGGGATTATAAAAGCATTTAAACCGAGTAATAAGGCTTTTCTAGGCATGAGTGACTATAAATGGTCTTTCTTGACAATGGATGGCTGTCGTTCCATGTTTCCCGAGATAAACAATCTATTACAATCTGTTTTAATCAAAAAATGTAAAAAAAATTCAAAATAAATTCAATAATGGGATTGTAAAGGCATTTAAACCGAGTAATAAGGCTTCTCTAGGCATGAGTGACTATAAATGACCTTTTCTTGACAATGGATGGCATTTGCTCCATGTTTCCCAAGGCAAACAATCAATTACAATCTGTTTTAATTAAAAAATGTAAAAACAATTCAAAATAAATTCAATAATGGGATTATAAAGGCATTTAAACCGAGTAATAAGGCTTTTCTAGGCATGAGTGACTATAAATGAACTTTTCTTGACAATGGATTGCTTTTGCTCCACGTTTCCCGAGGCAAACAATCAATTACAATCTGTTTTAATCAAAAAATGCAAAAACAATTCAAAATAAATTCAATAATGGGATTATAAAGGCATTTAAACCGAGTAATAAGGCTTTTCTAGGCATGAGTGACTATAAATGATGTTTTCTTGACAATGGATGGCTTTCGTTCCATGTTTCCCGAGATAAACAATCTATTACAATCTGTTTTAATCCAAAAATGTAAAAAAAATTCAAAATAAATTCAATAATGGGATTATAAAAGCATTTAAACCGAGTAATAAGGCTTTTCTAGGCATGAGTGACTATAAATGGTCTTTTCTTGACAATGGATGGCTTTCGTTCCATGTTTCCCGAGATAAACAATCTATTACAATCTCTTTTAATCAAAAAAGGAAAAAAAATTCAAAATAAATTCAATAATGGGATTATAAAGGCATTTAAACCGAGTAATAAGGCTTCTCTAGGCATGAGTGACTATAAATGAACTTTTCTTGACAATGGATGGCTTTTGCTCCATGTTTCCCCAGGCAAACAATCAATTACAATCTGTTTTAATTAAAAAATGTAAAAAAAATTCAAAATAAATTCAATAATGGGATTATAAAGGCATTTAAACCGAGTAATAAGGCTTTTCTAGGCATGAGTGACTATAAATGATCTTTTCTTGACAATGGATGGCTTTCGCTCCATGTTTCCCGAGGCAAACAATCAATTACAATCTGTTTTAATCAAAAAATGTAGAAAAATTTCAAAATAAATTCAATAAAGGGATTATAAAGGCATTTAAACCGAGTAATAAGGCTTTTCTAGGCATGAGTGACTGTAAATGAACTTTTCTTGAAAATGGATGGCTTTTGCTCCATGTTTCCCGAGGCAAACAATCAATTACAATCTGTTTTAATCAAAAAATGTAAAAAAAAATTCAAAATAAATTCAATAATGAGATTATAAAAGCATTTAAACCGAGTAATAAGGCTTTTCTAGTTATGAGTGACTCTAAATGATCATTTCTTGACAATGGATGGCTTTTGCTCCACGTTTCCCGAGGCAAACAATCAATTACAATCTGTTTTAATAAAAAAATGTAAAAATAATTCAAAATAAATTCAATAATGGGATTATAAAGGCATTTAAACCGAGTAATAAGGCTTTTCTAGGCATGAGTGACTATAAATGAACTTTTCTTGACAATGGATGGCTTTTGCTCCACGTTTCCCGAGGCAAACAATCAATTACAATCTGTTTTAATAAAAAAATGTAAAAATAATTCAAAATAAATTCAATAATGGGATTATAAAGGCATTTAAACCGAGTAATAAGGCTTTTCTAGGCATGAGTGACTATAAATGATGTTTTCTTGACAATGGATGGCTTTCGTTCCATGTTTCCCGAGATAAACAATCTATTACAATCTGTTTTAATCAAAAAATGTAAAAAAAATTCAAAATAAATTCAATAATGGGATTATAAAAGCATTTAAACCGAGTAATAAGGCTTTTCTAGGCATGAGTGACTATAAATGATCTTTTCTTGACAATGGATGGCTTTCGTTCCATGTTTCCCGAGATAAACAATCTATTACAATCTGTTTTAATCAAAAACTGTAAAAAAAATCAAAATAAATTCAATAATGGGATTATAAAGGCATTTAAACCGAGTAATAAGGCTTCTCTAGGCATGAGTGACTATAAATGAACTTTTCTTGACAATGGATGGCTTTTGCTCCACGTTTCCCGAGGCAAACAATCAATTACAATATGTTTTAATAAAAAAATGTAAAAACAATTCAAAATAAATTCAATAATGGGATTATAAAGGCATTTAAACCGAGTTATAAGGCTTTTCTAGGCATGAGTGACTATAAATGAACTTTTCTTGACAATGGATGGCTTTTGCTCCACGTTTCCCGAGGCAAACAATCAAATACAATCTGTTTTAATCAAAAAATGTAAAAACAATTCAAAATAAATTCGATAATGGGATTATAAAAGCATTTAAACCGAGTAATAAGGCTTTTCTAGGCATGAGTGACTATAAATGATCTTTTCATGACAATGGATGGCTTTCGCTCCATGTTTCCCGAGGCAAACAATCAAATACAGTCTGTTTTAATCAAAAAATATCAAAAAAGTTCAAAATAAATTCAATAATGGGATTATAAAGGCATTTAAACCGAGTAATAAGGCTTTTCTAGGCATGAGTGCATATAAATGATGTTTTCTTGACAATAGATGGCTTTCGTTCCATGTTTCCCGAGATAAACAATGTATTAGAATCTGTTTTAATCAAAAAATGTAAAAAAAATTCAAAATAAATTCAATAATGGGATTATAACGGCATTTAAATCGAGTAATAAGGCTTTTCTAGGCATGAGTGACTATAAATGAACTTTTCTTGACAATGGATGGCTTTTGCTCCACGTTTCCCGAGGCAAACAATCAATTACAATATGTTTTAATAAAAAAATGTAAAAATAATTCAAAATAAATTCAATAATGGGATTATAAAGGCATTTAAATCGAGTAATAAGGCTTTTCTAGGCATGAGTGACTATAAATGAACTTTTCTTGACAATGGATGGCTTTTGCTCCACGTTTCCCGAGGCAAACAATCAATTACAATATGTTTTAATAAAAAAATATAAAAATAATTCAAAATAAATTCAATAATGGGATTATAAGGGCATTTAAACCGAGTAATAAGGCTTTTCTAGGCATGAGTGACTATAAATGAACTTTTCTTCACAATGGATGGCTTTTGCTCCACGTTTCCCGAGGTAAACAATCAATTACAATCTGTTTTAAAAAAAAAATGTAAAAATAATTCAAAATAAATTCAATAATGGGATTATAAAGGCATTTAAACCGAGTAATAAGGCTTTTCTAGGCATGAGTGACTATAAATGATGTTTTCTTGACAATGGATGGCTTTCGTTCCATGTTTCCCGAGATAAACAATCTATTACAATCTGTTTTAATCAAAAAATGTAAAAAAAATTCAAAATAAATTCAATAATGGTATTATAAAAGAATTTAAACCGAGTAATAAGGCTTTTCTAGGCATGAGTGACTATAAATGATCTTTTCTTAACAATGGATGGCTTTCGTTCCATGTTTCCCGAGATAAACAATCTATTACAATCTGTTTTAATCAAAAACTGTAAAAAAAATCAAAATAAATTCAATAATGGGATTATAAAGGCATTTAAACCGAGTAATAAGGCTTCTCTAGGCATGAGTGACTATAAATGAACTTTTCTTGACAATGGATGGCTTTTGCTCCACGTTTCCCGAGGCAAACAATCAATTACAATCTGTTTTAATCAAAAAATGTAAAAACAATTCAAAATAAATTCAATAATGGGATTATAAAGGCATTTAAACCGAGTTATAAGGCTTTTCTAGGCATGAGTGACTATAAATGAACTTTTCTTGATAATGGATGGCTTTTGCTCCACGTTTCCCAAGGCAAACAATCAAATACAATCTGTTTTAATCAAAAAATGTAAAAACAATTCAAAATAAATTCGATAATGGGATTATAAAAGCATTTAAACCGAGTAATAAGGCTTTTCTAGGCATGAGTGACTATAAATGAACTTCTCTTGACAATGGATGGCTTTCGCTCCATGTTTCCCGAGGCAAACAATCAAATACAATCTGTTTTAATAAAAAAATGTCAAAAAAGTTCAAAATAAATTCAATAATGGGATTATAAAGGCATTTAAACCGAGTAATAAGGCTTTTCTAGGCATGAGTGTTAATAAATGATGTTTTCTTGACAATGGATGGCTTTCGTTCCATGTTTCCTGAGATAAACAATGTATTAGAATCTGTTTTAATCAAAAAATGTAAAAAAAATTCAAAATAAATTCAATAATGGGATTATAAAGGCATTTCAATCGAGTAATAAGGCTTTTCTAGGCATGAGTGACTATAAATGAACTTTTCTTGACAATGGATGGCTTTTGCTCCACGTTTCCCGAGGCAAACAATCAATTAAAATATGTTTTAATAAAAAAATGTAAAAATAATTCAAAATAAATTCAATAATGGGATTATAAGGGCATTTAAACCGAGTAATAAGGCTTTTCTAGGCATGAGTGACTATAAATGATCTTTTCTTGACAATGGATGGCTTTCGTTCCATGTTTCCCGAGATAAACAATCTATTACAACCTGTTTTAATTAAAAAATGCAAAAAAAATTCAAAATAAATTCAATAATGGGATTGTAAAGGCATTTAAACCGAGTAATAAGGCTTTTCCAGGCATGAGTGACTATAAATGAACTTTTCTTGACAATGGATGGCTTTTGCTCCACGTTTCTCGAGGCAAACAATCAATTACAATATGTTTTAATCAAAAAATGTAAAAACAATTCAAAATAAATTCAATAATGGGATTATAAAGGCATTTAAATCGAGTAATAAGGCTTTTCTAGGCATGAGTGACTATAAATGAACTTTCCTTGACAATAGATGGCTTTTGCTCCACGTTTCCCGAGGCAAACAATCAATTACAATCTGTTTTAATCAAAAAATGTAAAAACAATTCAAAATAAATTCAATAATGGGATTATAAAGGCATTTAAACCGAGTAATAAGGCTTATGTAGGCATGAGTGACTATAAATGATCTTTTCTTGACAATGGATGGCTTTCGTTCCATGTTTCCCGAGATAAACAATCTATTACAACCTGTTTTAATCAAAAAATGTAAAAACAATTCAAAATAAATTCAATAATGGGATTATAAAAGCATTTAAACCGAGTAATAAGGCTTTTCTAGGCATGAGTGACTATAAATGGTCTTTCTTGACAATGGATGGCTTTCGTTCCATGTTTCCCGAGATAAACAATCTATTACAATTTGTTTTAATCAAAAAATGTAAAAAAAATTCAAAATAAATTCAATAATGGGATTGTAAAGGCATTTAAACCGAGTAATAAGGCTTCTCTAGGCATGAGTGACTATAAAAGACCTTTTCTTGACAATGGATGGCTTTCGTTCCATGTTTCCCGAGATAAACAATCTATTACAATCTGTTTTAATCAAAAAATGTAAAAAAAATTCAAAATAAATTCAATAATGGGATTATAAAGGCATTTAAACCGAGTAATAAGGCTTCTCTAGGCATGAGTGACTATAAATGACCTTTTCTTGACAATGGATGGCTTTCGTTCCAGGTTTCCCGAGATAAACAATCTATTACAATCTGTTTTAATCAAAAAATGTAAAAAAAATTCAAAATAAATTCAATAATGGGATTGTAAAGGCATTTAAACCGAGTAATAAGGCTTTTCTAGGCATGAGTGACTATAAATGAACTTTTCTTGACAATGGATGGCTTTTGCTCCACGTTTCCCGAGGGAAACAATCAATTACAATATGTTTTAATCAAAAAATGTAAAAACAATTCAAAATAAATTCAATAATGGGATTATAAAGGCATTTAAATCGAGTAATAAGGCTTTTCTAGGCAAGAGTGACTATAAATGAACTTTTCTTGACAATGGATGGCTTTTGCTCAACGTTTCCCGAGGCAAACAATCAATTACAATCTGTTTTAATCAAAAAATGTAAAAACAATTCAAAATAAATTCAATAATGGGATTATAAAGGCATTTAAACCGAGTAATAAGGCTTTTCTAGGCATGAGTGACTATAAATGAACTTTTCTTGACAATGGATGGCTTTTGCTCCACGTTTCCCGAGGCAAACAATCAATTACAATCTGTTTTAATCAAAAAATATAAAAACAATTCAAAATAAATTCAATAATGGGATTATAAAGGCATTTAAACCGAGTAATAAGGCTTTTCTAGGCATGAGTGACTATGAATGAACTTTTCTTGACAATGGATGGCTTTTGCTCCACGTTTCCCGAGGCAAACAATCAATTACAATATGTTTTAATCAAAAAATGTAAAAACAATTCAAAATAAATTCAATAATGGGATTATAAAGGCATTTAAATCGAGTAATAAGGCTTTTCTAGGCATGAGTGACTATAAATGAACTTTTCTTGACAATGGATGGCTTTTGCTCCACGTTTCCCAAGGCAAACAATCAATTACAATATGTTTTAATAAAAAAATGTAAAAATAATTCAAAATAAATTCAATAATGGGATTATAAGGGCATTTAAACCGAGTAATAAGGCTTTTCTAGGCATGAGTGACTATAAATGATCTTTTCATGACAATGGATGGCTTTCGCTCCATGTTTCCCGAGGCAAACAATCAAATACAGTCTGTTTTAATCAAAAAATATCAAAAAAGTTCAAAATAAATTCAATAATGGGATTATAAAGGCATTTAAACCGAGTAATAAGGCTTTTCTAGGCATGAGTGCATATAAATGATGTTTTCTTGACAATAGATGGCTTTCGTTCCATGTTTCCCGAGATAAACAATGTATTAGAATCTGTTTTAATCAAAAAATGTAAAAAAAATTCAAAATAAATTCAATAATGGGATTATAACGGCATTTAAATCGAGTAATAAGGCTTTTCTAGGCATGAGTGACTATAAATGAACTTTTCTTGACAATGGATGGCTTTTGCTCCACGTTTCCCGAGGCAAACAATCAATTACAATATGTTTTAATAAAAAAATGTAAAAATAATTCAAAATAAATTCAATAATGGGATTATAAAGGCATTTAAATCGAGTAATAAGGCTTTTCTAGGCATGAGTGACTATAAATGAACTTTTCTTGACAATGGATGGCTTTTGCTCCACGTTTCCCGAGGCAAACAATCAATTACAATATGTTTTAATAAAAAAATATAAAAATAATTCAAAATAAATTCAATAATGGGATTATAAGGGCATTTAAACCGAGTAATAAGGCTTTTCTAGGCATGAGTGACTATAAATGAACTTTTCTTCACAATGGATGGCTTTTGCTCCACGTTTCCCGAGGTAAACAATCAATTACAATCTGTTTTAAAAAAAAAATGTAAAAATAATTCAAAATAAATTCAATAATGGGATTATAAAGGCATTTAAACCGAGTAATAAGGCTTTTCTAGGCATGAGTGACTATAAATGATGTTTTCTTGACAATGGATGGCTTTTGTTCCATGTTTCCCGAGATAAACAATCTATTACAATCTGTTTTAATCAAAAAATGTAAAAAAAATTCAAAATAAATTCAATAATGGTATTATAAAAGAATTTAAACCGAGTAATAAGGCTTTTCTAGGCATGAGTGACTATAAATGATCTTTTCTTAACAATGGATGGCTTTCGTTCCATGTTTCCCGAGATAAACAATCTATTACAATCTGTTTTAATCAAAAACTGTAAAAAAAATCAAAATAAATTCAATAATGGGATTATAAAGGCATTTAAACCGAGTAATAAGGCTTCTCTAGGCATGAGTGACTATAAATGAACTTTTCTTGACAATGGATGGCTTTTGCTCCACGTTTCCCGAGGCAAACAATCAATTACAATCTGTTTTAATCAAAAAATGTAAAAACAATTCAAAATAAATTCAATAATGGGATTATAAAGGCATTTAAACCGAGTTATAAGGCTTTTCTAGGCATGAGTGACTATAAATGAACTTTTCTTGATAATGGATGGCTTTTGCTCCACGTTTCCCAAGGCAAACAATCAAATACAATCTGTTTTAATCAAAAAATGTAAAAACAATTCAAAATAAATTCGATAATGGGATTATAAAAGCATTTAAACCGAGTAATAAGGCTTTTCTAGGCATGAGTGACTATAAATGAACTTCTCTTGACAATGGATGGCTTTCGCTCCATGTTTCCCGAGGCAAACAATCAAATACAATCTGTTTTAATAAAAAAATGTCAAAAAAGTTCAAAATAAATTCAATAATGGGATTATAAAGGCATTTAAACCGAGTAATAAGGCTTTTCTAGGCATGAGTGTTAATAAATGATGTTTTCTTGACAATGGATGGCTTTCGTTCCATGTTTCCTGAGATAAACAATGTATTAGAATCTGTTTTAATCAAAAAATGTAAAAAAAATTCAAAATAAATTCAATAATGGGATTATAAAGGCATTTCAATCGAGTAATAAGGCTTTTCTAGGCATGAGTGACTATAAATGAACTTTTCTTGACAATGGATGGCTTTTGCTCCACGTTTCCCGAGGCAAACAATCAATTAAAATATGTTTTAATAAAAAAATGTAAAAATAATTCAAAATAAATTCAATAATGGGATTATAAGGGCATTTAAACCGAGTAATAAGGCTTTTCTAGGCATGAGTGACTATAAATGATCTTTTCTTGACAATGGATGGCTTTCGTTCCATGTTTCCCGAGATAAACAATCTATTACAACCTGTTTTAATTAAAAAATGCAAAAAAAATTCAAAATAAATTCAATAATGGGATTGTAAAGGCATTTAAACCGAGTAATAAGGCTTTTCCAGGCATGAGTGACTATAAATGAACTTTTCTTGACAATGGATGGCTTTTGCTCCACGTTTCTCGAGGCAAACAATCAATTACAATATGTTTTAATCAAAAAATGTAAAAACAATTCAAAATAAATTCAATAATGGGATTATAAAGGCATTTAAATCGAGTAATAAGGCTTTTCTAGGCATGAGTGACTATAAATGAACTTTTCTTGACAATAGATGGCTTTTGCTCCACGTTTCCCGAGGCAAACAATCAATTACAATCTGTTTTAATCAAAAAATGTAAAAACAATTCAAAATAAATTCAATAATGGGATTATAAAGGCATTTAAACCGAGTAATAAGGCTTATGTAGGCATGAGTGACTATAAATGATCTTTTCTTGACAATGGATGGCTTTCGTTCCATGTTTCCCGAGATAAACAATCTATTACAACCTGTTTTAATCAAAAAATGTAAAAACAATTCAAAATAAATTCAATAATGGGATTATAAAAGCATTTAAACCGAGTAATAAGGCTTTTCTAGGCATGAGTGACTATAAATGGTCTTTCTTGACAATGGATGGCTTTCGTTCCATGTTTCCCGAGATAAACAATCTATTACAATTTGTTTTAATCAAAAAATGTAAAAAAAATTCAAAATAAATTCAATAATGGGATTGTAAAGGCATTTAAACCGAGTAATAAGGCTTCTCTAGGCATGAGTGACTATAAAAGACCTTTTCTTGACAATGGATGGCTTTCGTTCCATGTTTCCCGAGATAAACAATCTATTACAATCTGTTTTAATCAAAAAATGTAAAAAAAATTCAAAATAAATTCAATAATGGGATTATAAAGGCATTTAAACCGAGTAATAAGGCTTCTCTAGGCATGAGTGACTATAAATGACCTTTTCTTGACAATGGATGGCTTTCGTTCCAGGTTTCCCGAGATAAACAATCTATTACAATCTGTTTTAATCAAAAAATGTAAAAAAAATTCAAAATAAATTCAATAATGGGATTGTAAAGGCATTTAAACCGAGTAATAAGGCTTTTCTAGGCATGAGTGACTATAAATGAACTTTTCTTGACAATGGATGGCTTTTGCTCCACGTTTCCCGAGGGAAACAATCAATTACAATATGTTTTAATCAAAAAATGTAAAAACAATTCAAAATAAATTCAATAATGGGATTATAAAGGCATTTAAATCGAGTAATAAGGCTTTTCTAGGCAAGAGTGACTATAAATGAACTTTTCTTGACAATGGATGGCTTTTGCTCAACGTTTCCCGAGGCAAACAATCAATTACAATCTGTTTTAATCAAAAAATGTAAAAACAATTCAAAATAAATTCAATAATGGGATTATAAAGGCATTTAAACCGAGTAATAAGGCTTTTCTAGGCATGAGTGACTATAAATGAACTTTTCTTGACAATGGATGGCTTTTGCTCCACGTTTCCCGAGGCAAACAATCAATTACAATCTGTTTTAATCAAAAAATATAAAAACAATTCAAAATAAATTCAATAATGGGATTATAAAGGCATTTAAACCGAGTAATAAGGCTTTTCTAGGCATGAGTGACTATGAATGAACTTTTCTTGACAATGGATGGCTTTTGCTCCACGTTTCCCGAGGCAAACAATCAATTACAATATGTTTTAATCAAAAAATGTAAAAACAATTCAAAATAAATTCAATAATGGGATTATAAAGGCATTTAAATCGAGTAATAAGGCTTTTCTAGGCATGAGTGACTATAAATGAACTTTTCTTGACAATGGATGGCTTTTGCTCCACGTTTCCCAAGGCAAACAATCAATTACAATATGTTTTAATAAAAAAATGTAAAAATAATTCAAAATAAATTCAATAATGGGATTATAAGGGCATTTAAACCGAGTAATAAGGCTTTTCTAGGCATGAGTGACTATAAATGATCTTTTCTTGACAATGGATGGCTTTCGTTCCATGTTTCCCGAGATAAACAATCTATTACAACCTGTTTTAATCAAAAAATGTAAAAAAAATTCAAAATAAATTCAATAATGGGATTGTAAAGGCATTTAAACCGAGTAATAAGGCTTTTCCAGGCATGAGTGACTATAAATGAACTTTTCTTGACAATGGATGGCTTTTGCTCCACGTTTCCCGAGGCAAACAATCAATTACAATATGTTTTAATCAAAAAATGTAAAAACAATTCAAAATATATTCAATAATGGGATTATAAAGGCATTTAAATCGAGTAATAAGGCTTTTCTAGGCATGAGTGACTATAAATGAACTTTTCTTGACAATGGATGGCTTTTGCTCCACGTTTCCCGAGGCAAACAATCAATTACAATCTGTTTTAATCAAAAAATGTAAAAACAATTCAAAATAAATTCAATAATGGGATTATAAAGGCATTTAAACCGAGTAATAAGGCTTCTGTAGGCATGAGTGACTATAAATGATCTTTTCTTGACAATGGATGGCTTTCGTTCCATGTTTCCCGAGATAAACAATCTATTACAACCTGTTTTAATCAAAAAATGTAAAAACAATTCAAAATAAATTCAATAATGGGATTATAAAAGCATTTAAACCGAGTAATAAGGCTTTTCTAGGCATGAGTGACTATAAATGGTCTTTCTTGACAATGGATGGCTTTCGTTCCATGTTTCCCGAGATAAACAATCTATTACAATCTGTTTTAATCAAAAAATGTAAAAAAAATTCAAAATAAATTCAATAATGGGATTGTAAAGGCATTTAAACCGAGTAATAAGGCTTCTCTAGGCATGAGTGACTATAAATGACCTTTTCTTGACAATGGATGGCATTTGCTCCATGTTTCCCAAGGCAAACAATCAATTACAATCTGTTTTAATTAAAAAATGTAAAAACAATTCAAAATAAATTCAATAATGGGATTATAAAGGCATTTAAACCGAGTAATAAGGCTTTTCTAGGCATGAGTGACTATAAATGAACTTTTCTTGACAATGGATTGCTTTTGCTCCACGTTTCCCGAGGCAAACAATCAATTACAATCTGTTTTAATCAAAAAATGCAAAAGCAATTCAAAATAAATTCAATAATGGGATTATAAAGGCATTTAAACCGAGTAATAAGGCTTTTCTAGGCATGAGTGACTATAAATGATGTTTTCTTGACAATGGATGGCTTTCGTTCCATGTTTCCCGAGATAAACAATCTATTACAATCTGTTTTAATCCAAAAATGTAAAAAAAATTCAAAATAAATTCAATAATGGGATTATAAAAGCATTTAAACCGAGTAATAAGGCTTTTCTAGGCATGAGTGACTATAAATGGTCTTTTCTTGACAATGGATGGCTTTCGTTCCATGTTTCCCGAGATAAACAATCTATTACAATCTCTTTTAATCAAAAAAGGAAAAAAAATTCAAAATAAATTCAATAATGGGATTATAAAGGCATTTAAACCGAGTAATAAGGCTTCTCTAGGCATGAGTGACTATAAATGAACTTTTCTTGACAATGGATGGCTTTTGCTCCACGTTTCCCGAGGCAAACAATCAAATACAATCTGTTTTAATCAAAAAATGTAAAAAGAATTCAAAATAAATTCGATAATGGGATTATAAAAGTATTTAAACCGAGCAATAAGGCTTTTCTAGGCATGAGTGACTATAAATGATCTTTTCATGACAATGGATGGCTTTCGCTCCATGTTTCCCGAGGCAAACAATCAAATACAATCTGTTTTAATCAAAAAATATCAAAAAAGTTCAAAATAAATTCAATAATGGGATTATAAAGGCATTTAAACCGAGTAATAAGGCTTTTCTAGGCATGAGTGTATATAAATGATGTTTTCTTGACAATAGATGGCTTTCGTTCCATGTTTCCCGAGATAAACAATGTATTAGAATCTGTTTTAATCAAAAAATATAAAAAAAATTCAAAATAAATTCAATAATGGGATTATAAAGGCATTTAAATCGAGTAATAAGGCTTTTCTAGGCATGAGTGACTATAAATGAACTTTTCTTGACAATGGATGGCTTTTGCTCCACGTTTCCCGAGGCAAACAATCAATTACAATATGTTTTAATAAAAAAATGTAAAAATAATTCAAAATAAATTCAATAATGGGATTATAAAGGCATTTAAATCGAGTAATAAGGATTTTCTAGGCATGAGTGACTATAAATGAACTTTTCTTGACAATGGATGGCTTTTGCTCCACGTTTCCCGAGGCAAACAATCAATTACATTATGTTTCAATAAAAAAATATAAAAATAATTCAAAATAAATTCAATAATGGGATTATAAGGGCATTTAAACCGAGTAATAAGGCTTTTCTAGGCATGAGTGACTATAAATGATCTTTTCTTGACAATGGATGGCTTTCGTTCCATGTTTCCCGAGATAAACAATCTATTACACTCTGTTTTAATCAAAAAATGTAAAAAAAATTCAAAATAAATTCAATAATGGGATTATAAAAGCATTTAAACCGAGTAATAAGGCTTTTCTAGGCATGAGTGACTATAAATGATCTTTTCTTGACAATGGATCGCTTTCGTTCCATGTTTCCCGAGATAAACAATCTATTACAATCTGTTTTAATCAAAAAATGTAAAAACAATTCAAAATAAATTCAATAATGGGATTATAAAGGCATTTAAATTGAGTAATAAGGCTTTTCTAGGCATGAGTGACTATAAATGAACTTTTCTTCACAATGGATGGCTTTTGCTCCACGTTTCCCGAGGTAAACAATCAATTACAATCTGTTTTAAAAAAAAAATGTAAAAATAATTCAAAATAAATTCAATAATGGGATTATAAAGGCATTTAAACCGAGTAATAAGGCTTTTCTAGGCATGAGTGACTATAAATGATGTTTTCTTGACAATGGATGGCTTTCGTTCCATGTTTCCCGAGATAAACAATCTATTACAATCTGTTTTAATCAAAAAATGTAAAAAAAATTCAAAATAAATTCAATAATGGTATTATAAAAGAATTTAAACCGAGTAATAAGGCTTTTCTAGGCATGAGTGACTATAAATGATCTTTTCTTGACAATGGATGGCTTTCGTTCCATGTTTCCCGAGATAAACAATCTATTACAATCTGTTTTAATCAAAAACTGTAAAAAAAATCAAAATAAATTCAATAATGGGATTATAAAGGCATTTAAACCGAGTAATAAGGCTTCTCTAGGCATGAGTGACTATAAATGAACTTTTCTTGACAATGGATGGCTTTTGCTCCACGTTTCCCGAGGCAAACAATCAATTACAATCTGTTTTAATCAAAAAATGTAAAAACAATTCAAAATAAATTCAATAATGGGATTATAAAGGCATTTAAACCGAGTTATAAGGCTTTTCTAGGCATGAGTGACTATAAATGAACTTTTCTTGACAATGGATGGCTTTTGCTCCACGTTTCCCAAGGCAAACAATCAAATACAATCTGTTTTAATCAAAAAATGTAAAAACAATTCAAAATAAATTCGATAATGGGATTATAAAAGCATTTAAACCGAGTAATAAGGCTTTTCTAGGCATGAGTGACTATAAATGATCTTTTCTTGACAATGGATGGCTTTCGTTCCATGTTTCCCGAGATAAACAATCTATTACAACCTGTTTTAATCAAAAAATGTAAAAAAAATTCAAAATAAATTCAATAATGGGATTGTAAAGGCATTTAAACCGAGTAATAAGGCTTTTCCAGGCATGAGTGACTATAAATGAACTTTTCTTGACAATGGATGGCTTTTGCTCCACGTTTCCCGAGGCAAACAATCAATTACAATATGTTTTAATCAAAAAATGTAAAAACAATTCAAAATATATTCAATAATGGGATTATAAAGGCATTTAAATCGAGTAATAAGGCTTTTCTAGGCATGAGTGACTATAAATGAACTTTTCTTGACAATGGATGGCTTTTGCTCCACGTTTCCCGAGGCAAACAATCAATTACAATCTGTTTTAATCAAAAAATGTAAAAACAATTCAAAATAAATTCAATAATGGGATTATAAAGGCATTTAAACCGAGTAATAAGGCTTCTGTAGGCATGAGTGACTATAAATGATCTTTTCTTGACAATGGATGGCTTTCGTTCCATGTTTCCCGAGATAAACAATCTATTACAACATGTTTTAATCAAAAAATGTAAAAACAATTCAAAATAAATTCAATAATGGGATTATAAAAGCATTTAAACCGAGTAATAAGGCTTTTCTAGGCATGAGTGACTATAAATGGTCTTTCTTGACAATGGATGGCTTTCGTTCCATGTTTCCCGAGATAAACAATCTATTACAATCTGTTTTAATCAAAAAATGTAAAAAAAATTCAAAATAAATTCAATAATGGGATTGTAAAGGCATTTAAACCGAGTAATAAGGCTTCTCTAGGCATGAGTGACTATAAATGACCTTTTCTTGACAATGGATGGCATTTGCTCCATGTTTCCCAAGGCAAACAATCAATTACAATCTGTTTTAATTAAAAAATGTAAAAACAATTCAAAATAAATTCAATAATGGGATTATAAAGGCATTTAAACCGAGTAATAAGGCTTTTCTAGGCATGAGTGACTATAAATGAACTTTTCTTGACAATGGATTGCTTTTGCTCCACGTTTCCCGAGGCAAACAATCAATTACAATCTGTTTTAATCAAAAAATGCAAAAGCAATTCAAAATAAATTCAATAATGGGATTATAAAGGCATTTAAACCGAGTAATAAGGCTTTTCTAGGCATGAGTGACTATAAATGATGTTTTCTTGACAATGGATGGCTTTCGTTCCATGTTTCCCGAGATAAACAATCTATTACAATCTGTTTTAATCCAAAAATGTAAAAAAAATTCAAAATAAATTCAATAATGGGATTATAAAAGCATTTAAACCGAGTAATAAGGCTTTTCTAGGCATGAGTGACTATAAATGGTCTTTTCTTGACAATGGATGGCTTTCGTTCCATGTTTCCCGAGATAAACAATCTATTACAATCTCTTTTAATCAAAAAAGGAAAAAAAATTCAAAATAAATTCAATAATGGGATTATAAAGGCATTTAAACCGAGTAATAAGGCTTCTCTAGGCATGAGTGACTATAAATGAACTTTTCTTGACAATGGATGGCTTTTGCTCCACGTTTCCCGAGGCAAACAATCAAATACAATCTGTTTTAATCAAAAAATGTAAAAAGAATTCAAAATAAATTCGATAATGGGATTATAAAAGTATTTAAACCGAGCAATAAGGCTTTTCTAGGCATGAGTGACTATAAATGATCTTTTCATGACAATGGATGGCTTTCGCTCCATGTTTCCCGAGGCAAACAATCAAATACAATCTGTTTTAATCAAAAAATATCAAAAAAGTTCAAAATAAATTCAATAATGGGATTATAAAGGCATTTAAACCGAGTAATAAGGCTTTTCTAGGCATGAGTGTATATAAATGATGTTTTCTTGACAATAGATGGCTTTCGTTCCATGTTTCCCGAGATAAACAATGTATTAGAATCTGTTTTAATCAAAAAATATAAAAAAAATTCAAAATAAATTCAATAATGGGATTATAAAGGCATTTAAATCGAGTAATAAGGCTTTTCTAGGCATGAGTGACTATAAATGAACTTTTCTTGACAATGGATGGCTTTTGCTCCACGTTTCCCGAGGCAAACAATCAATTACAATATGTTTTAATAAAAAAATGTAAAAATAATTCAAAATAAATTCAATAATGGGATTATAAAGGCATTTAAATCGAGTAATAAGGCTTTTCTAGGCATGAGTGACTATAAATGAACTTTTCTTGACAATGGATGGCTTTTGCTCCACGTTTCCCGAGGCAAACAATCAATTACATTATGTTTCAATAAAAAAATATAAAAATAATTCAAAATAAATTCAATAATGGGATTATAAGGGCATTTAAACCGAGTAATAAGGCTTTTCTAGGCATGAGTGACTATAAATGATCTTTTCTTGACAATGGATGGCTTTCGTTCCATGTTTCCCGAGATAAACAATCTATTACACTCTGTTTTAATCAAAAAATGTAAAAAAAATTCAAAATAAATTCAATAATGGGATTATAAAAGCATTTAAACCGAGTAATAAGGCTTTTCTAGGCATGAGTGACTATAAATGATCTTTTCTTGACAATGGATCGCTTTCGTTCCATGTTTCCCGAGATAAACAATCTATTACAATCTGTTTTAATCAAAAAATGTAAAAACAATTCAAAATAAATTCAATAATGGGATTATAAAGGCATTTAAATTGAGTAATAAGGCTTTTCTAGGCATGAGTGACTATAAATGAACTTTTCTTCACAATGGATGGCTTTTGCTCCACGTTTCCCGAGGTAAACAATCAATTACAATCTGTTTTAAAAAAAAAATGTAAAAATAATTCAAAATAAATTCAATAATGGGATTATAAAGGCATTTAAACCGAGTAATAAGGCTTTTCTAGGCATGAGTGACTATAAATGATGTTTTCTTGACAATGGATGGCTTTCGTTCCATGTTTCCCGAGATAAACAATCTATTACAATCTGTTTTAATCAAAAAATGTAAAAAAAATTCAAAATAAATTCAATAATGGTATTATAAAAGAATTTAAACCGAGTAATAAGGCTTTTCTAGGCATGAGTGACTATAAATGATCTTTTCTTGACAATGGATGGCTTTCGTTCCATGTTTCCCGAGATAAACAATCTATTACAATCTGTTTTAATCAAAAACTGTAAAAAAAATCAAAATAAATTCAATAATGGGATTATAAAGGCATTTAAACCGAGTAATAAGGCTTCTCTAGGCATGAGTGACTATAAATGAACTTTTCTTGACAATGGATGGCTTTTGCTCCACGTTTCCCGAGGCAAACAATCAATTACAATCTGTTTTAATCAAAAAATGTAAAAACAATTCAAAATAAATTCAATAATGGGATTATAAAGGCATTTAAACCGAGTTATAAGGCTTTTCTAGGCATGAGTGACTATAAATGAACTTTTCTTGACAATGGATGGCTTTTGCTCCACGTTTCCCAAGGCAAACAATCAAATACAATCTGTTTTAATCAAAAAATGTAAAAACAATTCAAAATAAATTCGATAATGGGATTATAAAAGCATTTAAACCGAGTAATAAGGCTTTTCTAGGCATGAGTGACTATAAATGATCTTTTCTTGACAATGGATGGCTTTCGTTCCATGTTTCCCGAGATAAACAATCTATTACAACCTGTTTTAATCAAAAAATGTAAAAAAAATTCAAAATAAATTCAATAATGGGATTGTAAAGGCATTTAAACCGAGTAATAAGGCTTTTCCAGGCATGAGTGACTATAAATGAACTTTTCTTGACAATGGATGGCTTTTGCTCCACGTTTCCCGAGGCAAACAATCAATTACAATATGTTTTAATCAAAAAATGTAAAAACAATTCAAAATATATTCAATAATGGGATTATAAAGGCATTTAAATCGAGTAATAAGGCTTTTCTAGGCATGAGTGACTATAAATGAACTTTTCTTGACAATGGATGGCTTTTGCTCCACGTTTCCCGAGGCAAACAATCAATTACAATCTGTTTTAATCAAAAAATGTAAAAACAATTCAAAATAAATTCAATAATGGGATTATAAAGGCATTTAAACCGAGTAATAAGGCTTCTGTAGGCATGAGTGACTATAAATGATCTTTTCTTGACAATGGATGGCTTTCGTTCCATGTTTCCCGAGATAAACAATCTATTACAACATGTTTTAATCAAAAAATGTAAAAACAATTCAAAATAAATTCAATAATGGGATTATAAAAGCATTTAAACCGAGTAATAAGGCTTTTCTAGGCATGAGTGACTATAAATGGTCTTTCTTGACAATGGATGGCTTTCGTTCCATGTTTCCCGAGATAAACAATCTATTACAATCTGTTTTAATCAAAAAATGTAAAAAAAATTCAAAATAAATTCAATAATGGGATTGTAAAGGCATTTAAACCGAGTAATAAGGCTTCTCTAGGCATGAGTGACTATAAATGACCTTTTCTTGACAATGGATGGCATTTGCTCCATGTTTCCCAAGGCAAACAATCAATTACAATCTGTTTTAATTAAAAAATGTAAAAACAATTCAAAATAAATTCAATAATGGGATTATAAAGGCATTTAAACCGAGTAATAAGGCTTTTCTAGGCATGAGTGACTATAAATGAACTTTTCTTGACAATGGATTGCTTTTGCTCCACGTTTCCCGAGGCAAACAATCAATTACAATCTGTTTTAATCAAAAAATGCAAAAACAATTCAAAATAAATTCAATAATGGGATTATAAAGGCATTTAAACCGAGTAATAAGGCTTTTCTAGGCATGAGTGACTATAAATGATGTTTTCTTGACAATGGATGGCTTTCGTTCCATGTTTCCCGAGATAAACAATCTATTACAATCTGTTTTAATCCAAAAATGTAAAAAAAATTCAAAATAAATTCAATAATGGGATTATAAAAGCATTTAAACCGAGTAATAAGGCTTTTCTAGGCATGAGTGACTATAAATGATCTTTTCTTGACAATGGATGGCTTTCGTTCCATGTTTCCCGAGATAAACAATCTATTACAACCTGTTTTAATCAAAAAATGTAAAAAAAATTCAAAATAAATTCAATAATGGGATTGTAAAGGCATTTAAACCGAGTAATAAGGCTTTTCCAGGCATGAGTGACTATAAATGAACTTTTCTTGACAATGGATGGCTTTTGCTCCACGTTTCCCGAGGCAAACAATCAATTACAATATGTTTTAATCAAAAAATGTAAAAACAATTCAAAATATATTCAATAATGGGATTATAAAGGCATTTAAATCGAGTAATAAGGCTTTTCTAGGCATGAGTGACTATAAATGAACTTTTCTTGACAATGGATGGCTTTTGCTCCACGTTTCCCGAGGCAAACAATCAATTACAATCTGTTTTAATCAAAAAATGTAAAAACAATTCAAAATAAATTCAATAATGGGATTATAAAGGCATTTAAACCGAGTAATAAGGCTTCTGTAGGCATGAGTGACTATAAATGATCTTTTCTTGACAATGGATGGCTTTCGTTCCATGTTTCCCGAGATAAACAATCTATTACAACCTGTTTTAATCAAAAAATGTAAAAAAAATTCAAAATAAATTCAATAATGGGATTGTAAAGGCATTTAAACCGAGTAATAAGGCTTTTCCAGGCATGAGTGACTATAAATGAACTTTTCTTGACAATGGATGGCTTTTGCTCCACGTTTCCCGAGGCAAACAATCAATTACAATATGTTTTAATCAAAAAATGTAAAAACAATTCAAAATATATTCAATAATGGGATTATAAAGGCATTTAAATCGAGTAATAAGGCTTTTCTAGGCATGAGTGACTATAAATGAACTTTTCTTGACAATGGATGGCTTTTGCTCCACGTTTCCCGAGGCAAACAATCAATTACAATCTGTTTTAATCAAAAAATGTAAAAACAATTCAAAATAAATTCAATAATGGGATTATAAAGGCATTTAAACCGAGTAATAAGGCTTCTGTAGGCATGAGTGACTATAAATGATCTTTTCTTGACAATGGATGGCTTTCGTTCCATGTTTCCCGAGATAAACAATCTATTACAACATGTTTTAATCAAAAAATGTAAAAACAATTCAAAATAAATTCAATAATGGGATTATAAAAGCATTTAAACCGAGTAATAAGGCTTTTCTAGGCATGAGTGACTATAAATGGTCTTTCTTGACAATGGATGGCTTTCGTTCCATGTTTCCCGAGATAAACAATCTATTACAATCTGTTTTAATCAAAAAATGTAAAAAAAATTCAAAATAAATTCAATAATGGGATTGTAAAGGCATTTAAACCGAGTAATAAGGCTTCTCTAGGCATGAGTGACTATAAATGACCTTTTCTTGACAATGGATGGCATTTGCTCCATGTTTCCCAAGGCAAACAATCAATTACAATCTGTTTTAATTAAAAAATGTAAAAACAATTCAAAATAAATTCAATAATGGGATTATAAAGGCATTTAAACCGAGTAATAAGGCTTTTCTAGGCATGAGTGACTATAAATGAACTTTTCTTGACAATGGATTGCTTTTGCTCCACGTTTCCCGAGGCAAACAATCAATTACAATCTGTTTTAATCAAAAAATGCAAAAACAATTCAAAATAAATTCAATAATGGGATTATAAAGGCATTTAAACCGAGTAATAAGGCTTTTCTAGGCATGAGTGACTATAAATGATGTTTTCTTGACAATGGATGGCTTTCGTTCCATGTTTCCCGAGATAAACAATCTATTACAATCTGTTTTAATCCAAAAATGTAAAAAAAATTCAAAATAAATTCAATAATGGGATTATAAAAGCATTTAAACCGAGTAATAAGGCTTTTCTAGGCATGAGTGACTATAAATGGTCTTTTCTTGACAATGGATGGCTTTCGTTCCATGTTTCCCGAGATAAACAATCTATTACAATCTCTTTTAATCAAAAAAGGAAAAAAAATTCAAAATAAATTCAATAATGGGATTATAAAGGCATTTAAACCGAGTAATAAGGCTTCTCTAGGCATGAGTGACTATAAATGAACTTTTCTTGACAATGGATGGCTTTTGCTCCACGTTTCCCGAGGCAAACAATCAAATACAATCTGTTTTAATCAAAAAATGTAAAAAGAATTCAAAATAAATTCGATAATGGGATTATAAAAGTATTTAAACCGAGCAATAAGGCTTTTCTAGGCATGAGTGACTATAAATGATCTTTTCATGACAATGGATGGCTTTCGCTCCATGTTTCCCGAGGCAAACAATCAAATACAATCTGTTTTAATCAAAAAATATCAAAAAAGTTCAAAATAAATTCAATAATGGGATTATAAAGGCATTTAAACCGAGTAATAAGGCTTTTCTAGGCATGAGTGTATATAAATGATGTTTTCTTGACAATAGATGGCTTTCGTTCCATGTTTCCCGAGATAAACAATGTATTAGAATCTGTTTTAATCAAAAAATATAAAAAAAATTCAAAATAAATTCAATAATGGGATTATAAAGGCATTTAAATCGAGTAATAAGGCTTTTCTAGGCATGAGTGACTATAAATGAACTTTTCTTGACAATGGATGGCTTTTGCTCCACGTTTCCCGAGGCAAACAATCAATTACAATATGTTTTAATAAAAAAATGTAAAAATAATTCAAAATAAATTCAATAATGGGATTATAAAGGCATTTAAATCGAGTAATAAGGATTTTCTAGGCATGAGTGACTATAAATGAACTTTTCTTGACAATGGATGGCTTTTGCTCCACGTTTCCCGAGGCAAACAATCAATTACATTATGTTTCAATAAAAAAATATAAAAATAATTCAAAATAAATTCAATAATGGGATTATAAGGGCATTTAAACCGAGTAATAAGGCTTTTCTAGGCATGAGTGACTATAAATGATCTTTTCTTGACAATGGATGGCTTTCGTTCCATGTTTCCCGAGATAAACAATCTATTACACTCTGTTTTAATCAAAAAATGTAAAAAAAATTCAAAATAAATTCAATAATGGGATTATAAAAGCATTTAAACCGAGTAATAAGGCTTTTCTAGGCATGAGTGACTATAAATGATCTTTTCTTGACAATGGATCGCTTTCGTTCCATGTTTCCCGAGATAAACAATCTATTACAATCTGTTTTAATCAAAAAATGTAAAAACAATTCAAAATAAATTCAATAATGGGATTATAAAGGCATTTAAATTGAGTAATAAGGCTTTTCTAGGCATGAGTGACTATAAATGAACTTTTCTTCACAATGGATGGCTTTTGCTCCACGTTTCCCGAGGTAAACAATCAATTACAATCTGTTTTAAAAAAAAAATGTAAAAATAATTCAAAATAAATTCAATAATGGGATTATAAAGGCATTTAAACCGAGTAATAAGGCTTTTCTAGGCATGAGTGACTATAAATGATGTTTTCTTGACAATGGATGGCTTTCGTTCCATGTTTCCCGAGATAAACAATCTATTACAATCTGTTTTAATCAAAAAATGTAAAAAAAATTCAAAATAAATTCAATAATGGTATTATAAAAGAATTTAAACCGAGTAATAAGGCTTTTCTAGGCATGAGTGACTATAAATGATCTTTTCTTGACAATGGATGGCTTTCGTTCCATGTTTCCCGAGATAAACAATCTATTACAATCTGTTTTAATCAAAAACTGTAAAAAAAATCAAAATAAATTCAATAATGGGATTATAAAGGCATTTAAACCGAGTAATAAGGCTTCTCTAGGCATGAGTGACTATAAATGAACTTTTCTTGACAATGGATGGCTTTTGCTCCACGTTTCCCGAGGCAAACAATCAATTACAATCTGTTTTAATCAAAAAATGTAAAAACAATTCAAAATAAATTCAATAATGGGATTATAAAGGCATTTAAACCGAGTTATAAGGCTTTTCTAGGCATGAGTGACTATAAATGAACTTTTCTTGACAATGGATGGCTTTTGCTCCACGTTTCCCAAGGCAAACAATCAAATACAATCTGTTTTAATCAAAAAATGTAAAAACAATTCAAAATAAATTCGATAATGGGATTATAAAAGCATTTAAACCGAGTAATAAGGCTTTTCTAGGCATGAGTGACTATAAATGATCTTTTCTTGACAATGGATGGCTTTCGTTCCATGTTTCCCGAGATAAACAATCTATTACAACCTGTTTTAATCAAAAAATGTAAAAAAAATTCAAAATAAATTCAATAATGGGATTGTAAAGGCATTTAAACCGAGTAATAAGGCTTTTCCAGGCATGAGTGACTATAAATGAACTTTTCTTGACAATGGATGGCTTTTGCTCCACGTTTCCCGAGGCAAACAATCAATTACAATATGTTTTAATCAAAAAATGTAAAAACAATTCAAAATATATTCAATAATGGGATTATAAAGGCATTTAAATCGAGTAATAAGGCTTTTCTAGGCATGAGTGACTATAAATGAACTTTTCTTGACAATGGATGGCTTTTGCTCCACGTTTCCCGAGGCAAACAATCAATTACAATCTGTTTTAATCAAAAAATGTAAAAACAATTCAAAATAAATTCAATAATGGGATTATAAAGGCATTTAAACCGAGTAATAAGGCTTCTGTAGGCATGAGTGACTATAAATGATCTTTTCTTGACAATGGATGGCTTTCGTTCCATGTTTCCCGAGATAAACAATCTATTACAACATGTTTTAATCAAAAAATGTAAAAACAATTCAAAATAAATTCAATAATGGGATTATAAAAGCATTTAAACCGAGTAATAAGGCTTTTCTAGGCATGAGTGACTATAAATGGTCTTTCTTGACAATGGATGGCTTTCGTTCCATGTTTCCCGAGATAAACAATCTATTACAATCTGTTTTAATCAAAAAATGTAAAAAAAATTCAAAATAAATTCAATAATGGGATTGTAAAGGCATTTAAACCGAGTAATAAGGCTTCTCTAGGCATGAGTGACTATAAATGACCTTTTCTTGACAATGGATGGCATTTGCTCCATGTTTCCCAAGGCAAACAATCAATTACAATCTGTTTTAATTAAAAAATGTAAAAACAATTCAAAATAAATTCAATAATGGGATTATAAAGGCATTTAAACCGAGTAATAAGGCTTTTCTAGGCATGAGTGACTATAAATGAACTTTTCTTGACAATGGATTGCTTTTGCTCCACGTTTCCCGAGGCAAACAATCAATTACAATCTGTTTTAATCAAAAAATGCAAAAGCAATTCAAAATAAATTCAATAATGGGATTATAAAGGCATTTAAACCGAGTAATAAGGCTTTTCTAGGCATGAGTGACTATAAATGATGTTTTCTTGACAATGGATGGCTTTCGTTCCATGTTTCCCGAGATAAACAATCTATTACAATCTGTTTTAATCCAAAAATGTAAAAAAAATTCAAAATAAATTCAATAATGGGATTATAAAAGCATTTAAACCGAGTAATAAGGCTTTTCTAGGCATGAGTGACTATAAATGGTCTTTTCTTGACAATGGATGGCTTTCGTTCCATGTTTCCCGAGATAAACAATCTATTACAATCTCTTTTAATCAAAAAAGGAAAAAAAATTCAAAATAAATTCAATAATGGGATTATAAAGGCATTTAAACCGAGTAATAAGGCTTCTCTAGGCATGAGTGACTATAAATGAACTTTTCTTGACAATGGATGGCTTTTGCTCCACGTTTCCCGAGGCAAACAATCAAATACAATCTGTTTTAATCAAAAAATGTAAAAAGAATTCAAAATAAATTCGATAATGGGATTATAAAAGTATTTAAACCGAGCAATAAGGCTTTTCTAGGCATGAGTGACTATAAATGATCTTTTCATGACAATGGATGGCTTTCGCTCCATGTTTCCCGAGGCAAACAATCAAATACAATCTGTTTTAATCAAAAAATATCAAAAAAGTTCAAAATAAATTCAATAATGGGATTATAAAGGCATTTAAACCGAGTAATAAGGCTTTTCTAGGCATGAGTGTATATAAATGATGTTTTCTTGACAATAGATGGCTTTCGTTCCATGTTTCCCGAGATAAACAATGTATTAGAATCTGTTTTAATCAAAAAATATAAAAAAAATTCAAAATAAATTCAATAATGGGATTATAAAGGCATTTAAATCGAGTAATAAGGCTTTTCTAGGCATGAGTGACTATAAATGAACTTTTCTTGACAATGGATGGCTTTTGCTCCACGTTTCCCGAGGCAAACAATCAATTACAATATGTTTTAATAAAAAAATGTAAAAATAATTCAAAATAAATTCAATAATGGGATTATAAAGGCATTTAAATCGAGTAATAAGGCTTTTCTAGGCATGAGTGACTATAAATGAACTTTTCTTGACAATGGATGGCTTTTGCTCCACGTTTCCCGAGGCAAACAATCAATTACATTATGTTTCAATAAAAAAATATAAAAATAATTCAAAATAAATTCAATAATGGGATTATAAGGGCATTTAAACCGAGTAATAAGGCTTTTCTAGGCATGAGTGACTATAAATGATCTTTTCTTGACAATGGATGGCTTTCGTTCCATGTTTCCCGAGATAAACAATCTATTACACTCTGTTTTAATCAAAAAATGTAAAAAAAATTCAAAATAAATTCAATAATGGGATTATAAAAGCATTTAAACCGAGTAATAAGGCTTTTCTAGGCATGAGTGACTATAAATGATCTTTTCTTGACAATGGATCGCTTTCGTTCCATGTTTCCCGAGATAAACAATCTATTACAATCTGTTTTAATCAAAAAATGTAAAAACAATTCAAAATAAATTCAATAATGGGATTATAAAGGCATTTAAATTGAGTAATAAGGCTTTTCTAGGCATGAGTGACTATAAATGAACTTTTCTTCACAATGGATGGCTTTTGCTCCACGTTTCCCGAGGTAAACAATCAATTACAATCTGTTTTAAAAAAAAAATGTAAAAATAATTCAAAATAAATTCAATAATGGGATTATAAAGGCATTTAAACCGAGTAATAAGGCTTTTCTAGGCATGAGTGACTATAAATGATGTTTTCTTGACAATGGATGGCTTTCGTTCCATGTTTCCCGAGATAAACAATCTATTACAATCTGTTTTAATCAAAAAATGTAAAAAAAATTCAAAATAAATTCAATAATGGTATTATAAAAGAATTTAAACCGAGTAATAAGGCTTTTCTAGGCATGAGTGACTATAAATGATCTTTTCTTGACAATGGATGGCTTTCGTTCCATGTTTCCCGAGATAAACAATCTATTACAATCTGTTTTAATCAAAAACTGTAAAAAAAATCAAAATAAATTCAATAATGGGATTATAAAGGCATTTAAACCGAGTAATAAGGCTTCTCTAGGCATGAGTGACTATAAATGAACTTTTCTTGACAATGGATGGCTTTTGCTCCACGTTTCCCGAGGCAAACAATCAATTACAATCTGTTTTAATCAAAAAATGTAAAAACAATTCAAAATAAATTCAATAATGGGATTATAAAGGCATTTAAACCGAGTTATAAGGCTTTTCTAGGCATGAGTGACTATAAATGAACTTTTCTTGACAATGGATGGCTTTTGCTCCACGTTTCCCAAGGCAAACAATCAAATACAATCTGTTTTAATCAAAAAATGTAAAAACAATTCAAAATAAATTCGATAATGGGATTATAAAAGCATTTAAACCGAGTAATAAGGCTTTTCTAGGCATGAGTGACTATAAATGATCTTTTCTTGACAATGGATGGCTTTCGTTCCATGTTTCCCGAGATAAACAATCTATTACAACCTGTTTTAATCAAAAAATGTAAAAAAAATTCAAAATAAATTCAATAATGGGATTGTAAAGGCATTTAAACCGAGTAATAAGGCTTTTCCAGGCATGAGTGACTATAAATGAACTTTTCTTGACAATGGATGGCTTTTGCTCCACGTTTCCCGAGGCAAACAATCAATTACAATATGTTTTAATCAAAAAATGTAAAAACAATTCAAAATATATTCAATAATGGGATTATAAAGGCATTTAAATCGAGTAATAAGGCTTTTCTAGGCATGAGTGACTATAAATGAACTTTTCTTGACAATGGATGGCTTTTGCTCCACGTTTCCCGAGGCAAACAATCAATTACAATCTGTTTTAATCAAAAAATGTAAAAACAATTCAAAATAAATTCAATAATGGGATTATAAAGGCATTTAAACCGAGTAATAAGGCTTCTGTAGGCATGAGTGACTATAAATGATCTTTTCTTGACAATGGATGGCTTTCGTTCCATGTTTCCCGAGATAAACAATCTATTACAACATGTTTTAATCAAAAAATGTAAAAACAATTCAAAATAAATTCAATAATGGGATTATAAAAGCATTTAAACCGAGTAATAAGGCTTTTCTAGGCATGAGTGACTATAAATGGTCTTTCTTGACAATGGATGGCTTTCGTTCCATGTTTCCCGAGATAAACAATCTATTACAATCTGTTTTAATCAAAAAATGTAAAAAAAATTCAAAATAAATTCAATAATGGGATTGTAAAGGCATTTAAACCGAGTAATAAGGCTTCTCTAGGCATGAGTGACTATAAATGACCTTTTCTTGACAATGGATGGCATTTGCTCCATGTTTCCCAAGGCAAACAATCAATTACAATCTGTTTTAATTAAAAAATGTAAAAACAATTCAAAATAAATTCAATAATGGGATTATAAAGGCATTTAAACCGAGTAATAAGGCTTTTCTAGGCATGAGTGACTATAAATGAACTTTTCTTGACAATGGATTGCTTTTGCTCCACGTTTCCCGAGGCAAACAATCAATTACAATCTGTTTTAATCAAAAAATGCAAAAACAATTCAAAATAAATTCAATAATGGGATTATAAAGGCATTTAAACCGAGTAATAAGGCTTTTCTAGGCATGAGTGACTATAAATGATGTTTTCTTGACAATGGATGGCTTTCGTTCCATGTTTCCCGAGATAAACAATCTATTACAATCTGTTTTAATCCAAAAATGTAAAAAAAATTCAAAATAAATTCAATAATGGGATTATAAAAGCATTTAAACCGAGTAATAAGGCTTTTCTAGGCATGAGTCACTATAAATGGTCTTTTCTTGACAATGGATGGCTTTCGTTCCATGTTTCCCGAGATAAACAATCTATTACAATCTCTTTTAATCAAAAAAGGAAAAAAAATTCAAAATAAATTCAATAATGGGATTATAAAGGCATTTAAACCGAGTAATAAGGCTTCTCTAGGCATGAGTGACTATAAATGAACTTTTCTTGACAATGGATGGCTTTTGCTCCATGTTTCCCCAGGCAAACAATCAATTACAATCTGTTTTAATTAAAAAATGTAAAAAAAATTCAAAATAAATTCAATAATGGGATTATAAAGGCATTTAAACCGAGTAATAAGGCTTTTCTAGGCATGAGTGACTATAAATGATCTTTTCTTGACAATGGATGGCTTTCGCTCCATGTTTCCCGAGGCAAACAATCAATTACAATCTGTTTTAATCAAAAAATGTAGAAAAATTTCAAAATAAATTCAATAAAGGGATTATAAAGGCATTTAAACCGAGTAATAAGGCTTTTCTAGGCATGAGTGACTGTAAATGAACTTTTCTTGAAAATGGATGGCTTTTGCTCCATGTTTCCCGAGGCAAACAATCAATTACAATCTGTTTTAATCAAAAAATGTAAAAAAAAATTCAAAATAAATTCAATAATGAGATTATAAAAGCATTTAAACCGAGTAATAAGGCTTTTCTAGTTATGAGTGACTCTAAATGATCATTTCTTGACAATGGATGGCTTTTGCTCCACGTTTCCCGAGGCAAACAATCAATTACAATCTGTTTTAATAAAAAAATGTAAAAATAATTCAAAATAAATTCAATAATGGGATTATAAAGGCATTTAAACCGAGTAATAAGGCTTTTCTAGGCATGAGTGACTATAAATGAACTTTTCTTGACAATGGATGGCTTTTGCTCCACGTTTCCCGAGGCAAACAATCAATTAGAATCTGTTTTAATAAAAAAATGTAAAAATAATTCAAAATAAATTCAATAATGGGATTATAAAGGCATTTAAACCGAGTAATAAGGCTTTTTTAGGCATGAGTGACTATAAATGATGTTTTCTTGACAATGGATGGCTTTCGTTCCATGTTTCCTGAGATAAACAATCTATTACAATCTGTTTTAATCAAAAAATGTAAAAAAAATTCAAAATAAATTCAATAATGGGATTATAAAAGCATTTAAACCGAGTAATAAGGCTTTTCTAGGCATGAGTGACTATAAATGATCTTTTCTTGACAATGGATGGCTTTCGTTCCATGTTTCCCAAGATAAACAATCTATTACAATCTGTTTTAATCAAAAACTGTAAAAAAAATCAAAATAAATTCAATAATGGGATTATAAAGGCATTTAAACCGAGTAATAAGGCTTCTCTAGGCATGAGTGACTATAAATGAACTTTTCTTGACAATGGATGGCTTTTGCTCCACGTTTCCCGAGGCAAACAATCAATTACAATATGTTTTAATAAAAAAATGTAAAAACAATTCAAAATAAATTCAATAATGGGATTATAAAGGCATTTAAACCGAGTTATAAGGCTTTTCTAGGCATGAGTGACTATAAATGAACTTTTCTTGACAATGGATGGCTTTTGCTCCACGTTTCCCGAGGCAAACAATCAAATACAATCTGTTTTAATCAAAAAATGTAAAAACAATTCAAAATAAATTCGATAATGGGATTATAAAAGCATTTAAACCGAGCAATAAGGCTTTTCTAGGCATGAGTGACTATAAATGATCTTTTCATGACAATGGATGGCTTTCGCTCCATGTTTCCCGAGGCAAACAATCAAATACAATCTGTTTTAATCAAAAAATATCAAAAAAGTTCAAAATAAATTCAATAATGGGATTATAAAGGCATTTAAACCGAGTAATAAGGCTTTTCTAGGCATGAGTATATATAAATGATGTTTTCTTGACAATAGATGGCTTTCGTTCCATGTTTCCCGAGATAAACAATGTATTAGAATCTGTTTTAATCAAAAAATGTAAAAAAAATTCAAAATAAATTCAATAATGGGATTATAAAGGCATTTAAATCGAGTAATAAGGCTTTTCTAGGCATGAGTGACTATAAATGAACTTTTCTTGACAATGGATGGCTTTTGCTCCACGTTTCCCGAGGCAAACAATCAATTACAATATGTTTTAATAAAAAAATGTAAAAATAATTTAAAATAAATTCAATAATGGGATTATAAAGGCATTTAAATCGAGTAATAAGGCTTTTCTAGGCATGAGTGACTATAAATGAACTTTTCTTGACAATGGATGGCTTTGGCTCCACGTTTCCCGAGGCAAACAATCAATTACATTATGTTTCAATAAAAAAATATAAAAATAATTCAAAATAAATTCAATAATGGGATTATAAGGGCATTTAAACCGAGTAATAAGGCTTTTCTAGGCATGAGTGACTATAAATGATCTTTTCTTGACAATGGATGGCTTTCGTTCCATGTTTCCCGAGATAAACAATCTATTACACTCTGTTTTAATAAAAAAATGTAAAAAAAATTCAAAATAAATTCAATAATGGGATTATAAAAGCATTTAAACCGAGTAATAAGGCTTTTCTAGGCATGAGTGACTATAAATGATCTTTTCTTGACAATGGATCGCTTTCGTTCCATGTTTCCCGAGATAAACAATCTATTACAATCTGTTTTAATCAAAAAATGTAAAAACAATTCAAAATAAATTCAATAATGGGATTATAAAGGCATTTAAATTGAGTAATAAGGCTTTTCTAGGCATGAGTGACTATAAATGAACTTTTCTTCACAATGGGTGGCTTTTGCTCCACGTTTCCCGAGGCAAACAATCAATTACAATCTGTTTTAAAAAAAAAATGTAAAAATAATTCAAAATAAATTCAATAATGGGATTATAAAGGCATTTAAACCGAGTAATAAGGCTTTTCTAGGCATGAGTGACTATAAATGATGTTTTCTTGACAATGGATGGCTTTCGTTCCATGTTTCCCGAGATAAACAATCTATTACAATCTGTTTTAATCAAAAAATGTAAAAAAAATTCAAAATAAATTCAATAATGGTATTATAAAAGAATTTAAACCGAGTAATAAGGCTTTTCTAGGCATGAGTGACTATAAATGATCTTTTCTTGACAATGGATGGCTTTCGTTCCATGTTTCCCGAGATAAACAATCTATTACAATCTGTTTTAATCAAAAACTGTAAAAAAAATCAAAATAAATTCAATAATGGGATTATAAAAGCATTTAAACCGAGTAATAAGGCTTCTCTAGGCATGAGTGACTATAAATGAACTTTTCTTGACAATGGATGGCTTTTGCTCCACGTTTCCCGAGGCAAACAATCAATTACAATCTGTTTTAATCAAAAAATGTAAAAACAATTCAAAATAAATTCAATAATGGGATTATAAAGGCATTTAAACCGAGTTATAAGGCTTTTCTAGGCATGAGTGACTATAAATGAACTTTTCTTGACAATGGATGGCTTTTGCTCCACGTTTCCCAAGGCAAACAATCAAATACAATCTGTTTTAATCAAAAAATGTAAAAACAATTCAAAATAAATTCGATAATGGGATTATAAAAGCATTTAAACCGAGTAATAAGGCTTTTCTAGGCATGAGTGACTATAAATGAACTTTTCTTGACAATGGATGGCCTTCGCTCCATGTTTCCCGAGGCAAACAATCAAATACAATCTGTTTTAATAAAAAAATGTCAAAAAAGTTCAAAATAAATTCAATAATGGGATTATAAAGGCATTTAAACCGAGTAATAAGGCTTTTCTAGGCATGAGTGTTAATAAATGATGTTTTCTTGACAATGGATGGCTTTCGTTCCATGTTTCCTGAGATAAACAATGTATTAGAATCTGTTTTAATCAAAAAATGTAAAAAAAATTCAAAATAAATTCAATAATGGGATTATAAAGGCATTTAAATCGAGTAATAAGGCTTTTCTAGGCATGAGTGACTATAAATGAACTTTTCTTGACAATGGATGGCTTTTGCTCCACGTTTCCCAAGGCAAACAATCAAATACAATCTGTTTTAATCAAAAAATGTAAAAACAATTCAAAATAAATTCGATAATGGGATTATAAAAGCATTTAAACCGAGTAATAAGGCTTTTCTAGGCATGAGTGACTATAAATGATCTTTTCTTGACAATGGATGGCTTTCGTTCCATGTTTCCCGAGATAAACAATCTATTACAACCTGTTTTAATCAAAAAATGTAAAAAAAATTCAAAATAAATTCAATAATGGGATTGTAAAGGCATTTAAACCGAGTAATAAGGCTTTTCCAGGCATGAGTGACTATAAAAGAACTTTTCTTGACAATGGATGGCTTTTGCTCCACGTTTCCCGAGGCAAACAATCAATTACAATATGTTTTAATCAAAAAATGTAAAAACAATTCAAAATATATTCAATAATGGGATTATAAAGGCATTTAAATCGAGTAATAAGGCTTTTCTAGGCATGAGTGACTATAAATGAACTTTTCTTGACAATGGATGGCTTTTGCTCCACGTTTCCCGAGGCAAACAATCAATTACAATATGTTTTAATCAAAAAATGTAAAAACAATTCAAAATAAATTCAATAATGGGATTATAAAGGCATTTAAACCGAGTAATAAGGCTTCTGTAGGCATGAGTGACTATAAATGATCTTTTCTTGACAATGGATGGCTTTCGTTCCATGTTTCCCGAGATAAACAATCTATTACAACCTGTTTTAATCAAAAAATGTAAAAACAATTCAAAATAAATTCAATAATGGGATTATAAAAGCATTTAAACCGAGTAATAAGGCTTTTCTAGGCATGAGTGACTATAAATGGTCTTTCTTGACAATGGATGGCTTTCGTTCCATGTTTCCCGAGATAAACAATCTATTACAATCTGTTTTAATCAAAAACTGTAAAAAAAATTCAAAATAAATTCAATAATGGGATTGTAAAGGCATTTAAACCGAGTAATAAGGCTTCTCTAGGCATGAGTGACTATAAATGACCTTTTCTTGACAATGGATGGCATTTGCTCCATGTTTCCCAAGGCAAACAATCAATTACAATCTGTTTTAATTAAAAAATGTAAAAACAATTCAAAATAAATTCAATAATGGGATTATAAAGGCATTTAAACCGAGTAATAAGGCTTTTCTAGGCATGAGTGACTATAAATGAACTTTTCTTGACAATGGATTGCTTTTGCTCCACGTTTCCCGAGGCAAACAATCAATTACAATCTGTTTTAATCAAAAAATGCAAAAACAATTCAAAATAAATTCAATAATGGGATTATAAAGGCATTTAAACCGAGTAATAAGGCTTTTCTAGGCATGAGTGACTATAAATGATGTTTTCTTGACAATGGATGGCTTTCGTTCCATGTTTCCCGAGATAAACAATCTATTACAATCTGTTTTAATCCAAAAATGTAAAAAAAATTCAAAATAAATTCAATAATGGGATTATAAAAGCATTTAAACCGAGTAATAAGGCTTTTCTAGGCATGAGTGACTATAAATGGTCTTTTCTTGACAATGGATGGCTTTCGTTCCATGTTTCCCGAGATAAACAATCTATTACAATCTCTTTTAATCAAAAAAGGAAAAAAAATTCAAAATAAATTCAATAATGGGATTATAAAGGCATTTAAACCGAGTAATAAGGCTTCTCTAGGCATGAGTGACTATAAATGAACTTTTCTTGACAATGGATGGCTTTTGCTCCATGTTTCCCCAGGCAAACAATCAATTACAATCTGTTTTAATTAAAAAATGTAAAAAAAATTCAAAATAAATTCAATAATGGGATTATAAAGGCATTTAAACCGAGTAATAAGGCTTTTCTAGGCATGAGTGACTATAAATGATCTTTTCTTGACAATGGATGGCTTTCGCTCCATGTTTCCCGAGGCAAACAATCAATTACAATCTGTTTTAATCAAAAAATGTAGAAAAATTTCAAAATAAATTCAATAAAGGGATTATAAAGGCATTTAAACCGAGTAATAAGGCTTTTCTAGGCATGAGTGACTGTAAATGAACTTTTCTTGAAAATGGATGGCTTTTGCTCCATGTTTCCCGAGGCAAACAATCAATTACAATCTGTTTTAATCAAAAAATGTAAAAAAAAATTCAAAATAAATTCAATAATGAGATTATAAAAGCATTTAAACCGAGTAATAAGGCTTTTCTAGTTATGAGTGACTCTAAATGATCATTTCTTGACAATGGATGGCTTTTGCTCCACGTTTCCCGAGGCAAACAATCAATTACAATCTGTTTTAATAAAAAAATGTAAAAATAATTCAAAATAAATTCAATAATGGGATTATAAAAGCATTTAAACCGAGTAATAAGGCTTTTCTAGGCATGAGTGACTATAAATGATCTTTTCTTGACAATGGATGGCTTTCGTTCCATGTTTCCCGAGATAAACAATCTATTACAATCTGTTTTAATCAAAAACTGTAAAAAAAATCAAAATAAATTCAATAATGGGATTATAAAGGCATTTAAACCGAGTAATAAGGCTTCTCTAGGCATGAGTGACTATAAATGAACTTTTCTTGACAATGGATGGCTTTTGCTCCACGTTTCCCGAGGCAAACAATCAATTACAATATGTTTTAATAAAAAAATGTAAAAACAATTCAAAATAAATTCAATAATGGGATTATAAAGGCATTTAAACCGAGTTATAAGGCTTTTCTAGGCATGAGTGACTATAAATGAACTTTTCTTGACAATGGATGGCTTTTGCTCCACGTTTCCCGAGGCAAACAATCAAATACAATCTGTTTTAATCAAAAAATGTAAAAACAATTCAAAATAAATTCGATAATGGGATTATAAAAGCATTTAAACCGAGCAATAAGGCTTTTCTAGGCATGAGTGACTATAAATGATCTTTTCATGACAATGGATGGCTTTCGCTCCATGTTTCCCGAGGCAAACAATCAAATACAATCTGTTTTAATCAAAAAATATCAAAAAAGTTCAAAATAAATTCAATAATGGGATTATAAAGGCATTTAAACCGAGTAATAAGGCTTTTCTAGGCATGAGTGTATATAAATGATGTTTTCTTGACAATAGATGGCTTTCGTTCCATGTTTCCCGAGATAAACAATGTATTAGAATCTGTTTTAATCAAAAAATGTAAAAAAAATTCAAAATAAATTCAATAATGGGATTATAAAGGCATTTAAATCGAGTAATAAGGCTTTTCTAGGCATGAGTGACTATAAATGAACTTTTCTTGACAATGGATGGCTTTTGCTCCACGTTTCCCGAGGCAAACAATCAATTACAATATGTTTTAATAAAAAAATGTAAAAATAATTCAAAATAAATTCAATAATGGGATTATAAAGGCATTTAAATCGAGTAATAAGGCTTTTCTAGGCATGAGTGACTATAAATGAACTTTTCTTGACAATGGATGGCTTTTGCTCCACGTTTCCCGAGGCAAACAATCAATTACATTATGTTTCAATAAAAAAATATAAAAATAATTCAAAATAAATTCAATAATGGGATTATAAGGGCATTTAAACCGAGTAATAAGGCTTTTCTAGGCATGAGTGACTATAAATGATCTTTTCTTGACAATGGATGGCTTTCGTTCCATGTTTCCCGAGATAAACAATCTATTACACTCTGTTTTAATCAAAAAATGTAAAAAAAATTCAAAATAAATTCAATAATGGGATTATAAAAGCATTTAAACCGAGTAATAAGGCTTTTCTAGGCATGAGTGACTATAAATGATCTTTTCTTGACAATGGATCGCTTTCGTTCCATGTTTCCCGAGATAAACAATCTATTACAATCTGTTTTAATCAAAAAATGTAAAAACAATTCAAAATAAATTCAATAATGGGATTATAAAGGCATTTAAATTGAGTAATAAGGCTTTTCTAGGCATGAGTGACTATAAATGAACTTTTCTTCACAATGGATGGCTTTTGCTCCACGTTTCCCGAGGTAAACAATCAATTACAATCTGTTTTAAAAAAAAAATGTAAAAATAATTCAAAATAAATTCAATAATGGGATTATAAAGGCATTTAAACCGAGTAATAAGGCTTTTCTAGGCATGAGTGACTATAAATGATGTTTTCTTGACAATGGATGGCTTTCGTTCCATGTTTCCCGAGATAAACAATCTATTACAATCTGTTTTAATCAAAAAATGTAAAAAAAATTCAAAATAAATTCAATAATGGTATTATAAAAGAATTTAAACCGAGTAATAAGGCTTTTCTAGGCATGAGTGACTATAAATGATCTTTTCTTGACAATGGATGGCTTTCGTTCCATGTTTCCCGAGATAAACAATCTATTACAATCTGTTTTAATCAAAAACTGTAAAAAAAATCAAAATAAATTCAATAATGGGATTATAAAGGCATTTAAACCGAGTAATAAGGCTTTTCTAGGCATGAGTGTATATAAATGATGTTTTCTTGACAATAGATGGCTTTCGTTCCATGTTTCCCGAGATAAACAATGTATTAGAATCTGTTTTAATCAAAAAATGTAAAAAAAATTCAAAATAAATTCAATAATGGGATTATAAAGGCATTTAAATCGAGTAATAAGGCTTTTCTAGGCATGAGTGACTATAAATGAACTTTTCTTGACAATGGATGGCTTTTGCTCCACGTTTCCCGAGGCAAACAATCAATTACAATATGTTTTAATAAAAAAATGTAAAAATAATTCAAAATAAATTCAATAATGGGATTATAAAGGCATTTAAATCGAGTAATAAGGCTTTTCTAGGCATGAGTGACTATAAATGAACTTTTCTTGACAATGGATGGCTTTTGCTCCACGTTTCCCGAGGTAAACAATCAATTACAATCTGTTTTAAAAAAAAAATGTAAAAATAATTCAAAATAAATTCAATAATGGGATTATAAAGGCATTTAAACCGAGTAATAAGGCTTTTCTAGGCATGAGTGACTATAAATGATGTTTTCTTGACAATGGATGGCTTTCGTTCCATGTTTCCCGAGATAAACAATCTATTACAATCTGTTTTAATCAAAAAATGTAAAAAAAATTCAAAATAAATTCAATAATGGTATTATAAAAGAATTTAAACCGAGTAATAAGGCTTTTCTAGGCATGAGTGACTATAAATGATCTTTTCTTGACAATGGATGGCTTTCGTTCCATGTTTCCCGAGATAAACAATCTATTACAATCTGTTTTAATCAAAAACTGTAAAAAAAATCAAAATAAATTCAATAATGGGATTATAAAGGCATTTAAACCGAGTAATAAGGCTTCTCTAGGCATGAGTGACTATAAATGAACTTTTCTTGACAATGGATGGCTTTTGCTCCACGTTTCCCGAGGCAAACAATCAATTACAATCTGTTTTAATCAAAAAATGTAAAAACAATTCAAAATAAATTCAATAATGGGATTATAAAGGCATTTAAACCGAGTTATAAGGCTTTTCTAGGCATGAGTGACTATAAATGAACTTTTCTTGACAATGGATGGCTTTTGCTCCACGTTTCCCAAGGCAAACAATCAAATACAATCTGTTTTAATCAAAAAATGTAAAAACAATTCAAAATAAATTCGATAATGGGATTATAAAAGCATTTAAACCGAGTAATAAGGCTTTTCTAGGCATGAGTGACTATAAATGAACTTTTCTTGACAATGGATGGCCTTCGCTCCATGTTTCCCGAGGCAAACAATCAAATACAATCTGTTTTAATAAAAAAATGTCAAAAAAGTTCAAAATAAATTCAATAATGGGATTATAAAGGCATTTAAACCGAGTAATAAGGCTTTTCTAGGCATGAGTGTTAATAAATGATGTTTTCTTGACAATGGATGGCTTTCGTTCCATGTTTCCTGAGATAAACAATGTATTAGAATCTGTTTTAATCAAAAAATGTAAAAAAAATTCAAAATAAATTCAATAATGGGATTATAAAGGCATTTAAATCGAGTAATAAGGCTTTTCTAGGCATGAGTGACTATAAATGAACTTTTCTTGACAATGGATGGCTTTTGCTCCACGTTTCCCGAGGCAAACAATCAATTACAATATGTTTTAATAAAAAAATGTAAAAATAATTCAAAATAAATTCAATAATGGGATTATAAGGGCATTTAAACCGAGTAATAAGGCTTTTCTAGGCATGAGTGACTATAAATGATCTTTTCTTGACAATGGATGGCTTTCGTTCCATGTTTCCCGAGATAAACAATCTATTACAACCTGTTTTAATCAAAAAATGTAAAAAAAATTCAAAATAAATTCAATAATGGGATTGTAAAGGCATTTAAACCGAGTAATAAGGCTTTTCCAGGCATGAGTGACTATAAATGAACTTTTCTTGACAATGGATGGCTTTTGCTCCACGTTTCCCGAGGCAAACAATCAATTACAATATGTTTTAATCAAAAAATGTAAAAACAATTCAAAATAAATTCAATAATGGGATTATAAAGGCATTTAAATCGAGTAATAAGGCTTTTCTAGGCATGAGTGACTATAAATGAACTTTTCTTGACAATGGATGGCTTTTGCTCCACGTTTCCCGAGGCAAACAATCAATTACAATCTGTTTTAATCAAAAAATGTAAAAACAATTCAAAATAAATTCAATAATGGGATTATAAAGGCATTTAAACCGAGTAATAAGGCTTCTGTAGGCATGAGTGACTATAAATGATCTTTTCTTGACAATGGATGGCTTTCGTTCCATGTTTCCCGAGATAAACAATCTATTACAACCTGTTTTAATCAAAAAATGTAAAAACAATTCAAAATAAATTCAATAATGGGATTATAAAAGCATTTAAACCGAGTAATAAGGCTTTTCTAGGCATGAGTGACTATAAATGGTCTTTCTTGACAATGGATGGCTTTCGTTCCATGTTTCCCGAGATAAACAATCTATTACAATCTGTTTTAATCAAAAAATGTAAAAAAAATTCAAAATAAATTCAATAATGGGATTGTAAAGGCATTTAAACCGAGTAATAAGGCTTCTCTAGGCATGAGTGACTATAAATGACCTTTTCTTGACAATGGATGGCATTTGCTCCATGTTTCCCAAGGCAAACAATCAATTACAATCTGTTTTAATTAAAAAATGTAAAAACAATTCAAAATAAATTCAATAATGGGATTATAAAGGCATTTAAACCGAGTAATAAGGCTTTTCTAGGCATGAGTGACTATAAATGAACTTTTCTTGACAATGGATTGCTTTTGCTCCACGTTTCCCGAGGCAAACAATCAATTACAATCTGTTTTAATCAAAAAATGCAAAAACAATTCAAAATAAATTCAATAATGGGATTATAAAGGCATTTAAACCGAGTAATAAGGCTTTTCTAGGCATGAGTGACTATAAATGATGTTTTCTTGACAATGGATGGCTTTCGTTCCATGTTTCCCGAGATAAACAATCTATTACAATCTGTTTTAATCCAAAAATGTAAAAAAAATTCAAAATAAATTCAATAATGGGATTATAAAAGCATTTAAACCGAGTAATAAGGCTTTTCTAGGCATGAGTGACTATAAATGGTCTTTTCTTGACAATGGATGGCTTTCGTTCCATGTTTCCCGAGATAAACAATCTATTACAATCTCTTTTAATGAAAAAAGGAAAAAAAATTCAAAATAAATTCAATAATGGGATTATAAAGGCATTTAAACCGAGTAATAAGGCTTCTCTAGGCATGAGTGACTATAAATGAACTTTTCTTGACAATGGATGGCTTTTGCTCCATGTTTCCCCAGGCAAACAATCAATTACAATCTGTTTTAATTAAAAAATGTAAAAAAAATTCAAAATAAATTCAATAATGGGATTATAAAGGCATTTAAACCGAGTAATAAGGCTTTTCTAGGCATGAGTGACTATAAATGATCTTTTCTTGACAATGGATGGCTTTCGCTCCATGTTTCCCGAGGCAAACAATCAATTACAATCTGTTTTAATCAAAAAATGTAGAAAAATTTCAAAATAAATTCAATAAAGGGATTATAAAGGCATTTAAACCGAGTAATAAGGCTTTTCTAGGCATGAGTGACTGTAAATGAACTTTTCTTGAAAATGGATGGCTTTTGCTCCATGTTTCCCGAGGCAAACAATCAATTACAATATGTTTTAATCAAAAAATGTAAAAAAAAATTCAAAATAAATTCAATAATGAGATTATAAAAGCATTTAAACCGAGTAATAAGGCTTTTCTAGTTATGAGTGACTCTAAATGATCATTTCTTGACAATGGATGGCTTTTGCTCCACGTTTCCCGAGGCAAACAATCAATTACAATCTGTTTTAATAAAAAAATGTAAAAATAATTCAAAATAAATTCAATAATGGGATTATAAAAGCATTTAAACCGAGTAATAAGGCTTTTCTAGGCATGAGTGACTATAAATGATCTTTTCTTGACAATGGATGGCTTTCGTTCCATGTTTCCCGAGATAAACAATCTATTACAATCTGTTTTAATCAAAAACTGTAAAAAAAATCAAAATAAATTCAATAATGGGATTATAAAGGCATTTAAACCGAGTAATAAGGCTTCTCTAGGCATGAGTGACTATAAATGAACTTTTCTTGACAATGGATGGCTTTTGCTCCACGTTTCCCGAGGCAAACAATCAATTACAATATGTTTTAATAAAAAAATGTAAAAACAATTCAAAATAAATTCAATAATGGGATTATAAAGGCATTTAAACCGAGTTATAAGGCTTTTCTAGGCATGAGTGACTATAAATGAACTTTTCTTGACAATGGATGGCTTTTGCTCCACGTTTCCCGAGGCAAACAATCAAATACAATCTGTTTTAATCAAAAAATGTAAAAACAATTCAAAATAAATTCGATAATGGGATTATAAAAGCATTTAAACCGAGCAATAAGGCTTTTCTAGGCATGAGTGACTATAAATGATCTTTTCATGACAATGGATGGCTTTCGCTCCATGTTTCCCGAGGCAAACAATCAAATACAATCTGTTTTAATCAAAAAATATTAAAAAAGTTCAAAATAAATTCAATAATGGGATTATAAAGGCATTTAAACCGAGTAATAAGGCTTTTCTAGGCATGAGTGTATATAAATGATGTTTTCTTGACAATAGATGGCTTTCGTTCCATGTTTCCCGAGATAAACAATGTATTAGAATCTGTTTTAATCAAAAAATGTAAAAAAAATTCAAAATAAATTCAATAATGGGATTATAAAGGCATTTAAATCGAGTAATAAGGCTTTTCTAGGCATGAGTGACTATAAATGAACTTTTCTTGACAATGGATGGCTTTTGCTCCACGTTTCCCGAGGCAAACAATCAATTACAATATGTTTTAATAAAAAAATGTAAAAATAATTCAAAATAAATTCAATAATGGGATTATAAAGGCATTTAAATCGAGTAATAAGGCTTTTCTAGGCATGAGTGACTATAAATGAACTTTTCTTGACAATGGATGGCTTTTGCTCCACGTTTCCCGAGGCAAACAATCAATTACATTATGTTTCAATAAAAAAATATAAAAATAATTCAAAATAAATTCAATAATGGGATTATAAGGGCATTTAAACCGAGTAATAAGGCTTTTCTAGGCATGAGTGACTATAAATGATCTTTTCTTGACAATGGATGGCTTTCGTTCCATGTTTCCCGAGATAAACAATCTATTACACTCTGTTTTAATCAAAAAATGTAAAAAAAATTCAAAATAAATTCAATAATGGGATTATAAAAGCATTTAAACCGAGTAATAAGGCTTTTCTAGGCATGAGTGACTATAAATGATCTTTTCTTGACAATGGATCGCTTTCGTTCCATGTTTCCCGAGATAAACAATCTATTACAATCTGTTTTAATCAAAAAATGTAAAAACAATTCAAAATAAATTCAATAATGGGATTATAAAGGCATTTAAATTGAGTAATAAGGCTTTTCTAGGCATGAGTGACTATAAATGAACTTTTCTTCACAATGGATGGCTTTTGCTCCACGTTTCCCGAGGTAAACAATCAATTACAATCTGTTTTAAAAAAAAAATGTAAAAATAATTCAAAATAAATTCAATAATGGGATTATAAAGGCATTTAAACCGAGTAATAAGGCTTTTCTAGGCATGAGTGACTATAAATGATGTTTTCTTGACAATGGATGGCTTTCGTTCCATGTTTCCCGAGATAAACAATCTATTACAATCTGTTTTAATCAAAAAATGTAAAAAAAATTCAAAATAAATTCAATAATGGTATTATAAAAGAATTTAAACCGAGTAATAAGGCTTTTCTAGGCATGAGTGACTATAAATGATCTTTTCTTGACAATGGATGGCTTTCGTTCCATGTTTCCCGAGATAAACAATCTATTACAATCTGTTTTAATCAAAAACTGTAAAAAAAATCAAAATAAATTCAATAATGGGATTATAAAGGCATTTAAACCGAGTAATAAGGCTTCTCTAGGCATGAGTGACTATAAATGAACTTTTCTTGACAATGGATGGCTTTTGCTCCATGTTTCCCCAGGCAAACAATCAATTACAATCTGTTTTAATTAAAAAATGTAAAAAAAATTCAAAATAAATTCAATAATGGGATTATAAAGGCATTTAAACCGAGTAATAAGGCTTTTCTAGGCATGAGTGACTATAAATGATCTTTTCTTGACAATGGATGGCTTTCGCTCCATGTTTCCCGAGGCAAACAATCAATTACAATCTGTTTTAATCAAAAAATGTAGAAAAATTTCAAAATAAATTCAATAAAGGGATTATAAAGGCATTTAAACCGAGTAATAAGGCTTTTCTAGGCATGAGTGACTGTAAATGAACTTTTCTTGAAAATGGATGGCTTTTGCTCCATGTTTCCCGAGGCAAACAATCAATTACAATCTGTTTTAATCAAAAAATGTAAAAAAAAATTCAAAATAAATTCAATAATGAGATTATAAAAGCATTTAAACCGAGTAATAAGGCTTTTCTAGTTATGAGTGACTCTAAATGATCATTTCTTGACAATGGATGGCTTTTGCTCCACGTTTCCCGAGGCAAACAATCAATTACAATCTGTTTTAATAAAAAAATGTAAAAATAATTCAAAATAAATTCAATAATGGGATTATAAAAGCATTTAAACCGAGTAATAAGGCTTTTCTAGGCATGAGTGACTATAAATGATCTTTTCTTGACAATGGATGGCTTTCGTTCCATGTTTCCCGAGATAAACAATCTATTACAATCTGTTTTAATCAAAAACTGTAAAAAAAATCAAAATAAATTCAATAATGGGATTATAAAGGCATTTAAACCGAGTAATAAGGCTTCTCTAGGCATGAGTGACTATAAATGAACTTTTCTTGACAATGGATGGCTTTTGCTCCACGTTTCCCGAGGCAAACAATCAATTACAATATGTTTTAATAAAAAAATGTAAAAACAATTCAAAATAAATTCAATAATGGGATTATAAAGGCATTTAAACCGAGTTATAAGGCTTTTCTAGGCATGAGTGACTATAAATGAACTTTTCTTGACAATGGATGGCTTTTGCTCCACGTTTCCCGAGGCAAACAATCAAATACAATCTGTTTTAATCAAAAAATGTAAAAACAATTCAAAATAAATTCGATAATGGGATTATAAAAGCATTTAAACCGAGCAATAAGGCTTTTCTAGGCATGAGTGACTATAAATGATCTTTTCATGACAATGGATGGCTTTCGCTCCATGTTTCCCGAGGCAAACAATCAAATACAATCTGTTTTAATCAAAAAATATTAAAAAAGTTCAAAATAAATTCAATAATGGGATTATAAAGGCATTTAAACCGAGTAATAAGGCTTTTCTAGGCATGAGTGTATATAAATGATGTTTTCTTGACAATAGATGGCTTTCGTTCCATGTTTCCCGAGATAAACAATGTATTAGAATCTGTTTTAATCAAAAAATGTAAAAAAAATTCAAAATAAATTCAATAATGGGATTATAAAGGCATTTAAATCGAGTAATAAGGCTTTTCTAGGCATGAGTGACTATAAATGAACTTTTCTTGACAATGGATGGCTTTTGCTCCACGTTTCCCGAGGCAAACAATCAATTACAATATGTTTTAATAAAAAAATGTAAAAATAATTCAAAATAAATTCAATAATGGGATTATAAAGGCATTTAAATCGAGTAATAAGGCTTTTCTAGGCATGAGTGACTATAAATGAACTTTTCTTGACAATGGATGGCTTTTGCTCCACGTTTCCCGAGGCAAACAATCAATTACATTATGTTTCAATAAAAAAATATAAAAATAATTCAAAATAAATTCAATAATGGGATTATAAGGGCATTTAAACCGAGTAATAAGGCTTTTCTAGGCATGAGTGACTATAAATGATCTTTTCTTGACAATGGATGGCTTTCGTTCCATGTTTCCCGAGATAAACAATCTATTACACTCTGTTTTAATCAAAAAATGTAAAAAAAATTCAAAATAAATTCAATAATGGGATTATAAAAGCATTTAAACCGAGTAATAAGGCTTTTCTAGGCATGAGTGACTATAAATGATCTTTTCTTGACAATGGATCGCTTTCGTTCCATGTTTCCCGAGATAAACAATCTATTACAATCTGTTTTAATCAAAAAATGTAAAAACAATTCAAAATAAATTCAATAATGGGATTATAAAGGCATTTAAATTGAGTAATAAGGCTTTTCTAGGCATGAGTGACTATAAATGAACTTTTCTTCACAATGGATGGCTTTTGCTCCACGTTTCCCGAGGTAAACAATCAATTACAATCTGTTTTAAAAAAAAAATGTAAAAATAATTCAAAATAAATTCAATAATGGGATTATAAAGGCATTTAAACCGAGTAATAAGGCTTTTCTAGGCATGAGTGACTATAAATGATGTTTTCTTGACAATGGATGGCTTTCGTTCCATGTTTCCCGAGATAAACAATCTATTACAATCTGTTTTAATCAAAAAATGTAAAAAAAATTCAAAATAAATTCAATAATGGTATTATAAAAGAATTTAAACCGAGTAATAAGGCTTTTCTAGGCATGAGTGACTATAAATGATCTTTTCTTGACAATGGATGGCTTTCGTTCCATGTTTCCCGAGATAAACAATCTATTACAATCTGTTTTAATCAAAAACTGTAAAAAAAATCAAAATAAATTCAATAATGGGATTATAAAGGCATTTAAACCGAGTAATAAGGCTTCTCTAGGCATGAGTGACTATAAATGAACTTTTCTTGACAATGGATGGCTTTTGCTCCACGTTTCCCGAGGCAAACAATCAATTACAATCTGTTTTAATCAAAAAATGTAAAAACAATTCAAAATAAATTCAATAATGGGATTATAAAGGCATTTAAACCGAGTTATAAGGCTTTTCTAGGCATGAGTGACTATAAATGAACTTTTCTTGACAATGGATGGCTTTTGCTCCACGTTTCCCAAGGCAAACAATCAAATACAATCTGTTTTAATCAAAAAATGTAAAAACAATTCAAAATAAATTCGATAATGGGATTATAAAAGCATTTAAACCGAGCAATAAGGCTTTTCTAGGCATGAGTGACTATAAATGATCTTTTCATGACAATGGATGGCTTTCGCTCCATGTTTCCCGAGGCAAACAATCAAATACAATCTGTTTTAATCAAAAAATATCAAAAAAGTTCAAAATAAATTCAATAATGGGATTATAAAGGCATTTAAACCGAGTAATAAGGCTTTTCTAGGCATGAGTGTATATAAATGATGTTTTCTTGACAATAGATGGCTTTCGTTCCATGTTTCCCGAGATAAACAATGTATTAGAATCTGTTTTAATCAAAAAATGTAAAAAAAATTCAAAATAAATTCAATAATGGGATTATAAAGGCATTTAAATCGAGTAATAAGGCTTTTCTAGGCATGAGTGACTATAAATGAACTTTTCTTGACAATGGATGGCTTTTGCTCCACGTTTCCCGAGGCAAACAATCAATTACAATATGTTTTAATAAAAAAATGTAAAAATAATTCAAAATAAATTCAATAATGGGATTATAAAGGCATTTAAATCGAGTAATAAGGCTTTTCTAGGCATGAGTGACTATAAATGAACTTTTCTTGACATTGGATGGCTTTTGCTCCACGTTTCCCGAGGCAAACAATCAATTACATTATGTTTCAATAAAAAAATATAAAAATAATTCAAAATAAATTCAATAATGGGATTATAAGGGCATTTAAACCGAGTAATAAGGCTTTTCTAGGCATGAGTGACTATAAATGATCTTTTCTTGACAATGGATGGCTTTCGTTCCATGTTTCCCGAGATAAACAATCTATTACAACCTGTTTTAATCAAAAAATGTAAAAAAAATTCAAAATAAATTCAATAATGGGATTGTAAAGGCATTTAAACCGAGTAATAAGGCTTTTCCAGGCATGAGTGACTATAAATGAACTTTTCTTGACAATGGATGGCTTTTGCTCCACGTTTCCCGAGGCAAACAATCAATTACAATATGTTTTAATCAAAAAATGTAAAAACAATTCAAAATAAATTCAATAATGGGATTATAAAGGCATTTAAATCGAGTAATAAGGCTTTTCTAGGCATGAGTGACTATAAATGAACTTTTCTTGACAATGGATGGCTTTTGCTCCACGTTTCCCGAGGCAAATGATTAATTACAATATGTTTTAATCAAAAAATGTAAAAACAATTCAAAATAAATTCGATAATGGGATTATAAAAGCATTTAAACCGAGCAATAAGGCTTTTCTAGGCATGAGTGACTATAAATGATCTTTTCATGACAATGGATGGCTTTCGCTCCATGTTTCCCGAGGCAAACAATCAAATACAATCTGTTTTAATCAAAAAATATTAAAAAAGTTCAAAATAAATTCAATAATGGGATTATAAAGGCATTTAAACCGAGTAATAAGGCTTTTCTAGGCATGAGTGTATATAAATGATGTTTTCTTGACAATAGATGGCTTTCGTTCCATGTTTCCCGAGATAAACAATGTATTAGAATCTGTTTTAATCAAAAAATGTAAAAAAAATTCAAAATAAATTCAATAATGGGATTATAAAGGCATTTAAATCGAGTAATAAGGCTTTTCTAGGCATGAGTGACTATAAATGAACTTTTCTTGACAATGGATGGCTTTTGCTCCACGTTTCCCGAGGCAAACAATCAATTACAATATGTTTTAATAAAAAAATGTAAAAATAATTCAAAATAAATTCAATAATGGGATTATAAAGGCATTTAAATCGAGTAATAAGGCTTTTCTAGGCATGAGTGACTATAAATGAACTTTTCTTGACAATGGATGGCTTTTGCTCCACGTTTCCCGAGGCAAACAATCAATTACATTATGTTTCAATAAAAAAATATAAAAATAATTCAAAATAAATTCAATAATGGGATTATAAGGGCATTTAAACCGAGTAATAAGGCTTTTCTAGGCATGAGTGACTATAAATGATCTTTTCTTGACAATGGATGGCTTTCGTTCCATGTTTCCCGAGATAAACAATCTATTACACTCTGTTTTAATCAAAAAATGTAAAAAAAATTCAAAATAAATTCAATAATGGGATTATAAAAGCATTTAAACCGAGTAATAAGGCTTTTCTAGGCATGAGTGACTATAAATGATCTTTTCTTGACAATGGATCGCTTTCGTTCCATGTTTCCCGAGATAAACAATCTATTACAATCTGTTTTAATCAAAAAATGTAAAAACAATTCAAAATAAATTCAATAATGGGATTATAAAGGCATTTAAATTGAGTAATAAGGCTTTTCTAGGCATGAGTGACTATAAATGAACTTTTCTTCACAATGGATGGCTTTTGCTCCACGTTTCCCGAGGTAAACAATCAATTACAATCTGTTTTAAAAAAAAAATGTAAAAATAATTCAAAATAAATTCAATAATGGGATTATAAAGGCATTTAAACCGAGTAATAAGGCTTTTCTAGGCATGAGTGACTATAAATGATGTTTTCTTGACAATGGATGGCTTTCGTTCCATGTTTCCCGAGATAAACAATCTATTACAATCTGTTTTAATCAAAAAATGTAAAAAAAATTCAAAATAAATTCAATAATGGTATTATAAAAGAATTTAAACCGAGTAATAAGGCTTTTCTAGGCATGAGTGACTATAAATGATCTTTTCTTGACAATGGATGGCTTTCGTTCCATGTTTCCCGAGATAAACAATCTATTACAATCTGTTTTAATCAAAAACTGTAAAAAAAATCAAAATAAATTCAATAATGGGATTATAAAGGCATTTAAACCGAGTAATAAGGCTTCTCTAGGCATGAGTGACTATAAATGAACTTTTCTTGACAATGGATGGCTTTTGCTCCACGTTTCCCGAGGCAAACAATCAATTACAATCTGTTTTAATCAAAAAATGTAAAAACAATTCAAAATAAATTCAATAATGGGATTATAAAGGCATTTAAACCGAGTTATAAGGCTTTTCTAGGCATGAGTGACTATAAATGAACTTTTCTTGACAATGGATGGCTTTTGCTCCACGTTTCCCAAGGCAAACAATCAAATACAATCTGTTTTAATCAAAAAATGTAAAAACAATTCAAAATAAATTCGATAATGGGATTATAAAAGCATTTAAACCGAGCAATAAGGCTTTTCTAGGCATGAGTGACTATAAATGATCTTTTCATGACAATGGATGGCTTTCGCTCCATGTTTCCCGAGGCAAACAATCAAATACAATCTGTTTTAATCAAAAAATATCAAAAAAGTTCAAAATAAATTCAATAATGGGATTATAAAGGCATTTAAACCGAGTAATAAGGCTTTTCTAGGCATGAGTGTATATAAATGATGTTTTCTTGACAATAGATGGCTTTCGTTCCATGTTTCCCGAGATAAACAATGTATTAGAATCTGTTTTAATCAAAAAATGTAAAAAAAATTCAAAATAAATTCAATAATGGGATTATAAAGGCATTTAAATCGAGTAATAAGGCTTTTCTAGGCATGAGTGACTATAAATGAACTTTTCTTGACAATGGATGGCTTTTGCTCCACGTTTCCCGAGGCAAACAATCAATTACAATATGTTTTAATAAAAAAATGTAAAAATAATTCAAAATAAATTCAATAATGGGATTATAAAGGCATTTAAATCGAGTAATAAGGCTTTTCTAGGCATGAGTGACTATAAATGAACTTTTCTTGACATTGGATGGCTTTTGCTCCACGTTTCCCGAGGCAAACAATCAATTACATTATGTTTCAATAAAAAAATATAAAAATAATTCAAAATAAATTCAATAATGGGATTATAAGGGCATTTAAACCGAGTAATAAGGCTTTTCTAGGCATGAGTGACTATAAATGATCTTTTCTTGACAATGGATGGCTTTCGTTCCATGTTTCCCGAGATAAACAATCTATTACAACCTGTTTTAATCAAAAAATGTAAAAAAAATTCAAAATAAATTCAATAATGGGATTGTAAAGGCATTTAAACCGAGTAATAAGGCTTTTCCAGGCATGAGTGACTATAAATGAACTTTTCTTGACAATGGATGGCTTTTGCTCCACGTTTCCCGAGGCAAACAATCAATTACAATATGTTTTAATCAAAAAATGTAAAAACAATTCAAAATAAATTCAATAATGGGATTATAAAGGCATTTAAATCGAGTAATAAGGCTTTTCTAGGCATGAGTGACTATAAATGAACTTTTCTTGACAATGGATGGCTTTTGCTCCACGTTTCCCGAGGCAAACAATCAATTACAATCTGTTTTAATCAAAAAATGTAAAAACAATTCAAAATAAATTCAATAATGGGATTATAAAGGCATTTAAACCGAGTAATAAGGCTTCTGTAGGCATGAGTGACTATAAATGATCTTTTCTTGACAATTGATGGCTTTCGTTCCATGTTTCCCGAGATAAACAATCTATTACAACCTGTTTTAATCAAAAAATGTAAAAACAATTCAAAATAAATTCAATAATGGGATTATAAAAGCATTTAAACCGAGTAATAAGGCTTTTCTAGGCATGAGTGACTATAAATGGTCTTTCTTGACAATGGATGGCTTTCGTTCCATGTTTCCCGAGATAAACAATCAATTACAATATGTTTTAATAAAAAAATGTAAAAATAATTCAAAATAAATTCAATAATGGGATTATAAAGGCATTTAAATCGAGTAATAAGGCTTTTCTAGGCATGAGTGACTATAAATGAACTTTTCTTGACAATGGATGGCTTTTGCTCCACGTTTCCCGAGGCAAACAATCAATTACATTATGTTTCAATAAAAAAATATAAAAATAATTCAAAATAAATTCAATAATGGGATTATAAGGGCATTTAAACCGAGTAATAAGGCTTCTGTAGGCATGAGTGACTATAAATGATCTTTTCTTGACAATGGATGGCTTTCGTTCCATGTTTCCCGAGATAAACAATCTATTACAACCTGTTTTAATCAAAAAATGTAAAAACAATTCAAAATAAATTCAATAATGGGATTATAAAAGCATTTAAACCGAGTAATAAGGCTTTTCTAGGCATGAGTGACTATAAATGGTCTTTCTTGACAATGGATGGCTTTCGTTCCATGTTTCCCGAGATAAACAATCTATTACAATCTGTTTTAATCAAAAAATGTAAAAAAAATTCAAAATAAATTCAATAATGGGATTGTAAAGGCATTTAAACCGAGTAATAAGGCTTCTCTAGGCATGAGTGACTATAAATGACCTTTTCTTGACAATGGATGGCATTTGCTCCATGTTTCCCAAGGCAAACAATCAATTACAATCTGTTTTAATTAAAAAATGTAAAAACAATTCAAAATAAATTCAATAATGGGAATATAAAGGCATTTAAACCGAGTAATAAGGCTTTTCTAGGCATGAGTGACTATAAATGAACTTTTCTTGACAATGGATTGCTTTTGCTCCATGTTTCCCGAGGCAAACAATCAAATACAATCTGTTTTAATCAAAAAATGTAAAAACAATTCAAAATAAATTCGATAATGGGATTATAAAAGCATTTAAACCGAGCAATAAGGCTTTTCTAGGCATGAGTGACTATAAATGAACTTTTCTTGACAATGGATGGCTTTTGCTCCATGTTTCCCGAGGCAAACAATCAATTACAATATGTTTTAATCAAAAAATGTAAAAACAATTCAAAATAAATTCGATAATGGGATTATAAAAGCATTTAAACCGAGCAATAAGGCTTTTCTAGGCATGAGTGACTATAAATGAACTTTTCTTGACAATGGATGGCTTTTGCTCCATGTTTCCCGAGGCAAACAATCAATTACAATATGTTTTAATAAAAAAATGTACAAAAAAATTCAAAATAAATTCAATAATGAGATTATAAAAGCATTTAAACCGAGTAATAAGGCTTTTCTAGTTATGAGTGACTCTAAATGATCATTTCTTGACAATGGATGGCTTTTGCTCCACGTTTCCCGAGGCAAACAATCAATTACAATCTGTTTTAATAAAAAAATGTAAAAATAATTCAAAATAAATTCAATAATGGGATTATAAAAGCATTTAAACCGAGTAATAAGGCTTTTCTAGGCATGAGTGACTATAAATGATCTTTTCTTGACAATGGATGGCTTTCGTTCCATGTTTCCCGAGATAAACAATCTATTACAATCTGTTTTAATCAAAAACTGTAAAAAAAATCAAAATAAATTCAATAATGGGATTATAAAGGCATTTAAACCGAGTAATAAGGCTTCTCTAGGCATGAGTGACTATAAATGATCTTTTCTTGACAATGGATCACTTTCGTTCCATGTTTCCCGAGATAAACAATCTATTACAATCTGTTTTAATCAAAAAATGTAAAAAAAATTCAAAATAAATTCAATAATGGGATTATAAAAGCATTTAAACCGAGTAATAAGGCTTTTCTAGGCATGAGTGACTATAAATGATCTTTTCTTGACAATGGATCACTTTCGTTCCATGTTTCCCGAGATAAACAATCTATTACAATCTGTTTTAATCAAAAAATGTAAAAACAATTCAAAATAAATTCAATAATGGGATTATAAAGGCATTTAAATTGAGTAATAAGGCTTTTCTAGGCATGAGTGACTATAAATGAACTTTTCTTCACAATGGATGGCTTTTGCTCCACGTTTCCCGAGGTAAACAATCAATTACAATCTGTTTTAAAAAAAAATGTAAAAATAATTCAAAATAAATTCAATAATGGGATTATAAAGGCATTTAAACCGAGTAATAAGGCTTTTCTAGGCATGAGTGACTATAAATGATGTTTTCTTGACAACGGATGGCTTTCGTTCCATGTTTCCCGAGATAAACAATCTATTACAATCTGTTTTAATCAAAAAATGTAAAAAAAATTCAAAATAAATTCAATAATGGTATTATAAAAGAATTTAAACCGAGTAATAAGGCTTTTCTAGGCATGAGTGACTATAAATGATCTTTTCTTGACAATGGATGGCTTTCGTTCCATGTTTCTCGAGATAAACAATCTATTACAATCTGTTTTAATCAAAAAATGTAAAAAAAATTCAAAATAAATTCAATAATGGTATTATAAAAGAATTTAAACCGAGTAATAAGGCTTTTCTAGGCATGAGTGACTATAAATGATCTTTTCTTGACAATGGATGGCTTTTGCTCCACGTTTCCCAAGGCAAACAATCAAATACAATCTGTTTTAATCAAAAAATGTAAAAACAATTCAAAATAAATTCGATAATGGGATTATAAAAGCATTTAAACCGAGCAATAAGGCTTTTCTAGGCATGAGTGACTATAAATGATCTTTTCATGACAATGGATGGCTTTCGCTCCATGTTTCCCGAGGCAAACAATCAAATACAATCTGTTTTAATCAAAAAATATCAAAAAAGTTCAAAATAAATTCAATAATGGGATTATAAAGGCATTTAAACCGAGTAATAAGGCTTTTCTAGGCATGAGTGTATATAAATGATGTTTTCTTGACAATAGATGGCTTTCGTTCCATGTTTCCCGAGATAAACAATGTATTAGAATCTGTTTTAATCAAAAAATGTAAAAAAAATTCAAAATAAATTCAATAATGGGATTATAAAGGCATTTAAATCGAGTAATAAGGCTTTTCTAGGCATGAGTGACTATAAATGAACTTTTCTTGACAATGGATGGCTTTTGCTCCACGTTTCCCGAGGCAAACAATCAATTACAATATGTTTTAATAAAAAAATGTAAAAATAATTCAAAATAAATTCAATAATGGGATTATAAAGGCATTTAAATCGAGTAATAAGGCTTTTCTAGGCATGAGTGACTATAAATGAACTTTTCTTGACATTGGATGGCTTTTGCTCCACGTTTCCCGAGGCAAACAATCAATTACATTATGTTTCAATAAAAAAATATAAAAATAATTCAAAATAAATTCAATAATGGGATTATAAGGGCATTTAAACCGAGTAATAAGGCTTTTCTAGGCATGAGTGACTATAAATGATCTTTTCTTGACAATGGATGGCTTTCGTTCCATGTTTCCCGAGATAAACAATCTATTACACTCTGTTTTAATCAAAAAATGTAAAAAAAATTCAAAATAAATTCAATAATGGGATTATAAAAGCATTTAAACCGAGTAATAAGGCTTTTCTAGGCATGAGTGACTATAAATGATCTTTTCTTGACAATGGATCACTTTCGTTCCATGTTTCCCGAGATAAACAATCTATTACAATCTGTTTTAATCAAAAAATGTAAAAACAATTCAAAATAAATTCAATAATGGGATTATAAAGGCATTTAAATTGAGTAATAAGGCTTTTCTAGGCATGAGTGACTATAAATGAACTTTTCTTCACAATGGATGGCTTTTGCTCCACGTTTCCCGAGGTAAACAATCAATTACAATCTGTTTTAAAAAAAAATGTAAAAATAATTCAAAATAAATTCAATAATGGGATTATAAAGGCATTTAAACCGAGTAATAAGGCTTTTCTAGGCATGAGTGACTATAAATGATGTTTTCTTGACAACGGATGGCTTTCGTTCCATGTTTCCCGAGATAAACAATCTATTACAATCTGTTTTAATCAAAAAATGTAAAAAAAATTCAAAATAAATTCAATAATGGTATTATAAAAGAATTTAAACCGAGTAATAAGGCTTTTCTAGGCATGAGTGACTATAAATGATCTTTTCTTGACAATGGATGGCTTTCGTTCCATGTTTCTCGAGATAAACAATCTATTACAATCTGTTTTAATCAAAAACTGTAAAAAAAATCAAAATAAATTCAATGATGGGATTATAAAGGCATTTAAACCGAGTAATAAGGCTTCTCTAGGCATGAGTGACTATAAATGAACTTTTCTTGACAATGGATGGCTTTTGCTCCACGTTTCCCGAGGCAAACAATCAATTACAATCTGTTTTAATCAAAAAATGTAAAAACAATTCAAAATAAATTCAATAATGGGATTATAAAGGCATTTAAACCGAGTTATAAGGCTTTTCTAGGCATGAGTGACTATAAATGAACTTTTCTTGACAATGGATGGCTTTTGCTCCACGTTTCCCAAGGCAAACAATCAAATACAATCTGTTTTAATCAAAAAATGTAAAAACAATTCAAAATAAATTCGATAATGGGATTATAAAAGCATTTAAACCGAGTAATAAGGCTTTTCTAGGCATGAGTGACTATAAATGAACTTTTCTTGACAATGGATGGCCTTCGCTCCATGTTTCCCGAGGCAAACAATCAAATACAATCTGTTTTAATAAAAAAATGTCAAAAAAGTTCAAAATAAATTCAATAATGGGATTATAAAGGCATTTAAACCGAGTAATAAGGCTTTTCTAGGCATGAGTGTTAATAAATGATGTTTTCTTGACAATGGATGGCTTTCGTTCCATGTTTCCTGAGATAAACAATGTATTAGAATCTGTTTTAACCAAAAAATGTAAAAAAAATTCAAAATAAATTCAATAATGGGATTATAAAGGCATTTAAATCGAGTAATAAGGCTTTTCTAGGCATGAGTGACTATAAATGAACTTTTCTTGACAATGGATGGCTTTTGCTCCACGTTTCCCGAGGCAAACAATCAATTACAATATGTTTTAATAAAAAAATGTAAAAATAATTCAAAATAAATTCAATAATGGGATTATAAGGGCATTTAAACCGAGTAATAAGGCTTTTCTAGGCATGAGTGACTATAAATGATCTTTTCTTGACAATGGATGGCTTTCGTTCCATGTTTCCCGAGATAAACAATCTATTACAACCTGTTTTAATCAAAAAATGTAAAAAAAATTCAAAATAAATTCAATAATGGGATTGTAAAGGCATTTAAACCGAGTAATAAGGCTTTTCCAGGCATGAGTGACTATAAATGAACTTTTCTTGACAATGGATGGCTTTTGCTCCACGTTTCCCGAGGCAAACAATCAATTACAATATGTTTTAATCAAAAAATGTAAAAACAATTCAAAATAAATTCAATAATGGGATTATAAAGGCATTTAAATCGAGTAATAAGGCTTTTCTAGGCATGAGTGACTATAAATGAACTTTTCTTGAAAATGGATGGCTTTTGCTCCACGTTTCCCGAGGCAAACAATCAATTACAATCTGTTTTAATCAAAAAATGTAAAAACAATTCAAAATAAATTCAATAATGGGATTATAAAGGCATTTAAACCGAGTAATAAGGCTTCTGTAGGCATGAGTGACTATAAATGATCTTTTCTTGACAATGGATGGCTTTCGTTCCATGTTTCCCGAGATAAACAATCTATTACAACCTGTTTTAATCAAAAAATGTAAAAACAATTCAAAATAAATTCAATAATGGGATTATAAAAGCATTTAAACCGAGTAATAAGGCTTTTCTAGGCATGAGTGACTATAAATGGTCTTTCTTGACAATGGATGGCTTTCGTTCCATGTTTCCCGAGATAAACAATCTATTACAATCTGTTTTAATCAAAAAATGTAAAAAAAATTCAAAATAAATTCAATAATGGGATTTTAAAGGCATTTAAACCGAGTAATAAGGCTTCTCTAGGCATGAGTGACTATAAATGACCTTTTCTTGACAATGGATGGCATTTGCTCCATGTTTCCCAAGGCAAACAATCAATTACAATCTGTTTTAATTAAAAAATGTAAAAACAATTCAAAATAAATTCAATAATGGGATTATAAAGGCATTTAAACCGAGTAATAAGGCTTTTCTAGGCATGAGTGACTATAAATGAACTTTTCTTGACAATGGATGGCTTTTGCTCCACGTTTCCCGAGGTAAACAATCAATTACAATCTGTTTTAATCAAAAAATGTAAAAATAATTCAAAATAAATTCAATAATGGGATTATAAAGGCATTTAAACCGAGTAATAAGGCTTTTCTAGGCATGAGTGACTATAAATGAACTTTTCTTGACAATGGATGGCTTTTGCTCCATGTTTCCCGAGGCAAACAATCAATTACAATCTGTTTTAATCAAAAAATGTAGAAAAATTTCAAAATAAATTCAATAAAGGGATTATAAAGGCATTTAAACCGAGTAATAAGGCTTTTCTAGGCATGAGTGACTGTAAATGAACTTTTCTTGAAAATGGATGGCTTTTGCTCCATGTTTCCCGAGGCAAACAATCAATTACAATCTGTTTTAATCAAAAAATGTAAAAAAAAATTCAAAATAAATTCAATAATGAGATTATAAAAGCATTTAAACCGAGTAATAAGGCTTTTCTAGTTATGAGTGACTCTAAATGATCATTTCTTGACAATGTATGGCTTTTGCTCCACGTTTCCCGAGGCAAACAATCAATTACAATCTGTTTTAATAAAAAAATGTAAAAATAATTCAAAATAAATTCAATAATGGGATTATAAAGGCATTTAAACCGAGTAATAAGGCTTTTCTAGGCATGAGTGACTATAAATGAACTTTTCTTGACAATGGATGGCTTTTGCTCCACGTTTCCCGAGGCAAACAATCAATTACAATCTGTTTTAATAAAAAAATGTAAAAATAATTCAAAATAAATTCAATAATGGGATTATAAAGGCATTTAAACCGAGTAATAAGGCTTTTCTAGGCATGAGTGACTATAAATGATGTTTTCTTGACAATGGATGGCTTTCGTTCCATGTTTCCCGAGATAAACAATCTATTACAATCTGTTTTAATCAAAAAATGTAAAAAAAATTCAAAATAAATTCAATAATGGGATTATAAAAGCATTTAAACCGAGTAATAAGGCTTTTCTAGGCATGAGTGACTATAAATGATCTTTTCTTGACAATGGATGGCTTTCGTTCCATGTTTCCCGAGATAAACAATCTATTACAATCTGTTTTAATCAAAAACTGTAAAAAAAATCAAAATAAATTCAATAATGGGATTATAAAGGCATTTAAACCGAGTAATAAGGCTTCTCTAGGCATGAGTGACTATAAATGAACTTTTCTTGACAATGGATGGCTTTTGCTCCACGTTTCCCGAGGCAAACAATCAATTACAATATGTTTTAATAAAAAAATGTAAAAACAATTCAAAATAAATTCAATAATGGGATTATAAAGGCATTTAAACCGAGTTATAAGGCTTTTCTAGGCATGAGTGACTATAAATGAACTTTTCTTGACAATGGATGGCTTTTGCTCCACGTTTCCCGAGGCAAACAATCAAATACAATCTGTTTTAATCAAAAAATGTAAAAACAATTCAAAATAAATTCGATAATGGGATTATAAAAGCATTTAAACCGAGTAATAAGGCTTTTCTAGGCATGAGTGACTATAAATGATCTTTTCATGACAATGGATGGCTTTCGCTCCATGTTTCCCGAGGCAAACAATCAAATACAATCTGTTTTAATCAAAAAATATCAAAAAAGTTCAAAATAAATTCAATAATGGGATTATAAAGGCATTTAAACCGAGTAATAAGGCTTTTCTAGGCATGAGTGTATATAAATGATGTTTTCTTGACAATAGATGGCTTTCGTTCCATGTTTCCCGAGATAAACAATGTATTAGAATCTGTTTTAATCAAAAAATGTAAAAAAAATTCAAAATAAATTCAATAATGGGATTATAAAGGCATTTAAATCGAGTAATAAGGCTTTTCTAGGCATGAGTGACTATAAATGAACTTTTCTTGACAATGGATGGCTTTTGCTCCACGTTTCCCGAGGCAAACAATCAATTACAAATGTTTTAATAAAAAAATGTAAAAATAATTCAAAATAAATTCAATAATGGGATTATAAAGGCATTTAAATCGAGTAATAAGGCTTTTCTAGGCATGAGTGACTATAAATGAACTTTTCTTGACAATGGATGGCTTTTGCTCCACGTTTCCCGAGGCAAACAATCAATTACATTATGTTTCAATAAAAAAATATAAAAATAATTCAAAATAAATTCAATAATGGGATTATAAGGGCATTTAAACCGAGTAATAAGGCTTTTCTAGGCATGAGTGACTATAAATGATCTTTTCTTGACAATGGATGGCTTTCGTTCCATGTTTCCCGAGATAAACAATCTATTACACTCTGTTTTAATCAAAAAATGTAAAAAAAATTCAAAATAAATTCAATAATGGGATTATAAAAGCATTTAAACCGAGTAATAAGGCTTTTCTAGGCATGAGTGACTATAAATGATCTTTTCTTGACAATGGATCGCTTTCGTTCCATGTTTCCCGAGATAAACAATCTATTACAATCTGTTTTAATCAAAAAATGTAAAAACAATTCAAAATAAATTCAATAATGGGATTATAAAGGCATTTAAATTGAGTAATAAGGCTTTTCTAGGCATGAGTGACTATAAATGAACTTTTCTTCACAATGGATGGCTTTTGCTCCACGTTTCCCGAGGTAAACAATCAATTACAATCTGTTTTAAAAAAAAAATGTAAAAATAATTCAAAATAAATTCAATAATGGGATTATAAAGGCATTTAAACCGAGTAATAAGGCTTTTCCAGGCATGAGTGACCATAAATGAACTTTTCTTGACAATGGATGGCTTTTGCTCCACGTTTCTCGAGGCAAACAATCAATTACAATATGTTTTAATCAAAAAATGTAAAAACAATTCAAAATAAATTCAATAATGGGATTATAAAGGCATTTAAATCGAGTAATAAGGCTTTTCTAGGCATGAGTGACTATAAATGAACTTTTCTTGACAATAGATGGCTTTTGCTCCACGTTTCCCGAGGCAAACAATCAATTACAATCTGTTTTAATCAAAAAATGTAAAAACAATTCAAAATAAATTCAATAATGGGATTATAAAGGCATTTAAACCGAGTAATAAGGCTTCTGTAGGCATGAGTGACTATAAATGATCTTTTCTTGACAATGGATGGCTTTCGTTCCATGTTTCCCGAGATAAACAATCTATTACAACCTGTTTTAATCAAAAAATGTAAAAACAATTCAAAATAAATTCAATAATGGGATTATAAAAGCATTTAAACCGAGTAATAAGGCTTTTCTAGGCATGAGTGACTATAAATGGTCTTTCTTGACAATGGATGGCTTTCGTTCCATGTTTCCCGAGATAAACAATCTATTACAATCTGTTTTAATCAAAAAATGTAAAAAAAATTCAAAATAAATTCAATAATGGGATTGTAAAGGCATTTAAACCGAGTAATAAGGCTTCTCTAGGCATGAGTGACTATAAATGACCTTTTCTTGACAATGGATGGCTTTCGTTCCATGTTTCCCAAGATAAACAATCTATTACAATCTGTTTTAATCAAAAAATGTAAAAAAAATTCAAAATAAATTCAATAATGGGATTATAAAGGCATTTAAACCGAGTAATAAGGCTTCTCTAGGCATGAGTGACTATAAATGACCTTTTCTTGACAATGGATGGCTTTCGTTCCAGGTTTCCCGAGATAAACAATCTATTACAATCTGTTTTAATCAAAAAATGTAAAAAAAATTCAAAATAAATTCAATAATGGGATTGTAAAGGCATTTAAACCGAGTAATAAGGCTTTTCTAGGCATGAGTGACTATAAATGAACTTTTCTTGACAATGGATGGCTTTTGCTCCACGTTTCCCGAGGGAAACAATCAATTACAATATGTTTTAATCAAAAAATGTAAAAACAATTCAAAATAAATTCAATAATGGGATTATAAAGGCATTTAAATCGAGTAATAAGGCTTTTCTAGGCAAGAGTGACTATAAATGAACTTTTCTTGACAATGGATGGCTTTTGCTCAACGTTTCCCGAGGCAAACAATCAATTACAATCTGTTTTAATCAAAAAATGTAAAAACAATTCAAAATAAATTCAATAATGGGATTATAAAGGCATTTAAACCGAGTAATAAGGCTTTTCTAGGCATGAGTGACTATAAATGATGTTTTCTTGACAATGGATGGCTTTCGTTCCATGTTTCCCGAGATAAACAATCTATTACAATCTGTTTTAATCAAAAAATGTAAAAAAAATTCAAAATAAATTCAATAATGGTATTATAAAAGAATTTAAACCGAGTAATAAGGCTTTTCTAGGCATGAGTGACTATAAATGATCTTTTCTTAACAATGGATGGCGTTCGTTCCATGTTTCCCGAGATAAACAATCTATTACAATCTGTTTTAATCAAAAACTGTAAAAAAAATCAAAATAAATTCAATAATGGGATTATAAAGGCATTTAAACCGAGTAGTAAGGCTTCTCTAGGCATGAGTGACTATAAATGAACTTTTCTTGGCAATGGATGGCTTTTGCTCCACGTTTCCCGAGGCAAACAATCAATTACAATCTGTTTTAATCAAAAAATGTAAAAACAATTCAAAATAAATTCAATAATGGGATTATAAAGGCATTTAAACCGAGTTATAAGGCTTTTCTAGGCATGAGTGACTATAAATGAACTTTTCTTGACAATGGATGGCTTTTGCTCCACGTTTCCCAAGGCAAACAATCAAATACAATCTGTTTTAATCAAAAAATGTAAAAACAATTCAAAATAAATTCGATAATGGGATTATAAAAGCATTTAAACCGAGTAATAAGGCTTTTCTAGGCATGAGTGACTATAAATGAACTTTTCTTGACAATGGATGGCCTTCGCTCCATGTTTCCTGAGGCAAACAATCAAATACAATCTGTTTTAATAAAAAAATGTCAAAAAAGTTCAAAATAAATTCAATAATGGGATTATAAAGGCATTTAAACCGAGTAATAAGGCTTTTCTAGGCATGAGTGTTAATAAATGATGTTTTCTTGACAATGGATGGCTTTCGTTCCATGTTTCCTGAGATAAACAATGTATTAGAATCTGTTTTAATCAAAAAATGTAAAAAAAATTCAAAATAAATTCAATAATGGGATTATAAAGGCATTTAAATCGAGTAATAAGGCTTTTCTAGGCATGAGTGACTATAAATGAACTTTTCTTGACAATGGATGGCTTTTGCTCCACGTTTCCCGAGGCAAACAATCAATTACAATATGTTTTAATAAAAAAATGTAAAAATAATTCAAAATAAATTCAATAATGGGATTATAAGGGCATTTAAACCGAGTAATAAGGCTTTTCTAGGCATGAGTGACTATAAATGATCTTTTCTTGACAATGGATGGCTTTCGTTCCATGTTTCCCGAGATAAACAATCTATTACAATCTGTTTTAATCAAAAAATGTAAAAAAAATTCAAAATAAATTCAATAATGGTATTATAAAAGAATTTAAACCGAGTAATAAGGCTTTTCTAGGCATGAGTGACTATAAATGATCTTTTCTTAACAATGGATGGCGTTCGTTCCATGTTTCCCGAGATAAACAATCTATTACAATCTGTTTTAATCAAAAACTGTAAAAAAAATCAAAATAAATTCAATAATGGGATTATAAAGGCATTTAAACCGAGTAGTAAGGCTTCTCTAGGCATGAGTGACTATAAATGAACTTTTCTTGGCAATGGATGGCTTTTGCTCCACGTTTCCCGAGGCAAACAATCAATTACAATCTGTTTTAATCAAAAAATGTAAAAACAATTCAAAATAAATTCAATAATGGGATTATAAAGGCATTTAAACCGAGTTATAAGGCTTTTCTAGGCATGAGTGACTATAAATGAACTTTTCTTGACAATGGATGGCTTTTGCTCCACGTTTCCCAAGGCAAACAATCAAATACAATCTGTTTTAATCAAAAAATGTAAAAACAATTCAAAATAAATTCGATAATGGGATTATAAAAGCATTTAAACCGAGTAATAAGGCTTTTCTAGGCATGAGTGACTATAAATGAACTTTTCTTGACAATGGATGGCCTTCGCTCCATGTTTCCCGAGGCAAACAATCAAATACAATCTGTTTTAATAAAAAAATGTCAAAAAAGTTCAAAATAAATTCAATAATGGGATTATAAAGGCATTTAAACCGAGTAATAAGGCTTTTCTAGGCATGAGTGTTAATAAATGATGTTTTCTTGACAATGGATGGCTTTCGTTCCATGTTTCCTGAGATAAACAATGTATTAGAATCTGTTTTAACCAAAAAATGTAAAAAAAATTCAAAATAAATTCAATAATGGGATTATAAAGGCATTTAAATCGAGTAATAAGGCTTTTCTAGGCATGAGTGACTATAAATGAACTTTTCTTGACAATGGATGGCTTTTGCTCCACGTTTCCCGAGGCAAACAATCAATTACAATATGTTTTAATAAAAAAATGTAAAAATAATTCAAAATAAATTCAATAATGGGATTATAAGGGCATTTAAACCGAGTAATAAGGCTTTTCTAGGCATGAGTGACTATAAATGATCTTTTCTTGACAATGGATGGCTTTCGTTCCATGTTTCCCGAGATAAACAATCTATTACAACCTGTTTTAATCAAAAAATGTAAAAAAAATTCAAAATAAATTCAATAATGGGATTGTAAAGGCATTTAAACCGAGTAATAAGGCTTTTCCAGGCATGAGTGACTATAAATGAACTTTTCTTGACAATGGATGGCTTTTCCTCCACGTTTCCCGAGGCAAACAATCAATTACAATATGTTTTAATCAAAAAATGTAAAAACAATTCAAAATAAATTCAATAATGGGATTATAAAGGCATTTAAATCGAGTAATAAGGCTTTTCTAGGCATGAGTGACTATAAATGAACTTTTCTTGACAATGGATGGCTTTTGCTCCACGTTTCCCGAGGCAAACAATCAATTACAATCTGTTTTAATCAAAAAATGTAAAAACAATTCAAAATAAATTCAATAATGGGATTATAAAGGCATTTAAACCGAGTAATAAGGCTTCTGTAGGCATGAGTGACTATAAATGATCTCTTCTTGACAATGGATGGCTTTCGTTCCATGTTTCCCGAGATAAACAATCGATTACAACCTGTTTTAATCAAAAAATGTAAAAACAATTCAAAATAAATTCAATAATGGGATTATAAAAGCATTTAAACCGAGTAATAAGGCTTTTCTAGGCATGAGTGACTATAAATGGTCTTTCTTGACAATGGATGGCTTTCGTTCCATGTTTCCCGAGATAAACAATCTATTACAATCTGTTTTAATCAAAAAATGTAAAAAAAATTCAAAATAAATTCAATAATGGGATTGTAAAGGCATTTAAACCGAGTAATAAGGCTTCTCTAGGCATGAGTGACTATAAATGACCTTTTCTTGACAATGGATGGCATTTGCTCCATGTTTCCCAAGGCAAACAATCAATTACAATCTGTTTTAATTAAAAAATGTAAAAACAATTCAAAATAAATTCAATAATGGGATTATAAAGGCATTTAAACCGAGTAATAAGGCTTTTCTAGGCATGAGTGACTATAAATGAACTTTTCTTGACAATGGATGGCTTTTGCCCCACGTTTCCCGAGGCAAACAATCAATTACAATATGTTTTAATCAAAAAATTTAAAAACAATTCAAAATAAATTCAATAATGGGATTATAAAGGCATTTAAATCGAGTAATAAGGCTTATCTAGGCATGAGTGACTATAAATGAACTTTTCTTGACAATGGATGCCTTTTGCTCCACGTTTCCCGAGGCAAACAATCAATTACAATATGTTTTAATCAAAAAATGTAAAAACAATTCAAAATAAATTCAATAATGGGATTATAAAGGCATTTAAATCGAGTAATAAGGCTTTTCTAGGCATGAGTGACTATAAATGAACTTTTCTTGACAATGGATTGCTTTTGCTCCACGTTTCCCGAGGCAAACAATCAATTACAATCTGTTTTAATCAAAAAATGCAAAAACAATTCAAAATAAATTCAATAATGGGATTATAAAGGCATTTAAACCGAGTAATAAGGCTTTTCTAGGCATGAGTGACTATAAATGGTCTTTCTTGACAATGGATGGCTTTCGTTCCATGTTTCCCGAGATAAACAATCTATTACAATCTGTTTTAATCAAAAACTGTAAAAAAAATCAAAATAAATTCAATAATGGGATTATAAAGGCATTTAAAGCGAGTAATAAGGCTTCTCTAGGCATAAGTGACTATAAATGAACTTTTCTTGACAATGGATGGCTTTTGCTCCACGTTTCCCGAGGCAAACAATCAATTTCAATCTGTTTTAATCAAAAAATGTAAAAACAATTCAAAATAAATTCAATAATGGGATTATAAAGGCATTTAAACCGAGTTATAAGGCTTTTCTAGGCATGAGTGACTATAAATGAACTTTTCTTGACAATGGATGGCTTTTGCTCCACGTTTCCCAAGGCAAACAATCAAATACAATCTGTTTTAATCAAAAAATGTAAAAACAATTCAAAATAAATTCGATAATGGGATTATAAAAGCATTTAAACCGAGTAATAAGGCTTTTCTAGGCATGAGTGACTATAAATGAACTTCTCTTGACAATGGATGGGTTTCGCTCCATGTTTCCCGAGGCAAACAATCAAATACAATCTGTTTTAATAAAAAAATGTCAAAAAAGTTCAAAATAAATTCAATAATGGGATTATAAAGGCATTTAAACCGAGTAATAAGGCTTTTCTAGGCATGAGTGTTAATAAATGATGTTTTCTTGACAATGGATGGCTTTCGTTCCATGTTTCCTGAGATAAACAATGTATTAGAATCTGTTTTAATCAAAAAATGTAAAAAAAATTCAAAATAAATTCAATAATGGGATTATAAAGGCATTTAAATCGAGTAATAAGGCTTTTCTAGGCATGAGTGACTATAAATGAACTTTTCTTGACAATGGACGGCTTTTGCTCCACGTTTCCCGAGGCAAACAATCAATTAAAATATGTTTTAATAAAAAAATGTAAAAATAATTCAAAATAAATTCAATAATGGGATTATAAGGGCATTTAAACCGAGTAATAAGGCTTTTCTAGGCATGAGTGACTATAAATGATCTTTTCTTGACAATGGATGGCTTTCGTTCCATGTTTCCCGAGATAAACAGTCTATTACAACCTGTTTTAATTAAAAAATGTAAAAAAAATTCAAAATAAATTCAATAATGGGATTGTAAAGGCATTTAAACCGAGTAATAAGGCTTTTCCAGGCATGAGTGACTATAAATGAACTTTTCTTGACAATGGATGGCTTTTGCTCCACGTTTCCCGAGGCAAACAATCAATTACAATATGTTTTAATCAAAAAATGTAAAAACAATTCAAAATAAATTCAATAATGGGATTATAAAGGCATTTAAATCGAGTAATAAGGCTTTTCTAGGCATGAGTGACTATAAATGAACTTTTCTTGACAATGGATGGCTTTTGCTCAACGTTTCCCGAGGCAAACAATCAATTACAATCTGTTTTAATCAAAAAATGTAAAAACAATTCAAAATAAATTCAATAATGGGATTATAAAGGCATTTAAACCGAGTAATAAGGCTTTTCTAGGCATGAGTGACTATAAATGATGTTTTCTTGACAATGGATGGCTTTCGTTCCATGTTTCCCGAGATAAACAATCTATTACAATCTGTTTTAATCAAAAAATGTAAAAAAAATTCAAAATAAATTCAATAATGGTATTATAAAAGAATTTAAACCGAGTAATAAGGCTTTTCTAGGCATGAGTGACTATAAATGATCTTTTCTTAACAATGGATGGCTTTCGTTCCATGTTTCCCGAGATAAACAATCTATTACAATCTGTTTTAATCAAAAACTGTAAAAAAAATCAAAATAAATTCAATAATGGGATTATAAAGGCATTTAAACCGAGTAATAAGGCTTTTCTAGGCATGAGTGACTATAAATGATGTTTTCTTGACAATGGATGGCTTTCGTTCCATGTTTCCCGAGATAAACAATCTATTACAACCTGTTTTAATCAAAAAATGTAAAAACAATTCAAAATAAATTCAATAATGGGATTATAAAAGCATTTAAACCGAGTAATAAGGCTTTTCTAGGCATGAGTGACTATAAATGGTCTTTCTTGACAATGGATGGCTTTCGTTCCATGTTTCCCGAGATAAACAATCTATTACAATCTGTTTTAATCAAAAAATGTAAAAAAAATTCAAAATAAATTCAATAATGGGATTGTAAAGGCATTTAAACCGAGTAATAAGGCTTCTCTAGGCATGAGTGACTATAAATGACCTTTTCTTGACAATGGATGGCATTTGCTCCATGTTTCCCAAGGCAAACAATCAATTACAATCTGTTTTAATTAAAAAATGTAAAAACAATTCAAAATAAATTCAATAATGGGATTATAAAGGCATTTAAACCGAGTAATAAGGCTTTTCTAGGCATGAGTGACTATAAATGAACTTTTCTTGACAATGGATGGCTTTTGCTCCACGTTTCCCGAGGTAAACAATCAATTACAATCTGTTTTAATCAAAAAATGTAAAAACAATTCAAAATAAATTCAATAATGGGATTATAAAGGCATTTAAATCGAGTAATAAGGCTTTTCTAGGCAAGAGTGACTATAAATGAACTTTTCTTGACAATGGATGGCTTTTGCTCAACGTTTCCCGAGGCAAACAATCAATTACAATCTGTTTTAATCAAAAAATGTAAAAACAATTCAAAATAAATTCAATAATGGGATTATAAAGGCATTTAAACCGAGTAATAAGGCTTTTCTAGGCATGAGTGACTATAAATGATGTTTTCTTGACAATGGATGGCTTTCGTTCCATGTTTCCCGAGATAAACAATCTATTACAATCTGTTTTAATCAAAAAATGTAAAAAAAATTCAAAATAAATTCAATAATGGGATTATAAAGGCATTTAAATCGAGTAATAAGGCTTTTCTAGGCATGAGTGACTATAAATGAACTTTTCTTGACAATGGATGGCTTTTGCTCCACGTTTCCCGAGGCAAACAATCAATTACAATATGTTTTAATAAAAAAATGTAAAAATAATTCAAAATAAATTCAATAATGGGATTATAAGGGCATTTAAACCGAGTAATAAGGCTTTTCTAGGCATGAGTGACTATAAATGATCTTTTCTTGACAATGGATGGCTTTCGTTCCATGTTTCCCGAGATAAACAATCTATTACAACCTGTTTTAATCAAAAAATGTAAAAAAAATTCAAAATAAATTCAATAATGGGATTGTAAATGCATTTAAACCGAGTAATAAGGCTTTTCCAGGCATGAGTGACTATAAATGAACTTTTCTTGACAATGGATGGCTTTTGCTCCACGTTTCCCGAGGCAAACAATCAATTACAATCTGTTTTAATCAAAAAATGTAAAAACAATTCAAAATAAATTCAATAATGGGATTATAAAGGCATTTAAACCGAGTAATAAGGCTTTTCTAGGCATGAGTGACTATAAATGATGTTTTCTTGACAATGGATGGCTTTCGTTCCATGTTTCCCGAGGCAAACAATCTATTACAATCTGTTGTAATCAAAAAATGTAAAAAAAATTCAAAATAAATTCAAAAATGGGATTACAAGGGCATTTAAACCGAGTAATAAGGCTTTTCTAGGCATGAGTGACTATAAATGATCTTTTCTTGACAATGGATGGCTTTCGTTCCATGTTTCCCGAGATAAACAATCTATTACAATCTGTTTTAATCAAAAAATGTAAAAATAATTCAAAATAAATTCAATAATGGGATTGTAAAGGCATTTAAACCGAGTAATAAGGCTTCTCTAGGCATGAGTGACTATAAATGACCTTTTCTTGACAATGGATGGCATTTGCTCCATGTTTCCCAAGGCAAACAATCAATTACAATCTGTTTTAATTAAAAAATGTAAAAACAATTCAAAATAAATTCAATAATGGGATTATAAAGGCATTTAAACCGAGTAATAAGGCTTTTCTAGGCATGAGTGACTATAAATGAACTTTTCTTGACAATGGATGGCTTTTACCCCACGTTTCCCGAGGCAAACAATCAATTACAATATGTTTTAATCAAAAAATTTAAAAACAATTCAAAATAAATTCAATAATGGGATTATAAAGGCATTTAAATCGAGTAATAAGGCTTTTCTAGGCATGAGTGACTATAAATGAACTTTTCTTGACAATGGATGCCTTTTGCTCCACGTTTCCCGAGGCAAACAATCAATTACAATATGTTTTAATCAAAAAATGTAAAAACAATTCAAAATAAATTCAATAATGGGATTATAAAGGCATTTAAATCGAGTAATAAGGCTTTTCTAGGCATGAGTGACTATAAATGAACTTTTCTTGACAATGGATTGCTTTTGCTCCACGTTTCCCGAGGCAAACAATCAATTACAATCTGTTTTAATCAAAAAATGCAAAAACAATTCAAAATAAATTCAATAATGGGATTATAAAGGCATTTAAACCGAGTAATAAGGCTTTTCTAGGCATGAGTGACTATAAATGGTCTTTCTTGACAATGGATGGCTTTCGTTCCATGTTTCCCGAGATAAACAATCTATTACAATCTGTTTTAATCAAAAACTGTAAAAAAAATCAAAATAAATTCAATAATGGGATTATAAAGGCATTTAAAGCGAGTAATAAGGCTTCTCTAGGCATAAGTGACTATAAATGAACTTTTCTTGACAATGGATGGCTTTTGCTCCACGTTTCCCGAGGCAAACAATCAATTTCAATCTGTTTTAATCAAAAAATGTAAAAACAATTCAAAATAAATTCAATAATGGGATTATAAAGGCATTTAAACCGAGTTATAAGGCTTTTCTAGGCATGAGTGACTATAAATGAACTTTTCTTGACAATGGATGGCTTTTGCTCCACGTTTCCCAAGGCAAACAATCAAATACAATCTGTTTTAATCAAAAAATGTAAAAACAATTCAAAATAAATTCGATAATGGGATTATAAAAGCATTTAAACCGAGTAATAAGGCTTTTCTAGGCATGAGTGACTATAAATGAACTTCTCTTGACAATGGATGGGTTTCGCTCCATGTTTCCCGAGGCAAACAATCAAATACAATCTGTTTTAATAAAAAAATGTCAAAAAAGTTCAAAATAAATTCAATAATGGGATTATAAAGGCATTTAAACCGAGTAATAAGGCTTTTCTAGGCATGAGTGTTAATAAATGATGTTTTCTTGACAATGGATGGCTTTCGTTCCATGTTTCCTGAGATAAACAATGTATTAGAATCTGTTTTAATCAAAAAATGTAAAAAAAATTCAAAATAAATTCAATAATGGGATTATAAAGGCATTTAAATCGAGTAATAAGGCTTTTCTAGGCATGAGTGACTATAAATGAACTTTTCTTGACAATGGACGGCTTTTGCTCCACGTTTCCCGAGGCAAACAATCAATTAAAATATGTTTTAATAAAAAAATGTAAAAATAATTCAAAATAAATTCAATAATGGGATTATAAGGGCATTTAAACCGAGTAATAAGGCTTTTCTAGGCATGAGTGACTATAAATGATCTTTTCTTGACAATGGATGGCTTTCGTTCCATGTTTCCCGAGATAAACAGTCTATTACAACCTGTTTTAATTAAAAAATGTAAAAAAAATTCAAAATAAATTCAATAATGGGATTGTAAAGGCATTTAAACCGAGTAATAAGGCTTTTCCAGGCATGAGTGACTATAAATGAACTTTTCTTGACAATGGATGGCTTTTGCTCCACGTTTCCCGAGGCAAACAATCAATTACAATATGTTTTAATCAAAAAATGTAAAAACAATTCAAAATAAATTCAATAATGGGATTATAAAGGCATTTAAATCGAGTAATAAGGCTTTTCTAGGCATGAGTGACTATAAATGAACTTTTCTTGACAATGGATGGCTTTTGCTCAACGTTTCCCGAGGCAAACAATCAATTACAATCTGTTTTAATCAAAAAATGTAAAAACAATTCAAAATAAATTCAATAATGGGATTATAAAGGCATTTAAACCGAGTAATAAGGCTTTTCTAGGCATGAGTGACTATAAATGATGTTTTCTTGACAATGGATGGCTTTCGTTCCATGTTTCCCGAGATAAACAATCTATTACAATCTGTTTTAATCAAAAAATGTAAAAAAAATTCAAAATAAATTCAATAATGGTATTATAAAAGAATTTAAACCGAGTAATAAGGCTTTTCTAGGCATGAGTGACTATAAATGATCTTTTCTTAACAATGGATGGCTTTCGTTCCATGTTTCCCGAGATAAACAATCTATTACAATCTGTTTTAATCAAAAACTGTAAAAAAAATCAAAATAAATTCAATAATGGGATTATAAAGGCATTTAAACCGAGTAATAAGGCTTTTCTAGGCATGAGTGACTATAAATGATGTTTTCTTGACAATGGATGGCTTTCGTTCCATGTTTCCCGAGATAAACAATCTATTACAACCTGTTTTAATCAAAAAATGTAAAAACAATTCAAAATAAATTCAATAATGGGATTATAAAAGCATTTAAACCGAGTAATAAGGCTTTTCTAGGCATGAGTGACTATAAATGGTCTTTCTTGACAATGGATGGCTTTCGTTCCATGTTTCCCGAGATAAACAATCTATTACAATCTGTTTTAATCAAAAAATGTAAAAAAAATTCAAAATAAATTCAATAATGGGATTGTAAAGGCATTTAAACCGAGTAATAAGGCTTCTCTAGGCATGAGTGACTATAAATGACCTTTTCTTGACAATGGATGGCATTTGCTCCATGTTTCCCAAGGCAAACAATCAATTACAATCTGTTTTAATTAAAAAATGTAAAAACAATTCAAAATAAATTCAATAATGGGATTATAAAGGCATTTAAACCGAGTAATAAGGCTTTTCTAGGCATGAGTGACTATAAATGAACTTTTCTTGACAATGGATGGCTTTTGCTCCACGTTTCCCGAGGTAAACAATCAATTACAATCTGTTTTAATCAAAAAATGTAAAAACAATTCAAAATAAATTCAATAATGGGATTATAAAGGCATTTAAATCGAGTAATAAGGCTTTTCTAGGCAAGAGTGACTATAAATGAACTTTTCTTGACAATGGATGGCTTTTGCTCAACGTTTCCCGAGGCAAACAATCAATTACAATCTGTTTTAATCAAAAAATGTAAAAACAATTCAAAATAAATTCAATAATGGGATTATAAAGGCATTTAAACCGAGTAATAAGGCTTTTCTAGGCATGAGTGACTATAAATGATGTTTTCTTGACAATGGATGGCTTTCGTTCCATGTTTCCCGAGATAAACAATCTATTACAATCTGTTTTAATCAAAAAATGTAAAAAAAATTCAAAATAAATTCAATAATGGGATTATAAAGGCATTTAAATCGAGTAATAAGGCTTTTCTAGGCATGAGTGACTATAAATGAACTTTTCTTGACAATGGATGGCTTTTGCTCCACGTTTCCCGAGGCAAACAATCAATTACAATATGTTTTAATAAAAAAATGTAAAAATAATTCAAAATAAATTCAATAATGGGATTATAAGGGCATTTAAACCGAGTAATAAGGCTTTTCTAGGCATGAGTGACTATAAATGATCTTTTCTTGACAATGGATGGCTTTCGTTCCATGTTTCCCGAGATAAACAATCTATTACAACCTGTTTTAATCAAAAAATGTAAAAAAAATTCAAAATAAATTCAATAATGGGATTGTAAATGCATTTAAACCGAGTAATAAGGCTTTTCCAGGCATGAGTGACTATAAATGAACTTTTCTTGACAATGGATGGCTTTTGCTCCACGTTTCCCGAGGCAAACAATCAATTACAATCTGTTTTAATCAAAAAATGTAAAAACAATTCAAAATAAATTCAATAATGGGATTATAAAGGCATTTAAACCGAGTAATAAGGCTTTTCTAGGCATGAGTGACTATAAATGATGTTTTCTTGACAATGGATGGCTTTCGTTCCATGTTTCCCGAGGCAAACAATCTATTACAATCTGTTGTAATCAAAAAATGTAAAAAAAATTCAAAATAAATTCAAAAATGGGATTACAAGGGCATTTAAACCGAGTAATAAGGCTTTTCTAGGCATGAGTGACTATAAATGATCTTTTCTTGACAATGGATGGCTTTCGTTCCATGTTTCCCGAGATAAACAATCTATTACAATCTGTTTTAATCAAAAAATGTAAAAATAATTCAAAATAAATTCAATAATGGGATTGTAAAGGCATTTAAACCGAGTAATAAGGCTTCTCTAGGCATGAGTGACTATAAATGACCTTTTCTTGACAATGGATGGCATTTGCTCCATGTTTCCCAAGGCAAACAATCAATTACAATCTGTTTTAATTAAAAAATGTAAAAACAATTCAAAATAAATTCAATAATGGGATTATAAAGGCATTTAAACCGAGTAATAAGGCTTTTCTAGGCATGAGTGACTATAAATGAACTTTTCTTGACAATGGATGGCTTTTACCCCACGTTTCCCGAGGCAAACAATCAATTACAATATGTTTTAATCAAAAAATTTAAAAACAATTCAAAATAAATTCAATAATGGGATTATAAAGGCATTTAAATCGAGTAATAAGGCTTATCTAGGCATGAGTGACTATAAATGAACTTTTCTTGACAATGGATGCCTTTTGCTCCACGTTTCCCGAGGCAAACAATCAATTACAATATGTTTTAATCAAAAAATGTAAAAACAATTCAAAATAAATTCAATAATGGGATTATAAAGGCATTTAAATCGAGTAATAAGGCTTTTCTAGGCATGAGTGACTATAAATGAACTTTTCTTGACAATGGATTGCTTTTGCTCCACGTTTCCCGAGGCAAACAATCAATTACAATCTGTTTTAATCAAAAAATGCAAAAACAATTCAAAATAAATTCAATAATGGGATTATAAAGGCATTTAAACCGAGTAATAAGGCTTTTCTAGGCATGAGTGACTATAAATGATGTTTTCTTGACAATGGATGGCTTTCGTTCCATGTTTCCCGAGATAAACAATCTATTACAATCTGTTTTAATCAAAAAATGTAAAAAAAATTCAAAATGAATTCAATAATGGTATTATAAAAGAATTTAAACCGAGTAATAAGGCTTTTCTAGGCATGAGTGACTATAAATGATCTTTTCTTCACAATGGATGGCTTTCGTTCCATGTTTCCCGAGATAAACAATCTATTACAATCTGTTTTAATCAAAAACTGTAAAAAAAATCAAAATAAATTCAATAATGGGATTATAAAGGCATTTAAAGCGAGTAATAAGGCTTCTCTAGGCATAAGTGACTATAAATGAACTTTTCTTGACAATGGATGGCTTTTGCTCCACGTTTCCCGAGGCAAACAATCAATTTCAATCTGTTTTAATCAAAAAATGTAAAAACAATTCAAAATAAATTCAATAATGGGATTATAAAGGCATTTAAACCGAGTTATAAGGCTTTTCTAGGCATGAGTGACTATAAATGAACTTTTCTTGACAATGGATGGCTTTTGCTCCACGTTTCCCAAGGCAAACAATCAAATACAATCTGTTTTAATCAAAAAATGTAAAAACAATTCAAAATAAATTCGATAATGGGATTATAAAAGCATTTAAACCGAGTAATAAGGCTTTTCTAGGCATGAGTGACTATAAATGAACTTCTCTTGACAATGGATGGGTTTCGCTCCATGTTTCCCGAGGCAAACAATCAAATACAATCTGTTTTAATAAAAAAATGTCAAAAAAGTTCAAAATAAATTCAATAATGGGATTATAAAGGCATTTAAACCGAGTAATAAGGCTTTTCTAGGCATGAGTGTTAATAAATGATGTTTTCTTGACAATGGATGGCTTTCGTTCCATGTTTCCTGAGATAAACAATGTATTAGAATCTGTTTTAATCAAAAAATGTAAAAAAAATTCAAAATAAATTCAATAATGGGATTATAAAGGCATTTAAATCGAGTAATAAGGCTTTTCTAGGCATGAGTGACTATAAATGAACTTTTCTTGACAATGGACGGCTTTTGCTCCACGTTTCCCGAGGCAAACAATCAATTAAAATATGTTTTAATAAAAAAATGTAAAAATAATTCAAAATAAATTCAATAATGGGATTATAAGGGCATTTAAACCGAGTAATAAGGCTTTTCTAGGCATGAGTGACTATAAATGATCTTTTCTTGACAATGGATGGCTTTCGTTCCATGTTTCCCGAGATAAACAGTCTATTACAACCTGTTTTAATTAAAAAATGTAAAAAAAATTCAAAATAAATTCAATAATGGGATTGTAAAGGCATTTAAACCGAGTAATAAGGCTTTTCCAGGCATGAGTGACTATAAATGAACTTTTCTTGACAATGGATGGCTTTTGCTCCACGTTTCCCGAGGCAAACAATCAATTACAATATGTTTTAATCAAAAAATGTAAAAACAATTCAAAATAAATTCAATAATGGGATTATAAAGGCATTTAAATCGAGTAATAAGGCTTTTCTAGGCATGAGTGACTATAAATGAACTTTTCTTGACAATGGATGGCTTTTGCTCAACGTTTCCCGAGGCAAACAATCAATTACAATATGTTTTAATCAAAAAATGTAAAAACAATTCAAAATAAATTCAATAATGGGATTATAAAGGCATTTAAACCGAGTAATAAGGCTTTTCTAGGCATGAGTGACTATAAATGATGTTTTCTTGACAATGGATGGCTTTCGTTCCATGTTTCCCGAGATAAACAATCTATTACAATCTGTTTTAATCAAAAAATGTAAAAAAAATTCAAAATAAATTCAATAATGGTATTATAAAAGAATTTAAACCGAGTAATAAGGCTTTTCTAGGCATGAGTGACTATAAATGATCTTTTCTTAACAATGGATGGCTTTCGTTCCATGTTTCCCGAGATAAACAATCTATTACAATCTGTTTTAATCAAAAACTGTAAAAAAAATCAAAATAAATTCAATAATGGGATTATAAAGGCATTTAAACCGAGTAATAAGGCTTCTCTAGGCATGAGTGACTATAAATGAACTTTTCTTGACAATGGATGGCTTTTGCTCCACGTTTCCCGAGGCAAACAATCAATTACAATCTGTTTTAATCAAAAAATGTAAAAACAATTCAAAATAAATTCAATAATGGGATTATAAAGGCATTTAAACCGAGTTATAAGGCTTTTCTAGGCATGAGTGACTATAAATGAACTTTTCTTGACAATGGATGGCTTTTGCTCCACGTTTCCCAAGGCAAACAATCAAATACAATCTGTTTTAATCAAAAAATGTAAAAACAATTCAAAATAAATTCGATAATGGGATTATAAAAGCATTTAAACCGAGTAATAAGGCTTTTCTAGGCATGAGTGACTATAAATGAACTTTTCTTGACAATGGATGGCCTTCGCTCCATGTTTCCCGAGGCAAACAATCAAATACAATCTGTTTTAATAAAAAAATGTCAAAAAAGTTCAAAATAAATTCAATAATGGGATTGTAAAGGCATTTAAACCGAGTAATAAGGCTTTTCTAGGCATGAGTGTTAATAAATGATGTTTTCTTGACAATGGATGGCTTTCGTTCCATGTTTCCTGAGATAAACAATGTATTAGAATCTGTTTTAATCAAAAAATGTAAAAAAAATTCAAAATAAATTCAATAATGGGATTATAAAGGCATTTAAATCGAGTAATAAGGCTTTTCTAGGCATGAGTGACTATAAATGAACTTTTCTTGACAATGGATGGCTTTTGCTCCACGTTTCCCGAGGCAAACAATCAATTACAATATGTTTTAATAAAAAAATGTAAAAATAATTCAAAATAAATTCAATAATGGGATTATAAGGGCATTTAAACCGAGTAATAAGGCTTTTCTAGGCATGAGTGACTATAAATGATCTTTTCTTGACAGTGGATGGCTTTCGTTCCATGTTTCCCGAGATAAACAATCTATTACAACCTGTTTTAATCAAAAAATGTAAAAAAAATTCAAAATAAATTCAATAATGGGATTGTAAAGGCATTTAAACCGAGTAATAAGGCTTTTCTAGGCATGAGTGACTATAAATGAACTTTTCTTGACAATGGATGGCTTTTGCTCCACGTTTCCCGAGGCAAACAATCAATTACAATATGTTTTAATCAAAAAATGTAAAAACAATTCAAAATAAATTCAATAATGGGATTATAAAGGCATTTAAATCGAGTAATAAGGCTTTTCTAGGCATGAGTGACTATAAATGAACTTTTCTTGACAATGGATGGCTTTTGCTCCACGTTTCCCGAGGCAAACAATCAATTACAATCTGTTTTAATCAAAAAATGTAAAAACAATTCAAAATAAATTCAATAATGGGATTATAAAGGCATTTAAACCGAGTAATAAGGCTTCTGTAGGCATGAGTGACTATAAATGATCTTTTCTTGACAATGGATGGCTTTCGTTCCATGTTTCCCGAGATAAACAATCTATTACAACCTGTTTTAATCAAAAAATGTAAAAACAATTCAAAATAAATTCAATAATGGGATTATAAAAGCATTTAAACCGAGTAATAAGGCTTTTCTAGGCATGAGTGACTATAAATGGTCTTTCTTGACAATGGATGGCTTTCGTTCCATGTTTCCCGAGATAAACAATCTATTACAATCTGTTTTAATCAAAAAATGTAAAAAAAATTCAAAATAAATTCAATAATGGGATTGTAAAGGCATTTAAACCGAGTAATAAGGCTTCTCTAGGCATGAGTGACTATAAATGACCTTTTCTTGACAATGGATGGCATTTGCTCCATGTTTCCCAAGGCAAACAATCAATTACAATCTGTTTTAATTAAAAAATGTAAAAACAATTCAAAATAAATTCAATAATGGGATTATAAAGGCATTTAAACCGAGTAATAAGGCTTTTCTAGGCATGAGTGACTATAAATGAACTTTTCTTGACAATGGATGGCTTTTGCTCCACGTTTCCCGAGGTAAACAATCAATTACAATCTGTTTTAATCAAAAAATGTAAAAACAATTCAAAATAAATTCAATAATGGGATTATAAAGGCATTTAAACCGAGTAATAAGGCTTTTCTAGACATGAGTGACTATGAATGAACTTTTCTTGACAATGGATGGCTTTTGCTCCACGTTTCCCGAGCCAAACAATCAATTACAATCTGTTTTAATCAAAAAATGTAAAAACAATTCAAAATAAATTCAATAATGGGATTATAAAGGCATTTAAACCGAGTAATAAGGCTTTTCTAGGCATGAGTGACTATAATTGATGTTTTCTTGACAATGGATGGCTTTCGTTCCATGTTTCCCGAGGCAAACAATCTATTACAATCTGTTTTAATCAAAAAATGTAAAAAAAATTCAAAATAAATTCAAAAATGGGATTACAAGGGCATTTAAACCGAGTAATAAGGCTTTTCTAGGCATGAGTGACTATAAATGATCTTTTCTTGACAATGGATGGCTTTCGTTCCATGTTTCCCGAGATAAACAATCTATTACAATCTGTTTTAATCAAAAAATGTAAAAAAAATTCAAAATAAATTCAATAATGGGATTGTAAAGGCATTTAAACCGAGTAATAAGGCTTTTCTAGGCATGAGTGACTATAAATGAACTTTTCTTGACAATGGATGGCTTTTGCTCCACGTTTCCCGAGGCAAACAATCAATTACAATCTGTTTTAATTAAAAAATGTAAAAACAATTCAAAATAAATTCAATAATGGGATTATAAAGGCATTTAAACCGAGTAATAAGGCTTTTCTAGGCATGAGTGACTATAAATGAACTTTTCTTGACAATGGATGGCTTTTGCTCCACGTTTCCCGAGGTAAACAATCAATTACAATCTGTTTTAATCAAAAAATGTAAAAACAATTCAAAATAAATTCAATAATGGGATTATAAAGGCATTTAAACCGAGTAATAAGGCTTTTCTAGGCATGAGTGACTATGAATGAACTTTTCTTGACAATGGATGGCTTTTGCTCCACGTTTCCCGAGCCAAACAATCAATTACAATCTGTTTTAATCAAAAAATGTAAAAACAATTCAAAATAAATTCAATAATGGGATTATAAAGGCATTTAAACCGAGTAATAAGGCTTTTCTAGGCATGAGTGACTATAAATGATGTTTTCTTGACAATGGATGGCTTTCGTTCCATGTTTCCCGAGGCAAACAATCTATTACAATCTGTTGTAATCAAAAAATGTAAAAAAAATTCAAAATAAATTCAAAAATGGGATTACAAGGGCATTTAAACCGAGTAATAAGGCTTTTCTAGGCATGAGTGACTATAAATTATCTTTTCTTGACAATGGATGGCTTTCGTTCCATGTTTCCCGAGATAAACAATCTATTACAATCTGTTTTAATCAAAAAATGTAAAAAAAATTCAAAATAAATTCAATAATGGGATTGTAAAGGCATTTAAACCGAGTAATAAGGCTTTTCTAGGCATGAGTGACTATAAATGAACTTTTCTTGACAATGGATGGCTTTTGCTCCATGTTTCCCGAGGCAAACAATCAATTACAATCTGTTTTAATCAAAAAATGTAAAAACAATTCAAAATAAATTCAATAATGGGATTATAAAGGCATTTAAACCGAGTAATAAGGCTTTTCTAGGCATGAGTGACTATAAATGATGTTTTCTTGACAATGGATGGCTTTCGTTCCATGTTTCCCGAGATAAACAATCTATTATAATCTGTTTTAATCAAAAAATGTAAAAAAAATTCAAAATAAATTCAATAATGGTATTATAAAAGAATTTAAACCGAGTAATAAGGCTTTTCTAGGCATGAGTGACTATAAATGATCTTTTCTTAACAATGGATGGCTTTCGTTCCATGTTTCCCGAGATAAACAATCTATTACAATCTGTTTTAATCAAAAACTGTAAAAAAAATCAAAATAAATTCAATAATGGGATTATAAAGGCATTTAAACCGAGTAATAAGGCTTCTCTAGGCATGAGTGACTATAAATGAACTTTTCTTGACAATGGATGGCTTTTGCTCCACGTTTCCCGAGGCAAACAATCAATTACAATCTGTTTTAATCAAAAAATGTAAAAACAATTCAAAATAAATTCAATAATGGGATTATAAAGGCATTTAAACCGAGTCATAAGGCTTTTCTAGGCATGAGTGACTATAAATGATGTTTTCTTGACAATGGATGGCTTTCGTTCCATGTTTCCCGAGATAAACAATCTATTACAATCTGTTTTAATCAAAAAATGTAAAAACAATTCAAAATAAATTCGATAATGGGATTATAAAAGCATTTAAACCGAGTAATAAGGCTTTTCTAGGCATGAGTGACTATAAATGAATTTCTCTTGACAATGGATGGCTTTCGCTCCATGTTTCCCGAGGCAAACAATCAAATACAATCTGTTTTAATAAAAAAATGTCAAAAAAGTTCAAAATAAATTCAATAATGGGATTATAAAGGCATTTAAACCGAGTAATAAGGCTTTTCTAGGCATGAGTGACTATAAATGAACTTTTCTTGACAATGGATGGCTTTTGCCCCACGTTTCCCGAGGCAAACAATCAAATACAATCTGTTTTAATCAAAAAATGTAAAAACAATTCAAAATAAATTCGATAATGGGATTATAAAAGCATTTAAACCGAGTAATAAGGCTTTTCTAGGCATGAGTGACTATAAATGAACTTCTCTTGACAATGGATGGCTTTCGCTCCATGTTTCCCGAGGCAAACAATCAAATACAATCTGTTTTAATAAAAAAATGTCAAAAAAGTTCAAAATAAATTCAATAATGGGGTTATAAAGGCATTTAAACCGAGTAATAAGGCTTTTCTAGGCATGAGTGTTAATAAATGATGTTTTCTTGACAATGGATGGCTTTCGTTCCATGTTTCCTGAGATAAACAATGTATTAGAATCTGTTTTAATCAAAAAATGTAAAAAAAATTCAAAATAAATTCAATAATGGGATTATAAAGGCATTTAAATCGAGTAATAAGGCTTTTCTAGGCATGAGTGACTATAAATGAACTTTTCTTGACAATGGATGGCTTTTGCTCCACGTTTCCCGAGGCAAACAATCAATTACAATATGTTTTAATAAAAAAATGTAAAAATAATTCAAAATAAATTCAATAATGGGATTATAAGGGCATTTAAACCGAGTAATAAGGCTTTTCTAGGCATGAGTGACTATAAATGATCTTTTCTTGACAATGGATGACTTTCGTTCCATGTTTCCCGAGATAAACAATCTATTACAACCTGTTTTAATCAAAAAATGTAAAAAAAATTCAAAATAAATTCAATAATGGGATTGTAAAGGCATTTAAACCGAGTAATAAGGCTTTTCCAGGCATGAGTGACTATAAATGAACTTTTCTTGACAATGGATGGCTTTTGCTCCACGTTTCCCGAGGCAAACAATCAATTACAATATGTTTTAATCAAAAAATGTAAAAACAATTCAAAATAAATTCAATAATGGGATTATAAAGGCATTTAAATCGAGTAATAAGGCTTTTCTAGGCATGAGTGACTATAAATGAACTTTTCTTGACAATGGATGGCTTTTGCTCCACGTTTCCCGAGGCAAACAATCAATTACAATCTGTTTTAATCAAAAAATGTAAAAACAATTCAAAATAAATTCAATAATGGGATTATAAAGGCATTTAAACCGAGTAATAAGGCTTCTGTAGGCATGAGTGACTATAAATGATCTTTTCTTGACAATGGATGGCTTTCGTTCCATGTTTCCCGAGATAAACAATCTATTACAATCTGTTTTAATCAAAAAATGTAAAAAAAATTCAAAATAAATTCAATAATGGGATTGTAAAGGCATTTAAACCGAGTAATAAGGCTTTTCTAGGCATGAGTGACTATAAATGAACTTTTCTTGACAATGGATGGCTTTTGCTCCACGTTTCCCGAGGGAAACAATCAATTACAATATGTTTTAATCAAAAAATGTAAAAACAATTCAGAATAAATTCAATAATGGGATTATAAAGGCATTTAAATCGAGTAATAAGGCTTTTCTAGGCAAGAGTGACTATAAATGAACTTTTCTTGACAATGGATGGCTTTTGCTCAACGTTTCCCGAGGCAAACAATCAATTACAATCTGTTTTAATCAAAAAATGTAAAAACAATTCAAAATAAATTCAATAATGGGATTATAAAGGCATTTAAACCGAGTAATAAGGCTTTTCTAGGCATGAGTGACTATAAATGATGTTTTCTTGACAATGGATGGCTTTCGTTCCATGTTTCCCGAGATAAACAATCTATTATAATCTGTTTTAATCAAAAAATGTAAAAAAAATTCAAAATAAATTCAATAATGGTATTATAAATGAATTTAAACCGAGTAATAAGGCTTTTCTAGGCATGAGTGACTATAAATGATCTTTTCTTAACAATGGATGGCTTTCGTTCCATGTTTCCCGAGATAAACAATCTATTACAATCTGTTTTAATCAAAAACTGTAAAAAAAATCAAAATAAATTCAATAATGGGATTATAAAGGCATTTAAACCGAGTAATAAGGCTTCTCTAGGCATGAGTGACTATAAATGAACTTTTCTTGACAATGGATGGCTTTTGCTCCACGTTTCCCGAGGCAAACAATCAATTACAATCTGTTTTAATCAAAAAATGTAAAAACAATTCAAAATAAATTCAATAATGGGATTATAAAGGCATTTAAACCGAGTTATAAGGCTTTTCTAGGCATGAGTGACTATAAATGAACTTTTCTTGACAATGGATGGCTTTTGCTCCACGTTTCCCAAGGCAAACAATCAAATACAATCTGTTTTAATCAAAAAATGTAAAAACAATTCAAAATAAATTCGATAATGGGATTATAAAAGCATTTAAACCGAGTAATAAGGCTTTTCTAGGCATGAGTGACTATAAATGAACTTTTCTTGACAATGGATGGCTTTCGCTCCATGTTTCCCGAGGCAAACAATCAAATACAATCTGTTTTAATAAAAAAATGTCAAAAAAGTTCAAAATAAATTCAATAATGGGATTATAAAGGCATTTAAACCGAGTAATAAGGCTTTTCTAGGCATGAGTGTTAATAAATGATGTTTTCTTGACAATGGATGGCTTTCGTTCCATGTTTCCTGAGATAAACAATGTATTAGAATCTGTTTTAACCAAAAAATGTAAAAAAAATTCAAAATAAATTCAATAATGGGATTATAAAGGCATTTAAATCGAGTAATAAGGCTTTTCTAGGCATGAGTTACTATAAATGAACTTTTCTTGACAATGGATGGCTTTTGCTCCACGTTTCCCGAGGCAAACAATCAATTACAATATGTTTTAATAAAAAAATGTAAAAATAATTCAAAATAAATTCAATAATGGGATTATAAGGGCATTTAAACCGAGTAATAAGGCTTTTCTAGGCATGAGTGACTATAAATGATCTTTTCTTGACAATGGATGGCTTTCGTTCCATGTTTCCCGAGATAAACAATCTATTACAACCTGTTTTAATCAAAAAATGTAAAAAAAATTCAAAATAAATTCAATAATGGGATTGTAAAGGCATTTAAACCGAGTAATAAGGCTTTTCCAGGCATGAGTGACTATAAATGAACTTTTCTTGACAATGGATGGCTTTTGCTCCACGTTTCCCGAGGCAAACAATCAATTACAATATGTTTTAATCAAAAAATGTAAAAACAATTCAAAATAAATTCAATAATGGGATTATAAAGGCATTTAAATCGAGTAATAAGGCTTTTCTAGGCATGAGTGACTATAAATGAACTTTTCTTGACAATGGATGGCTTTTGCTCCACGTTTCCCGAGGCAAACAATCAATTACAATCTGTTTTAATCAAAAAATGTAAAAACAATTCAAAATAAATTCAATAATGGGATTATAAAGGCATTTAAACCGAGTAATAAGGCTTCTGTAGGCATGAGTGACTATAAATGATCTTTTCTTGACAATGGATGGCTTTCGTTCCATGTTTCCCGAGATAAACAATCTATTACAATCTGTTTTAATCAAAAAATGTAAAAAAAATTCAAAATAAATTCAATAATGGGATTGTAAAGGCATTTAAACCGAGTAATAAGGCTTTTCTAGGCATGAGTGACTATAAATGAACTTTTCTTGACAATGGATGGCTTTTGCTCCACGTTTCCCGAGGGAAACAATCAATTACAATATGTTTTAATCAAAAAATGTAAAAACAATTCAAAATAAATTCAATAATGGGATTATAAAGGCATTTAAATCGAGTAATAAGGCTTTTCTAGGCAAGAGTGACTATAAATGAACTTTTCTTGACAATGGATGGCTTTTGCTCAACGTTTCCCGAGGCAAACAATCAATTACAATCTGTTTTAATCAAAAAATGTAAAAACAATTCAAAATAAATTCAATAATGGGATTATAAAGGCATTTAAACCGAGTAATAAGGCTTTTCTAGGCATGAGTGACTATAAATGATGTTTTCTTGACAATGGATGGCTTTCGTTCCATGTTTCCCGAGATAAACAATCTATTATAATCTGTTTTAATCAAAAAATGGAAAAAAAATTCAAAATAAATTCAATAATGGTATTATAAAAGAATTTAAACCGAGTAATAAGGCTTTTCTAGGCATGAGTGACTATAAATGATCTTTTCTTAACAATGGATGGCTTTCGTTCCATGTTTCCCGAGATAAACAATCTATTACAATCTGTTTTAATCAAAAACTGTAAAAAAAATCAAAATAAATTCAATAATGGGATTATAAAGGCATTTAAACCGAGTAATAAGGCTTCTCTAGGCATGAGTGACTATAAATGAACTTTTCTTGACAATGGATGGCTTTTGCTCCACGTTTCCCGAGGCAAACAATCAATTACAATCTGTTTTAATCAAAAAATGTAAAAACAATTCAAAATAAATTCAATAATGGGATTATAAAGGCATTTAAACCGAGTCATAAGGCTTTTCTAGGCATGAGTGACTATAAATGATGTTTTCTTGACAATGGATGGCTTTCGTTCCATGTTTCCCGAGATAAACAATCTATTACAATCTGTTTTAATCAAAAAATGTAAAAACAATTCAAAATAAATTCGATAATGGGATTATAAAAGCATTTAAACCGAGTAATAAGGCTTTTCTAGGCATGAGTGACTATAAATGAATTTCTCTTGACAATGGATGGCTTTCGCTCCATGTTTCCCGAGGCAAACAATCAAATACAATCTGTTTTAATAAAAAAAATGTCAAAAAAGTTCAAAATAAATTCAATAATGGGATTATAAAGGCATTTAAACCGAGTAATAAGGCTTTTCTAGGCATGAGTGACTATAAATGAACTTTTCTTGACAATGGATGGCTTTTGCCCCACGTTTCCCGAGGCAAACAATCAAATACAATATGTTTTAATCAAAAAATTTCAAAACAATTCAAAATAAATTCAATAATGGGATTATAAAGGCATTTAAATCGAGTAATAAGGCTTATCTAGGCATGAGTGACTATAAATGAACTTTTCTTGACAATGGATGCCTTTTGCTCCACGTTTCCCGAGGCAAACAATCAATTACAATATGTTTTAATCAAAAAATGTAAAAACAATTCAAAATAAATTCAATAATGGGATTATAAAGGCATTTAAATCGAGTAATAAGGCTTTTCTAGGCATGAGTGACTATAAATGAACTTTTCTTGACAATGGATTGCTTTTGCTCCACGTTTCCCGAGGCAAACAATCAATTACAATCTGTTTTAATCAAAAAATGCAAAAACAATTCAAAATAAATTCAATAATGGGATTATAAAGGCATTTAAACCGAGTAATAAGGCTTTTCTAGGCATGAGTGACTATAAATGATGTTTTCTTGACAATGGATGGCTTTCGTTCCATGTTTCCCGAGATAAACAATCTATTACAATCTGTTTTAATCAAAAAATGTAAAAAAAATTCAAAATAAATTCAATAATGGTATTATAAAAGAATTTAAACCGAGTAATAAGGCTTTTCTAGGCATGAGTGACTATAAATGATCTTTTCTTAACAATGGATGGCTTTCGTTCCATGTTTCCCGGGATAAACAATCTATTACAATCTGTTTTAATCAAAAACTGTAAAAAAAATCAAAATAAATTCAATAATGGCATTATAAAGGCATTTAAAGCGAGTAATAAGGCTTCTCTAGGCATAAGTGACTATAAATGAACTTTTCTTGACAATGGATGGCTTTTGCTCCACGTTTCCCGAGGCAAACAATCAATTTCAATCTGTTTTAATCAAAAAATGTAAAAACAATTCAAAATAAATTCAATAATGGGATTATAAAGGCATTTAAACCGAGTAATAAGGCTTTTCTAGGCATGAGTGACTATAAATGATGTTTTCTTGACAATGGATGGCTTTCGTTCCATGTTTCCCGAGATAAACAATCTATTACAATCTGTTTTAATCAAAAAATGTAAAAAAAATTCAAAATAAATTCAATAATGGTATTACAAAAGAATTTAAACCGAGTAATAAGGCTTTTCTAGGCATGAGTGACTATAAATGATCTTTTCTTAACAATGGATGGCTTTCGTTCCATGTTTCCCGAGATAAACAATCTATTACAATCTGTTTTAATCAAAAACTGTAAAAAAAATTCAAAATAAATTCAATAATGGTATTATAAAAGAATTTAAACCGAGTAATAAGGCTTTTCTAGGCATGAGTGACTATAAATGATCTTTTCTTAACAATGGATGGCTTTCGTTCCATGTTTCCCGAGATAAACAATCTATTACAATATGTTTTAATCAAAAACTGTAAAAAAAATCAAAATAAATTCAATAATGGGATTATAAAGGCATTTAAACCGAGTAATAAGGCTTCTCTAGGCATGAGTGACTATAAATGAACTTTTCTTGACAATGGATGGCTTTTGCTCCACGTTTCCCGAGGCAAACAATCAATTACAATCTGTTTTAATCAAAAAATGTAAAAACAATTCAAAATAAATTCAATAATGGGATTATAAAGGCATTTAAACCGAGTTATAAGGCTTTTCTAGGCATGAGTGACTATAAATGAACTTTTCTTGACAATGGATGGCTTTTGCTCCACGTTTCCCAAGGCAAACAATCAAATACAATCTGTTTTAATCAAAAAATGTAAAAACAATTCAAAATAAATTCGATAATGGGATTATAAAAGCATTTAAACCGAGTAATAAGGCTTTTCTAGGCATGAGTGACTATAAATGAACTTTTCTTGACAATGGATGGCCTTCGCTCCATGTTTCCCGAGGCAAACAATCAAATACAATCTGTTTTAATAAAAAAATGTCAAAAAAGTTCAAAATAAATTCAATAATGGGATTATAAAGGCATTTAAACCGAGTAATAAGGCTTTTCTAGGCATGAGTGTTAATAAATGATGTTTTCTTGACAATGGATGGCTTTCGTTCCATGTTTCCTGAGATAAACAATGTATTAGAATCTGTTTTAATCAAAAAATGTAAAAAAAATTCAAAATAAATTCAATAATGGGATTATAAAGGCATTTAAATCGAGTAATAAGGCTTTTCTAGGCATGAGTGACTATAAATGAACTTTTCTTGACAATGGATGGCTTTTGCTCCACGTTTCCCGAGGCAAACAATCAATTACAATATGTTTTAATAAAAAAATGTAAAAATAATTCAAAATAAATTCAATAATGGGATTATAAGGGCATTTAAACCGAGTAATTAGGCTTTTCTAGGCATGAGTGACTATAAATGTTCTTTTCTTGACAGTGGATGGCTTTCGTTCCATGTTTCCCGAGATAAACAATCTATTACAACCTGTTTTAATCAAAAAATGTAAAAAAAATTCAAAATAAATTCAATAATGGGATTGTAAAGGCATTTAAACCGAGTAATAAGGCTTTTCCAGGCATGAGTGACTATAAATGAACTTTTCTTGACAATGGATGGCTTTTGCTCCACGTTTCCCGAGGCAATCAATCAATTACAATATGTTTTAATCAAAAAATGTAAAAACAATTCAAAATAAATTCAATAATGGGATTATAAAGGCATTTAAATCGAGTAATAAGGCTTTTCTAGGCATGAGTGACTATAAATGAACTTTTCTTGACAATGGATGGCTTTTGCTCCACGTTTCCCGAGGCAAACAATCAATTACAATCTGTTTTAATCAAAAAATGTAAAAACAATTCAAAATAAATTCAATAATGGGATTATAAAGGCATTTAAACCGAGTAATAAGGCTTCTGTAGGCATGAGTGACTATAAATGATCTTTTCTTGACAATGGATGGCTTTCGTTCCATGTTTCCCGAGATAAACAATCTATTACAACCTGTTTTAATCAAAAAATGTAAAAACAATTCAAAATAAATTCAATAATGGGATTATAAAAGCATTTAAACCGAGTAATAAGGCTTTTCTAGGCATGAGTGACTATAAATGGTCTTTCTTGACAATGGATGGCTTTCGTTCCATGTTTCCCGAGATAAACAATCTATTACAATCTGTTTTAATCAAAAAATGTAAAAAAAATTCAAAATAAATTCAATAATGGGATTGTAAAGGCATTTAAACCGAGTAATAAGGCTTCTCTAGGCATGAGTGACTATAAATGACCTTTTCTTGACAATGGATGGCATTTGCTCCATGTTTCCCAAGGCAAACAATCAATTACAATCTGTTTTAATTAAAAAATGTAAAAACAATTCAAAATAAATTCAATAATGGGATTATAAAGGCATTTAAACCGAGTAATAAGGCTTCTATAGGCATGAGTGACTATAAATGAACTTTTCTTCACAATGGATGGCTTTTGCTCCACGTTTCCCGAGGTAAACAATCAATTACAATCTGTTTTAATCAAAAAATGTAAAAACAATTCAAAATAAATTCAATAATGGGATTATAAAGGCATTTAAACCGAGTAATAAGGCTTTTCTAGGCATGAGTGACTATGAATGAACTTTTCTTGACAATGGATGGCTTTTGCTCCACGTTTCCCGAGCCAAACAATCAATTACAATCTGTTTTAATCAAAAAATGTAAAAACAATTCAAAATAAATTCAATAATGGGATTATAAAGGCATTTAAACCGAGTAATAAGGCTTTTCTAGGCATGAGTGACTATAAATGATGTTTTCTTGACAATGGATGGCTTTCGTTCCATGTTTCCCGAGGCAAACAATCTATTACAATCTGTTTTAATCAAAAAATGTAAAAAAAATTCAAAATAAATTCAAAAAAGGGATTACAAGGGCATTTAAACCGAGTAATAAGGCTTTTCTAGGCATGAGTGACTATAAATGATCTTTTCTTGACAATGGATGGCTTTCGTTCCATGTTTCCCGAGATAAACAATCTATTACAATCTGTTTTAATCAAAAAATGTAAAAAAAATTCAAAATAAATTCAATAATGGGATTGTAAAGGCATTTAAACCGAGTAATAAGGCTTTTCTAGGCATGAGTGACTATAAATGAACTTTTCTTGACAATGGATGGCTTTTGCTCCACGTTTCCCGAGGCAAACAATCAATTACAATCTGTTTTAATTAAAAAATGTAAAAACAATTCAAAATAAATTCAATAATGGGATTATAAAGGCATTTAAACCGAGTAATAAGGCTTTTCTAGGCATGAGTGACTATAAATGAACTTTTCTTGACAATGGATGGCTTTTGCTCCACGTTTCCCGAGGTAAACAATCAATTACAATCTGTTTTAATCAAAAAATGTAAAAACAATTCAAAATAAATTCAATAATGGGATTATAAAGGCATTTAAACCGAGTAATAAGGCTTTTCTAGGCATGAGTGACTATGAATGAACTTTTCTTGACAATGGATGGCTTTTGCTCCACGTTTCCCGAGCCAAACAATCAATTACAATCTGTTTTAATCAAAAAATGTAAAAACAATTCAAAATAAATTCAATAATGGGATTATAAAGGCATTTAAACCGAGTAATAAGGCTTTTCTAGGCATGAGTGACTATAAATGATGTTTTCTTGACAATGGATGGCTTTCGTTCCATGTTTCCCGAGGCAAACAATCTATTACAATCTGTTTTAATCAAAAAATGTAAAAAAAATTCAAAATAAATTCAAAAATGGGATTACAAGGGCATTTAAACCGAGTAATAAGGCTTTTCTAGGCATGAGTGACTATAAATGATCTTTTCTTGACAATGGATGGCTTTCGTTCCATGTTTCCCGAGATAAACAATCTATTACAATCTGTTTTAATCAAAAAATGTAAAAAAAATTCAAAATAAATTCAATAATGGGATTGTAAAGGCATTTAAACCGAGTAATAAGGCTTTTCTAGGCATGAGTGACTATAAATGAACTTTTCTTGACAATGGATGGCTTTTGCTCCATGTTTCCCGAGGCAAACAATCAATTACAATCTGTTTTAATCAAAAAATGTAAAAACAATTCAAAATAAATTCAATAATGGGATTATAAAGGCATTTAAACCGAGTAATAAGGCTTTTCTAGGCATGAGTGACTATAAATGATGTTTTCTTGACAATGGATGGCTTTCGTTCCATGTTTCCCGAGATAAACAATCTATTACAACCTGTTTTAATCAAAAAATGCAAAAACAATTCAAAATAAATTCAATAATGGGATTATAAAAGCATTTAAACCGAGTAATAAGGCTTTTCTAGGCATGAGTGACTATAAATGGTCTTTCTTGACAATGGATGGCTTTCGTTCCATGTTTCCCGAGATAAACAATCTATTACAATCTGTTTTAATCAAAAAATGTAAAAAAAATTCAAAATAAATTCAATAATGGGATTGTAAAGGCATTTAAACCGAGTAATAAGGCTTCTCTAGGCATGAGTGACTATAAATGACCTTTTCTTGACAATGGATGGCATTTGCTCCATGTTTCCCAAGGCAAACAATCAATTACAATCTGTTTTAATTAAAAAATGTAAAAACAATTCAAAATAAATTCAATAATGGGATTATAAAGGCATTTAAACCGAGTAATAAGGCTTTTCTAGGCATGAGTGACTATAAATGAACTTTTCTTGACAATGGATGGCTTTTGCTCCACGTTTCCCGAGGTAAACAATCAATTACAATCTGTTTTAATCAAAAAATGTAAAAACAATTCAAAATAAATTCAATAATGGGATTATAAAGGCATTTAAACCGAGTAATAAGGCTTTTCTAGGCATGAGTGACTATGAATGAACTTTTCTTGACAATGGATGGCTTTTGCTCCACGTTTCCCGAGCCAAACAATCAATTACAATCTGTTTTAATCAAAAAATGTAAAAACAATTCAAAATAAATTCAATAATGGGATTATAAAGGCATTTAAACCGAGTAATAAGGCTTTTCTAGGCATGAGTGACTATAAATGATGTTTTCTTGACAATGGATGGCTTTCGTTCCATGTTTCCCGAGGCAAACAATCTATTACAATCTGTTTTAATCAAAAAATGTAAAAAAAATTCAAAATAAATTCAAAAATGGGATTACAAGGGCATTTAAACCGAGTAATAAGGCTTTTCTAGGCATGAGTGACTATAAATGATCTTTTCTTGACAATGGATGGCTTTCGTTCCATGTTTCCCGAGATAAACAATCTATTACAATCTGTTTTAATCAAAAAATGTAAAAAAAATTCAAAATAAATTCAATAATGGGATTATAAAGGCATTTAAACCGAGTAATAAGGCTTCTGTAGGCATGAGTGACTATAAATGATCTTTTCTTGACAATGGATGGCTTTCGTTCCATGTTTCCCGAGATAAACAATCTATTACAACCTGTTTTAATCAAAAAATGTAAAAACAATTCAAAATAAATTCAATAATGGGATTATAAAAGCATTTAAACCGAGTAATAAGGCTTTTCTAGGCATGAGTGACTATAAATGGTCTTTCTTGACAATGGATGGCTTTCGTTCCATGTTTCCCGAGATAAACAATCTATTACAATCTGTTTTAATCAAAAAATGTAAAAAAAATTCAAAATAAATTCAATAATGGGATTGTAAAGGCATTTAAACCGAGTAATAAGGCTTCTCTAGGCATGAGTGACTATAAATGACCTTTTCTTGACAATGGATGGCATTTGCTCCATGTTTCCCAAGGCAAACAATCAATTACAATCTGTTTTAATTAAAAAATGTAAAAACAATTCAAAATAAATTCAATAATGGGATTATAAAGGCATTTAAACCGAGTAATAAGGCTTTTCTAGGCATGAGTGACTATAAATGATGTTTTCTTGACAATGGATGGCTTTCGTTCCATGTTTCCCGAGATAAACAATCTATTACAATCTGTTTTAATCAAAAAATGTAAAAAAAATTCAAAATAAATTCAATAATGAAATTATAAAAGCGTTTAAACCGAGTAATAAGGCTTTTCTAGGCATGAGTGACTATAAATGTTCTTTTCTTGACAATGGATGGCTTTCGTTCCATGTTTCCCGAGATAAACAATCTATTACAATCTCTTTTAATGAAAAAAGGAAAAAAAATTCAAAATAAATTCAATAATGGGATTATAAAGGCATTTAAACCGAGTAATAAGGCTTCTCTAGGCATGAGTGACTATAAATGACCTTTTCTTGACAATGGATGGCTTTCGTTCCATGTTTCCCGAGATAAACAATCTATTACAATCTGTTTTAATCAAAAAATGTAAAAAAAATTCAAAATAAATTCAATAATGGGATTGTAAAGGCATTTAAACCGAGTAATAAGGCTTTTCTAGGCATGAGTGACTATAAATGAACTTTTCTTGACAATGGATGGCTTTTGCTCCACGTTTCCCGAGGGAAACAATCAATTACAATATGTTTTAATCAAAAAATGTAAAAACAATTCAAAATAAATTCAATAATGGGATTATAAAGGCATTTAAATCGAGTAATAAGGCTTTTCTAGGCAAGAGTGACTATAAATGAACTTTTCTTGACAATGGATGGCTTTTGCTCAACGTTTCCCAAGGCAAACAATCAATTACAATCTGTTTTAATCAAAAAATGTAAAAACAATTCAAAATAAATTCAATAATGGGATTATAAAGGCATTTAAATCGAGTAATAAGGCTTTTCTAGGCATGAGTGACTATAAATGATGTTTTCTTGACAATGGATGGCTTTCGTTCCATGTTTCCCGAGATAAACAATCTATTACAATCTGTTTTAATCAAAAAATGTAAAAAAAATTCAAAATAAATTCAATAATGGTATTATAAAAGAATTTAAACCGAGTAATAAGGTTTTTCTAGGCATGAGTGACTATAAATGATCTTTTCTTAACAATGGATGGCTTTCGTTCCATGTTTCCCGAGATAAACAATCTATTACAATCTGTTTTAATCAAAAACTGTAAAAAAAATCAAAATAAATTCAATAATGGGATTATAAAGGCATTTAAACCGAGTAATAAGGCTTCTCTAGGCATGAGTGACTATAAATGAACTTTTCTTGACAATGGATGGCTTTTGCTCCACGTTTCCCGAGGCAAACAATCAATTACAATCTGTTTTAATCAAAAAATGTAAAAACAATTCAAAATAAATTCAATAATGGGATTATAAAGGCATTTAAACCGAGTTATAAGGCTTTTCTAGGCATGAGTGACTATAAATGAACTTTTCTTGACAATGGATGGCTTTTGCTCCACGTTTCCCAAGGCAAACAATCAAATACAATCTGTTTTAATCAAAAAATGTAAAAACAATTCAAAATAAATTCGATAATGGGATTATAAAAGCATTTAAACCGAGTAATAAGGCTTTTCTAGGCATGAGTGACTATAAATGAACTTTTCTTGACAATGGATGGCTTTCTCTCCATGTTTCCCGAGGCAAACAATCAAATACAATCTGTTTTAATAAAAAAATGTCAAAAAAGTTCAAAATAAATTCAATAATGGGATTATAAAGGCATTTAAACCGAGTAATAAGGCTTTTCTAGGCATGAGTGTTAATAAATGATGTTTTCTTGACAATGGATGGCTTTCGTTCCATGTTTCCTGAGATAAACAATGTATTAGAATCTGTTTTAATCAAAAAATGTAAAAAAAATTCAAAATAAATTCAATAATGGGATTATAAAGGCATTTAAATCGAGTAATAAGGCTTTTCTAGGCATGAGTGACTATAAATGAACTTTTCTTGACAATGGATGGCTTTTGCTCCACGTTTCCCGAGGCAAACAATCACTTACAATATGTTTTAATAAAAAAATGTAAAAATAATTCAAAATAAATTCAATAATGGGATTATAAGGGCATTTAAACCGAGTAATAAGGCTTTTCTAGGCATGAGTGACTATAAATGATCTTTTCTTGACAATGGATGGCTTTCGTTCCATGTTTCCCGAGATAAACAATCTATTACAACCTGTTTTAATCAAAAAATGTAAAAAAAATTCAAAATAAATTCAATAATGGGATTGTAAAGGCATTTAAACCGAGTAATAAGGCTTTTCCAGGCATGAGTGACTATAAATGAACTTTTCTTGACAATGGATGGCTTTTGCTCCACGTTTCCCGAGGCAAACAATCAATTACAATATGTTTTAATCAAAAAATGTAAAAACAATTCAAAATAAATTCAATAATGGGATTATAAAGGCATTTAAATCGAGTAATAAGGCTTTTCTAGGCATGAGTGACTATAAATGAACTTTTCTTGACAATGGATGGCTTTTGCTCCACGTTTCCCGAGGCAAACAATCAATTACAATCTGTTTTAATCAAAAAATGTAAAAACAATTCAAAATAAATTCAATAATGGGATTATAAAGGCATTTAAACCGAGTAATAAGGCTTCTGTAGGCATGAGTGACTATAAATGATCTTTTCTTGACAATGGATGGCTTTCGTTCCATGTTTCCCGAGATAAACAATCTATTACAACCTGTTTTAATCAAAAAATGTAAAAACAATTCAAAATAAATTCAATAATGGGATTATAAAAGCATTTAAACCGAGTAATAAGGCTTTTCTAGGCATGAGTGACTATAAATGGTCTTTCTTGACAATGGATGGCTTTCGTTCCATGTTTCCCGAGATAAACAATCTATTACAATCTGTTTTAATCAAAAAATGTAAAAAAAATTCAAAATAAATTCAATAATGGGATTGTAAAGGCATTTAAACCGAGTAATAAGGCTTCTCTAGGCATGAGTGACTATAAATGACCTTTTCTTGACAATGGATGGCATTTGCTCCATGTTTCCCAAGGCAAACAATCAATTACAATCTGTTTTAATTAAAAAATGTAAAAACAATTCAAAATAAATTCAATAATGGGATTATAAAGGCATTTAAACCGAGTAATAAGGCTTTTCTAGGCATGAGTGACTATAAATGAACTTTTCTTGACAATGGATGGCTTTTGCTCCACGTTTCCCGAGGTAAACAATCAATTACAATCTGTTTTAATCAAAAAATGTAAAAACAATTCAAAATAAATTCAATAATGGGATTATAAAGGCATTTAAACCGAGTAATAAGGCTTTTCTAGGCATGAGTGACTATGAATGAACTTTTCTTGACAATGGATGGCTTTTGCTCCACGTTTCCCGAGCCAAACAATCAATTACAATCTGTTTTAATCAAAAAATGTAAAAACAATTCAAAATAAATTCAATAATGGGATTATAAAGGCATTTAAACCGAGTAATAAGGCTTTTCTAGGCATGAGTGACTATAAATGATGTTTTCTTGACAATGGATGGCTTTCGTTCCATGTTTCCCGAGGCAAACAATCTATTACAATCTGTTTTAATCAAAAAATGTAAAAAAAATTCAAAATAAATTCAAAAATGGGATTACAAGGGCATTTAAACCGAGTAATAAGGCTTTTCTAGGCATGAGTGACTATAAATGATCTTTTCTTGACAATGGATGGCTTTCGTTCCATGTTTCCCGAGATAAACAATCTATTACAATCTGTTTTAATCAAAAAATGTAAAAAAAATTCAAAATAAATTCAATAATGGGATTGTAAAGGCATTTAAACCGAGTAATAAGGCTTTTCTAGGCATGAGTGACTATAAATGAACTTTTCTTGACAATGGATGGCTTTTGCTCCATGTTTCCCGAGGCAAACAATCAATTACAATCTGTTTTAATCAAAAAATGTAAAAACAATTCAAAATAAATTCAATAATGGGATTATAAAGGCATTTAAACCGTGTAATAAGGCTTCTGTAGGCATGAGTGACTATAAATGATCTTTTCTTGACAATGGATGGCTTTCGTTCCATGTTTCCCGAGATAAACAATCTATTACAACCTGTTTTAATCAAAAAATGTAAAAACAATTCAAAATAAATTCAATAATGGGATTATAAAAGCATTTAAACCGAGTAATAAGGCTTTTCTAGGCATGAGTGACTATAAATGGTCTTTCTTGACAATGGATGGCTTTCGTTCCATGTTTCCCGAGATAAACAATCTATTACAATCTGTTTTAATCAAAAAATGTAAAAAAAATTCAAAATAAATTCAATAATGGGATTGTAAAGGCATTTAAACCGAGTAATAAGGCTTCTCTAGGCATGAGTGACTATAAATGACCTTTTCTTGACAATGGATGGCTTTCGTTCCATGTTTCCCGAGATAAACAATCTATTACAATCTGTTTTAATCAAAAAATGCAAAAAAAATTCAAAATAAATTCAATAATGGGATTATAAAGGCATTTAAACCGAGTAATAAGGCTTCTCTAGGCATGAGTGACTATAAATGACCTTTTCTTGACAATGGACGGCTTTCGTTCCAGGTTTCCCGAGATAAACAATCTATTGCAATCTGTTTTAATCAAAAAATGTAAAAAAAATTCAAAATAAATTCAATAATGGGATTGTAAAGGCATTTAAACCGAGTAATAAGGCTTTTCTAGGCATGAGTGACTATAAATGAACTTTTCTTGACAATGGATGGCTTTTGCTCCACGTTTCCCGAGGGAAACAATCAATTACAATATGTTTTAATCAAAAAATGTAAAAACAATTCAAAATAAATTCAATAATGGGATTATAAAGGCATTTAAATCGAGTAATAAGGCTTTTCTAGGCAAGAGTGACTATAAATGAACTTTTCTTGACAATGGATGGCTTTTGCTCAACGTTTCCCGAGGCAAACAATCAATTACAATCTGTTTTAATCAAAAAATGTAAAAACAATTCAAAATAAATTCAATAATGGGATTATAAAGGCATTTAAACCGAGTAATAAGGCTTTTCTAGGCATGAGTGACTATAAATGATGTTTTCTTGACAATGGATGGCTTTCGTTCCATGTTTCCCGAGATAAACAATCTATTACAATCTGTTTTAATCAAAAAATGTAAAAAAAATTCAAAATAAATTCAATAATGGTATTATAAAAGAATTTAAACCGAGTAATAAGGCTTTTCTAGGCATGAGTGACTATAAATGATCTTTTCTTAACAATGGATGGCTTTCGTTCCATGTTTCCCGAGATAAACAATCTATTACAATCTGTTTTAATCAAAAACTGTAAAAAAAATCAAAATAAATTCAATAATGGGATTATAAAGGCATTTAAACCGAGTAATAAGGCTTCTCTAGGCATGAGTGACTATAAATGAACTTTTCTTGACAATGGATGGCTTTTGCTCCACGTTTCCCGAGGCAAACAATCAATTACAATCTGTTTTAATAAAAAAATGTAAAAACAATTCAAAATAAATTCAATAATGGGATTATAAAGGCATTTAAACCGAGTTATAAGGCTTTTCTAGGCATGAGTGACTATAAATGAACTTTTCTTGACAATGGATGGCTTTTGCTCCACGTTTCCCGAGGCAAACAATCAAATACAATCTGTTTTAATCAAAAAATGTAAAAACAATTCAAAATAAATTCGATAATGGGATTATAAAAGCATTTAAACCGAGTAATAAGGCTTTTCTAGGCATGAGTGACTATAAATGATCTTTTCATGACAATGGATGGCTTTCGCTCCATGTTTCCCGAGGCAAACAATCAAATACAATCTGTTTTAATCAAAAAATATAAAAAAAGTTCAAAATAAATTCAATAATGGGATTATAAAGGCATTTAAAACGAGTAATAAGGCTTTTCTAGGCATGAGTGTATATAAATGATGTTTTCTTGACAATAGATGGCTTTCGTTCCATGTTTCCCGAGATAAACAATGTATTAGAATCTGTTTTAATCAAAAAATGTAAAAAAAATTCAAAATAAATTCAATAATGGGATTATAAAGGCATTTAAATCGAGTAATAAGGCTTTTCTAGGCATGAGTGACTATAAATGAACTTTTCTTGACAATGGATGGCTTTTGCTCCACGTTTCCCGAGGCAAACAATCAATTACAATATGTTTTAATAAAAAAATGTAAAAATAATTCAAAATAAATTCAATAATGGGATTATAAAGGCATTTAAATCGAGTAATAAGGCTTTTCTAGGCATGAGTGACTATAAATGAACTTTTCTTGACAATGGATGGCTTTTGCTCCACGTTTCCCGAGGTAAACAATCAATTACATTATGTTTCAATAAAAAAATATAAAAATAATTCAAAATAAATTCAATAATGGGATTATAAGGGCATTTAAACCTAGTAATAAGGCTTTTCTAGGCATGAGTGACTATAAATGATCTTTTCTTGACAATGGATGGCTTTCGTTCCATGTTTCCCGAGATAAACAATCTATTACACTCTGTTTTAATCAAAAAATGTAAAAAAAATCCAAAATAAATTCAATAATGGGATTATAAAAGCATTTAAACCGAGTAATAAGGCTTTTCTAGGCATGAGTGACTATAAATGATCTTTTCTTGACAATGGATCACTTTCGTTCCATGTTTCCCGAGATAAACAATCTATTACAATCTGTTTTAATCAAAAAATGTAAAAACAATTCAAAATAAATTCAATAATGGGATTATAAAGGCATTTAAATTGAGTAATAAGGCTTTTCTAGGCATGAGTGACTATAAATGAACTTTTCTTGACAATGGATGGCTTTTGCTCCACGTTTCCCGAGGGAAACAATCAATTACAATATGTTTTAATCAAAAAATGTAAAAACAATTCAAAATAAATTCAATAATGGGATTATAAAGGCATTTAAATCGAGTAATAAGGCTTTTCTAGGCAAGAGTGACTATAAATGAACTTTCTTGACAATGGATGGCTTTTGCTCAACGTTTCCCGAGGCAAACAATCAATTACAATCTGTTTCAATCAAAAAATGTAAAAACAATTCAAAATAAATTCAATAATGGGATTATAAAGGCATTTAAACCGAGTAATAAGGCTTTTCTAGGCATGAGTGACTATAAATGATGTTTTCTTGACAATGGATGGCTTTCGTTCCATGTTTCCCGAGATAAACAATCTATTACAATCTGTTTTAATCAAAAAATGTAAAAAAAATTCAAAATAAATTCAATAATGGTATTATAAAAGAATTTAAACCGAGTAATAAGGCTTTTCTAGGCATGAGTGACTATAAATGATCTTTTCTTAACAATGGATGGCTTTCGTTCCATGTTTCCCGAGATAAACAATCTATTACAATCTGTTTTAATCAAACACTGTAAAAAAAATCAAAATAAATTCAATAATGGGATTATAAAGGCATTTAAACCGAGTAATAAGGCTTCTCTAGGCATGAGTGACTATAAATGAACTTTTCTTGACAATGGATGGCTTTTGCTCCACGTTTCCCGAGGCAAACAATCAATTACAATCTGTTTTAATCAAAAAATGTAAAAACAATTCAAAATAAATTCAATAATGGGATTATAAAGGCATTTAAACCGAGTTATAAGGCTTTTCTAGGCATGAGTGACTATAAATGAACTTTTCTTGACAATGGATGGCTTTTGCTCCACGTTTCCCAAGGCAAACAATCAAATACAATCTGTTTTAATCAAAAAATGTAAAATAATTCAAAATAAATTCGATAATGGGATTATAAAAGCATTTAAACCGAGTAATAAGGCTTTTCTAGGCATGAGTGACTATAAATGAACTTCTCTTGACAATGGATGGCTTTCGCTCCATGTTTCCCGAGGCAAACAATCAAATACAATATGTTTTAATAAAAAAATGTCAAAAAAGTTCAAAATAAATTCAATAATGGGGTTATAAAGGCATTTAAACCGAGTAATAAGGCTTTTCTAGGCATGAGTGTTAATAAATGATGTTTTCTTGACAATGGATGGCTTTCGTTCCATGTTTCCTGAGATAAACAATGTATTAGAATCTGTTTTAATCAAAAAATGTAAAAAAAATTCAAAATAAATTCAATAATGGGATTATAAAGGCATTTAAATCGAGTAATAAGGCTTTTCTAGGCATGAGTGACTATAAATGAACTTTTCTTGACAATGGATGGCTTTTGCTCCACGTTTCCCGAGGCAAACAATCAATTACAATATGTTTTAATAAAAAAATGTAAAAATAATTCAAAATAAATTCAATAATGGGATTATAAGGGCATTTAAACCGAGTAATAAGGCTTTTCTAGGCATGAGTGACTATAAATGATCTTTTCTTGACAATGGATGGCTTTCGTTCCATGTTTCCCGAGATAAACAATCTATTACAACCTGTTTTAATCAAAAAATGTAAAAAAAATTCAAAATAAATTCAATAATGGGATTGTAAAGGCATTTAAACCGAGTAATAAGGCTTTTCCACGCATGAGTGACTATAAATGAACTTTTCTTGACAATGGATGGCTTTTGCTCCACGTTTCCCGAGGCAAACAATCAATTACAATATGTTTTAATCAAAAAATGTAAAAACAATTCAAAATAAATTCAATAATGGGATTATAAAGGCATTTAAATCGAGTAATAAGGCTTTTCTAGGCAAGAGTGACTATAAATGAACTTTTCTTGACAATGGATGGCTTTTGCTCAACGTTTCCCGAGGCAAACAATCAATTACAATCTGTTTTAATCAAAAAATGTAAAAACAATTCAAAATAAATTCAATAATGGGATTATAAAGGCATTTAAACCGAGTAATAAGGCTTTTCTAGGCATGAGTGACTATAAATGATGTTTTCTTGACAATGGATGGCTTTCGTTCCATGTTTCCCGAGATAAACAATCTATTATAATCTGTTTTAATCAAAAAATGTAAAAAAAATTCAAAATAAATTCAATAATGGTATTATAAAAGAATTTAAACCGAGTAATAAGGCTTTTCTAGGCATGAGTGACTATAAATGATCTTTTCTTAACAATGGATGGCTTTCGTTCCATGTTTCCCGAGATAAACAATCTATTACAATCTGTTTTAATCAAAAACTGTAAAAAAAATCAAAATAAATTCAATAATGGGATTATAAAGGCATTTAAACCGAGTAATAAGGCTTCTCTAGGCATGAGTGACTATAAATGAACTTTTCTTGACAATGGATGGCTTTTGCTCCACGTTTCCCGAGGCAAACAATCAATTACAATCTGTTTTAATCAAAAAATGTAAAAACAATTCAAAATAAATTCAATAATGGGATTATAAAGGCATTTAAACCGAGTTATAAGGCTTTTCTAGGCATGAGTGACTATAAATGAACTTTTCTTGACAATGGATGGCTTTTGCTCCACGTTTCCCGAGGTAAACAATCAATTACAATCTGTTTTAATCAAAAAATGTAAAAACAATTCAAAATAAATTCAATAATGGGATTATAAAGGCATTTAAACCGAGTAATAAGGCTTTTCTAGGCATGAGTGTTAATAAATGATGTTTTCTTGACAATGGATGGCTTTCGTTCCATGTTTCCTGAGATAAACAATGTATTAGAATCTGTTTTAACCAAAAAAAGTAAAAAAAATTCAAAATAAATTCAATAATGGGATTATAAAGGCATTTAAATCGAGTAATAAGGCTTTTCTAGGCATGAGTGACTATAAATGAACTTTTCTTGACAATGGATGGCTTTTGCTCCACGTTTCCCGAGGCAAACAATCAATTACAATATGTTTTAATAAAAAAATGTAAAAATAATTCAAAATAAATTCAATAATGGGATTATAAGGGCATTTAAACCGAGTAATAAGGCTTTTCTAGGCATGAGTGACTATAAATGATCTTTTCTTGACAATGGATGGCTTTCGTTCCATGCTTCCCGAGATAAACAATCTATTACAACCTGTTTTAATCAAAAAATGTAAAAAAAATTCAAAATAAATTCAATAATGGGATTGTAAAGGCATTTAAACCGAGTAATAAGCCTTTTCCAGGCATGAGTGACTATAAATGAACTTTTCTTGACAATGGATGGCTTTTGCTCCACGTTTCCCGAGGCAAACAATCAATTACAATATGTTTTAATCAAAAAATGTAAAAACAATTCAAAATAAATTCAATAATGGGATTATAAAGGCATTTAAATCGAGTAATAAGGCTTTTCTAGGCATGAGTGACTATAAATGAACTTTTCTTGACAATGGATGGCTTTTGCTCCACGTTTCCCGAGGCAAACAATCAATTACAATCTGTTTTAATCAAAAAATGTAAAAACAATTCAAAATAAATTCAATAATGGGATTATAAAGGCATTTAAACCGAGTAATAAGGCATCTGTAGGCATGAGTGACTATAAATGATCTTTTCTTGACAATGGATGGCTTTCGTTCCATGTTTCCCGAGATAAACAATCTATTACAACCTGTTTTAATCAAAAAATGTAAAAACAATTCAAAATAAATTCAATAATGGGATTATAAAAGCATTTAAACCGAGTAATAAGGCTTTTCTAGGCATGAGTGACTATAAATGGTCTTTCTTGACAATGGATGGCTTTCGTTCCATGTTTCCCGAGATACACAATCTATTACAATCTGTTTTAATCAAAAAATGTAAAAAAAATTCAAAATAAATTCAATAATGGGATTGTAAAGGCATTTAAACCGAGTAATAAGGCTTCTCTAGGCATGAGTGACTATAAATGACCTTTTCTTGACAATGGATGGCATTTGCTCCATGTTTCCCAAGGCAAACAATCAATTACAATCTGTTTTAATTAAAAAATGTAAAAACAATTCAAAATAAATTCAATAATGGGATTATAAAGGCATTTAAACCGAGTAATAAGGCATTTCTAGGCATGAGTGACTATAAATGATGTTTTCTTGACAATGGATGGCTTTCGTTCCATGTTTCCCGAGATAAACAATCTATTACAATCTGTTTTAATCAAAAAATGTAAAAAAAATTCAAAATAAATTCAATAATGGGATTATAAAAGCATTTAAACCGAGTAATAAGGCTTTTCTAGGCATGAGTGACTATAAATGTTCTTTTCTTGACAATGGATGGCTTTCGTTCCATGTTTCCCGAGATAAACAATCTATTACAATCTCTTTTAATGAAAAAAGGAAAAAAAATTCAAAATAAATTCAATAATGGGATTATAAAGGCATTTAAACCGAGTAATAAGGCTTCTCTAGGCATGAGTGACTATAAATGACCTTTTCTTGACAATGGATGGCTTTCGTTCCATGTTTCCCGAGATAAACAATCTATTACAATCTGTTTTAATCAAAAAATGTAAAAAAAATTTAAAATAAATTCAATAATGGGATTGTAAAGGCATTTAAACCGAGTAATAAGGCTTTTCTAGGCATGAGTGACTATAAATGAACTTTTCTTGACAATGGATGGCTTTTGCTCCACGTTTCCCGAGGGAAACAATCAATTACAATATGTTTTAATCAAAAAATGTAAAAACAATTCAAAATAAATTCAATAATGGGATTATAAAGGCATTTAAACCGAGTAATAAGGCTTTTCTAGGCATGAGTGACTATAAATGTTCTTTTCTTGACAATGGATGGCTTTCGTTCCATGTTTCCCGAGATAAACAATCTATTACAATCTCTTTTAATGAAAAAAGGAAAAAAAATTCAAAATAAATTCAATAATGGGATTATAAAGGCATTTAAACCGAGTAATAAGGCTTCTCTAGGCATGAGTGACTATAAATGACCTTTTCTTGACAATGGATGGCTTTCGTTCCATGTTTCCCGAGATAAACAATCTATTACAATCTGTTTTAATCAAAAAATGTAAAAAAAATTCAAAATAAATTCAATAATGGGATTGTAAAGGCATTTAAACCGAGTAATAAGGCTTTTCTAGGCATGAGTGACTATAAATGAACTTTTCTTGACAATGGATGGCTTTTGCTCCACGTTTCCCGAGGGAAACAATCAATTACAATATGTTTTAATCAAAAAATGTAAAAACAATTCAAAATAAATTCAATAATGGGATTATAAAGGCATTTAAATCGAGTAATAAGGCTTTTCTAGGCAAGAGTGACTATAAATGAACTTTTCTTGACAATGGATGGCTTTTGCTCAACGTTTCCCAAGGCAAACAATCAATTACAATCTGTTTTAATCAAAAAATGTAAAAACAATTCAAAATAAATTCAATAATGGGATTATAAAGGCATTTAAACCGAGTAATAAGGCTTTTCTAGGCATGAGTGACTATAAATGATGTTTTCTTGACAATGGATGGCTTTCGTTCCATGTTTCCCGAGATAAACAATCTATTACAATCTGTTTTAATCAAAAAATGTAAAAAAAATTCAAAATAAATTCAATAATGGTATTATAAAAGAATTTAAACCGAGTAATAAGGCTTTTCTAGGCATGAGTGACTATAAATGAACTTTTCTTGACAATGGATGGCTTTTGCTCCACGTTTCCCGAGGCAAACAATCAATTACAATCTGTTTTAATAAAAAAATGTAAAAACAATTCAAAATAAATTCAATAATGGGATTATAAAGGCATTTAAACCGAGTTATAAGGCTTTTCTAGGCATGAGTGACTATAAATGAACTTTTCTTGACAATGGATGGCTTTTGCTCCACGTTTCCCGAGGCAAACAATCAAATACAATCTGTTTTAATCAAAAAATGTAAAAACAATTCAAAATAAATTCGATAATGGGATTATAAAAGCATTTAAACCGAGTAATAAGGCTTTTCTAGGCATGAGTGACTATAAATGATCTTTTCATGACAATGGATGGCTTTCGCTCCATGTTTCCCGAGGCAAACAATCAAATACAATCTGTTTTAATCAAAAAATATAAAAAAAGTTCAAAATAAATTCAATAATGGGATTATAAAGGCATTTAAAACGAGTAATAAGGCTTTTCTAGGCATGAGTGTATATAAATGATGTTTTCTTGACAATAGATGGCTTTCGTTCCATGTTTCCCGAGATAAACAATGTATTAGAATCTGTTTTAATCAAAAAATGTAAAAAAAATTCAAAATAAATTCAATAATGGGATTATAAAGGCATTTAAATCGAGTAATAAGGCTTTTCTAGGCATGAGTGACTATAAATGAACTTTTCTTGACAATGGATGGCTTTTGCTCCACGTTTCCCGAGGCAAACAATCAATTACAATATGTTTTAATAAAAAAATGTAAAAATAATTCAAAATAAATTCAATAATGGGATTATAAAGGCATTTAAATCGAGTAATAAGGCTTTTCTAGGCATGAGTGACTATAAATGAACTTTTCTTGACAATGGATGGCTTTTGCTCCACGTTTCCCGAGGTAAACAATCAATTACATTATGTTTCAATAAAAAAATATAAAAATAATTCAAAATAAATTCAATAATGGGATTATAAGGGCATTTAAACCTAGTAATAAGGCTTTTCTAGGCATGAGTGACTATAAATGATCTTTTCTTGACAATGGATGGCTTTCGTTCCATGTTTCCCGAGATAAACAATCTATTACACTCTGTTTTAATCAAAAAATGTAAAAAAAATCCAAAATAAATTCAATAATGGGATTATAAAAGCATTTAAACCGAGTAATAAGGCTTTTCTAGGCATGAGTGACTATAAATGATCTTTTCTTGACAATGGATCGCTTTCGTTCCATTTTTCCCGAGATAAACAATCTATTACAATCTGTTTTAATCAAAAAATGTAAAAACAATTCAAAATAAATTCAATAATGGGATTATAAAGGCATTTAAACCGAGTAATAAGGCTTTTCTAGGCATGAGTGACTATAAATGAACTTTTCTTGACAATGGATGGCTTTTGCTCCACGTTTCCCGAGGGAAACAATCAATTACAATATGTTTTAATCAAAAAATGTAAAAACAATTCAAAATAAATTCAATAATGGGATTATAAAGGCATTTAAATCGAGTAATAAGGCTTTTCTAGGCAAGAGTGACTATAAATGAACTTTTCTTGACAATGGATGGCTTTTGCTCAACGTTTCCCGAGGCAAACAATCAATTACAATCTGTTTTAATCAAAAAATGTAAAAACAATTCAAAATAAATTCAATAATGGGATTATAAAGGCATTTAAACCGAGTAATAAGGCTTTTCTAGGCATGAGTGACTATAAATGATGTTTTCTTGACAATGGATGGCTTTCGTTCCATGTTTCCCGAGATAAACAATCTATTATAATCTGTTTTAATCAAAAAATGTAAAAAAAATTCAAAATAAATTCAATAATGGTATTATAAAAGAATTTAAACCGAGTAATAAGGCTTCTCTAGGCATGAGTGACTATAAATGATCTTTTCTTGACAATGGATGGCTTTCGTTCCATGCTTCCCGAGATAAACAATCTATTACAACCTGTTTTAATCAAAAAATGTAAAAACAATTCAAAATAAATTCGATAATGGGATTATAAAAGCATTTAAACCGAGTAATAAGGCTTTTCTAGGCATGAGTGACTATAAATGAACTTTTCTTGACAATGGATGGCTTTCGCTCCATGTTTCCCGAGGCAAACAATCAAATACAATCTGTTTTAATAAAAAAATGTCAAAAAAGTTCAAAATAAATTCAATAATGGGATTATAAAGGCATTTAAACCGAGTAATAAGGCTTTTCTAGGCATGAGTGTTAATAAATGATGTTTTCTTGACAATGGATGGCTTTCGTTCCATGTTTCCTGAGATAAACAATGTATTAGAATCTGTTTTAACCAAAAAATGTAAAAAAAATTCAAAATAAATTCAATAATGGGATTATAAAGGCATTTAAATCGAGTAATAAGGCTTTTCTAGGCATGAGTGACTATAAATGAACTTTTCTTGACAATGGATGGCTTTTGCTCCACGTTTCCCGAGGCAAACAATCAATTACAATATGTTTTAATAAAAAAATGTAAAAATAATTCAAAATAAATTCAATAATGGGATTATAAGGGCATTTAAACCGAGTAATAAGGCTTTTCTAGGCATGAGTGACTATAAATGATCTTTTCTTGACAATGGATGGCTTTCGTTCCATGCTTCCCGAGATAAACAATCTATTACAACCTGTTTTAATCAAAAAATGTAAAAAAAATTCAAAATAAATTCAATAATGGGATTGTAAAGGCATTTAAACCGAGTAATAAGCCTTTTCCAGACATGAGTGACTATAAATGAACTTTTCTTGACAATGGATGGCTTTTGCTCCACGTTTCCCGAGGCAAACAATCAATTACAATATGTTTTAATCAAAAAATGTAAAAACAATTCAAAATAAATTCAATAATGGGATTATAAAGGCATTTAAATCGAGTAATAAGGCTTTTCTAGGCATGAGTGACTATAAATGAACTTTTCTTGACAATGGATGGCTTTTGCTCCACGTTTCCCGAGGCAAACAATCAATTACAATCTGTTTTAATCAAAAAATGTAAAAACAATTCAAAATAAATTCAATAATGGGATTATAAAGGCATTTAAACCGAGTAATAAGGCTTCTGTAGGCATGAGTGACTATAAATGATCTTTTCTTGACAATGGATGGCTTTCGTTCCATGTTTCCCGAGATAAACAATCTATTACAACCTGTTTTAATCAAAAAATGTAAAAACAATTCAAAATAAATTCAATAATGGGATTATAAAGGCATTTAAACCGAGTAATAAGGCTTTTCTAGGCATGAGTGACTATAAATGTTCTTTTCTTGACAATGGATGGCTTTCGTTCCATGTTTCCCGAGATAAACAATCTATTACAATCTCTTTTAATGAAAAAAGGAAAAAAAATTCAAAATAAATTCAATAATGGGATTATAAAGGCATTTAAACCGAGTAATAAGGCTTCTCTAGGCATGAGTGACTATAAATGACCTTTTCTTGACAATGGATGGCTTTCGTTCCATGTTTCCCGAGATAAACAATCTATTACAATCTGTTTTAATCAAAAAATGTAAAAAAAATTCAAAATAAATTCAATAATGGGATTGTAAAGGCATTTAAACCGAGTAATAAGGCTTTTCTAGGCATGAGTGACTATAAATGAACTTTTCTTGACAATGGATGGCTTTTGCTCCACGTTTCCCGAGGGAAACAATCAATTACAATATGTTTTAATCAAAAAATGTAAAAACAATTCAAAATAAATTCAATAATGGGATTATAAAGGCATTTAAATCGAGTAATAAGGCTTTTCTAGGCAAGAGTGACTATAAATGAACTTTTCTTGACAATGGATGGCTTTTGCTCAACGTTTCCCAAGGCAAACAATCAATTACAATCTGTTTTAATCAAAAAATGTAAAAACAATTCAAAATAAATTCAATAATGGGATTATAAAGGCATTTAAACCGAGTAATAAGGCTTTTCTAGGCATGAGTGACTATAAATGATGTTTTCTTGACAATGGATGGCTTTCGTTCCATGTTTCCCGAGATAAACAATCTATTACAATCTGTTTTAATCAAAAAATGTAAAAAAAATTCAAAATAAATTCAATAATGGTATTATAAAAGAATTTAAACCGAGTAATAAGGCTTTTCTAGGCATGAGTGACTATAAATGAACTTTTCTTGACAATGGATGGCTTTTGCTCCACGTTTCCCGAGGCAAACAATCAATTACAATCTGTTTTAATAAAAAAATGTAAAAACAATTCAAAATAAATTCAATAATGGGATTATAAAGGCATTTAAACCGAGTTATAAGGCTTTTCTAGGCATGAGTGACTATAAATGAACTTTTCTTGACAATGGATGGCTTTTGCTCCACGTTTCCCGAGGCAAACAATCAAATACAATCTGTTTTAATCAAAAAATGTAAAAACAATTCAAAATAAATTCGATAATGGGATTATAAAAGCATTTAAACCGAGTAATAAGGCTTTTCTAGGCATGAGTGACTATAAATGATCTTTTCATGACAATGGATGGCTTTCGCTCCATGTTTCCCGAGGCAAACAATCAAATACAATCTGTTTTAATCAAAAAATATAAAAAAAGTTCAAAATAAATTCAATAATGGGATTATAAAGGCATTTAAAACGAGTAATAAGGCTTTTCTAGGCATGAGTGTATATAAATGATGTTTTCTTGACAATAGATGGCTTTCGTTCCATGTTTCCCGAGATAAACAATGTATTAGAATCTGTTTTAATCAAAAAATGTAAAAAAAATTCAAAATAAATTCAATAATGGGATTATAAAGGCATTTAAATCGAGTAATAAGGCTTTTCTAGGCATGAGTGACTATAAATGAACTTTTCTTGACAATGGATGGCTTTTGCTCCACGTTTCCCGAGGCAAACAATCAATTACAATATGTTTTAATAAAAAAATGTAAAAATAATTCAAAATAAATTCAATAATGGGATTATAAAGGCATTTAAATCGAGTAATAAGGCTTTTCTAGGCATGAGTGACTATAAATGAACTTTTCTTGACAATGGATGGCTTTTGCTCCACGTTTCCCGAGGTAAACAATCAATTACATTATGTTTCAATAAAAAAATATAAAAATAATTCAAAATAAATTCAATAATGGGATTATAAGGGCATTTAAACCTAGTAATAAGGCTTTTCTAGGCATGAGTGACTATAAATGATCTTTTCTTGACAATGGATGGCTTTCGTTCCATGTTTCCCGAGATAAACAATCTATTACACTCTGTTTTAATCAAAAAATGTAAAAAAAATCCAAAATAAATTCAATAATGGGATTATAAAAGCATTTAAACCGAGTAATAAGGCTTTTCTAGGCATGAGTGACTATAAATGATCTTTTCTTGACAATGGATCGCTTTCGTTCCATTTTTCCCGAGATAAACAATCTATTACAATCTGTTTTAATCAAAAAATGTAAAAACAATTCAAAATAAATTCAATAATGGGATTATAAAGGCATTTAAATTGAGTAATAAGGCTTTTCTAGGCATGAGTGACTATAAATGAACTTTTCTTGACAATGGATGGCTTTTGCTCCACGTTTCCCGAGGGAAACAATCAATTACAATATGTTTTAATCAAAAAATGTAAAAACAATTCAAAATAAATTCAATAATGGGATTATAAAGGCATTTAAATCGAGTAATAAGGCTTTTCTAGGCAAGAGTGACTATAAATGAACTTTTCTTGACAATGGATGGCTTTTGCTCAACGTTTCCCGAGGCAAACAATCAATTACAATCTGTTTTAATCAAAAAATGTAAAAACAATTCAAAATAAATTCAATAATGGGATTATAAAGGCATTTAAACCGAGTAATAAGGCTTTTCTAGGCATGAGTGACTATAAATGATGTTTTCTTGACAATGGATGGCTTTCGTTCCATGTTTCCCGAGATAAACAATCTATTACAATCTGTTTTAATCAAAAAATGTAAAAAAAATTCAAAATAAATTCAATAATGGTATTATAAAAGAATTTAAACCGAGTAATAAGGCTTTTCTAGGCATGAGTGACTATAAATGATCTTTTCTTAACAATGGATGGCTTTCGTTCCATGTTTCCCGAGATAAACAATCTATTACAATCTGTTTTAATCAAACACTGTAAAAAAAATCAAAATAAATTCAATAATGGGATTATAAAGGCATTTAAACCGAGTAATAAGGCTTCTCTAGGCATGAGTGACTATAAATGAACTTTTCTTGACAATGGATGGCTTTCGCTCCACGTTTCCCGAGGCAAACAATCAATTACAATCTGTTTTAATCAAAAAATGTAAAAACAATTCAAAATAAATTCAATAATGGGATTATAAAGGCATTTAAACCGAGTTATAAGGCTTTTCTAGGCATGAGTGACTATAAATGAACTTTTCTTGACAATGGATGGCTTTTGCTCCACGTTTCCCAAGGCAAACAATCAAATACAATCTGTTTTAATCAAAAAATGTAAAAACAATTCAAAATAAATTCGATAATGGGATTATAAAAGCATTTAAACCGAGTAATAAGGCTTTTCTAGGCATGAGTGACTATAAATGAACTTCTCTTGACAATGGATGGCTTTCGCTCCATGTTTCCCGAGGCAAACAATCAAATACAATCTGTTTTAATAAAAAAATGTCAAAAAAGTTCAAAATAAATTCAATAATGGGGTTATAAAGGCATTTAAACCGAGTAATAAGGCTTTTCTAGGCATGAGTGTTAATAAATGATGTTTTCTTGACAATGGATGGCTTTCGTTCCATGTTTCCTGAGATAAACAATGTATTAGAATCTGTTTTAATCAAAAAATGTAAAAAAAATTCAAAATAAATTCAATAATGGGATTATAAAGGCATTTAAATCGAGTAATAAGGCTTTTCTAGGCATGAGTGACTATAAATGAACTTTTCTTGACAATGGATGGCTTTTGCTCCACGTTTCCCGAGGCAAACAATCAATTACAATATGTTTTAATAAAAAAATGTAAAAATAATTCAAAATAAATTCAATAATGGGATTATAAGGGCATTTAAACCGAGTAATAAGGCTTTTCTAGGCATGAGTGACTATAAATGATCTTTTCTTGACAATGGATGGCTTTCGTTCCATGTTTCCCGAGATAAACAATCTATTACAACCTGTTTTAATCAAAAAATGTAAAAAAAATTCAAAATAAATTCAATAATGGGATTGTAAAGGCATTTAAACCGAGTAATAAGGCTTTTCCAGGCATGAGTGACTATAAATGAACTTTTCTTGACAATGGATGGCTTTTGCTCCACGTTTCCCGAGGCAAACAATCAATTACAATATGTTTTAATCAAAAAATGTAAAAACAATTCAAAATAAATTCAATAATGGGATTATAAAGGCATTTAAATCGAGTAATAAGGCTTTTCTAGGCATGAGTGACTATAAATGAACTTTTCTTGACAATGGATGGCTTTTGCTCCACGTTTCCCGAGGCAAACAATCAATTACAATCTGTTTTAATCAAAAAATGTAAAAACAATTCAAAATAAATTCAATAATGGGATTATAAAGGCATTTAAACCGAGTAATAAGGCTTCTGTAGGCATGAGTGACTATAAATGATCTTTTCTTGACAATGGATGGCTTTCGTTCCATGTTTCCCGAGATAAACAATCTATTACAATCTGTTTTAATCAAAAAATGTAAAAAAAATTCAAAATAAATTCAATAATGGGATTGTAAAGGCATTTAAACCGAGTAATAAGGCTTTTCTAGGCATGAGTGACTATAAATGAACTTTTCTTGACAATGGATGGCTTTTGCTCCACGTTTCCCGAGGGAAACAATCAATTACAATATGTTTTAATCAAAAAATGTAAAAACAATTCAAAATAAATTCAATAATGGGATTATAAAGGCATTTAAATCGAGTAATAAGGCTTTTCTAGGCAAGAGTGACTATAAATGAACTTTTCTTGACAATGGATGGCTTTTGCTCAACGTTTCCCGAGGCAAACAATCAATTACAATCTGTTTTAATCAAAAAATGTAAAAACAATTCAAAATAAATTCAATAATGGGATTATAAAGGCATTTAAACCGAGTAATAAGGCTTTTCTAGGCATGAGTGACTATAAATGATGTTTTCTTGACAATGGATGGCTTTCGTTCCATGTTTCCCGAGATAAACAATCTATTATAATCTGTTTTAATCAAAAAATGTAAAAAAAATTCAAAATAAATTCAATAATGGTATTATAAAAGAATTTAAACCGAGTAATAAGGCTTTTCTAGGCATGAGTGACTATAAATGATCTTTTCTTAACAATGGATGGCTTTCGTTCCATGTTTCCCGAGATAAACAATCTATTACAATCTGTTTTAATCAAAAACTGTAAAAAAAATCAAAATAAATTCAATAATGGGATTATAAAGGCATTTAAACCGAGTAATAAGGCTTCTCTAGGCATGAGTGACTATAAATGAACTTTTCTTGACAATGGATGGCTTTTGCTCCACGTTTCCCGAGGCAAACAATCAATTACAATCTGTTTTAATCAAAAAATGTAAAAACAATTCAAAATAAATTCAATAATGGGATTATAAAGGCATTTAAACCGAGTTATAAGGCTTTTCTAGGCATGAGTGACTATAAATGAACTTTTCTTGACAATGGATGGCTTTTGCTCCACGTTTCCCAAGGCAAACAATCAAATACAATCTGTTTTAATCAAAAAATGTAAAAACAATTCAAAATAAATTCGATAATGGGATTATAAAAGCATTTAAACCGAGTAATAAGGCTTTTCTAGGCATGAGTGACTATAAATGAACTTTTCTTGACAATGGATGGCTTTCGCTCCATGTTTCCCGAGGCAAACAATCAAATACAATCTGTTTTAATAAAAAAATGTCAAAAAAGTTCAAAATAAATTCAATAATGGGATTATAAAGGCATTTAAACCGAGTAATAAGGCTTTTCTAGGCATGAGTGTTAATAAATGATGTTTTCTTGACAATGGATGGCTTTCGTTCCATGTTTCCTGAGATAAACAATGTATTAGAATCTGTTTTAACCAAAAAATGTAAAAAAAATTCAAAATAAATTCAATAATGGGATTATAAAGGCATTTAAATCGAGTAATAAGGCTTTTCTAGGCATGAGTGACTATAAATGAACTTTTCTTGACAATGGATGGCTTTTGCTCCACGTTTCCCGAGGCAAACAATCAATTACAATATGTTTTAATAAAAAAATGTAAAAATAATTCAAAATAAATTCAATAATGGGATTATAAGGGCATTTAAACCGAGTAATAAGGCTTTTCTAGGCATGAGTGACTATAAATGATCTTTTCTTGACAATGGATGGCTTTCGTTCCATGCTTCCCGAGATAAACAATCTATTACAACCTGTTTTAATCAAAAAATGTAAAAAAAATTCAAAATAAATTCAATAATGGGATTGTAAAGGCATTTAAACCGAGTAATAAGCCTTTTCCAGGCATGAGTGACTATAAATGAACTTTTCTTGACAATGGATGGCTTTTGCTCCACGTTTCCCGAGGCAAACAATCAATTACAATATGTTTTAATCAAAAAATGTAAAAACAATTCAAAATAAATTCAATAATGGGATTATAAAGGCATTTAAATCGAGTAATAAGGCTTTTCTAGGCATGAGTGACTATAAATGAACTTTTCTTGACAATGGATGGCTTTTGCTCCACGTTTCCCGAGGTAAACAATCAATTACATTATGTTTCAATAAAAAAATATAAAAATAATTCAAAATAAATTCAATAATGGGATTATAAGGGCATTTAAACCTAGTAATAAGGCTTTTCTAGGCATGAGTGACTATAAATGATCTTTTCTTGACAATGGATGGCTTTCGTTCCATGTTTCCCGAGATAAACAATCTATTACACTCTGTTTTAATCAAAAAATGTAAAAAAAATCCAAAATAAATTCAATAATGGGATTATAAAAGCATTTAAACCGAGTAATAAGGCTTTTCTAGGCATGAGTGACTATAAATGATCTTTTCTTGACAATGGATCGCTTTCGTTCCATTTTTCCCGAGATAAACAATCTATTACAATCTGTTTTAATCAAAAAATGTAAAAACAATTCAAAATAAATTCAATAATGGGATTATAAAGGCATTTAAATTGAGTAATAAGGCTTTTCTAGGCATGAGTGACTATAAATGAACTTTTCTTGACAATGGATGGCTTTTGCTCCACGTTTCCCGAGGGAAACAATCAATTACAATATGTTTTAATCAAAAAATGTAAAAACAATTCAAAATAAATTCAATAATGGGATTATAAAGGCATTTAAATCGAGTAATAAGGCTTTTCTAGGCAAGAGTGACTATAAATGAACTTTTCTTGACAATGGATGGCTTTTGCTCAACGTTTCCCGAGGCAAACAATCAATTACAATCTGTTTTAATCAAAAAATGTAAAAACAATTCAAAATAAATTCAATAATGGGATTATAAAGGCATTTAAACCGAGTAATAAGGCTTTTCTAGGCATGAGTGACTATAAATGATGTTTTCTTGACAATGGATGGCTTTCGTTCCATGTTTCCCGAGATAAACAATCTATTACAATCTGTTTTAATCAAAAAATGTAAAAAAAATTCAAAATAAATTCAATAATGGTATTATAAAAGAATTTAAACCGAGTAATAAGGCTTTTCTAGGCATGAGTGACTATAAATGATCTTTTCTTAACAATGGATGGCTTTCGTTCCATGTTTCCCGAGATAAACAATCTATTACAATCTGTTTTAATCAAACACTGTAAAAAAAATCAAAATAAATTCAATAATGGGATTATAAAGGCATTTAAACCGAGTAATAAGGCTTCTCTAGGCATGAGTGACTATAAATGAACTTTTCTTGACAATGGATGGCTTTCGCTCCACGTTTCCCGAGGCAAACAATCAATTACAATCTGTTTTAATCAAAAAATGTAAAAACAATTCAAAATAAATTCAATAATGGGATTATAAAGGCATTTAAACCGAGTTATAAGGCTTTTCTAGGCATGAGTGACTATAAATGAACTTTTCTTGACAATGGATGGCTTTTGCTCCACGTTTCCCAAGGCAAACAATCAAATACAATCTGTTTTAATCAAAAAATGTAAAAACAATTCAAAATAAATTCGATAATGGGATTATAAAAGCATTTAAACCGAGTAATAAGGCTTTTCTAGGCATGAGTGACTATAAATGAACTTCTCTTGACAATGGATGGCTTTCGCTCCATGTTTCCCGAGGCAAACAATCAAATACAATCTGTTTTAATAAAAAAATGTCAAAAAAGTTCAAAATAAATTCAATAATGGGGTTATAAAGGCATTTAAACCGAGTAATAAGGCTTTTCTAGGCATGAGTGTTAATAAATGATGTTTTCTTGACAATGGATGGCTTTCGTTCCATGTTTCCTGAGATAAACAATGTATTAGAATCTGTTTTAATCAAAAAATGTAAAAAAAATTCAAAATAAATTCAATAATGGGATTATAAAGGCATTTAAATCGAGTAATAAGGCTTTTCTAGGCATGAGTGACTATAAATGAACTTTTCTTGACAATGGATGGCTTTTGCTCCACGTTTCCCGAGGCAAACAATCAATTACAATATGTTTTAATAAAAAAATGTAAAAATAATTCAAAATAAATTCAATAATGGGATTATAAGGGCATTTAAACCGAGTAATAAGGCTTTTCTAGGCATGAGTGACTATAAATGATCTTTTCTTGACAATGGATGGCTTTCGTTCCATGTTTCCCGAGATAAACAATCTATTACAACCTGTTTTAATCAAAAAATGTAAAAAAAATTCAAAATAAATTCAATAATGGGATTGTAAAGGCATTTAAACCGAGTAATAAGGCTTTTCCAGGCATGAGTGACTATAAATGAACTTTTCTTGACAATGGATGGCTTTTGCTCCACGTTTCCCGAGGCAAACAATCAATTACAATATGTTTTAATCAAAAAATGTAAAAACAATTCAAAATAAATTCAATAATGGGATTATAAAGGCATTTAAATCGAGTAATAAGGCTTTTCTAGGCATGAGTGACTATAAATGAACTTTTCTTGACAATGGATGGCTTTTGCTCCACGTTTCCCGAGGCAAACAATCAATTACAATCTGTTTTAATCAAAAAATGTAAAAACAATTCAAAATAAATTCAATAATGGGATTATAAAGGCATTTAAACCGAGTAATAAGGCTTCTGTAGGCATGAGTGACTATAAATGATCTTTTCTTGACAATGGATGGCTTTCGTTCCATGTTTCCCGAGATAAACAATCTATTACAATCTGTTTTAATCAAAAAATGTAAAAAAAATTCAAAATAAATTCAATAATGGGATTGTAAAGGCATTTAAACCGAGTAATAAGGCTTTTCTAGGCATGAGTGACTATAAATGAACTTTTCTTGACAATGGATGGCTTTTGCTCCACGTTTCCCGAGGGAAACAATCAATTACAATATGTTTTAATCAAAAAATGTAAAAACAATTCAAAATAAATTCAATAATGGGATTATAAAGGCATTTAAATCGAGTAATAAGGCTTTTCTAGGCAAGAGTGACTATAAATGAACTTTTCTTGACAATGGATGGCTTTTGCTCAACGTTTCCCGAGGCAAACAATCAATTACAATCTGTTTTAATCAAAAAATGTAAAAACAATTCAAAATAAATTCAATAATGGGATTATAAAGGCATTTAAACCGAGTAATAAGGCTTTTCTAGGCATGAGTGACTATAAATGATGTTTTCTTGACAATGGATGGCTTTCGTTCCATGTTTCCCGAGATAAACAATCTATTATAATCTGTTTTAATCAAAAAATGTAAAAAAAATTCAAAATAAATTCAATAATGGTATTATAAAAGAATTTAAACCGAGTAATAAGGCTTTTCTAGGCATGAGTGACTATAAATGATCTTTTCTTAACAATGGATGGCTTTCGTTCCATGTTTCCCGAGATAAACAATCTATTACAATCTGTTTTAATCAAAAACTGTAAAAAAAATCAAAATAAATTCAATAATGGGATTATAAAGGCATTTAAACCGAGTAATAAGGCTTCTCTAGGCATGAGTGACTATAAATGAACTTTTCTTGACAATGGATGGCTTTTGCTCCACGTTTCCCGAGGCAAACAATCAATTACAATCTGTTTTAATCAAAAAATGTAAAAACAATTCAAAATAAATTCAATAATGGGATTATAAAGGCATTTAAACCGAGTTATAAGGCTTTTCTAGGCATGAGTGACTATAAATGAACTTTTCTTGACAATGGATGGCTTTTGCTCCACGTTTCCCAAGGCAAACAATCAAATACAATCTGTTTTAATCAAAAAATGTAAAAACAATTCAAAATAAATTCGATAATGGGATTATAAAAGCATTTAAACCGAGTAATAAGGCTTTTCTAGGCATGAGTGACTATAAATGAACTTTTCTTGACAATGGATGGCTTTCGCTCCATGTTTCCCGAGGCAAACAATCAAATACAATCTGTTTTAATAAAAAAATGTCAAAAAAGTTCAAAATAAATTCAATAATGGGATTATAAAGGCATTTAAACCGAGTAATAAGGCTTTTCTAGGCATGAGTGTTAATAAATGATGTTTTCTTGACAATGGATGGCTTTCGTTCCATGTTTCCTGAGATAAACAATGTATTAGAATCTGTTTTAACCAAAAAATGTAAAAAAAATTCAAAATAAATTCAATAATGGGATTATAAAGGCATTTAAATCGAGTAATAAGGCTTTTCTAGGCATGAGTGACTATAAATGAACTTTTCTTGACAATGGATGGCTTTTGCTCCACGTTTCCCGAGGCAAACAATCAATTACAATATGTTTTAATAAAAAAATGTAAAAATAATTCAAAATAAATTCAATAATGGGATTATAAGGGCATTTAAACCGAGTAATAAGGCTTTTCTAGGCATGAGTGACTATAAATGATCTTTTCTTGACAATGGATGGCTTTCGTTCCATGCTTCCCGAGATAAACAATCTATTACAACCTGTTTTAATCAAAAAATGTAAAAAAAATTCAAAATAAATTCAATAATGGGATTGTAAAGGCATTTAAACCGAGTAATAAGCCTTTTCCAGACATGAGTGACTATAAATGAACTTTTCTTGACAATGGATGGCTTTTGCTCCACGTTTCCCGAGGCAAACAATCAATTACAATATGTTTTAATCAAAAAATGTAAAAACAATTCAAAATAAATTCAATAATGGGATTATAAAGGCATTTAAATCGAGTAATAAGGCTTTTCTAGGCATGAGTGACTATAAATGAACTTTTCTTGACAATGGATGGCTTTTGCTCCACGTTTCCCGAGGCAAACAATCAATTACAATCTGTTTTAATCAAAAAATGTAAAAACAATTCAAAATAAATTCAATAATGGGATTATAAAGGCATTTAAACCGAGTAATAAGGCTTCTGTAGGCATGAGTGACTATAAATGATCTTTTCTTGACAATGGATGGCTTTCGTTCCATGTTTCCCGAGATAAACAATCTATTACAACCTGTTTTAATCAAAAAATGTAAAAACAATTCAAAATAAATTCAATAATGGGATTATAAAAGCATTTAAACCGAGTAATAAGGCTTTTCTAGGCATGAGTGACTATAAATGGTCTTTCTTGACAATGGATGGCTTTCGTTCCATGTTTCCCGAGATAAACAATCTATTACAATCTGTTTTAATCAAAAAATGTAAAAAAAATTCAAAATAAATTCAATAATGGGATTGTAAAGGCATTTAAACCGAGTAATAAGGCTTCTCTAGGCATGAGTGACTATAAATGACCTTTTCTTGACAATGGATGGCATTTGCTCCATGTTTCCCAAGGCAAACAATCAATTACAATCTGTTTTAATTAAAAAATGTAAAAACAATTCAAAATAAATTCAATAATGGGATTATAAAGGCATTTAAACCGAGTAATAAGGCTTTTCTAGGCATGAGTGACTATAAATGATGTTTTCTTGACAATGGATGGCTTTCGTTCCATGTTTCCCGAGATAAACAATCTATTACAATCTGTTTTAATCAAAAAATGTAAAAAAAATTCAAAATAAATTCAATAATGAAATTATAAAAGCGTTTAAACCGAGTAATAAGGCTTTTCTAGGCATGAGTGACTATAAATGTTCTTTTCTTGACAATGGATGGCTTTCGTTCCATGTTTCCCGAGATAAACAATCTATTACAATCTCTTTTAATGAAAAAAGGAAAAAAAATTCAAAATAAATTCAATAATGGGATTATAAAGGCATTTAAACCGAGTAATAAGGCTTCTCTAGGCATGAGTGACTATAAATGACCTTTTCTTGACAATGGATGGCTTTCGTTCCATGTTTCCCGAGATAAACAATCTATTACAATCTGTTTTAATCAAAAAATGTAAAAAAAATTCAAAATAAATTCAATAATGGGATTGTAAAGGCATTTAAACCGAGTAATAAGGCTTTTCTAGGCATGAGTGACTATAAATGAACTTTTCTTGACAATGGATGGCTTTTGCTCCACGTTTCCCGAGGGAAACAATCAATTACAATATGTTTTAATCAAAAAATGAAAAAACAATTCAAAATAAATTCAATAATGGGATTATAAAGGCATTTAAATCGAGTAATAAGGCTTTTCTAGGCAAGAGTGACTATAAACGAACTTTTCTTGACAATGGATGGCTTTTGCTCAACGTTTCCCGAGGCAAACAATCAATTACAATCTGTTTTAATCAAAAAATGTAAAAACAATTCAAAATAAATTCAATAATGGGATTATAAAGGCATTTAAACCGAGTAATAAGGCTTTTCTAGGCATGAGTGACTATAAATGAACTTTTCTTGACAATGGATGGCTTTTGCTCCACGTTTCCCGAGGCAAACAATCAATTACAATATGTTTTAATCAAAAAATGTAAAAACAATTCAAAATAAATTCAATAATGGGATTATAAAAGCATTTAAACCGAGTAATAAGGCTTTTCTAGGCATGAGTGACTATAAATGGTCTTTCTTGACAATGGATGGCTTTCGTTCCATGTTTCCCGAGATAAACAATCTATTACAATCTGTTTTAATCAAAAAATGTAAAAAAAATTCAAAATAAATTCAATAATGGGATTATAAAGGCATTTAAACCGAGTAGTAAGGCTTTTCTAGGCATGAGTGACTATAAATGATCTTTTCTTGACAATGGATGGCTTTCGCTCCATGTTTTCCGAGGCAAACAATGAATTACAATCTGTTTTAATCAAAAAATGTAGAAAAAGTTCAAAATAAATTCAATAAAGGGATTATAAAGGCATTCAAACCGAGTAATAAGGCTTTTCTAGGCATGAGTGACTGTAAATGAACTTTTCTTGACAATGGATGGCTTTCGCTCCATGTTTCCCGAGGCAAACAATCAATTACAATATGTTTTAATCAAAAAATGTAAAAAAAAATTCAAAATAAATTCAATAATGGGATTATAAAAGCATTTAAACCGAGTAATAAGGCTTTTCTAATTATGAGTGACTCTAAATGATCTTTTCTTGACAATGGACGGCTTTTGCTCCACGTTTCCCGAGGCAAACAATCAATTACAATCTGTTTTAGTCAAAAAATGTAAAAACAATTCAAAATAAATTCAATAATGGGATTATAAAAGCATTTAAACCGAGTAATAAGGCTTTTCTAGGCATGAGTGACTGTAAATGAACTTTTCTTGACAATGGATGGCTTTCGCTCCATGTTTCCCGAGGCAAACAATCAATTACAATCTGTTTTAATCAAAAAATGTAAAAGAAAATTCAAAATAAGTTCAATAATAGATTATAAATGCATTTAAAACGATTAATATGGCTTTTCTAGTTATGAATGACTCTACATGATCTTTTCTTCACAATGGATGGGTTTTGCTCCACGTTTCTCGAGGTAAATAATCAATTACAATTTGTTTTAATCAAAAAATGTAAAACGATTCAAATTAAATTCAATTATGGAATTATAAAAGCATTTAAAGCGTGTATTAAGGATTTTATAAGCATGAGTGACTATAAATGAACTTTTCTTGACAATGGATGGCTTTTGCTCCACTTTTCCCGAGGCAAACAATCAATTACAATCTGTTTTAATCAAAAAATGTAAAAACAATTCAAAATAAATTCAATAATGGGATTATAAAGGCATTTAAATCGAGTAATAAGGCTTTTCTAGGCATGAGTGACTATAAATGAACTTTTCTTGACAATGGATGGCTTTTGCTCCACGTTTCCCGAGGCAAACAATCAATTACAATCTGTTTTAATCAAAAAATGTAAAAACAATTCAAAATAAATTCAATAATGGGATTATAAAGGCATTTAAACCGAGTAATAAGGCTTCTGTAGGCATGAGTGACTATAAATGATCTTTTCTTGACAATGGATGGCTTTCGTTCCATGTTTCCCGAGATAAACAATCTATTACAACCTGTTTTAATCAAAAAATGTAAAAACAATTCAAAATAAATTCAATAATGGGATTATAAAAGCATTTAAACCGAGTAATAAGGCTTTTCTAGGCATGAGTGACTATAAATGGTCTTTCTTGACAATGGATGGCTTTCGTTCCATGTTTCCCGAGATAAACAATCTATTACAATATGTTTTAATCAAAAAATGTAAAAAAAATTCAAAATAAATTCAATAATGGGATTGTAAAGGCATTTAAACCGAGTAATAAGGCTTCTCTAGGCATGAGTGACTATAAATGACCTTTTCTTGACAATGGATGGCATTTGCTCCATGTTTCCCAAGGCAAACAATCAATTACAATCTGTTTTAATTAAAAAATGTAAAAACAATTCAAAATAAATTCAATAATGGGATTATAAAGGCATTTAAACCGAGTAATAAGGCTTTTCTAGGCATGAGTGACTATAAATGAACTTTTCTTGACAATGGATGGCTTTTGCTCCACGTTTCCCGAGGTAAACAATCAATTACAATCTGTTTTAATCAAAAAATGTAAAAACAATTCAAAATAAATTCAATAATGGGATTATAAAGGCATTTAAACCGAGTAATAAGGCTTTTCTAGGCATGAGTGACTATGAATGAACTTTTCTTGACAATGGATGGCTTTTGCTCCACGTTTCCCGAGCCAAACAATCAATTACAATCTGTTTTAATCAAAAAATGTAAAAACAATTCAAAATAAATTCAATAATGGGATTATAAAGGCATTTAAACCGAGTAATAAGGCTTTTCTAGGCATGAGTGACTATAAATGATGTTTTCTTGACAATGGATGGCTTTCGTTCCATGTTTCCCGAGGCAAACAATCTATTACAATCTGTTTTAATCAAAAAATGTAAAAAAAATTCAAAATAAATTCAAAAATGGGATTACAAGGGCATTTAAACCGAGTAATAAGGCTTTTCTAGGCATGAGTGACTATAAATGATCTTTTCTTGACAATGGATGGCTTTCGTTCCATGTTTCCCGAGATAAACAATCTATTACAATCTGTTTTAATCAAAAAATGTAAAAAAAATTCAAAATAAATTCAATAATGGGATTGTAAAGGCATTTAAACCGAGTAATAAGGCTTTTCTAGGCATGAGTGACTATAAATGAACTTTTCTTGACAATGGATGGCTTTTGCTCCACGTTTCCCGAGGGAAACAATCAATTACAATATGTTTTAATCAAAAAATGTAAAAACAATTCAAAATAAATTCAATAATGGGATTATAAAGGCATTTAAATCGAGTAATAAGGCTTTTCTAGGCAAGAGTGACTATAAATGAACTTTTCTTGACAATGGATGGCTTTTGCTCAACGTTTCCCGAGGCAAACAATCAATTACAATCTGTTTTAATCAAAAAATGTAAAAACAATTCAAAATAAATTCAATAATGGGATTATAAAGGCATTTAAACCGAGTAATAAGGCTTTTCTAGGCATGAGTGACTATAAATGAACTTTTCTTGACAATGGATGGCTTTTGCTCCACGTTTCCCGAGGCAAACAATCAATTACAATATGTTTTAATCAAAAAATGTAAAAACAATTCAAAATAAATTCAATAATGGGATTATAAAAGCATTTAAACCGAGTAATAAGGCTTTTCTAGGCATGAGTGACTATAAATGGTCTTTCTTGACAATGGATGGCTTTCGTTCCATGTTTCCCGAGATAAACAATCTATTACAATCTGTTTTAATCAAAAAATGTAAAAAAAATTCAAAATAAATTCAATAATGGGATTATAAAGGCATTTAAACCGAGTAGTAAGGCTTTTCTAGGCATGAGTGACTATAAATGATCTTTTCTTGACAATGGATGGCTTTCGCTCCATGTTTTCCGAGGCAAACAATGAATTACAATCTGTTTTAATCAAAAAATGTAGAAAAAGTTCAAAATAAATTCAATAAAGGGATTATAAAGGCATTCAAACCGAGTAATAAGGCTTTTCTAGGCATGAGTGACTGTAAATGAACTTTTCTTGACAATGGATGGCTTTCGCTCCATGTTTCCCGAGGCAAACAATCAATTACAATATGTTTTAATCAAAAAATGTAAAAAAAAATTCAAAATAAATTCAATAATGGGATTATAAAAGCATTTAAACCGAGTAATAAGGCTTTTCTAATTATGAGTGACTCTAAATGATCTTTTCTTGACAATGGACGGCTTTTGCTCCACGTTTCCCGAGGCAAACAATCAATTACAATCTGTTTTAGTCAAAAAATGTAAAAACAATTCAAAATAAATTCAATAATGGGATTATAAAAGCATTTAAACCGAGTAATAAGGCTTTTCTAGGCATGAGTGACTGTAAATGAACTTTTCTTGACAATGGATGGCTTTCGCTCCATGTTTCCCGAGGCAAACAATCAATTACAATCTGTTTTAATCAAAAAATGTAAAAGAAAATTCAAAATAAGTTCAATAATAGATTATAAATGCATTTAAAACGATTAATAAGGCTTTTCTAGTTATGAATGACTCTAAATGATCTTTTCTTCACAATGGATGGGTTTTGCTCCACGTTTCTCGAGGTAAATAATCAATTACAATTTGTTTTAATCAAAAAATGTAAAACGATTCAAATTAAATTCAATTATGGAATTATAAAAGCATTTAAAGCGTGTATTAAGGATTTTATAAGCATGAGTGACTATAAATGAACTTTTCTTGACAATGGATGGCTTTTGCTCCACTTTTCCCGAGGCAAACAATCAATTACAATCTGTTTTAATCAAAAAATGTAAAAACAATTCAAAATAAATTCAATAATGGGATTATAAAAGCATTTAAACCGAGTAATAAGGCTTTTCTAGGCATGAGTGACTATAAATGATCTTTTCTTGACAATGGATGGCTTTCGCTCCACGTTTCCCGAGATAAACAATCAATTACAATCTGTTTTAATCAAAAATGTAAAAAAAATTCAAAATAAATTCAATAATGGGATTATTAAAGCATTTAAACCGAGTAATAAGGCTTTTCTAGGCATGAGTGACTATAAATGAACTTTTCTTGACAATGAATGGCTTTCGCTCCATGTTTCCCGAGGCAAACAATCAATTACAATATGTTTTAATCAAAAAATGTAAAAAAAAATTCAAAATAAATTCAATAATGGGATTATTAAAGCATTTAAACCGAGTAATAAGGCTTTTCTAGTTATGAGTGACTCTAAATGATCATTTCTTGACAATGGATGGCTTTTGCTCCACGTTTCCCGAGGCAAACAATCAATTACAATCTGTTTTAACTAAAAAATGTAAAAACAATTCAAAATAAATTCAATAATGGGATTATAAAAGCATTTAAACCGAGTAATAAGGCTTTTCTAGGCATGAGTGACTATAAATGATCTTTTCTTGACAATGGATGGCTTTCGCTCCATGTTTCCCGAGGCAAACAATCAATTACAATCTGTTTTAATCAAAAAATGTAGAAAAATTTCAAAATAAATTCAATAAAGGGATTGTAAAGGCATTTAAACCGAGTAATAAGGCTTTTCTAGGCATGAGTGACTGTAAATGAACTTTTCTTGAAAATGGATGGCTTTCGCTCCATGTTTCCCGAGGCAAACAATCAATTACAATCTGTTTTAATCAAAAAATGTAAAAAAAAATTCAAAATAAATTCAATAATCAGATTATAAAAGCATTTAAACCGAGTAATAAGGCTTTTCTAGTTATGAGTGACTCTAAATGATCTTTTCTTGACAATGGATGGCTTTTGCTCCACGTTTCTCGAGGCAAACAATCAATTACAATCTGTTTTAGTCAAAAAATGTAAAAACAATTCAAAATAAATTCAATAATGGGATTATAAAAGCAATTAAACCGAGTAATAAGGCTTTTCTAGGCATGAGTGACTATAAATGATCTTTTCTTGACAATGGATGGCTTTCGCTCTACGTTTCCCGAGATAAACAATCAATTACAATATGTTTTAATGAAAAAATGTAAAAAAAAATTCAAAATAAATTCAATAATGGAATTATAAAAGCATTTAAACCGAGTAATAAGGCTTTTCTAGTTATGAGTGATACTAAATGATCTTTTCTTTACAACGGATGGGTTTTGCTCCACGTTTCCCGAGGCAAACAATCAATTACAATATGTTTTAGTCAAAAAATGTAAAAACAATTCAAAATAAATTCAATAATGCGATTATAAAAGCATTTAAACCTAGTAATAAGGCTTTTCTAGGCATGAGTGACTATAAATGATCTTTTCTTGACAATGGATGGCTTTCGCTTCACGTTTCTCGAGGTAAATAATCAATTACAATTTGTTTTAATCATAAAATGTAAAAAGATTCAAATTAAATTCAATTATGGAATTATAAAAGCATTTAAAGCGAGTATTAAGGATTTTATAGGCATGAGTGAATATAAATGAACTTTTCTTGACAATGGATGGCTTTCGCTCCACGTTTTCCGAGGCAAAATATCAATTACAACCTGTTTTAATCAAAAAATGTAAAAACAATTCAAAATAAATTCAATAATGGGATTATAAAAGCATTTAAACCGAGTAATAAGGCTTTTCTAGGCATGAGTGACTATAAATGATCTTTTCCTGACAATGAATGGCTTTTGCTCCACGTTTCCCGAGGCAAACAATCAATTACAATCTGTTTTAATCAAAAAATGTAAAAAAAAAATTCAAAATAAATTCAATAATGGGATTATAAAAGCATTTAAACCGAGTAATAAGGCTTTTCTAGGCATGAGTGACTATAAATGATCTTTTCTTGACAATGGATGGCTTTCGCTCCACGTTTCCCGAGATAAACAATCAACTACAATATGTCTTAATCAAAAAATGTAAAAAAAAATTCAAAATAAATTCAATAATGGGATTATAAAAGCATTTAAACCGAGTAATAAGGCTTTTCTAGTTATGAGTGACTCTAAATGATCTTTTCTTGACAATGAATGGCTTTTGCTCCACGTTTCCCGAGGCAAACAATCAATTACAATCTGTTTTAATCAAAAAATGTAAAAACAATTCAAAATAAATTCAATAATGGGATTATAAAAGCATTTAAACCGAGTAATAAGGCTTTTCTAGGCATGAGTGACTATAAATGATCTTTTCTTGACAATGGATGGCTTTCGCTTCACGTTTCTCGAGGTAAATAATCAATTACAATTTGTTTTAATCAAAAAATGTAAAAAGATTCAAATTAAATTCAATTATGGAATTATAAAAGCATTTAAAGCGAGTATTAAGGATTTCATAGGCACGAGTGACTATAAATGAACTTTTCTTGACAATGGATGGCTTTTGCTCCACGTTTCCTGAGGCAAACAAACAATTACAATCTGTTTTAATCAAAAAATGTAAAAACAATTCAAAATAAATTCAATAATGGGATTATAAAAGCATTTAAACCGAGTAATAAGGCTTTTCTAGGCATGAGTGACTGTAAATGAACTTTTCTTGACAATGGATGGCTTTCGCTCCATGTTTCCCGAGGCAAACAATCAATTACAATCTGTTTTAATCAAAAAATGTAAAAAAAAAATTCAAAATAAATTCAATAATGGGATTATAAAAGCATTTAAACCGAGTAATAAGGCTTTTCTAGGCATGAGTGACTATAAATGATCTTTTCTTGACAATGGATGGCTTTCGCTCCACGTTTCCCGAGATAAACAATCAACTACAATATGTTTTAATCAAAAAATGTAAAAAAAAATTCAAAATAAATTCAATAATGGGATTATAAAAGCATTTAAACCGAGTAATAAGGCTTTTCTAGTTATGAGTGACTCTAAATGATCTTTTCTTGACAATGGACGGCTTTTGCTCCACGTTTCCCGAGGCAAACAATCAATTACAATCTGTTTTAGTCAAAAAATGTAAAAACAATTCAAAATAAATTCAATAATGGGATTATAAAAGCATTTAAACCGAGTAATAAGGCTTTTCTAGGCATGAGTGACTATAAATGATCTTTTCTTGACAATGGATGGCTTTCGCTTCACGTTTCTCGAGGTAAATAATCAATTACAATTTGTTTTAATCATAAAATGTAAAAAGATTCAAATTAAATTCAATTATGGAATTATAAAAGCATTTAAAGCGAGTATTAAGGATTTTATAGGCATGAGTGAATATAAATGAACTTTTCTTGACAATGGATGGCTTTCGCTCCACGTTTTCCGAGGCAAAATATCAATTACAACCTGTTTTAATCAAAAAATGTAAAAACAATTCAAAATAAATTCAATAATGGGATTATAAAAGCATTTAAACCGAGTAATAAGGCTTTTCTAGGCATGAGTGACTATAAATGATCTTTTCCTGACAATGAATGGCTTTTGCTCCACGTTTCCCGAGGCAAACAATCAATTACAATCTGTTTTAATCAAAAAATGTAAAAAAAAAATTCAAAATAAATTCAATAATGGGATTATAAAAGCATTTAAACCGAGTAATAAGGCTTTTCTAGGCATGAGTGACTATAAATGATCTTTTCTTGACAATGGATGGCTTTCGCTCCACGTTTCCCGAGATAAACAATCAACTACAATATGTCTTAATCAAAAAATGTAAAAAAAAATTCAAAATAAATTCAATAATGGGATTATAAAAGCATTTAAACCGAGTAATAAGGCTTTTCTAGTTATGAGTGACTCTAAATGATCTTTTCTTGACAATGAATGGCTTTTGCTCCACGTTTCCCGAGGCAAACAATCAATTACAATCTGTTTTAATCAAAAAATGTAAAAACAATTCAAAATAAATTCAATAATGGGATTATAAAAGCATTTAAACCGAGTAATAAGGCTTTTCTAGGCATGAGTGACTATAAATGATCTTTTCTTGACAATGGATGGCTTTCGCTTCACGTTTCTCGAGGTAAATAATCAATTACAATTTGTTTTAATCAAAAAATGTAAAAAGATTCAAATTAAATTCAATTATGGAATTATAAAAGCATTTAAAGCGAGTATTAAGGATTTCATAGGCATGAGTGACTATAAATGAACTTTTCTTGACAATGGATGGCTTTTGCTCCACGTTTCCTGAGGCAAACAAACAATTACAATCTGTTTTAATCAAAAAATGTAAAAACAATTCAAAATAAATTCAATAATGGGATTATAAAAGCATTTAAACCGAGTAATAAGGCTTTTCTAGGCATGAGTGACTGTAAATGAACTTTTCTTGACAATGGATGGCTTTCGCTCCATGTTTCCCGAGGCAAACAATCAATTACAATCTGTTTTAATCAAAAAATGTAAAAAAAAAATTCAAAATAAATTCAATAATGGGATTATAAAAGCATTTAAACCGAGTAATAAGGCTTTTCTAGGCATGAGTGACTATAAATGATCTTTTCTTGACAATGGATGGCTTTCGCTCCACGTTTCCCGAGATAAACAATCAACTACAATATGTCTTAATCAAAAAATGTAAAAAAAAATTCAAAATAAATTCAATAATGGGATTATAAAAGCATTTAAACCGAGTAATAAGGCTTTTCTAGTTATGAGTGACTCTAAATGATCTTTTCTTGACAATGGACGGCTTTTGCTCCACGTTTCCCGAGGCAAACAATCAATTACAATCTGTTTTACTCAAAAAATGTAAAAACAATTCAAAATAAATTCAATAATGGGATTATAAAAGCATTTAAACCGAGTAATAAGGCTTTTCTAGGCATGAGTGACTGTAAATGAACTTTTCTTGACAATGGATGGCTTTCGCTCCATGTTTCCCGAGGCAAACAATCAATTACAATCTGTTTTAATCAAAAAATGTAAAAGAAAATTCAAAATAAGTTCAATAATAGATTATAAATGCATTTAAAACGATTAATAAGGCTTTTCTAGTTATGAATGACTCTAAATGATCTTTTCTTCACAATGGATGGGTTTTGCTCCACGTTTCTCGAGGTAAATAATCAATTACAATTTGTTTTAATCAAAAAATGTAAAACGATTCAAATTAAATTCAATTATGGAATTATAAAAGCATTTAAAGCGTGTATTAAGGATTTTATAAGCATGAGTGACTATAAATGAACTTTTCTTGACAATGGATGGCTTTTGCTCCACTTTTCCCGAGGCAAACAATCAATTACAATCTGTTTTAATCAAAAAATGTAAAAACAATTCAAAATAAATTCAATAATGGGATTATAAAAGCATTTAAACCGAGTAATAAGGCTTTTCTAGGCATGAGTGACTATAAATGATCTTTTCTTGACAATGGATGGCTTTCGCTCCACGTTTCCCGAGATAAACAATCAATTACAATCTGTTTTAATCAAAAATGTAAAAAAAATTCAAAATAAATTCAATAATGGGATTATTAAAGCATTTAAACCGAGTAATAAGGCTTTTCTAGGCATGAGTGACTATAAATGAACTTTTCTTGACAATGAATGGCTTTCGCTCCATGTTTCCCGAGGCAAACAATCAATTACAATATGTTTTAATCAAAAAATGTAAAAAAAAATTCAAAATAAATTCAATAATGGGATTATTAAAGCATTTAAACCGAGTAATAAGGCTTTTCTAGTTATGAGTGACTCTAAATGATCATTTCTTGACAATGGATGGCTTTTGCTCCACGTTTCCCGAGGCAAACAATCAATTACAATCTGTTTTAACTAAAAAATGTAAAAACAATTCAAAATAAATTCAATAATGGAATTATAAAAGCATTTAAACCGAGTAATAAGGCTTTTCTAGGCATGAGTGACTATAAATGATCTTTTCTTGACAATGGATGGCTTTCGCTCCATGTTTCCCGAGGCAAACAATCAATTACAATCTGTTTTAATCAAAAAATGTAGAAAAATTTCAAAATAAATTCAATAAAGGGATTATAAAGGCATTTAAACCGAGTAATAAGGCTTTTCTAGGCATGAGTGACTGTAAATGAACTTTTCTTGAAAATGGATGGCTTTCGCTCCATGTTTCCCGAGGCAAACAATCAATTACAATCTGTTTTAATCAAAAAATGTAAAAAAAAATTCAAAATAAATTCAATAATCAGATTATAAAAGCATTTAAACCGAGTAATAAGGCTTTTCTAGTTATGAGTGACTCTAAATGATCTTTTCTTGACAATGGATGGCTTTTGCTCCACGTTTCTCGAGGCAAACAATCAATTACAATCTGTTTTAGTCAAAAAATGTAAAAACAATTCAAAATAAATTCAATAATGGGATTATAAAAGCATTTAAACCGAGTAATAAGGCTTTTCTAGGCCTGAGTGACTATAAATGATCTTTTCTTGACAATGGATGGCTTTCGCTCTACGTTTCCCGAGATAAACAATCAATTACAATATGTTTTAATGAAAAAATGTAAAAAAAAATTCAAAATAAATTCAATAATGGAATTATAAAAGCATTTAAACCGAGTAATAAGGCTTTTCTAGTTATGAGTGATACTAAATGATCTTTTCTTTACAACGGATGGGTTTTGCTCCACGTTTCCCGAGGGAAACAATCAATTACAATCTGTTTTAGTCAAAAAATGTAAAAACAATTCAAAATAAATTCAATAATGCGATTATAAAAGCATTTAAACCTAGTAATAAGGCTTTTCTAGGCATGAGTGACTATAAATGATCTTTTCTTGACAATGGATGGCTTTCGCTTCACGTTTCTCGAGGTAAATAATCAATTACAATTTGTTTTAATCATAAAATGTAAAAAGATTCAAATTAAATTCAATTATGGAATTATAAAAGCATTTAAAGCGAGTATTAAGGATTTTATAGGCATGAGTGAATATAAATGAACTTTTCTTGACAATGGATGGCTTTCGCTCCACGTTTTCCGAGGCAAAATATCAATTACAACCTGTTTTAATCAAAAAATGTAAAAACAATTCAAAATAAATTCAATAATGGGATTATAAAACCATTTAAACCGAGTAATAAGGCTTTTCTAGGCATGAGTGACTATAAATGATCTTTTCCTGACAATGAATGGCTTTTGCTCCACGTTTCCCGAGGCAAACAATCAATTACAATCTGTTTTAATCAAAAAATGTAAAAAAAAAATTCAAAATAAATTCAATAATGGGATTATAAAAGCATTTAAACCGAGTAATAAGGCTTTTCTAGGCATGAGTGACTATAAATGATCTTTTCTTGACAATGGATGGCTTTCGCTCCACGTTTCCCGAGATAAACAATCAACTACAATATGTCTTAATCAAAAAATGTAAAAAAAAATTCAAAATAAATTCAATAATGGGATTATAAAAGCATTTAAACCGAGTAATAAGGCTTTTCTAGTTATGAGTGACTCTAAATGATCTTTTCTTGACAATGAATGGCTTTTGCTCCACGTTTCCCGAGGCAAACAATCAATTACAATCTGTTTTAATCAAAAAATGTAAAAACAATTCCAAATAAATTCAATAATGGGATTATAAAAGCATTTAAACCGAGTAATAAGGCTTTTCTAGGCATGAGTGACTGTAAATGAACTTTTCTTGACAATGGATGGCTTTCGCTCCATGTTTCCCGAGGCAAACAATCAATTACAATCTGTTTTAATTAAAAAATGTAAAAACAATTCAAAATAAATTCAATAATGGGATTATAAAAGCATTTAAACCGAGTAATAAGGCTTTTCTAGGCATGAGTGACTATAAATGAACTTTTCTTGACAATGGATGGCTTTCGCTCCATGTTTCCCGAGGCAAACAATCAATTACAATCTGTTTTAATTAAAAAATGTAAAAACAATTCAAAATAAATTCAATAATGGGATTATAAAAGCATTTAAACCGAGTAATAAGGCTTTTCTAGGCATGAGTGACTATAAATGATCTTTTCCTGACAATGAATGGCTTTTGCTCCACGTTTCCCGAGGCAAACAATCAATTACAATCTGTTTTAATCAAAAAATGTAAAAAAAAAATTCAAAATAAATTCAATAATGGGATTATAAAAGCATTTAAACCGAGTAATAAGGCTTTTCTAGGCATGAGTGACTATAAATGATCTTTTCTTGACAATGGATGGCTTTCGCTCCACGTTTCCCGAGATAAACAATCAACTACAATATGTCTTAATCAAAAAATGTAAAAAAAAATTCAAAATAAATTCAATAATGGGATTATAAAAGCATTTAAACCGAGTAATAAGGCTTTTCTAGTTATGAGTGACTCTAAATGATCTTTTCTTGACAATGAATGGCTTTTGCTCCACGTTTCCCGAGGCAAACAATCAATTACAATCTGTTTTAATCAAAAAATGTAAAAACAATTCAAAATAAATTCAATAATGGGATTATAAAAGCATTTAAACCGAGTAATAAGGCTTTTCTAGGCATGAGTGACTATAAATGATCTTTTCTTGACAATGGATGGCTTTCGCTTCACGTTTCTCGAGGTAAATAATCAATTACAATTTGTTTTAATCAAAAAATGTAAAAAGATTCAAATTAAATTCAATTATGGAATTATAAAAGCATTTAAAGCGAGTATTAAGGATTTCATAGGCATGAGTGACTATAAATGAACTTTTCTTGACAATGGATGGCTTTTGCTCCACGCTTCCTGAGGCAAACAAACAATTACAATCTGTTTTAATCAAAAAATGTAAAAACAATTCAAAATAAATTCAATAATGGGATTATAAAAGCATTTAAACCGAGTAATAAGGCTTTTCTAGGCATGAGTGACTGTAAATGAACTTTTCTTGACAATGGATGGCTTTCGCTCCATGTTTCCCGAGGCAAACAATCAATTACAATCTGTTTTAATTAAAAAATGTAAAAACAATTCAAAATAAATTCAATAATGGGATTATAAAAGCATTTAAACCGAGTAATAAGGCTTTTCTAGGCATGAGTGACTATAAATGAACTTTTCTTGACAATGGATGGCTTTCGCTCCATGTTTCCCGAGGCAAACAATCAATTACAATCTGTTTTAATTAAAAAATGTAAAAACAATTCAAAATAAATTCAATAATGGAATTATAAAAGCATTTAAACCGAGTAATAAGGCTTTTCTAGTTATGAGTGACACTAAATGATCTTTTCTTTACAACGGATGGGTTTTGCTCCACGTTTCCCGAGGCAAACAATCAATTACAATCTGTTTTAGTCAAAAAATGTAAAAACAATTCAAAATAAATTCAATAATGCGATTATAAAAGCATTTAAACCTAGTAATAAGGCTTTTCTAGGCATGAGTGACTATAAATGATTTTTTCTTGACAATGGATGGCTTTCGCTTCACGTTTCTCGAGGTAAATAATCAATTACAATTTGTTTTAATCATAAAATGTAAAAAGATTCAAATTAAATTCAATTATGGAATTATAAAAGCATTTAAAGCGAGTATTAAGGATTTTATAGGCATGAGTGAATATAAATGAACTTTTCTTGACAATGGATGGCTTTCGCTCCACGTTTTCCGAGGCAAACAATCAATTACAACCTGTTTTAATCAAAAAATGTAAAAACAATTCAAAATAAATTCAATAATGGGATTATAAAAGCATTTAAACCGAGTAATAAGGCTTTTCTAGGCATGAGTGACTATAAATGATCTTTTCCTGACAATGAATGGCTTTTGCTCCACGTTTCCCGAGGCAAACAATCAATTACAATCTGTTTTAATCAAAAAATGTAAAAATAAAATTCAAAATAAATTCAATAATGGGATTATAAAACCATTTAAACCGAGTAATAAGGCTTTTCTAGGCATGAGTGACTATAAATGATCTTTTCTTGACAATGGATGGCTTTCGCTCCACGTTTCCCGAGATAAACAATCAACTACAATATGTCTTAATCAAAAAATGTAAAAAAAAATTCAAAATAAATTCAATAATGGGATTATAAAAGCATTTAAACCGAGTAATAAGGCTTTTCTAGTTATGAGTAACTCTAAATGATCTTTTATTGACAATGAATGGCTTTTGCTCCACGTTTCCCGAGGCAAACAATCAACTACAATCTGTTTTAATCAAAAAATGTAAAAACAATTCAAAATAAATTCAATAATGGGATTATAAAAGCATTTAAACCGAGTAATAAGGCTTTTCTAGGCATGAGTGACTATAAATGATCTTTTCTTGACAATGGATGGCTTTCGCTTCACGTTTCTCGAGGTAAATAATCAATTACAATTTGTTTTAATCAAAAAATGTAAAAAGATTCAAATTAAATTCAATTATGGAATTATAAAAGCATTTAAAGCGAGTATTAAGGATTTCATAGGCATGAGTGACTATAAATGAACTTTTCTTGACAATGGATGGCTTTTGCTCCACGTTTCCTGAGGCAAACAAACAATTTCAATCTGTTTTAATCAAAAAATGTAAAAACAATTCAAAATAAATTCAATAATGGGATTATAAAAGCATTTAAACCGAGTAATAAGGCTTTTCTAGGCATGAGTGACTGTAAATGAACTTTTCTTGACAATAGATGGCTTTCGCTCCATGTTTCCCGAGGCAAACAATCAATTACAATCTGTTTTAATTAAAAAATGTAAAAACAATTCAAAATAAATTCAATAATGGGATTATAAAAGCATTTAAACCGAGTAATAAGGCTTTTCTAGGCATGAGTGACTATAAATGAACTTTTCTTGACAATGGATGGCTTTCGCTCCATGTTTCCCGAGGCAAACAATCAATTACAATCTGTTTTAATTAAAAAATGTGAAAACAATTCAAAATAAATTCAATAATGGAATTATAAAAGCATTTAAACCGAGTAATAAGGCTTTTCTAGTTATGAGTGACACTAAATGATCTTTTCTTTACAACGGATGGGTTTTGCTCCACGTTTCCCGAGGCAAACAATCAATTATAATCTGTTTTAGCCAAAAAATGTAAAAACAATTCAAAATAAATTCAATAATGCGATTATAAAAGCATTTAAACCTAGTAATAAGGCTTTTCTAGGCATGAGTGACTATAAATGATCTTTTCTTGACAATGGATGGCTTTCGCTTCACGTTTCTCGAGGTAAATAATCAATTACAATTTGTTTTAATCATAAAATGTAAAAAGATTCAAATTAAATTCAATTATGGAATTATAAAAGCATTTAAAGCGAGTATTAAGGATTTTATAGGCATGAGTGAATATAAATGAACTTTTCTTGACAATGGATGGCTTTCGCTCCACGTTTTCCGAGGCAAACAATCAATTACAACCTGTTTTAATCAAAAAATGTAAAAACAATTCAAAATAAATTCAATAATGGGATTATAAAAGCATTTAAACCGAGTAATAAGGCTTTTCTAGGCATGAGTGACTATAAATGATCTTTTCCTGACAATGAATGGCTTTTGCTCCACGTTTCCCGAGGCAAACAATCAATTACAATCTATTTTAATCAAAAAATGTAAAAAAAAAAATTCAAAATAAATTCAATAATGAGATTATAAAAGCATTTAAACCGAGTAATAAGGCTTTTCTAGGCATGAGTGACTATAAATGATCTTTTCTTGACAATGGATGGCTTTCGCTCCACGTTTCCCGAGATAAACAATCAACTACAATATGTCTTAATCAAAAAATGTAAAAAAAAATTCAAAATAAATTCAATAATGGGATTATAAAAGCATTTAAACCGAGTAATAAGGCTTTTCTATGCATGAGTGAATATAAATGAACTTTTCTTGACAATGGATGGCTTTCGCTCCACGTTTTCCGAGGCAAACAATCAATTACAACCTGTTTTAATCAAAAAATGTAAAAACAATTCAAAATAAATTCAATAATGGGATTATAAAAGCATTTAAACCGAGTAATAAGGCTTTTCTAGGCATGAGTGACTATAAATGATCTTTTCCTGACAATGAATGGCTTTTGCTCCACGTTTCCCGAGGCAAACAATCAATTACAATCTGTTTTAATCAAAAAATGTAAAAATAAAATTCAAAATAAATTCAATAATGGGATTATAAAACCATTTAAACCGAGTAATAAGGCTTTTCTAGGCATGAGTGACTATAAATGATCTTTTCTTGACAATGGATGGCTTTCGCTCCACGTTTCCCGAGATAAACAATCAACTACAATATGTCTTAATCAAAAAATGTAAAAAAAAATTCAAAATAAATTCAATAATGGGATTATAAAAGCATTTAAACCGAGTAATAAGGCTTTTCTAGTTATGAGTAACTCTAAATGATCTTTTATTGACAATGAATGGCTTTTGCTCCACGTTTCCCGAGGCAAACAATCAACTACAATCTGTTTTAATCAAAAAATGTAAAAACAATTCAAAATAAATTCAATAATGGGATTATAAAAGCATTTAAACCGAGTAATAAGGCTTTTCTAGGCATGAGTGACTATAAATGATCTTTTCTTGACAATGGATGGCTTTCGCTTCACGTTTCTCGAGGTAAATAATCAATTACAATTTGTTTTAATCAAAAAATGTAAAAAGATTCAAATTAAATTCAATTATGGAATTATAAAAGCATTTAAAGCGAGTATTAAGGATTTCATAGGCATGAGTGACTATAAATGAACTTTTCTTGACAATGGATGGCTTTTGCTCCACGTTTCCTGAGGCAAACAAACAATTTCAATCTGTTTTAATCAAAAAATGTAAAAACAATTCAAAATAAATTCAATAATGGGATTATAAAAGCATTTAAACCGAGTAATAAGGCTTTTCTAGGCATGAGTGACTGTAAATGAACTTTTCTTGACAATGGATGGCTTTCGCTCCATGTTTCCCGAGGCAAACAATCAATTACAATCTGTTTTAATTAAAAAATGTAAAAACAATTCAAAATAAATTCAATAATGGGATTATAAAAGCATTTAAACCGAGTAATAAGGCTTTTCTAGGCATGAGTGACTATAAATGAACTTTTCTTGACAATGGATGGCTTTCGCTCCATGTTTCCCGAGGCAAACAATCAATTACAATCTGTTTTAATTAAAAAATGTGAAAACAATTCAAAATAAATTCAATAATGGAATTATAAAAGCATTTAAACCGAGTAATAAGGCTTTTCTAGTTATGAGTGACACTAAATGATCTTTTCTTTACAACGGATGGGTTTTGCTCCACGTTTCCCGAGGCAAACAATCAATTATAATCTGTTTTAGCCAAAAAATGTAAAAACAATTCAAAATAAATTCAATAATGCGATTATAAAAGCATTTAAACCTAGTAATAAGGCTTTTCTAGGCATGAGTGACTATAAATGATCTTTTCTTGACAATGGATGGCTTTCGCTTCACGTTTCTCGAGGTAAATAATCAATTACAATTTGTTTTAATCATAAAATGTAAAAAGATTCAAATTAAATTCAATTATGGAATTATAAAAGCATTTAAAGCGAGTATTAAGGATTTTATAGGCATGAGTGAATATAAATGAACTTTTCTTGACAATGGATGGCTTTCGCTCCACGTTTTCCGAGGCAAACAATCAATTACAACCTGTTTTAATCAAAAAATGTAAAAACAATTCAAAATAAATTCAATAATGGGATTATAAAAGCATTTAAACCGAGTAATAAGGCTTTTCTAGGCATGAGTGACTATAAATGATCTTTTCCTGACAATGAATGGCTTTTGCTCCACGTTTCCCGAGGCAAACAATCAATTACAATCTATTTTAATCAAAAAATGTAAAAAAAAAAATTCAAAATAAATTCAATAATGAGATTATAAAAGCATTTAAACCGAGTAATAAGGCTTTTCTAGGCATGAGTGACTATAAATGATCTTTTCTTGACAATGGATGGCTTTCGCTCCACGTTTCCCGAGATAAACAATCAACTACAATATGTCTTAATCAAAAAATGTAAAAAAAAATTCAAAATAAATTCAATAATGGGATTATAAAAGCATTTAAACCGAGTAATAAGGCTTTTCTATGCATGAGTGAATATAAATGAACTTTTCTTGACAATGGATGGCTTTCGCTCCACGTTTTCCGAGGCAAACAATCAATTACAACCTGTTTTAATCAAAAAATGTAAAAACAATTCAAAATAAATTCAATAATGGGATTATAAAAGCATTTAAACCGAGTAATAAGGCTTTTCTAGGCATGAGTGACTATAAATGATCTTTTCCTGACAATGAATGGCTTTTGCTCCACGTTTCCCGAGGCAAACAATCAATTACAATCTGTTTTAATCAAAAAATGTAAAAAAAAATTCAAAATAAATTCAATAATGGGATTATAAAAGCATTTAAACCGAGTAATAAGGCTTTTCTAGGCATGAGTGACTATAAATGATCTTTTCTTGACAATGGATGGCTTTCGCTCCACGTTTCCCGAGATAAACAATCAACTACAATATGTCTTAATCAAAAAATGTAAAAAAAAATTCAAAATAAATTCAATAATGGGATTATAAAAGCATTTAAACCGAGTAATAAGGCTTTTCTAGTTATGAGTGACTCTAAATGATCTTTTCTTGACAATGAATGGCTTTTGCTCCACGTTTCCCGAGGCAAACAATCAATTACAATCTGTTTTAATCAAAAAATGTAAAAACAATTCAAAATAAATTCAATAATGGGATTATAAAAGCATTTAAACCGAGTAATAAGGCTTTTCTAGGCATGAGTGACTATAAATGATCTTTTCTTGACAATGGATGGCTTTTGCTTCACGTTTCTCGAGGTAAATAATCAATTACAATTTGTTTTAATCAAAAAATGTAAAAAGATTCAAATTAAATTCAATTATGGAATTATAAAAGCATTTAAAGCGAGTATTAAGGATTTCATAGGCATGAGTGACTATAAATGAACTTTTCTTGACAATGGATGGCTTTTGCTCCACGTTTCCTGAGGCAAACAAACAATTACAATCTGTTTTAATCAAAAAATGTAAAAACAATTCAAAATAAATTCAATAATGGGATTATAAAAGCATTTAAACCGAGTAATAAGGCTTTTCTAGGCATGAGTGACTGTAAATGAACTTTTCTTGACAATGGATGGCTTTCGCTCCATGTTTCCCGAGGCAAACAATCAATTACAATCTGTTTTAATTAAAAAATGTAAAAACAATTCAAAATAAATTCAATAATGGGATTATAAAAGCATTTAAACCGAGTAATAAGGCTTTTCTAGGCATGAGTGACTATAAATGAACTTTTCTTGACAATGGATGGCTTTCGCTCCATGTTTCCCGAGGCAAACAATCAATTACAATCTGTTTTAATCAAAAAATGTAAAAAAAAATTCAAAATAAATTCAATAATGGGATTATAAAGGCATTTAAACCGAGTAATAAGGCTTTTCTAGGCATGAGTGACTGTAAATGAACTTTTCTTGAAAATGGATGGCTTTCGCTCCATGTTTCCCGAGGCAAACAATCAATTACAATCTGTTTTAATCAAAAAATGTAAAAAAAAATTCAAAATAAATTCAATAATGAGATTATAAAAGCATTTAAACCGAGTAATAAGGCTTTTCTAGTTATGAGTGACTCTAAATGATCTTTTCTTGACAATGGATGGCTTTTGCTCCACGTTTCTCGAGGCAAACAATCAATTACAATCTGTTTTAGTCAAAAAATGTAAAAACAATTCAAAATAAATTCAATAATGGGATTATAAAAGCATTTAAACCGAGTAATAAGGCTTTTCTAGGCATGAGTGACTATAAATGTTCTTTTCTTGACAATGGATGGCTTTCGCTCTACGTTTCCCGAGATAAACAATCAATTACAATATGTTTTAATGAAAAAATGTAAAAAAAAATTCAAAATAAATTCAATAATGGAATTATAAAAGCATTTAAACCGAGTAATAAGGCTTTTCTAGTTATGAGTGGCACTAAATGATCTTTTCTTTACAACGGATGGGTTTTGCTCCACGTTTCCCGAGGCAAACAATCAATTACAATCTGTTTTAGTCAAAAAATGTAAAAACAATTCAAAATAAATTCAATAATGCGATTATAAAAGCATTTAAACCTAGTAATAAGGCTTTTCTAGGCATGAGTGACTATAAATGATTTTTTCTTGACAATGGATGGCTTTCGCTTCACGTTTCTCGAGGTAAATAATCAATTACAATTTGTTTTAATCATAAAATGTAAAAAGATTCAAATTAAATTCAATTATGGAATTATAAAAGCATTTAAAGCGAGTATTAAGGATTTTATAGGCATGAGTGAATATAAATGAACTTTTCTTGACAATGGATGGCTTTCGCTCCACGTTTTCCGAGGCAAACAATCAATTACAACCTGTTTTAATCAAAAAATGTAAAAACAATTCAAAATAAATTCAATAATGGGATTATAAAAGCATTTAAACCGAGTAATAAGGCTTTTCTAGGCATGAGTGACTATAAATGATCTTTTCCTGACAATGAATGGCTTTTGCTCCACGTTTCCCGAGGCAAACAATCAATTACAATCTGTTTTAATCAAAAAATGTAAAAATAAAATTCAAAATAAATTCAATAATGGGATTATAAAACCATTTAAACCGAGTAATAAGGCTTTTCTAGGCATGAGTGACTATAAATGATCTTTTCTTGACAATGGATGGCTTTCGCTCCACGTTTCCCGAGATAAACAATCAACTACAATATGTCTTAATCAAAAAATGTAAAAAAAAATTCAAAATAAATTCAATAATGGGATTATAAAAGCATTTAAACCGAGTAATAAGGCTTTTCTAGTTATGAGTGACTCTAAATGATCTTTTCTTGACAATGAATGGCTTTTGCTCCACGTTTCCCGAGACAAACAATCAATTACAATCTGTTTTAATCAAAAAATGTAAAAACAATTCAAAATAAATTCAATAATGGGATTATAAAAGCATTTAAACCGAGAAATAAGGCTTTTCTAGGCATGAGTGACTATAAATGATCTTTTCTTGACAATGGATGGCTTTCGCTTCACGTTTCTCGAGGTAAATAATCAATTACAATATGTTTTAATCAAAAAATGTAAAAAGATTCAAATTAAATTCAATTATGGAATTATAAAAGCATTTAAAGCGAGTATTAAGGATTTCATAGGCATGAGTGACTATAAATGAACTTTTCTGGACAATGGATGGCTTTTGCTCCACGTTTCCTAAGGCAAACAAACAATTACAATCTGTTTTAATCAAAAAATGTAAAAACAATTCAAAATAAATTCAATAATGGGATTATGAAAGCATTTAAACCGAGTAATAAGGCTTTTCTAGGCATGAGTGACTCTAAATGAACTTTTCTTGACAATGGATGGCTTTCGCTCCATGTTTCCCGAGGCAAACAATCAATTACAATCTGTTTTAATTAAAAAATGTAAAAACAATTCAAAATAAATTCAATAATGGGATTATAAAAGCATTTAAACCGAGTAATAAGGCTTTTCTAGGCATGAGTGACTATAAATGAACTTTTCTTAACAATGGATGGCTTTCGCTCCATGTTTCCCGAGGCAAACAATCAATCACAATCTGTTTTAATTAAAAAATGTAAAAACAATTCAAAATAAATTCAATAATGGAAATATAAAAGCATTTAAACCGAGTAATAAGGCTTTTCTAGTTATGAGTGACACTAAATGATCTTTTCTTTACAACGGATGGGTTTTGCTCCACGTTTCCCGAGGCAAACAATCAATTACAATCTGTTTTAGTCAAAAAATGTAAAAACAATTCAAAATAAATTCAATAATGCGATTATAAAAGCATTTAAACCTAGTAATAAGGCTTTTCTAGGCATGAGTGACTATAAATGATTTTTTCTTGACAATGGATGGCTTTCGCTTCACGTTTCTTGAGGTAAATAATCAATTACAATTTGTTTTAATCATAAAATGTAAAAAGATTCAAATTAAATTCAATTATGGAATTATAAAAGCATTTAAAGCGAGTATTAAGGATTTTATAGGCATGAGTGAATATAAATGAACTTTTCTTGACAATGGATGGCTTTCGCTCCACGTTTTCCGAGGCAAACAATCAATTACAACCTGTTTTAATCAAAAAATGTAAAAACAATTCAAAATAAATTCAATAATGGGATTATAAAAGCATTTAAACCGAGTAATAAGGCTTTTCTAGGCATGAGTGACTATAAATGATCTTTTCCTGACAATGAATGGCTTTTGCTCCACGTTTCCCGAGGCAAACAATCAATTACAATCTGTTTTAATCAAAAAATGTAAAAAAAAAATTCAAAATAAATTCAATAATGGGATTATAAAACCATTTAAACCGAGTAATAAGGCTTTTCTAGGCATGAGTGACTATAAATGATCTTTTCTTGACAATGGATGGCTTTCGCTCCACGTTTCCCGAGATAAACAATCAACTACAATATGTCTTAATCAAAAAATGTAAAAAAAAATTCAAAATAAATTCAATAATGGGATTATAAAAGCATTTAAACCGAGTAATAAGGCTTTTCTAGTTATGAGTGACTCTAAATGATCTTTTCTTGACAATGAATGGCTTTTGCTCCACGTTTCCCGAGACAAACAATCAATTACAATCTGTTTTAATCAAAAAATGTAAAAACAATTCAAAACAAATTCAATAATGGGATTATAAAAGCATTTAAACCGAGTAATAAGGCTTTTCTAGGCATGAGTGACTATAAATGATCTTTTCTTGACAATGGATGGCTTTCGCTTCACGTTTCTCGAGGTAAATAATCAATTACAATATGTTTTAATCAAAAAATGTAAAAAGATTCAAATTAAATTCAATTATGGAATTATAAAAGCATTTAAAGCGAGTATTAAGGATTTTATAGGCATGAGTGACTATAAATGAACTTTTCTTGACAATGGATGGCTTTTGCTCCACGTTTCCCGAGGCAAACAATCGATTACAATCTGTTTTAATAAAAAAATATAAAAACAATTCAAAATAAATTCAATAATGGGATTATAAAAGCATTTAAACCGAGTAATAAGGCTTTTCTAGGCATGAGTGACTATAAATGATCTTTTCTTGACAATGGATGGCTTTCGCTTCACGTTTCTCGAGGTAAATAATCAATTACAATATGTTTTAATCAAAAAATGTAAAAAGATTCAAATTAAATTCAATTATGGAATTATAAAAGCATTTAAAGCGAGTATTAAGGATTTCATAGGCATGAGTGACTATAAATGAACTTTTCTGGACAATGGATGGCTTTTGCTCCACGTTTCCTGAGGCAAACAAACAATTACAATATGTTTTAATCAAAAAATGTAAAAACAATTCAAAATAAATTCAATAATGGGATTATGAAAGCATTTAAACCGAGTAATAAGGCTTTTCTAGTTATGAGTGACTCTAAACGAACTTTTGTTGACAATGGATGGCTTTTGCTCCACGTTTTCCGAGGTAAACAATCAATTACAATCTGTTTTAATCAAAAAATTTAAAAACAATTCAAAATAAATTCAATAATGGGACTATAAAAGAATTTAAACCGAGTATTAAGGCTTTTCTAGGCATGAGTGACTATAAATGATCTTTTCTTGACAATGGATGGCTTTCGCTCCATGTTTTCCGAGGCAAACAATGAATTACAATCTGTTTTAATCAAAAAATGTAGAAAAAGTTCAAAATAAATTCAATAAAGGGATTATAAAGGCATTCAAACCGAGTAATAAGGCTTTTCTAGGCATGAGTGACTGTAAATAAACTTTTCTTGACAATGGATGGCTTTCGCTCCATGTTTCCCGAGGCAAACAATCAATTACAATATGTTTTAATCAAAAAATGTAAAAAAAAATTCAAAATAAATTCAATAATGGGATTATAAAAGCATTTAAACCGAGTAATAAGGCTTTTCTAATTATGAGTGACTCTAAATGATCTTTTCTTGACAATGGACGGCTTTTGCTCCACGTTTCCCGAGGCAAACAATCAATTACAATCTGTTTTAGTCAAAAAATGTAAAAACAATTCAAAATAAATTCAATAATGGGATTATAAAAGCATTTAAACCGAGTAATAAGGCTTTTCTAGGCATGAGTGACTGTAAATGAACTTTTCTTGACAATGGATGGCTTTCGCTCCATGTTTCCCGAGGCAAACAATCAATTACAATCTGTTTTAATCAAAAAATGTAAAAAAAAATTCAAAATAAGTTCAATAATAGATTATAAATGCATTTAAACCGAGTAATAAGGCTTTTCTAGTTATGAATGACTCTAAATGATCTTTTCTTCACAATGGATGGCTTTTGCTCCACGTTTCTCGAGGTAAATAATCAATTACAATTTGTTTTAATCATAAAATGTAAAACGATTCAAATTAAATTCAATTATGGAATTATAAAAGCATTTAAAGCGAGTATTAAGGATTTTATAAGCATGAGCGACTATAAATGAACTTTTCTTGACAATGGATGGCTTTTGTTCCACGTTTCCCGAGGCAAACAATCAATTACAATCTGTTTTAATCAAAAAATGTAAAAACAATTCAAAATAAATTCAATAATGGGATTATAAAAGCATTTAAACCGAGTAATAAGGCTTTTCTAGGCTTTAGTGACTATAAATGATATTTTCTTGACAATGGATGGCTTTCGCTCCATGTTTCCCGAGGCAAACAATCAATTACAATCTGTTTTAATCAAAAAATGTAGAAAAAGTTCAAAATAAATTCAATAAAGGGATTATAAAGGCATTTAAACCGAGTAATAAGGCTTTTCTAGGCATGAGTGACTGTAAATGAACTTTTCTTGAAAATGGATGGCTTTCGCTCCATGTTTCCCGAGGCAAACAATCAATTACAATCTGTTTTAATCAAAAAATGTAAAAAAAAATTCAAAATAAATTCAATAATGAGATTATAAAAGCATTTAAACCGAGTAATAAGGCTTTTCTAGTTATGAGTGACTCTAAATGATCTTTTCTTGACAATGGATGGCTTTTGCTCCACATTTCCCGAGGCAAACAATCAATTACAATTTGTTTTAGTCAAAAAATGTAAAAACAATTCAAAATAAATTCAATAATGGGATTATAAAAGCATTTAAACCGAGTAATAAGGCTTTCTAGGCATGAGTGACTATAAATGATCTTTTCTTGACAATGGATGGCTTTCGCTCTACGTTTCCCGAGATAAACAATCAATTACAATATGTTTTAATGAAAAAATGTAAAAAAAAATTCAAAATAAATTCAATAATGGAATTATAAAAGCATTTAAACCGAGTAATAAGGCTTTTCTAGTTATGAGTGACACTAAATGATCTTTTCTTTACAACGGATGGGTTTTGCTCCACGTTTCCCAAGGCAAACAATCAATTACAATCTGTTTTAGTCAAAAAATGTAAAAACAATTCAAAATAAATTCAATAATGCGATTATAAAAGCATTTAAACCTAGTAATAAGGCTTTTCTAGGCATGAGTGACTATAAATGATCTTTTCTTGACAATGGATGGCTTTCGCTTCACGTTTCTCGAGGTAAATAATCAATTACAATTTGTTTTAATCATAAAATGTAAAAAGATTCAAATTAAATTCAATTATGGAATTATAAAAGCATTTAAAGCGAGTATTAAGGATTTTATAAGCATGAGCGACTATAAATGAACTTTTCTTGACAATGGATGGCTTTTGCTCCACGTTTCCCGAGGCAAACAATCAATTACAATCTGTTTTAATCAAAAAATGTAAAAACAATTCAAAATAAATTCAATAATGGGATTATAAAATCATTTAAACCGAGTAATAAGGCTTTTCTAGGCATGAGTGACTATAAATGATCTTTTCTTGACAATGGATGGCTTTCGCTCCACGTTTCCCGAGATAAACAATCAATTACAATCTGTTTTAATCAAAAATGTAAAAAAAATTCAAAATAAATTCAATAATGGGATTATTAAAGCATTTAAACCGAGTAATAAGGCTTTTCTAGGCATGAGTGACTATAAATGAACTTTTCTTGACAGTGGATGGCTTTCGCTCCATGTTTCCCGAGGCAAACAATCAATTACAATCTGTTTTAATCAAAAAATGTAAAAAAAAATTCAAAATAAATTCAATAATGGGATTATAAAGGCATTTAAACCGAGTAATAAGGCTTTTCTAGGCATGAGTGACTGTAAATGAACTTTTCTTGAAAATGGATGGCTTTCGCTCCATGTTTCCCGAGGCAAACAATCAATTACAATCTGTTTTAATCAAAAAATGTAGAAAAAGTTCAAAATAAATTCAATAAAGGGATTATAAAGGCATTTAAACCGAGTAATAAGGCTTTTCTAGGCATGAGTGACTGTAAATGAACTTTTCTTGAAAATGGATGGCTTTCACTCGATGTTTCCCGAGGCAAACAATCAATTACAATCTGTTTTAATCAAAAAATGTAAAAAAAAATTCAAAATAAATTCAATAATGAGATTATAAAAGCATTTAAACCGAGTAATAAGGCTTTTCTAGTTATGAGTGACTCTAAATGATCTTTTCTTGACAATGGATGGCTTTTGCTCCACGTTTCCCGAGGCAAACAATCAATTACAATTTGTTTTAGTCAAAAAATGTAAAAACAATTCAAAATAAATTCAATAATGGGATTATAAAAGCATTTAAACCGAGTAATAAGGCTTTTCTAGGCATGAGTGACTATAAATGATCTTTTCTTGACAATGGATGGCTTTCGCTCTACGTTTCCCGAGATAAACAATCAATTACAATATGTTTTAATGAAAAAATGTAAAAAAAAATTCAAAATAAATTCAATAATGGAATTATAAAAGCATTTAAACCGAGTAATAAGGCTTTTCTAGTTATGAGTGACACTAAATGATCTTTTCTTTACAACGGATGGGTTTTGCTCCACGTTTCCCGAGGCAAACAATCAATTACAATCTGTTTTAGTCAAAAAATGTAAAAACAATTCAAAATAAATTCAATAATGCGATTATAAAAGCATTTAAACCTAGTAATAAGGCTTTTCTAGGCATGAGTGACTATAAATGATCTTTTCTTGACAATGGATGGCTTTCGCTTCACGTTTCTCGAGGTAAATAATCAATTACAATTTGTTTTAATCATAAAATGTAAAAAGATTCAAATTAAATTCAATTATGGAATTATAAAAGCATTTAAAGCGAGTATTAAGGATTTTATAAGCATGAGCGACTATAAATGAACTTTTCTTGACAATGGATGGCTTTTGCTCCACGTTTCCCGAGGCAAACAATCAATTACAATCTGTTTTAATCAAAAAATGTAAAAACAATTCAAAATAAATTCAATAACGGGATTATAAAAGCATTTAAACCGAGTAATAAGGCTTTTCTAGGCATGAGTGACTATAAATGATCTTTTCTTGACAATGGATGGCTTTCGCTCCACGTTTCCCGAGATAAACAATCAATTACAATCTGTTTTAATCAAAAATGTAAAAAAAATTCAAAATAAATTCAATAATGGGATTATTAAAGCATTTAAACCGAGTAATAAGGCTTTTCTAGGCATGAGTGACTATAAATGATCTTTTCTTGACAATGGATGGCTTTCGCTCCACGTTTCCCGAGATAAACAATCAATTACAATCTGTTTTAATCAAAAATGTAAAAAAAATTCAAAATAAATTCAATAATGGGATTATTAAAGCATTTAAACCGAGTAATAAGGCTTTTCTAGGCATGAGTGACTATAAATGAACTTTTCTTGACAATGGATGGCTTTCGCTCCATGTTTCCCGAGGCAAACAATCAATTACAATCTGTTTTAATCAAAAAATGTAAAAAAAAATTCAAAATAAATTCAATAATGGGATTATAAAGGCATTTAAACCGAGTAATAAGGCTTTTCTAGGCATGAGTGACTGTAAATGAACTTTTCTTGAAAATGGATGGCTTTCGCTCCATGTTTCCCGAGGCAAACAATCAATTACAATCTGTTTTAATCAAAAAATGTAGAAAAAGTTCAAAATAAATTCAATAAAGGGATTATAAAGGCATTTAAACCGAGTAATAAGGCTTTTCTAGGCATGAGTGACTGTAAATGAACTTTTCTTGAAAATGGATGGCTTTCACTCGTTGTTTTTCGAGGCAAACAATCAATTACAATCTGTTTTAATCAAAAAATGTAAAAAAAAATTCAAAATAAATTCAATAATGAGATTATAAAAGCATTTAAACCGAGTAATAAGGCTTTTCTAGTTATGAGTGACTCTAAATGAGCTTTTCTTGACAATGGATGGCTTTTGCTCCACGTTTCCCGAGGCAAACAATCAATTACAATTTGTTTTAGTCAAAAAATGTAAAAACAATTCAAAATAATTTCAATAATGGGATTATAAAAGCATTTAAACCGAGTAATAAGGCTTTTCTAGGAATGAGTGACTATAAATGATCTTTTCTTGACAATGGATGGCTTTCGCTCTACGTTTCCCGAGATAAACAATCAATTACAATATGTTTTAATGAAAAAATGTAAAAAAAAATTCAAAATAAATTCAATAATGGAATTATAAAAGCATTTAAACCGAGTAATAAGGCTTTTCTAGTTATGAGTGACACTAAATGATCTTTTCTTTACAACGGATGGGTTTTGCTCCACGTTTCCCGAGGCAAACAATCAATTACAATCTGTTTTAGTCAAAAAATGTAAAAACAATTCAAAATAAATTCAATAATGCGATTATAAAAGCATTTAAACCTAGTAATAAGGCTTTTCTAGGCATGAGTGACTATAAATGATCTTTTCTTGACAATGGATGGCTTTCGCTTCACGTTTCTCGAGGTAAATAATCAATTACAATTTGTTTTAATCATAAAATGTAAAAAGATTCAAATTAAATTCAATTATGGAATTATAAAAGCATTTAAAGCGAGTATTAAGGATTTTATAAGCATGAGCGACTATAAATGAACTTTTCTTGACAATGGATGGCTTTTGCTCCACGTTTCCCGAGGCAAACAATCAATTACAATCTGTTTTAATCAAAAAATGTAAAAACAATTCAAAATAAATTCAATAACGGGATTATAAAAGCATTTAAACCGAGTAATAAGGCTTTTCTAGGCATGAGTGACTATAAATGATCTTTTCTTGACAATGGATGGCTTTCGCTCCACGTTTCCCGAGATAAACAATCAATTACAATCTGTTTTAATCAAAAATGTAAAAAAAATTCAAAATAAATTCAATAATGGGATTATTAAAGCATTTAAACCGAGTAATAAGGCTTTTCTAGGCATGAGTGACTAGAAATGAACTTTTCTTGACAATGGATGGCTTTCGCTCCATGTTTCCCGAGGCAAACAATCAATTACAATCTGTTTTAATCAAAAAATGTAAAAAAAAATTCAAAATAAATTTAATAATGGGATTATAAAAGCATTTAAACCGAGTAATAAGGCTTTTCTAGTTATGAGTGACTCTAAATGATCATTTCTTGATAATGGATGGCTTTTGCTCCACGTTTCCCGAGGCAAACAATCAATTACAATCTGTTTTAATTAAAAAATGTAAAAAACAATTCAAAATAAATTCAATAATGGGATTATAAAAGCATTTAAACCGAGTAATAAGGCTTTTCTAGGCATGAGTGACTATAAATGATCTTTTCTTGACAATGGATGGCTTTCGCTCCATGTTTCCCGAGGCAAACAATCAATTACAATCTGTTTTAATCAAAAAATGTAGAAAAAGTTCAAAATAAATTCAATAAAGGGATTATAAAGGCATTTAAACCGAGTAATAAGGCTTTTCTAGGCATGGGTGACTGTAAATGAACTTTTCTTGAAAATGGATGGCTTTCGCTCCATGTTTCCCGAGGCAAACAATCAATTACAATCTGTTTTAATCAAAAAATGTAAAAAAAAATTCAAAATAAATTCAATAATGAGATTATAAAAGCATTTAAACCGAGTAATAAGGCTTTTCTAGTTATGAGTGACTCTAAATGATCTTTTCTTGACAATGGATGGCTTTTGCTCCACGTTTCCCGAGGCAAACAATCAATTACAATTTGTTTTAGTCAAAAAATGTAAAAACAATTCAAAATAAATTCAATAATGGGATTATAAAAGCATTTAAACCGAGTAATAAGGCTTTTCTAGGCATGAGTGACTATAAATGATCTTTTCTTGACAATGGATGGCTTTCGCTCTACGTTTCCCGAGATAAACAATCAATTACAATATGTTTTAATGAAAAAATGTAAAAACAAATTCAAAATAAATTCAATAATGGAATTATAAAAGCATTTAAACCGAGTAATAAGGCTTTTCTAGTTATGAGTGACACTAAATGATCTTTTCTTTACAACGGATGGGTTTTGCTCCACGTTTCCCGAGGTAAACAATCAATTACAATCTGTTTTAGTCAAAAAATGTAAAAACAATTCAAAATAAATTCAATAATGCGATTATAAAAGCATTTAAACCTAGTAATAAGGCTTTTCTAGGCATGAGTGACTATAAATGATCTTTTCTTGACAATGGATGGCTTTCGCTTCACGTTTCTCGAGGTAAATAATCAATTACAATTTGTTTTAATCATAAAATGTAAAAAGATTCAAATTAAATTCAATTATGGAATTATAAAAGAATTTAAAGCGAGTATTAAGGATTTTATAGGCATGAGTGAATATAAATGAACTTTTCTTGACAATGGATGGCTTTCGCTGCACGTTTTCCGAGGCAAACAATCAATTACAACCTGTTTTAATCAAAAAATGTAAAAACAATTCAAAATAAATTCAATAATGGGATTATAAAAGCATTTAAACCGAGTAATAAGGCTTTTCTAGGCATGAGTGACTATAAATGATCTTTTCTTGACAATGGATGGCTTTCGCTTCACGTTTCTCGAGGTAAATAATCAATTACAATATGTTTTAATCAAAAAATGTAAAAAGATTCAAATTAAATTCAATTATGGAATTATAAAAGCATTTAAAGCGAGTATTAAGGATTTTATAGGCATGAGTGACTATAAATGAACTTTTCTTGACAATGGATGGCTTTTGCTCCACGTTTCCCGAGGCAAACAATCGATTACAATCTGTTTTAATAAAAAAATATAAAAACAATTCAAAATAAATTCAATAATGGGATTATAAAAGCATTTAAACCGAGTAATAAGGCTTTTCTAGGCATGAGTGACTATAAATGATCTTTTCTTGACAATGGATGGCTTTCGCTTCACGTTTCTCGAGGTAAATAATCAATTACAATATGTTTTAATCAAAAAATGTAAAAAGATTCAAATTAAATTCAATTATGGAATTATAAAAGCATTTAAAGCGAGTATTAAGGATTTCATAGGCATGAGTGACTATAAATGAACTTTTCTGGACAATGGATGGCTTTTGCTCCACGTTTCCTGAGGCAAACAAACAATTACAATCTGTTTTAATCAAAAAATGTAAAAACAATTCAAAATAAATTCAATAATGGGATTATGAAAGCATTTAAACCGAGTAATAAGGCTTTTCTAGTTATGAGTGACTCTAAACGAACTTTTGTTGACAATGGATGGCTTTTGCTCCACGTTTTCCGAGGTAAACAATCAATTACAATCTGTTTTAATCAAAAAATTTAAAAACAATTCAAAATAAATTCAATAATGGGACTATAAAAGAATTTAAACCGAGTATTAAGGCTTTTCTAGGCATGAGTGACTATAAATGATCTTTTCTTGACAATGGATGGCTTTCGCTCCATGTTTTCCGAGGCAAACAATGAATTACAATCTGTTTTAATCAAAAAATGTAGAAAAAGTTCAAAATAAATTCAATAAAGGGATTATAAAGGCATTCAAACCGAGTAATAAGGCTTTTCTAGGCATGAGTGACTGTAAATAAACTTTTCTTGACAATGGATGGCTTTCGCTCCATGTTTCCCGAGGCAAACAATCAATTACAATATGTTTTAATCAAAAAATGTAAAAAAAAATTCAAAATAAATTCAATAATGGGATTATAAAAGCATTTAAACCGAGTAATAAGGCTTTTCTAATTATGAGTGACTCTAAATGATCTTTTCTTGACAATGGACGGCTTTTGCTCCACGTTTCCCGAGGCAAACAATCAATTACAATCTGTTTTAGTCAAAAAATGTAAAAACAATTCAAAATAAATTCAATAATGGGATTATAAAAGCATTTAAACCGAGTAATAAGGCTTTTCTAGGCATGAGTGACTGTAAATGAACTTTTCTTGACAATGGATGGCTTTCGCTCCATGTTTCCCGAGGCAAACAATCAATTACAATCTGTTTTAATCAAAAAATGTAAAAAAAAATTCAAAATAAGTTCAATAATAGATTATAAATGCATTTAAACCGAGTAATAAGGCTTTTCTAGTTATGAATGACTCTAAATGATCTTTTCTTCACAATGGATGGCTTTTGCTCCACGTTTCTCGAGGTAAATAATCAATTACAATTTGTTTTAATCATAAAATGTAAAACGATTCAAATTAAATTCAATTATGGAATTATAAAAGCATTTAAAGCGAGTATTAAGGATTTTATAAGCATGAGCGACTATAAATGAACTTTTCTTGACAATGGATGGCTTTTGTTCCACGTTTCCCGAGGCAAACAATCAATTACAATCTGTTTTAATCAAAAAATGTAAAAACAATTCAAAATAAATTCAATAATGGGATTATAAAAGCATTTAAACCGAGTAATAAGGCTTTTCTAGGCTTTAGTGACTATAAATGATATTTTCTTGACAATGGATGGCTTTCGCTCCATGTTTCCCGAGGCAAACAATCAATTACAATCTGTTTTAATCAAAAAATGTAGAAAAAGTTCAAAATAAATTCAATAAAGGGATTATAAAGGAATTTAAACCGAGTAATAAGGCTTTTCTAGGCATGAGTGACTGTAAATGAACTTTTCTTGAAAATGGATGGCTTTCGCTCCATGTTTCCCGAGGCAAACAATCAATTACAATCTGTTTTAATCAAAAAATGTAAAAAAAAATTCAAAATAAATTCAATAATGAGATTATAAAAGCATTTAAACCGAGTAATAAGGCTTTTCTAGTTATGAGTGACTCTAAATGATCTTTTCTTGACAATGGATGGCTTTTGCTCCACATTTCCCGAGGCAAACAATCAATTACAATTTGTTTTAGTCAAAAAATGTAAAAACAATTCAAAATAAATTCAATAATGGGATTATAAAAGCATTTAAACCGAGTAATAAGGCTTTTCTAGGCATGAGTGACTATAAATGATCTTTTCTTGACAATGGATGGCTTTCGCTCTACGTTTCCCGAGATAAACAATCAATTACAATATGTTTTAATGAAAAAATGTAAAAAAAAATTCAAAATAAATTCAATAATGGAATTATAAAAGCATTTAAACCGAGTAATAAGGCTTTTCTAGTTATGAGTGACACTAAATGATCTTTTCTTTACAACGGATGGGTTTTGCTCCACGTTTCCCAAGGCAAACAATTAATTACAATCTGTTTTAGTCAAAAAATGTAAAAACAATTCAAAATAAATTCAATAATGCGATTATAAAAGCATTTAAACCTAGTAATAAGGCTTTTCTAGGCATGAGTGACTATAAATGATCTTTTCTTGACAATGGATGGCTTTCGCTTCACGTTTCTCGAGGTAAATAATCAATTACAATTTGTTTTAATCATAAAATGTAAAAAGATTCAAATTAAATTCAATTATGGAATTATAAAAGCATTTAAAGCGAGTATTAAGGATTTTATAAGCATGAGCGACTATAAATGAACTTTTCTTGACAATGGATGGCTTTTGCTCCACGTTTCCCGAGGCAAACAATCAATTACAATCTGTTTTAATCAAAAAATGTAAAAACAATTCAAAATAAATTCAATAATGGGATTATAAAATCATTTAAACCGAGTAATAAGGCTTTTCTAGGCATGAGTGACTATAAATGATCTTTTCTTGACAATGGATGGCTTTCGCTCCACGTTTCCCGAGATAAACAATCAATTACAATCTGTTTTAATCAAAAATGTAAAAAAAATTCAAAATAAATTCAATAATGGGATTATTAAAGCATTTAAACCGAGTAATAAGGCTTTTCTAGGCATGAGTGACTATAAATGAACTTTTCTTGACAATGGATGGCTTTCGCTCCATGTTTCCCGAGGCAAACAATCAATTACAATCTGTTTTAATCAAAAAATGTAAAAAAAAATTCAAAATAAATTCAATAATGGGATTATAAAGGCATTTAAACCGAGTAATAAGGCTTTTCTAGGCATGAGTGACTGTAAATGAACTTTTCTTGAAAATGGATGGCTTTCGCTCCATGTTTCCCGAGGCAAACAATCAATTACAATCTGTTTTAATCAAAAAATGTAGAAAAAGTTCAAAATAAATTCAATAAAGGGATTATAAAGGCATTTAAACCGAGTAATAAGGCTTTTCTAGGCATGAGTGACTGTAAATGAACTTTTCTTGAAAATGGATGGCTTTCACTCGATGTTTCCCGAGGCAAACAATCAATTACAATCTGTTTTAATCAAAAAATGTAAAAAAAAATTCAAAATAAATTCAATAATGAGATTATAAAAGCATTTAAACCGAGTAATAAGGCTTTTCTAGTTATGAGTGACTCTAAATGATCTTTTCTTGACAATGGATGGCTTTTGCTCCACGTTTCCCGAGGCAAACAATCAATTACAATTTGTTTTAGTCAAAAAATGTAAAAACAATTCAAAATAAATTCAATAATGGGATTATAAAAGCATTTAAACCGAGTAATAAGGCTTTTCTAGGCATGAGTGACTATAAATGATCTTTTCTTGACAATGGATGGCTTTCGCTCTACGTTTCCCGAGATAAACAATCAATTACAATATGTTTTAATGAAAAAATGTAAAAAAAAATTCAAAATAAATTCAATAATGGAATTATAAAAGCATTTAAACCGAGTAATAAGGCTTTTCTAGTTATGAGTGACACTAAATGATCTTTTCTTTACAACGGATGGGTTTTGCTCCACGTTTCCCGAGGCAAACAATCAATTACAATCTGTTTTAGTCAAAAAATGTAAAAACAATTCAAAATAAATTCAATAATGCGATTATAAAAGCATTTAAACCTAGTAATAAGGCTTTTCTAGGCATGAGTGACTATAAATGATCTTTTCTTGACAATGGATGGCTTTCGCTTCACGTTTCTCGAGGTAAATAATCAATTACAATTTGTTTTAATCATAAAATGTAAAAAGATTCAAATTAAATTCAATTATGGAATTATAAAAGCATTTAAAGCGAGTATTAAGGATTTTATAAGCATGAGCGACTATAAATGATCTTTTCTTGACAATGGATGGCTTTTGCTCCACGTTTCCCGAGGCAAACAATCAATTACAATCTGTTTTAATCAAAAAATGTAAAAACAATTCAAAATAAATTCAATAACGGGATTATAAAAGCATTTAAACCGAGTAATAAGGCTTTTCTAGGCATGAGTGACTATAAATGATCTTTTCTTGACAATGGATGGCTTTCGCTCCACGTTTCCCGAGATAAACAATCAATTACAATCTGTTTTAATCAAAAATGTAAAAAAATTCAAAATAAATTCAATAATGGGATTATTAAAGCATTTAAACCGAGTAATAAGGCTTTTCTAGGCATGAGTGACTATAAATGAACTTTTCTTGACAATGGATGGCTTTCGCTCCATGTTTCCCGAGGAAAACAATCAATTACAATCTGTTTTAATCAAAAAATTTAAAAAAAAAATTCAAAATAAATTCAATAATGGAATTATAAAAGCATTTAAAGCGAGTATTAAGGATTTTATAGGCATGAGTGAATATAAATGAACTTTTCTTGATAATGGATGGCTTTCGCTCCACGTTTCCCGAGGCAAACAATCAATTACAATCTGTTTTAATTAAAAAATGTAAAAACAATTCAAAATAAATTCAATAATGGGATTATAAAAGCATTTAAACCGAGTAATAAGGCTTTTCTAGGCATGAGTGACTATAAATGATCTTTTCTTGACAATGGATGGCTTTCGCTCCATGTTTCCCGAGGCAAACAATCAATTACAATCTGTTTTAATCAAAAAATGTAGAAAAAGTTCAAAATAAATTCAATAAAGGGATTATAAAGGCATTTAAACCGAGTAATAAGGCTTTTCTAGGCATGAGTGACTGTAAATGAACTTTTCTTGAAAATGGATGGCTTTCCCTCGATGTTTCCCGAGGCAAACAATCAATTACAATCTGTTTTAATCAAAAAATGTAAAAAAAAATTCAAAATAAATTCAATAATGAGATTATAAAAGCATTTAAACCGAGTAATAAGGCTTTTCTAGTTATGAGTGACTCTAAATGATCTTTTCTTGACAATGGATGGCTTTTGCTCCACGTTTCCCGAGGCAAACAATCAATTACAATTTGTTTTAGTCAAAAAATGTAAAAACAATTCAAAATAAATTCAATAATGGGATTATAAAAGCATTTAAACCGAGTAATAAGGCTTTTCTAGGCATGAGTGACTATAAATGATCTTTTCTTGACAATGGATGGCTTTCGCTCTACGTTTCCCGAGATAAACAATCAATTACAATATGTTTTAATGAAAAAATGTAAAAAAAAATTCAAAATAAATTCAATAATGGAATTATAAAAGCATTTAAACCGAGTAATAAGGCTTTTCTAGTTATGAGTGACACTAAATGATCTTTTCTTTACAACGGATGGGTTTTGCTCCACGTTTCCCGAGGCAAACAATCAATTACAATCTGTTTTAGTCAAAAAATGTAAAAACAATTCAAAATAAATTCAATAATGCGATTATAAAAGCATTTAAACCTAGTAATAAGGCTTTTCTAGGCATGAGTGACTATAAATGATCTTTTCTTGACAATGGATGGCTTTCGCTTCACGTTTCTCGAGGTAAATAATCAATTACAATTTGTTTTAATCATAAAATGTAAAAAGATTCAAATTAAATTCAATTATGGAATTATAAAAGCATTTAAAGCGAGTATTAAGGATTTTATAAGCATGAGCGACTATAAATGAACTTTTCTTGACAATGGATGGCTTTTGCTCCACGTTTCCCGAGGCAAACAATCAATTACAATCTGTTTTAATCAAAAAATGTAAAAACAATTCAAAATAAATTCAATAATGGGATTATAAAATCATTTAAACCGAGTAATAAGGCTTTTCTGGGCATGAGTGACTATAAATGATCTTTTCTTGACAATGGATGGCTTTCGCTCCACGTTTCCCGAGATAAACAATCAATTACAATCTGTTTTAATCAAAAATGTAAAAAAAATTCAAAATAAATTCAATAATGGGATTATTAAAGCATTTAAACCGAGTAATAAGGCTTTTCTAGGCATGAGTGACTATAAATGAACTTTTCTTGACAATGGATGGCTTTCGCTCCATGTTTCCCGAGGCAAACAATCAATTACAATCTGTTTTAATCAAAAAATGTAAAAAAAAATTCAAAATAAATTCAATAATGGGATTATAAAGGCATTTAAACCGAGTAATAAGGCTTTTCTAGGCATGAGTGACTGTAAATGAACTTTTCTTGAAAATGGATGGCTTTCGCTCCATGTTTCCCGAGGCAAACAATCAATTACAATCTGTTTTAATCAAAAAATGTAGAAAAAGTTCAAAATAAATTCAATAAAGGGATTATAAAGGCATTTAAACCGAGTAATAAGGCTTTTCTAGGCATGAGTGACTGTAAATGAACTTTTCTTGAAAATGGATGGCTTTCACTCGATGTTTCCCGAGGCAAACAATCAATTACAATCTGTTTTAATCAAAAAATGTAAAAAAAAATTCAAAATAAATTCAATAATGAGATTATAAAAGCATTTAAACCGAGTAATAAGGCTTTTCTAGTTATGAGTGACTCTAAATGATCTTTTCTTGACAATGGATGGCTTTTGCTCCACGTTTCCCGAGGCAAACAATCAATTACAATTTGTTTTAGTCAAAAAATGTAAAAACAATTCAAAATAAATTCAATAATGGGATTATAAAAGCATTTAAACCGAGTAATAAGGCTTTTCTAGGCATGAGTGACTATAAATGATCTTTTCTTGACAATGGATGGCTTTCGCTCTACGTTTCCCGAGATAAACAATCAATTACAATATGTTTTAATGAAAAAATGTAAAAAAAAATTCAAAATAAATTCAATAATGGAATTATAAAAGCATTTAAACCGAGTAATAAGGCTTTTCTAGTTATGAGTGACACTAAATGATCTTTTCTTTACAACGGATGGGTTTTGCTCCACGTTTCCCGAGGCAAACAATCAATTACAATCTGTTTTAGTCAAAAAATGTAAAAACAATTCAAAATAAATTCAATAATGCGATTATAAAAGCATTTAAACCTAGTAATAAGGCTTTTCTAGGCATGAGTGACTATAAATGATCTTTTCTTGACAATGGATGGCTTTCGCTTCACGTTTCTCGAGGTAAATAATCAATTACAATTTGTTTTAATCATAAAATGTAAAAAGATTCAAATTAAATTCAATTATGGAATTATAAAAGCATTTAAAGCGAGTATTAAGGATTTTATAAGCATGAGCGACTATAAATGAACTTTTCTTGACAATGGATGGCTTTTGCTCCACGTTTCCCGAGGCAAACAATCAATTACAATCTGTTTTAATCAAAAAATGTAAAAACAATTCAAAATAAATTCAATAACGGGATTATAAAAGCATTTAAACCGAGTAATAAGGCTTTTCTAGGCATGAGTGACTATAAATGATCTTTTCTTGACAATGGATGGCTTTCGCTCCACGTTTCCCGAGATAAACAATCAATTACAATCTGTTTTAATCAAAAATGTAAAAAAAATTCAAAATAAATTCAATAATGGGATTATTAAAGCATTTAAACCGAGTAATAAGGCTTTTCTAGGCATGAGTGACTATAAATGAACTTTTCTTGACAATGGATGGCTTTCGCTCCATGTTTCCCGAGGAAAACAATCAATTACAATCTGTTTTAATCAAAAAATTTAAAAAAAAAATTCAAAATAAATTCAATAATGGAATTATAAAAGCATTTAAAGCGAGTATTAAGGATTTTATAGGCATGAGTGAATATAAATGAACTTTTCTTGATAATGGATGGCTTTCGCTCCACGTTTCCCGAGGCAAACAATCAATTACAATCTGTTTTAATTAAAAAATGTAAAAACAATTCAAAATAAATTCAATAATGGGATTATAAAAGCATTTAAACCGAGTAATAAGGCTTTTCTAGGCATGAGTGACTATAAATGATCTTTTCTTGACAATGGATGGCTTTCGCTCCATGTTTCCCGAGGCAAACAATCAATTACAATCTGTTTTAATCAAAAAATGTAGAAAAAGTTCAAAATAAATTCAATAAAGGGATTATAAAGGCATTTAAACCGAGTAATAAGGCTTTTCTAGGCATGAGTGACTATAAATGATTTTTTCTTGGCAATGGATGGCTTTCGCTCCACGTTTCCCGAGATAAACAATCAATTACAATCTGTTTTAATCAAAAATGTAAAAAAAATTCAAAATAAATTCAATAATGGGATTATTAAAGCATTTAAACCGAGTAATAAGGCTTTTCTAGGCATGAGTGACTAGAAATGAACTTTTCTTGACAATGGATGGCTTTCGCTACATGTTTCCCGAGGCAAACAATCAATTACAATCTGTTTTAATCAAAAAATGTAAAAAAAAATTCAAAATAAATTTAATAATGGGATTATAAAAGCATTTTAACCGAGTAATAAGGCTTTTCTAGTTATGAGTGACTCTAAATGATCATTTCTTGATAATGGATGGCTTTTGCTCCACGTTTCCCGAGGCAAACAATCAATTACAATCTGTTTTAATTAAAAAATGTAAAAAACAATTCAAAATAAATTCAAGAATGGGATTATAAAAGCATTTAAACCGAGTAATAAGGCTTTTCTAGGCATGAGTGACTATAAATGATCTTTTCTTGACAATGGATGGCTTTCGCTCCATGTTTCCCGAGGCAAACAATCAATTACAATCTGTTTTAATCAAAAAATGTAGAAAAAGTTCAAAATAAATTCAATAAAGGGATTATAAAGGCATTTAAACCGAGTAATAAGGCTTTTCTAGGCATGGGTGACTGTAAATGAACTTTTCTTGAAAATGGATGGCTTTCGCTCCATGTTTCCCGAGGCAAACAATCAATTACAATCTGTTTTAATCAAAAAATGTAAAAAAAAATTCAAAATAAATTCAATAATGAGATTATAAAAGCATTTAAACCGAGTAATAAGGCTTTTCTAGTTATGAGTGACTCTAAATGATCTTTTCTTGACAATGGATGGCTTTTGCTCCACGTTTCCCGAGGCAAGCAATCAATTACAATTTGTTTTAGTCAAAAAATGTAAAAACAATTCAAAATAAATTCAATAATGGGATTATAAAAGCATTTAAACCGAGTAATAAGGCTTTTCTAGGCATGAGTGACTATAAATGATCTTTTCTTGACAATGGATGGCTTTCGCTCTACGTTTCCTGAGATAAACAATCAATTACAATATGTTTTAATGAAAAAATGTAAAAACAAATTCAAAATAAATTCAATAATGGAATTATAAAAGCATTTAAACCGAGTAATAAGGCTTTTCTAGTTATGAGTGACACTAAATGATCTTTTCTTTACAACGGATGGGTTTTGCTCCACGTTTCCCGAGGTAAACAATCAATTACAATATGTTTTAGTCAAAAAATGTAAAAACAATTCAAAATAAATTCAATAATGCGATTATAAAAGCATTTAAACCTAGTAATAAGGCTTTTCTAGGCATGAGTGACTATAAATGATCTTTTCTTGACAATGGATGGCTTTCGCTTCACGTTTCTCGAGGTAAATAATCAATTACAATTTGTTTTAATCATAAAATGTAAAAAGATTCAAATTAAATTCAATTATGGAATTATAAAAGAATTTAAAGCGAGTATTAAGGATTTTATAGGCATGAGTGAATATAAATGAACTTTTCTTGACAATGGATGGCTTTCGCTGCACGTATTCCGTGGCAAACAATCAATTACAACCTGTTTTAATCAAAAAATGTAAAAACAATTCAAAATAAATTCAATAATGGGATTATAAAAGCATTTAAACCGAGTAATAAGGCTTTTCTAGGCATGAGTGACTATAAATGATCTTTTCCTGACAATGAATGGCTTTTGCTCCACGTTTCCCAAGGCAAATAATCAATTACAATCTGTTTTAATCAAAAAATGTAAAAAAAAAAATTCAAAATAAATTCAATAATGAGATTATAAAAGCATTTAAACCGAGTAATAAGGCTTTTCTAGGCATGAGTGACTATAAATGATCTTTTCTTGACAATGGATGGCTTTCGCTCCACGTTTCCCGAGATAAACAATCAACTACAATATGTCTTAATCAAAAAATGTAAAAAAAAATTCAAAATAAATTCAATAATGGGATTATAAAAGCATTTAAACCGAGTAATAAGGCTTTTCTAGGCATGAGTGAATATAAATGAACTTTTCTTGACAATGGATGGCTTTCGCTCCACGTTTTCCGAGGCAAACAATCAATTACAACCTGTTTTAATCAAAAAATGTAAAAACAATTCAAAATAAATTCAATAATGGGATTATAAAAGCATTTAAACCGAGTAATAAGGCTTTTCTAGGCATGAGTGACTATAAATGATCTTTTCCTGACAATGAATGGCTTTTGCTCCACGTTTCCCGAGGCAAACAATCAATTACAATCTGTTTTAATCAAAAAATGTAAAAAAAAAAATTCAAAATAAATTCAATAATGAGATTATAAAAGCATTTAAACTGAGTAATAAGGCTTTTCTAGGCATGAGTGACTATAAATGATCTTTTCTTGACAATGGATGGCTTTCGCTCCACGTTTCCCGAGATAAACAATCAACTACAATATGTCTTAATCAAAAAATGTAAAAAAAAATACAAAATAAATTCAATAATGGGATTATAAAAGCATTTAAACCGAGTAATAAGGCTTTTCTAGGCATGAGTGAATATAAATGAAGTTTTCTTGACAATGGATGGCTTTCGCTCCACGTTTTCCGAGGTAAACAATCAATTACAACCTGTTTTAATCAAAAAATGTAAAAACAATTCAAAATAAATTCAATAATGGGATTATAAAAGCATTTAAACCGAGTAATAAGGCTTTTCTAGGCATGAGTGACTATAAATGATCTTTTCCTGACAATGAATGGCTTTTGCTCCACGTTTCCCGAGGCAAACAATCAATTACAATCTGTTTTAATCAAAAAATGTAAAAAAAAAAATTCAAAATAAATTCAATAATGAGATTATAAAAGCATTTAAACCGAGTAATAAGGCTTTTCTAGGCATGAGTGACTATAAATGATCTTTTCTTGACAATGGATGGCTTTCGCTCCACGTTTCCCGAGATAAACAATCAATTACAATCTGTTTTAATCAAAAATGTAAAAAAAATTCAAAATAAATTCAATAATGGGATTATTAAAGCATTTAAACCGAGTAATAAGGCTTTTCTAGGCATGAGTGACTATAAATGAACTTTTCTTGACAATGGATGGCTTTCGCTCCATGTTTCCCGAGGCAAACAATCAATTACAATCTGTTTTAATCAAAAAATGTAAAAAAAAATTCAAAATAAATTCAATAACGGGATTATAAAAGCATTTAAACCTAGTAATAAGGCTTTTCTAGGCATGAGTGACTATAAATGATCTTTTCCTGACAATGGATGGCTTTCGCTTCACGTTTCTCGAGGTAAATAATCAATTACAATTTGTTTTAATCATAAAATGTAAAAAGATTCAAATTAAATTCAATTATGGAATTATAAAAGCATTTAAAGCGAGTATTAAGGATTTTATAAGCATGAGCGACTATAAATGAACTTTTCTTGACAATGGATGGCTTTTGCTCCACGTTTCCCGAGGCAAACAATCAATTACAATCTGTTTTAATCAAAAAATGTAAAAACAATTCAAAATAAATTCAATAATGGGATTATAAAAGCATTTAAACCGAGTGATAAGGCTTTTCTAGGCATGAGTGACTATAAATGATCTTTTCTTGACAATGGATGGCTTTCGCTCCACGTTTCCCGAGATAAACAATCAATTACAATCTGTTTTAATCAAAAATGTAAAAAAAATTCAAAATAAATTCAATAATGGGATTATTAAAGCATTTAAACCGAGTAATAAGGCTTTTCTAGGCATGAGTGACTATAAATGATCTTTTCTTGACAATGGATGGCTTTCGCTCCATGTTTCCCGAGGCAAACAATCAATTACAATCTGTTTTAATCAAAAAATGTAGAAAAAGTTCAAAATAAATTCAATAAAGGGATTATAAAGGCATTTAAACCGAGTAATAAGGCTTTTCTAGGCATGAGTGACTATAAATGATTTTTTCTTGGCAATGGATGGCTTTCGCTCCACGTTTCCCGAGATAAACAATCAATTACAATCTGTTTTAATCAAAAATGTAAAAAAAATTCAAAATAAATTCAATAATGGGATTATTAAAGCATTTAAACCGAGTAATAAGGCTTTTCTAGGCATGAGTGACTAGAAATGAACTTTTCTTGACAATGGATGGCTTTCGCTACATGTTTCCCGAGGCAAACAATCAATTACAATCTGTTTTAATCAAAAAATGTAAAAAAAAATTCAAAATAAATTTAATAATGGGATTATAAAAGCATTTTAACCGAGTAATAAGGCTTTTCTAGTTATGAGTGACTCTAAATGATCATTTCTTGATAATGGATGGCTTTTGCTCCACGTTTCCCGAGGCAAACAATCAATTACAATCTGTTTTAATTAAAAAATGTAAAAAACAATTCAAAATAAATTCAAGAATGGGATTATAAAAGCATTTAAACCGAGTAATAAGGCTTTTCTAGGCATGAGTGACTATAAATGATCTTTTCTTGACAATGGATGGCTTTCGCTCCATGTTTCCCGAGGCAAACAATCAATTACAATCTGTTTTAATCAAAAAATGTAGAAAAAGTTCAAAATAAATTCAATAAAGGGATTATAAAGGCATTTAAACCGAGTAATAAGGCTTTTCTAGGCATGGGTGACTGTAAATGAACTTTTCTTGAAAATGGATGGCTTTCGCTCCATGTTTCCCGAGGCAAACAATCAATTACAATCTGTTTTAATCAAAAAATGTAAAAAAAAATTCAAAATAAATTCAATAATGAGATTATAAAAGCATTTAAACCGAGTAATAAGGCTTTTCTAGTTATGAGTGACTCTAAATGATCTTTTCTTGACAATGGATGGCTTTTGCTCCACGTTTCCCGAGGCAAGCAATCAATTACAATTTGTTTTAGTCAAAAAATGTAAAAACAATTCAAAATAAATTCAATAATGGGATTATAAAAGCATTTAAACCGAGTAATAAGGCTTTTCTAGGCATGAGTGACTATAAATGATCTTTTCTTGACAATGGATGGCTTTCGCTCTACGTTTCCTGAGATAAACAATCAATTACAATATGTTTTAATGAAAAAATGTAAAAACAAATTCAAAATAAATTCAATAATGGAATTATAAAAGCATTTAAACCGAGTAATAAGGCTTTTCTAGTTATGAGTGACACTAAATGATCTTTTCTTTACAACGGATGGGTTTTGCTCCACGTTTCCCGAGGTAAACAATCAATTACAATATGTTTTAGTCAAAAAATGTAAAAACAATTCAAAATAAATTCAATAATGCGATTATAAAAGCATTTAAACCTAGTAATAAGGCTTTTCTAGGCATGAGTGACTATAAATGATCTTTTCTTGACAATGGATGGCTTTCGCTTCACGTTTCTCGAGGTAAATAATCAATTACAATTTGTTTTAATCATAAAATGTAAAAAGATTCAAATTAAATTCAATTATGGAATTATAAAAGAATTTAAAGCGAGTATTAAGGATTTTATAGGCATGAGTGAATATAAATGAACTTTTCTTGACAATGGATGGCTTTCGCTGCACGTATTCCGTGGCAAACAATCAATTACAACCTGTTTTAATCAAAAAATGTAAAAACAATTCAAAATAAATTCAATAATGGGATTATAAAAGCATTTAAACCGAGTAATAAGGCTTTTCTAGGCATGAGTGACTATAAATGATCTTTTCCTGACAATGAATGGCTTTTGCTCCACGTTTCCCAAGGCAAATAATCAATTACAATCTGTTTTAATCAAAAAATGTAAAAAAAAAAATTCAAAATAAATTCAATAATGAGATTATAAAAGCATTTAAACCGAGTAATAAGGCTTTTCTAGGCATGAGTGACTATAAATGATCTTTTCTTGACAATGGATGGCTTTCGCTCCACGTTTCCCGAGATAAACAATCAACTACAATATGTCTTAATCAAAAAATGTAAAAAAAAATTCAAAATAAATTCAATAATGGGATTATAAAAGCATTTAAACCGAGTAATAAGGCTTTTCTAGGCATGAGTGAATATAAATGAACTTTTCTTGACAATGGATGGCTTTCGCTCCACGTTTTCCGAGGCAAACAATCAATTACAACCTGTTTTAATCAAAAAATGTAAAAACAATTCAAAATAAATTCAATAATGGGATTATAAAAGCATTTAAACCGAGTAATAAGGCTTTTCTAGGCATGAGTGACTATAAATGATCTTTTCCTGACAATGAATGGCTTTTGCTCCACGTTTCCCGAGGCAAACAATCAATTACAATCTGTTTTAATCAAAAAATGTAAAAAAAAAAATTCAAAATAAATTCAATAATGAGATTATAAAAGCATTTAAACTGAGTAATAAGGCTTTTCTAGGCATGAGTGACTATAAATGATCTTTTCTTGACAATGGATGGCTTTCGCTCCACGTTTCCCGAGATAAACAATCAACTACAATATGTCTTAATCAAAAAATGTAAAAAAAAATACAAAATAAATTCAATAATGGGATTATAAAAGCATTTAAACCGAGTAATAAGGCTTTTCTAGGCATGAGTGAATATAAATGAAGTTTTCTTGACAATGGATGGCTTTCGCTCCACGTTTTCCGAGGTAAACAATCAATTACAACCTGTTTTAATCAAAAAATGTAAAAACAATTCAAAATAAATTCAATAATGGGATTATAAAAGCATTTAAACCGAGTAATAAGGCTTTTCTAGGCATGAGTGACTATAAATGATCTTTTCCTGACAATGAATGGCTTTTGCTCCACGTTTCCCGAGGCAAACAATCAATTACAATCTGTTTTAATCAAAAAATGTAAAAAAAAAAATTCAAAATAAATTCAATAATGAGATTATAAAAGCATTTAAACCGAGTAATAAGGCTTTTCTAGGCATGAGTGACTATAAATGATCTTTTCTTGACAATGGATGGCTTTCGCTCCACGTTTCCCGAGATAAACAATCAATTACAATCTGTTTTAATCAAAAATGTAAAAAAAATTCAAAATAAATTCAATAATGGGATTATTAAAGCATTTAAACCGAGTAATAAGGCTTTTCTAGGCATGAGTGACTATAAATGAACTTTTCTTGACAATGGATGGCTTTCGCTCCATGTTTCCCGAGGCAAACAATCAATTACAATCTGTTTTAATCAAAAAATGTAAAAAAAAATTCAAAATAAATTCAATAACGGGATTATAAAAGCATTTAAACCTAGTAATAAGGCTTTTCTAGGCATGAGTGACTATAAATGATCTTTTCCTGACAATGGATGGCTTTCGCTTCACGTTTCTCGAGGTAAATAATCAATTACAATTTGTTTTAATCATAAAATGTAAAAAGATTCAAATTAAATTCAATTATGGAATTATAAAAGCATTTAAAGCGAGTATTAAGGATTTTATAAGCATGAGCGACTATAAATGAACTTTTCTTGACAATGGATGGCTTTTGCTCCACGTTTCCCGAGGCAAACAATCAATTACAATCTGTTTTAATCAAAAAATGTAAAAACAATTCAAAATAAATTCAATAATGGGATTATAAAAGCATTTAAACCGAGTGATAAGGCTTTTCTAGGCATGAGTGACTATAAATGATCTTTTCTTGACAATGGATGGCTTTCGCTCCACGTTTCCCGAGATAAACAATCAATTACAATCTGTTTTAATCAAAAATGTAAAAAAAATTCAAAATAAATTCAATAATGGGATTATTAAAGCATTTAAACCGAGTAATAAGGCTTTTCTAGGCATGAGTGACTATAAATGAACTTTTCTTGACAATGGATGGCTTTCGCTCCATGTTTCCCGAGGAAAACAATCAATTACAATCTGTTTTAATCAAAAAATGTAAAAAAAAAATTCAAAATAAATTCAATAATGGAATTATAAAAGCATTTAAAGCGAGTATTAAGGATTTTATAGGCATGAGTGAATATAAATGAACTTTTCTTGATAATGGATGGCTTTCGCTCCACGTTTCCCGAGGCAAACAATCAATTACAATCTGTTTTAATTAAAAAATGTAAAAACAATTCAAAATAAATTCAATAATGGGATTATAAAAGCATTTAAACCGAGTAATAAGGCTTTTCTAGGCATGAGTGACTATAAATGATCTTTTCTTGACAATGGATGGCTTTCGCTCCATGTTTCCCGAGGCAAACAATCAATTACAATCTGTTTTAATCAAAAAATGTAGAAAAAGTTCAAAATAAATTCAATAAAGGGATTATAAAGGCATTTAAACCGAGTAATAAGGCTTTTCTAGGCATGAGTGACTATAAATGATTTTTTCTTGGCAATGGATGGCTTTCGCTCCACGTTTCCCGAGATAAACAATCAATTACAATCTGTTTTAATCAAAAATGTAAAAAAAATTCAAAATAAATTCAATAATGGGATTATTAAAGCATTTAAACCGAGTAATAAGGCTTTTCTAGTTATGAGTGACTCCAAATGATCTTTTCTTGACAATGGATGGCTTTCGCTCCACGTTTCCCGAGACAAACAATCAATTACAATCTGTTTTAATCAAAAAATGTAAAAAACAATTCAAAATAAATTCAATAACGGGATTATAAAAGCATTTAAACCTAGTAATAAGGCTTTTCTAGGCATGAGTGACTATAAATGATCTTTTCTTGACAATGGATGGCTTTCGCTTCACGTTTCTCGAGGTAAATAATCAATTACAATATGTTTTAATCAAAAAATGTAAAAAGATTCAAATTAAATTCAATTATGGAATTATAAAAGCATTTAAAGCGAGTATTAAGGATTTCATAGGCATGAGTGACTATAAATGAACTTTTCTGGACAATGGATGGCTTTTGCTCCACGTTTCCTGAGGCAAACAAACAATTACAATCTGTTTTAATCAAAAAATGTAAAAACAATTCAAAATAAATTCAATAATGGGATTATGAAAGCATTTAAACCGAGTAATAAGGCTTTTCTAGTTATGAGTGACTCTAAACGAACTTTTGTTGACAATGGATGGCTTTTGCTCCACGTTTTCCGAGGTAAACAATCAATTACAATCTGTTTTAATCAAAAAATTTAAAAACAATTCAAAATAAATTCAATAATGGGACTATAAAAGAATTTAAACCGAGTATTAAGGCTTTTCTAGGCATGAGTGACTATAAATGATCTTTTCTTGACAATGGATGGCTTTCGCTCCATGTTTTCCGAGGCAAACAATGAATTACAATCTGTTTTAATCAAAAAATGTAGAAAAAGTTCAAAATAAATTCAATAAAGGGATTATAAAGGCATTCAAACCGAGTAATAAAGCTTTTCTAGGCATGAGTGACTGTAAATAAACTTTTCTTGACAATGGATGGCTTTCGCTCCATGTTTCCCGAGGCAAACAATCAATTACAATATGTTTTAATCAAAAAATGTAAAAAAAAATTCAAAATAAATTCAATAATGGGATTATAAAAGCATTTAAACCGAGTAATAAGGCTTTTCTAATTATGAGTGACTCTAAATGATCTTTTCTTGACAATGGACGGCTTTTGCTCCACGTTTCCCGAGGCAAACAATCAATTACAATCTGTTTTAGTCAAAAAATGTAAAAACAATTCAAAATAAATTCAATAATGGGATTATAAAAGCATTTAAACCGAGTAATAAGGCTTTTCTAGGCATGAGTGACTGTAAATGAAATTTTCTTGACAATGGATGGCTTTCGCTCCATGTTTCCCGAGGCAAACAATCAATTACAATCTGTTTTAATCAAAAAATGTAAAAAAAAATTCAAAATAAGTTCAATAATAGATTATAAATGCATTTAAACCGAGTAATAAGGCTTTTCTAGTTATGAATGACTCTAAATGATCTTTTCTTCACAATGGATGGCTTTTGCTCCACGTTTCTCGAGGTAAATAATCAATTACAATTTGTTTTAATCATAAAATGTAAAACGATTCAAATTAAATTCAATTATGGAATTATAAAAGCATTTAAAGCGAGTATTAAGGATTTTATAAGCATGAGCGACTATAAATGAACTTTTCTTGACAATGGATGGCTTTTGTTCCACGTTTCCCGAGGCAAACAATCAATTACAATCTGTTTTAATCAAAAAATGTAAAAACAATTCAAAATAAATTCAATAATGGGATTATAAAAGCATTTAAACCGAGTAATAAGGCTTTTCTAGGCTTTAGTGACTATAAATGATATTTTCTTGACAATGGATGGCTTTCGCTCCATGTTTCCCGAGGCAAACAATCAATTACAATCTGTTTTAATCAAAAAATGTAGAAAAAGTTCAAAATAAATTCAATAAAGGGATTATAAAGGCATTTAAACCGAGTAATAAGGCTTTTCTAGGCATGAGTGACTGTAAATGAACTTTTCTTGAAAATGGATGGCTTTCGCTCCATGTTTCCCGAGGCAAACAATCAATTACAATCTGTTTTAATCAAAAAATGTAAAAAAAAATTCAAAATAAATTCAATAATGAGATTATAAAAGCATTTAAACCGAGTAATAAGGCTTTTCTAGTTATGAGTGACTCTAAATGATCTTTTCTTGACAATGGATGGCTTTTGCTCCACATTTCCCGAGGCAAACAATCAATTACAATTTGTTTTAGTCAAAAAATGTAAAAATAATTCAAAATAAATTCAATAATGGGATTATAAAAGCATTTAAACCGAGTAATAAGGCTTTTCTAGGCATGAGTGACTATAAATGATCTTTTCTTGACAATGGATGGCTTTCGCTCTACGTTTCCCGAGATAAACAATCAATTACAATATGTTTTAATGAAAAAATGTAAAAAAAAATTCAAAATAAATTCAATAATGGAATTATAAAAGCATTTAAACCGAGTAATAAGGCTTTTCTAGTTATGAGTGACTCTAAATGATCTTTTCTTTACAACGGATGGGTTTTGCTCCACGTTTCCCGAGGCAAACAATCAATTACAATCTGTTTTAGTCAAAAAATGTAAAAACAATTCAAAATAAATTCAATAATGCGATTATAAAAGCATTTAAACCTAGTAATAAGGCTTTTCTAGGCATGAGTGACTATAAATGATCTTTTCTTGACAATGGATGGCTTTCGCTTCACGTTTCTCGAGGTAAATAATCAATTACAATTTGTTTTAATCATAAAATGTAAAAAGATTCAAATTAAATTCAATTATGGAATTATAAAAGCATTTAAAGCGAGTATTAAGGATTTTATAAGCATGAGCGACTATAAATGAACTTTTCTTGACAATGGATGGCTTTTGCTCCACGTTTCCCGAGGCAAACAATCAATTACAATCTGTTTTAATCAAAAAATGTAAAAACAATTCAAAATAAATTCAATAACGGGATTATAAAAGCATTTAAACCGAGTAATAAGGCTTTTCTAGGCATGAGTGACTATAAATGATCTTTTCTTGACAATGGATGGCTTTCGCTCCACGTTTCCCGAGATAAACAATCAATTACAATCTGTTTTAATCAAAAATGTAAAAAAAATTCAAAATAAATTCAATAATGGGATTATTAAAGCATTTAAACCGAGTAATAAGGCTTTTCTAGGCATGAGTGACTATAAATGATCTTTTCTTGACAATGGATGGCTTTCGCTCCACGTTTCCCGAGATAAACAATCAATTACAATCTGTTTTAATCAAAAATGTAAAAAAAATTCAAAATAAATTCAATAATGGGATTATTAAAGCATTTAAACCGAGTAATAAGGCTTTTCTAGGCATGAGTGACTATAAATGAACTTTTCTTGACAATGGATGGCTTTCGCTCCATGTTTCCCGAGGCAAACAATCAATTACAATCTGTTTTAATCAAAAAATGTAAAAAAAATTCAAAATAAATTCAATAATGGGATTATAAAGGCATTTAAACCGAGTAATAAGGCTTTTCTAGGCATGAGTGACTGTAAATGAGCTTTTCTTGAAAATGGATGGCTTTCGCTCCATGTTTCCCGAGGCAAACAATCAATTACAATCTGTTTTAATCAAAAAATGTAGAAAAAGTTCAAAATAAATTCAATAAAGGGATTATAAAGGCATTTAAACCGAGTAATAAGGCTTTTCTAGGCATGAGTGACTGTAAATGAACTTTTCTTGAAAATGGATGGCTTTCACTCGATGTTTCCCGAGGCAAACAATCAATTACAATCTGTTTTAATCAAAAAATGTAAAAAAAAATTCAAAATAAATTCAATAATGAGATTATAAAAGCATTTAAACCGAGTAATAAGGCTTTTCTAGTTATGAGTGACTCTAAATGATCTTTTCTTGACAATGGATGGCTTTTGCTCCACGTTTCCCGAGGCAAACAATCAATTACAATTTGTTTTAGTCAAAAAATGTAAAAACAATTCAAAATAAATTCAATAATGGGATTATAAAAGCATTTAAACCGAGTAATAAGGCTTTTCTAGGCATGAGTGACTATAAATGATCTTTTCTTGACAATGGATGGCTTTCGCTCTACGTTTCCCGAGATAAACAATCAATTACAATATGTTTTAATGAAAAAATGTAAAAAAAAATTCAAAATAAATTCAATAATGGAATTATAAAAGCATTTAAACCGAGTAATAAGGCTTTTCTAGTTATGAGTGACACTAAATGATCTTTTCTTTACAACGGATGGGTTTTGCTCCACGTTTCCCGAGGCAAACAATCAATTACAATCTGTTTTAGTCAAAAAATGTAAAAACAATTCAAAATAAATTCAATAATGCGATTATAAAAGCATTTAAACCTAGTAATAAGGCTTTTCTAGGCATGAGTGACTATAAATGATCTTTTCTTGACAATGGATGGCTTTCGCTTCACGTTTCTCGAGGTAAATAATCAATTACAATTTGTTTTAATCATAAAATGTAAAAAGATTCAAATTAAATTCAATTATGGAATTATAAAAGCATTTAAAGCGAGTATTAAGGATTTTATAAGCATGAGCGACTATAAATGAACTTTTCTTGACAATGGATGGCTTTTGCTCCACGTTTCCCGAGGCAAACAATCAATTACAATCTGTTTTAATCAAAAAATGTAAAAACAATTCAAAATAAATTCAATAACGGGATTATAAAAGCATTTAAACCGAGTAATAAGGCTTTTCTAGGCATGAGTGACTATAAATGATCTTTTCTTGACAATGGATGGCTTTCGCTCCACGTTTCCCGAGATAAACAATCAATTACAATCTGTTTTAATCAAAAATGTAAAAAAATTCAAAATAAATTCAATAATGGGATTATTAAAGCATTTAAACCGAGTAATAAGGCTTTTCTAGGCATGAGTGACTATAAATGAACTTTTCTTGACAATGGATGGCTTTTGCTCCACATTTCCCGAGGCAAACAATCAATTACAATTTGTTTTAGTCAAAAAATGTAAAAATAATTCAAAATAAATTCAATAATGGGATTATTAAAGCATTTAAACCGAGTAATAAGGCTTTTCTAGGCATGAGTGACTATAAATGATCTTTTCTTGACAATGGATGGCTTTCGCTCCATGTTTCCCGAGGAAAACAATCAATTACAATCTGTTTTAATCAAAAAATGTAAAAAAAAAATTCAAAATAAATTCAATAATGGAATTATAAAAGCATTTAAAGCGAGTATTAAGGATTTTATAGGCATGAGTGAATATAAATGAACTTTTCTTGATAATGGATGGCTTTCGCTCCACGTTTCCCGAGGCAAACAATCAATTACAATCTGTTTTAATTAAAAAATGTAAAAACAATTCAAAATAAATTCAATAATGGGATTATAAAAGCATTTAAACCGAGTAATAAGGCTTTTCTAGGCATGAGTGACTATAAATGATCTTTTCTTGACAATGGATGGCTTTCGCTCCATGTTTCCCGAGGCAAACAATCAATTACAATCTGTTTTAATCAAAAAATGTAGAAAAAGTTCAAAATAAATTCAATAAAGGGATTATAAAGGCATTTAAACCGAGTAATAAGGCTTTTCTAGGCATGAGTGACTATAAATGATTTTTTCTTGGCAATGGATGGCTTTCGCTCCACGTTTCCCGAGATAAACAATCAATTACAATCTGTTTTAATCAAAAATGTAAAAAAAATTCAAAATAAATTCAATAATGGGATTATTAAAGCATTTAAACCGAGTAATAAGGCTTTTCTAGTTATGAGTGACTCCAAATGATCTTTTCTTGACAATGGATGGCTTTCGCTCCACGTTTCCCGAGACAAACAATCAATTACAATCTGTTTTAATCAAAAAATGTAAAAAACAATTCAAAATAAATTCAATAACGGGATTATAAAAGCATTTAAACCTAGTAATAAGGCTTTTCTAGGCATGAGTGACTATAAATGATCTTTTCTTGACAATGGATGGCTTTCGCTTCACGTTTCTCGAGGTAAATAATCAATTACAATATGTTTTAATCAAAAAATGTAAAAAGATTCAAATTAAATTCAATTATGGAATTATAAAAGCATTTAAAGCGAGTATTAAGGATTTCATAGGCATGAGTGACTATAAATGAACTTTTCTGGACAATGGATGGCTTTTGCTCCACGTTTCCTGAGGCAAACAAACAATTACAATCTGTTTTAATCAAAAAATGTAAAAACAATTCAAAATAAATTCAATAATGGGATTATGAAAGCATTTAAACCGAGTAATAAGGCTTTTCTAGTTATGAGTGACTCTAAACGAACTTTTGTTGACAATGGATGGCTTTTGCTCCACGTTTTCCGAGGTAAACAATCAATTACAATCTGTTTTAATCAAAAAATTTAAAAACAATTCAAAATAAATTCAATAATGGGACTATAAAAGAATTTAAACCGAGTATTAAGGCTTTTCTAGGCATGAGTGACTATAAATGATCTTTTCTTGACAATGGATGGCTTTCGCTCCATGTTTTCCGAGGCAAACAATGAATTACAATCTGTTTTAATCAAAAAATGTAGAAAAAGTTCAAAATAAATTCAATAAAGGGATTATAAAGGCATTCAAACCGAGTAATAAGGCTTTTCTAGGCATGAGTGACTGTAAATAAACTTTTCTTGACAATGGATGGCTTTCGCTCCATGTTTCCCGAGGCAAACAATCAATTACAATATGTTTTAATCAAAAAATGTAAAAAAAAATTCAAAATAAATTCAATAATGGGATTATAAAAGCATTTAAACCGAGTAATAAGGCTTTTCTAATTATGAGTGACTCTAAATGATCTTTTCTTGACAATGGACGGCTTTTGCTCCACGTTTCCCGAGGCAAACAATCAATTACAATCTGTTTTAGTCAAAAAATGTAAAAACAATTCAAAATAAATTCAATAATGGGATTATAAAAGCATTTAAACCGAGTAATAAGGCTTTTCTAGGCATGAGTGACTGTAAATGAAATTTTCTTGACAATGGATGGCTTTCGCTCCATGTTTCCCGAGGCAAACAATCAATTACAATCTGTTTTAATCAAAAAATGTAAAAAAAAATTCAAAATAAGTTCAATAATAGATTATAAATGCATTTAAACCGAGTAATAAGGCTTTTCTAGTTATGAATGACTCTAAATGATCTTTTCTTCACAATGGATGGCTTTTGCTCCACGTTTCTCGAGGTAAATAATCAATTACAATTTGTTTTAATCATAAAATGTAAAACGATTCAAATTAAATTCAATTATGGAATTATAAAAGCATTTAAAGCGAGTATTAAGGATTTTATAAGCATGAGCGACTATAAATGAACTTTTCTTGACAATGGATGGCTTTTGTTCCACGTTTCCCGAGGCAAACAATCAATTACAATCTGTTTTAATCAAAAAATGTAAAAACAATTCAAAATAAATTCAATAATGGGATTATAAAAGCATTTAAACCGAGTAATAAGGCTTTTCTAGGCTTTAGTGACTATAAATGATATTTTCTTGACAATGGATGGCTTTCGCTCCATGTTTCCCGAGGCAAACAATCAATTACAATCTGTTTTAATCAAAAAATGTAGAAAAAGTTCAAAATAAATTCAATAAAGGGATTATAAAGGCATTTAAACCGAGTAATAAGGCTTTTCTAGGCATGAGTGACTGTAAATGAACTTTTCTTGAAAATGGATGGCTTTCGCTCCACGTTTCCCGAGGCAAACAATCAATTACAATCTGTTTTAATCAAAAAATGTAAAAAAAAATTCAAAATAAATTCAATAATGAGATTATAAAAGCATTTAAACCGAGTAATAAGGCTTTTCTAGTTATGAGTGACTCTAAATGATCTTTTCTTGACAATGGATGGCTTTTGCTCCACATTTCCCGAGGCAAACAATCAATTACAATTTGTTTTAGTCAAAAAATGTAAAAATAATTCAAAATAAATTCAATAATGGGATTATAAAAGCATTTAAACCGAGTAATAAGGCTTTTCTAGGCATGAGTGACTATAAATGATCTTTTCTTGACAATGGATGGCTTTCGCTCTACGTTTCCCGAGATAAACAATCAATTACAATATGTTTTAATGAAAAAATGTAAAAAAAAATTCAAAATAAATTCAATAATGGAATTATAAAAGCATTTAAACCGAGTAATAAGGCTTTTCTAGTTATGAGTGACTCTAAATGATCTTTTCTTTACAACGGATGGGTTTTGCTCCACGTTTCCCGAGGCAAACAATCAATTACAATCTGTTTTAGTCAAAAAATGTAAAAACAATTCAAAATAAATTCAATAATGCGATTATAAAAGCATTTAAACCTAGTAATAAGGCTTTTCTAGGCATGAGTGACTATAAATGATCTTTTCTTGACAATGGATGGCTTTCGCTTCACGTTTCTCGAGGTAAATAATCAATTACAATTTGTTTTAATCATAAAATGTAAAAAGATTCAAATTAAATTCAATTATGGAATTATAAAAGCATTTAAAGCGAGTATTAAGGATTTTATAAGCATGAGCGACTATAAATGAACTTTTCTTGACAATGGATGGCTTTTGCTCCACGTTTCCCGAGGCAAACAATCAATTACAATCTGTTTTAATCAAAAAATGTAAAAACAATTCAAAATAAATTCAATAACGGGATTATAAAAGCATTTAAACCGAGTAATAAGGCTTTTCTAGGCATGAGTGACTATAAATGATCTTTTCTTGACAATGGATGGCTTTCGCTCCACGTTTCCCGAGATAAACAATCAATTACAATCTGTTTTAATCAAAAATGTAAAAAAAATTCAAAATAAATTCAATAATGGGATTATTAAAGCATTTAAACCGAGTAATAAGGCTTTTCTAGGCATGAGTGACTATAAATGATCTTTTCTTGACAATGGATGGCTTTCGCTCCACGTTTCCCGAGATAAACAATCAATTACAATCTGTTTTAATCAAAAATGTAAAAAAAATTCAAAATAAATTCAATAATGGGATTATTAAAGCATTTAAACCGAGTAATAAGGCTTTTCTAGGCATGAGTGACTATAAATGAACTTTTCTTGACAATGGATGGCTTTCGCTCCATGTTTCCCGAGGCAAACAATCAATTACAATCTGTTTTAATCAAAAAATGTAAAAAAAAATTCAAAATAAATTCAATAATGGGATTATAAAGGCATTTAAACCGAGTAATAAGGCTTTTCTAGGCATGAGTGACTGTAAATGAGCTTTTCTTGAAAATGGATGGCTTTCGCTCCATGTTTCCCGAGGCAAACAATCAATTACAATCTGTTTTAATCAAAAAATGTAGAAAAAGTTCAAAATAAATTCAATAAAGGGATTATAAAGGCATTTAAACCGAGTAATAAGGCTTTTCTAGGCATGAGTGACTGTAAATGAACTTTTCTTGAAAATGGATGGCTTTCACTCGATGTTTCCCGAGGCAAACAATCAATTACAATCTGTTTTAATCAAAAAATGTAAAAAAAAATTCAAAATAAATTCAATAATGAGATTATAAAAGCATTTAAACCGAGTAATAAGGCTTTTCTAGTTATGAGTGACTCTAAATGATCTTTTCTTGACAATGGATGGCTTTTGCTCCACGTTTCCCGAGGCAAACAATCAATTACAATTTGTTTTAGTCAAAAAATGTAAAAACAATTCAAAATAAATTCAATAATGGGATTATAAAAGCATTTAAACCGAGTAATAAGGCTTTTCTAGGCATGAGTGACTATAAATGATCTTTTCTTGACAATGGATGGCTTTCGCTCTACGTTTCCCGAGATAAACAATCAATTACAATATGTTTTAATGAAAAAATGTAAAAAAAAATTCAAAATAAATTCAATAATGGAATTATAAAAGCATTTAAACCGAGTAATAAGGCTTTTCTAGTTATGAGTGACACTAAATGATCTTTTCTTTACAACGGATGGGTTTTGCTCCACGTTTCCCGAGGCAAACAATCAATTACAATCTGTTTTAGTCAAAAAATGTAAAAACAATTCAAAATAAATTCAATAATGCGATTATAAAAGCATTTAAACCTAGTAATAAGGCTTTTCTAGGCATGAGTGACTATAAATGATCTTTTCTTGACAATGGATGGCTTTCGCTTCACGTTTCTCGAGGTAAATAATCAATTACAATTTGTTTTAATCATAAAATGTAAAAAGATTCAAATTAAATTCAATTATGGAATTATAAAAGCATTTAAAGCGAGTATTAAGGATTTTATAAGCATGAGCGACTATAAATGAACTTTTCTTGACAATGGATGGCTTTTGCTCCACGTTTCCCGAGGCAAACAATCAATTACAATCTGTTTTAATCAAAAAATGTAAAAACAATTCAAAATAAATTCAATAACGGGATTATAAAAGCATTTAAACCGAGTAATAAGGCTTTTCTAGGCATGAGTGACTATAAATGATCTTTTCTTGACAATGGATGGCTTTCGCTCCACGTTTCCCGAGATAAACAATCAATTACAATCTGTTTTAATCAAAAATGTAAAAAAAATTCAAAATAAATTCAATAATGGGATTATTAAAGCATTTAAACCGAGTAATAAGGCTTTTCTAGGCATGAGTGACTATAAATGATCTTTTCTTGACAATGGATGGCTTTCGCTCCACGTTTCCCGAGATAAACAATCAATTACAATCTGTTTTAATCAAAAATGTAAAAAAAATTCAAAATAAATTCAATAATGGGATTATTAAAGCATTTAAACCGAGTAATAAGGCTTTTCTAGGCATGAGTGACTATAAATGAACTTTTCTTGACAATGGATGGCTTTCGCTCCATGTTTCCCGAGGCAAACAATCAATTACAATCTGTTTTAATCAAAAAATGTAAAAAAAAATTCAAAATAAATTCAATAATGGGATTATAAAGGCATTTAAACCGAGTAATAAGGCTTTTCTAGGCATGAGTGACTGTAAATGAACTTTTCTTCAAAATGGATGGCTTTCGCTCCATGTTTCCCGAGGCAAACAATCAATTACAATCTGTTTTAATCAAAAAATGTAGAAAAAGTTCAAAATAAATTCAATAAAGGGATTATAAAGGCATTTAAACCGAGTAATAAGGCTTTTCTAGGCATGAGTGACTGTAAATGAACTTTTCTTGAAAATGGATGGCTTTCACTCGATGTTTCCCGAGGCAAACAATCAATTACAATCTGTTTTAATCAAAAAATGTAAAAAAAAATTCAAAATAAATTCAATAATGAGATTATAAAAGCATTTAAACCGAGTAATAAGGCTTTTCTAGTTATGAGTGACTCTAAATGAGCTTTTCTTGACAATGGATGGCTTTTGCTCCACGTTTCCCGAGGCAAACAATCAATTACAATTTGTTTTAGTCAAAAAATGTAAAAACAATTCAAAATAAATTCAATAATGGGATTATAAAAGCATTTAAACCGAGTAATAAGGCTTTTCTAGGAATGAGTGACTATAAATGATCTTTTCTTGACAATGGATGGCTTTCGCTCTACGTTTCCCGAGATAAACAATCAATTACAATATGTTTTAATGAAAAAATGTAAAAAAAAATTCAAAATAAATTCAATAATGGAATTATAAAAGCATTTAAACCGAGTAATAAGGCTTTTCTAGTTATGAGTGACACTAAATGATCTTTTCTTTACAACGGATGGGTTTTGCTCCACGTTTCCCGAGGCAAACAATCAATTACAATCTGTTTTAGTCAAAAAATGTAAAAACAATTCAAAATAAATTCAATAATGCGATTATAAAAGCATTTAAACCTAGTAATAAGGCTTTTCTAGGCATGAGTGACTATAAATGATCTTTTCTTGACAATGGATGGCTTTCGCTTCACGTTTCTCGAGGTAAATAATCAATTACAATTTGTTTTAATCATAAAATGTAAAAAGATTCAAATTAAATTCAATTATGGAATTATAAAAGCATTTAAAGCGAGTATTAAGGATTTTATAAGCATGAGCGACTATAAATGAACTTTTCTTGACAATGGATGGCTTTTGCTCCACGTTTCCCGAGGCAAACAATCAATTACAATCTGTTTTAATCAAAAAATGTAAAAACAATTCAAAATAAATTCAATAACGGGATTATAAAAGCATTTAAACCGAGTAATAAGGCTTTTCTAGGCATGAGTGACTATAAATGATCTTTTCTTGACAATGGATGGCTTTCGCTCCACGTTTCCCGAGATAAACAATCAATTACAATCTGTTTTAATCAAAAATGTAAAAAAAATTCAAAATAAATTCAATAATGGGATTATTAAAGCATTTAAACCGAGTAATAAGGCTTTTCTAGGCATGAGTGACTAGAAATGAACTTTTCTTGACAATGGATGGCTTTCGCTCCATGTTTCCCGAGGCAAACAATCAATTACAATCTGTTTTAATCAAAAAATGTAAAAAAAAATTCAAAATAAATTTAATAATGGGATTATAAAAGCATTTAAACCGAGTAATAAGGCTTTTCTAGTTATGAGTGACTCTAAATGATCATTTCTTGATAATGGATGGCTTTTGCTCCACGTTTCCCGAGGCAAACAATCAATTACAATCTGTTTTAATTAAAAAATGTAAAAAACAATTCAAAATAAATTCAATAATGGGATTATAAAAGCATTTAAACCGAGTAATAAGGCTTTTCTAGGCATGAGTGACTATAAATGATCTTTTCTTGACAATGGATGGCTTTCGCTCCATGTTTCCCGAGGCAAACAATCAATTACAATCTGTTTTAATCAAAAAATGTAGAAAAAGTTCAAAATAAATTCAATAAAGGGATTATAAAGGCATTTAAACCGAGTAATAAGGCTTTTCTAGGCATGGGTGACTGTAAATGAACTTTTCTTGAAAATGGATGGCTTTCGCTCCATGTTTCCCGAGGCAAACAATCAATTACAATCTGTTTTAATCAAAAAATGTAAAAAAAAATTCAAAATAAATTCAATAATGAGATTATAAAAGCATTTAAACCGAGTAATAAGGCTTTTCTAGTTATGAGTGACTCTAAATGATCTTTTCTTGACAATGGATGGCTTTTGCTCCACGTTTCCCGAGGCAAACAATCAATTACAATTTGTTTTAGTCAAAAAATGTAAAAACAATTCAAAATAAATTCAATAATGGGATTATAAAAGCATTTAAACCGAGTAATAAGGCTTTTCTAGGCATGAGTGACTATAAATGATCTTTTCTTGACAATGGATGGCTTTCGCTCTACGTTTCCCGAGATAAACAATCAATTACAATATGTTTTAATGAAAAAATGTAAAAACAAATTCAAAATAAATTCAATAATGGAATTATAAAAGCATTTAAACCGAGTAATAAGGCTTTTCTAGTTATGAGTGACACTAAATGATCTTTTCTTTACAACGGATGGGTTTTGCTCCACGTTTCCCGAGGTAAACAATCAATTACAATCTGTTTTAGTCAAAAAATGTAAAAACAATTCAAAATAAATTCAATAATGCGATTATAAAAGCATTTAAACCTAGTAATAAGGCTTTTCTAGGCATGAGTGACTATAAATGATCTTTTCTTGACAATGGATGGCTTTCGCTTCACGTTTCTCGAGGTAAATAATCAATTACAATTTGTTTTAATCATAAAATGTAAAAAGATTCAAATTAAATTCAATTATGGAATTATAAAAGAATTTAAAGCGAGTATTAAGGATTTTATAGGCATGAGTGAATATAAATGAACTTTTCTTGACAATGGATGGCTTTCGCTGCACGTTTTCCGAGGCAAACAATCAATTACAACCTGTTTTAATCAAAAAATGTAAAAACAATTCAAAATAAATTCAATAATGGGATTATAAAAGCATTTAAACCGAGTAATAAGGCTTTTCTAGGCATGAGTGACTATAAATGATCTTTTCCTGACAATGAATGGCTTTTGCTCCACGTTTCCCAAGGCAAACAATCAATTACAATCTGTTTTAATCAAAAAATGTAAAAAAAAAAATTCAAAATAAATTCAATAATGAGATTATAAAAGCATTTAAACCGAGTAATAAGGCTTTTCTAGGCATGAGTGACTATAAATGATCTTTTCTTGACAATGGATGGCTTTCGCTCCACGTTTCCCGAGATAAACAATCAACTACAATATGTCTTAATCAAAAAATGTAAAAAAAAATTCAAAATAAATTCAATAATGGGATTATAAAAGCATTTAAACCGAGTAATAAGGCTTTTCTAGGCATGAGTGAATATAAATGAACTTTTCTTGACAATGGATGGCTTTCGCTCCACGTTTTCCGAGGCAAACAATCAATTACAACCTGTTTTAATCAAAAAATGTAAAAACAATTCAAAATAAATTCAATAATGGGATTATAAAAGCATTCAAACCGAGTAATAAGGCTTTTCTAGGCATGAGTGACTATAAATGATCTTTTCCTGACAATGAATGGCTTTTGCTCCACGTTTCCCGAGGCAAACAATCAATTACAATCTGTTTTAATCAAAAAATGTAAAAAAAAAAATTCAAAATAAATTCAATAATGAGATTATAAAAGCATTTAAACTGAGTAATAAGGCTTTTCTAGGCATGAGTGACTATAAATGATCTTTTCTTGACAATGGATGGCTTTCGCTCCACGTTTCCCGAGATAAACAATCAACTACAATATGTCTTAATCAAAAAATGTAAAAAAAAATACAAAATAAATTCAATAATGGGATTATAAAAGCATTTAAACCGAGTAATAAGGCTTTTCTAGGCATGAGTGAATATAAATGAAGTTTTCTTGACAATGGATGGCTTTCGCTCCACGTTTTCCGAGGTAAACAATCAATTACAACCTGTTTTAATCAAAAAATGTAAAAACAATTCAAAATAAATTCAATAATGGGATTATAAAAGCATTTAAACCGAGTAATAAGGCTTTTCTAGGCATGAGTGACTATAAATGATCTTTTCCTGACAATGAATGGCTTTTGCTCCACGTTTCCCGAGGCAAACAATCAATTACAATCTGTTTTAATCAAAAAATGTAAAAAAAAAAATTCAAAATAAATTCAATAATGAGATTATAAAAGCATTTAAACCGAGTAATAAGGCTTTTCTAGGCATGAGTGACTATAAATGATCTTTTCTTGACAATGGATGGCTTTCGCTCCACGTTTCCCGAGATAAACAATCAATTACAATCTGTTTTAATCAAAAATGTAAAAAAAATTCAAAATAAATTCAATAATGGGATTATTAAAGCATTTAAACCGAGTAATAAGGCTTTTCTAGGCATGAGTGACTATAAATGAACTTTTCTTGACAATGGATGGCTTTCGCTCCATGTTTCCCGAGGCAAACAATCAATTACAATCTGTTTTAATCAAAAAATGTAAAAAAAAATTCAAAATAAATTCAATAACGGGATTATAAAAGCATTTAAACCTAGTAATAAGGCTTTTCTAGGCATGAGTGACTATAAATGATCTTTTCCTGACAATGGATGGCTTTCGTTTCACGTTTCTCGAGGTAAATAATCAATTACAATTTGTTTTAATCATAAAATGTAAAAAGATTCAAATTAAATTCAATTATGGAATTATAAAAGCATTTAAAGCGAGTATTAAGGATTTTATAAGCATGAGCGACTATAAATGAACTTTTCTTGACAATGGATGGCTTTTGCTCCACGTTTCCCGAGGCAAACAATCAATTACAATCTGTTTTAATCAAAAAATGTAAAAACAATTCAAAATAAATTCAATAATGGGATTATAAAAGCATTTAAACCGAGTGATAAGGCTTTTCTAGGCATGAGTGACTATAAATGATCTTTTCTTGACAATGGATGGCTTTCGCTCCACGTTTCCCGAGATAAACAATCAATTACAATCTGTTTTAATCAAAAATGTAAAAAAAATTCAAAATAAATTCAATAATGGGATTATTAAAGCATTTAAACCGAGTAATAAGGCTTTTCTAGGCATGAGTGACTATAAATGAACTTTTCTTGACAATGGATGGCTTTCGCTCCATGTTTCCCGAGGAAAACAATCAATTACAATCTGTTTTAATCAAAAAATGTAAAAAAAAAATTAAAAATAAATTCAATAATGTAATTATAAAAGCATTTAAAGCGAGTATTAAGGATTTTATAGGCATGAGTGAATATAAATGAACTTTTCTTGATAATGGATGGCTTTCGCTCCACGTTTCCCGAGGCAAACAATCAATTACAATCTGTTTTAATTAAAAAATGTAAAAACAATTCAAAATAAATTCAATAATGGGATTATAAAAGCATTTAAACCGAGTAATAAGGCTTTTCTAGGCATGAGTGACTATAAATGATCTTTTCTTGACAATGGATGGCTTTCGCTCCATGTTTCCCGAGGCAAACAATCAATTACAATCTGTTTTAATCAAAAAATGTAGAAAAAGTTCAAAATAAATTCAATAAAGGGATTATAAAGGCATTTAAACCGAGTAATAAGGCTTTTCTAGGCATGAGTGACTATAAATGATTTTTTCTTGGCAATGGATGGCTTTCGCTCCACGTTTCCCGAGATAAACAATCAATTACAATCTGTTTTAATCAAAAATGTAAAAAAAATTCAAAATAAATTCAATAATGGGATTATTAAAGCATTTAAACCGAGTAATAAGGCTTTTCTAGTTATGAGTGACTCTAAATGATCTTTTCTTGACAATGGATGGCTTTCGCTCCACGTTTCCCGAGACAAACAATCAATTACAATCTGTTTTAATCAAAAAATGTAAAAAACAATTCAAAATAAATTCAATAACGGGATTATAAAAGCATTTAAACCTATTAATAAGGCTTTTCTAGGCATGAGTGACTATAAATGATCTTTTCTTGACAATGGATGGCTTTCGCTTCACGTTTCTCGAGGTAAATAATCAATTACAATATGTTTTAATCAAAAAATGTAAAAAGATTCAAATTAAATTCAATTATGGAATTATAAAAGCATTTAAAGCGAGTATTAAGGATTTCATAGGCATGAGTGACTATAAATGAACTTTTCTGAACAATGGATGGCTTTTGCTCCACGTTTCCTGAGGCAAACAAACAATTACAATCTGTTTTAATCAAAAAATGTAAAAACAATTCAAAATAAATTCAATAATGGGATTATGAAAGCATTTAAACCGAGTAATAAGGCTTTTCTAGTTATGAGTGACTCTAAACGAACTTTTGTTGACAATGGATGGCTTTTGCTCCACGTTTTCCGAGGTAAACAATCAATTACAATCTGTTTTAATCAAAAAATTTAAAAACAATTCAAAATAAATTCAATAATGGGACTATAAAAGAATTCAAACCGAGTATTAAGGCTTTTCTAGGCATGAGTGACTATAAATGATCTTTTCTTGACAATGGATGGCTTTCGCTCCATGTTTTCCGAGGCAAACAATGAATTACAATCTGTTTTAATCAAAAAATGTAGAAAAAGTTCAAAATAAATTCAATAAAGGGATTATAAAGGCATTCAAACCGAGTAATAAGGCTTTTCTAGGCATGAGTGACTGTAAATAAACTTTTCTTGACAATGGATGGCTTTCGCTCCATGTTTCCCGAGGCAAACAATCAATTACAATATGTTTTAATCAAAAAATGTAAAAAAAAATTCAAAATAAATTCAATAATGGGATTATAAAAGCATTTAAACCGAGTAATAAGGCTTTTCTAATTATGAGTGACTCTAAATGATCTTTTCTTGACAATGGACGGCTTTTGCTCCACGTTTCCCGAGGCAAACAATCAATTACAATCTGTTTTAGTCAAAAAATGTAAAAACAATTCAAAATAAATTCAATAATGGGATTATAAAAGCATTTAAACCGAGTAATAAGGCTTTTCTAGGCATGAGTGACTGTAAATGAAATTTTCTTGACAATGGATGGCTTTCGCTCCATGTTTCCCGAGGCAAACAATCAATTACAATCTGTTTTAATCAAAAAATGTAAAAAAAAATTCAAAATAAGTTCAATAATAGATTATAAATGCATTTAAACCGAGTAATAAGGCTTTTCTAGTTATGAATGACTCTAAATGATCTTTTCTTCACAATGGATGGCTTTTGCTCCACGTTTCTCGAGGTAAATAATCAATTACAATTTGTTTTAATCATAAAATGTAAAACGATTCAAATTAAATTCAATTATGGAATTATAAAAGCATTTAAAGCGAGTATTAAGGATTTTATAAGCATGAGCGACTATAAATGAACTTTTCTTGACAATGGATGGCTTTTGTTCCACGTTTCCCGAGGCAAACAATCAATTACAATCTGTTTTAATCAAAAAATGTAAAAACAATTCAAAATAAATTCAATAATGGGATTATAAAATCATTTAAACCGAGTAATAAGGCTTTTCTAGGCATGAGTGACTATAAATGATCTTTTCTTGACAATGGATGGCTTTCGCTCTACGTTTCCCGAGATAAACAATCAATTACAATATGTTTTAATGAAAAAATGTAAAAAAAAATTCAAAATAAATTCAATAATGGAATTATAAAAGCATTTAAACCGAGTAATAAGGCTTTTCTAGTTATGAGTGACACTAAATGATCTTTTCTTTACAACGGATGGGTTTTGCTCCACGTTTCCCGAGGCAAACAATCAATTACAATCTGTTTTAGTCAAAAAATGTAAAAACAATTCAAAATAAATTCAATAATGCGATTATAAAAGCATTTAAACCTAGTAATAAGGCTTTTCTAGGCATGAGTGACTATAAATGATCTTTTCTTGACAATGGATGGCTTTCGCTTCACGTTTCTCGAGGTAAATAATCAATTACAATTTGTTTTAATCATAAAATGTAAAAAGATTCAAATTAAATTCAATTATGGAATTATAAAAGCATTTAAAGCGAGTATTAAGGATTTTATAAGCATGAGCGACTATAAATGAACTTTTCTTGACAATGGATGGCTTTTGCTCCACGTTTCCCGAGGCAAACAATCAATTACAATCTGTTTTAATCAAAAAATGTAAAAACAATTCAAAATAAATTCAATAATGGGATTATAAAATCATTTAAGCCGAGTAATAAGGCTTTTCTAGGCATGAGTGACTATAAATGATCTTTTCTTGACAATGGATGGCTTTCGCTCCACGTTTCCCGAGATAAACAATCAATTACAATCTGTTTTAATCAAAAATGTAAAAAAAATTCAAAATAAATTCAATAATGGGATTATTAAAGCATTTAAACCGAGTAATAAGGCTTTTCTAGGCATGAGTGACTATAAATTAACTTTTCTTGACAATGGATGGCTTTCGCTCCATGTTTCCCGAGGCAAACAATCAATTACAATCTATTTTAATCAAAAAATGTAAAAAAAAATTCAAAATAAATTCAATAATGGGATTATAAAGGCATTTAAACCGAGTAATAAGGCTTTTCTAGGCATGAGTGACTGTAAATGAACTTTTCTTGAAAATGGATGGCTTTCGCTCCATGTTTCCCGAGGCAAACAATCAATTACAATCTGTTTTAATCAAAAAATGTAGAAAAAGTTCAAAATAAATTCAATAAAGGGATTATAAAGGCATTTAAACCGAGTAATAAGGCTTTTCTAGGCATGAGTGACTGTAAATGAACTTTTCTTGAAAATGGATGGCTTTCACTCGATGTTTCCCGAGGCAAACAATCAATTACAATCTGTTTTAATCAAAAAATGTAAAAAAAAATTCAAAATAAATTCAATAATGAGATTATAAAAGCATTTAAACCGAGTAATAAGGCTTTTCTAGTTATGAGTGACTCTAAATGATCTTTTCTTGACAATGGATGGCTTTTGCTCCACGTTTCCCGAGGCAAACAATCAATTACAATTTGTTTTAGTCAAAAAATGTAAAAACAATTCAAAATAAATTCAATAATGGGATTATAAAAGCATTTAAACCGAGTAATAAGGCTTTTCTAGGCATGAGTGACTATAAATGATCTTTTCTTGACAATGGATGGCTTTCGCTCTACGTTTCCCGAGATAAACAATCAATTACAATATGTTTTAATGAAAAAATGTAAAAAAAAATTCAAAATAAATTCAATAATGGAATTATAAAAGCATTTAAACCGAGTAATAAGGCTTTTCTAGTTATGAGTGACACTAAATGATCTTTTCTTTACAACGGATGGGTTTTGCTCCACGTTTCCCGAGGCAAACAATCAATTACAATCTGTTTTAGTCAAAAAATGTAAAAACAATTCAAAATAAATTCAATAATGCGATTATAAAAGCATTTAAACCTAGTAATAAGGCTTTTCTAGGCATGAGTGACTATAAATGATCTTTTCTTGACAATGGATGGCTTTCGCTTCACGTTTCTCGAGGTAAATAATCAATTACAATTTGTTTTAATCATAAAATGTAAAAAGATTCAAATTAAATTCAATTATGGAATTATAAAAGCATTTAAAGCGAGTATTAAGGATTTTATAAGCATGAGCGACTATAAATGAACTTTTCTTGACAATGGATGGCTTTTGCTCCACGTTTCCCGAGGCAAACAATCAATTACAATCTGTTTTAATCAAAAAATGTAAAAACAATTCAAAATAAATTCAATAACGGGATTATAAAAGCATTTAAACCGAGTAATAAGGCTTTTCTAGGCATGAGTGACTATAAATGATCTTTTCTTGACAATGGATGGCTTTCGCTCCACGTTTCCCGAGATAAACAATCAATTACAATCTGTTTTAATCAAAAATGTAAAAAAAATTCAAAATAAATTCAATAATGGGATTATTAAAGCATTTAAACCGAGTAATAAGGCTTTTCTAGGCATGAGTGACTAGAAATGAACTTTTCTTGACAATGGATGGCTTTCGCTCCATGTTTCCCGAGGCAAACAATCAATTACAATCTGTTTTAATCAAAAAATGTAAAAAAAAATTCAAAATAAATTTAATAATGGGATTATAAAAGCATTTAAACCGAGTAATAAGGCTTTTCTAGTTATGAGTGACTCTAAATGATCATTTCTTGATAATGGATGGCTTTTGCTCCACGTTTCCCGAGGCAAACAATCAATTACAATCTGTTTTAATTAAAAAATGTAAAAAACAATTCAAAATAAATTCAATAATGGGATTATAAAAGCATTTAAACCGAGTAATAAGGCTTTTCTAGGCATGAGTGACTATAAATGATCTTTTCTTGACAATGGATGGCTTTCGCTCCATGTTTCCCGAGGCAAACAATCAATTACAATCTGTTTTAATCAAAAAATGTAGAAAAAGTTCAAAATAAATTCAATAAAGGGATTATAAAGGCATTTAAACCGAGTAATAAGGCTTTTCTAGGCATGGGTGACTGTAAATGAACTTTTCTTGAAAATGGATGGCTTTCGCTCCATTTTTCCCGAGGCAAACAATCAATTACAATCTGTTTTAATCAAAAAATGTAAAAAAAAATTCAAAATAAATTCAATAATGAGATTATAAAAGCATTTAAACCGAGTAATAAGGCTTTTCTAGTTATGAGTGACTCTAAATGATCTTTTCTTGACAATGGATGGCTTTTGCTCCACGTTTCCCGAGGCAAACAATCAATTACAATTTGTTTTAGTCAAAAAATGTAAAAACAATTCAAAATAAATTCAATAATGGGATTATAAAAGCATTTAAACCGAGTAATAAGGCTTTTCTAGGCATGAGTGACTATAAATGATCTTTTCTTGACAATGGATGGCTTTCGCTCTACGTTTCCCGAGATAAACAATCAATTACAATATGTTTTAATGAAAAAATGTAAAAACAAATTCAAAATAAATTCAATAATGGAATTATAAAAGCATTTAAACCGAGTAATAAGGCTTTTCTAGTTATGAGTGACACTAAATGATCTTTTCTTTACAACGGATGGGTTTTGCTCCACGTTTCCCGAGGTAAACAATCAATTACAATCTGTTTTAGTCAAAAAATGTAAAAACAATTCAAAATAAATTCAATAATGCGATTATAAAAGCATTTAAACCTAGTAATAAGGCTTTTCTAGGCATGAGTGACTATAAATGATCTTTTCTTGACAATGGATGGCTTTCGCTTCACGTTTCTCGAGGTAAATAATCAATTACAATTTGTTTTAATCATAAAATGTAAAAAGATTCAAATTAAATTCAATTATGGAATTATAAAAGAATTTAAAGCGAGTATTAAGGATTTTATAGGCATGAGTGAATATAAATGAACTTTTCTTGACAATGGATGGCTTTCGCTGCACGTTTTCCGAGGCAAACAATCAATTACAACCTGTTTTAATCAAAAAATGTAAAAACAATTCAAAATAAATTCAATAATGGGATTATAAAAGCATTTAAACCGAGTAATAAGGCTTTTCTAGGCATGAGTGACTATAAATGATCTTTTCCTGACAATGAATGGCTTTTGCTCCACGTTTCCCAAGGCAAACAATCAATTACAATCTGTTTTAATCAAAAAATGTAAAAAAAAAAATTCAAAATAAATTCAATAATGAGATTATAAAAGCATTTAAACCGAGTAATAAGGCTTTTCTAGGCATGAGTGACTATAAATGATCTTTTCTTGACAATGGATGGCTTTCGCTCCACGTTTCCCGAGATAAACAATCAACTACAATATGTCTTAATCAAAAAATGTAAAAAAAAATTCAAAATAAATTCAATAATGGGATTATAAAAGCATTTAAACCGAGTAATAAGGCTTTTCTAGGCATGAGTGAATATAAATGAACTTTTCTTGACAATGGATGGCTTTCGCTCCACGTTTTCCGAGGCAAACAATCAATTACAACCTGTTTTAATCAAAAAATGTAAAAACAATTCAAAATAAATTCAATAATGGGATTATAAAAGCATTTAAACCGAGTAATAAGGCTTTTCTAGGCATGAGTGACTATAAATGATCTTTTCCTGACAATGAATGGCTTTTGCTCCACGTTTCCCGAGGCAAACAATCAATTACAATCTGTTTTAATCAAAAAATGTAAAAAAAAAAATTCAAAATAAATTCAATAATGAGATTATAAAAGCATTTAAACTGAGTAATAAGGCTTTTCTAGGCATGAGTGACTATAAATGATCTTTTCTTGACAATGGATGGCTTTCGCTCCACGTTTCCCGAGATAAACAATCAACTACAATATGTCTTAATCAAAAAATGTAAAAAAAAATACAAAATAAATTCAATAATGGGATTATAAAAGCATTTAAACCGAGTAATAAGGCTTTTCTAGGCATGAGTGAATATAAATGAAGTTTTCTTGACAATGGATGGCTTTCGCTCCACGTTTTCCGAGGTAAACAATCAATTACAACCTGTTTTAATCAAAAAATGTAAAAACAATTCAAAATAAATTCAATAATGGGATTATAAAAGCATTTAAACCGAGTAATAAGGCTTTTCTAGGCATGAGTGACTATAAATGATCTTTTCCTGACAATGAATGGCTTTTGCTCCACGTTTCCCGAGGCAAACAATCAATTACAATCTGTTTTAATCAAAAAATGTAAAAAAAAAAATTCAAAATAAATTCAATAATGAGATTATAAAAGCATTTAAACCGAGTAATAAGGCTTTTCTAGGCATGAGTGACTATAAATGATCTTTTCTTGACAATGGATGGCTTTCGCTCCACGTTTCCCGAGATAAACAATCAATTACAATCTGTTTTAATCAAAAATGTAAAAAAAATTCAAAATAAATTCAATAATGGGATTATTAAAGCATTTAAACCGAGTAATAAGGCTTTTCTAGGCATGAGTGACTATAAATGAACTTTTCTTGACAATGGATGGCTTTCGCTCCATGTTTCCCGAGGCAAACAATCAATTACAATCTGTTTTAATCAAAAAATGTAAAAAAAAATTCAAAATAAATTCAATAACGGGATTATAAAAGCATTTAAACCTAGTAATAAGGCTTTTCTAGGCATGAGTGACTATAAATGATCTTTTCTTGACAATGGATGGCTTTCGCTTCGCGTTTCTCGAGGTAAATAATCAATTACAATTTGTTTTAATCATAAAATGTAAAAAGATTCAAATTAAATTCAATTATGGAATTATAAAAGCATTTAAAGCGAGTATTAAGGATTTTATAAGCATGAGCGACTATAAATGAACTTTTCTTGACAATGGATGGCTTTTGCTCCACGTTTCCCGAGGCAAACAATCAATTACAATCTGTTTTAATCAAAAAATGTAAAAACAATTCAAAATAAATTCAATAATGGGATTATAAAAGCATTTAAACCGAGTGATAAGGCTTTTCTAGGCATGAGTGACTATAAATGATCTTTTCTTGACAATGGATGGCTTTCGCTCCACGTTTCCCGAGATAAACAATCAATTACAATCTGTTTTAATCAAAAATGTAAAAAAAATTCAAAATAAATTCAATAATGGGATTATTAAAGCATTTAAACCGAGTAATAAGGCTTTTCTAGGCATGAGTGACTATAAATGAACTTTTCTTGACAATGGATGGCTTTCGCTCCATGTTTCCCGAGGCAAACAATCAATTACAATCTGTTTTAATCAAAAAATGTAAAAAAAAAATTAAAAATAAATTCAATAATGTAATTATAAAAGCATTTAAAGCGAGTATTAAGGATTTTATAGGCATGAGTGAATATAAATGAACTTTTCTTGATAATGGATGGCTTTCGCTCCACGTTTCCCGAGGCAAACAATCAATTACAATCTGTTTTAATTAAAAAATGTAAAAACAATTCAAAATAAATTCAATAATGGGATTATAAAAGCATTTAAACCGAGTAATAAGGCTTTTCTAGGCATGAGTGACTATAAATGATCTTTTCTTGACAATGGATGGCTTTCGCTCCATGTTTCCCGAGGCAAACAATCAATTACAATCTGTTTTAATCAAAAAATGTAGAAAAAGTTCAAAATAAATTCAATAAAGGGATTATAAAGGCATTTAAACCGAGTAATAAGGCTTTTCTAGGCATGAGTGACTATAAATGATTTTTTCTTGGCAATGGATGGCTTTCGCTCCACGTTTCCCGAGATAAACAATCAATTACAATCTGTTTTAATCAAAAATGTAAAAAAAATTCAAAATAAATTCAATAATGGGATTATTAAAGCATTTAAACCGAGTAATAAGGCTTTTCTAGTTATGAGTGACTCTAAATGATCTTTTCTTGACAATGGATGGCTTTCGCTCCACGTTTCCCGAGACAAACAATCAATTACAATCTGTTTTAATCAAAAAATGTAAAAAACAATTCAAAATAAATTCAATAACGGGATTATAAAAGCATTTAAACCTATTAATAAGGCTTTTCTAGGCATGAGTGACTATAAATGATCTTTTCTTGACAATGGATGGCTTTCGCTTCACGTTTCTCGAGGTAAATAATCAATTACAATATGTTTTAATCAAAAAATGTAAAAAGATTCAAATTAAATTCAATTATGGAATTATAAAAGCATTTAAAGCGAGTATTAAGGATTTCATAGGCATGAGTGACTATAAATGAACTTTTCTGAACAATGGATGGCTTTTGCTCCACGTTTCCTGAGGCAAACAAACAATTACAATCTGTTTTAATCAAAAAATGTAAAAACAATTCAAAATAAATTCAATAATGGGATTATGAAAGCATTTAAACCGAGTAATAAGGCTTTTCTAGTTATGAGTGACTCTAAACGAACTTTTGTTGACAATGGATGGCTTTTGCTCCACGTTTTCCGAGGTAAACAATCAATTACAATCTGTTTTAATCAAAAAATTTAAAAACAATTCAAAATAAATTCAATAATGGGACTATAAAAGAATTCAAACCGAGTATTAAGGCTTTTCTAGGCATGAGTGACTATAAATGATCTTTTCTTGACAATGGATGGCTTTCGCTCCATGTTTTCCGAGGCAAACAATGAATTACAATCTGTTTTAATCAAAAAATGTAGAAAAAGTTCAAAATAAATTCAATAAAGGGATTATAAAGGCATTCAAACCGAGTAATAAGGCTTTTCTAGGCATGAGTGACTGTAAATAAACTTTTCTTGACAATGGATGGCTTTCGCTCCATGTTTCCCGAGGCAAACAATCAATTACAATATGTTTTAATCAAAAAATGTAAAAAAAAATTCAAAATAAATTCAATAATGGGATTATAAAAGCATTTAAACCGAGTAATAAGGCTTTTCTAATTATGAGTGACTCTAAATGATCTTTTCTTGACAATGGACGGCTTTTGCTCCACGTTTCCCGAGGCAAACAATCAATTACAATCTGTTTTAGTCAAAAAATGTAAAAACAATTCAAAATAAATTCAATAATGGGATTATAAAAGCATTTAAACCGAGTAATAAGGCTTTTCTAGGCATGAGTGACTGTAAATGAAATTTTCTTGACAATGGATGGCTTTCGCTCCATGTTTCCCGAGGCAAACAATCAATTACAATCTGTTTTAATCAAAAAATGTAAAAAAAAATTCAAAATAAGTTCAATAATAGATTATAAATGCATTTAAACCGAGTAATAAGGCTTTTCTAGTTATGAATGACTCTAAATGATCTTTTCTTCACAATGGATGGCTTTTGCTCCACGTTTCTCGAGGTAAATAATCAATTACAATTTGTTTTAATCATAAAATGTAAAACGATTCAAATTAAATTCAATTATGGAATTATAAAAGCATTTAAAGCGAGTATTAAGGATTTTATAAGCATGAGCGACTATAAATGAACTTTTCTTGACAATGGATGGCTTTTGTTCCACGTTTCCCGAGGCAAACAATCAATTACAATCTGTTTTAATCAAAAAATGTAAAAACAATTCAAAATAAATTCAATAATGGGATTATAAAATCATTTAAACCGAGTAATAAGGCTTTTCTAGGCATGAGTGACTATAAATGATCTTTTCTTGACAATGGATGGCTTTCGCTCTACGTTTCCCGAGATAAACAATCAATTACAATATGTTTTAATGAAAAAATGTAAAAAAAAATTCAAAATAAATTCAATAATGGAATTATAAAAGCATTTAAACCGAGTAATAAGGCTTTTCTAGTTATGAGTGACACTAAATGATCTTTTCTTTACAACGGATGGGTTTTGCTCCACGTTTCCCGAGGCAAACAATCAATTACAATCTGTTTTAGTCAAAAAATGTAAAAACAATTCAAAATAAATTCAATAATGCGATTATAAAAGCATTTAAACCTAGTAATAAGGCTTTTCTAGGCATGAGTGACTATAAATGATCTTTTCTTGACAATGGATGGCTTTCGCTTCACGTTTCTCGAGGTAAATAATCAATTACAATTTGTTTTAATCATAAAATGTAAAAAGATTCAAATTAAATTCAATTATGGAATTATAAAAGCATTTAAAGCGAGTATTAAGGATTTTATAAGCATGAGCGACTATAAATGAACTTTTCTTGACAATGGATGGCTTTTGCTCCACGTTTCCCGAGGCAAACAATCAATTACAATCTGTTTTAATCAAAAAATGTAAAAACAATTCAAAATAAATTCAATAACGGGATTATAAAAGCATTTAAACCGAGTAATAAGGCTTTTCTAGGCATGAGTGACTATAAATGATCTTTTCTTGACAATGGATGGCTTTCGCTCCACGTTTCCCGAGATAAACAATCAATTACAATCTGTTTTAATCAAAAATGTAAAAAAAATTCAAAATAAATTCAATAATGGGATTATTAAAGCATTTAAACCGAGTAATAAGGCTTTTCTAGGCATGAGTGACTATAAATGATCTTTTCTTGACAATGGATGGCTTTCGCTCCACGTTTCCCGAGATAAACAATCAATTACAATCTGTTTTAATCAAAAATGTAAAAAAAATTCAAAATAAATTCAATAATGGGATTATTAAAGCATTTAAACCGAGTAATAAGGCTTTTCTAGGCATGAGTGACTATAAATGAACTTTTCTTGACAATGGATGGCTTTCGCTCCATGTTTCCCGAGGCAAACAATCAATTACAATCTGTTTTAATCAAAAAATGTAAAAAAAAATTCAAAATAAATTCAATAATGGGATTATAAAGGCATTTAAACCGAGTAATAAGGCTTTTCTAGGCATGAGTGACTGTAAATGAACTTTTCTTGAAAATGGATGGCTTTCGCTCCATGTTTCCCGAGGCAAACAATCAATTACAATCTGTTTTAATCAAAAAATGTAGAAAAAGTTCAAAATAAATTCAATAAAGGGATTATAAAGGCATTTAAACCGAGTAATAAGGCTTTTCTAGGCATGAGTGACTGTAAATGAACTTTTCTTGAAAATGGATGGCTTTCACTCGATGTTTCCCGAGGCAAACAATCAATTACAATCTGTTTTAATCAAAAAATGTAAAAAAAAATTCAAAATAAATTCAATAATGAGATTATAAAAGCATTTAAACCGAGTAATAAGGCTTTTCTAGTTATGAGTGACTCTAAATGATCTTTTCTTGACAATGGATGGCTTTTGCTCCACGTTTCCCGAGGCAAACAATCAATTACAATTTGTTTTAGTCAAAAAATGTAAAAACAATTCAAAATAAATTCAATAATGGGATTATAAAAGCATTTAAACCGAGTAATAAGGCTTTTCTAGGCATGAGTGACTATAAATGATCTTTTCTTGACAATGGATGGCTTTCGCTCTACGTTTCCCGAGATAAACAATCAATTACAATATGTTTTAATGAAAAAATGTAAAAAAAAATTGAAAATAAATTCAATAATGGAATTATAAAAGCATTTAAACCGAGTAATAAGGCTTTTCTAGTTATGAGTGACACTAAATGATCTTTTCTTTACAACGGATGGGTTTTGCTCCACGTTTCCCGAGGCAAACAATCAATTACATTCTGTTTTAGTCAAAAAATGTAAAAACAATTCAAAATAAATTCAATAATGCGATTATAAAAGCATTTAAACCTAGTAATAAGGCTTTTCTAGGCATGAGTGACTATAAATGATCTTTTCTTGACAATGGATGGCTTTCGCTTCACGTTTCTCGAGGTAAATAATCAATTACAATTTGTTTTAATCATAAAATGTAAAAAGATTCAAATTAAATTCAATTATGGAATTATAAAAGCATTTAAAGCGAGTATTAAGGATTTTGTAAGCATGAGCGACTATAAATGAACTTTTCTTGACAATGGATGGCTTTTGCTCCACGTTTCCCGAGGCAAACAATCAATTACAATCTGTTTTAATCAAAAAATGTAAAAACAATTCAAAATAAATTCAATAACGGGATTATAAAAGCATTTAAACCGAGTAATAAGGCTTTTCTAGGCATGAGTGACTATAAATGATCTTTTCTTGACAATGGATGGCTTTCGCTCCACGTTTCCCGAGATAAACAATCAATTACAATCTGTTTTAATCAAAAATGTAAAAAAAATTCAAAATAAATTCAATAATGGGATTATTAAAGCATTTAAACCGAGTAATAAGGCTTTTCTAGGCATGAGTGACTAGAAATGAACTTTTCTTGACAATGGATGGCTTTCGCTCCATGTTTCCCGAGGCAAACAATCAATTACAATCTGTTTTAATCAAAAAATGTAAAAAAAAATTCAAAATAAATTTAATAATGGGATTATAAAAGCATTTAAACCGAGTAATAAGGCTTTTCTAGTTATGAGTGACTCTAAATGATCATTTCTTGATAATGGATGGCTTTTGCTCCACGTTTCCCGAGGCAAACAATCAATTACAATCTGTTTTAATTAAAAAATGTAAAAAACAATTCAAAATAAATTCAATAATGGGATTATAAAAGCATTTAAACCGAGTAATAAGGCTTTTCTAGGCATGAGTGACTATAAATGATCTTTTCTTGACAATGGATGGCTTTCGCTCCATGTTTCCCGAGGCAAACAATCAATTACAATCTGTTTTAATCAAAAAATGTAGAAAAAGTTCAAAATAAATTCAATAAAGGGATTATAAAGGCATTTAAACCAAGTAATAAGGCTTTTCTAGGCATGGGTGACTGTAAATGAACTTTTCTTGAAAATGGATGGCTTTCGCTCCATGTTTCCCGAGGCAAACAATCAATTACAATCTGTTTTAATCAAAAAATGTAAAAAAAAATTCAAAATAAATTCAATAATGAGATTATAAAAGCATTTAAACCGAGTAATAAGGCTTTTCTAGTTATGAGTGACTCTAAATGATCTTTTCTTGACAATGGATGGCTTTTGCTCCACGTTTCCCGAGGCAAACAATCAATTACAATTTGTTTTAGTCAAAAAATGTAAAAACAATTCAAAATAAATTCAATAATGGGATTATAAAAGCATTTAAACCGAGTAATAAGGCTTTTCTAGGCATGAGTGACTATAAATGATCTTTTCTTGACAATGGATGGCTTTCGCTCTACGTTTCCCGAGATAAACAATCAATTACAATATGTTTTAATGAAAAAATGTAAAAACAAATTCAAAATAAATTCAATAATGGAATTATAAAAGCATTTAAACCGAGTAATAAGGCTTTTCTAGTTATGAGTGACACTAAATGATCTTTTCTTTACAACGGATGGGTTTTGCTCCACGTTTCCCGAGGTAAACAATCAATTACAATCTGTTTTAGTCAAAAAATGTAAAAACAATTCAAAATAAATTCAATAATGCGATTATAAAAGCATTTAAACCTAGTAATAAGGCTTTTCTAGGCATGAGTGACTATAAATGATCTTTTCTTGACAATGGATGGCTTTCGCTTCACGTTTCTCGAGGTAAATAATCAATTACAATTTGTTTTAATCATAAAATGTAAAAAGATTCAAATTAAATTCAATTATGGAATTATAAAAGAATTTAAAGCGAGTATTAAGGATTTTATAGGCATGAGTGAATATAAATGAACTTTTCTTGACAATGGATGGCTTTCGCTGCACGTTTTCCGAGGCAAACAATCAATTACAACCTGTTTGAATCAAAAAATGTAAAAACAATTCAAAATAAATTCAATAATGGGATTATAAAAGCATTTAAACCGAGTAATAAGGCTTTTCTAGGCATGAGTGACTATAAATGATCTTTTCCTGACAATGAATGGCTTTTGCTCCACGTTTCCCAAGGCAAACAATCAATTACAATCTGTTTTAATCAAAAAATGTAAAAAAAAAAATTCAAAATAAATTCAATAATGAGATTATAAAAGCATTTAAACCGAGTAATAAGGCTTTTCTAGGCATGAGTGACTATAAATGATCTTTTCTTGACAATGGATGGCTTTCGCTCCACGTTTCCCGAGATAAACAATCAACTACAATATGTCTTAATCAAAAAATGTAAAAAAAAATTCAAAATAAATTCAATAATGGGATTATAAAAGCATTTAAACCGAGTAATAAGGCTTTTCTAGGCATGAGTGAATATAAATGAACTTTTCTTGACAATGGATGGCTTTCGCTCCACGTTTTCCGAGGCAAACAATCAATTACAAGCTGTTTTAATCAAAAAATGTAAAAACAATTCAAAATAAATTCAATAATGGGATTATAAAAGCATTTAAACCGAGCAATAAGGCTTTTCTAGGCATGAGTGACTATAAATGATCTTTTCCTGACAATGAATGGCTTTTGCTCCACGTTTCCCGAGGCAAACAATCAATTACAATCTGTTTTAATCAAAAAATGTAAAAAAAAATTCAAAATAAGTTCAATAATAGATTATAAATGCATTTAAACCGAGTAATAAGGCTTTTCTAGTTATGAATGACTCTAAATGATCTTTTCTTCACAATGGATGGCTTTTGCTCCACGTTTCTCGAGGTAAATAATCAATTACAATTTGTTTTAATCATAAAATGTAAAACGATTCAAATTAAATTCAATTATGGAATTATAAAAGCATTTAAAGCGAGTATTAAGGATTTTATAAGCATGAGCGACTATAAATGAACTTTTCTTGACAATGGATGGCTTTTGTTCCACGTTTCCCGAGGCAAACAATCAATTACAATCTGTTTTAATCAAAAAATGTAAAAACAATTCAAAATAAATTCAATAATGGGATTATAAAAGCATTTAAACCGAGTAATAAGGCTTTTCTAGGCATGAGTGACTATAAATGATCTTTTCCTGACAATGAATGGCTTTTGCTCCACGTTTCCCGAGGCAAAAAATCAATTACAATCTGTTTTAATCAAAAAATGTAAAAAAAAAAATCAAAATAAATTCAATAATGAGATTATAAAAGCATTTAAACTGAGTAATAAGGCTTTTCTAGGCATGAGTGACTATAAATGATCTTTTCTTGACAATGGATGGCTTTCGCTCCACGTTTCCCGAGATAAACAATCAACTACAATATGTCTTAATCAAAAAATGTAAAAAAAAATACAAAATAAATTCAATAATGGGATTATAAAAGCATTTAAACCGAGTAATAAGGCTTTTCTAGGCATGAGTGAATATAAATGAAGTTTTCTTGACAATGGATGGCTTTCGCTCCACGTTTTCCGAGGTAAACAATCAATTACAACCTGTTTTAATCAAAAAATGTAAAAACAATTCAAAATAAATTCAATAATGGGATTATAAAAGAATTTAAACCGAGTAATAAGGCTTTTCTAGGCATGAGTGACTATAAATGATCTTTTCCTGACAATGAATGGCTTTTGCTCCACGTTTCCCGAGGCAAACAATCAATTACAATCTGTTTTAATCAAAAAATGTAAAAAAAAAAATTCAAAATAAATTCAATAATGAGATTATAAAAGCATTTAAACCGAGTAATAAGGCTTTTCTAGGCATGAGTGACTATAAATGATCGTTTCTTGACAATGGATGGCTTTCGCTCCACGTTTCCCGAGATAAACAATCAATTACAATCTGTTTTAATCAAAAATGTAAAAAAAATTCAAAATAAATTCAATAATGGGATTATTAAAGCATTTAAACCGAGTAATAAGGCTTTTCTAGGCATGAGTGACTATAAATGAACTTTTCTTGACAATGGATGGCTTTCGCTCCATGTTTCCCGAGGCAAACAATCAATTACAATCTGTTTTAATCAAAAAATGTAAAAAAAAATTCAAAATAAATTCAATAACGGGATTATAAAAGCATTTAAACCTAGTAATAAGGCTTTTCTAGGCATGAGTGACTATAAATGATCTTTTCCTGACAATGGATGGCTTTCGCTTCACGTTTCTCGAGGTAAATAATCAATTACAATTTGTTTTAATCATAAAATGTAAAAAGATTCAAATTAAATTCAATTATGGAATTATAAAAGCATTTAAAGCGAGTATTAAGGATTTTATAAGCATGAGCGACTATAAATGAACTTTTCTTGACAATGGATGGCTTTTGCTCCACGTTTCCCGAGGCAAACAATCAATTACAATCTGTTTTAATCAAAAAATGTAAAAATAATTCAAAATAAATTCAATAATGGGATTATAAAAGCATTTAAACCGAGTGATAAGGCTTTTCTAGGCATGAGTGACTATAAATGATCTTTTCTTGACAATGGATGGCTTTCGCTCCACGTTTCCCGAGATAAACAATCAATTACAATCTGTTTTAATCAAAAATGTAAAAAAAAATTCAAAATAAATTCAATAATGGGATTATTAAAGCATTTAAACCGAGTAATAAGGCTTTTCTAGGCATGAGTGACTATAAATGAACTTTTCTTGACAATGGATGGCTTTCGCTCCATGTTTCCCGAGGCAAACAATCAATTACAATCTGTTTTAATCAAAAAATGTAAAAAAAAATTCAAAATAAATTCAATAATGGGATTATAAAAGCATTTAAACCGAGTAATAAGGCTTTTCTAGTTATGAGTGACTCTAAATGATCATTTCTTGATAATGGATGGCTTTTGCTCCACGTTTCCCGAGGCAAACAATCAATTACAATCTGTTTTAATTAAAAAATGTAAAAACAATTCAAAATAAATTCAATAATGGGATTATAAAAGCATTTAAACCGAGTAATAAGGCTTTTCTAGGCATGAGTGACTATAAATGATCTTTTCTTGACAATGGATGGCTTTCGCTCCATGTTTCCCGAGGCAAACAATCAATTACAATCTGTTTTAATCAAAAAATGTAGAAAAAGTTCAAAATAAATTCAATAAAGGGATTATAAAGGCATTTAAACCGAGTAATAAGGCTTTTCTAGGCATGAGTGACTGTAAATGAAATTTTCTTGAAAATGGATGGCTTTCGCTCCATGTTTCCCGAGGCAAACAATCAATTACAATCTGTTTTAATCAAAAAATGTAAAAAAAAATTCAAAATAAATTCAATAATGAGATTATAAAAGCATTTAAACCGAGTAATAAGGCTTTTCTAGTTATGAGTGACGCTAAATGATCTTTTCTTGACAATGGATGGCTTTTGCTCCACGTTTCCCGAGGCAAACAATCAATTACAATTTGTTTTAGTCAAAAAATGTAAAAACAATTCAAAATAAATTCAATAATGGGATTATAAAAGCATTTAAACCGAGTAATAAGGCTTTTCTAGGCATGAGTGACTATAAATGATCTTTTCTTGACAATGGATGGCTTTCGCTCTACGTTTCCCGAGATAAACAATCAATTACAATATGTTTTAATGAAAAAATGTAAAAAAAAATTCAAAATAAATTCAATAATGCAATTATAAAAGCATTTAAACCGAGTAATAAGGCTTTTCTAGTTATGAGTGACACTAAATGATCTTTTCTTTACAACGGATGGGTTTTGCTCCACGTTTCCCGAGGCAAACAATCAATTACAATCTGTTTTAGTCAAAAAATTTAAAAACAATTCAAAATAAATTCAATAATGCGATTATAAAAGCATTTAAACCTAGTAATAAGGCTTTTCTAGGCATGAGTGACTATAAATGATCTTTTCTTGACAATGGATGGCTTTCGCTTCACGTTTCTCGAGGTAAATAATCAATTACAATTTGTTTTAATCATAAAATGTAAAAAGATTCAAATTAAATTCAATTATGGAATTATAAAAGAATTTAAAGCGAGTATTAAGGATTTTATAGGCATGAGTGAATATAAATGAACTTTTCTTGACAATGGATGGCTTTCGCTGCACGTTTTCCGAGGCAAACAATCAATTACAACCTGTTTTAATCAAAAAATGTAAAAACAATTCAAAATAAATTCAATAATGGGATTATAAAAGCATTTAAACCGAGTAATAAGGCTTTTCTAGGCATGAGTGACTATAAATGATCTTTTCCTGACAATGAATGGCTTTTGCTCCACGTTTCCCAAGGCAAACAATCAATTACAATCTGTTTTAATCAAAAAATGTAAAAAAAAAAATTCAAAATAAATTCAATAATGAGATTATAAAAGCATTTAAACCGAGTAATAAGGCTTTTCTAGGCATGAGTGACTATAAATGATCTTTTCTTGACAATGGATGGCTTTCGCTCCACGTTTCCCGAGATAAACAATCAACTACAATATGTCTTAATCAAAAAATGTAAAAAAAAATTCAAAATAAATTCAATAATGGGATTATAAAAGCATTTAAACCGAGTAATAAGGCTTTTCTAGGCATGAGTGAATATAAATGAACTTTTCTTGACAATGGATGGCTTTCGCTCCACGTTTTCCGAGGCAAACAATCAATTACAACCTGTTTTAATCAAAAAATGTAAAAACAATTCAAAATAAATTCAATAATGGGATTATAAAAGCATTTAAACCGAGTAATAAGGCTTTTCTAGGCATGAGTGACTATAAATGATCTTTTCCTGACAATGAATGGCTTTTGCTCCACGTTTCCCGAGGCAAACAATCAATTACAATCTGTTTTAATCAAAAAATGTAAAAAAAAAAATCAAAATAAATTCAATAATGAGATTATAAAAGCATTTAAACCGAGTAATAAGGCTTTTCTAGGCATGAGTGACTATAAATGATCTTTTCTTGACAATGGATGGCTTTCGCTCCACGTTTCCCGAGATAAACAATCAACTACAATATGTCTTAATCAAAAAATGTAAAAAAAAATACAAAATAAATTCAATAATGGGATTATAAAAGCATTTATACCGAGTAATAAGGCTTTTCTAGGCATGAGTGAATATAAATGAAGTTTTCTTGACAATGGATGGCTTTCGCTCCACGTTTTCCGAGGTAAACAATCAATTACAACCTGTTTTAATTAAAAAATGTAAAAACAATTCAAAATAAATTCAATAATGGGATTATAAAAGCATTTAAACCGAGTAATAAGGCTTTTCTAGGCATGAGTGACTATAAATGATCTTTTCCTGACAATGAATGGCTTTTGCTCCACGTTTCCCGAGGCAAACAATCAATTACAATCTGTTTTAATCAAAAAATGTAAAAAAAAAAATTCAAAATAAATTCAATAATGAGATTATAAAAGCATTTAAACCGAGTAATAAGGCTTTTCTAGGCATGAGTGACTATAAATGATCTTTTCTTGACAATGGATGGCTTTCGCTCCACGTTTCCCGAGATAAACAATCAATTACAATCTGTTTTAATCAAAAATGTAAAAAAAATTCAAAATAAATTCAATAATGGGATTATTAAAGCATTTAAACCGAGTAATAAGGCTTTTCTAGGCATGAGTGACTAGAAATGAACTTTTCTTGACAATGGATGGCTTTCGCTCCATGTTTCCCGAGGCAAACAATCAATTACAATCTGTTTTAATCAAAAAATGTAAAAAAAAATTCAAAATAAATTTAATAATGGGATTATAAAAGCATTTAAACCGAGTAATAAGGCTTTTCTAGTTATGAGTGACTCTAAATGATCATTTCTTGATAATGGATGGCTTTTGCTCCACGTTTCCCGAGGCAAACAATCAATTACAATCTGTTTTAATTAAAAAATGTAAAAAACAATTCAAAATAAATTCAATAATGGGATTATAAAAGCATTTAAACCGAGTAATAAGGCTTTTCTAGGCATGAGTGACTATAAATGATCTTTTCTTGACAATGGATGGCTTTCGCTCCATGTTTCCCGAGGCAAACAATCAATTACAATCTGTTTTAATCAAAAAATGTAGAAAAAGTTCAAAATAAATTCAATAAAGGGATTATAAAGGCATTTAAACCGAGTAATAAGGCTTTTCTAGGCATGGGTGACTGTAAATGAACTTTTCTTGAAAATGGATGGCTTTCGCTCCATGTTTCCCGAGGCAAACAATCAATTACAATCTGTTTTAATCAAAAAATGTAAAAAAAAATTCAAAATAAATTCAATAATGAGATTATAAAAGCATTTAAACCGAGTAATAAGGCTTTTCTAGTTATGAGTGACTCTAAATGATCTTTTCTTGACAATGGATGGCTTTTGCTCCACGTTTCCCGAGGCAAACAATCAATTACAATTTGTTTTAGTCAAAAAATGTAAAAACAATTCAAAATAAATTCAATAATGGGATTATAAAAGCATTTAAACCGAGTAATAAGGCTTTTCTAGGCATGAGTGACTATAAATGATCTTTTCTTGACAATGGATGGCTTTCGCTCTACGTTTCCCGAGATAAACAATCAATTACAATATGTTTTAATGAAAAAATGTAAAAACAAATTCAAAATAAATTCAATAATGGAATTATAAAAGCATTTAAACCGAGTAATAAGGCTTTTCTAGTTATGAGTGACACTAAATGATCTTTTCTTTACAACGGATGGGTTTTGCTCCACGTTTCCCGAGGTAAACAATCAATTACAATCTGTTTTAGTCAAAAAATGTAAAAACAATTCAAAATAAATTCAATAATGCGATTATAAAAGCATTTAAACCTAGTAATAAGGCTTTTCTAGGCATGAGTGACTATAAATGATCTTTTCTTGACAATGGATGGCTTTCGCTTCACGTTTCTCGAGGTAAATAATCAATTACAATTTGTTTTAATCATAAAATGTAAAAAGATTCAAATTAAATTCAATTATGGAATTATAAAAGAATTTAAAGCGAGTATTAAGGATTTTATAGGCATGAGTGAATATAAATGAACTTTTCTTGACAATGGATGGCTTTCGCTGCACGTTTTCCGAGGCAAACAATCAATTACAACCTGTTTTAATCAAAAAATGTAAAAACAATTCAAAATAAATTCAATAATGGGATTATAAAAGCATTTAAACCGAGTAATAAGGCTTTTCTAGGCATGAGTGACTATAAATGATCTTTTCCTGACAATGAATGGCTTTTGCTCCACGTTTCCCAAGGCAAACAATCAATTACAATCTGTTTTAATCAAAAAATGTAAAAAAAAAAATTCAAAATAAATTCAATAATGAGATTATAAAAGCATTTAAACCGAGTAATAAGGCTTTTCTAGGCATGAGTGACTATAAATGATCTTTTCTTGACAATGGATGGCTTTCGCTCCACGTTTCCCGAGATAAACAATCAACTACAATATGTCTTAATCAAAAAATGTAAAAAAAAATTCAAAATAAATTCAATAATGGGATTATAAAAGCATTTAAACCGAGTAATAAGGCTTTTCTAGGCATGAGTGAATATAAATGAACTTTTCTTGACAATGGATGGCTTTCGCTCCACGTTTTCCGAGGCAAACAATCAATTACAAGCTGTTTTAATCAAAAAATGTAAAAACAATTCAAAATAAATTCAATAATGGGATTATAAAAGCATTTAAACCGAGCAATAAGGCTTTTCTAGGCATGAGTGACTATAAATGATCTTTTCCTGACAATGAATGGCTTTTGCTCCACGTTTCCCGAGGTAAACAATCAATTACAATCTGTTTTAATCAAAAAATGTAAAAAAAAATTCAAAATAAGTTCAATAATAGATTATAAATGCATTTAAACCGAGTAATAAGGCTTTTCTAGTTATGAATGACTCTAAATGATCTTTTCTTCACAATGGATGGCTTTTGCTCCACGTTTCTCGAGGTAAATAATCAATTACAATTTGTTTTAATCATAAAATGTAAAACGATTCAAATTAAATTCAATTATGGAATTATAAAAGCATTTAAAGCGAGTATTAAGGATTTTATAAGCATGAGCGACTATAAATGAACTTTTCTTGACAATGGATGGCTTTTGTTCCACGTTTCCCGAGGCAAACAATCAATTACAATCTGTTTTAATCAAAAAATGTAAAAACAATTCAAAATAAATTCAATAATGGGATTATAAAAGCATTTAAACCGAGTAATAAGGCTTTTCTAGGCATGAGTGACTATAAATGATCTTTTCCTGACAATGAATGGCTTTTGCTCCACGTTTCCCGAGGCAAAAAATCAATTACAATCTGTTTTAATCAAAAAATGTAAAAAAAAAAATCAAAATAAATTCAATAATGAGATTATAAAAGCATTTAAACTGAGTAATAAGGCTTTTCTAGGCATGAGTGACTATAAATGATCTTTTCTTGACAATGGATGGCTTTCGCTCCACGTTTCCCGAGATAAACAATCAACTACAATATGTCTTAATCAAAAAATGTAAAAAAAAATACAAAATAAATTCAATAATGGGATTATAAAAGCATTTAAACCGAGTAATAAGGCTTTTCTAGGCATGAGTGAATATAAATGAAGTTTTCTTGACAATGGATGGCTTTCGCTCCACGTTTTCCGAGGTAAACAATCAATTACAACCTGTTTTAATCAAAAAATGTAAAAACAATTCAAAATAAATTCAATAATGGGATTATAAAAGAATTTAAACCGAGTAATAAGGCTTTTCTAGGCATGAGTGACTATAAATGATCTTTTCCTGACAATGAATGGCTTTTGCTCCACGTTTCCCGAGGCAAACAATCAATTACAATCTGTTTTAATCAAAAAATGTAAAAAAAAAAATTCAAAATAAATTCAATAATGAGATTATAAAAGCATTTAAACCGAGTAATAAGGCTTTTCTAGGCATGAGTGACTATAAATGATCGTTTCTTGACAATGGATGGCTTTCGCTCCACGTTTCCCGAGATAAACAATCAATTACAATCTGTTTTAATCAAAAATGTAAAAAAAATTCAAAATAAATTCAATAATGGGATTATTAAAGCATTTAAACCGAGTAATAAGGCTTTTCTAGGCATGAGTGACTATAAATGAACTTTTCTTGACAATGGATGGCTTTCGCTCCATGTTTCCCGAGGCAAACAATCAATTACAATCTGTTTTAATCAAAAAATGTAAAAAAAAATTCAAAATAAATTCAATAACGGGATTATAAAAGCATTTAAACCTAGTAATAAGGCTTTTCTACGCATGAGTGACTATAAATGATCTTTTCCTGACAATGGATGGCTTTCGCTTCACGTTTCTCGAGGTAAATAATCAATTACAATTTGTTTTAATCATAAAATGTAAAAAGATTCAAATTAAATTCAATTATGGAATTATAAAAGCATTTAAAGCGAGTATTAAGGATTTTATAAGCATGAGCGACTATAAATGAACTTTTCTTGACAATGGATGGCTTTTGCTCCACGTTTCCCGAGGCAAACAATCAATTACAATCTGTTTTAATCAAAAAATGTAAAAATAATTCAAAATAAATTCAATAATGGGATTATAAAAGCATTTAAACCGAGTGATAAGGCTTTTCTAGGCATGAGTGACTATAAATGATCTTTTCTTGACAATGGATGGCTTTCGCTCCACGTTTCCCGAGATAAACAATCAATTACAATCTGTTTTAATCAAAAATGTAAAAAAAAATTCAAAATAAATTCAATAATGGGATTATTAAAGCATTTAAACCGAGTAATAAGGCTTTTCTAGGCATGAGTGACTATAAATGAACTTTTCTTGACAATGGATGGCTTTCGCTCCATGTTTCCCGAGGCAAACAATCAATTACAATCTGTTTTAATCAAAAAATGTAAAAAAAAATTCAAAATAAATTCAATAATGGGATTATAAAAGCATTTAAACCGAGTAATAAGGCTTTTCTAGTTATGAGTGACTCTAAATGATCATTTCTTGATAATGGATGGCTTTTGCTCCACGTTTCCCGAGGCAAACAATCAATTACAATCTGTTTTAATTAAAAAATGTAAAAACAATTCAAAATAAATTCAATAATGGGATTATAAAAGCATTTAAACCGAGTAATAAGGCTTTTCTAGGCATGAGTGACTATAAATGATCTTTTCTTGACAATGGATGGCTTTCGCTCCATGTTTCCCGAGGCAAACAATCAATTACAATCTGTTTTAATCAAAAAATGTAGAAAAAGTTCAAAATAAATTCAATAAAGGGATTATAAAGGCATTTAAACCGAGTAATAAGGCTTTTCTAGGCATGAGTGACTGTAAATGAAATTTTCTTGAAAATGGATGGCTTTCGCTCCATGTTTCCCGAGGCAAACAATCAATTACAATCTGTTTTAATCAAAAAATGTAAAAAAAAATTCAAAATAAATTCAATAATGAGATTATAAAAGCATTTAAACCGAGTAATAAGGCTTTTCTAGTTATGAGTGACGCTAAATGATCTTTTCTTGACAATGGATGGCTTTTGCTCCACGTTTCCCGAGGCAAACAATCAATTACAATTTGTTTTAGTCAAAAAATGTAAAAACAATTCAAAATAAATTCAATAATGGGATTATAAAAGCATTTAAACCGAGTAATAAGGCTTTTCTAGGCATGAGTGACTATAAATGATCTTTTCTTGACAATGGATGGCTTTCGCTCTACGTTTCCCGAGATAAACAATCAATTACAATATGTTTTAATGAAAAAATGTAAAAAAAAATTCAAAATAAATTCAATAATGCAATTATAAAAGCATTTAAACCGAGTAATAAGGCTTTTCTAGTTATGAGTGACACTAAATGATCTTTTCTTTACAACGGATGGGTTTTGCTCCACGTTTCCCGAGGCAAACAATCAATTACAATCTGTTTTAGTCAAAAAATTTAAAAACAATTCAAAATAAATTCAATAATGCGATTATAAAAGCATTTAAACCTAGTAATAAGGCTTTTCTAGGCATGAGTGACTATAAATGATCTTTTCTTGACAATGGATGGCTTTCGCTTCACGTTTCTCGAGGTAAATAATCAATTACAATTTGTTTTAATCATAAAATGTAAAAAGATTCAAATTAAATTCAATTATGGAATTATAAAAGAATTTAAAGCGAGTATTAAGGATTTTATAGGCATGAGTGAATATAAATGAACTTTTCTTGACAATGGATGGCTTTCGCTGCACGTTTTCCGAGGCAAACAATCAATTACAACCTGTTTTAATCAAAAAATGTAAAAACAATTCAAAATAAATTCAATAATGGGATTATAAAAGCATTTAAACCGAGTAATAAGGCTTTTCTAGGCATGAGTGACTATAAATGATCTTTTCCTGACAATGAATGGCTTTTGCTCCACGTTTCCCAAGGCAAACAATCAATTACAATCTGTTTTAATCAAAAAATGTAAAAAAAAAAATTCAAAATAAATTCAATAATGAGATTATAAAAGCATTTAAACCGAGTAATAAGGCTTTTCTAGGCATGAGTGACTATAAATGATCTTTTCTTGACAATGGATGGCTTTCGCTCCACGTTTCCCGAGATAAACAATCAACTACAATATGTCTTAATCAAAAAATGTAAAAAAAAATTCAAAATAAATTCAATAATGGGATTATAAAAGCATTTAAACCGAGTAATAAGGCTTTTCTAGGCATGAGTGAATATAAATGAACTTTTCTTGACAATGGATGGCTTTCGCTCCACGTTTTCCGAGGCAAACAATCAATTACAACCTGTTTTAATCAAAAAATGTAAAAACAATTCAAAATAAATTCAATAATGGGATTATAAAAGCATTTAAACCGAGTAATAAGGCTTTTCTAGGCATGAGTGACTATAAATGATCTTTTCCTGACAATGAATGGCTTTTGCTCCACGTTTCCCGAGGCAAACAATCAATTACAATCTGTTTTAATCAAAAAATGTAAAAAAAAAAATCAAAATAAATTCAATAATGAGATTATAAAAGCATTTAAACCGAGTAATAAGGCTTTTCTAGGCATGAGTGACTATAAATGATCTTTTCTTGACAATGGATGGCTTTCGCTCCACGTTTCCCGAGATAAACAATCAACTACAATATGTCTTAATCAAAAAATGTAAAAAAAAATACAAAATAAATTCAATAATGGGATTATAAAAGCATTTATACCGAGTAATAAGGCTTTTCTAGGCATGAGTGAATATAAATGAAGTTTTCTTGACAATGGATGGCTTTCGCTCCACGTTTTCCGAGGTAAACAATCAATTACAACCTGTTTTAATTAAAAAATGTAAAAACAATTCAAAATAAATTCAATAATGGGATTATAAAAGCATTTAAACCGAGTAATAAGGCTTTTCTAGGCATGAGTGACTATAAATGATCTTTTCCTGACAATGAATGGCTTTTGCTCCACGTTTCCCGAGGCAAACAATCAATTACAATCTGTTTTAATCAAAAAATGTAAAAAAAAAAATTCAAAATAAATTCAATAATGAGATTATAAAAGCATTTAAACCGAGTAATAAGGCTTTTCTAGGCATGAGTGACTATAAATGATCTTTTCTTGACAATGGATGGCTTTCGCTCCACGTTTCCCGAGATAAACAATCAATTACAATCTGTTTTAATCAAAAATGTAAAAAAAATTCAAAATAAATTCAATAATGGGATTATTAAAGCATTTAAACCGAGTAATAAGGCTTTTCTAGGCATGAGTGACTATAAATGAACTTTTCTTGACAATGGATGGCTTTCGCTCCATGTTTCCCGAGGCAAACAATCAATTACAATCTGTTTTAATCAAAAAATGTAAAAAAAAATTCAAAATAAATTCAATAACGGGATTATAAAAGCATTTAAACCTAGTAATAAGGCTTTTCTAGGCATGAGTGACTATAAATGATCTTTTCCTGACAATGGATGGCTTTCGCTTCACGTTTCTCGAGGTAAATAATCAATTACAATTTGTTTTAATCATAAAATGTAAAAAGATTCAAATTAAATTCAATTATGGAATTATAAAAGCATTTAAAGCGAGTATTAAGGATTTTATAAGCATGAGCGACTATAAATGAACTTTTCTTGACAATGGATGGCTTTTGCTCCACGTTTCCCGAGGCAAACAATCAATTACAATCTGTTTTAATCAAAAAATGTAAAAACAATTCAAAATAAATTCAATAATGGGATTATAAAAGCATTTAAACCGAGTGATAAGGCTTTTCTAGGCATGAGTGACTATAAATGATCTTTTCTTGACAATGGATGGCTTTCGCTCCACGTTTCCCGAGATAAACAATCAATTACAATCTGTTTTAATCAAAAATGTAAAAAAAAATTCAAAATAAATTCAATAATGGGATTATTAAAGCATTTAAACCGAGTAATAAGGCTTTTCTAGGCATGAGTGACTATAAATGAACTTTTCTTGACAATGGATGGCTTTCGCTCCATGTTTCCCGAGGCAAACAATCAATTACAATCTGTTTTAATCAAAAAATGTAAAAAAAAATTCAAAATAAATTCAATAATGGGATTATAAAAGCATTTAAACCGAGTAATAAGGCTTTTCTAGTTATGAGTGACTCTAAATGATCATTTCTTGATAATGGATGGCTTTTGCTCCACGTTTCCCGAGGCAAACAATCAATTACAATCTGTTTTAATTAAAAAATGTAAAAACAATTCAAAATAAATTCAATAATGGGATTATAAAAGCATTTAAACCGAGTAATAAGGCTTTTCTAGGCATGAGTGACTATAAATGATCTTTTCTTGACAATGGATGGCTTTCGCTCCATGTTTCCCGAGGCAAACAATCAATTACAATCTGTTTTAATCAAAAAATGTAGAAAAAGTTCAAAATAAATTCAATAAAGGGATTATAAAGGCATTTAAACCGAGTAATAAGGCTTTTCTAGGCATGAGTGACTGTAAATGAAATTTTCTTGAAAATGGATGGCTTTCGCTCCATGTTTCCCGAGGCAAACAATCAATTACAATCTGTTTTAATCAAAAAATGTAAAAAAAAATTCAAAATAAATTCAATAATGAGATTATAAAAGCATTTAAACCGAGTAATAAGGCTTTTCTAGTTATGAGTGACGCTAAATGATCTTTTCTTGACAATGGATGGCTTTTGCTCCACGTTTCCCGAGGCAAACAATCAATTACAATTTGTTTTAGTCAAAAAATGTAAAAACAATTCAAAATAAATTCAATAATGGGATTATAAAAGCATTTAAACCGAGTAATAAGGCTTTTCTAGGCATGAGTGACTATAAATGATCTTTTCTTGACAATGGATGGCTTTCGCTCTACGTTTCCCGAGATAAACAATCAATTACAATATGTTTTAATGAAAAAATGTAAAAAAAAATTCAAAATAAATTCAATAATGCAATTATAAAAGCATTTAAACCGAGTAATAAGGCTTTTCTAGTTATGAGTGACACTAAATGATCTTTTCTTTACAACGGATGGGTTTTGCTCCACGTTTCCCGAGGCAAACAATCAATTACAATCTGTTTTAGTCAAAAAATGTAAAAACAATTCAAAATAAATTCAATAATGCGATTATAAAAGCATTTAAACCTAGTAATAAGGCTTTTCTAGGCATGAGTGACTATAAATGATCTTTTCTTGACAATGGATGGCTTTCGCTTCACGTTTCTCGAGGTAAATAATCAATTACAATTTGTTTTAATCATAAAATGTAAAAAGATTCAAATTAAATTCAATTATGGAATTATAAAAGAATTTAAAGCGAGTATTAAGGATTTTATAGGCATGAGTGAATATAAATGAACTTTTCTTGACAATGGATGGCTTTCGCTGCACGTTTTCCGAGGCAAACAATCAATTACAACCTGTTTTAATCAAAAAATGTAAAAACAATTCAAAATAAATTCAATAATGGGATTATAAAAGCATTTAAACCGAGTAATAAGGCTTTTCTAGGCATGAGTGACTATAAATGATCTTTTCCTGACAATGAATGGCTTTTGCTCCACGTTTCCCAAGGCAAACAATCAATTACAATCTGTTTTAATCAAAAAATGTAAAAAAAAAAATTCAAAATAAATTCAATAATGAGATTATAAAAGCATTTAAACCGAGTAATAAGGCTTTTCTAGGCATGAGTGACTATAAATGATCTTTTCTTGACAATGGATGGCTTTCGCTCCACGTTTCCCGAGATAAACAATCAACTACAATATGTCTTAATCAAAAAATGTAAAAAAAAATTCAAAATAAATTCAATAATGGGATTATAAAAGCATTTAAACCGAGTAATAAGGCTTTTCTAGGCATGAGTGAATATAAATGAACTTTTCTTGACAATGGATGGCTTTCGCTCCACGTTTTCCGAGGCAAACAATCAATTACAACCTGTTTTAATCAAAAAATGTAAAAACAATTCAAAATAAATTCAATAATGGGATTATAAAAGCATTTAAACCGAGTAATAAGGCTTTTCTAGGCATGAGTGACTATAAATGATCTTTTCCTGACAATGAATGGCTTTTGCTCCACGTTTCCCGAGGCAAACAATCAATTACAATCTGTTTTAATCAAAAAATGTAAAAAAAAAAAATCAAAATAAATTCAATAATGAGATTATAAAAGCATTTAAACCGAGTAATAAGGCTTTTCTAGGCATGAGTGACTATAAATGATCTTTTCTTGACAATGGATGGCTTTCGCTCCACGTTTCCCGAGATAAACAATCAATTACAATCTGTTTTAATCAAAAATGTAAAAAAAATTCAAAATAAATTCAATAATGGGATTATTAAAGCATTTAAACCGAGTAATAAGGCTTTTCTAGGCATGAGTGACTATAAATGAACTTTTCTTGACAATGGATGGCTTTCGCTCCATGTTTCCCGAGGCAAACAATCAATTACAATCTGTTTTAATCAAAAAATGTAAAAAAAAATTCAAAATAAATTCAATAACGGGATTATAAAAGCATTTAAACCTAGTAATAAGGCTTTTCTAGGCATGAGTGACTATAAATGATCTTTTCCTGACAATGGATGGCTTTCGCTTCACGTTTCTCGAGGTAAATAATCAATTACAATTTGTTTTAATCATAAAATGTAAAAAGATTCAAATTAAATTCAATTATGGAATTATAAAAGCATTTAAAGCGAGTATTAAGGATTTTATAAGCATGAGCGACTATAAATGAACTTTTCTTGACAATGGATGGCTTTTGCTCCACGTTTCCCGAGGCAAACAATCAATTACAATCTGTTTTAATCAAAAAATGTAAAAACAATTCAAAATAAATTCAATAATGGGATTATAAAAGCATTTAAACCGAGTGATAAGGCTTTTCTAGGCATGAGTGACTATAAATGATCTTTTCTTGACAATGGATGGCTTTCGCTCCACGTTTCCCGAGATAAACAATCAATTACAATCTGTTTTAATCAAAAATGTAAAAAAAAATTCAAAATAAATTCAATAATGGGATTATTAAAGCATTTAAACCGAGTAATAAGGCTTTTCTAGGCATGAGTGACTATAAATGAACTTTTCTTGACAATGGATGGCTTTCGCTCCATGTTTCCCGAGGCAAACAATCAATTACAATCTGTTTTAATCAAAAAATGTAAAAAAAAATTCAAAATAAATTCAATAATGGGATTATAAAAGCATTTAAACCGAGTAATAAGGCTTTTCTAGTTATGAGTGACTCTAAATGATCATTTCTTGATAATGGATGGCTTTTGCTCCACGTTTCCCGAGGCAAACAATCAATTACAATCTGTTTTAATTAAAAAATGTAAAAACAATTCAAAATAAATTCAATAATGGGATTATAAAAGCATTTAAACCGAGTAATAAGGCTTTTCTAGGCATGAGTGACTATAAATGATCTTTTCTTGACAATGGATGGCTTTCGCTCCATGTTTCCCGAGGCAAACAATCAATTACAATCTGTTTTAATCAAAAAATGTAGAAAAAGTTCAAAATAAATTCAATAATGGGATTATAAAAGCATTTAAACCGAGTGATAAGGCTTTTCTAGGCATGAGTGACTATAAATGATCTTTTCTTGACAATGGATGGCTTTCGCTCCACGTTTCCCGAGATAAACAATCAATTACAATCTGTTTTAATCAAAAATGTAAAAAAAAATTCAAAATAAATTCAATAATGGGATTATTAAAGCATTTAAACCGAGTAATAAGGCTTTTCTAGGCATGAGTGACTATAAATGAACTTTTCTTGACAATGGATGGCTTTCGCTCCATGTTTCCCGAGGCAAACAATCAATTACAATCTGTTTTTATCAAAAAATGTAAAAAAAAATTCAAAATAAATTCAATAACGGGATTATAAAAGCATTTAAACCTAGTAATAAGGCTTTTCTAGGCATGAGTGACTATAAATGATCTTTTCCTGACAATGGATGGCTTTCGCTTCACGTTTCTCGAGGTAAATAATCAATTACAATTTGTTTTAATCATAAAATGTAAAAAGATTCAAATTAAATTCAATTATGGAATTATAAAAGCATTTAAACCGAGTAATAAGGCTTTTCTAGGCATGAGTGAATATAAATGAAGTTTTCTTGACAATGGATGGCTTTCGCTCCACGTTTTCCGAGGTAAACAATCAATTACAACCTGTTTTAATTAAAAAATGTAAAAACAATTCAAAATAAATTCAATAATGGGATTATAAAAGCATTTAAACCGAGTAATAAGGCTTTTCTAGGCATGAGGGACTATAAATGATCTTTTCCTGACAATGAATGGCTTTTGCTCCACGTTTCCCGAGGCAAACAATCAATTACAATCTGTTTTAATCAAAAAATGTAAAAAAAAAAATTCAAAATAAATTCAATAATGAGATTATAAAAGCATTTAAACCGAGTAATAAGGCTTTTCTAGGCATGAGTGACTATAAATGATCTTTTCTTGACAATGGATGGCTTTCGCTCCACGTTTCCCGAGATAAACAATCAATTACAATCTGTTTTAATCAAAAATGTAAAAAAAATTCAAAATAAATTCAATAATGGGATTATTAAAGCATTTAAACCGAGTAATAAGGCTTTTCTAGGCATGAGTGACTATAAATGAACTTTTCTTGACAATGGATGGCTTTCGCTCCATGTTTCCCGAGGCAAACAATCAATTACAATCTGTTTTAATCAAAAAATGTAAAAAAAAATTCAAAATAAATTCAATAACGGGATTATAAAAGCATTTAAACCTAGTAATAAGGCTTTTCTAGGCATGAGTGACTATAAATGATCTTTTCCTGACAATGGATGGCTTTCGCTTCACGTTTCTCGAGGTAAATAATCAATTACAATTTGTTTTAATCATAAAATGTAAAAAGATTCAAATTAAATTCAATTATGGAATTATAAAAGCATTTAAAGCGAGTATTAAGGATTTTATAAGCATGAGCGACTATAAATGAACTTTTCTTGACAATGGATGGCTTTTGCTCCACGTTTCCCGAGGCAAACAATCAATTACAATCTGTTTTAATCAAAAAATGTAAAAACAATTCAAAATAAATTCAATAATGGGATTATAAAAGCATTTAAACCGAGTGATAAGGCTTTTCTAGGCATGAGTGACTATAAATGATCTTTTCTTGACAATGGATGGCTTTCGCTCCACGTTTCCCGAGATAAACAATCAATTACAATCTGTTTTAATCAAAAATGTAAAAAAAAATTCAAAATAAATTCAATAATGGGATTATTAAAGCATTTAAACCGAGTAATAAGGCTTTTCTAGGCATGAGTGACTATAAATGAACTTTTCTTGACAATGGATGGCTTTCGCTCCATGTTTCCCGAGGCAAACAATCAATTACAATCTGTTTTAATCAAAAAATGTAAAAAAAAAAAATCAAAATAAATTCAATAATGAGATTATAAAAGCATTTAAACTGAGTAATAAGGCTTTTCTAGGCATGAGTGACTATAAATGATCTTTTCTTGACAATGGATGGCTTTCGCTCCACGTTTCCCGAGATAAACAATCAACTACAATATGTCTTAATCAAAAAATGTAAAAAAAAATACAAAATAAATTCAATAATGGGATTATAAAAGCATTTAAACCGAGTAATAAGGCTTTTCTAGGCATGAGTGAATATAAATGAAGTTTTCTTGACAATGGATGGCTTTCGCTCCACGTTTTCCGAGGTAAACAATCAATTACAACCTGTTTTAATTAAAAAATGTAAAAACAATTCAAAATAAATTCAATAATGGGATTATAAAAGCATTTAAACCGAGTAATAAGGCTTTTCTAGGCATGAGTGACTATAAATGATCTTTTCCTGACAATGAATGGCTTTTGCTCCACGTTTCCCAAGGCAAACAATCAATTACAATCTGTTTTAATCAAAAAATGTAAAAAAAAAAATTCAAAATAAATTCAATAATGAGATTATAAAAGCATTTAAACCGAGTAATAAGGCTTTTCTAGGCATGAGTGACTATAAATGATCTTTTCTTGACAATGGATGGCTTTCGCTCCACGTTTCCCGAGATAAACAATCAATTACAATCTGTTTTAATCAAAAATGTAAAAAAAATTCAAAATAAATTCAATAATGGGATTATTAAAGCATTTAAACCGAGTAATAAGGCTTTTCTAGGCATGAGTGACTATAAATGAACTTTTCTTGACAATGGATGGCTTTCGCTCCATGTTTCCCGAGGCAAACAATCAATTACAATCTGTTTTAATCAAAAAATGTAAAAAAAAATTCAAAATAAATTCAATAACGGGATTATAAAAGCATTTAAACCTAGTAATAAGGCTTTTCTAGGCATGAGTGACTATAAATGATCTTTTCCTGACAATGGATGGCTTTCGCTTCACGTTTCTCGAGGTAAATAATCAATTACAATTTGTTTTAATCATAAAATGTAAAAAGATTCAAATTAAATTCAATTATGGAATTATAAAAGCATTTAAAGCGAGTATTAAGGATTTTATAAGCATGAGCGACTATAAATGAACTTTTCTTGACAATGGATGGCTTTTGCTCCACGTTTCCCGAGGCAAACAATCAATTACAATCTGTTTTAATCAAAAAATGTAAAAACAATTCAAAATAAATTCAATAATGGGATTATAAAAGCATTTAAACCTAGTAATAAGGCTTTTCTAGGCATGAGTGACTATAAATGATCTTTTCTTGACAATGGATGGCTTTCGCTTCACGTTTCTCGAGGTAAATAATCAATTACAATTTGTTTTAATCATAAAATGTAAAAAGATTCAAATTAAATTCAATTATGGAATTATAAAAGAATTTAAAGCGAGTATTAAGGATTTTATAGGCATGAGTGAATATAAATGAACTTTTCTTGACAATGGATGGCTTTCGCTGCACGTTTTCCGAGGCAAACAATCAATTACAACCTGTTTTAATCAAAAAATGTAAAAACAATTCAAATTAAATTCAATTATGGAATTATAAAAGCATTTAAAGCGAGTATTAAGGATTTTATAAGCATGAGCGACTATAAATGAACTTTTCTTGACAATGGATGGCTTTTGCTCCACGTTTCCCGAGGCAAACAATCAATTACAATCTGTTTTAATCAAAAAATGTAAAAACAATTCAAAATAAATTCAATAATGGGATTATAAAAGCATTTAAACCGAGTGATAAGGCTTTTCTAGGCATGAGTGACTATAAATGATCTTTTCTTGACAATGGATGGCTTTCGCTCCACGTTTCCCGAGATAAACAATCAATTACAATCTGTTTTAATCAAAAATGTAAAAAAAAATTCAAAATAAATTCAATAATGGGATTATTAAAGCATTTAAACCGAGTAATAAGGCTTTTCTAGGCATGAGTGACTATAAATGAACTTTTCTTGACAATGGATGGCTTTCGCTCCATGTTTCCCGAGGCAAACAATCAATTACAATCTGTTTTAATCAAAAAATGTAAAAAAAAAAAATCAAAATAAATTCAATAATGAGATTATAAAAGCATTTAAACTGAGTAATAAGGCTTTTCTAGGCATGAGTGACTATAAATGATCTTTTCTTGACAATGGATGGCTTTCGCTCCACGTTTCCCGAGATAAACAATCAACTACAATATGTCTTAATCAAAAAATGTAAAAAAAAATACAAAATAAATTCAATAATGGGATTATAAAAGCATTTAAACCGAGTAATAAGGCTTTTCTAGGCATGAGTGAATATAAATGAAGTTTTCTTGACAATGGATGGCTTTCGCTCCACGTTTTCCGAGGTAAACAATCAATTACAACCTGTTTTAATTAAAAAATGTAAAAACAATTCAAAATAAATTCAATAATGGGATTATAAAAGCATTTAAACCGAGTAATAAGGCTTTTCTAGGCATGAGTGACTATAAATGATCTTTTCCTGACAATGAATGGCTTTTGCTCCACGTTTCCCGAGGCAAACAATCAATTACAATCTGTTTTAATCAAAAAATGTAAAAAAAAAAATTCAAAATAAATTCAATAATGAGATTATAAAAGCATTTAAACCGAGTAATAAGGCTTTTCTAGGCATGAGTGACTATAAATGATCTTTTCTTGACAATGGATGGCTTTCGCTCCACGTTTCCCGAGATAAACAATCAATTACAATCTGTTTTAATCAAAAATGTAAAAAAAATTCAAAATAAATTCAATAATGGGATTATTAAAGCATTTAAACCGAGTAATAAGGCTTTTCTAGGCATGAGTGACTATAAATGAACTTTTCTTGACAATGGATGGCTTTCGCTCCATGTTTCCCGAGGCAAACAATCAATTACAATCTGTTTTAATCAAAAAATGTAAAAAAAAATTCAAAATAAATTCAATAACGGGATTATAAAAGCATTTAAACCTAGTAATAAGGCTTTTCTAGGCATGAGTGACTATAAATGATCTTTTCCTGACAATGGATGGCTTTCGCTTCACGTTTCTCGAGGTAAATAATCAATTACAATTTGTTTTAATCATAAAATGTAAAAAGATTCAAATTAAATTCAATTATGGAATTATAAAAGCATTTAAAGCGAGTATTAAGGATTTTATAAGCATGAGCGACTATAAATGAACTTTTCTTGACAATGGATGGCTTTTGCTCCACGTTTCCCGAGGCAAACAATCAATTACAATCTGTTTTAATCAAAAAATGTAAAAACAATTCAAAATAAATTCAATAATGGGATTATAAAAGCATTTAAACCGAGTGATAAGGCTTTTCTAGGCATGAGTGACTATAAATGATCTTTTCTTGACAATGGATGGCTTTCGCTCCACGTTTCCCGAGATAAACAATCAATTACAATCTGTTTTAATCAAAAATGTAAAAAAAAATTCAAAATAAATTCAATAATGGGATTATTAAAGCATTTAAACCGAGTAATAAGGCTTTTCTAGGCATGAGTGACTATAAATGAACTTTTCTTGACAATGGATGGCTTTCGCTCCATGTTTCCCGAGGCAAACAATCAATTACAATCTGTTTTAATCAAAAAATGTAAAAAAAAAAAATCAAAATAAATTCAATAATGAGATTATAAAAGCATTTAAACTGAGTAATAAGGCTTTTCTAGGCATGAGTGACTATAAATGATCTTTTCTTGACAATGGATGGCTTTCGCTCCACGTTTCCCGAGATAAACAATCAACTACAATATGTCTTAATCAAAAAATGTAAAAAAAAATACAAAATAAATTCAATAATGGGATTATAAAAGCATTTAAACCGAGTAATAAGGCTTTTCTAGGCATGAGTGAATATAAATGAAGTTTTCTTGACAATGGATGGCTTTCGCTCCACGTTTTCCGAGGTAAACAATCAATTACAACCTGTTTTAATTAAAAAATGTAAAAACAATTCAAAATAAATTCAATAATGGGATTATAAAAGCATTTAAACCGAGTAATAAGGCTTTTCTAGGCATGAGTGACTATAAATGATCTTTTCCTGACAATGAATGGCTTTTGCTCCACGTTTCCCGAGGCAAACAATCAATTACAATCTGTTTTAATCAAAAAATGTAAAAAAAAAAATTCAAAATAAATTCAATAATGAGATTATAAAAGCATTTAAACCGAGTAATAAGGCTTTTCTAGGCATGAGTGACTATAAATGATCTTTTCTTGACAATGGATGGCTTTCGCTCCACGTTTCCCGAGATAAACAATCAATTACAATCTGTTTTAATCAAAAATGTAAAAAAAATTCAAAATAAATTCAATAATGGGATTATTAAAGCATTTAAACCGAGTAATAAGGCTTTTCTAGGCATGAGTGACTATAAATGAACTTTTCTTGACAATGGATGGCTTTCGCTCCATGTTTCCCGAGGCAAACAATCAATTACAATCTGTTTTAATCAAAAAATGTAAAAAAAAATTCAAAATAAATTCAATAACGGGATTATAAAAGCATTTAAACCTAGTAATAAGGCTTTTCTAGGCATGAGTGACTATAAATGATCTTTTCCTGACAATGGATGGCTTTCGCTTCACGTTTCTCGAGGTAAATAATCAATTACAATTTGTTTTAATCATAAAATGTAAAAAGATTCAAATTAAATTCAATTATGGAATTATAAAAGCATTTAAAGCGAGTATTAAGGATTTTATAAGCATGAGCGACTATAAATGAACTTTTCTTGACAATGGATGGCTTTTGCTCCACGTTTCCCGAGGCAAACAATCAATTACAATCTGTTTTAATCAAAAAATGTAAAAACAATTCAAAATAAATTCAATAATGGGATTATAAAAGCATTTAAACCGAGTGATAAGGCTTTTCTAGGCATGAGTGACTATAAATGATCTTTTCTTGACAATGGATGGCTTTCGCTCCACGTTTCCCGAGATAAACAATCAATTACAATCTGTTTTAATCAAAAATGTAAAAAAAAATTCAAAATAAATTCAATAATGGGATTATTAAAGCATTTAAACCGAGTAATAAGGCTTTTCTAGGCATGAGTGACTATAAATGAACTTTTCTTGACAATGGATGGCTTTCGCTCCATGTTTCCCGAGGCAAACAATCAATTACAATCTGTTTTAATCAAAAAATGTAAAAAAAAAAAATCAAAATAAATTCAATAATGAGATTATAAAAGCATTTAAACTGAGTAATAAGGCTTTTCTAGGCATGAGTGACTATAAATGATCTTTTCTTGACAATGGATGGCTTTCGCTCCACGTTTCCCGAGATAAACAATCAACTACAATATGTCTTAATCAAAAAATGTAAAAAAAAATACAAAATAAATTCAATAATGGGATTATAAAAGCATTTAAACCGAGTAATAAGGCTTTTCTAGGCATGAGTGAATATAAATGAAGTTTTCTTGACAATGGATGGCTTTCGCTCCACGTTTTCCGAGGTAAACAATCAATTACAACCTGTTTTAATTAAAAAATGTAAAAACAATTCAAAATAAATTCAATAATGGGATTATAAAAGCATTTAAACCGAGTAATAAGGCTTTTCTAGGCATGAGTGACTATAAATGATCTTTTCCTGACAATGAATGGCTTTTGCTCCACGTTTCCCGAGGCAAACAATCAATTACAATCTGTTTTAATCAAAAAATGTAAAAAAAAAAATTCAAAATAAATTCAATAATGAGATTATAAAAGCATTTAAACCGAGTAATAAGGCTTTTCTAGGCATGAGTGACTATAAATGATCTTTTCTTGACAATGGATGGCTTTCGCTCCACGTTTCCCGAGATAAACAATCAATTACAATCTGTTTTAATCAAAAATGTAAAAAAAATTCAAAATAAATTCAATAATGGGATTATTAAAGCATTTAAACCGAGTAATAAGGCTTTTCTAGGCATGAGTGACTATAAATGAACTTTTCTTGACAATGGATGGCTTTCGCTCCATGTTTCCCGAGGCAAACAATCAATTACAATCTGTTTTAATCAAAAAATGTAAAAAAAAATTCAAAATAAATTCAATAACGGGATTATAAAAGCATTTAAACCTAGTAATAAGGCTTTTCTAGGCATGAGTGACTATAAATGATCTTTTCCTGACAATGGATGGCTTTCGCTTCACGTTTCTCGAGGTAAATAATCAATTACAATTTGTTTTAATCATAAAATGTAAAAAGATTCAAATTAAATTCAATTATGGAATTATAAAAGCATTTAAAGCGAGTATTAAGGATTTTATAAGCATGAGCGACTATAAATGAACTTTTCTTGACAATGGATGGCTTTTGCTCCACGTTTCCCGAGGCAAACAATCAATTACAATCTGTTTTAATCAAAAAATGTAAAAACAATTCAAAATAAATTCAATAATGGGATTATAAAAGCATTTAAACCGAGTGATAAGGCTTTTCTAGGCATGAGTGACTATAAATGATCTTTTCTTGACAATGGATGGCTTTCGCTCCACGTTTCCCGAGATAAACAATCAATTACAATATGTTTTAATCAAAAATGTAAAAAAAAATTCAAAATAAATTCAATAATGGGATTATTAAAGCATTTAAACCGAGTAATAAGGCTTTTCTAGGCATGAGTGACTATAAATGAACTTTTCTTGACAATGGATGGCTTTCGCTCCATGTTTCCCGAGGCAAACAATCAATTACAATCTGTTTTAATCAAAAAATGTAAAAAAAAAAAATCAAAATAAATTCAATAATGAGATTATAAAAGCATTTAAACTGAGTAATAAGGCTTTTCTAGGCATGAGTGACTATAAATGATCTTTTCTTGACAATGGATGGCTTTCGCTCCACGTTTCCCGAGATAAACAATCAACTACAATATGTCTTAATCAAAAAATGTAAAAAAAAATACAAAATAAATTCAATAATGGGATTATAAAAGCATTTAAACCGAGTAATAAGGCTTTTCTAGGCATGAGTGAATATAAATGAAGTTTTCTTGACAATGGATGGCTTTCGCTCCACGTTTTCCGAGGTAAACAATCAATTACAACCTGTTTTAATTAAAAAATGTAAAAACAATTCAAAATAAATTCAATAATGGGATTATAAAAGCATTTAAACCGAGTAATAAGGCTTTTCTAGGCATGAGTGACTATAAATGATCTTTTCCTGACAATGAATGGCTTTTGCTCCACGTTTCCCGAGGCAAACAATCAATTACAATCTGTTTTAATCAAAAAATGTAAAAAAAAAAATTCAAAATAAATTCAATAATGAGATTATAAAAGCATTTAAACCGAGTAATAAGGCTTTTCTAGGCATGAGTGACTATAAATGATCTTTTCTTGACAATGGATGGCTTTCGCTCCACGTTTCCCGAGATAAACAATCAATTACAATCTGTTTTAATCAAAAATGTAAAAAAAATTCAAAATAAATTCAATAATGGGATTATTAAAGCATTTAAACCGAGTAATAAGGCTTTTCTAGGCATGAGTGACTATAAATGAACTTTTCTTGACAATGGATGGCTTTCGCTCCATGTTTCCCGAGGCAAACAATCAATTACAATCTGTTTTAATCAAAAAATGTAAAAAAAAATTCAAAATAAATTCAATAACGGGATTATAAAAGCATTTAAACCTAGTAATAAGGCTTTTCTAGGCATGAGTGACTATAAATGATCTTTTCCTGACAATGGATGGCTTTCGCTTCACGTTTCTCGAGGTAAATAATCAATTACAATTTGTTTTAATCATAAAATGTAAAAAGATTCAAATTAAATTCAATTATGGAATTATAAAAGCATTTAAAGCGAGTATTAAGGATTTTATAAGCATGAGCGACTATAAATGAACTTTTCTTGACAATGGATGGCTTTTGCTCCACGTTTCCCGAGGCAAACAATCAATTACAATCTGTTTTAATCAAAAAATGTAAAAACAATTCAAAATAAATTCAATAATGGGATTATAAAAGCATTTAAACCGAGTGATAAGGCTTTTCTAGGCATGAGTGACTATAAATGATCTTTTCTTGACAATGGATGGCTTTCGCTCCACGTTTCCCGAGATAAACAATCAATTACAATCTGTTTTAATCAAAAATGTAAAAAAAAATTCAAAATAAATTCAATAATGGGATTATTAAAGCATTTAAACCGAGTAATAAGACTTTTCTAGGCATGAGTGACTATAAATGAACTTTTCTTGACAATGGATGGCTTTCGCTCCATGTTTCCCGAGGCAAACAATCAATTACAATCTGTTTTAATCAAAAAATGTAAAAAAAAATTCAAAATAAATTCAATAATGGGATTATAAAAGCATTTAAACCGAGTAATAAGGCTTTTCTAGTTATGAGTGACTCTAAATGATCATTTCTTGATAATGGATGGCTTTTGCTCCACGTTTCCCGAGGCAAACAATCAATTACAATCTGTTTTAATTAAAAAATGTAAAAACAATTCAAAATAAATTCAATAATGGGATTATAAAAGCATTTAAACCGAGTAATAAGGCTTTTCTAGGCATGAGTGACTATAAATGATCTTTTCTTGACAATGGATGGCTTTCGCTCCATGTTTCCCGAGGCAAACAATCAATTACAATCTGTTTTAATCAAAAAATGTAGAAAAAGTTCAAAATAAATTCAATAAAGGGATTATAAAGGCATTTAAACCGAGTAATAAGGCTTTTCTAGGCATGAGTGACTGTAAATGAAATTTTCTTGAAAATGGATGGCTTTCGCTCCATGTTTCCCGAGGCAAACAATCAATTACAATCTGTTTTAATCAAAAAATGTAAAAAAAAATTCAAAATAAATTCAATAATGAGATTATAAAAGCATTTAAACCGAGTAATAAGGCTTTTCTAGTTATGAGTGACGCTAAATGATCTTTTCTTGACAATGGATGGCTTTTGCTCCACGTTTCCCGAGGCAAACAATCAATTACAATTTGTTTTAGTCAAAAAATGTAAAAACAATTCAAAATAAATTCAATAATGGGATTATAAAAGCATTTAAACCGAGTAATAAGGCTTTTCTAGGCATGAGTGACTATAAATGATCTTTTCTTGACAATGGATGGCTTTCGCTCTACGTTTCCCGAGATAAACAATCAATTACAATATGTTTTAATGAAAAAATGTAAAAAAAAATTCAAAATAAATTCAATAATGCAATTATAAAAGCATTTAAACCGAGTAATAAGGCTTTTCTAGTTATGAGTGACACTAAATGATCTTTTCTTTACAACGGATGGGTTTTGCTCCACGTTTCCCGAGGCAAACAATCAATTACAATCTGTTTTAGTCAAAAAATGTAAAAACAATTCAAAATAAATTCAATAATGCGATTATAAAAGCATTTAAACCTAGTAATAAGGCTTTTCTAGGCATGAGTGACTATAAATGATCTTTTCTTGACAATGGATGGCTTTCGCTTCACGTTTCTCGAGGTAAATAATCAATTACAATATGTTTTAATCAAAAAATGTAAAAAGATTCAAATTAAATTCAATTATGGAATTATAAAAGCATTTAAAGCGAGTATTAAGGATTTCATAGGCATGAGTGACTATAAATGAACTTTTCTGGACAATGGATGGCTTTTGCTCCACGTTTCCTGAGGCAAACAAACAATTACAATCTGTTTTAATCAAAAAATGTAAAAACAATTCAAAATAAATTCAATAATGGGATTATGAAAGCATTTAAACCGAGTAATAAGGCTTTTCTAGTTATGAGTGACTCTAAACGAACTTTTGTTGACAATGGATGGCTTTTGCTCCATGTTTTCCGAGGTAAACAATCAATTACAATCTGTTTTAATCAAAAAATTTAAAAACAATTCAAAATAAATTCAATAATGAGACTATAAAAGAATTTAAACCGAGTATTAAGGCTTTTCTAGGTATGAGTGACTATAAATGATCTTTTCTTGACAATGGATGGCTTTCGCTCCATGTTTTCCGAGGCAAACAATGAATTACAATCTGTTTTAATCAAAAAATGTAGAAAAAGTTCAAAATAAATTCAATAAAGGGATTATAAAGGCATTCAAACCGAGTAATAAGGCTTTTCTAGGCATGAGTGACTGTAAATAAACTTTTCTTGACAATGGATGGCTTTCGCTCCATGTTTCCCGAGGCAAACAATCAATTACAATATGTTTTAATCAAAAAATGTAAAAAAAAATTCAAAATAAATTCAATAATGGGATTATAAAAGCATTTAAACCGAGTAATAAGGCTTTTCTAATTATGAGTGACTCTAAATGATCTTTTCTTGACAATGGACGGCTTTTGCTCCACGTTTCCCGAGGCAAACAATCAATTACAATCTGTTTTAGTCAAAAAATGTAAAAACAATTCAAAATAAATTCAATAATGGGATTATAAAAGCATTTAAACCGAGTAATAAGGCTTTTCTAGGCATGAGTGACTGTAAATGAAATTTTCTTGACAATGGATGGCTTTCGCTCCATGTTTCCCGAGGCAAACAATCAATTACAATCTGTTTTAATCAAAAAATGTAAAAAAAAATTCAAAATAAGTTCAATAATAGATTATAAATGCATTTAAACCGAGTAATAAGGCTTTTCTAGTTATGAATGACTCTAAATGATCTTTTCTTCACAATGGATGGCTTTTGCTCCACGTTTCTCGAGATAAATAATCAATTACAATTTGTTTTAATCATAAAATGTAAAACGATTCAAATTAAATTCAATTATGGAATTATAAAAGCATTTAAAGCGAGTATTAAGGATTTTATAAGCATGAGCGACTATAAATGAACTTTTCTTGACAATGGATGGCTTTTGTTCCACGTTTCCCGAGGCAAACAATCAATTACAATCTGTTTTAATCAAAAAATGTAAAAACAATTCAAAATAAATTCAATAATGGGATTATAAAAGCATTTAAACCGAGTAATAAGGCTTTTCTAGGCTTTAGTGACTATAAATGATATTTTCTTGACAATGGATGGCTTTCGCTCCATGTTTCCCGAGGCAAACAATCAATTACAATCTGTTTTAATCAAAAAATGTAGAAAAAGTTCAAAATAAATTCAATAAAGGGATTATAAAGGCATTTAAACCGAGTAATAAGGCTTTTCTAGGCATGAGTGACTGTAAATGAACTTTTCTTGAAAATGGATGGCTTTCGCTCCATGTTTCCCGAGGCAAACAATCAATTACAATCTGTTTTAATCAAAAAATGTAAAAAAAAATTCAAAATAAATTCAATAATGAGATTATAAAAGCATTTAAACCGAGTAATAAGGCTTTTCTAGTTATGAGTGACTCTAAATGATCTTTTCTTGACAATGGATGGCTTTTGCTCCACATTTCCCGAGGCAAACAATCAATTACAATTTGTTTTAGTCAAAAAATGTAAAAACAATTCAAAATAAATTCAATAATGGGATTATAAAAGCATTTAAACCGAGTAATAAGGCTTTTCTAGGCATGAGTGACTATAAATGATCTTTTCTTGACAATGGATGGCTTTCGCTCTACGTTTCCCGAGATAAACAATCAATTACAATATGTTTTAATGAAAAAATGTAAAAAAAAATTCAAAATAAATTCAATAATGGAATTATAAAAGCATTTAAACCGAGTAATAAGGCTTTTCTAGTTATGAGTGACACTAAATGATCTTTTCTTTACAACGGATGGGTTTTGCTCCACGTTTCCCGAGGCAAACAATCAATTACAATCTGTTTTAGTCAAAAAATGTAAAAACAATTCAAAATAAATTCAATAATGCGATTATAAAAGCATTTAAACCTAGTAATAAGGCTTTTCTAGGCATGAGTGACTATAAATGATCTTTTCTTGACAATGGATGGCTTTCGCTTCACGTTTCTCGAGGTAAATAATCAATTACAATTTGTTTTAATCATAAAATGTAAAAAGATTCAAATTAAATTCAATTATGGAATTATAAAAGCATTTAAAGCGAGTATTAAGGATTTTATAAGCATGAGCGACTATAAATGAACTTTTCTTGACAATGGATGGCTTTTGCTCCACGTTTCCCGAGGCAAACAATCAATTACAATCTGTTTTAATCAAAAAATGTAAAAACAATTCAAAATAAATTTAATAATGGGATTATAAAATCATTTAAACCGAGTAATAAGGCTTTTCCAGGCATGAGTGACTATAAATGATCTTTTCTTGACAATGGATGGCTTTCGCTCCACGTTTCCCGAGGCAAACAATCAATTACAATATGTTTTAATCAAAAATGTAAAAAAAATTCAAAATAAATTCAATAATGGGATTATTAAAGCATTTAAACCGAGTAATAAGGCTTTTCTAGGCATGAGTGACTATAAATGAACTTTTCTTGACAATGGATGGCTTTCGCTCCATGTTTCCCGAGGCAAACAATCAATTACAATCTGTTTTAATCAAAAAATGTAAAAAAAAATTCAAAATAAATTCAATAATGGGATTATAAAGGCATTTAAACCGAGTAATAAGGCTTTTCTAGGCATGAGTGACTGTAAATGAACTTTTCTTGAAAATGGATGGCTTTCGCTCCATGTTTCCCGAGGCAAACAATCAATTACAATATGTTTTAATCAAAAAATGTAGAAAAAGTTCAAAATAAATTCAATAAAGGGATTATAAAGGCATTTAAACCGAGTAATAAGGCTTTTCTAGGCATGAGTGACTGTAAATGAACTTTTCTTGAAAATGGATGGCTTTCACTCGATGTTTCCCGAGGCAAACAATCAATTACAATCTGTTTTAATCAAAAAATGTAAAAAAAAATTCAAAATAAATTCAATAATGAGATTATAAAAGCATTTAAACCGAGTAATAAGGCTTTTCTAGTTATGAGTGACTCTAAATGATCTTTTCTTGACAATGGATGGCTTTTGCTCCACGTTTCCCGAGGCAAACAATCAATTACAATTTGTTTTAGTCAAAAAATGTAAAAACAATTCAAAATAAATTCAATAATGGGATTATAAAAGCATTTAAACCGAGTAATAAGGCTTTTCTAGGCATGAGTGACTATAAATGATCTTTTCTTGACAATGGATGGCTTTCGCTCTACGTTTCCCGAGATAAACAATCAATTACAATATGTTTTAATGAAAAAATGTAAAAAAAAATTCAAAAAAAATTCAATAATGGAATTATAAAAGCATTTAAACCGAGTAATAAGGCTTTTCTAGTTATGAGTGACACTAAATGATCTTTTCTTTACAACGGATGGGTTTTGCTCCACGTTTCCCGAGGCAAACAATCAATTACAATCTGTTTTAGTCAAAAAATGTAAAAACAATTCAAAATAAATTCAATAATGCGATTATAAAAGCATTTAAACCTAGTAATAAGGCTTTTCTAGGCATGAGTGACTATAAATGATCTTTTCTTGACAATGGATGGCTTTCGCTTCACGTTTCTCGAGGTAAATAATCAATTACAATTTGTTTTAATCATAAAATGTAAAAAGATTCAAATTAAATTCAATTATGGAATTATAAAAGCATTTAAAGCGAGTATTAAGGATTTTATAAGCATGAGCGACTATAAATGAACTTTTCTTGACAATGGATGGCTTTTGCTCCACGTTTCCCGAGGCAAACAATCAATTACAATCTGTTTTAATCAAAAAATGTAAAAACAATTCAAAATAAATTCAATAACGGGATTATAAAAGCATTTAAACCGAGTAATAAGGCTTTTCTAGGCATGAGTGACTATAAATGATCTTTTCTTGACAATGGATGGCTTTCGCTCCACGTTTCCCGAGATAAACAATCAATTACAATCTGTTTTAATCAAAAATGTAAAAAAAATTCAAAATAAATTCAATAATGGGATTATTAAAGCATTTAAACCGAGTAATAAGGCTTTTCTAGGCATGAGTGACTAGAAATGAACTTTTCTTGACAATGGATGGCTTTCGCTCCATGTTTCCCGAGGCAAACAATCAATTACAATCTGTTTTAATCAAAAAATGTAAAAAAAAATTCAAAATAAATTTAATAATGGGATTATAAAAGCATTTAAACCGAGTAATAAGGCTTTTCTAGTTATGAGTGACTCTAAATGATCATTTCTTGATAATGGATGGCTTTTGCTCCACGTTTCCCGAGGCAAACAATCAATTACAATCTGTTTTAATTAAAAAATGTAAAAAACAATTCAAAATAAATTCAATAATGGGATTATAAAAGCATTTAAACCGAGTAATAAGGCTTTTCTAGGCATGAGTGACTATAAATGATCTTTTCTTGACAATGGATCGCTTTCGCTCCATGTTTCCCGAGGCAAACAATCAATTACAATCTGTTTTAATCAAAAAATGTAGAAAAAGTTCAAAATAAATTCAATAAAGGGATTATAAAGGCATTTAAACCGAGTAATAAGGCTTTTCTAGGCATGGGTGACTGTAAATGAACTTTTCTTGAAAATGGATGGCTTTCGCTCCATGTTTCCCGAGGCAAACAATCAATTACAATCTATTTTAATCAAAAAATGTAAAAAAAAATTCAAAATAAATTCAATAATGAGATTATAAAAGCATTTAAACCGAGTAATAAGGCTTTTCTAGTTATGAGTGACTCTAAATGATCTTTTCTTGACAATGGATGGCTTTTGCTCCACGTTTCCCGAGGCAAACAATCAATTACAATTTGTTTTAGTCAAAAAATGTAAAAACAATTCAAAATAAATTCAATAATGGGATTATAAAAGCATTTAAACCGAGTAATAAGGCTTTTCTAGGCATGAGTGACTATAAATGATCTTTTCTTGACAATGGATGGCTTTCGCTCTACGTTTCCCGAGATAAACAATCAATTACAATATGTTTTAATGAAAAAATGTAAAAACAAATTCAAAATAAATTCAATAATGGAATTATAAAAGCATTTAAACCGAGTAATAAGGCTTTTCTAGTTATGAGTGACACTAAATGATCTTTTCTTTACAACGGATGGGTTTTGCTCCACGTTTCCCGAGGCAAACAATCAATTACAATCTGTTTTAGTCAAAAAATGTAAAAACAATTCAAAATAAATTCAATAATGCGATTATAAAAGCATTTAAACCTAGTAATAAGGCTTTTCTAGGCATTAGTGACTATAAATGATCTTTTCTTGACAATGGATGGCTTTCGCTTCACGTTTCTCGAGGTAAATAATCAATTACAATTTGTTTTAATCATAAAATGTAAAAAGATTCAAATTAAATTCAATTATGGAATTATAAAAGAATTTAAAGCGAGTATTAAGGATTTTATAGGCATGAGTGAATATAAATGAACTTTTCTTGACAATGGATGGCTTTCGCTGCACGTTTTCCGAGGCAAACAATCAATTACAACCTGTTTTAATCAAAAAATGTAAAAACAATTCAAAATAAATTCAATAATGGGATTATAAAAGCATTTAAACCGAGTAATAAGGCTTTTTTAGGCATGAGTGACTATAAATGATCTTTTCCTGACAATGAATGGCTTTTGCTCCACGTTTCCCAAGGCAAACAATCAATTACAATCTGTTTTAATCAAAAAATGTAAAAAAAAAAATTCAAAATAAATTCAATAATGAGATTATAAAAGCATTTAAACCGAGTAATAAGGCTTTTCTAGGCATGAGTGACTATAAATGATCTTTTCTTGACAATGGATGGCTTTCGCTCCACGTTTCCCGAGATAAACAATCGACTACAATATGTCTTAATCAAAAAATGTAAAAAAAAATTCAAAATAAATTCAATAATGGGATTATAAAAGCATTTAAACCGAGTAATAAGGCTTTTCTAGGCATGAGTGAATATAAATGAACTTTTCTTGACAATGGATGGCTTTCGCTCCACGTTTTCCGAGGCAAACAATCAATTACAACCTGTTTTAATCAAAAAATGTAAAAACAATTCAAAATAAATTCAATAAAGGGATTATAAAGGCATTTAAACCGAGTAATAAGGCTTTTCTAGGCATGAGTGACTGTAAATGAACTTTTCTTGAAAATGGATGGCTTTCACTCGATGTTTCCCGAGGCAAACAATCAATTACAATCTGTTTTAATCAAAAAATGTAAAAAAAAATTCAAAATAAATTCAATAATGAGATTATAAAAGCATTTAAACCGAGTAATAAGGCTTTTCTAGTTATGAGTGACTCTAAATGATCCTTTCTTGACAATGGATGGCTTTTGCTCCACGTTTCCCGAGGCAAACAATCAATTACAATTTGTTTTAGTCAAAAAATGTAAAAACAATTCAAAATAAATTCAATAATGGGATTATAAAAGCATTTAAACCGAGTAATAAGGCTTTTCTAGGCATGAGTGACTATAAATGATCTTTTCTTGACAATGGATGGCTTTCGCTCTACGTTTCCCGAGATAAACAATCAATTACAAAATTTTTTAATGAAAAAATGTAAAAAAAAATTCAAAATAAATTCAATAATGGAATTATAAAAGCATTTAAACCGAGTAATAAGGCTTTTCTAGTTATGAGTGACACTAAATGATCTTTTCTTTACAACGGATGGGTTTTGCTCCACGTTTCCCGAGGCAAACAATCAATTACAATCTGTTTTAGTCAAAAAATGTAAAAACAATTCAAAATAAATTCAATAATGCGATTATAAAAGCATTTAAACCTAGTAATAAGGCTTTTCTAGGCATGAGTGACTATAAATGATCTTTTCTTGACAATGGATGGCTTTCGCTTCACGTTTCTCGTGGTAAATAATCAATTACAATTTGTTTTAAACATAAAATGTAAAAAGATTCAAATTAAATTCAATTATGGAATTATAAAAGCATTTAAAGCGAGTATTAAGGATTTTATAAGCATGAGCGACTATAAATGAACTTTTCTTGACAATGGATGGCTTTTGCTCCACGTTTCCCGAGGCAAACAATCAATTACAATCTGTTTTAATCAAAAAATGTAAAAACAATTCAAAATAAATTCAATAACGGGATTATAAAAGCATTTAAACCGAGTAATAAGGCTTTTCTAGGCATGAGTGACTATAAATGATCTTTTCTTGACAATGGATGGCTTTCGCTCCACGTTTCCCGAGATAAACAATCAACTACAATATGTCTTAATCAAAAAATGTAAAAAAAATTCAAAATAAATTCAATAATGGGATTATAAAAGCATTTAAACCGAGTAATAAGGCTTTTCTAGGCATGAGTGAATATAAATGAAGTTTTCTTGACAATGGATGGCTTTCGCTCCACGTTTTCCGAGGTAAACAATCAATTACAACCTGTTTTAATCAAAAAATGTAAAAACAATTCAAAATAAATTCAATAATGGGATTATAAAAGCATTTAAACCGAGTAATAAGGCTTTTCTAGGCATGAGTGAGTATAAATGATCTTTTCCTGACAATGAATGGCTTTTGCTCCACGTTTCCCGAGGCAAACAATCAATTACAATCTGTTTTAATCAAAAAATGTAAAAAAAAAAATTCAAAATAAATTCAATAATGAGATTATAAAAGCATTTAAACCGAGTAATAAGGCTTTTCTAGGCATGAGTGACTATAAATGATCTTTTCTTGACAATGGATGGCTTTCGCTCCACGTTTCCCGAGATAAACAATCAATTACAATCTGTTTTAATCAAAAATGTAAAAAAAATTCAAAATAAATTCAATAATGGGATTATTAAAGCATTTAAACCGAGTAATAAGGCTTTTCTAGGCATGAGTGACTATAAATGAACTTTTCTTGACAATGGATGGCTTTCGCTCCATGTTTCCCGAGGCAAACAATCAATTACAATCTGTTTTAATCAAAAAATGTAAAAAAAAATTCAAAATAAATTCAATAACGGGATTATAAAAGCATTTAAACCTAGTAATAAGGCTTTTCTAGGCATGAGTGACTATAAATGATCTTTTCCTGACAATGGATGGCTTTCGCTTCACGTTTCTCGAGGTAAATAATCAATTACAATTTGTTTTAATCATAAAATGTAAAAAGATTCAAATTAAATTCAATTATGGAATTATAAAAGCATTTAAAGCGAGTATTAAGGATTTTATAAGCATGAGCGACTATAAATGAACTTTTCTTGACAATGGATGGCTTTTGCTCCACGTTTCCCGAGGCAAACAATCAATTACAATCTGTTTTAATCAAAAAATGTAAAAACAATTCAAAATAAATTCAATAATGGGATTATAAAAGCATTTAAACCGAGTGATAAGGCTTTTCTAGGCATGAGTGACTATAAATGATCTTTTCTTGACAATGGATGGCTTTCGCTCCACGTTTCCCGAGATAAACAATCAATTACAATCTGTTTTAATCAAAAATGTAAAAAAAAATTCAAAATAAATTCAATAATGGGATTATTAAAGCATTTAAACCGAGTAATAAGGCTTTTCTAGGCATGAGTGACTATAAATGAACTTTTCTTGACAATGGATGGCTTTCGCTCCATGTTTCCCGAGGCAAACAATCAATTACAATCTGTTTTAATCAAAAAATGTAAAAAAAAATTCAAAATAAATTCAATAATGGGATTATAAAAGCATTTAAACCGAGTAATAAGGCTTTTCTAGTTATGAGTGACTCTAAATGATCATTTCTTGATAATGGATGGCTTTTGCTCCAAGTTTCCCGAGGCAAACAATCAATTACAATCTGTTTTAATTAAAAAATGTAAAAACAATTCAAAATAAATTCAATAATGGGATTATAAAAGCATTTAAACCGAGTAATAAGGCTTTTCTAGGCATGAGTGACTATAAATGATCTTTTCTTGACAATGGATGGCTTTCGCTCCATGTTTCCCGAGGCAAACAATCAATTACAATCTGTTTTAATCAAAAAATGTAGAAAAAGTTCAAAATAAATTCAATAAAGGGATTATAAAGGCATTTAAACCGAGTAATAAGGCTTTTCTAGGCATGAGTGACTGTAAATGAACTTTTCTTGAAAATGGATGGCTTTCGCTCCATGTTTCCCGAGGCAAACAATCAATTACAATCTGTTTTAATCAAAAAATGTAAAAAAAAATTCAAAATAAATTCAATAAGTAGATTATAAAAGCATTTAAACCGAGTAATAAGGCTTTTCTAGTTATGAGTGACGCTAAATGATCTTTTCTTGACAATGGATGGCTTTTGCTCCACGTTTCCCGAGGCAAACAATCAATTACAATTTGTTTTAGTCAAAAAATGTAAAAACAATTCAAAATAAATTCAATAATGGGATTATAAAAGCATTTAAACCGAGTAATAAGGCTTTTCTAGGCATGAGTGACTATAAATGATCTTTTCTTGACAATGGATGGCTTTCGCTCTACGTTTCCCGAGATAAACAATCAATTACAATATGTTTTAATGAAAAAATGTAAAAAAAAATTCAAAATAAATTCAATAATGGAATTATAAAAGCATTTAAACCGAGTAATAAGGCTTTTCTAGTTATGAGTGACACTAAATGATCTTTTCTTTACAACGGATGGGTTTTGCTCCACGTTTCCCGAGGCAAACAATCAATTACAATCTGTTTTAGTCAAAAAATGTAAAAACAATTCAAAATAAATTCAATAATGCGATTATAAAAGCATTTAAACCTAGTAATAAGGCTTTTCTAGGCATCAGTGACTATAAATGATCTTTTCTTGACAATGGATGGCTTTCGCGTCACGTTTCTCGAGGTAAATAATCAATTACAATTTGTTTTAATCATAAAATGTAAAAAGATTCAAATTAAATTCAATTATGGAATTATAAAAGCATTTAAAGCGAGTATTAATGATTTTATAAGCATGAGCGACTATAAATGAACTTTTCTTGACAATGGATGGCTTTTGCTCCACGTTTCCCGAGGCAAACAATCAATTACAATCTGTTTTAATCAAAAAATGTAAAAACAATTCAAAATAAATTCAATAATGGGATTATAAAAGCAATTAAACCGAGTGATAAGGCTTTTCTAGGCATGAGTGACTATAAATGATCTTTTCTTGACAATGGATGGCTTTCGCTCCACGTTTCCCGAGATAAACAATCAATTACAATCTGTTTTAATCAAAAATGTAAAAAAAATTCAAAATAAATTCAATAATGGGATTATTAAAGCATTTAAACCGAGTAATAAGGCTTTTCTAGGCATGAGTGACTATAAATGAACTTTTCTTGACAATGGATGGCTTTCGCTCCATGTTTCCCGAGGCAAACAATCAATTACAATCTGTTTTAATCAAAAAATGTAAAAAAAAATTCAAAATAAATTCAATAATGGGATTATAAAAGCATTTAAACCGAGTAATAAGGCTTTTCTAGTTATGAGTGACTCTAAATGATCATTTCTTGATAATGGATGGCTTTTGCTCCACGTTTCCCGAGGCAAACAATCAATTACAATCTGTTTTAATTAAAAAATGTAAAAACAATTCAAAATAAATTCAATAATGGGATTATAAAAGCATTTAAACCGAGTAATAAGGCTTTTCTAGGCATGAGTGACTATAAATGATCTTTTCTTGACAATGGATGGCTTTCGCTCCATGTTTCCCGAGGCAAACAATTAATTACAATCTGTTTTAATCAAAAAATGTAGAAAAAGTTCAAAATAAATTCAATAAAGGGATTATAAAGGCATTTAAACCGAGTAATAAGGCTTTTCTAGGCATGAGTGACTGTAAATGAACTTTTCTTGAAAATGGATGGCTTTCGCTCCATGTTTCCCGAGGCAAACAATCAATTACAATCTGTTTTAATCAAAAAATGTAAAAAAAAATTCAAAATAAATTCAATAAGTAGATTATAAAAGCATTTAAACCGAGTAATAAGGCTTTTCTAGTTATGAGTGACGCTAAATGATCTTTTCTTGACAATGGATGGCTTTTGCTCCACGTTTCCCGAGGCAAACAATCAATTACAATTTGTTTTAGTCAAAAAATGTAAAAACAATTCAAAATAAATTCAATAATGGGATTATAAAAGCATTTAAACCGAGTAATAAGGCTTTTCTAGGCATGAGTGACTATAAATGATCTTTTCTTGACAATGGATGGCTTTCGCTCTACGTTTCCCGAGATAAACAATCAATTACAATATGTTTTAATGAAAAAATGTAAAAAAAAATTCAAAATAAATTCAATAATGGAATTATAAAAGCATTTAAACCGAGTAATAAGGCTTTTCTAGTTATGAGTGACACTAAATGATCTTTTCTTTACAACGGATGGGTTTTGCTCCACGTTTCTCGAGGCAAACAATCAATTACAATCTGTTTTAGTCAAAAAATGTAAAAACAATTCAAAATAAATTCAATAATGCGATTATAAAAGCATTTAAACCTAGTAATAAGGCTTTTCTAGGCATGAGTGACTATAAATGATCTTTTCTTGACAATTGATGGCTTTCGCTTCACGTTTCTCGAGGTAAATAATCAATTACAATTTGTTTTAATCATAAAATGTAAAAAGATTCAAATTAAATTCAATTATGGAATTATAAAAGCATTTAAAGCGAGTATTAAGGATTTTCTAGGCATGAGTGACTATAAATGATCTTTTCTTGACAATGGATGGCTTTCGCTGCACGTTTTCCGAGGCAAACAATCAATTACAACCTGTTTTAATCAAAAAATGTAAAAACAATTCAAAATAAATTCAATAATGGGATTATAAAAGCATTTAAACCGAGTAATAAGGCTTTTCTAGGCATGAGTGACTATAAATGATCTTTTCCTGACAATGAATGGCTTTTGCTCCACGTTTCCCAAGGCAAACAATCAATTACAATCTGTTTTAATCAAAAAATGTAAAAAAAAAAATTCAAAATAAATTCAATAATGAGATTATAAAAGCATTTAAACCGAGTAATAAGGCTTTTCTAGGCATGAGTGACTATAAATGATCTTTTCTTGACAATGGATGGCTTTCGCTCCACGTTTCCCGAGATAAACAATCAACTACAATATGTCTTAATCAAAAAATGTAAAAAAAAATACAAAATAAATTCAATAATGGGATTATAAAAGCATTTAAACCGAGTAATAAGGCTTTTCTAGGCATGAGTGAATATAAATGAAGTTTTCTTGACAATGGATGGCTTTCGCTCCACGTTTTCCGAGGTAAACAATCAATTACAACCTGTTTTAATCAAAAAATGTAAAAACAATTCAAAATAAATTCAATAATGGGATTATAAAAGCATTTAAACCGAGTAATAAGGCTTTTCTAGGCATGAGTGACTATAAATGATCTTTTCCTGACAATGAATGGCTTTTGCTCCACGTTTCCCGAGGCAAACAATCAATTACAATCTGTTTTAATCAAAAAATGTAAAAAAAAAAATTCAAAATAAATTCAATAATGAGATTATAAAAGCATTTAAACCGAGTAATAAGGCTTTTCTAGGCATGAGTGACTATAAATGATCTTTTCTTGACAATGGATGGCTTTCGCTCCACGTTTCCCGAGATAAACAATCAATTACAATCTGTTTTAATCAAAAATGTAAAAAAAATTCAAAATAAATTCAATAATGGGATTATTAAAGCATTTAAACCGAGTAATAAGGCTTTTCTAGGCATGAGTGACTATAAATGAACTTTTCTTGACAATGGATGGCTTTCGCTCCATGTTTCCCGAGGCAAACAACCAATTACAATCTGTTTTAATCAAAAAATGTAAAAAAAAATTCAAAATAAATTCAATAACGGGATTATAAAAGCATTTAAATTTAGTAATAAGGCTTTTCTAGGCATGAGTGACTATAAATGATCTTTTCCTGACAATGGATGGCTTTCGCTTCACGTTTCTCGAGGTAAATAATCAATTACAATTTGTTTTAATCATAAAATGTAAAAAGATTCAAATTAAATTCAATTATGGAATTATAAAAGCATTTAAAGCGAGTATTAAGGATTTTATAAGCATGAGCGACTATAAATGAACTTTTCTTGACAATGGATGGCTTTTGCTCCACGTTTCCCGAGGCAAACAATCAATTACAATCTGTTTTAATCAAAAAATGTAAAAACAATTCAAAATAAATTCAATAATGGGATTATAAAAGCATTTAAACCGAGTGATAAGGCTTTTCTAGGCATGAGTGACTATAATTGATCTTTTCTTGACAATGGATGGCTTTCGCTCCACGTTTCCCGAGATAAACAATCAATTACAATCTGTTTTAATCAAAAATGTAAAAAAAATTCAAAATAAATTCAATAATGGGATTATTAAAGCATTTAAACCGAGTAATAAGGCTTTTCTAGGCATGAGTGACTATAAATGAACTTTTCTTGACAATGGATGGCTTTCGCTCCATGTTTCCCGAGGCAAACAATCAATTACAATCTGTTTTAATCAAAAAATGTAAAAAAAAATTCAAAATAAATTCAATAATGGGATTATAAAAGCATTTAAACCGAGTAATAAGGCTTTTCTAGTTATGAGTGACTCTAAATGATCATTTCTTGATAATGGATGGCTTTTGCTCCACGTTTCCCGAGGCAAACAATCAATTACAATCTGTTTTAATTAAAAAATGTAAAAACAATTCAAAATAAATTCAATAATGGGATTATAAAAGCATTTAAACCGAGTAATAAGGCTTTTCTAGGCATGAGTGACTATAAATGATCTTTTCTTGACAATGGATGGCTTTCGCTCCATGTTTCCCGAGGCAAACAATCAATTACAATCTGTTTTAATCAAAAAATGTAGAAAAAGTTCAAAATAAATTCAATAAAGGGATTATAAAGGCATTTAAACCGAGTAATAAGGCTTTTCTAGGCATGAGTGACTATAAATGATTTTTTCTTGGCAATGGATGGCTTTCGCTCCACGTTTCCCGAGATAAACAATCAATTACAATCTGTTTTAATCAAAAATGTAAAAAAAATTCAAAATAAATTCAATAATGGGATTATTAAAGCATTTAAACCGAGTAATAAGGCTTTTCTAGGCATGAGTGACTATAAATGAACTTTTCTTGACAATGGATGGCTTTCGCTCCATGTTTCCCGAGGCAAACAATCAATTACAATCTGTTTTAATCAAAAAATGTAAAAAAAAATTCAAAATAAATTCAATAACGGGATTATAAAAGCATTTAAACCTAGTAATAAGGCTTTTCTAGGCATGAGTGACTATAAATGATCTTTTCTTGACAATGGATGGCTTTCGCTTCACGTTTCTCGAGGTAAATAATCAATTACAATTTGTTTTAATCATAAAATGTAAAAAGATTCAAATTAAATTCAATTATGGAATTATAAAAGCATTTAAAGCGAGTATTAAGGATTTTATAAGCATGAGCGACTATAAATGAACTTTTCTTGACAATGGATGGCTTTTGCTCCACGTTTCCCGAGGCAAACAATCAATTACAATCTGTTTTAATCAAAAAATGTAAAAACAATTCAAAATAAATTCAATAATGGGATTATAAAAGCATTTAAACCGAGTGATAAGGCTTTTCTAGGCATGAGTGACTATAAATGATCTTTTCTTGACAATGGATGGCTTTCGCTCCACGTTTCCCGAGATAAACAATCAATTACAATCTGTTTTAATCAAAAATGTAAAAAAAAATTCAAAATAAATTCAATAATGGGATTATTAAAGCATTTAAACCGAGTAATAAGGCTTTTCTAGGCATGAGTGACTATAAATGAACTTTTCTTGACAATGGATGGCTTTCGCTCCATGTTTCCCGAGGCAAACAATCAATTACAATCTGTTTTAATCAAAAAATGTAAAAAAAAATTCAAAATAAATTCAATAATGGGATTATAAAAGCATTTAAACCGAGTAATAAGGCTTTTCTAGTTATGAGTGACTCTAAATGATCATTTCTTGATAATGGATGGCTTTTGCTCCACGTTTCCCGAGGCAAACAATCAATTACAATCTGTTTTAATTAAAAAATGTAAAAACAATTCAAAATAAATTCAATAATGGGATTATAAAAGCATTTAAACCGAGTAATAAGGCTTTTCTAGGCATGAGTGACTAGAAATGATCTTTTCTTGACAATGGATGGCTTTCGCTCCATGTTTCCCGAGGCAAACAATCAATTACAATCTGTTTTAATCAAAAAATGTAGAAAAAGTTCAAAATAAATTCAATAAAGGGATTATAAAGGCATTTAAACCGAGTAATAAGGCTTTTCTAGGCATGAGTGACTGTAAATGAAATTTTCTTGAAAATGGATGGCTTTCGCTCCATGTTTCCCGAGGCAAACAATCAATTACAATCTGTTTTAATCAAAAAATGTAAAAAAAAATTCAAAATAAATTCAATAATGAGATTATAAAAGCATTTAAACCGAGTAATAAGGCTTTTCTAGTTATGAGTGACGCTAAATGATCTTTTCTTGACAATGGATGGCTTTTGCTCCACGTTTCCCGAGGCAAACAATCAATTACAATTTGTTTTAGTCAAAAAATGTAAAAACAATTCAAAATAAATTCAATAATGGGATTATAAAAGCATTTAAACCGAGTAATAAGGCTTTTCTAGGCATGAGTGACTATAAATGATCTTTTCTTGACAATGGATGGCTTTCGCTCTACGTTTCCCGAGATAAACAATCAATTACAATATGTTTTAATGAAAAAATGTAAAAAAAAATTCAAAATAAATTCAATAATGCAATTCTAAAAGCATTTAAACCGAGTAATAAGGCTTTTCTAGTTATGAGTGACACTAAATGATCTTTTCTTTACAACGGATGGGTTTTGCTCCACGTTTCCCGAGGCAAACAATCAATTACAATCTGTTTTAGTCAAAAAATGTAAAAACAATTCAAAATAAATTCAACAATGCGATTATAAAAGCATTTAAACCTAGTAATAAGGCTTTTCTAGGCATCAGTGACTATAAATGATCTTTTCTTGACAATGGATGGCTTTCGCTTCACGTTTCTCGAGGTAAATAATCAATTACAATTTGTTTTAATCATAAAATGTAAAAAGATTCAAATTAAATTCAATTATGGAATTATAAAAGCATTTAAAACGAGTATTAATGATTTTATAAGCATGAGCGACTATAAATGAACTTTTCTTGACAATGGATGGCTTTTGCTCCACGTTTCCCGAGGCAAACAATCAATTACAATCTGTTTTAATCAAAAAATGTAAAAACAATTCAAAATAAATTCAATAATGGGATTATAAAAGCATTTAAACCGAGTGATAAGGCTTTTCTAGGCATGAGTGACTATAAATGATCTTTTCTTGACAATGGATGGCTTTCGCTCCACGTTTCCCGAGATAAACAATCAATTACAATCTGTTTTAATCAAAAATGTAAAAAAAATTCAAAATAAATTCAATAATGGGATTATTAAAGCATTTAAACCGAGTAATAAGGCTTTTCTAGGCATGAGTGACTATAAATGAACTTTTCTTGACAATGGATGGCTTTCGCTCCATGTTTCCAGAGGCAAACAATCAATTACAATCTGTTTTAATCAAAAAATATAAAAAAAAATTCAAAATAAATTCAATAATGGGATTATAAAGGCATTTAAACCGAGTAATAAGGCTTTTCTAGGCATGAGTGACTGTAAATGAACTTTTCTTGAAAATGGATGGCTTTCGCTCCATGTTTCCCGAGGCAAACAATCAATTACAATATGTTTTAATCAAAAAATGTAGAAAAAGTTCAAAATAAATTCAATAAAGGGATTATAAAGGTATTTAAACCGAGTAATAAGGCTTTTCTAGGCATGAGTGACTGTAAATGAACTTTTCTTGAAAATGGATGGCTTTCACTCGATGTTTCCCGAGGCAAACAATCAATTACAATCTGTTTTAATCAAAATATGTAAAAAAAAAAATTCAAAATAAATTCAATAATGAGATTATAAAAGCATTTAAACCGAGTAATAAGGCTTTTCTAGGCATGAGTGACTATAAATGATCTTTTCTTGACAATGGATGGCTTTCGCTCCACGTTTCCCGAGATAAACAATCAACTACAATATGTCTTAATCAAAAAATGTAAAAAAAAATTCAAAATAAATTCAATAATGGGATTATAAAAGCATTTAAACCGAGTAATAAGGCTTTTCTATGCATGAGTGAATATAAATGATCTTTTCTTGACAATGGATGGCTTTCGCTCCACGTTTCCCGAGATAAACAATCAATTACAATCTGTTTTAATCAAAAATGTAAAAAAAATTCAAAATAAATTCAATAATGGGATTATTAAAGCATTTAAACCGAGTAATAAGGCTTTTCTAGGCATGAGTGACTATAAATGAACTTTTCTTGACAATGGATGGCTTTCGCTCCATGTTTCCCGAGGCAAACAATCAATTACAATCTGTTTTAATCAAAAAATGTAAAAAAAAATTCAAAATAAATTCAATAACGGGATTATAAAAGCATTTAAACCGAGTAATAAGGCTTTTCTAGTTATGAGTGACTCTAAATGATCATTTCTTGATAATGGATGGCTTTTGCTCCACGTTTCCCGAGGCAAACAATCAATTACAATCTGTTTTAATTAAAAAATGTAAAAACAATTCAAAATAAATTCAATAATGGGATTATAAAAGCATTTAAACCGAGTAATAAGGCTTTTCTAGGCATGAGTGACTATAAATGATCTTTTCTTGACAATGGATGTCTTTCGCTCCATGTTTCCCGAGGCAAACAATCAATTACAATCTGTTTTAATCAAAAAATGTAGAAAAAGTTCAAAATAAATTCAATAAAGGGATTATAAAGGCATTTAAACCGAGTAATAAGGCTTTTCTAGGCATGAGTGACTGTAAATGAACTTTTCTTGAAAATGGATGGCTTTCCCTCCATGTTTCCCGAGGCAAACAATCAATTACAATCTGTTTTAATCAAAAAATGTAAAAAAAAATTCAAAATAAATTCAATAATGAGATTATAAAAGCATTTAAACCGAGTAATAAGGCTTTTCTAGTTATGAGTGACTCTAAATGATCTTTTCTTGACAATGGATGGCTTTTGCTCCACGTTTCCTGAGGCAAACAATCAATTACAATTTGTTTTAGTCAAAAAATGTAAAAACAATTCAAAATAAATTCAATAATGGGATTATAAAAGCATTTAAACCGAGTAATAAAGCTTTTCTAGGCATGAGTGACTATAAATGATCTTTTCTTGACAATGGATGGCTTTCGCTCTACGTTTCCCGAGATAAACAATCAATTACAATATGTTTTAATGAAAAAATGTAAAAAAAAATTCAAAATAAATTCAATAATGGGATTATTAAACCATTTAAACCGAGTAATAAGGCTTTTCTAGTTATGAGTGACACTAAATGATCTTTTCTTTACAACGGATGGGTTTTGCTCCACGTTTCCCGAGGCAAACAATCAATTACAATCTGTTTTAGTCAAAAAATGTAAAAACAATTCAAAATAAATTCAATAATGCGATTATAAAAGCATTTAAACCTAGTAATAAGGCTTTTCTAGGCATCAGTGACTATAAATGATCTTTTCTTGACAATGGATGGCTTTCGCGTCACGTTTCTCGAGGTAAATAATCAATTACAATTTGTTTTAATCATAAAATGTAAAAAGATTCAAATTAAATTCAATTATGGAATTATAAAAGCATTTAAAGCGAGTATTAATGATTTTATAAGCATGAGCGACTATAAATGAACTTTTCTTGACAATGGATGGCTTTTGCTCCACGTTTCCCGAGGCAAACAATCAATTACAATCTGTTTTAATCAAAAAATGCAAAAACAATTCAAAATAAATTCAATAATGGGATTATAAAAGCAATTAAACCGAGTGATAAGGCTTTTCTAGGCATGAGTGACTATAAATGATCTTTTCTTGACAATGGATGGCTTTCGCTCCACGTTTCCCGAGATAAACAATCAATTACAATCTGTTTTAATCAAAAATGTAAAAAAAATTCAAAATAAATTCAATAATGGGATTATTAAAGCATTTAAACCGAGTAATAAGGCTTTTCTAGGCATGAGTGACTATAAATGAACTTTTCTTGACAATGGATGGCTTTCGCTCCATGTTTCCCGAGGCAAACAATCAATTACAATCTGTTTTAATCAAAAAATGTAAAAAAAAATTCAAAATAAATTCAATAATGGGATTATAAAAGCATTTAAACCGAGTAATAAGGCTTTTCTAGTTATGAGTGACTCTAAATGATCATTTCTTGATAATGGATGGCTTTTGCTCCACGTTTCCCGAGGCAAACAATCAATTACAATCTGTTTTAATTAAAAAATGTAAAAACAATTCAAAATAAATTCAATAATGGGATTATAAAAGCATTTAAACCGAGTAATAAGGCTTTTCTAGGCATGAGTGACTATAAATGATCTTTTCTTGACAATGGATGGCTTTCGCTCCATGTTTCCCGAGGCAAACAATCAATTACAATCTGTTTTAATCAAAAAATGTAGAAAAAGTTCAAAATAAATTCAATAAAGGGATTATAAAGGCATTTAAACCGAGTAATAAGGCTTTTCTAGGCATGAGTGACTGTAAATGAACTTTTCTTGAAAATGGATGGCTTTCGCTCCATGTTTCCCGAGGCAAACAATCAATTACAATCTGTTTTAATCAAAAAATGTAAAAAAAAATTCAAAATAAATTCAATAAGTAGATTATAAAAGCATTTAAACCGAGTAATAAGGCTTTTCTAGTTATGAGTGACGCTAAATGATCTTTTCTTGACAATGGATGGCTTTTGCTCCACGTTTCCCGAGGCAAACAATCAATTACAATTTGTTTTAGTCAAAAAATGTAAAAACAATTCAAAATAAATTCAATAATGGGATTATAAAAGCATTTAAACCGAGTAATAAGGCTTTTCTAGGCATGAGTGACTATAAATGATCTTTTCTTGACAATGGATGGCTTTCGCTCTACGTTTCCCGAGATAAACAATCAATTACAATATGTTTTAATGAAAAAATGTAAAAAAAAATTCAAAATAAATTCAATAATGGAATTATAAAAGCATTTAAACCGAGTAATAAGGCTTTTCTAGTTATGAGTGACACTAAATGATCTTTTCTTTACAACGGATGGGTTTTGCTCCACGTTTCTCGAGGCAAACAATCAATTACAATCTGTTTTAGTCAAAAAATGTAAAAACAATTCAAAATAAATTCAATAATGCGATTATAAAAGCATTTAAACCTAGTAATAAGGCTTTTCTAGGCATGAGTGACTATAAATGATCTTTTCTTGACAATGGATGGCTTTCGCTTCACGTTTCTCGAGGTAAATAATCAATTACAATTTGTTTTAATCATAAAATGTAAAAAGATTCAAATTAAATTCAATTATGGAATTATAAAAGCATTTAAAGCGAGTATTAAGGATTTTATAAGCATGAGCGACTATAAATGAACTTTTCTTGACAATGGATGGCTTTTCCTCTACGTTTCCCGAGGCAAACAATCAATTACAATCTGTTTTAATCAAAAAATGTAAAAACAATTCAAAATAAATTCAATAATGGGATTATAAAAGCATTTAAACCGAGTGATAAGGCTTTTCTAGGCATGAGTGACTATAAATGATCTTTTCTTGACAATGGATGGCTTTCGCTCCACGTTTCCCGAGATAAACAATCAATTACAATCTGTTTTAATCAAAAATGTAAAAAAAATTCAAAATAAATTCAATAATGGGATTATTAAAGCATTTAAACCGAGTAATAAGGCTTTTCTAGGCATGAGTGACTATAAATGAACTTTTCTTGACAATGGATGGCTTTCGCTCCATGTTTCCCGAGGCAAACAATCAATTACAATCTGTTTTAATCAAAAAATGTAAAAAAAAATTCAAAATAAATTCAATAATGGGATTATAAAAGCATTTAAACCGAGTAATAAGGCTTTTCTAGTTATGAGTGACTCTAAATGATCATTTCTTGATAATGGATGGCTTTTGCTCCACGTTTCCCGAGGCAAACAATCAATTACAATCTGTTTTAATTAAAAAATTTAAAAACAATTCAAAATAAATTCAATAATGGGATTATAAAAGCATTTAAACCGAGTAATAAGGCTTTTCTAGGCATGAGTGATTATAAATGATCTTTTCTTGACAATGGATGGCTTTCGCTCCATGTTTCCCGAGGCAAACAATCAATTACAATCTGTTTTAATCAAAAAATGTAGAAAAAGTTCAAAATAAATTCAATAAAGGGATTATAAAGGCATTTAAACCGAGTAATAAGGCTTTTCTAGGCATGAGTGACTGTAAATGAACTTTTCTTGAAAATGGATGGCTTTCGCTCCATGTTTCCCGAGGCAAACAATCAATTACAATCTGTTTTAAGCAAAAAATGTAAAAAAAAATTCAAAATAAATTCAATAATGAGATTATAAAAGCATTTAAACCGAGTAATAAGGCTTTTCTAGTTATGAGTGACGCTAAATGATCTTTTCTTGACAATGGATGGCTTTTGCTCCACGCTTCCCGAGGCAAACAATCAATTACAATTTGTTTTAGTCAAAAAATGTAAAAACAATTCAAAATAAATTCAATAATGGGATTATAAAAGCATTTAAACCGAGTAATAAGGCTTTTCTAGGCATGAGTGACTATAAATGATCTTTTCTTGACAATGGATGGCTTTCGCTCTACGTTTCCCGAGATAAACAATCAATTACAATATGTTTTAATGAAAAAATGTAAAAAAAAATTCAAAATAAATTCAATAATGGGATTATTAAACCATTTAAACCGAGTAATAAGGCTTTTCTAGTTATGAGTGACACTAAATGATCTTTTCTTTACAACGGATGGGTTTTGCTCCACGTTTCCCGAGGCAAACAATCAATTACAATCTGTTTTAGTCAAAAAATGTAAAAACAATTCAAAATAAATTCAATAATGCGATTATAAAAGCATTTAAACCTAGTAATAAGGCTTTTCTAGGCATCAGTGACTATAAATGATCTTTTCTTGACAATGGATGGCTTTCGCGTCACGTTTCTCGAGGTAAATAATCAATTACAATTTGTTTTAATCATAAAATGTAAAAAGATTCAAATTAAATTCAATTATGGAATTATAAAAGCATTTAAAGCGAGTATTAATGATTTTATAAGCATGAGCGACTATAAATGAACTTTTCTTGACAATGGATGGCTTTTGCTCCACGTTTCCCGAGGCAAACAATCAATTACAATCTGTTTTAATCAAAAAATGCAAAAACAATTCAAAATAAATTCAATAATGGGATTATAAAAGCAATTAAACCGAGTGATAAGGCTTTTCTAGGCATGAGTGACTATAAATGATCTTTTCTTGACAATGGATGGCTTTCGCTCCACGTTTCCCGAGATAAACAATCAATTACAATCTGTTTTAATCAAAAATGTAAAAAAAATTCAAAATAAATTCAATAATGGGATTATTAAAGCATTTAAACCGAGTAATAAGGCTTTTCTAGGCATGAGTGACTATAAATGAACTTTTCTTGACAATGGATGGCTTTCGCTCCATGTTTCCCGAGGCAAACAATCAATTACAATCTGTTTTAATCAAAAAATGTAAAAAAAAATTCAAAATAAATTCAATAATGGGATTATAAAAGCATTTAAACCGAGTAATAAGGCTTTTCTAGTTATGAGTGACTCTAAATGATCATTTCTTGATAATGGATGGCTTTTGCTCCACGTTTCCCGAGGCAAACAATCAATTACAATCTGTTTTAATTAAAAAATGTAAAAACAATTCAAAATAAATTCAATAATGGGATTATAAAAGCATTTAAACCGAGTAATAAGGCTTTTCTAGGCATGAGTGACTATAAATGATCTTTTCTTGACAATGGATGGCTTTCGCTCCATGTTTCCCGAGGCAAACAATCAATTACAATCTGTTTTAATCAAAAAATGTAGAAAAAGTTCAAAATAAATTCAATAAAGGGATTATAAAGGCATTTAAACCGAGTAATAAGGCTTTTCTAGGCATGAGTGACTGTAAATGAACTTTTCTTGAAAATGGATGGCTTTCGCTCCATGTTTCCCGAGGCAAACAATCAATTACAATCTGTTTTAATCAAAAAATGTAAAAAAAAATTCAAAATAAATTCAATAAGTAGATTATAAAAGCATTTAAACCGAGTAATAAGGCTTTTCTAGTTATGAGTGACGCTAAATGATCTTTTCTTGACAATGGATGGCTTTTGCTCCACGTTTCCCGAGGCAAACAATCAATTACAATTTGTTTTAGTCAAAAAATGTAAAAACAATTCAAAATAAATTCAATAATGGGATTATAAAAGCATTTAAACCGAGTAATAAGGCTTTTCTAGGCATGAGTGACTATAAATGATCTTTTCTTGACAATGGATGGCTTTCGCTCTACGTTTCCCGAGATAAACAATCAATTACAATATGTTTTAATGAAAAAATGTAAAAAAAAATTCAAAATAAATTCAATAATGGAATTATAAAAGCATTTAAACCGAGTAATAAGGCTTTTCTAGTTATGAGTGACACTAAATGATCTTTTCTTTACAACGGATGGGTTTTGCTCCACGTTTCTCGAGGCAAACAATCAATTACAATCTGTTTTAGTCAAAAAATGTAAAAACAATTCAAAATAAATTCAATAATGCGATTATAAAAGCATTTAAACCTAGTAATAAGGCTTTTCTAGGCATGAGTGACTATAAATGATCTTTTCTTGACAATGGATGGCTTTCGCTTCACGTTTCTCGAGGTAAATAATCAATTACAATTTGTTTTAATCATAAAATGTAAAAAGATTCAAATTAAATTCAATTATGGAATTATAAAAGCATTTAAAGCGAGTATTAAGGATTTTATAAGCATGAGCGACTATAAATGAACTTTTCTTGACAATGGATGGCTTTTCCTCTACGTTTCCCGAGGCAAACAATCAATTACAATCTGTTTTAATCAAAAAATGTAAAAACAATTCAAAATAAATTCAATAATGGGATTATAAAAGCATTTAAACCGAGTGATAAGGCTTTTCTAGGCATGAGTGACTATAAATGATCTTTTCTTGACAATGGATGGCTTTCGCTCCACGTTTCCCGAGATAAACAATCAATTACAATCTGTTTTAATCAAAAATGTAAAAAAAATTCAAAATAAATTCAATAATGGGATTATTAAAGCATTTAAACCGAGTAATAAGGCTTTTCTAGGCATGAGTGACTATAAATGAACTTTTCTTGACAATGGATGGCTTTCGCTCCATGTTTCCCGAGGCAAACAATCAATTACAATCTGTTTTAATCAAAAAATGTAAAAAAAAATTCAAAATAAATTCAATAATGGGATTATAAAAGCATTTAAACCGAGTAATAAGGCTTTTCTAGTTATGAGTGACTCTAAATGATCATTTCTTGATAATGGATGGCTTTTGCTCCACGTTTCCCGAGGCAAACAATCAATTACAATCTGTTTTAATTAAAAAATTTAAAAACAATTCAAAATAAATTCAATAATGGGATTATAAAAGCATTTAAACCGAGTAATAAGGCTTTTCTAGGCATGAGTGATTATAAATGATCTTTTCTTGACAATGGATGGCTTTCGCTCCATGTTTCCCGAGGCAAACAATCAATTACAATCTGTTTTAATCAAAAAATGTAGAAAAAGTTCAAAATAAATTCAATAAAGGGATTATAAAGGCATTTAAACCGAGTAATAAGGCTTTTCTAGGCATGAGTGACTGTAAATGAACTTTTCTTGAAAATGGATGGCTTTCGCTCCATGTTTCCCGAGGCAAACAATCAATTACAATCTGTTTTAAGCAAAAAATGTAAAAAAAAATTCAAAATAAATTCAATAATGAGATTATAAAAGCATTTAAACCGAGTAATAAGGCTTTTCTAGTTATGAGTGACGCTAAATGATCTTTTCTTGACAATGGATGGCTTTTGCTCCACGCTTCCCGAGGCAAACAATCAATTACAATTTGTTTTAGTCAAAAAATGTAAAAACAATTCAAAATAAATTCAATAATGGGATTATAAAAGCATTTAAACCGAGTAATAAGGCTTTTCTAGGCATGAGTGACTATAAATGATCTTTTCTTGACAATGGATGGCTTTCGCTCTACGTTTCCCGAGATAAACAATCAATTACAATATGTTTTAATGAAAAAATGTAAAAAGAAATTCAAAATAAATTCAATAATGGAATTATAAAAGCATTTAAACCGAGTAATAAGGCTTTTCTAGTTATGAGTGACACTAAATGATCTTTTCTTTACAACGGATGGGTTTTGCTCCACGTTTCTCGAGGCAAACAATCAATTACAATCTGTTTTAGTCAAAAAATGTAAAAACAATTCAAAATAAATTCAATAATGCGATTATAAAAGCATTTAAACCTAGTAATAAGGCTTTTCTAGGCATGAGTGACTATAAATGATCTTTTCTTGACAATGGATGGCTTTCGCTTCACGTTTCTCGAGGTAAATAATCAATTACAATTTGTTTTAATCATAAAATGTAAAAAGATTCAAATTAAATTCAATTATGGAATTATAAAAGCATTTAAAGCGAGTATTAAGGAATTTATAAGCATGAGCGACTATAAATGAACTTTTCTTGACAATGGATGGCTTTTCCTCCACGTTTCCCGAGGCAAACAATCAATTACAATCTGTTTTAATCAAAAAATGTAAAAACAATTCAAAATAAATTCAATAATGGGATTATAAAAGCATTTAAACCGAGTGATAAGGCTTTTCTAGGCATGAGTGACTATAAATGATCTTTTCTTGACAATGGATGGCTTTCGCTCCACGTTTCCCGAGATAAACAATCAATTACAATCTGTTTTAATCAAAAATGTAAAAAAAATTCAAAATAAATTCAATAATGGGATTATTAAAGCATTTAAACCGAGTAATAAGGCTTTTCTAGGCATGAGTGACTATAAATGAACTTTTCTTGACAATGGATGGCTTTCGCTCCATGTTTCCCGAGGCAAACAATCAATTACAATCTGTTTTAATCAAAAAATGTAAAAAAAAATTCAAAATAAATTCAATAATGGGATTATAAAAGCATTTAAACCGAGTAATAAGGCTTTTCTAGTTATGAGTGACTCTAAATGATCATTTCTTGATAATGGATGGCTTTTGCTCCACGTTTCCCGAGGCAAACAATCAATTACAATCTGTTTTAATTAAAAAATGTAAAAACAATTCAAAATAAATTCAATAATGGGATTATAAAAGCATTTAAACCGAGTAATAAGGCTTTTCTAGGCATGAGTGACTATAAATGATCTTTTCTTGACAATGGATGGCTTTCGCTCCATGTTTCCCGAGGCAAACAATCAATTACAATCTGTTTTAATCAAAAAATGTAGAAAAAGTTCAAAATAAATTCAATAAAGGGATTATAAAGGCATTTAAACCGAGTAATAAGGCTTTTCTAGGCATGAGTGACTGTAAATGAACTTTTCTTGAAAATGGATGGCTTTCGCTCCATGTTTCCTGAGGCAAACAATCAATTACAATCTGTTTTAATGAAAAAATGTAAAAAAAAATTCAAAATAAATTCAATAATGAGATTATAAAAGCATTTAAACCGAGTAATAAGGCTTTTCTAGTTATGAGTGACGCTAAATGATCTTTTCTTGACAATGGATGGCTTTTCCTCCACGTTTCCCGAGGAAAACAATCAATTACAATTTGTTTTAGTCAAAAAATGTAAAAACAATTCAAAATAAATTCAATAATGGGATTATAAAAGCATTTAAACCGAGTAATAAGGCTTTTCTAGGCATGAGTGACTATAAATGATCTTTTCTTGACAATGGATGGCTTTCGCTCTACGTTTCCCGAGATAAACAATCAATTACAATATGTTTTAATGAAAAAATGTAAAAAAAAATTCAAAATAAATTCAATAATGGAATTATAAAAGCATTTAAACCGAGTAATAAGGCTTTTCTAGTTATGAGTGACACTAAATGATCTTTTCTTTACAACGGATGGGTTTTGCTCCACGTTTCCCGAGGCAAACAATCAATTACAATCTGTTTTAGTCAAAAAATGTAAAAACAATTCAAAATAAATTCAATAATGCGATTATAAAAGCATTTAAACCTAGTAATAAGGCTTTTCTAGGCATGAGTGACTATAAATAATCTTTTCTTGACAATGGATGGCTTTCGCTTCACGTTTCTCGAGGTAAATAATCAATTACAATTTGTTTTAATCATAAAATGTAAAAAGATTCAAATTAAATTCAATTATGGAATTATAAAAGCATTTAAAGCGAGTATTAAGGATTTTATAGGCATGAGTGAATATAAATGAACTTTTCTTGAAAATGGATGGCTTTCGCTCCACGTTTTCCGAGGCAAACAATCAATTACAACCTGTTTTAATCAAAAAATGTAAAAACAATTCAAAATAAATTCAATAATGGGATTATAAAAGCATTTAAACCGAGTAATAAGGCTTTTCTAGGCATGAGTGACTATAAATGATCTTTTCCTGACAATGAATGCCTTTTGCTCCACGTTTCCCGAGGCAAACAATCAATTACAATCTGTTTTAATCAAAAAATGTAAAAAAAAAATTCAAAATAAATTCAATAATGAGATTATAAAAGCATTTAAACCGAGTAATAAGGCTTTTCTAGGCATGAGTGACTATAAATGATCTTTTCTTGACAATGGATGGCTTTCGCTCCACGTTTCCCGAGATAAACAATCAACTACAATATGTCTTAATCAAAAAATGTAAAAAAAAATTCGAAATAAATTCAATAATGGGATTATAAAAGCATTTAAACCGAGTAATAAGGCTTTTCTAGGCATGAGTGAATATAAATGAACTTTTCTTGACAATGGATGGCTTTCGCTCCACGTTTTCCGAGGCAAACAATCAATTACAACCTGTTTTAATCAAAAAATGTAAAAACAATTCAAAATAAATTCAATAATGGGATTATAAAAGCATTTAAACCGAGTAATAAGGCTTTTCTAGGCATGAGTGACTATAAATGATCTTTTCCTGACAATGAATGCCTTTTGCTCCACGTTTCCCGAGGCAAACAATCAATTACAATCTGTTTTAATAAAAAAATGTAAAAAAAAAAATTCAAAATAAATTCAATAATGAGATTATAAAAGCATTTAAACCGAGTAATAAGGCTTTTCTAGGCATGAGTGACTATAAATGATCTTTTCTTGACAATGGATGGCTTTCGCTCCACGTTTCCCGAGATAAACAATCAACTACAATATGTCTTAATCAAAAAATGTAAAAAAAAATTCAAAATAAATTCAATAATGGGATTATAAAAGCATTTAAACCGAGTAATAAGGCTTTTCTAGTTATGAGTGACTCTAAATGATCTTTTCTTGACAATGAATGGCTTTTGCTCCACGTTTCCCGAGGCAGACAATCAATTACAATCTGTTTTAATCAAAAAATGTAAAAACAATTCAAAATAAATTCAATAATGGGATTATAAAAGCATTTAAACCGAGTAATAAGGCTTTTCTAGGCATGAGTGACTATAAATGATCTTTTCTTGACAATGGATGGCTTTCGCTTCACGTTTCTCGATTTAAATAATCAATTACAATTTGTTTTAATCAAAAAATGTAAAAAGATTCAAATTAAATTCAATTATGGAATTATAAAAGCATTTAAAGCGAGTATTAAGGATTTCATAGGCATGAGTGACAATAAATGAACTTTTCTTGACAATGGATGGCTTTTGCTCCACGTTTCCTGAGGCAAACAAACAATTACAATATGTTTTAATCAAAAAATGTAAAAACAATTCAAAATAAATTCAATAATGGGATTATAAAAGCATTTAAACCGAGTAATAAGGCTTTTCTAGGCATGAGTGACTGTAAATGAACTTTTCTTGACAATGGATGGCTTTCGCTCCATGTTTCCCAAGGCAAACAATCAATTACAATCTGTTTTAATTAAAAAATGTAAAAACAATTCAAAATAAATTCAATAATGGGATTATAAAAGCATTTAAACCGAGTAATAAGGCTTTTCTAGGCATGAGTGACTATAAATGAACTTTTCTTGACAATGGATGGCTTTCGCTCCATGTTTCCCGAGGCAAACAATCAATTACAATCTGTTTTAATTAAAAAATGTAAAAACAATTCAAAATAAATTCAATAATGGAATTATAAAAGCATTTAAACCGAGTAATAAGGCTTTTCTAGTTATGAGTGACACTAAATGATCTTTTCTTTACAACGGATGGGTTTTGCTCCACGTTTCCCGAGGCAAACAATCAATTACAATCTGTTTTAGTCAAAAAATGTAAAAACAATTCAAAATAAATTCAATAATGCGATTATAAAAGTATTTAAACCTAGTAATAAGGCTTTTCTAGGCATGAGTGACTATAAATGATCTTTTCTTGACAATGGATGGCTTTCGCTTCACGTTTCTCGAGGTAAATAATCAATTACAATTTGTTTTAATCATAAAATGTAAAAAGATTCAAATTAAATTCAATTATGGAATTATAAAAGCATTTAAAGCGAGTATTAAGGATTTTATAGGCATGAGTGAATATAAATGAACTTTTCTTGACAATGGATGGCTTTCGCTCCACGTTTTCCGAGGCAAACAATCAATTACAACCTGTTTTAATCAAAAAATGTAAAAACAATTCAAAATAAATTCAATAATGGGATTATAAAAGCATTTAAACCGAGTAATAAGGCTTTTCTAGGCATGAGTGACTATAAATGATCTTTTCCTGACAATGAATGGCTTTTGCTCCACGTTTCCCGAGGCAAACAATCAATTACAATCTGTTTTAATAAAAAAATGTAAAAAAAAAAATTCAAAATAAATTCAATAATGAGATTATAAAAGCATTTAAACCGAGTAATAAGGCTTTTCTAGGCATGAGTGACTATAAATGATCTTTTCTTGACAATGGATGGCTTTCGCTCCACGTTTCCCGAGATAAACAATCAACTACAATATGTCTTAATCAAAAAATGTAAAAAAAATTTCAAAATAAATTCAATAATGGGATTATAAAAGCATTTAAACCGAGTAATAAGGCTTTTCTAGGCATGAGTGAATATAAATGAACTTTTCTTGACAATGGATGGCTTTCGCTCCACGTTTTCCGAGGCAAACAATCAATTACAACCTGTTTTAATCAAAAAATGTAAAAACCATTCAAAATAAATTCAATAATGGGATTATAAAAGCATTTAAACCGAGTAATAAGGCTTTTCTAGTCATGAGTGACTATAAATGATCTTTTCCTGACAATGAATGGCTTTTGCTCCACGTTTCCCTAGGCAAACAATCAATTACAATCTGTTTTAATCAAAAAATGTAAAAAAAAAATTCAAAATAAATTCAATAATGGGATTATAAAAGCATTTAAACCGAGTAATAAGGCTTTTCTAGGCATGAGTGACTATAAATGATCTTTTCTTGACAATGGATGGCTTTCGCTCCACGTTTCCCGAGATAAACAATCAACTACAATATGTCTTAATCAAAAAATGTAAAAAAAAATTCAAAATAAATTCAATAATGGGATTATAAAAGCATTTAAACCGAGTAATAAGGCTTTTCTAGTTATGAGTGACTCTAAATGATCTTTCCTTGACAATGAATGGCTTTTGCTCCACGTTTCCCGAGGTAAACAATCAATTACAATCTGTTTTAATCAAAAAATGTAAAAACAATTCAAAATAAATTCAATAATGGGATTATAAAAGCATTTAAACCGAGTAATAAGGCTTTTCTAGGCATGAGTGACTATAAATGATCTTTTCTTGACAATGGATGGCTTTCGCTTCACGTTTCTCGAGGTAAATAATCAATTACAATTTTTTTTAATCAAAAAATGTAAAAAGATTCAAATTAAATTCAATTATGGAATTATAAAAGCATTTAAAGCGAGTATTAAGGATTTCATAGGCATGAGTGACTATAAATGAACTTTTCTCGACAATGGATGGCTTTTGCTCCACGTTTCCTGAGGCAAACAAACAATTACAATCTGTTTTAATCAAAAAATGTAAAAACAATTCAAAATAAATTCAATAATGGGATTATAAAAGCATTTAAACCGAGTAATAAGGCTTTTCTAGGCATGAGTGAATATAAATGAACTTTTCTTGACAATGGATAGCTTTCGCTCCACGTTTTCCAAGGCAAACAATCAATTACAACCTGTTTTAATCAAAAAATGTAAAAACAATTCAAAATAAATTCAATAATGGGATTCTAAAAGCATTTAAACCGAGTAATAAGGCTTTTCTAGGCATGAGTGACTATAAATGATCTTTTCCTGACAATGAATGGCTTTTGCTCCACGTTTCCCGAGGCAAACAATCAATTACAATCTGTTTTAATCAAAAAATGTAAAAAAAAATTCAAAATAAATTCAATAATGGGATTATAAAAGCATTTAAACCGAGTAATAAGGCTTTTCTAGGCATGAGTGACTATAAATGATCTTTTCTTGACAATGGATGGCTTTCGCTCCACGTTTCCCGAGATAAACAATCAACTACAATATGTCTTAATCAAAAAATGTAAAAAAAAAATTCAAAATAAATTCAATAATGGGATTATAAAAGCATTTAAACCGAGTAATAAGGCTTTTCTAGTTATGAGTGACTCTAAATGATATTTTCTTGACAATGAATGGCTTTTGCTCCACGTTTCCCGAGGCAAACAATCAATTACAATCTGTTTTAATCAAAAAATGTAAAAACAATTCAAAATAAATTCAATAATGGGATTATAAAAGCATTTAAACCGAGTAATAAGGCTTTTCTAGGCATGAGTGACTATAAATGATCTTTTCTTGACAATGGATGGCTTTCGCTTCACGTTTCTCGAGGTAAATAATCAATTACAATTTGTTTTAATCAAAAAATGTAAAAAGATTCAAATTAAATTCAATTATGGAATTATAAAAGCATTTAAAGCGAGTATTAAGGATTTCATAGGCATGAGTGACTATAAATGAACTTTTCTTGACAATGGATGGCTTTTGCTCCACGTTTCCTGAGGCAAACAAACAATTACAATTTGTTTTAATCAAAAAATGTAAAAACAATTCAAAATAAATTCAATAATGGGATTATAAAAGCATTTAAACCGAGTAATAAGGCTTTTCTAGGCATGAGTGAATATAAATGAACTTTTCTTGACAATGGATGGCTTTCGCTCCACGTTTTCCGAGGCAAACAATCAATTACAACCTGTTTTAATCAAAAAATGTAAAAACCATTCAAAATAAATTCAATAATGGGATTATAAAAGCATTTAAACCGAGTAATAAGGCTTTTCTAGTCATGAGTGACTATAAATGATCTTTTCCTAACAATGAATGGCTTTTGCTCCACGTTTCCCGAGGCAAACAATCAATTACAATCTGTTTTAATCAAAAAATGTAAAAAAAAAATTCAAAATAAATTCAATAATGGGATTATAAAAGCATTTAAACCGAGTAATAAGGCTTTTCTAGGCATGAGTGACTATAAATGATCTTTTCTTGACAATGGATGGCTTTCGCTCCACGTTTCCCGAGATAAACAATCAACTACAATATGTCTTAATCAAAAAATGTAAAAAAAAATTCAAAATAAATTCAATAATGGGATTATAAAAGCATTTAAACCGAGTAATAAGGCTTTTCTAGTTATGAGTGACTCTAAATGATCTTTCCTTGACAATGAATGGCTTTTGCTCCACGTTTCCCGAGGTAAACAATCAATTACAATCTGTTTTAATCAAAAAATGTAAAAACAATTCAAAATAAATTCAATAATGGGATTATAAAAGCATTTAAACCGAGTAATAAGGCTTTTCTAGGCATGAGTGACTATAAATGATCTTTTCTTGACAATGGATGGCTTTCGCTTCACGTTTCTCGAGGTAAATAATCAATTACAATTTTTTTTAATCAAAAAATGTAAAAAGATTCAAATTAAATTCAATTATGGAATTATAAAAGCATTTAAAGCGAGTATTAAGGATTTCATAGGCATGAGTGACTATAAATGAACTTTTCTCGACAATGGATGGCTTTTGCTCCACGTTTCCTGAGGCAAACAAACAATTACAATCTGTTTTAATAAAAAAATGTAAAAACAATTCAAAATAAATTCAATAATGGGATTATAAAAGCTTTTAAACCGAGTAATAAGGCTTTTCTAGGCATGAGTGGCTATAAATGATCTTTTCTTGACAATGGATGGCTTTCGCTCCACGTTTCCCGAGATAAACAATCAATTACAATCTGTTTTAATCAAAAATGTAAAAAAAATTCAAAATAAATTCAATAATGGGATTATTAAAGCATTTAAACCGAGTAATAAGGCTTTTCTAGGCATGAGTGACTATAAATGAACTTTTCTTGACAATGGATGGCTTTCGCTCCATGTTTCCCAAGGCAAACAATCAATTACAATCTGTTTTAATCAAAAAATGTAAAAAAAAATTCAAAATAAATTCAATAATGGGATTATAAAAGCATTTAAACCGAGTAATAAGGCTTTTCTAGTTTTGAGTGACTCTAAATGATCATTTCTTGACAATGGATGGCTTTTGCTCCACGTTTCCCGAGGCAAAGAATCAATTACAATCTGTTTTAATTAAAAAATGTAAAAACAATTTAAAATAAATTCAATAATGGGATTATAAAAGCATTTAAACCGAGTAATAAGGCTTTTCTAGGCATGAGTGACTATAAATGATCTTTTCTTGACAATGGATGGCTTTCGCTCCATGTTTCCCGAGGCAAACAATCAATTACAATCTGTTTTAATCAAAAAATATTGAAAAAGTTCAAAATAAATTCAATAAAGGGATTATAAAGGCATTTAAACCGAGTAATAAGGCTTTTCTAGGCATGAGTGACTGTAAATGAACTTTTCTTGAAAATGGATGGCTTTCGCTCCATGTTTCCCGAGGCAAACAATCAATTACAATCTGTTTTAATCAAAAAATGTAAAAAAAAATTCAAAATAAATTTAATAATGAGATTATAAAAGCATTTAAACCGAGTAATAAGGCTTTTCTAGTTATGAGTGACTCTAAATGATCTTTTCTTGACAATGGATGGCTTTTGCTCCACGTTTCCCGAGGCAAACAATCAATTACAATCTGTTTTAGTCAAAAAATGTAAAAACAATTCAAAATAAATTCAATAATGCGATTATAAAAGCATTTAAACCTAGTAATAAGGCTTTTCTAGGCATGAGTGACTATAAATGATCTTTTCTTGACAATGGATGGCTTTCGCTTCACGTTTCTCGAGGTAAATAATCAATTACAATTTGTTTTAATCATAAAATGTAAAAAGATTCAAATTAAATTCAATTATGGAATTATAAAAGCATTTAAAGCGAGTATTAAGGATTTTGTAGGCATGAGTGAATATAAATGAACTTTTCTTGACAATGGATGGCTTTCGCTCCACGTTTTCCGAGGCAAACAATCAATTACAACCTGTTTTAATCAAAAAATGTAAAAACAATTCAAAATAAATTCAATAATGGGATTATAAAAGCATTTAAACCGAGTAATAAGGCTTTTCTAGGCATGAGTGACTATAAATGATCTTTTCCTGACAATGAATGGCTTTTGCTCCACGTTTCCCGAGGCAAACAATCAATTACAATCTGTTTTAATCAAAAAATGAAAAAAAAAAATTCAAAATAAATTCAATAATGGGATTATAAAAGCATTTAAACCGAGTAATAAGGCTTTTCTAGGCATGAGTGACTATAAATGATCTTTTCTTGACAATGGATGGCTTTCGCTCCACGTTTCCCGAGATAAACAATCAACTACAATATGTCTTAATCAAAAAATGTAAAAAAAAATTCAAAATAAATTCAATAATGGGATTATAAAAGCATTTAAACCGAGTAATAAGGCTTTTCTAGTTATGAGTGACTCTAAATGATCTTTTCTTGACAATGAATGGCTTTTGCTCCACGTTTCCCGAGGCAAACAATCAATTACAATCTGTTTTAATCAAAAAATGTAAAAACAATTCAAAATAAATTCAATAATGGGATTATAAAAGCATTTAAACCGAGTAATAAGGCTTTTCTAGGCATGAGTGACTATAAATGATCTTTTCTTGACAATGGATGGCTTTCGCTTCACGTTTCTCGAGGTAAATAATCAATTACAATTTGTTTTAATCAAAAAATGTAAAAAGATTCAAATTAAATTCAATTATGGAATTATAAAAGCATTTAAAGCGAGTATTAAGGATTTCATAGGCATGAGTGACTATAAATGAACTTTTCTTGACAATGGATGGCTTTTGCTCCACGTTTCCTGAGGCAAACAAACAATTACAATCTGTTTTAATCAAAAAATGTAAAAACAATTCAAAATAAATTCAATAATGGGATTATAAAAGCATTTAAACCGAGTAATAAGGCTTTTCTAGGCATGAGTGACTGTAAATGAACTTTTCTTGACAATGGATGGCTTTCGCACCATGTTTCCCGAGGCAAACAATCAATTACAATCTGTTTTAATTAAAAAATGTAAAAACAATTCAAAATAAATTCAATAATGGGATTATAAAAGCATTTAAACCGAGTAATAAGGCTTTTCTAGGCATGAGTGACTATAAATGAACTTTTCTTGACAATGGATGGCTTTCGCTCCATGTTTCCCGAGGCAAACAATCAATTACAATCTGTTTTAATTAAAAAATGTAAAAACAATTCAAAATAAATTCAATAATGGAATTATAAAAGCATTTAAACCGAGTAATAAGGCTTTTCTAGTTATGAGTGACACTAAATGATCTTTTCTTTACAACGGATGGGTTTTGCTCCGCATTTCCCGAGGCAAACAATCAATTACAATCTGTTTTAGTCAAAAAATGTAAAAACAATTCAAAATAAATTCAATAATGCGATTATAAAAGCATTTAAACCTAGTAATAAGGCTTTTCTAGGCATGAGTGACTATAAATGATCTTTTCTTGACAATGGATGGCTTTCGCTTCACGTTTCTCGAGGTAAATAATCAATTACAATTTGTTTTAATCATAAAATGTAAAAAGATTCAAATTAAATTCAATTATGGAATTATAAAAGCATTTAAAGCGAGTATTAAGGATTTTATAAGCATGAGCGACTATAAATGAACTTTTCTTGACAATGGATGGCTTTTGCTCCACGTTTCCCGAGGCAAACAATCAATTACAACCTGTTTTAATCAAAAAATGTAAAAACAATTCAAAATAAATTCAATAATGGGATTATAAAAGCATTTAAACCGAGTAATAAGGCTTTTCTAGGCATGAGTGACTATAAATGATCTTTTCCTGACAATGAATGGCTTTTGCTCCACGTTTCCCGAGGCAAACAATCAATTACAATCTGTTTTAATCAGAAAATGTAAAAAAAAAATTTAAAATAAATTCAATAATGGGATTATAAAAGCATTTAAACCGAGTAATAAGGCTTTTCTAGGCATGAGTGACTATAAATGATCTTTTCTTGACAATGGATGGCTTTCGCTCCACGTTTCCCGAGATAAACAATCAACTACAATATGTCTTAATCAAAAAATGTAAAAAAAAATTCAAAATAAATTCAATAATGGGATTATAAAAGCATTTAAACCGAGTAATAAGGCTTTTCTAGTTATGAGTGACTCTAAATGATCTTTTCTTGACAATGGATGGCTTTCGCACCATGTTTCCCGAGGCAAACAATCAATTACATTCTGTTTTAATTAAAAAATGTAAAAACAATTCAAAATAAATTCAATAATGGGATTATAAAAGCATTTAAACCGAGCAATAAGGCTTTTCTAGGCATGAGTGACTATAAATGAACTTTTCTTGACAATGGATGGCTTCCGCTCCATGTTTCCCGAGGCAAACAATCAATTACAATCTGTTTTAATTAAAAAATGTAAAAACAATTCAAAATAAATTCAATAATGGAATTATAAAAGCATTTAAACCGAGTAATAAGGCTTTTCTAGTTATGAGTGACACTAAATGATCTTTTCTTTACAACGGATGGGTTTTGCTCCACGTTTCCCGAGGCAAACAATCAATTACAATCTGTTTTAGTCAAAAAATGTAAAAACAATTCAAAATAAATTCAATAATGCGATTATAAAAGCATTTAAACCTAGTAATAAGGCTTTTCTAGGCATGAGTGACTATAAATGATCTTTTCTTGACAATTGATGGCTTTCGCTTCACGTTTCTCGAGGTAAATAATCAATTACAATTTGTTTTAATCAAAAAATGTAAAAAGATTCAAATTAAATTCAATTATGGAATTATAAAAGCATTTAAAGCGAGTATTAAGGATTTCATAGGCATGAGTGACTATAAATGAACTTTTCTTGACAATGGATGGCTTTTGCTCCACGTTTCCTGAGGCAAACAAACAATTACAATTTGTTTTAATCAAAAAATGTAAAAACAATTCAAAATAAATTCAATAATGGGATTATAAAAGCATTTAAACCGAGTAATAAGGCTTTTCTAGGCATGAGTGAATATAAATGAACTTTTCTTGACAATGGATGGCTTTCGCTCCACGTTTTCCGAGGCAAACAATCAATTACAACCTGTTTTAATCAAAAAATGTAAAAACCATTCAAAATAAATTCAATAATGGGATTATAAAAGCATTTAAACCGAGTAATAAGGCTTTTCTAGTCATGAGTGACTATAAATGATCTTTTCCTAACAATGAATGGCTTTTGCTCCACGTTTCCCGAGGCAAACAATCAATTACAATCTGTTTTAATCAAAAAATGTAAAAAAAAAATTCAAAATAAATTCAATAATGGGATTATAAAAGCATTTAAACCGAGTAATAAGGCTTTTCTAGGCATGAGTGACTATAAATGATCTTTTCTTGACAATGGATGGCTTTCGCTCCACGTTTCCCGAGATAAACAATCAACTACAATATGTCTTAATCAAAAAATGTAAAAAAAAATTCAAAATAAATTCAATAATGGGATTATAAAAGCATTTAAACCGAGTAATAAGGCTTTTCTAGTTATGAGTGACTCTAAATGATCTTTCCTTGACAATGAATGGCTTTTGCTCCACGTTTCCCGAGGTAAACAATCAATTACAATCTGTTTTAATCAAAAAATGTAAAAACAATTCAAAATAAATTCAATAATGGGATTATAAAAGCATTTAAACCGAGTAATAAGGCTTTTCTAGGCATGAGTGACTATAAATGATCTTTTCTTGACAATGGATGGCTTTCGCTTCACGTTTCTCGAGGTAAATAATCAATTACAATTTTTTTTAATCAAAAAATGTAAAAAGATTCAAATTAAATTCAATTATGGAATTATAAAAGCATTTAAAGCGAGTATTAAGGATTTCATAGGCATGAGTGACTATAAATGAACTTTTCTCGACAATGGATGGCTTTTGCTCCACGTTTCCTGAGGCAAACAAACAATTACAATCTGTTTTAATCAAAAAATGTAAAAACAATTCAAAATAAATTCAATAATGGGATTATAAAAGCTTTTAAACCGAGTAATAAGGCTTTTCTAGGCATGAGTGGCTATAAATGATCTTTTCTTGACAATGGATGGCTTTCGCTCCACGTTTCCCGAGATAAACAATCAATTACAATCTGTTTTAATCAAAAATGTAAAAAAAATTCAAAATAAATTCAATAATGGGATTATTAAAGCATTTAAACCGAGTAATAAGGCTTTTCTAGGCATGAGTGACTATAAATGAACTTTTCTTGACAATGGATGGCTTTCGCTCCATGTTTCCCAAGGCAAACAATCAATTACAATCTGTTTTAATCAAAAAATGTAAAAAAAAATTCAAAATAAATTCAATAATGGGATTATAAAAGCATTTAAACCGAGTAATAAGGCTTTTCTAGTTTTGAGTGACTCTAAATGATCATTTCTTGACAAAGGATGGCTTTTGCTCCACGTTTCCCGAGGCAAAGAATCAATTACAATCTGTTTTAATTAAAAAATGTAAAAACAATTTAAAATAAATTCAATAATGGGATTATAAAAGCATTTAAACCGAGTAATAAGGCTTTTCTAGGCATGAGTGACTATAAATGATCTTTTCTTGACAATGGATGGCTTTCGCTCCATGTTTCCCGAGGCAAACAATCAATTACAATCTGTTTTAATCAAAAAATATTGAAAAAGTTCAAAATAAATTCAATAAAGGGATTATAAAGGCATTTAAACCGAGTAATAAGGCTTTTCTAGGCATGAGTGACTGTAAATGAACTTTTCTTGAAAATGGATGGCTTTCGCTCCATGTTTCCCGAGGCAAACAATCAATTACAATCTGTTTTAATCAAAAAATGTAAAAAAAAATTCAAAATAAATTTAATAATGAGATTATAAAAGCATTTAAACCGAGTAATAAGGCTTTTCTAGTTATGAGTGACTCTAAATGATCTTTTCTTGACAATGGATGGCTTTTGCTCCACGTTTCCCGAGGCAAAACAATCAATTACAATTTGTTTTAGTCAAAAAATGTAAAAACAATTCAAAATAAATTCAATAATGGGATTATAAAAGCATTTAAACCGAGTAATAAGGCTTTTCTAGGCATGAGTGACTATAAATGATCTTTTCTTGACAATGGATGGCTTTCGCTCTACGTTTCCCGAGATAAACAATCAATTACAATATGTTTTAATGAAAATATGTAAAAAAAAATTCAAAATAAATTCAATAATGGAATTATAAAAGCATTTAAACCGAGTAATAAGGCTTTTCTAGTTATGAGTGATACTAAATGATCTTTTCTTTACAACGGATGGGTTTTGCTCCACGTTTCCCGAGGCAAACAATCAATTACAATCTGTTTTAGTCAAAAAATGTAAAAACAATTCAAAATAAATTCAATAATGCGATTATAAAAGCATTTAAACCTAGTAATAAGGCTTTTCTAGGCATGAGTGACTATAAATGATCTTTTCTTGACAATGGATGGCTTTCGCTTCACGTTTCTCGAGGTAAATAATCAATTACAATTTGTTTTAATCATAAAATGTAAAAAGATTCAAATTAAATTCAATTATGGAATTATAAAAGCATTTAAAGCGAGTATTAAGGATTTTATAGGCATGAGTGAATATAAATGAACTTTTCTTGACAATGGATGGCTTTCGCTCCACGTTTTCCGAGGCAAACAATCAATTACAACCTGTTTTAATCAAAAAATGTAAAAACAATTCAAAATAAATTCAATAATGGGATTATAAAAGCATTTAAACCGAGTAATAAGGCTTTTCTAGGCATGAGTGACTATAAATGATCTTTTCCTGACAATGAATGGCTTTTGCTCCACGTTTCCCGAGGCAAACAATCAATTACAATCTGTTTTAATCAAAAAATGTAAAAAAAAAATTCAAAATAAATTCAATAATGGGATTATAAAAGCATTTAAACCGAGTAATAAGGCTTTTCTAGGCATGAGTGACTATAAATGATCTTTTCTTGACAATGGATGGCTTTCGCTCCACGTTTCCCGAGATAAACAATCAACTACAATATGTCTTAATCAAAAAATGTAAAAAAAAATTCAAAATAAATTCAATAATGGGATTATAAAAGCATTTAAACCGAGTAATAAGGCTTTTCTAGTTATGAGTGACTCTAAATGATCTTTTCTTGACAATGAATGGCTTTTGCTCTACGTTTCCCGAGGCAAACAATCAATTACAATCTGTTTTAATCAAAAAATGTAAAAACAATTCAAAATAAATTCAATAATGGGATTATAAAAGCATTTAAACCGAGTAATAAGGCTTTTCTAGGCATGAGTGACTATAAATGATCTTTTCTTGACAATGGATGGCTTTCGCTTCACGTTTCTCGAGGTAAATAATCAATTACAATTTGTTTTAATCAAAAAATGTAAAAAGATTCAAATTAAATTCAATTATGGAATTATAAAAGCATTTAAAGCGAGTATTAAGGATTTCATAGGCATGAGTGACTATAAATGAACTTTTCTTGACAATGGATGGCTTTTGCTCCACGTTTCCTGAGGCAAACAAACAATTACAATCTGTTTTAATCAAAAAATGTAAAAACAATTCAAAATAAATTCAATAATGGGATTATAAAAGCATTTAAACCGAGTAATAAGGCTTTTCTAGGCATGAGTGACTGTAAATGAACTTTTCTTGACAATGGATGGCTTTCGCACCATGTTTCCCGAGGCAAACAATCAATTACAATCTGTTTTAATTAAAAAATGTAAAAACAATTCAAAATAAATTCAATAATGGGATTATAAAAGCATTTAAACCGAGTAATAAGGCTTTTCTAGGCATGAGTGACTATAAATGAACTTTTCTTGACAATGGATGGCTTTCGCTCCATGTTTCCCGAGGCAAACAATCAATTACAATCTGTTTTAATTAAAAAATGTAAAAACAATTCAAAATAAATTCAATAATGGAATTATAAAAGCATTTAAACCGAGTAATAAGGCTTTTCTAGTTATGAGTGACACTAAATGATCTTTTCTTTACAACGGATGGGTTTTGCTCCGCATTTCCCGAGGCAAACAATCAAATACAATCTGTTTTAGTCAAAAAATGTAAAAACAATTCAAAATAAATTCAATAATGCGATTATAAAAGCATTTAAACCTAGTAATAAGGCTTTTCTAGGCATGAGTGACTATAAATGATCTTTTCTTGACAATGGATGGCTTTCGCTTCACGTTTCTCGAGGTAAATAATCAATTACAATTTGTTTTAATCATAAAATGTAAAAAGATTCAAATTAAATTCAATTATGGAATTATAAAAGCATTTAAAGCGAGTATTAAGGATTTTATAAGCATGAGCGACTATAAATGAACTTTTCTTGACAATGGATGGCTTTTGCTCCACGTTTCCCGAGGCAAACAATCAATTACAACCTGTTTTAATCAAAAAATGTAAAAACAATTCAAAATAAATTCAATAATGGGATTATAAAAGCATTTAAACCGAGTAATAAGGCTTTTCTAGGCATGAGTGACTATAAATGATCTTTTCCTGACAATGAATGGCTTTTGCTCCACGTTTCCCGAGGCAAACAATCAATTACAATCTGTTTTAATCAAAAAATGTAAAAAAAAAATTTAAAATAAATTCAATAATGGGATTATAAAAGCATTTAAACCGAGTAATAAGGCTTTTCTAGGCATGAGTGACTATAAATGATCTTTTCTTGACAATGGATGGCTTTCGCTCCACGTTTCCCGAGATAAACAATCAACTACAATATGTCTTAATCAAAAAATGTAAAAAAAAATTCAAAATAAATTCAATAATGGGATTATAAAAGCATTTAAACCGAGTAATAAGGCTTTTCTAGTTATGAGTGACTCTAAATGATCTTTTCTTGACAATGGATGGCTTTCGCACCATGTTTCCCGAGGCAAACAATCAATTACATTCTGTTTTAATTAAAAAATGTAAAAACAATTCAAAATAAATTCAATAATGGGATTATAAAAGCATTTAAACCGAGTAATAAGGCTTTTCTAGGCATGAGTGACTATAAATGAACTTTTCTTGACAATGGATGGCTTCCGCTCCATGTTTCCCGAGGCAAACAATCAATTACAATCTGTTTTAATTAAAAAATGTAAAAACAATTCAAAATAAATTCAATAATGGAATTATAAAAGCATTTAAACCGAGTAATAAGGCTTTTCTAGTTATGAGTGACACTAAATGATCTTTTCTTTACAACGGATGGGTTTTGCTCCACATTTCCCGAGGCAAACAATCAATTACAATCTGTTTTAGTCAAAAAATGTAAAAACAATTCAAAATAAATTCAATAATGCGATTATAAAAGCATTTAAACCTAGTAATAAGGCTTTTCTAGGCATGAGTGACTATAAATGATCTTTTCTTGACAATGGATGGCTTTCGCTTCACGTTTCTCGAGGTAAATAATCAAATACAATTTGTTTTAATCATAAAATGTAAAAAGATTCAAATTAAATTCAATTATGGAATTATAAAAGCATTTAAAGCGAGTATTAAGGATTTTATAGGCATGAGTGAATATAAATGAACTTTTCTTGACAATGGATGGCTTTCGCTCCACGTTTTCCGAGGCAAACAATCAATTACAACCTGTTTTAATCAAAAAATGTAAAAACAATTCAAAATAAATTCAATAATGGGATTATAAAAGCATTTAAACCGAGTAATAAGGCTTTTCTAGGCATGAGTGACTATAAATGATCTTTTCCTGACAATGAATGGCTTTTGCTCCACGTTTCCCGAGGCAAACAATCAATTACAACCTGTTTTAATCAAAAAATGTAAAAAAAAAATTAAAATAAATTCAATAATGGGATTATAAAAGCATTTAAACCGAGTAATAAGGCTTTTCTAGGCATGAGTGACTATAAATGATCTTTTCTTGACAATGGATGGCTTTCGCTCCACGTTTCCCGAGATAAACAATCAACTACAATATGTCTTAATCAAAAAATGTAAAAAAAAATTCAAAATAAATTCAATAATGGGATTATAAAAGCATTTAAACCGAGTAATAAGGCTTTTCTAGTTATGAGTGACTCTAAATGATCTTTTCTTGACAATGAATGGCTTTTGCTCCACGTTTCCCGAGGCAAACAATCAATTACAATCTGTTTTAATCAAAAAATGTAAAAACAATTCAAAATAAATTCAATAATGGGATTATAAAAGCATTTAAACCGAGTAATAAGGCTTTTCTAGGCATGAGTGACTATAAATGATCTTTTCTTGACAATGGATGGCTTTCGCTTCACGTTTCTCGAGGTAAATAATCAATTACAATATGTTTTAATCAAAAAATGTAAAAAGATTCAAATTAAATTCAATTATTGAATTATAAAAGCATTTAAAGCGAGTATTAAGGATTTCATAGGCATGAGTGACTATAAATCAACTTTTCTGGACAATGGATGGCTTTTGCTCCACGTTTCCTGAGGCAAACAAACAATTACAATATGTTTTAATCAAAAAATGTAAAAACAATTCAAAATAAATTCAATAATGGGATTATAAAAGCATTTAAACCGAGTAATAAGGCTTTTCTAGTTATGAGTGACTCTAAATGATCTTTTGTTGCCAATGGATGGCTTTTGCTCCACGTTTTCCGAGGTAAACAATCAATTACAATCTGTTTTAATCAAAAAATTTAAAAACAATTCAAAATAAATTCAATAATGGGACTATAAAAGAATTTAAACCGAGTATTAAGGCTTTTCTAGGCATGAGTGACTATAAATGATCTTTTCTTGACAATGGATGGCTTTCGCTCCATGTTTTCCGAGGCAAACAATGAATTACAATCTGTTTTAATCAAAAAATGTAGAAAAAGTTCAAAATAAATTCAATAAAGGGATTATAAAGGCATTCAAACCGAGTAATAAGGCTTTTCTAGGCATGAGTGACTGTAAATGAACTTTTCTTGACAATGGATGGCTTTCGCTCCATGTTTCCCGAGGCAAACAATCAATTACAATATGTTTTAATCAAAAAATGTAAAAAAAAATTCAAAATAAATTCAATAATGGGATTATAAAAGCATTTAAACCGAGTAATAAGGCTTTTCTAATTATGAGTGACTCTAAATGATCTTTTCTTGACAATTGACGGCTTTTGCTCCACGTTTCCCGAGGCAAACAATCAATTACAATCTGTTTTAGTCAAAAAATGTAAAAACAATTCAAAATAAATTCAATAATGGGATTATAAAAGCATTTAAACCGAGTAATAAGGCTTTTCTAGGCATGAGTGACTGTAAATGAACTTTTCTTGACAATGGATGGCTTTCGCTCCATGTTTCCCGAGGCAAACAATCAATTACAATCTGTTTTAATCAAAAAATGTAAAAAAAAATTCAAAATAAGTTCAATAATAGATTATAAATGCATTTAAACCGAGTAATAAGGCTTTTCTAGTTATGAATGACTCTAAATGATCTTTTCTTCACAATGGATGGCTTTTGCTCCACGTTTCTCGAGGTAAATAATCAATTACAATTTGTTTTAATCAAAAAATGTAAAACGATTCAAATTAAATTCAATTATGGAATTATAAAAGCATTTAAAGCGAGTATTAAGGATTTTATAAGCATGAGCGACTATAAATGAACTTTTCTTGACAATGGATGGCTTTTGCTCCACGTTTCCCGAGGTAAACAATCAATTACAATCTGTTTTAATCAAAAAATATAAAAACAATTCAAAATAAATTCAATAATGGGATTATAAAAGCATTTAAACCGAGTAATAAGGCTTTTCTAGGCATGAGTGACTATAAATGATCTTTTCTTGACAATGGATGGCTTTCGCTCCACGTTTCCCGAGATAAACAATCAATTACAATCTGTTTTAATCAAAAATGTAAAAAAAATTCAAAATAAATTCAATAATGGGATTATTAAAGCATTTAAACCGAGTAATAAGGCTTTTCTAGGCATGAGTGACTATAAATGAACTTTTCTTGACAATGGATGGCTTTCGCTCCATATTTCCCGAGGCAAACAATCAATTACAATCTGTTTTAATCAAAAAATGTAAAAAAAAATTCAAAATAAATTCAATAATGGGATTATAAAAGCATTTAAACCGAGTAATAAGGCTTTTCTAGGCATGAGTGACTATAAATGATCTTTTCCTGACAATGAATGGCTTTTGCTCCACGTTTCCCGAGGCAAACAATCAATTACAATCTGTTTTAATCATAAAATGTAAAAAAAAAATTCAAAATAAATTCAATAATGAGATTATAAAAGCATTTAAACCGAGTAATAAGGCTTTTCTAGGCATGAGTGACTATAAATGATCTTTTCTTGACAATGGATGGCTTTCGCTCCACGTTTCCCGAGATAAACAATCAACTACAATATGTCTTAATCAAAAAATGTAAAAAAAAATTCAAATTAAATTCAATAATGGGATTATAAAAGCATTTAAAGCGAGTATTAAGGATTTCATAGGCATGAGTGACTATAAATGAACTTTTCTTGACAATGAATGGCTTTTGCTCCACGTTTCCCGAGGCAGACAATCAATTACAATCTGTTTTAATCAAAAAATGTAAAAACAATTCAAAATAAATTCAATAATGGGATTATAAAAGCATTTAAACCGAGTAATAAGGCTTTTCTAGGCATGAGTGACTGTAAATGAACTTTTCTTGACAATGGATGGCTTTCGCTCCATGTTTCCCGAGGCAAACAATCAATTACAATCTGTTTTAATTAAAAAATGTAAAAACAATTCAAAATAAATTCAATAATGGGATTATAAAAGCATTTAAACCGAGTAATAAGGCTTTTCTAGGCATGAGTGACTATAAATGAACTTTTCTTGACAATGGATGGCTTTCGCTCCATGTTTCCCGAGGCAAACAATCAATTACAATCTGTTTTAATTAAAAAATGTAAAAACAATTCAAAATAAATTCAATAATGGAATTATAAAAGCATTTAAACCGAGTAATAAGGCTTTTCTAGTTATGAGTGACACTAAATGATCTTTTCTTTACAACGGATGGGTTTTGCTCCGCATTTCCCGAGGCAAACAATCAATTACAATCTGTTTTAGTCAAAAAATGTAAAAACAATTCAAAATAAATTCAATAATGCGATTATAAAAGCATTTAAACCTAGTAATAAGGCTTTTCTAGGCATGAGTGACTATAAATGATCTTTTCTTGACAATGGATGGCTTTCGCTTCACGTTTCTCGAGGTAAATAATCAATTACAATTTGTTTTAATCATAAAATGTAAAAAGATTCAAATTAAATTCAATTATGGAATTATAAAAGCATTTAAAGCGAGTATTAAGGATTTTATAAGCATGAGCGACTATAAATGAACTTTTCTTGACAATGGATGGCTTTTGCTCCACGTTTCCCGAGGCAAACAATCAATTACAATCTGTTTTAATCAAAAAATGTAAAAACAATTCAAAATAAATTCAATAATGGGATTATAAAAGCATTTAAACCGAGTAATAAGGCATTTCTAGGCATGAGTGACTATAAATGATCTTTTCTTGACAATGGATGGCTTTCGCTCCACGTTTCCCGAGATAAACAATCAATTACAATCTGTTTTAATCAAAAATGTAAAAAAAATTCAAAATAAATTCAATAATGGGATTATTAAAGCATTTAAACCGAGTAATAAAGCTTTTCTAGGCATGAGTGACTATAAATGATCTTTTCTTGACAATGGATGGCTTTCGCTCCACGTTTCCCGAGATAAACAATCAATTACAATATGTTTTAATCAAAAATGTAAAAAAAATTCAAAATAAATTCAATAATGGGATTATTAAAGCATTTAAACCGAGTAATAAGGCTTTTCTAGGCATGAGTGACTATAAATGAACTTTTCTTGACAATGGATGGCTTTCGCTCCACGTTTTCCGAGGCAAACAATCAATTACAACCTGTTTTAATCAAAAAATGTAAAAACAATTCAAAATAAATTCAATAATGGGATTATAAAAGCATTTAAACCGAGTAATAAGGCTTTTCTAGGCATGAGTGACTATAAATGATCTTTTTCTGACAATGAATGGCTTTTGCTCCACGTTTCCCGAGGCAAACAATCAATTACAATCTGTTTTAATCATAAAATGTAAAAAAAAAAATTCAAAATAAATTCAATAATGAGATTATAAAAGCATTTAAACCGAGTAATAAGGCTTTTCTAGGCATGAGTGACTATAAATGATATTTTCTTGACAATGGATGGCTTTCGCTCCACGTTTCCCGAGATAAACAATCAACTACAATATGTCTTAATCAAAAAATGTAAAAAAAAATTCAAAATAAATTCAATAATGGGATTATAAAAGCATTTAAACCGAGTAATAAGGCTTTTCTAGTTATGAGTGACTCTAAATGATCTTTTCTTGACAATGAATGGCTTTTGCTCCACGTTTCCCGAGGCAGACAATCAATTACAATCTGTTTTAATCAAAAAATGTAAAAACAATTCAAAATAAATTCAATAATGGGATTATAAAAGCATTTAAACCGAGTAATAAGGCTTTTCTAGGCATGAGTGACTATAAATGATCTTTTCTTGACAATGGATGGCTTTCGCTTCACGTTTCTCGAGGTAAATAATCAATTACAATTTGTTTTAATCAAAAAATGTAAAAAGATTCAAATTAAATTCAATTATGGAATTATAAAAGCATTTAAAGCGAGTATTAAGGATTTCATAGGCATGAGTGACTATAAATGAACTTTTCTTGACAATGGATGGCTTTTGCTCCACGTTTCCTGAGGCAAACAAACAATTACAATCTGTTTTAATCAAAAAATGTAAAAACAATTCAAAATAAATTCAATAATGGGATTATAAAAGCATTTAAACCGAGTAATAAGGCTTTTCTAGGCATGAGTGACTGTAAATGAACTTTTCTTGACAATGGATGGCTTTCGCTCCATGTTTCCCGAGGCAAACAATCAATTACAATCTGTTTTAATTAAAAAATGTAAAAACAATTCAAAATAAATTCAATAATGGGATTATAAAAGCATTTAAACCGAGTAATAAGGCTTTTCTAGGCATGAGTGACTATAAATGAACTTTTCTTGACAATGGATGGCTTTCGCTCCATGTTTCCCGAGGCAAACAATCAATTACAATCTGTTTTAATCAAAAAATGTAGAAAAAGTTCAAAATAAATTCAATAAAGGGATTATAAAGGCATTTAAACCGAGTAATAAGGCTTTTCTAGGCATGAGTGACTGTAAATGAACTTTTCTTGAAAATGGATGGCTTTCGCTCCATGTTTCCCGAGGCAAACAATCAATTACAATCTGTTTTAATCAAAAAATGTAAAAAAAAATTCAACATAAATTCAATAATGAGATTATAAAAGCATTTAAACCGAGTAATAAGGCTTTTCTATTTATGAGTGACTCTAAATGATCTTTTCTTGACAATGGATGGCTTTTGCTCCACATTTCCCGAGGCAAACAATCAATTACAATTTGTTTTAGTCAAAAAATGTAAAAACAATTCAAAATAAATTCAATAATGGGATTCTAAAAGCATTTAAACCGAGTAATAAGGCTTTTCTAGGCATGAGTGACTATAAATGATCTTTTCTTGACAATGGATGGCTTTCGCTCTACGTTTCCCGAGATAAACAATCAATTACAATATGTTTTAATGAAAAAATGTAAAAAAAAATTCAAAATAAATTCAATAATGGAATTATAAAAGCATTTAAACCGAGTAATAAGGCTTTTCTAGTTATGAGTGACACTAAATGATCTTTTCTTTACAACGGATGGGTTTTGCTCCACGTTTCCCGAGGCAAACAATCAATTACAATCTGTTTTAGTCAAAAAATGTAAAAACAATTCAAAATAAATTCAATAATGCGATTATAAAAGCATTTAAACCTAGTAATAAGGCTTTTCTAGGCATGAGTGACTATAAATGATCTTTTCTTGACAATGGATGGCTTTCGCTTCACGTTTCTCGAGGTAAATAATCAATTACAATTTGTTTTAATCATAAAATGTAAAAAGATTCAAATTAAATTCAATTATGGAATTATAAAAGCATTTAAAGCGAGTATTAAGGATTTTATAGGCATGAGTGAATATAAATGAACTTTTCTTGACAATGGATGGCTTTCGCTCCACGTTTTCCGAGGCAAACAATCAATTACAACCTGTTTTAATCAAAAAATGTAAAAACAATTCAAAATAAATTCAATAATGGGATTATAAAAGCATTTAAACCGAGTAATAAGGCTTTTCTAGGCATGAGTGACTATAAATGATCTTTTACTGACAATGAATGGCTTTTGCTCCACGTTTCCCGAGGCAAACAATCAATTACAACCTGTTTTAATCAAAAAATGTAAAAAAAAAAATTCAAAATAAATTCAATAATGAGATTATAAAAGCATTTAAACCGAGTAATAAGGCTTTTCTAGGCATGAGTGACTATAAATGATCTTTTCTTGACAATGGATGGCTTTCGCTCCACGTTTCCCGAGATAAACAATCAACTACAACATGTCTTAATCAAAAAATGTAAAAAAAAATTCAAAATAAATTCAATAATTGGATTATAAAAGCATTTAAACCGAGTAATAAGGCTTTTCTAGGCATGAGTGAATATAAATGAACTTTTCTTGACAATGGATGGCTTTCGCTCCACGTTTTCCGAGGCAAACAATCAATTACAACCTGTTTTAATCAAAAAATGTAAAAACAATTCAAAATAAATTCAATAATGGGATTATAAAAGCATTTAAACCGAGTAATAAGGCTTTTCTAGGCATGAGTGACTATAAATGATCTTTTTCTGACAATGAATGGCTTTTGCTCCACGTTTCCCGAGGCAAACAATCAATTACAATCTGTTTTAATCATAAAATGTAAAAAAAAAAATTCAAAATAAATTCAATAATGAGATTATAAAAGCATTTAAACCGAGTAATAAGGCTTTTCTAGGCATGAGTGACTATAAATGATATTTTCTTGACAATGGATGGCTTTCGCTCCACGTTTCCCGAGATAAACAATCAACTACAATATGTCTTAATCAAAAAATGTAAAAAAAAATTCAAAATAAATTCAATAATGGGATTATAAAAGCATTTAAACCGAGTAATAAGGCTTTTCTAGTTATGAGTGACTCTAAATGATCTTTTCTTGACAATGAATGGCTTTTGCTCCACGTTTCCCGAGGCAGACAATCAATTACAATCTGTTTTAATCAAAAAATGTAAAAACAATTCAAAATAAATTCAATAATGGGATTATAAAAGCATTTAAACCGAGTAATAAGGCTTTTCTAGGCATGAGTGACTATAAATGATCTTTTCTTGACAATGGATGGCTTTCGCTTCACGTTTCTCGAGGTAAATAATCAATTACAATTTGTTTTAATCAAAAAATGTAAAAAGATTCAAATTAAATTCAATTATGGAATTATAAAAGCATTTAAAGCGAGTATTAAGGATTTCATAGGCATGAGTGACTATAAATGAACTTTTCTTGACAATGGATGGCTTTTGCTCCACGTTTCCTGAGGCAAACAAACAATTACAATCTGTTTTAATCAAAAAATGTAAAAACAATTCAAAATAAATTCAATAATGGGATTATAAAAGCATTTAAACCGAGTAATAAGGCTTTTCTAGGCATGAGTGACTGTAAATGAACTTTTCTTGACAATGGATGGCTTTCGCTCCATGTTTCCCGAGGCAAACAATCAATTACAATCTGTTTTAATTAAAAAATGTAAAAACAATTCAAAATAAATTCAATAATGGGATTATAAAAGCATTTAAACCGAGTAATAAGGCTTTTCTAGGCATGAGTGACTATAAATGAACTTTTCTTGACAATGGATGGCTTTCGCTCCATGTTTCCCGAGGCAAACAATCAATTACAATCTGTTTTAATCAAAAAATGTAGAAAAAGTTCAAAATAAATTCAATAAAGGGATTATAAAGGCATTTAAACCGAGTAATAAGGCTTTTCTAGGCATGAGTGACTGTAAATGAACTTTTCTTGAAAATGGATGGCTTTCGCTCCATGTTTCCCGAGGCAAACAATCAATTACAATCTGTTTTAATCAAAAAATGTAAAAAAAAATTCAACATAAATTCAATAATGAGATTATAAAAGCATTTAAACCGAGTAATAAGGCTTTTCTATTTATGAGTGACTCTAAATGATCTTTTCTTGACAATGGATGGCTTTTGCTCCACATTTCCCGAGGCAAACAATCAATTACAATTTGTTTTAGTCAAAAAATGTAAAAACAATTCAAAATAAATTCAATAATGGGATTCTAAAAGCATTTAAACCGAGTAATAAGGCTTTTCTAGGCATGAGTGACTATAAATGATCTTTTCTTGACAATGGATGGCTTTCGCTCTACGTTTCCCGAGATAAACAATCAATTACAATATGTTTTAATGAAAAAATGTAAAAAAAAATTCAAAATAAATTCAATAATGGAATTATAAAAGCATTTAAACCGAGTAATAAGGCTTTTCTAGTTATGAGTGACACTAAATGATCTTTTCTTTACAACGGATGGGTTTTGCTCCACGTTTCCCGAGGCAAACAATCAATTACATTCTGTTTTAGTCAAAAAATGTAAAAACAATTCAAAATAAATTCAATAATGCGATTATAAAAGCATTTAAACCTAGTAATAAGGCTTTTCTAGGCATGAGTGACTATAAATGATCTTTTCTTGACAATGGATGGCTTTCGCTTCACGTTTCTCGAGGTAAATAATCAATTACAATTTGTTTTAATCATAAAATGTAAAAAGATTCAAATTAAATTCAATTATGGAATTATAAAAGCATTTAAAGCGAGTATTAAGGATTTTATAGGCATGAGTGAATATAAATGAACTTTTCTTGACAATGGATGGCTTTCGCTCCACGTTTTCCGAGGCAAACAATCAATTACAACCTGTTTTAATCAAAAAATGTAAAAACAATTCAAAATAAATTCAATAATGGGATTATAAAAGCATTTAAACCGAGTAATAAGGCTTTTCTAGGCATGAGTGACTATAAATGATCTTTTACTGACAATGAATGGCTTTTGCTCCACGTTTCCCGAGGCAAACAATCAATTACAACCTGTTTTAATCAAAAAATGTAAAAAAAAAAATTCAAAATAAATTCAATAATGAGATTATAAAAGCATTTAAACCGAGTAATAAGGCTTTTCTAGGCATGAGTGACTATAAATGATCTTTTCTTGACAATGGATGGCTTTCGCTCCACGTTTCCCGAGATAAACAATCAACTACAACATGTCTTAATCAAAAAATGTAAAAAAAAATTCAAAATAAATTCAATAATTGGATTATAAAAGCATTTAAACCGAGTAATAAGGCTTTTCTAGGCATGAGTGAATATAAATGAACTTTTCTTGACAATGGATGGCTTTCGCTCCACGTTTTCCGAGGCAAACAATCAATTACAACCTGTTTTAATCAAAAAATGTAAAAACAATTCAAAATAAATTCAATAATGGGATTATAAAAGCATTTAAACCGAGTAATAAGGCTTTTCTAGGCATGAGTGACTATAAATGATCTTTTTCTGACAATGAATGGCTTTTGCTCCACGTTTCCCGAGGCAAACAATCAATTACAATCTGTTTTAATCAAAAAATGTAAAAAAAAAAATTCAAAATAAATTCAATAATGAGATTATAAAAGCATTTAAACCGAGTAATAAGGCTTTTCTAGGCATGAGTGACTATAAATGATATTTTCTTGACAATGGATGGCTTTCGCTCCACGTTTCCCGAGATAAACAATCAACTACAATATGTCTTAATCAAAAAATGTAAAAAAAAATTCAAAATAAATTCAATAATGGGATTATAAAAGCATTTAAACCGAGTAATAAGGCTTTTCTAGTTATGAGTGACTCTAAATGATCTTTTCTTGACAATGAATGGCTTTTGCTCCACGTTTCCCGAGGCAGACAATCAATTACAATCTGTTTTAATCAAAAAATGTAAAAACAATTCAAAATAAATTCAATAATGGGATTATAAAAGCATTTAAACCGAGTAATAAGGCTTTTCTAGGCATGAGTGACTATAAATGATCTTTTCTTGACAATGGATGGCTTTCGCTTCACGTTTCTCGAGGTAAATAATCAATTACAATTTGTTTTAATCAAAAAATGTAAAAAGATTCAAATTAAATTCAATTATGGAATTATAAAAGCATTTAAAGCGAGTATTAAGGATTTCATAGGCATGAGTGACTATAAATGAACTTTTCTTGACAATGGATGGCTTTTGCTCCACGTTTCCTGAGGCAAACAAACAATTACAATCTGTTTTAATCAAAAAATGTAAAAACAATTCAAAATAAATTCAATAATGGGATTATAAAAGCATTTAAACCGAGTAATAAGGCTTTTCTAGGCATGAGTGACTGTAAATGAACTTTTCTTGACAATGGATGGCTTTCGCTCCATGTTTCCCGAGGCAAACAATCAATTACAATCTGTTTTAATTAAAAAATGTAAAAACAATTCAAAATAAATTCAATAATGGGATTATAAAAGCATTTAAACCGAGTAATAAGGCTTTTCTAGGCATGAGTGACTATAAATGAACTTTTCTTGACAATGGATGGCTTTCGCTCCATGTTTCCCGAGGCAAACAATCAATTACAATCTGTTTTAATTAAAAAATGTAAAAACAATTCAAAATAAATTCAATAATGGAATTATAAAAGCATTTAAACCGAGTAATAAGGCTTTTCTAGTTATGAGTGACACTAAATGATCTTTTCTTTACAACGGATGGGTTTTGCTCCACGTTTCCCGAGGCAAACAATCAATTACAATCTGTTTTAGTCAAAAAATGTAAAAACAATTCAAAATAAATTCAATAATGCGATTATAAAAGCATTTAAACCTAGTAATAAGGCTTTTCTAGGCAAGAGTGACTATAAATGATCTTTTCTTGACAATGGATGGCTTTCGCTTCACGTTTCTCGAGGTAAATAATCAATTACAATTTGTTTTAATCATAAAATGTAAAAAGATTCAAATTAAATTCAATTATGGAATTATAAAAGCATTTAAAGCGAGTATTAAGGATTTTATAAGCATGAGCGACTATAAATGAACTTTTCTTGACAATGGATGGCTTTTGCTCCACGTTTCCCGAGGCAAACAATCAATTACAATCTGTTTTAATCAAAAAATGTAAAAACAATTCAAAATAAATTCAATAATGGGATTATAAAAGCATTTAAACCGAGTAATAAGGCATTTCTAGGCATGAGTGACTATAAATGATCTTTTCTTGACAATGGATGGCTTTCGCTCCACGTTTCCCGAGATAAACAATCAATTACAATCTGTTTTAATCAAAAATGTAAAAAAAATTCAAAATAAATTCAATAATGGGATTATTAAAGCATTTAAACCGAGTAATAAGGCTTTTCTAGGCATGAGTGACTATAAATGATCTTTTCTTGACAATGGATGGCTTTCGCTCCACGTTTCCCGAGATAAACAATCAATTACAATCTGTTTTAATCAAAAATGTAAAAAAAATTCAAAATAAATTCAATAATGGGATTATTAAAGCATTTAAACCGAGTAATAAGGCTTTTCTAGGCATGAGTGACTATAAATGAACTTTTCTTGACAATGGATGGCTTTCGCTCCATGTTTCCCGAGGCAAACAATCAATTACAATCTGTTTTAATTAAAAAATGTAAAAACAATTCAAAATAAATTCAATAATGGGATTATAAAAGCATTTAAACCGAGTAATAAGGCTTTTCTAGGCATGAGTGACTATAAATGAACTTTTCTTGACAATGGATGGCTTTCGCTCCATGTTTCCCGAGGCAAACAATCAATTATAATCTGTTTTAATCAAAAAATGTAGAAAAAGTTCAAAATAAATTCAATAAAGGGATTATAAAGGCATTTAAACCGAGTAATAAGGCTTTTCTAGGCATGAGTGACTGTAAATGAACTTTTCTTGAAAATGGATGGCTTTCGCTCCATGTTTCCCGAGGCAAACAATCAATTACAATCTGTTTTAATCAAAAAATGTAAAAAAAAATTCAAAATAAATTCAATAATGAGATTATAAAAGCATTTAAACCGAGTAATAAGGCTTTTCTATTTATGAGTGACTCTAAATGATCTTTTCTTGACAATGGATGGCTTTTGCTCCACATTTCCCGAGGCAAACAATCAATTACAATTTGTTTTAGTCAAAAAATGTAAAAACAATTCAAAATAAATTCAATAATGGGATTCTAAAAGCATTTAAACCGAGTAATAAGGCTTTTCTAGGCATGAGTGACTATAAATGATCTTTTCTTGACAATGGATGGCTTTCGCTCTACGTTTCCCGAGATAAACAATCAATTACAATATGTTTTAATGAAAAAATGTAAAAAAAAATTCAAAATAAATTCAATAATGGAATTATAAAAGCATTTAAACCGAGTAATAAGGCTTTTCTAGTTATGAGTGACACTAAATGATCTTTTCTTTACAACGGATGGGTTTTGCTCCACGTTTCCCAAGGCAAACAATCAATTACAATCTGTTTTAGTTAAAAAATGTAAAAACAATTCAAAATAAATTCAATAATGCGATTATAAAAGCATTTAAACCTAGTAATAAGGCTTTTCTAGGCATGAGTGACTATAAATGATCTTTTCTTGACAATGGATGGCTTTCGCTTCACGTTTCTCGAGGTAAATAATCAATTACAATTTGTTTTAATCATAAAATGTAAAAAGATTCAAATTAAATTCAATTATGGAATTATAAAAGCATTTAAAGCGAGTATTAAGGATTTTATAGGCATGAGTGAATATAAATGAACTTTTCTTGACAATGGATGGCTTTCGCTCCACGTTTTCCGAGGCAAACAATCAATTACAACCTGTTTTAATCAAAAAATGTAAAAACAATTCAAAATAAATTCAATAATGGGATTATAAAAGCATTTAAACCGAGTAATAAGGCTTTTCTAGGCATGAGTGACTATAAATGATCTTTTCCTGACAATGAATGGCTTTTGCTCCACGTTTCCCGAGGCAAACAATCAATTACAACCTGTTTTAATCAAAAAATGTAAAAAAAAAATTCAAAATAAATTCAATAATGAGATTATAAAAGCATTTAAACCGAGTAATAAGGCTTTTCTAGGCATGAGTGACTATAAATGATCTTTTCTTGACAATGGATGGCTTTCGCTCCACGTTTCCCGAGATAAACAATCAACTACAACATGTCTTAATCAAAAAATGTAAAAAAAAATTCAAAATAAATTCAATAATTGGATTATAAAAGCATTTAAACCGAGTAATAAGGCTTTTCTAGGCATGAGCGAATATAAATGAACTTTTCTTGACAATGGATGGCTTTCGCTCCACGTTTTCCGAGGCAAACAATCAATTACAACCTGTTTTAATCAAAAAATGTAAAAACAATTCAAAATAAATTCAATAATGGGATTATAAAAGCATTTAAACCGAGTAATAAGGCTTTTCTAGGCATGAGTGACTATAAATGATCTTTTCCTGACAATGAATGGCTTTTGCTCCACGTTTCCCGAGGCAAACAATCAATTACAATATGTTTTAATCAAAAAATGTAAAAAAAAAAATTCAAAATAAATTCAATAATGAGATTATAAAAGCATTTAAACCGAGTAATAAGGCTTTTCTAGGCATGAGTGACTATAAATGATATTTTCTTGACAATGGATGGCTTTCGCTCCACGTTTCCCGAGATAAACAATCAACTACAATATGTCTTAATCAAAAAATGTAAAAAAAAATTCAAAATAAATTCAATAATGGGATTATAAAAGCATTTAAACCGAGTAATAAGGCTTTTCTAGTTATGAGTGACTCTAAATGATCTTTTCTTGACAATGAATGGCTTTTGCTCCACGTTTCCCGAGGCAGACAATCAATTACAATCTGTTTTAATCAAAAAATGTAAAAACAATTCAAAATAAATTCAATAATGGGATTATAAAAGCATTTAAACCGAGTAATAAGGCTTTTCTAGGCATGAGTGACTATAAATGATCTTTTCTTGACAATGGATGGCTTTCGCTTCACGTTTCTCGAGGTAAATAATCAATTACAATTTGTTTTAATCAAAAAATGTAAAACGATTCAAATTAAATTCAATTATGGAATTATAAAAGCATTTAAAGCGAGTATTAAGGATTTCATAGGCATGAGTGACTATAAATGAACTTTTCTTGACAATGGATGGCTTTTGCTCCACGTTTCCTGAGGCAAACAAACAATTACAATCTGTTTTAATCAAAAAATGTAAAAACAATTCAAAATAAATTCAATAATGGGATTATAAAAGCATTTAAACCGAGTAATAAGGCTTTTCTAGGCATGAGTGACTGTAAATGAACTTTTCTTGACAATGGATGGCTTTCGCTCCATGTTTCCCGAGGCAAACAATCAATTACAATATGTTTTAATTAAAAAATATAAAAACAATTCAAAATAAATTCAATAATGGGATTATTAAAGCATTTAAACCGAGTAATAAGGCTTTTCTAGGCATGAGTGACTATAAATGAACTTTTCTTGACAATGGATGGCTTTCGCTCCATGTTTCCCGAGGCAAACAATCAATTACAATCTGTTTTAATTAAAAAATGTAAAAACAATTCAAAATAAATTCAATAATGGGATTATAAAAGCATTTAAACCGAGTAATAAGGCTTTTCTAGGCATGAGTGACTATAAATGAACTTTTCTTGACAATGGATGGCTTTCGCTCCATGTTTCCCGAGGCAAACAATCAATTATAATCTGTTTTAATCAAAAAATGTAGAAAAAGTTCAAAATAAATTCAATAAAGGGATTATAAAGGCATTTAAACCGAGTAATAAGGCTTTTCTAGGCATGAGTGACTGTAAATGAACTTTTCTTGAAAATGGATGGCTTTCGCTCCATGTTTCCCGAGGCAAACAATCAATTACAATCTGTTTTAATCAAAAAATGTAAAAAAAAATTCAAAATAAATTCAATAATGAGATTATAAAAGCATTTAAACCGAGTAATAAGGCTTTTCTATTTATGAGTGACTCTAAATGATCTTTTCTTGACAATGGATGGCTTTTGCTCCACATTTCCCGAGGCAAACAATCAATTACAATTTGTTTTAGTCAAAAAATGTAAAAACAATTCAAAATAAATTCAATAATGGGATTCTAAAAGCATTTAAACCGAGTAATAAGGCTTTTCTAGGCATGAGTGACTATAAATGATCTTTTCTTGACAATGGATGGCTTTCGCTCTACGTTTCCCGAGATAAACAATCAATTACAATATGTTTTAATGAAAAAATGTAAAAAAAAATTCAAAATAAATTCAATAATGGAATTATAAAAGCATTTAAACCGAGTAATAAGGCTTTTCTAGTTATGAGTGACACTAAATGATCTTTTCTTTACAACGGATGGGTTTTGCTCCACGTTTCCCGAGGCAAACAATCAATTACAATCTGTTTTAGTTAAAAAATGTAAAAACAATTCAAAATAAATTCAATAATGCGATTATAAAAGCATTTAAACCTAGTAATAAGGCTTTTCTAGGCATGAGTGACTATAAATGATCTTTTCTTGACAATGGATGGCTTTCGCTTCACGTTTCTCGAGGTAAATAATCAATTACAATTTGTTTTAATCATAAAATGTAAAAAGATTCAAATTAAATTCAATTATGGAATTATAAAAGCATTTAAAGCGAGTATTAAGGATTTTATAGGCATGAGTGAATATAAATGAACTTTTCTTGACAATGGATGGCTTTCGCTCCACGTTTTCCGAGGCAAACAATCAATTACAACCTGTTTTAATCAAAAAATGTAAAAACAATTCAAAATAAATTCAATAATGGGATTATAAAAGCATTTAAACCGAGTAATAAGGCTTTTCTAGGCATGAGTGACTATAAATGATCTTTTCCTGACAATGAATGGCTTTTGCTCCACGTTTCCCGAGGCAAACAATCAATTACAACCTGTTTTAATCAAAAAATGTAAAAAAAAAATTCAAAATAAATTCAATAATGAGATTATAAAAGCATTTAAACCGAGTAATAAGGCTTTTCTAGGCATGAGTGACTATAAATGATCTTTTCTTGACAATGGATGGCTTTCGCTCCACGTTTCCCGAGATAAACAATCAACTACAACATGTCTTAATCAAAAAATGTAAAAAAAAATTCAAAATAAATTCAATAATTGGATTATAAAAGCATTTAAACCGAGTAATAAGGCTTTTCTAGGCATGAGCGAATATAAATGAACTTTTCTTGACAATGGATGGCTTTCGCTCCACGTTTTCCGAGGCAAACAATCAATTACAACCTGTTTTAATCAAAAAATGTAAAAACAATTCAAAATAAATTCAATAATGGGATTATAAAAGCATTTAAACCGAGTAATAAGGCTTTTCTAGGCATGAGTGACTATAAATGATCTTTTCCTGACAATGAATGGCTTTTGCTCCACGTTTCCCGAGGCAAACAATCAATTACAATATGTTTTAATCAAAAAATGTAAAAAAAAAAATTCAAAATAAATTCAATAATGAGATTATAAAAGCATTTAAACCGAGTAATAAGGCTTTTCTAGGCATGAGTGACTATAAATGATATTTTCTTGACAATGGATGGCTTTCGCTCCACGTTTCCCGAGATAAACAATCAACTACAATATGTCTTAATCAAAAAATGTAAAAAAAAATTCAAAATAAATTCAATAATGGGATTATAAAAGCATTTAAACCGAGTAATAAGGCTTTTCTAGTTATGAGTGACTCTAAATGATCTTTTCTTGACAATGAATGGCTTTTGCTCCACGTTTCCCGAGGCAGACAATCAATTACAATCTGTTTTAATCAAAAAATGTAAAAACAATTCAAAATAAATTCAATAATGGGATTATAAAAGCATTTAAACCGAGTAATAAGGCTTTTCTAGGCATGAGTGACTATAAATGATCTTTTCTTGACAATGGATGGCTTTCGCTTCACGTTTCTCGAGGTAAATAATCAATTACAATTTGTTTTAATCAAAAAATGTAAAACGATTCAAATTAAATTCAATTATGGAATTATAAAAGCATTTAAAGCGAGTATTAAGGATTTCATAGGCATGAGTGACTATAAATGAACTTTTCTTGACAATGGATGGCTTTTGCTCCACGTTTCCTGAGGCAAACAAACAATTACAATCTGTTTTAATCAAAAAATGTAAAAACAATTCAAAATAAATTCAATAATGGGATTATAAAAGCATTTAAACCGAGTAATAAGGCTTTTCTAGGCATGAGTGACTGTAAATGAACTTTTCTTGACAATGGATGGCTTTCGCTCCATGTTTCCCGAGGCAAACAATCAATTACAATATGTTTTAATTAAAAAATATAAAAACAATTCAAAATAAATTCAATAATGGGATTATTAAAGCATTTAAACCGAGTAATAAGGCTTTTCTAGGCATGAGTGACTATAAATGAACTTTTCTTGACAATGGATGGCTTTCGCTCCATGTTTCCCGAGGCAAACAATCAATTACAATCTGTTTTAATTAAAAAATGTAAAAACAATTCAAAATAAATTCAATAATGGGATTATAAAAGCATTTAAACCGAGTAATAAGGCTTTTCTAGGCATGAGTGACTATAAATGAACTTTTCTTGACAATGGATGGCTTTCGCTCCATGTTTCCCGAGGCAAACAATCAATTATAATCTGTTTTAATCAAAAAATGTAGAAAAAGTTCAAAATAAATTCAATAAAGGGATTATAAAGGCATTTAAACCGAGTAATAAGGCTTTTCTAGGCATGAGTGACTGTAAATGAACTTTTCTTGAAAATGGATGGCTTTCGCTCCATGTTTCCCGAGGCAAACAATCAATTACAATCTGTTTTAATCAAAAAATGTAAAAAAAAATTCAAAATAAATTCAATAATGAGATTATAAAAGCATTTAAACCGAGTAATAAGGCTTTTCTATTTATGAGTGACTCTAAATGATCTTTTCTTGACAATGGATGGCTTTTGCTCCACATTTCCCGAGGCAAACAATCAATTACAATTTGTTTTAGTCAAAAAATGTAAAAACAATTCAAAATAAATTCAATAATGGGATTCTAAAAGCATTTAAACCGAGTAATAAGGCTTTTCTAGGCATGAGTGACTATAAATGATCTTTTCTTGACAATGGATGGCTTTCGCTCTACGTTTCCCGAGATAAACAATCAATTACAATATGTTTTAATGAAAAAATGTAAAAAAAAATTCAAAATAAATTCAATAATGGAATTATAAAAGCATTTAAACCGAGTAATAAGGCTTTTCTAGTTATGAGTGACACTAAATGATCTTTTCTTTACAACGGATGGGTTTTGCTCCACGTTTCCCGAGGCAAACAATCAATTACAATCTGTTTTAGTTAAAAAATGTAAAAACAATTCAAAATAAATTCAATAATGCGATTATAAAAGCATTTAAACCTAGTAATAAGGCTTTTCTAGGCATGAGTGACTATAAATGATCTTTTCTTGACAATGGATGGCTTTCGCTTCACGTTTCTCGAGGTAAATAATCAATTACAATTTGTTTTAATCATAAAATGTAAAAAGATTCAAATTAAATTCAATTATGGAATTATAAAAGCATTTAAAGCGAGTATTAAGGATTTTATAGGCATGAGTGAATATAAATGAACTTTTCTTGACAATGGATGGCTTTCGCTCCACGTTTTCCGAGGCAAACAATCAATTACAACCTGTTTTAATCAAAAAATGTAAAAACAATTCAAAATAAATTCAATAATGGGATTATAAAAGCATTTAAACCGAGTAATAAGGCTTTTCTAGGCATGAGTGACTATAAATGATCTTTTCCTGACAATGAATGGCTTTTGCTCCACGTTTCCCGAGGCAAACAATCAATTACAACCTGTTTTAATCAAAAAATGTAAAAAAAAAATTCAAAATAAATTCAATAATGAGATTATAAAAGCATTTAAACCGAGTAATAAGGCTTTTCTAGGCATGAGTGACTATAAATGATCTTTTCTTGACAATGGATGGCTTTCGCTCCACGTTTCCCGAGATAAACAATCAACTACAACATGTCTTAATCAAAAAATGTAAAAAAAAATTCAAAATAAATTCAATAATTGGATTATAAAAGCATTTAAACCGAGTAATAAGGCTTTTCTAGGCATGAGCGAATATAAATGAACTTTTCTTGACAATGGATGGCTTTCGCTCCACGTTTTCCGAGGCAAACAATCAATTACAACCTGTTTTAATCAAAAAATGTAAAAACAATTCAAAATAAATTCAATAATGGGATTATAAAAGCATTTAAACCGAGTAATAAGGCTTTTCTAGGCATGAGTGACTATAAATGATCTTTTCCTGACAATGAATGGCTTTTGCTCCACGTTTCCCGAGGCAAACAATCAATTACAATATGTTTTAATCAAAAAATGTAAAAAAAAAAATTCAAAATAAATTCAATAATGAGATTATAAAAGCATTTAAACCGAGTAATAAGGCTTTTCTAGGCATGAGTGACTATAAATGATATTTTCTTGACAATGGATGGCTTTCGCTCCACGTTTCCCGAGATAAACAATCAACTACAATATGTCTTAATCAAAAAATGTAAAAAAAAATTCAAAATAAATTCAATAATGGGATTATAAAAGCATTTAAACCGAGTAATAAGGCTTTTCTAGTTATGAGTGACTCTAAATGATCTTTTCTTGACAATGAATGGCTTTTGCTCCACGTTTCCCGAGGCAGACAATCAATTACAATCTGTTTTAATCAAAAAATGTAAAAACAATTCAAAATAAATTCAATAATGGGATTATAAAAGCATTTAAACCGAGTAATAAGGCTTTTCTAGGCATGAGTGACTATAAATGATCTTTTCTTGACAATGGATGGCTTTCGCTTCACGTTTCTCGAGGTAAATAATCAATTACAATTTGTTTTAATCAAAAAATGTAAAACGATTCAAATTAAATTCAATTATGGAATTATAAAAGCATTTAAAGCGAGTATTAAGGATTTCATAGGCATGAGTGACTATAAATGAACTTTTCTTGACAATGGATGGCTTTTGCTCCACGTTTCCTGAGGCAAACAAACAATTACAATCTGTTTTAATCAAAAAATGTAAAAACAATTCAAAATAAATTCAATAATGGGATTATAAAAGCATTTAAACCGAGTAATAAGGCTTTTCTAGGCATGAGTGACTGTAAATGAACTTTTCTTGACAATGGATGGCTTTCGCTCCATGTTTCCCGAGGCAAACAATCAATTACAATATGTTTTAATTAAAAAATATAAAAACAATTCAAAATAAATTCAATAATGGGATTATAAAAGCATTTAAACCGAGTAATAAGGCTTTTCTAGGCATGAGTGACTATAAATGAACTTTTCTTGACAATGGATGGCTTTCGCTCCATGTTTCCCGAGGCAAACAATCAATTACAATCTGTTTTAATTAAAAAATGTAAAAACAATTCAAAATAAATTCAATAATGGAATTATAAAAGCATTTAAACCGAGTAATAAGGCTTTTCTAGTTATGAGTGACACTAAATGATCTTTTCTTTACAACGGATGGGTTTTGCTCCACGTTTCCCGAGGCAAACAATCAATTACAATCTGTTTTAGTCAAAAAATGTAAAAACAATTCAAAATAAATTCAATAATGCGATTATAAAAGCATTTAAACCTAGTAATAAGGCTTTTCTAGGCATGAGTGACTATAAATGATCTTTTCTTGACAATGGATGGCTTTCGCTTCACGTTTCTCGAGGTAAATAATCAATTACAATTTGTTTTAATCATAAAATGTAAAAAGATTCAAATTAAATTCAATTATGGAATTATAAAAGCATTTAAAGCGAGTATTAAGGATTTTATAGGCATGAGTGAATATAAATGAACTTTTCTTGACAATGGATGGCTTTCGCTCCATGTTTTCCGAGGCAAACAATCAATTACAACCTGTTTTAATCAAAAAATGTAAAAATAATTCAAAATAAATTCAATAATGGGATTATAAAAGCATTTAAACCGAGTAATAAGGCTTTTCTAGTCATGAGTGACTATAAATGATCTTTTCTTGACAATGAATGGCTTTTGCTCCACGTTTCCCGAGGCAAACAATCAATTACGATCTGTTTTAATCAAAAAATGTAAAAAAAAAATTCAAAAAAAATTCAATAATGGGATTATAAAAGCATTTAAACCGAGTAATAAGGCTTTTCTAGGCATGAGTGACTATAAATGATCTTTTCTTGACAATGGATGGCTTTCGCTCCACGTTTCCCGAGATAAACAATCAACTACAATATGTCTTAATCAAAAAATGTAAAAAAAAATTCAAAATAAAAACAATAATGGGATTATAAAAGCATTTAAACCGAGTAATAAGGCTTTTCTAGTTATGAGTGACTCTAAATGATCTTTTCTTGACAATGAATGGCTTTTGCTCCACGTTTCCCGAGGCAAACAATCAATTACAATCTGTTTTAATCAAAAAATGTAAAAACAATTCAAAATAAATTCAATAATGGGATTATAAAAGCATTTAAACCGAGTAATAAGGCTTTTCTAGGCATGAGTGACTATAAATGATCTTTTCTTGACAATGGATGGCTTTCGCTTCACGTTTCTCGAGGTAAATAATCAATTACAATTTGTTTTAATCAAAAAATGTAAAAAGATTCAAATTAAATTCAATTATGGAATTATAAAAGCATTTAAAGCGAGTATTAAGGATTTCATAGGCATGAGTGACTATAAATGAACTTTTCTCGACAATGGATGGCTTTTGCTCCACGTTTCCTGAGGCAAACAAACAATTACAATCTGTTTTAATCAAAAAATGTAAAAACAATTCAAAATAAATTCAATAATGGGATTATAAAAGCATTTAAACCGAGTAATAAGGCTTTTCTAGGCATGAGTGACTATAAATGATCTTTTCTTGACAATGGATGGCTTTTGCTCCATGTTTCCTGAGGCAAACAAACAATTACAATCTGTTTTAATCAAAAATGTAAAAAAAATTCAAAATAAATTCAATAATGGGATTATTAAAGCATTTAAACCGAGTAATAAGGTTTTTCTAGGCATGAGTGACTATAAATGATCTTTTCTTGACAATGGATGGCTTTCGCTCCACGTTTCCCGAGATAAACAATCAATTACAATCTGTTTTAATCAAAAATGTAAAAAAAATTCAAAATAAATTCAATAATGGGATTATTAAAGCATTTAAACCGAGTAATAAGGCTTTTCTAGGCATGAGTGACTATAAATGAACTTTTCTTGACAATGGATGGCTTTCGCTCCATGTTTCCCGAGGCAAACAATCAATTACAATCTGTTTTAATTAAAAAATGTAAAAACAATTCAAAATAAATTCAATAATGGGATTATAAAAGCATTTAAACCGAGTAATAAGGCTTTTCTAGGCATGAGTGACTATAAATGAACTTTTCTTGACAATGGATGGCTTTCGCTCCATGTTTCCCGAGGCAAACAATCAATTACAATCTGTTTTAATCAAAAAATGTAGAAAAAGTTCAAAATAAATTCAATAAAGGGATTATAAAGGCATTTAAACCGAGTAATAAGGCTTTTCTAGGCATGAGTGACTGTAAATGAACTTTTCTTGAAAATGGATGGCTTTCGCTCCATGTTTCCCGAGGCAAACAATCAATTACAATCTGTTTTAATCAAAAAATGTAAAAAAAAATTCAAAATAAATTCACTAATGAGATTATAAAAGCATTTAAACCGAGTAATAAGGCTTTTCTAGTTATGAGTGACTCTAAATGATCTTTTCTTGACAATGGATGGCTTTTGCTCCACGTTTCCCGAGGCAAACAATCAATTACAATTTGTTTTAGTCAAAAAATGTAAAAACAATTCAAAATAAATTCAATAATGGGATTATAAAAGCATTTAAACCGAGTAATAAGGCTTTTCTAGGCATGAGTGACTATAAATGATCTTTTCTTGACAATGGATGGCTTTCGCTCTACGTTTCCCGAGATAAACAATCAATTACAATATGTTTTAATGAAAAAATGTAAAAAAAAATTCAAAATAAATTCAATAATGGAATTATAAAAGCATTTAAACCGAGTAATAAGGCTTTTCTAGTTATGAGTGACACTAAATGATCTTTTCTTTACAACGGCTGGGTTTTGCTCCACGTTTCCTGAGGCAAACAATCAATTACAATATGTTTTAGTCAAAAAATGTAAAAACAATTCAAAATAAATTCAATAATGCGATTATAAAAGCATTTAAACCTAGTAATAAGGCTTTTCTAGGCATGAGTGACTATAAATGATCTTTTGTTGACAATGGATGGCTTTCGCTTCACGTTTCTCGAGGTAAATAATCAATTACAATTTGTTTTAATCATAAAATGTAAAAAGATTCAAATTAAATTCAATTATGGAATTATAAAAGCATTTAAAGCGAGTATTAAGGATTTTATAGGCATGAGTGAATATAAATGAACTTTTCTTGACAATGGATGGCTTTCGCTCCACGTTTTCCGAGGCAAACAATCAATTTCAACCTGTTTTAATCAAAAAATGTAAAAACAATTCAAAATAATTTCAATAATGGGATTATAAAAGCATTTAAACCGAGTAATAAGGCTTTTCTAGTCATGAGTGACTATAAATGATCTTTTCCTGACAATGAATGGCTTTTGCTCCACGTTTCCCGAGGCAAACAATCAATTACGATCTGTTTTAATCAAAAAATGTAAAAAAAAAATTCAAAATAAATTCAATAATGGGATTATAAAAGCATTTAAACCGAGTAATAAGGCTTTTCTAGGCATGAGTGACTATAAATGATCTTTTCTTGACAATGGATGGCTTTCGCTCCACGTTTCCCGAGATAAACAATCAACTACAATATGTCTTAATCAAAAAATGTAAAAAAAAATTCAAAATAAATTCAATAATGGGATTATAAAAGCATTTAAACCGAGTAATAAGGCTTTTCTAGTTATGAGTGACTCTAAATTATCTTTTCTTGACAATGAATGGCTTTTGCTCCACGTTTCCCGAGGCAAACAATCAATTACAATCTGTTTTAATCAAAAAATGTAAAAACAATTCAAAATAAATTCAATAATGGGATTATAAAAGCATTTAAACCGAGTAATAAGGCTTTTCTAGGCATGAGTGACTATAAATGAACTTTTCTTGACAATGGATGGCTTTCGCTCCATGTTTCCCGAGGCAAACAATCAATTACAATCTGTTTTAATTAAAAAATGTAAAAACAATTCAAAATAAATTCAATAATGGGATTATAAAAGCATTTAAACCGAGTAATAAGGCTTTTCTAGGCATGAGTGACTATAAATGAACTTTTCTTGACAATGGATGGCTTTCGCTCCATGTTTCCCGAGGCAAACAATCAATTACAATCTGTTTTAATCAAAAAATGTAGAAAAAGTTCAAAATAAATTCAATAAAGGGATTATAAAGGCATTTAAACCGAGTAATAAGGCTTTTCTAGGCATGAGTGACTGTAAATGAACTTTTCTTGAAAATGGATGGCTTTCGCTCCATGTTTCCCGAGGCAAACAATCAATTACAATCTGTTTTAATCAAAAAATGTAAAAAAAAATTCAAAATAAATTCAATAATGAGATTATAAAAGCATTTAAACCGACTAATAAGGCTTTTCTATTTATGAGTGACTCTAAATGATCTTTTCTTGACAATGGATGGCTTTTGCTCCACATTTCCCGAGGCAAACAATCAATTACAATTTGTTTTAGTCAAAAAATGTAAAAACAATTCAAAATAAATTCAATAATGGGATTCTAAAAGCATTTAAACCGAGTAATAAGGCTTTTCTAGGCATGAGTGACTATAAATGATCTTTTCTTGACAATGGATGGCTTTCGCTCTACGTTTCCCGAGATAAACAATCAATTACAATATGTTTTAATGAAAAAATGTAAAAAAAAATTCAAAATAAATTCAATAATGGAATTATAAAAGCATTTAAACCGAGTAATAAGGCTTTTCTAGTTATGAGTGACACTAAATGATATTTTCTTTACAACGGATGGGTTTTGCTCCACGTTTCCCGAGGCAAACAATCAATTACAATCTGTTTTAGTCAAAAAATGTAAAAACAATTCAAAATAAATTCAATAATGCGATTATAAAAGCATTTAAACCTAGTAATAAGGCTTTTCTAGGCATGAGTGACTATAAATGATCTTTTCTTGACAATGGATGGCTTTCGCTTCACGTTTCTCGAGGTAAATAATCAATTACAATTTGTTTTAATCATAAAATGTAAAAAGATTCAAATTAAATTCAATTATGGAATTATAAAAGCATTTTAAGCGAGTATTAAGGATTTTATAAGCATGAGCGACTATAAATGAACTTTTCTTGACAATGGATGGCTTTTGCTCCACGTTTCCCGAGGCAAACAATCAATTACAATCTGTTTTAATCAAAAAATGTAAAAACAATTCAAAATAAATTCAATAATGGGATTATAAAAGCATTTAAACCGAGTAATAAGGCTTTTCTAGGCATGAGTGACTATAAATGATCTTTTCTTGACAATGGATGGCTTTCGCTCCACGTTTCCCGAGATAAACAATCAACTACAATATGTCTTAATCAAAAAATGTAAAAAAAAATTCAAAATAAATTCAATAATGGGATTATAAAAGCATTTAAACCGAGTAATAAGGCTTTTCTAGTTATGAGTGACTCTAAATGATCTTTTCTTGACAATGAATGGCTTTTGCTCCACGTTTCCCGAGGCAGACAATCAATTACAATCTGTTTTAATCAAAAAATGTAAAAACAATTCAAAATAAATTCAATAATGGGATTATAAAAGCATTTAAACCGAGTAATAAGGCTTTTCTAGGCATGAGTGACTATAAATGATCTTTTCTTGACAATGGATGGCTTTCGCTTCACGTTTCTCGAGGTAAATAATCAATTACAATTTTTTTTAATCAAAAAATGTAAAAAGATTCAAATTAAATACAATTATGGAATTATAAAAGCATTTAAAGCGAGTATTAAGGATTTCATAGGCATGAGTGACTATAAATGAACTTTTCTTGACAATGGATGGCTTTTGCTCCACGTTTCCTGAGGCAAACAAACAATTACAATCTGTTTTAATCAAAAAATGTAAAAACAATTCAAAATAAATTCAATAATGGGATTATAAAAGCATTTAAACCGAGTAATAAGGCTTTTCTAGGCATGAGTGACTGTAAATGAACTTTTCTTGACAATGGATGGCTTTCGCTCCATGTTTCCCGAGGCAAACAATCAATTACAATCTGTTTTAATTAAAAAATGTAAAAACAATTCAAAATAAATTCAATAATGGGATTATAAAAGCATTTAAACCGAGTAATAAGGCTTTTCTAGGCATGAGTGACTATAAATGAACTTTTCTTGACAATGGATGGCTTTCGCTCCATGTTTCCCGAGGCAAACAATCAATTACAATCTGTTTTAATTAAAAAATGTAAAAACAATTCAAAATAAATTCAATAATGGAATTATAAAAGCATTTAAACCGAGTAATAAGGCTTTTCTAGTTATGAGTGACACTAAATGATCTTTTCTTTACAACGGATGGGTTTTGCTCCACGTTTCCCGAGGCAAACAATCAATTACAATCTGTTTTAGTCAAAAAATGTAAAAACAATTCAAAATAAATTCAATAATGCGATTATAAAAGCATTTAAACCTAGTAATAAGGCTTTTCTAGGCATGAGTGACTATAAATGATCTTTTCTTGACAATGGATGGCTTTCGCTTCACGTTTCTCGAGGTAAATAATCAATTACAATTTGTTTTAATCATAAAATGTAAAAAGATTCAAATTAAATTCAATTATGGAATTATAAAAGCATTTAAAGCGAGTATTAAGGATTTTATAAGCATGAGCGACTATAAATGAACTTTTATTGACAATGGATGGCTTTTGCTCCACGTTTCCCGAGGCAAACAATCAATTACAATCTGTTTTAATCAAAAAATGTAAAAACAATTCAAAATAAATTCAATAATGGGATTATAAAAGCATTTAAACCGAGTAATAAGGCTTTTCTAGGCATGAGTGACTATAAATGATCTTTTCTTGACAATGGATGGCTTTCGCTCCACGTTTCCCGAGATAAACAATCAACTACAATATGTCTTAATCAAAAAATGTAAAAAAAAATTCAAAATAAATTCAATAATGGGATTATAAAAGCATTTAAACCGAGTAATAAGGCTTTTCTAGTTATGAGTGACTCTAAATGATCTTTTCTTGACAATGAATGGCTTTTGCTCCACGTTTCCCGAGGCAGACAATCAATTACAATCTGTTTTAATCAAAAAATGTAAAAACAATTCAAAATAAATTCAATAATGGGATTATAAAAGCATTTAAACCGAGTAATAAGGCTTTTCTAGGCATGAGTGACTATAAATGATCTTTTCTTACAATGGATGGCTTTCGCTTCACGTTTCTCGAGGTAAATAATCAATTACAATTTTTTTTAATCAAAAAATGTAAAAAGATTCAAATTAAATTCAATTATGGAATTATAAAAGCATTTAAAGCGAGTATTAAGGATTTCATAGGCATGAGTGACTATAAATGAACTTTTCTTGACAATGGATGGCTTTTGCTCCACGTTTCCTGAGGCAAACAAACAATTACAATCTGTTTTAATCAAAAAATGTAAAAACAATTCAAAATAAATTCAATAATGGGATTATAAAAGCATTTAAACCGAGTAATAAGGCTTTTCTAGGCATGAGTGACTGTAAATGAACTTTTCTTGACAATGGATGGCTTTCGCTCCATGTTTCCCGAGGCAAACAATCAATTACAATCTGTTTTAATTAAAAAATGTAAAAACAATTCAAAATAAATTCAATAATGGGATTATAAAAGCATTTAAACCGAGTAATAAGGCTTTTCTAGGCATGAGTGACTATAAATGAACTTTTCTTGACAATGGATGGCTTTCGCTCCATGTTTCCCGAGGCAAACAATCAATTACAATCTGTTTTAATTAAAAAATGTAAAAACAATTCAAAATAAATTCAATAATGGAATTATAAAAGCATTTAAACCGAGTAATAAGGCTTTTCTAGTTATGAGTGACACTAAATCATCTTTTCTTTACAACGGATGGGTTTTGCTCCACGTTTCCCGAGGCAAACAATCAATTACAATCTGTTTTAGTCAAAAAATGTAAAAACAATTCAAAATAAATTCAATAATGCGATTATAAAAGCATTTAAACCTAGTAATAAGGCTTTTCTAGGCATGAGTGACTATAAATGATCTTTTCTTGACAATGGATGGCTTTCGCTTCACGTTTCTCGAGGTAAATAATCAATTACAATTTGTTTTAATCATAAAATGTAAAAAGATTCAAATTAAATTCAATTATGGAATTATAAAAGCATTTAAAGCGAGTATTAAGGATTTTATAAGCATGAGCGACTATAAATGAACTTTTCTTGACAATGGATGGCTTTTGCTCCACGTTTCCCGAGGCAAACAATCAATTACAATCTGTTTTAATCAAAAAATGTAAAAACAATTCAAAATAAATTCAATAATGGGATTATAAAAGCATTTAAACCGAGTAATAAGGCTTTTCTAGGCATGAGTGACTATAAATGATCTTTTCTTGACAATGGATGGCTTTCGCTCCACGTTTCCCGAGATAAACAATCAACTACAATATGTCTTAATCAAAAAATGTAAAAAAAAATTCAAAATAAATTCAATAATGGGATTATAAAAGCATTTAAACCGAGTAATAAGGCTTTTCTAGTTATGAGTGACTCTAAATGATCTTTTCTTGACAATGAATGGCTTTTGCTCCACGTTTCCCGAGGCAGACAATCAATTACAATCTGTTTTAATCAAAAAATGTAAAAACAATTCAAAATAAATTCAATAATGGGATTATAAAAGCATTTAAACCGAGTAATAAGGCTTTTCTAGGCATGAGTGACTATAAATGATCTTTTCTTGACAATGGATGGCTTTCGCTTCACGTTTCTCGAGGTAAATAATCAATTACAATTTTTTTTAATCAAAAAATGTAAAAAGCTTCAAATTAAATTCAATTATGGAATTATAAAAGCATTTAAAGCGAGTATTAAGGATTTCATAGGCATGAGTGACTATAAATGAACTTTTCTTGACAATGGATGACTTTTGCTCCACGTTTCCTGAGGCAAACAAACAATTACAATCTGTTTTAATCAAAAAATGTAAAAACAATTCAAAATAAATTCAATAATGGGATTATAAAAGCATTTAAACCGAGTAATAAGGCTTTTCTAGGCATGAGTGACTGTAAATGAACTTTTCTTGACAATGGATGGCTTTCGCTCCATGTTTCCCGAGGCAAACAATCAATTACAATCTGTTTTAATTAAAAAATGTAAAAACAATTCAAAATAAATTCAATAATGGGATTATAAAAGCATTTAAACCGAGTAATAAGGCTTTTCTAGGCATGAGTGACTATAAATGAACTTTTCTTGACAATGGATGGCTTTCGCTCCATGTTTCCCGAGGCAAACAATCAATTACAATCTGTTTTAATTAAAAAATGTAAAAACAATTCAAAATAAATTCAATAATGGAATTATAAAAGCATTTAAACCGAGTAATAAGGCTTTTCTAGTTATGAGTGACACTAAATCATCTTTTCTTTACAACGGATGGGTTTTGCTCCACGTTTCCCGAGGCAAACAATCAATTACAATCTGTTTTAGTCAAAAAATGTAAAAACAATTCAAAATAAATTCAATAATGCGATTATAAAAGCATTTAAACCTAGTAATAAGGCTTTTCTAGGCATGAGTGACTATAAATGATCTTTTCTTGACAATGGATGGCTTTCGCTTCACGTTTCTCGAGGTAAATAATCAATTACAATTTGTTTTAATCATAAAATGTAAAAAGATTCAAATTAAATTCAATTATGGAATTATAAAAGCATTTAAAGCGAGTATTAAGGATTTTATAGGCATGAGTGAATATAAATGAACTTTTCTTGACAATGGATGGCTTTCGCTCCACGTTTTCCGAGGCAAACAATCAATTACAACCTGTTTTAATCAAAAAATGTAAAAATAATTCAAAATAAATTCAATAATGGGATTATAAAAGCATTTAAACCGAGTAATAAGGCTTTTCTAGTCATGAGTGACTATAAATGATCTTTTCTTGACAATGGATGGCTTTCGCTCCACGTTTCCCGAGATAAACAATCAACTACAATATGTCTTAATCAAAAAATGTAAAAAGAAATTCAAAATAAATTCAATAATGGGATTATAAAAGCATTTAAACCGAGTAATAAGGCTTTTCTAGTTATGAGTGACTCTAAATGATCTTTTCTTGACAATGAATGGCTTTTGCTCCACGTTTCCCGAGGCAAACAATCAATTACAATCTGTTTTAATCAAAAAATGTAAAAACAATTCAAAATAAATTCAATAATGGGATTATAAAAGCATTTAAACCGAGTAATAAGGCTTTTCTAGGCATGAGTGACTATAAATGATCTTTTCTTGACAATGGATGGCTTTCGCTTCACGTTTCTCGAGGTAAATAATCAATTACAATTTGTTTTAATCATAAAATGTAAAAAGATTCAAATTAAATTCAATTATGGAATTATAAAAGCATTTAAAGCGAGTATTAAGGATTTTATAAGCATGAGCGACTATAAATGAACTTTTCTTGACAATGGATGGCTTTTGCTCCACGTTTCCCGAGGCAAACAATCAATTACAATCTGTTTTAATCAAAAAATGTAAAAACAATTCAAAATAAATTCAATAATGGGATTATAAAAGCATTTAAACCGAGTAATAAGGCTTTTCTAGGCATGAGTGACTATAAATGATCTTTTCTTGACAATGGATGGCTTTCGCTCTACGTTTCCCGAGATAAACAATCAATTACAATATGTTTTAATGAAAAAATGTAAAAAAAAATTCAAAATAAATTCAATAATGGAATTATAAAAGCATTTAAACCGAGTAATAAGGCTTTTCTAGTTATGAGTGACACTAAATGATCTTTTCTTTACAACGGCTGGGTTTTGCTCCACGTTTCCCGAGGCAAACAATCAATTACAATCTGTTTTAGTCAAAAAATGTAAAAACAATTCAAAATAAATTCAATAATGCGATTATAAAAGCATTTAAACCTAGTAATAAGGCTTTTCTAGGCATGAGTGACTATAAATGATCTTTTCTTGACAATGGATGGCTTTCGCTTCACGTTTCTCGAGGTAAATAATCAATTACAATTTGTTTTAATCATAAAATGTAAAAAGATTCAAATTAAATTCAATTATGGAATTATAAAAGCATTTAAAGCGAGTATTAAGGATTTTATAGGCATGAGTGAATATAAATGAACTTTTCTTGACAATGGATGGCTTTCGCTCCACGTTTTCCGAGGCAAACAATCAATTACAACCTGTTTTAATCAAAAAATGTAAAAACAATTCAAAATAAATTCAATAATGGGATTATAAAAGCATTTAAATCGAGTAATAAGGCTTTTCTAGGCATGAGTGACTATAAATGATCTTTTCCTGACAATGAATGGCTTTTTCTCCACGTTTCCCGAGGCAAACAATCAATTACAATCTGTTTTAATCAAAAAATGTAAAAAAAAAAATTCAAAATAAATTCAATAATGAGATTATAAAAGCATTTAAACCGAGTAATAAGGCTTTTCTAGGCATGAGTGACTATAAATGATCTTTTCTTGACAATGGATGGCTTTCGCTCCACGTTTCCCGAGATAAACAATCAACTACAATATGTCTTAATCAAAAAATGTAAAAAAAAATTCAAAATAAATTCAATAATGGGATTATAAAAGCATTTAAACCGAGTAATAAGGCTTTTCTAGGCATGAGTGAATATAAATGAACTTTTCTTGACAATGGATGGCTTTCGCTCCACGTTTTCCGAGGCAAACAATCAATTACAACCTGTTTTAATCAAAAAATGTAAAAACAATTCAAAATAAATTCAATAATGGGATTATAAAAGCATTTAAACCGAGTAATAAGGCTTTTCTAGGCATGAGTGACTATAAATGATCTTTTCCTGACAATGAATGGCTTTTGCTCCACGTTTCCCGAGGCAAACAATCAATTACAATCTGTTTTAATCAAAAAATGTAAAAAAAAAAATTCAAAATAAATTCAATAATGAGATTATAAAAGCATTTAAACCGAGTAATAAGGCTTTTCTAGGCATGAGTGACTATAAATGATCATTTCTTGACAATGGATGGCTTTCGCTCCACGTTTCCCGAGATAAACAATCAACTACAATATGTCTTAATCAAAAAATGTAAAAAAAAATTCAAAATAAATTCAATAATGGGATTATAAAAGCATTTAAACCGAGTAATAAGGCTTTTCTAGTTATGAGTGACTCTAAATGATATTTTCTTGACAATGAATGGCTTTTGCTCCACGTTTCTCGAGGCAGACAATCAATTACAATCTGTTTTAATCAAAAAATGTAAAAACAATTCAAAATAAATTCAATAATGGGATTATAAAAGCATTTAAACCGAGTAATAAGGCTTTTCTAGGCATGAGTGACTATAAATGATCTTTTCTTGACAATGGATGGCTTTCGCTTCACGTTTCTCGAGGTAAATAATCAATTACAATTTGTTTTAATCAAAAAATGTAAAAAGATTCAAATTAAATTCAATTATGGAATTATAAAAGCATTTAAAGCGAGTATTAAGGATTTCATAGGCATGAGTGACTATAAATGAACTTTTCTTGACAATGGATGGCTTTTGCTCCACGTTTCCTGAGGCAAACAAACAATTACAATCTGTTTTAATCAAAAAATGTAAAAACAATTCAAAATAAATTCAATAATGGGATTATAAAAGCATTTAAACCGAGTAATAAGGCTTTTCTAGGCATGAGTGACTGTAAATGAACTTTTCTTGACAATGGATGGCTTTCGCTCCATGTTTCCCGAGGCAAACAATCAATTACAATCTGTTTTAATTAAAAAATGTAAAAACAATTCAAAATAAATCCAATAATGGGATTATAAAAGCATTTAAACCGAGTAATAAGGCTTTTCTAGGCATGAGTGACTATAAATGAACTTTTCTTGACAATGGATGGCTTTCGCTCCATGTTTCCCGAGGCAAACAATCAATTACAATCTGTTTTAATTAAAAAATGTAAAAACAATTCAAAATAAATTCAATAATGGAATTATAAAAGCATTTAAACCGAGTAATAAGGCTTTTCTAGTTATGAGTGACACTAAATGATCATTTCTTTACAACGGATGGGTTTTGCTCCACGGTTCCCGAGGCAAACAATCAATTACAATCTGTTTTAGTCAAAAAATGTAAAAACAATTCAAAATAAATTCAATAATGCGATTATAAAAGCATTTAAACCTAGTAATAAGGCTTTTCTAGGCATGAGTGACTATAAATGATCTTTTCTTGACAATGGATGGCTTTCGCTCCACGTTTCCTGAGATAAACAATCAACTACAATATGTCTTAATCAAAAAATGTAAAAAAAAATTCAAAATAAATTCAATAATGGGATTATAAAAGCATTTAAACCGAGTAATAAGGCTTTTCTAGTTATGAGTGACTCTAAATGATCTTTTCTTGACAATGAATGGCTTTTGCTCCACGTTTCCCGAGGCAAACAATCAATTACAATCTGTTTTAATCAAAAAATGTAAAAACAATTCAAAATAAATTCAATAATGGGATTATAAAAGCATTTAAACCGAGTAATAAGGCTTTTCTAGGCATGAGTGACTATAAATGATCTTTTCTTGACAATGGATGGCTTTCGCTTCACGTTTCTCAAGGTAAATAATCAATTACAATCTGTTTTAATCAAAAAATGTAAAAAGATTCAAATTAAATTCAATTATGGAATTATAAAAGCATTTAAAGCGAGTATTAAGGATTTCATAGGCATGAGTGACTATAAATGAACTTTTCTCGACAATGGATGGCTTTTGCTCCACGTTCCCTGAGGCAAACAAACAATTACAATCTGTTTGAATCAAAAAATGTAAAAACAATTCAAAATAAATTCAATAATGGGATTATAAAAGCATTTAAACCGAGTAATAAGGCTTTTCTAGGCATGAGTGACTATAAATGATCTTTTCTTGACAATGGATGGCTTTCGCTCCACGTTTCCCGAGATAAACAATCAATTACAATCTGTTTTAATCAAAAATGTAAAAAAAATTCAAAATAAATTCAATAATGGGATAATTAAAGCATTTAAACCGAGTAATAAGGCTTTTCTAGGCATGAGTGACTATAAATGAACTTTTCTTGACAATGGATGGCTTTCGCTCCATGTTTCCCGAGGCAAACAATCAATTACAATCTGTTTTAATTAAAAAATGTAAAAACAATTCAAAATAAATTCAATAATGGGATTATAAAAGCATTTAAACCGAGTAATAAGGCTTTTCTAGGCATGAGTGACTATAAATGAACTTTTCTTGACAATGGATGGCTTTCGCTCCATGTTTCCCGAGGCAAACAATCAATTACAATCTGTTTTAATCAAAAAATGTAGAAAAAGTTCAAAATAAATTCAATAAAGGGATTATAAAGGCATTTAAACCGAGTAATAAGGCTTTTCTAGGCATGAGTGACTGTAAATGAACTTTTCTTGAAAATGGATGGCTTTCGCTCCATGTTTCCCGAGGCAAACAATCAATTACAATCTGTTTTAATCAAAAAATGTAAAAAAAAATTCAAAATAAATTCAATAATGAGATTATAAAAGCATTTAAACCGAGTAATAAGGCTTTTCTAGTTATGAGTGACTCTAAATGATCTTTTCTTGACAATGGATGGCTTTTGCTCAACGTTTCCCGAGGCAAACAATCAATTACAATTTGTTTTAGTCAAAAAATGTAAAAACAATTCAAAATAAATTCAATAATGGGATTATAAAAGCATTTAAACCGAGTAATAAGGCTTTTCTAGGCATGAGTGACTATAAATGATCTTTTCTTGACAATGGATGGCTTTCGCTCTACGTTTCCCGAGATAAACAATCAATTACAATATGTTTTAATGAAAAAATGTAAAAAAAAATTCAAAATAAATTCAATAATGGAATTATAAAAGCATTTAAACCGAGTAATAAGGCTTTTCTAGTTATGAGTGACACTAAATGATCTTTTCTTTACAACGGCTGGGTTTTGCTCCACGTTTCCCGAGGCAAACAATCAATTACAATCTGTTTTAGTCAAAAAATGTAAAAACAATTCAAAATAAATTCAATAATGCGAATATAAAAGCATTTAAACCTAGTAATAAGGCTTTTCTAGGCATGAGTGACTATAAATGATCTTTTCTTGACAATGGATGGCTTTCGCTTCACGTTTCTCGAGGTAAATAATCAATTACAATTTGTTTTAATCATAAAATGTAAAAAGATTCAAATTAAATTCAATTATGGAATTATAAAAGCATTTAAAGCGAGTATTAAGGATTTTATAAGCATGAGCGACTATAAATGAACTTTTCTTGACAATGGATGGCTTTTGCTCCACGTTTCCCGAGGCAAACAATCAATTACAATCTGTTTTAATCAAAAAATGTAAAAACAATTCAAAATAAATTCAATAATGGGATTATAAAAGCATTTAAACCGAGTAATAAGGCTTTTCTAGGCATGAGTGACTATAAATGATCTTTTCTTGACAATGGATGGCTTTCGCTCCACGTTTCCCGAGATAAACAATCAATTACAATCTGTTTTAATCAAAAATGTAAAAAAAATTCAAAATAAATTCAATAATGGGATTATTAAAGCATTTAAACCGAGTAATAAGGCTTTTCTAGGCATGAGTGACTATAAATGAACTTTTCTTGACAATGGATGGCTTTCGCTCCATGTTTCCCGAGGCAAACAATCAATTACAATCTGTGTTAATCAAAAAATGTAAAAAAAAATTCAAAATAAATTCAATAATGGGATTATAAAAGCATTTAAACCGAGTAATAAGGGTTTTCTAGTTATGAGTGAGTCTAAATGATCATTTCTTGATAATGGATGGCTTTTGCTCCACGTTTCCCGAGGCAAACAATCAATTACAATCTGTTTTAATTAAAAAATGTAAAAACAATTCAAAATAAATTCAATAATGGGATTATAAAAGCATTTAAACCGAGTAATAAGGCTTTTCTAGGCATGAGTGACTATAAATGATCTTTTCTTGACAATGGATGGCTTTCGCTCCATGTTTCCCGAGGCAAACAATCAATTACAATCTGTTTTAATCAAAAAATGTAGAAAAAGTTCAAAATAAATTCAATAAAGGGATTATAAAGGCATTTAAACCGAGTAATAAGGCTTTTCTAGGCATGAGTGACTGTAAATGAACTTTTCTTGAAAATGGATGGCTTTCGCTCCATGTTTCCCGAGGCAAACAATCAATTACAATCTGTTTTAATCAAAAAATGTAAAAAAAAAATTCAAAATAAATTCAATAATGAGATTATAAAAGCATTTAAACCGAGTAATAACGCTTTTCTAGTTATGAGTGACTCTAAATGATCTTTTCTTTACAACGGATGGGTTTTGCTCCACGTTTCCCGAGGCAAACAATGAATTACAATCTGTTTTAGTCAAAAAATGTAAAAATAATTCAAAATAAATTCAATAATGCGATTATAAAAGCATTTAAACCTAGTAATAAGGCTTTTCTAGGCATGAGTGACTATAAATGATCTTTTCTTGACAATGGATGGCTTTCGCTTCACGTTTCTCGAGGTAAATAATCAATTACAATTTGTTTTAATCATAAAATGTAAAAAGCTTCAAATTAAATTCAATTATGGAATTATAAAAGCATTTAAAGCGAGTATTAAGGATTTTATAAGCATGAGCGACTATAAATGAACTTTTCTTGACAATGGATGGCTTTTGCTCCACGTTTCCCGAGGCAAACAATCAATTACAATCTGTTTTAATCAAAAAATGTAAAAACAATTCAAAATAAATTCAATAATGGGATTATAAAAGCATTTAAACCGAGTAATAAGGCTTTTCTAGGCATGAGTGACTATAAATGATCTTTTCTTGACAATGGATGGCTTTCGCTCCACGTTTCCCGAGATAAACAATCAATTACAATCTGTTTTAATCAAAAATGTAAAAAAAATTCAAAATAAATTCAATAATGGGATTATTAAAGCATTTAAATCGAGTAATAAGGCTTTTCTAGGCATGAGTGACTATAAATGAACTTTTCTTGACAATGGATGGCTTTCGCTCCATGTTTCCCGAGGCAAACAATCAATTACAATCTGTTTTAATCAAAAAATGTAAAAAAAAATTCAAAATAAATTCAATAATGGGATTATAAAAGCATTTAAACCGAGTAATAAGGGTTTTCTAGTTATGAGTGACTCTAAATGATCATTTCTTGATAATGGATGGCTTTTGCTCCACGTTTCCCGAGGCAAACAATCAATTACAATCTGTTTTAATTAAAAAATATAAAAACAATTCAAAATAAATTCAATAATGGGATTATAAAAGCATTTAAACCGAGTAATAAGGCTTTTCTAGGCATGAGTGACTATAAATGATTTTTTCTTGACAATGGATGGCTTTCGCTCCATGTTTCCCGAGGCAAACAATCAATTACAATCTGTTTTAATCAAAAAATGTAGAAAAAGTTCAAAATAAATTCAATAAAGGGATTATAAAGGCATTTAAACCGAGTAATAAGGCTTTTCTAGGCATGAGTGACTGTAAATGAACTTTTCTTGAAAATGGATGGCTTTCGCTCCATGTTTCCCGAGGCAAACAATCAATTACAATCTGTTTTAATCAAAAAATGTAAAAAAAAATTCAAAATAAATTCAATAATGAGATTATAAAAGCATTTAAACCGAGTAATAAGGCTTTTCTAGTTATGAGTGACTCTAAATGATCTTTTCTTGACAATGGATGGCTTTTGCTCAACGTTTCCCGAGGCAAACAATCAATTACAATTTGTTTTAGTCAAAAAATGTAAAAACAATTCAAAATAAATTCAATAATGGGATTATAAAAGCATTTAAACCGAGTAATAAGGCTTTTCTAGGCATGAGTGACTATAAATGATCTTTTCTTGACAATGGATGGCTTTCGCTCTACGTTTCCCGAGATAAACAATCAATTACAATATGTTTTAATGAAAAAATGTAAAAAAAAATTCAAAATAAATTTAATAATGGAATTATAAAAGCATTTAAACCGAGTAATAAGGCTTTTCTAGTTATGAGTGACACTAAATGATCTTTTCTTTACAACGGCTGGGTTTTGCTCCACGTTTCCCGAGGCAAACAATCAATTACAATCTGTTTTAGTCAAAAAATGTAAAAACAATTCAAAATAAATTCAATAATGCGAATATAAAAGCATTTAAACCTAGTAATAAGGCTTTTCTAGGCATGAGTGACTATAAATGATCTTTTCTTGACAATGGATGGCTTTCGCTTCACGTTTCTCGAGGTAAATAATCAATTACAATTTGTTTTAATCATAAAATGTAAAAAGATTCAAATTAAATTCAATTATGGAATTATAAAAGCATTTAAAGCGAGTATTAAGGATTTTATAAGCATGAGCGACTATAAATGAACTTTTCTTGACAATGGATGGCTTTTGCTCCACGTTTCCCGAGGCAAACAATCAATTACAATCTGTTTTAATCAAAAAATGTAAAAACAATTCAAAATAAATTCAATAATGGGATTATAAAAGCATTTAAACCGAGTAATAAGGCTTTTCTAGGCATGAGTGACTATAAATGATCTTTTCTTGACAATGGATGGCTTTCGCTCCACGTTTCCCGAGATAAACAATCAATTACAATCTGTTTTAATCAAAAATGTAAAAAAAATTCAAAATAAATTCAATAATGGGATTATTAAAGCATTTAAACCGAGTAATAAGGCTTTTCTAGGCATGAGTGACTATAAATGAACTTTTCTTGACAATGGATGGCTTTCGCTCCATGTTTCCCGAGGCAAACAATCAATTACAATCTGTTTTAATTAAAAAATGTAAAAACAATTCAAAATAAATCCAATAATGGGATTATAAAAGCATTTAAACCGAGTAATAAGGCTTTTCTAGGCATGAGTGACTATAAATGAACTTTTCTTGACAATGGATGGCTTTCGCTCCATGTTTCCCGAGGCAAACAATCAATTACAATCTGTTTTAATTAAAAAATGTAAAAACAATTCAAAATAAATTCAATAATGGAATTATAAAAGCATTTAAACCGAGTAATAAGGCTTTTCTAGTTATGAGTGACACTAAATGATCATTTCTTTACAACGGATGGGTTTTGCTCCACGTTTCCCGAGGCAAACAATCAATTACAATCTGTTTTAGTCAAAAAATGTAAAAACAATTCAAAATAAATTCAATAATGCGATTATAAAAGCATTTAAACCTAGTAATAAGGCTTTTCTAGGCATGAGTGACTATAAATGATCTTTTCTTGACAATGGATGGCTTTCGCTCCACGTTTCCTGAGATAAACAATCAACTACAATATGTCTTAATCAAAAAATGTAAAAAAAAATTCAAAATAAATTCAATAATGGGATTATAAAAGCATTTAAACCGAGTAATAAGGCTTTTCTAGTTATGAGTGACTCTAAATGATCTTTTCTTGACAATGAATGGCTTTTGCTCCACGTTTCCCGAGGCAAACAATCAATTACAATCTGTTTTAATCAAAAAATGTAAAAACAATTCAAAATAAATTCAATAATGGGATTATAAAAGCATTTAAACCGAGTAATAAGGCTTTTCTAGGCATGAGTGACTATAAATGATCTTTTCTTGACAATGGATGGCTTTCGCTTCACGTTTCTCAAGGTAAATAATCAATTACAATTTGTTTTAATCAAAAAATGTAAAAAGATTCAAATTAAATTCAATTATGGAATTATAAAAGCATTTAAAGCGAGTATTAAGGATTTCATAGGCATGAGTGACTATAAATGAACTTTTCTCGACAATGGATGGCTTTTGCTCCACGTTCCCTGAGGCAAACAAACAATTACAATCTGTTTGAATCAAAAAATGTAAAAACAATTCAAAATAAATTCAATAATGGGATTATAAAAGCATTTAAACCGAGTAATAAGGCTTTTCTAGGCATGAGTGACTATAAATGATCTTTTCTTGACAATGGATGGCTTTCGCTCCACGTTTCCCGAGATAAACAATCAATTACAATCTGTTTTAATCAAAAATGTAAAAAAAATTCAAAATAAATTCAATAATGGGATTATTAAAGCATTTAAACCGAGTAATAAGGCTTTTCTAGGCATGAGTGACTATAAATGAACTTTTCTTGACAATGGATGGCTTTCGCTCCATGTTTCCCGAGGCAAACAATCAATTACAATCTGTTTTAATTAAAAAATGTAAAAACAATTCAAAATAAATTCAATAATGGGATTATAAAAGCATTTAAACCGAGTAATAAGGCTTTTCTAGGCATGAGTGACTATAAATGAACTTTTCTTGACAATGGATGGCTTTCGCTCCATGTTTCCCGAGGCAAACAATCAATTACAATCTGTTTTAATCAAAAAATGTAGAAAAAGTTCAAAATAAATTCAATAAAGGGATTATAAAGGCATTTAAACCGAGTAATAAGGCTTTTCTAGGCATGAGTGACTGTAAATGAACTTTTCTTGAAAATGGATGGCTTTCGCTCCATGTTTCCCGAGGCAAACAATCAATTACAATCTGTTTTAATCAAAAAATGTAAAAAAAAATTCAAAATAAATTCAATAATGAGATTATAAAAGCATTTAAACCGAGTAATAAGGCTTTTCTAGTTATGAGTGACTCTAAATGATCTTTTCTTGACAATGGATGGCTTTTGCTCAACGTTTCCCGAGGCAAACAATCAATTACAATTTGTTTTAGTCAAAAAATGTAAAAACAATTCAAAATAAATTCAATAATGGGATTATAAAAGCATTTAAACCGAGTAATAAGGCTTTTCTAGGCATGAGTGACTATAAATGATCTTTTCTTGACAATGGATGGCTTTCGCTCCACGTTTCCCGAGATAAACAATCAATTACAATCTGTTTTAATCAAAAATGTAAAAAAAATTCAAAATAAATTCAATAATGGGATTATTAAAGCATTTAAACCGAGTAATAAGGCTTTTCTAGGCATGAGTGACTATAAATGAACTTTTCTTGACAATGGATGGCTTTCGCTCCACGTTTCCCGAGATAAACAATCAATTACAATCTGTTTTAATCAAAAATGTAAAAAAAATTCAAAATAAATTCAATAATGGGATTATAAAAGCATTTAAACCGAGTAATAAGGCTTTTCTAGGCATGAGTGACTATAAATGATCTTTTCTTGACAATGGATGGCTTTCGCTCCACGTTTCCCGAGATAAACAATCAATTACAATCTGTTTTAATCAAAAATGTAAAAAAAATTCAAAATAAATTCAATAATGGGATTATTAAAGCATTTAAACCGAGTAATAAGGCTTTTCTAGGCATGAGTGACTATAAATGAACTTTTCTTGGCAATGGATGGCTTTCGCTCCATGTTTCCCGAGGCAAACAATCAATTACAATCTGTGTTAATCAAAAAATGTAAAAAAAAATTCAAAATAAATTCAATAATGGGATTATAAAAGCATTTAAACCGAGTAATAAGGGTTTTCTAGTTATGAGTGAGTCTAAATGATCATTTCTTGATAATGGATGGCTTTTGCTCCACGTTTCCCGAGGCAAACAATCAATTACAATCTGTTTTAATTAAAAAATGTAAAAACAATTCAAAATAAATTCAATAATGGGATTATAAAAGCATTTAAACCGAGTAATAAGGCTTTTCTAGGCATGAGTGACTATAAATGATCTTTTCTTGACAATGGATGGCTTTCGCTCCATGTTTCCCGAGGCAAACAATCAATTACAATCTGTTTTAATCAAAAAATGTAGAAAAAGTTCAAAATAAATTCAATAAAGGGATTATAAAGGCATTTAAACCGAGTAATAAGGCTTTTCTAGGCATGAGTGACTGTAAATGAACTTTTCTTGAAAATGGATGGCTTTCGCTCCATGTTTCCCGAGGCAAACAATCAATTACAATCTGTTTTAATCAAAAAATGTAAAAAAAAATTCAAAATAAATTCAATAATGAGATTATAAAAGCATTTAAACCGAGTAATAAGGCTTTTCTAGTTATGAGTGACTCTAAATGATCTTTTCTTGACAATGGATGGCTTTTGCTCAACGTTTCCCGAGGCAAACAATCAATTACAATTTGTTTTAGTCAAAAAATGTAAAAACAATTCAAAATAAATTCAATAATGGGATTATAAAAGCATTTAAACCGAGTAATAAGGCTTTTCTAGGCAGGAGTGACTATAAATGATCTTTTCTTGACAATGGATGGCTTTCGCTCTACGTTTCCCGAGATAAACAATCAATTACAATATGTTTTAATGAAAAAATGTAAAAAAAAATTCAAAATAAATTCAATAATGGAATTATAAAAGCATTTAAACCGAGTAATAAGGCTTTTCTAGTTATGAGTGACACTAAATGATCTTTTCTTTACAACGGCTGGGTTTTGCTCCACGTTTCCCGAGGCAAACAATCAATTACAATCTGTTTTAGTCAAAAAATGTAAAAACAATTCAAAATAAATTCAATAATGCGAATATAAAAGCATTTAAACCTAGTAATAAGGCTTTTCTAGGCATGAGTGACTATAAATGATCTTTTCTTGACAATGGATGGCTTTCGCTTCACGTTTCTCGAGGTAAATAATCAATTACAATTTGTTTTAATCATAAAATGTAAAAAGATTCAAATTAAATTCAATTATGGAATTATAAAAGCATTTAAAGCGAGTATTAAGGATTTTATAAGCATGAACGACTATAAATGAACTTTTCTTGACAATGGATGGCTTTTGCTCCACGTTTCCCGAGGCAAACAATCAATTACAATCTGTTTTAATCAAAAAATGTAAAAACAATTCAAAATAAATTCAATAATGGGATTATAAAAGCATTTAAACCGAGTAATAAGGCTTTTCTAGGCATGAGTGACTATAAATGATCTTTTCTTGACAATGGATGGCTTTCGCTCCACGTTTCCCGAGATAAACAATCAATTACAATCTGTTTTAATCAAAAATGTAAAAAAAATTCAAAATAAATTCAATAATGGGATTATTAAAGCATTTAAACCGAGTAATAAGGCTTTTCTAGGCATGAGTGACTATAAATGAACTTTTCTTGACAATGGATGGCTTTCGCTCCATGTTTCCCGAGGCAAACAATCAATTACAATCTGTGTTAATCAAAAAATGTAAAAAAAAATTCAAAATAAATTCAATAATGGGATTATAAAAGCATTTAAACCGAGTAATAAGGGTTTTCTAGTTATGAGTGACTCTAAATGATCATTTCTTGATAATGGATGGCTTTTGCTCCACGTTTCCCGAGGCAAACAATCAATTACAATCTGTTTTAATTAAAAAATGTAAAAACAATTCAAAATAAATTCAATAATGGGATTATAAAAGCATTTAAACCGAGTAATAAGGCTTTTCTAGGCATGAGTGACTATAAATGATCTTTTCTTGACAATGGATGGCTTTCGCTCCATGTTTCCCGAGGCAAACAATCAATTACAATATGTTTTAATCAAAAAATGTAGAAAAAGTTCAAAATAAATTCAATAAAGGGATTATAAAGGCATTTAAACCGAGTAATAAGGCTTTTCTAGGCATGAGTGACTGTAAATGAACTTTTCTTGAAAATGGATGGCTTTCGCTCCATGTTTCCCGAGGCAAACAATCAATTACAATCTGTTTTAATCAAAAAATGTAAAAAAAAAATTCAAAATAAATTCAATAATGAGATTATAAAAGCATTTAAACCGAGTAATAAGGCTTTTCTAGTTATGAGTGACTCTAAATGATCTTTTCTTTACAACGGATGGGTTTTGCTTCACGTTTCCTGAGGCAAACAATCAATTACAATCTGTTTTAGTCAAAAAATGTAAAAATAATTCAAAATAAATTCAATAATGCGATTATAAAAGCATTTAAACCTAGTAATAAGGCTTTTCTAGGCATGAGTGACTATAAATGATCTTTTCTTGACAATGGATGGCTTTCGCTTCACGTTTCTCGAGGTAAATAATCAATTACAATTTGTTTTAATCATAAAATGTAAAAAGCTTCAAATTAAATTCAATTATGGAATTATAAAAGCATTTAAAGCGAGTATTAAGGATTTTATAAGCATGAGCGACTATAAATGAACTTTTCTTGACAAGGGATGGCTTTTGCTCCAAGTTTCCCGAGGCAAACAATCAATTACAATCTGTTTTAATCAAAAAATGTAAAACCAATTCAAAATAAATTCAATAATGGGATTATAAAAGCATTTAAACCGAGTAATAAGGCTTTTCTAGGCATGAGTGACTATAAATGATCTTTTCTTGACAATGGATGGCTTTCGCTCCACGTTTCCCGAGATAAACAATCAATTACAATCTGTTTTAATCAAAAATGTAAAAAAAATTCAAAATAAATTCAATAATGGGATTATTAAAGCATTTAAATCGAGTAATAAGGCTTTTCTAGGCATGAGTGACTATAAATGAACTTTTCTTGACAATGGATGGCTTTCGCTCCATGTTTCCCGAGGCAAACAATCAATTACAATCTGTTTTAATCAAAAAATGTAAAAAAAAATTCAAAATAAATTCAATAATGGGATTATAAAAGCATTTAAACCGAGTAATAAGGGTTTTCTAGTTATGAGTGACTCTAAATGATCACTTTTGCTCCACGTTTCCCGAGGCAAACAATCAATTACAATCTGTTTTAATTAAAAAATATAAAAACAATTCAAAATAAATTCAATAATGGGATTATAAAAGCATTTAAACCGAGTAATAAGGCTTTTCTAGGCATGAGTGACTATAAATGATCTTTTCTTGACAATGGATGGCTTTCGCTCCATGTTTCCCGAGGCAAACAATCAATTATAATCTGTTTTAATCAAAAAATGTAGAAAAAGTTCAAAATAAATTCAATAAAGGGATTATAAAGGCATTTAAACCGAGTAATAAGCCTTTTCTAGGCATGAGTGACTGTAAATGAACTTTTCTTGAAAATGGATGGCTTTCGCTCCATGTTTCCCGAGGCAAACAATCAATTACAATCTGTTTTAATCAAAAAATGTAAAAAAAAATTCAAAATAAATTCAATAATGAGATTATAAAAGCATTTAAACCGAGTAATAAGGCTTTTCTAGTTATGAGTGACTCTAAATGATCTTTTCTTGACAATGGATGGCTTTTGCTCCACGTTTCCCGAGGCAAACAATCAATTACAATTTGTTTTAGTCAAAAAATGTAAAAACAATTCAAAATAAATTCAATAATGGGATTATAAAAGCATTTAAACCGAGTAATAAGGCTTTTCTAGGCATGAGTGACTATAAATGATCTTTTCTTGACAATGGATGGCTTTCGCTCTACGTTTCCCGAGATAAACAATCAATTACAATATGTTTTAATGAAAAAATGTAAAAAAAAATTCAAACTAAATTCAATAATGGAATTATAAAAGCATTTAAACCGAGTAATAAGGCTTTTCTAGTTATGAGTGACACTAAATGATCTTTTCTTTACAACGGATGGGTTTTGCTCCACGTTTCCCGAGGCAAACAATCAATTACAATCTGTTTTAGTCAAAAAATGTAAAAATAATTCAAAATAAATTCAATAATGCGATTATAAAAGCATTTAAACCTAGTAATAAGGCTTTTCTAGGCATGAGTGACTATAAATGATCCTTTCTTGACAATGGATGGCTTTCGCTTCACGTTTCTCGAGGTAAATAATCAATTACAATTTGTTTTAATCATAAAATGTAAAAAGATTTAAATTAAATTCAATTATGGAATTATAAAAGCATTTAAAACGAGTATTAACGATTTTATAAGCATGAGCGACTATAAATGAACTTTTCTTGACAATGGATGGCTTTTGCTCCACGTTTCCCGAGGCAAACAATCAATTACAATCTGTTTTAATCAAAAAATGTAAAAACAATTCAAAATAAATTCAATAATGGGATTATAAAAGCATTTAAACCGAGTAATAAGGCTTTTCTAGGCATGAGTGACTATAAATGATCTTTTCTTGACAATGGATGGCTTTCGCTCCACGTTTCCCGAGATAAACAATCAATTACAATCTGTTTTAATCAAAAATGTAAAAAAAATTCAAAATAAATTCAATAATGGGATTATTAAAGCATTTAAACCGAGTAATAAGGCTTTTCTAGGTATGAGTGACTATAAATGAACTTTTCTTGACAATGGATGGCTTTCGCTCCATGTTTCCCGAGGCAAACAATCAATTACAATCTGTTTTAATCAAAAAATGTAAAAAAAAATTCAAAATAAATTCAATAATGGGATTATAAAAGCATTTAAACCGAGTAATAAGGGTTTTCTAGTTATGAGTGACTCTAAATGATCATTTCTTGATAATGGATGGCTTTTGCTCCACGTTTCCCGAGGCAAACAATCAATTACAATCTGTTTTAATTAAAAAATGTAAAAACAATTCAAAATAAATTCAATAATGGGATTATAAAAGCATTTAAACCGAGTAATAAGGCTTTTCTAGGCATGAGTGACTATAAATGATCTTTTCTTGACAATGGATGGCTTTCGCTCCATGTTTCCCGAGGCAAACAATCAATTACAATCTGTTTTAATCAAAAAATGTAGAAAAAGTTCAAAATAAATTCAATAAAGGGATTATAAAGGCATTTAAACCGAGTAATAAGGCTTTTCTAGGCATGAGTGACTGTAAATGAACTTTTCTTGAAAATGGATGGCTTTCGCTCCATGTTTCCCGAGGCAAACAATCAATTACAATCTGTTTTAATCAAAAAATGTAAAAAAAAATTCAAAATAAATTCAATAATGAGATTATAAAAGCATTTAAACCGAGTAATAAGGCTTTTCTAGTTATGAGTGACTCTAAATGATCTTTTCTTTACAACGGATGGGTTTTGCTCCACGTTTCCCGAGGCAAACAATCAATTACAATCTGTTTTAGTCAAAAAATGTAAAAATAATTCAAAATAAATTCAATAATGCGATTATAAAAGCATTTAAACCTAGTAATAAGGCTTTTCTAGGCATGAGTGACTATAAATGATCTTTTCTTGACAATGGATGGCTTTCGCTTCACGTTTCTCGAGGTAAATAATCAATTACAATTTGTTTTAATCATAAAATGTAAAAAGATTCAAATTAAATTCAATTATGGAATTATAAAAGCATTTAAAGCGAGTATTAAGGATTTTATAAGCATGAGCGACTATAAATGAACTTTTCTTGACAATGGATGGCTTTTGCTCCACGTTTCCCGAGGCAAACAATCAATTACAATCTGTTTTAATCAAAAAATGTAAAAACAATTCAAAATAAATTCAATAATGGGATTATAAAAGCATTTAAACCGAGTAATAAGGCTTTTCTAGGCATGAGTGACTATAAATGATCTTTTCTTGACAATGGATGGCTTTCGCTCCACGTTTCCCGAGATAAACAATCAATTACAATCTGTTTTAATCAAAAATGTAAAAAAAATTCAAAATAAATTCAATAATGGGATTATTAAAGCATTTAAACCGAGTAATAAGGCTTTTCTAGGCATGAGTGACTATAAATGAACTTTTCTTGACAATGGATGGCTTTCGCTCCATGTTTCCCGAGGCAAACAATCAATTACAATCTGTTTTAATCAAAAAATGTAAAAAAAAATTCAAAATAAATTCAATAATGGGATTATAAAAGCATTTAAACCGAGTAATAAGGGTTTTCTAGTTATGAGTGACTCTAAATGATCATTTCTTGATAATGGATGGCTTTTGCTCCACGTTTCCCGAGGCAAACAATCAATTACAATCTGTTTTAATTAAAAAATGTAAAAACAATTCAAAATAAATTCAATAATGGGATTATAAAAGCATTTAAACCGAGTAATAAGGCTTTTCTAGGCATGAGTGACTATAAATGATCTTTTCTTGACAATGGATGGCTTTCGCTCCATGTTTCCCGAGGCAAACAATCAATTACAATCTGTTTTAATCAAAAAATGTAGAAAAAGTTGAAAATAAATTCAATAAAGGGATTATAAAGGCATTTAAACCGAGTAATAAGGCTTTTCTAGGCATGAGTGACTGTAAATGAACTTTTCTTGAAAATGGATGGCTTTCGCTCCATGTTTCCCGAGGCAAACAATCAATTACAATCTGTTTTAATCAAAAAATGTAAAAAAAAATTCAAAATAAATTCAATAATGAGATTATAAAAGCATTTAAACCGAGTAATAAGGCTTTTCTAGTTATGAGTGACTCTAAATGATCTTTTCTTTACAACGGATGGGTTTTGCTCCACGTTTCCCGAGGCAAACAATCAATTACAATCTGTTTTAGTCAAAAAATGTAAAAATAATTCAAAATAAATTCAATAATGCGATTATAAAAGCATTTAAACCTAATAATAAGGCTTTTCTAGGCATGAGTGACTATAAATGATCTTTTCTTGACAATGGATGGCTTTCGCTTCACGTTTCTCGAGGTAAATAATCAATTACAATTTGTTTTAATCATAAAATGTAAAAAGATTCAAATTAAATTCAATTATGGAATTATAAAAGCATTTAAAGCGAGTATTAAGGATTTTATAAGCATGAGCGACTATAAATGAACTTTTCTTGACAATGGATGGCTTTTGCTCCACGTTTCCCGAGGCAAACAATCAATTACAATCTGTTTTAATCAAAAAATGTAAAAACAATTCAAAATAAATTCAATAATGGGATTATAAAAGCATTTAAACCGAGTAATAACGCTTTTCTAGGCATGAGTGACTATAAATGATCTTTTCTTGACAATGGATGGCTTTCGCTCTACGTTTCCCGAGATAAACAATCAATTACAATATGTTTTAATGAAAAAATGTAAAAAAAAATTCAAACTAAATTCAATAATGGAATTATAAAAGCATTTAAACCGAGTAATAAGGCTTTTCTAGTTATGAGTGACACCAAATGATCTTTTCTTTACAACGGATGGGTTTTGCTCCACGTTTCCCGAGGCAAACAATCAATTACAATCTGTTTTAGTCAAAAAATGTAAAAATAATTCAAAATAAATTCAATAATGCGATTATAAAAGCATTTAAACCTAGTAATAAGGCTTTTCTAGGCATGAGTGACTATAAATGATCTTTTCTTGACAATGGATGGCTTTCGCTTCACGTTTCTCGAGGTAAATAATCAATTACAATTTGTTTTAATCATAAAATGTAAAAAGATTCAAATTAAATTCAATTATGGAATTATAAAAGCATTTAAAGCGAGTATTAAGGATTTTATAAGCATGAGCGACTATAAATGAACTTTTCTTGACAATGGATGGCTTTTGCTCCACGTTTCCCGAGGCAAACAATCAATTACAATCTGTTTTAATCAAAAAATGTAAAAACAATTCAAAATAAATTCAATAATGGGATTATAAAAGCATTTAAACCGAGTAATAAGGCTTTTCTAGGCATGAGTGACTATAAATGATCTTTTCTTGACAATGGATGGCTTTCGCTCCACGTTTCCCGAGATAAACAATCAATTACAATCTGTTTTAATCAAAAATGTAAAAAAAATTCAAAATAAATTCAATAATGGGATTATTAAAGCATTTAAACCGAGTAATAAGGTTTTTCTAGGCATGAGTGACTATAAATGAACTTTTCTTGACAATGGATGGCTTTCGCTCCATGTTTCCCGAGGCAAACAATCAATTACAATCTGTTTTAATCAAAAAATGTAAAAAAAAATTCAAAATAAATTCAATAATGGGATTATAAAAGCATTTAAACCGAGTAATAAGGGTTTTCTAGTTATGAGTGACTCTAAATGATCATTTCTTGATAATGGATGGCTTTTGCTCCACGTTTCCCGAGGCAAACAATCAATTACAATCTGTTTTAATTAAAAAATGTAAAAACAATTCAAAATAAATTCAATAATGGGATTATAAAAGCATTTAAACCGAGTAATAAGGCTTTTCTAGGCATGAGTGACTATAAATGATCTTTTCTTGACAATGGATGGCTTTCGCTCCATGTTTCCCGAGGCAAACAATCAATTACAATCTGTTTTAATCAAAAAATGTAGAAAAAGTTCAAAATAAATTCAATAAAGGGATTATAAAGGCATTTAAACCGAGTAATAAGGCTTTTCTAGGCATGAGTGACTGTAAATGAACTTTTCTTGAAAATGGATGGCTTTCGCTCCATGTTTCCCGAGGCAAACAATCAATTACAATCTGTTTTAATCAAAAAATGTAAAAAAAAATTCAAAATAAATTCAATAATGAGATTATAAAAGCATTTAAACCGAGTAATAAGGCTTTTCTAGTTATGAGTGACTCTAAATGATCTTTTCTTGACAATGGATGGCTTTTGCTCCACGTTTCCCGAGGCAAACAATCAATTACAATTTGTTTTAGTCAAAAAATGTAAAAACAATTCAAAATAAATTCAATAATGGGATTATAAAAGCATTTAAACCGAGTAATAAGGCTTTTCTAGGCATGAGTGACTATAAATGATCTTTTCTTGACAATGGATGGCTTTCGCTCTACGTTTCCCGAGATAAACAATCAATTACAATATGTTTTAATGAAAAAATGTAAAAAAAAATTCAAACTAAATTCAATAATGGAATTATAAAAGCATTTAAACTGAGTAATAAGGCTTTTCTAGTTATGAGTGACACTAAATGATCTTTTCTTTACAACGGATGGGTTTTGCTCCACGTTTCCCGAGGCAAACAATCAATTACAATCTGTTTTAGTCAAAAAATGTAAAAATAATTCAAAATAAATTCAATAATGCGATTATAAAAGCATTTAAACCTAGTAATAAGGCTTTTCTAGGCATGAGTGACTATAAATGATCTTTTCTTGACAATGGATGGCTTTCGCTTCACGTTTCTCGAGGTAAATAATCAATTACAATTTGTTTTAATCATAAAATGTAAAAAGATTCAAATTAAATTCAATTATGGAATTATAAAAGCATTTAAAGCGAGTATTAAGGATTTTATAAGCATGAGCGACTATAAATGAACTTTTCTTGACAATGGATGGCTTTTGCTCCACGTTTCCCGAGGCAAACAATCAATTACAATCTGTTTTAATCAAAAAATGTAAAAACAATTCAAAATAAATTCAATAATGGGATTATAAAAGCATTTAAACCGAGTAATAAGGCTTTTCTAGGCATGAGTGACTATAAATGATCTTTTCTTGACAATGGATGGCTTTCGCTCCACGTTTCCCGAGATAAACAATCAATTACAATCTGTTTTAATCAAAAATGTAAAAAAAATTCAAAATAAATTCAATAATGGGATTATTAAAGCATTTAAACCGAGTAATAAGGCTTTTCTAGGCATGAGTGACTATAAATGAACTTTTCTTGACAATGGATGGCTTTCGCTCCATGTTTCCCGAGGCAAACAATCAATTACAATCTGTTTTAATCAAAAAATGTAAAAAAAAATTCAAAATAAATTCAATAATGGGATTATAAAAGCATTTAAACCGAGTAATAAGGGTTTTCTAGTTATGAGTGACTCTAAATGATCATTTCTTGATAATGGATGGCTTTTGCTCCACGTTTCCCGAGGCAAACAATCAATTACAATCTGTTTTAATTAAAAAATGTAAAAACAATTCAAAATAAATTCAATAATGGGATTATAAAAGCATTTAAACCGAGTAATAAGGCTTTTCTAGGCATGAGTGACTATAAATGATCTTTTCTTGACAATGGATGGCTTTCGCTCCATGTTTCCCGAGGCAAACAATCAATTACAATCTGTTTTAATCAAAAAATGCAGAAAAAGTTCAAAATAAATTCAATAAAGGGATTATAAAGGCATTTAAACCGAGTAATAAGGCTTTTCTAGGCATGAGTGACTGTAAATGAACTTTTCTTGAAAATGGATGGCTTTCGCTCCATGTTTCCCGAGGCAAACAATCAATTACAATCTGTTTTAATCAAAAAATGTAAAAAAAAATTCAAAATAAATTCAATAATGAGATTATAAAAGCATTTAAACCGAGTAATAAGGCTTTTCTAGTTATGAGTGACTCTAAATGATCTTTTCTTGACAATGGATGGCTTTTGCTCCACGTTTCCCGAGGCAAACAATCAATTACAATTTGTTTTAGTCAAAAAATGTAAAAACAATTCAAAATAAATTCAATAATGGGATTATAAAAGCATTTAAACCGAGTAATAAGGCTTTTCTAGGCATGAGTGACTATAAATGATCTTTTCTTGACAATGGATGGCTTTCGCTCTACGTTTCCCGAGATAAACAATCAATTACAATATGTTTTAATGAAAAAATGTAAAAAAAAATTCAAACTAAATTCAATAATGGAATTATAAAAGCATTTAAACTGAGTAATAAGGCTTTTCTAGTTATGAGTGACACTAAATGATCTTTTCTTTACAACGGATGGGTTTTGCTCCACGTTTCCCGAGGCAAACAATCAATTACAATCTGTTTTAGTCAAAAAATGTAAAAATAATTCAAAATAAATTCAATAATGCGATTATAAAAGCATTTAAACCTAGTAATAAGGCTTTTCTAGGCATGAGTGACTATAAATGATCTTTTCTTGACAATGGATGGCTTTCGCTTCACGTTTCTCGAGGTAAATAATCAATTACAATTTGTTTTAATCATAAAATGTAAAAAGATTCAAATTAAATTCAATTATGGAATTATAAAAGCATTTAAAGCGAGTATTAAGGATTTTATAAGCATGAGCGACTATAAATGAACTTTTCTTGACAATGGATGGCTTTTGCTCCACGTTTCCCGAGGCAAACAATCAATTACAATCTGTTTTAATCAAAAAATGTAAAAACAATTCAAAATAAATTCAATAATGGGATTATAAAAGCATTTAAACCGAGTAATAAGGCTTTTCTAGGCATGAGTGACTATAAATGATCTTTTCTTGACAATGGATGGCTTTCGCTCCACGTTTCCCGAGATAAACAATCAATTACAATCTGTTTTAATCAAAAATGTAAAAAAAATTCAAAATAAATTCAATAATGGGATTATTAAAGCATTTAAACCGAGTAATAAGGCTTTTCTAGGCATGAGTGACTATAAATGAACTTTTCTTGACAATGGATGGCTTTCGCTCCATGTTTCCCGAGGCAAACAATCAATTACAATCTGTTTTAATCAAAAAATGTAAAAAAAAATTCAAAATAAATTCAATAATGGGATTATAAAAGCATTTAAACCGACTAATAAGGGTTTTCTAGTTATGAGTGACTCTAAATGATCATTTCTTGATAATGGATGGCTTTTGCTCCACGTTTCCCGAGGCAAACAATCAATTACAATCTGTTTTAATTAAAAAATGTAAAAACAATTCAAAATAAATTCAATAATGGGATTATAAAAGCATTTAAACCGAGTAATAAGGCTTTTCTAGGCATGAGTGACTATAAATGATCTTTTCTTGACAATGGATGGCTTTTGCTCCATGTTTCCCGAGGCAAACAATCAATTACAATCTGTTTTAATCAAAAAATGTAGAAAAAGTTCAAAATAAATTCAATAAAGGGATTATAAAGGCATTTAAACCGAGTAATAAGGCTTTTCTAGGCATGAGTGACTGTAAATGAACTTTTCTTGAAAATGGATGGCTTTCGCTCCATGTTTCCCGAGGCAAACAATCAATTACAATCTGTTTTAATCAAAAAATGTAAAAAAAAATTCAAAATAAATTCAATAATGAGATTATAAAAGCATTTAAACCGAGTAATAAGGCTTTTCTAGTTATGAGTGACTCTAAATGATCTTTTCTTTACAACGGATGGGTTTTGCTCCACGTTTCCCGAGGCAAACAATCAATTACAATCTGTTTTAGTCAAAAAATGTAAAAATAATTCAAAATAAATTCAATAATGCGATTATAAAAGCATTTAAACCTAGTAATAAGGCTTTTCTAGGCATGAGTGACTATAAATGATCTTTTCTTGACAATGGATGGCTTTCGCTTCACGTTTCTCGAGGTAAATAATCAATTACAATTTGTTTTAATCATAAAATGTAAAAAGATTCAAATTAAATTCAATTATGGAATTATAAAAGCATTTAAAGCGAGTATTAAGGATTTTATAAGCATGAGCGACTATAAATGAACTTTTCTTGACAATGGATGGCTTTTGCTCCACGTTTCCCGAGGCAAACAATCAATTACAATCTGTTTTAATCAAAAAATGTAAAAACAATTCAAAATAAATTCAATAATGGGATTATAAAAGCATTTAAACCGAGTAATAAGGCTTTTCTAGGCATGAGTGACTATAAATGATCTTTTCTTGACAATGGATGGCTTTCGCTCCACGTTTCCCGAGATAAACAATCAATTACAATCTGTTTTAATCAAAAATGTAAAAAAAATTCAAAATAAATTCAATAATGGGATTATTAAAGCATTTAAACCGAGTAATAAGGCTTTTCTAGGCATGAGTGACTATAAATGAACTTTTCTTGACAATGGATGGCTTTCGCTCTACGTTTCCCGAGATAAACAATCAATTACAATTTGTTTTAATCATAAAATGTAAAAAGATTCAAATTAAATTCAATTATGGAATTATAAAAGCATTTAAAGCGAGTATTAAGGATTTTATAAGCATGAGCGACTATAAATGAACTTTTCTTGACAATGGATGGCTTTTGCTCCACGTTTCCCGAGGCAAACAATCAATTACAATCTGTTTTAATCAAAAAATGTAAAAACAATTCAAAATAAATTCAATAATGCGATTATAAAAGCATTTAAACCTAGTAATAAGGCTTTTCTAGGCATGAGTGACTATAAATGATCTTTTCTTGACAATGGATGGCTTTCGCTTCACGTTTCTCGAGGTAAATAATCAATTACAATTTGTTTTAATCATAAAATGTAAAAAGATTCAAATTAAATTCAATTATGGAATTATAAAAGCATTTAAAGCGAGTATTAAGGATTTTATAAGCATGAGCGACTATAAATGAACTTTTCTTGAAAATGGATGGCTTTCGCTCCATGTTTCCCGAGGCAAACAATCAATTACAATCTGTTTTAATCAAAAAATGTAAAAAAAATTCAAAATAAATTCAATAATGAGATTATAAAAGCATTTAAACCGAGTAATAAGGCTTTTCTAGTTATGAGTGACTCTAAATGATCTTTTCTTGACAATGGATGGCTTTTGCTCCACGTTTCCCGAGGCAAACAATCAATTACAATTTGTTTTAGTCAAAAAATGTAAAAACAATTCAAAATAAATTCAATAATGGGATTATAAAAGCATTTAAACCGAGTAATAAGGCTTTTCTAGGCATGAGTGACTATAAATGATCTTTTCTTGACAATGGATGGCTTTCGCTCTACGTTTCCCGAGATAAACAATCAATTACAATATGTTTTAATGAAAAAATATAAAAAAAAATTCAAACTAAATTCAATAATGGAATTATAAAAGCATTTAAACTGAGTATTAAGGCTTTTCTAGTTATGAGTGACACTAAATGATCTTTTCTTTACAACGGATGGGTTTTGCTCCACGTTTCCCGAGGCAAACAATCAATTACAATCTGTTTTAGTCAAAAAATGTAAAAATAATTCAAAATAAATTCAATAATGCGATTATAAAAGCATTTAAACCTAGTAATAAGGCTTTTCTAGGCATGAGTGACTATAAATGATCTTTTCTTGACAATGGATGGCTTTCGCTTCACGTTTCTCGAGGTAAATAATCAATTACAATTTGTTTTAATCATAAAATGTAAAAAGATTCAAATTAAATTCAATTATGGAATTATAAAAGCATTTAAAGCGAGTATTAAGGATTTTATAAGCATGAGCGACTATAAATGAACTTTTCTTGACAATGGATGGCTTTTGCTCCACGTTTCCCGAGGCAAACAATCAATTACAATCTGTTTTAATCAAAAAATGTAAAAACAATTCAAAATAAATTCAATAATGGGATTATAAAAGCATTTAAACCGAGTAATAAGGCTTTTCTAGGCATGAGTGACTATAAATGATCTTTTCTTGACAATGGATGGCTTTCGCTCCACGTTTCCCGAGATAAACAATCAATTACAATCTGTTTTAATCAAAAATGTAAAAAAAATTCAAAATAAATTCAATAATGGGATTATTAAAGCATTTAAACCGAGTAATAAGGCTTTTCTAGGCATGAGTGACTATAAATGAACTTTTCTTGACAATGGATGGCTTTCGCTCCATGTTTCCCGAGGCAAACAATCAATTACAATCTGTTTTAATCAAAAAATGTAAAAAAAAATTCAAAATAAATTCAATAATGGGATTATAAAAGCATTTAAACCGACTAATAAGGGTTTTCTAGTTATGAGTGACTCTAAATGATCATTTCTTGATAATGGATGGCTTTTGCTCCACGTTTCCCGAGGCAAACAATCAATTACAATCTGTTTTAATTAAAAAATGTAAAAACAATTCAAAATAAATTCAATAATGGGATTATAAAAGCATTTAAACCGAGTAATAAGGCTTTTCTAGGCATGAGTGACTATAAATGATCTTTTCTTGACAATGGATGGCTTTCGCTCCATGTTTCCCGAGGCAAACAATCAATTACAATCTGTTTTAATCAAAAAATGTAGAAAAAGTTCAAAATAAATTCAATAAAGGGATTATAAAGGCATTTAAACCGAGTAATAAGGCTTTTCTAGGCATGAGTGACTGTAAATGAACTTTTCTTGAAAATGGATGGCTTTCGCTCCATGTTTCCCGAGGCAAACAATCAATTACAATCTGTTTTAGTCAAAAATGTAAAAAAAATTCAAAATAAATTCAATAATGGGATTATAAAAGCATTTAAACCGAGTAATAAGGCTTTTCTAGGCATGAGTGACTATAAATGATCTTTTCTTGACAATGGATGGCTTTCGCTCCACGTTTCCCGAGATAAACAATCAATTACAATCTGTTTTAATCAAAAATGTAAAAAAAATTCAAAATAAATTCAATAATGGGATTATAAAAGCATTTAAACCGAGTAATAAGGCTTTTCTAGGCATGAGTGACTATAAATGATCTTTTCTTGACAATGGATGGCTTTCGCTCTACGTTTCCCGAGATAAACAATCAATTACAATATGTTTTAATGAAAAAATGTAAAAAAAATTCAAACTAAATTCAATAATGGAATTATAAAAGCATTTAAACTGAGTAATAAGGCTTTTCTAGTTATGAGTGACACTAAATGATCTTTTCTTTACAACGGATGGGTTTTGCTCCACGTTTCCCGAGGCAAACAATCAATTACAATCTGTTTTAGTCAAAAAATGTAAAAATAATTCAAAATAAATTCAATAATGCGATTATAAAAGCATTTAAACCTAGTAATAAGGCTTTTCTAGGCATGAGTGACTATAAATGATCTTTTCTTGACAATGGATGGCTTTCGCTTCACGTTTCTCGAGGTAAATAATCAATTACAATTTGTTTTAATCATAAAATGTAAAAAGATTCAAATTAAATTCAATTATGGAATTATAAAAGCATTTAAAGCGAGTATTAAGGATTTTATAAGCATGAGCGACTATAAATGAACTTTTCTTGACAATGGATGGCTTTTGCTCCACGTTTCCCGAGGCAAACAATCAATTACAATCTGTTTTAATCAAAAAATGTAAAAACAATTCAAAATAAATTCAATAATGGGATTATAAAAGCATTTAAACCGAGTAATAAGGCTTTTCTAGGCATGAGTGACTATAAATGATCTTTTCTTGACAATGGATGGCTTTCGCTCCACGTTTCCCGAGATAAACAATCAATTACAATCTGTTTTAATCAAAAATGTAAAAAAAATTCAAAATAAATTCAATAATGGGATTATTAAAGCATTTAAACCGAGTAATAAGGCTTTTCTAGGCATGAGTGACTATAAATGAACTTTTCTTGACAATGGATGGCTTTCGCTCTACGTTTCCCGAGATAAACAATCAATTACAATTTGTTTTAATCATAAAATGTAAAAAGATTCAAATTAAATTCAATTATGGAATTATAAAAGCATTTAAAGCGAGTATTAAGGATTTTATAAGCATGAGCGACTATAAATGAACTTTTCTTGACAATGGATGGCTTTTGCTCCACGTTTCCCGAGGCAAACAATCAATTACAATCTGTTTTAATCAAAAAATGTAAAAACAATTCAAAATAAATTCAATAATGGGATTATAAAAGCATTTAAACCGAGTAATAAGGCTTTTCTAGGCATGAGTGACTATAAATGATCTTTTCTTGACAATGGATGGCTTTCGCTCCACGTTTCCCGAGATAAACAATCAATTACAATCTGTTTTAATCAAAAATGTAAAAAAAATTCAAAATAAATTCAATAATGGGATTATTAAAGCATTTAAACCGAGTAATAAGGCTTTTCTAGGCATGAGTGACTATAAATGAACTTTTCTTGACAATGGATGGCTTTCGCTCCATGTTTCCCGAGGCAAACAATCAATTACAATCTGTTTTAATCAAAAAATGTAAAAAAAAATTCAAAATAAATTCAATAATGGGATTATAAAAGCATTTAAACCGAGTAATAAGGCTTTTCTAGGCATGAGTGACTATAAATGATCTTTTCTTGACAATGGATGGCTTTCGCTCCATGTTTCCCGAGGCAAACAATCAATTACAATTTGTTTTAGTCAAAAAATGTAAAAACAATTCAAAATAAATTCAATAATGGGATTATAAAAGCATTTAAACCGAGTAATAAGGCTTTTCTAGGCATGAGTGACTATAAATGATCTTTTCTTGACAATGGATGGCTTTCGCTCTACGTTTCCCGAGATAAACAATCAATTACAATATGTTTTAATGAAAAAATATAAAAAAAAATTCAAACTAAATTCAATAATGGAATTATAAAAGCATTTAAACTGAGTATTAAGGCTTTTCTAGTTATGAGTGACATTAAATGATCTTTTCTTTACAACGGATGGGTTTTGCTCCACGTTTCCCGAGGCAAACAATCAATTACAATCTGTTTTAGTCAAAAAATGTAAAAATAATTCAAAATAAATTCAATAATGCGATTATAAAAGCATTTAAACCTAGTAATAAGGCTTTTCTAGGCATGAGTGACTATAAATGATCTTTTCTTGACAATGGATGGCTTTCGCTTCACGTTTCTCGAGGTAAATAATCAATTACAATTTGTTTTAATCATAAAATGTAAAAAGATTCAAATTAAATTCAATTATGGAATTATAAAAGCATTTAAAGCGAGTATTAAGGATTTTATAAGCATGAGCGACTATAAATGAACTTTTCTTGACAATGGATGGCTTTTGCTCCACGTTTCCCGAGGCAAACAATCAATTACAATCTGTTTTAATCAAAAAATGTAAAAACAATTCAAAATAAATTCAATAATGGGATTATAAAAGCATTTAAACCGAGTAATAAGGCTTTTCTAGGCATGAGTAACTATAAATGATCTTTTCTTGACAATGGATGGCTTTCGCTCCACGTTTCCCGAGATAAACAATCAATTACAATCTGTTTTAATCAAAAATGTAAAAAAAATTCAAAATAAATTCAATAATGGGATTATTAAAGCATTTAAACCGAGTAATAAGGCTTTTCTAGGCATGAGTGACTATAAATGAACTTTTCTTGACAATGGATGGCTTTCGCTCCATGTTTCCCGAGGCAAACAATCAATTACAATCTGTTTTAATCAAAAAATGTAAAAAAAAATTCAAAATAAATTCAATAATGGGATTATAAAAGCATTTAAACCGACTAATAAGGGTTTTCTAGTTATGAGTGACTCTAAATGATCATTTCTTGATAATGGATGGCTTTTGCTCCACGTTTCCCGAGGCAAACAATCAATTACAATCTGTTTTAATTAAAAAATGTAAAAACAATTCAAAATAAATTCAATAATGGGATTATAAAAGCATTTAAACCGAGTAATAAGGCTTTTCTAGGCATGAGTGACTATAAATGATCTTTTCTTGACAATGGATGGCTTTCGCTCCATGTTTCCCGAGGCAAACAATCAATTACAATCTGTTTTAATCAAAAAATGTAGAAAAAGTTCAAAATAAATTCAATAAAGGGATTATAAAGGCATTTAAACCGAGTAATAAGGCTTTTCTAGGCATGAGTGACTGTAAATGAACTTTTCTTGAAAATGGATGGCTTTCGCTCCATGTTTCCCGAGGCAAACAATCAATTACAATCTGTTTTAGTCAAAAATGTAAAAAAAATTCAAAATAAATTCAATAATGGGATTATAAAAGCATTTAAACCGAGTAATAAGGCTTTTCTAGGCATGAGTGACTATAAATGATCTTTTCTTGACAATGGATGGCTTTCGCTCCACGTTTCCCGAGATAAACAATCAATTACAATCTGTTTTAATCAAAAATGTAAAAAAAATTCAAAATAAATTCAATAATGGGATTATAAAAGCATTTAAACCGAGTAATAAGGCTTTTCTAGGCATGAGTGACTATAAATGATCTTTTCTTGACAATGGATGGCTTTCGCTCTACGTTTCCCGAGATAAACAATCAATTACAATATGTTTTAATGAAAAAATGTAAAAAAAATTCAAACTAAATTCAATAATGGAATTATAAAAGCATTTAAACTGAGTAATAAGGCTTTTCTAGTTATGAGTGACACTAAATGATCTTTTCTTTACAACGGATGGGTTTTGCTCCACGTTTCCCGAGGCAAACAATCAATTACAATCTGTTTTAGTCAAAAAATGTAAAAATAATTCAAAATAAATTCAATAATGCGATTATAAAAGCATTTAAACCTAGTAATAAGGCTTTTCTAGGCATGAGTGACTATAAATGATCTTTTCTTGACAATGGATGGCTTTCGCTTCACGTTTCTCGAGGTAAATAATCAATTACAATTTGTTTTAATCATAAAATGTAAAAAGATTCAAATTAAATTCAATTATGGAATTATAAAAGCATTTAAAGCGAGTATTAAGGATTTTATAAGCATGAGCGACTATAAATGAACTTTTCTTGACAATGGATGGCTTTTGCTCCACGTTTCCCGAGGCAAACAATCAATTACAATCTGTTTTAATCAAAAAATGTAAAAACAATTCAAAATAAATTCAATAATGGGATTATAAAAGCATTTAAACCGAGTAATAAGGCTTTTCTAGGCATGAGTGACTATAAATGATCTTTTCTTGACAATGGATGGCTTTCGCTCCACGTTTCCCGAGATAAACAATCAATTACAATCTGTTTTAATCAAAAATGTAAAAAAAATTCAAAATAAATTCAATAATGGGATTATTAAAGCATTTAAACCGAGTAATAAGGCTTTTCTAGGCATGAGTGACTATAAATGAACTTTTCTTGACAATGGATGGCTTTCGCTCTACGTTTCCCGAGATAAACAATCAATTACAATTTGTTTTAATCATAAAATGTAAAAAGATTCAAATTAAATTCAATTATGGAATTATAAAAGCATTTAAAGCGAGTATTAAGGATTTTATAAGCATGAGCGACTATAAATGAACTTTTCTTGACAATGGATGGCTTTTGCTCCACGTTTCCCGAGGCAAACAATCAATTACAATCTGTTTTAATCAAAAAATGTAAAAACAATTCAAAATAAATTCAATAATGGGATTATAAAAGCATTTAAACCGAGTAATAAGGCTTTTCTAGGCATGAGTGACTATAAATGATCTTTTCTTGACAATGGATGGCTTTCGCTCCACGTTTCCCGAGATAAACAATCAATTACAATCTGTTTTAATCAAAAATGTAAAAAAAATTCAAAATAAATTCAATAATGGGATTATTAAAGCATTTAAACCGAGTAATAAGGCTTTTCTAGGCATGAGTGACTATAAATGAACTTTTCTTGACAATGGATGGCTTTCGCTCCATGTTTCCCGAGGCAAACAATCAATTACAATCTGTTTTAATCAAAAAATGTAAAAAAAAATTCAAAATAAATTCAATAATGGGATTATAAAAGCATTTAAACCGAGTAATAAGGCTTTTCTAGGCATGAGTGACTATAAATGATCTTTTCTTGACAATGGATGGCTTTCGCTCCATGTTTCCCGAGGCAAACAATCAATTACAATTTGTTTTAGTCAAAAAATGTAAAAACAATTCAAAATAAATTCAATAATGGGATTATAAAAGCATTTAAACCGAGTAATAAGGCTTTTCTAGGCATGAGTGACTATAAATGATCTTTTCTTGACAATGGATGGCTTTCGCTCTACGTTTCCCGAGATAAACAATCAATTACAATATGTTTTAATGAAAAAATATAAAAAAAAATTCAAACTAAATTCAATAATGGAATTATAAAAGCATTTAAACTGAGTATTAAGGCTTTTCTAGTTATGAGTGACATTAAATGATCTTTTCTTTACAACGGATGGGTTTTGCTCCACGTTTCCCGAGGCAAACAATCAATTACAATCTGTTTTAATCAAAAAATGTAAAAAAAAATTCAAAATAAATTCAATAATGAGATTATAAAAGCATTTAAACCGAGTAATAAGGCTTTTCTAGTTATGAGTGACTCTAAATGATCTTTTCTTGACAATGGATGGCTTTTGCTCCACGTTTCCCGAGGCAAACAATCAATTACAATTTGTTTTAGTCAAAAAATGTAAAAACAATTCAAAATAAATTCAATAATGGGATTATAAAAGCATTTAAACCGAGTAATAAGGCTTTTCTAGGCATGAGTGACTATAAATGATCTTTTCTTGACAATGGATGGCTTTCGCTCTACGTTTCCCGAGATAAACAATCAATTACAATATGTTTTAATGAAAAAATGTAAAAAAAAATTCAAACTAAATTCAATAATGGAATTATAAAAGCATTTAAACTGAGTAATAAGGCTTTTCTAGTTATGAGTGACACTAAATGATCTTTTCTTTACAACGGATGGGTTTTGCTCCACGTTTCCCGAGGCAAACAATCAATTACAATCTGTTTTAGTCAAAAAATGTAAAAATAATTCAAAATAAATTCAATAATGCGATTATAAAAGCATTTAAACCTAGTAATAAGGCTTTTCTAGGCATGAGTGACTATAAATGATCTTTTCTTGACAATGGATGGCTTTCGCTTCACGTTTCTCGAGGTAAATAATCAATTACAATTTGTTTTAATCATAAAATGTAAAAAGATTCAAATTAAATTCAATTATGGAATTATAAAAGCATTTAAAGCGAGTATTAAGGATTTTATAAGCATGAGCGACTATAAATGAACTTTTCTTGACAATGGATGGCTTTTGCTCCACGTTTCCCGAGGCAAACAATCAATTACAATCTGTTTTAATCAAAAAATGTAAAAACAATTCAAAATAAATTCAATAATGGGATTATAAAAGCATTTAAACCGAGTAATAAGGCTTTTCTAGGCATGAGTGACTATAAATGATCTTTTCTTGACAATGGATGGCTTTCGCTCCACGTTTCCCGAGATAAACAATCAATTACAATCTGTTTTAATCAAAAATGTAAAAAAAATTCAAAATATATTCAATAATGGGATTATTAAAGCATTTAAACCGAGTAATAAGGCTTTTCTAGGCATGAGTGACTATAAATGAACTTTTCTTGACAATGGATGGCTTTCGCTCCATGTTTCCCGAGGCAAACAATCAATTACAATCTGTTTTAATCAAAAAATGTAAAAAAAAATTCAAAATAAATTCAATAATGGGATTATAAAAGCATTTAAACCGACTAATAAGGGTTTTCTAGTTATGAGTGACTCTAAATGATCATTTCTTGATAATGGATGGCTTTTGCTCCACGTTTCCCGAGGCAAACAATCAATTACAATCTGTTTTAATTAAAAAATGTAAAAACAATTCAAAATAAATTCAATAATGGGATTATAAAAGCATTTAAACCGAGTAATAAGGCTTTTCTAGGCATGAGTGACTATAAATGATCTTTTCTTGACAATGGATGGCTTTTGCTCCATGTTTCCCGAGGCAAACAATCAATTACAATCTGTTTTAATCAAAAAATGTAGAAAAAGTTCAAAATAAATTCAATAAAGGGATTATAAAGGCATTTAAACCGAGTAATAAGGCTTTTCTAGGCATGAGTGACTGTAAATGAACTTTTCTTGAAAATGGATGGCTTTCGCTCCATGTTTCCCGAGGCAAACAATCAATTACAATCTGTTTTAATCAAAAAATGTAAAAAAAAATTCAAAATAAATTCAATAATGAGATTATAAAAGCATTTAAACCGAGTAATAAGGCTTTTCTAGTTATGAGTGACTCTAAATGATCTTTTCTTTACAACGGATGGGTTTTGCTCCACGTTTCCCGAGGCAAACAATCAATTACAATCTGTTTTAGTCAAAAAATGTAAAAATAATTCAAAATAAATTCAATAATGCGATTATAAAAGCATTTAAACCTAGTAATAAGGCTTTTCTAGGCATGAGTGACTATAAATGATCTTTTCTTGACAATGGATGGCTTTCGCTTCACGTTTCTCGAGGTAAATAATCAATTACAATTTGTTTTAATCATAAAATGTAAAAAGATTCAAATTAAATTCAATTATGGAATTATAAAAGCATTTAAAGCGAGTATTAAGGATTTTATAAGCATGAGCGACTATAAATGAACTTTTCTTGACAATGGATGGCTTTTGCTCCACGTTTCCCGAGGCAAACAATCAATTACAATCTGTTTTAATCAAAAAATGTAAAAACAATTCAAAATAAATTCAATAATGGGATTATAAAAGCATTTAAACCGAGTAATAAGGCTTTTCTAGGCATGAGTGACTATAAATGATCTTTTCTTGACAATGGATGGCTTTCGCTCCACGTTTCCCGAGATAAACAATCAATTACAATCTGTTTTAATCAAAAATGTAAAAAAAATTCAAAATAAATTCAATAATGGGATTATTAAAGCATTTAAACCGAGTAATAAGGCTTTTCTAGGCATGAGTGACTATAAATGAACTTTTCTTGACAATGGATGGCTTTCGCTCTACGTTTCCCGAGATAAACAATCAATTACAATTTGTTTTAATCATAAAATGTAAAAAGATTCAAATTAAATTCAATTATGGAATTATAAAAGCATTTAAAGCGAGTATTAAGGATTTTATAAGCATGAGCGACTATAAATGAACTTTTCTTGACAATGGATGGCTTTTGCTCCACGTTTCCCGAGGCAAACAATCAATTACAATCTGTTTTAATCAAAAAATGTAAAAACAATTCAAAATAAATTCAATAATGCGATTATAAAAGCATTTAAACCGAGTAATAAGGCTTTTCTAGGCATGAGTGACTATAAATGATCTTTTCTTGACAATGGATGGCTTTCGCTCCACGTTTCCCGAGATAAACAATCAATTACAATCTGTTTTAATCAAAAATGTAAAAAAAATTCAAAATATATTCAATAATGGGATTATTAAAGCATTTAAACCGAGTAATAAGGCTTTTCTAGGCATGAGTGACTATAAATGAACTTTTCTTGACAATGGATGGCTTTCGCTCCATGTTTCCCGAGGCAAACAATCAATTACAATCTGTTTTAATCAAAAAATGTAAAAAAAAATTCAAAATAAATTCAATAATGGGATTATAAAAGCATTTAAACCGACTAATAAGGGTTTTCTAGTTATGAGTGACTCTAAATGATCATTTCTTGATAATGGATGGCTTTTGCTCCACGTTTCCCGAGGCAAACAATCAATTACAATCTGTTTTAATTAAAAAATGTAAAAACAATTCAAAATAAATTCAATAATGGGATTATAAAAGCATTTAAACCGAGTAATAAGGCTTTTCTAGGCATGAGTGACTATAAATGATCTTTTCTTGACAATGGATGGCTTTTGCTCCATGTTTCCCGAGGCAAACAATCAATTACAATCTGTTTTAATCAAAAAATGTAGAAAAAGTTCAAAATAAATTCAATAAAGGGATTATAAAGGCATTTAAACCGAGTAATAAGGCTTTTCTAGGCATGAGTGACTGTAAATGAACTTTTCTTGAAAATGGATGGCTTTCGCTCCATGTTTCCCGAGGCAAACAATCAATTACAATCTGTTTTAATCAAAAAATGTAAAAAAAAATTCAAAATAAATTCAATAATGAGATTATAAAAGCATTTAAACCGAGTAATAAGGCTTTTCTAGTTATGAGTGACTCTAAATGATCTTTTCTTTACAACGGATGGGTTTTGCTCCACGTTTCCCGAGGCAAACAATCAATTACAATCTGTTTTAGTCAAAAAATGTAAAAATAATTCAAAATAAATTCAATAATGCGATTATAAAAGCATTTAAACCTAGTAATAAGGCTTTTCTAGGCATGAGTGACTATAAATGATCTTTTCTTGACAATGGATGGCTTTCGCTTCACGTTTCTCGAGGTAAATAATCAATTACAATTTGTTTTAATCATAAAATGTAAAAAGATTCAAATTAAATTCAATTATGGAATTATAAAAGCATTTAAAGCGAGTATTAAGGATTTTATAAGCATGAGCGACTATAAATGAACTTTTCTTGACAATGGATGGCTTTTGCTCCACGTTTCCCGAGGCAAACAATCAATTACAATCTGTTTTAATCAAAAAATGTAAAAACAATTCAAAATAAATTCAATAATGGGATTATAAAAGCATTTAAACCGAGTAATAAGGCTTTTCTAGGCATGAGTGACTATAAATGATCTTTTCTTGACAATGGATGGCTTTCGCTCCACGTTTCCCGAGATAAACAATCAATTACAATCTGTTTTAATCAAAAATGTAAAAAAAATTCAAAATAAATTCAATAATGGGATTATTAAAGCATTTAAACCGAGTAATAAGGCTTTTCTAGGCATGAGTGACTATAAATGAACTTTTCTTGACAATGGATGGCTTTCGCTCTACGTTTCCCGAGATAAACAATCAATTACAATTTGTTTTAATCATAAAATGTAAAAAGATTCAAATTAAATTCAATTATGGAATTATAAAAGCATTTAAAGCGAGTATTAAGGATTTTATAAGCATGAGCGACTATAAATGAACTTTTCTTGACAATGGATGGCTTTTGCTCCACGTTTCCCGAGGCAAACAATCAATTACAATCTGTTTTAATCAAAAAATGTAAAAACAATTCAAAATAAATTCAATAATGCGATTATAAAAGCATTTAAACCTAGTAATAAGGCTTTTCTAGGCATGAGTGACTATAAATGATCTTTTCTTGACAATGGATGGCTTTCGCTTCACGTTTCTCGAGGTAAATAATCAATTACAATTTGTTTTAATCATAAAATGTAAAAAGATTCAAATTAAATTCAATTATGGAATTATAAAAGCATTTAAAGCGAGTATTAAGGATTTTATAAGCATGAGCGACTATAAATGAACTTTTCTTGAAAATGGATGGCTTTCGCTCCATGTTTCCCGAGGCAAACAATCAATTACAATCTGTTTTAATCAAAAAATGTAAAAAAAAATTCAAAATAAATTCAATAATGAGATTATAAAAGCATTTAAACCGAGTAATAAGGCTTTTCTAGTTATGAGTGACTCTAAATGATCTTTTCTTGACAATGGATGGCTTTTGCTCCACGTTTCCCGAGGCAAACAATCAATTACAATTTGTTTTAGTCAAAAAATGTAAAAACAATTCAAAATAAATTCAATAATGGGATTATAAAAGCATTTAAACCGAGTAATAAGGCTTTTCTAGGCATGAGTGACTATAAATGATCTTTTCTTGACAATGGATGGCTTTCGCTCTACGTTTCCCGAGATAAACAATCAATTACAATATGTTTTAATGAAAAAATATAAAAAAAAATTCAAACTAAATTCAATAATGGAATTATAAAAGCATTTAAACTGAGTATTAAGGCTTTTCTAGTTATGAGTGACACTAAATGATCTTTTCTTTACAACGGATGGGTTTTGCTCCACGTTTCCCGAGGCAAACAATCAATTACAATCTGTTTTAGTCAAAAAATGTAAAAATAATTCAAAATAAATTCAATAATGCGATTATAAAAGCATTTAAACCTAGTAATAAGGCTTTTCTAGGCATGAGTGACTATAAATGATCTTTTCTTGACAATGGATGGCTTTCGCTTCACGTTTCTCGAGGTAAATAATCAATTACAATTTGTTTTAATCATAAAATGTAAAAAGATTCAAATTAAATTCAATTATGGAATTATAAAAGCATTTAAAGCGAGTATTAAGGATTTTATAAGCATGAGCGACTATAAATGAACTTTTCTTGACAATGGATGGCTTTTGCTCCACGTTTCCCGAGGCAAACAATCAATTACAATCTGTTTTAATCAAAAAATGTAAAAACAATTCAAAATAAATTCAATAATGGGATTATAAAAGCATTTAAACCGAGTAATAAGGCTTTTCTAGGCATGAGTGACTATAAATGATCTTTTCTTGACAATGGATGGCTTTCGCTCCACGTTTCCCGAGATAAACAATCAATTACAATCTGTTTTAATCAAAAATGTAAAAAAAATTCAAAATAAATTCAATAATGGGATTATTAAAGCATTTAAACCGAGTAATAAGGCTTTTCTAGGCATGAGTGACTATAAATGAACTTTTCTTGACAATGGATGGCTTTCGCTCCATGTTTCCCGAGGCAAACAATCAATTACAATCTGTTTTAATCAAAAAATGTAAAAAAAAATTCAAAATAAATTCAATAATGGGATTATAAAAGCATTTAAACCGACTAATAAGGGTTTTCTAGTTATGAGTGACTCTAAATGATCATTTCTTGATAATGGATGGCTTTTGCTCCACGTTTCCCGAGGCAAACAATCAATTACAATCTGTTTTAATTAAAAAATGTAAAAACAATTCAAAATAAATTCAATAATGGGATTATAAAAGCATTTAAACCGAGTAATAAGGCTTTTCTAGGCATGAGTGACTATAAATGATCTTTTCTTGACAATGGATGGCTTTCGCTCCATGTTTCCCGAGGCAAACAATCAATTACAATCTGTTTTAATCAAAAAATGTAGAAAAAGTTCAAAATAAATTCAATAAAGGGATTATAAAGGCATTTAAACCGAGTAATAAGGCTTTTCTAGGCATGAGTGACTGTAAATGAACTTTTCTTGAAAATGGATGGCTTTCGCTCCATGTTTCCCGAGGCAAACAATCAATTACAATCTGTTTTAATCAAAAAATGTAAAAAAAAATTCAAAATAAATTCAATAATGAGATTATAAAAGCATTTAAACCGAGTAATAAGGCTTTTCTAGTTATGAGTGACTCTAAATGATCTTTTCTTTACAACGGATGGGTTTTGCTCCACGTTTCCCGAGGCAAACAATCAATTACAATCTGTTTTAGTCAAAAAATGTAAAAATAATTCAAAATAAATTCAATAATGCGATTATAAAAGCATTTAAACCTAGTAATAAGGCTTTTCTAGGCATGAGTGACTATAAATGATCTTTTCTTGACAATGGATGGCTTTCGCTTCACGTTTCTCGAGGTAAATAATCAATTACAATTTGTTTTAATCATAAAATGTAAAAAGATTCAAATTAAATTCAATTATGGAATTATAAAAGCATTTAAAGCGAGTATTAAGGATTTTATAAGCATGAGCGACTATAAATGAACTTTTCTTGACAATGGATGGCTTTTGCTCCACGTTTCCCGAGGCAAACAATCAATTACAATCTGTTTTAATCAAAAAATGTAAAAACAATTCAAAATAAATTCAATAATGGGATTATAAAAGCATTTAAACCGAGTAATAAGGCTTTTCTAGGCATGAGTGACTATAAATGATCTTTTCTTGACAATGGATGGCTTTCGCTCCACGTTTCCCGAGATAAACAATCAATTACAATCTGTTTTAATCAAAAATGTAAAAAAAATTCAAAATAAATTCAATAATGGGATTATTAAAGCATTTAAACCGAGTAATAAGGCTTTTCTAGGCATGAGTGACTATAAATGAACTTTTCTTGACAATGGATGGCTTTCGCTCTACGTTTCCCGAGATAAACAATCAATTACAATTTGTTTTAATCATAAAATGTAAAAAGATTCAAATTAAATTCAATTATGGAATTATAAAAGCATTTAAAGCGAGTATTAAGGATTTTATAAGCATGAGCGACTATAAATGAACTTTTCTTGACAATGGATGGCTTTTGCTCCACGTTTCCCGAGGCAAACAATCAATTACAATCTGTTTTAATCAAAAAATGTAAAAACAATTCAAAATAAATTCAATAATGGGATTATAAAAGCATTTAAACCGAGTAATAAGGCTTTTCTAGGCATGAGTGACTATAAATGATCTTTTCTTGACAATGGATGGCTTTCGCTCCACGTTTCCCGAGATAAACAATCAATTACAATCTGTTTTAATCAAAAATGTAAAAAAAATTCAAAATAAATTCAATAATGGGATTATTAAAGCATTTAAACCGAGTAATAAGGCTTTTCTAGGCATGAGTGACTATAAATGAACTTTTCTTGACAATGGATGGCTTTCGCTCCATGTTTCCCGAGGCAAACAATCAATTACAATCTGTTTTAATCAAAAAATGTAAAAAAAAATTCAAAATAAATTCAATAATGGGATTATAAAAGCATTTAAACCGAGTAATAAGGGTTTTCTAGTTATGAGTGACTCTAAATGATCATTTCTTGATAATGGATGGCTTTTGCTCCACGTTTCCCGAGGCAAACAATCAATTACAATCTGTTTTAATTAAAAAATGTAAAAACAATTCAAAATAAATTCAATAATGGGATTATAAAAGCATTTAAACCGAGTAATAAGGCTTTTCTAGGCATGAGTGACTATAAATGATCTTTTCTTGACAATGGATGGCTTTCGCTCCATGTTTCCCGAGGCAAACAATCAATTACAATCTGTTTTAATCAAAAAATGCAGAAAAAGTTCAAAATAAATTCAATAAAGGGATTATAAAGGCATTTAAACCGAGTAATAAGGCTTTTCTAGGCATGAGTGACTGTAAATGAACTTTTCTTGAAAATGGATGGCTTTCGCTCCATGTTTCCCGAGGCAAACAATCAATTACAATCTGTTTTAATCAAAAAATGTAAAAAAAAATTCAAAATAAATTCAATAATGAGATTATAAAAGCATTTAAACCGAGTAATAAGGCTTTTCTAGTTATGAGTGACTCTAAATGATCTTTTCTTGACAATGGATGGCTTTTGCTCCACGTTTCCCGAGGCAAACAATCAATTACAATTTGTTTTAGTCAAAAAATGTAAAAACAATTCAAAATAAATTCAATAATGGGATTATAAAAGCATTTAAACCGAGTAATAAGGCTTTTCTAGGCATGAGTGACTATAAATGATCTTTTCTTGACAATGGATGGCTTTCGCTCTACGTTTCCCGAGATAAACAATCAATTACAATATGTTTTAATGAAAAAATGTAAAAAAAAATTCAAACTAAATTCAATAATGGAATTATAAAAGCATTTAAACTGAGTAATAAGGCTTTTCTAGTTATGAGTGACACTAAATGATCTTTTCTTTACAACGGATGGGTTTTGCTCCACGTTTCCCGAGGCAAACAATCAATTACAATCTGTTTTAGTCAAAAAATGTAAAAATAATTCAAAATAAATTCAATAATGCGATTATAAAAGCATTTAAACCTAGTAATAAGGCTTTTCTAGGCATGAGTGACTATAAATGATCTTTTCTTGACAATGGATGGCTTTCGCTTCACGTTTCTCGAGGTAAATAATCAATTACAATTTGTTTTAATCATAAAATGTAAAAAGATTCAAATTAAATTCAATTATGGAATTATAAAAGCATTTAAAGCGAGTATTAAGGATTTTATAAGCATGAGCGACTATAAATGAACTTTTCTTGACAATGGATGGCTTTTGCTCCACGTTTCCCGAGGCAAACAATCAATTACAATCTGTTTTAATCAAAAAATGTAAAAACAATTCAAAATAAATTCAATAATGGGATTATAAAAGCATTTAAACCGAGTAATAAGGCTTTTCTAGGCATGAGTGACTATAAATGATCTTTTCTTGACAATGGATGGCTTTCGCTCCACGTTTCCCGAGATAAACAATCAATTACAATCTGTTTTAATCAAAAATGTAAAAAAAATTCAAAATAAATTCAATAATGGGATTATTAAAGCATTTAAACCGAGTAATAAGGCTTTTCTAGGCATGAGTGACTATAAATGAACTTTTCTTGACAATGGATGGCTTTCGCTCCATGTTTCCCGAGGCAAACAATCAATTACAATCTGTTTTAATCAAAAAATGTAAAAAAAAATTCAAAATAAATTCAATAATGGGATTATAAAAGCATTTAAACCGACTAATAAGGGTTTTCTAGTTATGAGTGACTCTAAATGATCATTTCTTGATAATGGATGGCTTTTGCTCCACGTTTCCCGAGGCAAACAATCAATTACAATCTGTTTTAATTAAAAAATGTAAAAACAATTCAAAATAAATTCAATAATGGGATTATAAAAGCATTTAAACCGAGTAATAAGGCTTTTCTAGGCATGAGTGACTATAAATGATCTTTTCTTGACAATGGATGGCTTTTGCTCCATGTTTCCCGAGGCAAACAATCAATTACAATCTGTTTTAATCAAAAAATGTAGAAAAAGTTCAAAATAAATTCAATAAAGGGATTATAAAGGCATTTAAACCGAGTAATAAGGCTTTTCTAGGCATGAGTGACTGTAAATGAACTTTTCTTGAAAATGGATGGCTTTCGCTCCATGTTTCCCGAGGCAAACAATCAATTACAATCTGTTTTAATCAAAAAATGTAAAAAAAAATTCAAAATAAATTCAATAATGAGATTATAAAAGCATTTAAACCGAGTAATAAGGCTTTTCTAGTTATGAGTGACTCTAAATGATCTTTTCTTTACAACGGATGGGTTTTGCTCCACGTTTCCCGAGGCAAACAATCAATTACAATCTGTTTTAGTCAAAAAATGTAAAAATAATTCAAAATAAATTCAATAATGCGATTATAAAAGCATTTAAACCTAGTAATAAGGCTTTTCTAGGCATGAGTGACTATAAATGATCTTTTCTTGACAATGGATGGCTTTCGCTTCACGTTTCTCGAGGTAAATAATCAATTACAATTTGTTTTAATCATAAAATGTAAAAAGATTCAAATTAAATTCAATTATGGAATTATAAAAGCATTTAAAGCGAGTATTAAGGATTTTATAAGCATGAGCGACTATAAATGAACTTTTCTTGACAATGGATGGCTTTTGCTCCACGTTTCCCGAGGCAAACAATCAATTACAATCTGTTTTAATCAAAAAATGTAAAAACAATTCAAAATAAATTCAATAATGGGATTATAAAAGCATTTAAACCGAGTAATAAGGCTTTTCTAGGCATGAGTGACTATAAATGATCTTTTCTTGACAATGGATGGCTTTCGCTCCACGTTTCCCGAGATAAACAATCAATTACAATCTGTTTTAATCAAAAATGTAAAAAAAATTCAAAATAAATTCAATAATGGGATTATTAAAGCATTTAAACCGAGTAATAAGGCTTTTCTAGGCATGAGTGACTATAAATGAACTTTTCTTGACAATGGATGGCTTTCGCTCTACGTTTCCCGAGATAAACAATCAATTACAATTTGTTTTAATCATAAAATGTAAAAAGATTCAAATTAAATTCAATTATGGAATTATAAAAGCATTTAAAGCGAGTATTAAGGATTTTATAAGCATGAGCGACTATAAATGAACTTTTCTTGACAATGGATGGCTTTTGCTCCACGTTTCCCGAGGCAAACAATCAATTACAATCTGTTTTAATCAAAAAATGTAAAAACAATTCAAAATAAATTCAATAATGCGATTATAAAAGCATTTAAACCTAGTAATAAGGCTTTTCTAGGCATGAGTGACTATAAATGATCTTTTCTTGACAATGGATGGCTTTCGCTTCACGTTTCTCGAGGTAAATAATCAATTACAATTTGTTTTAATCATAAAATGTAAAAAGATTCAAATTAAATTCAATTATGGAATTATAAAAGCATTTAAAGCGAGTATTAAGGATTTTATAGGCATGAGCGACTATAAATGAACTTTTCTTGAAAATGGATGGCTTTCGCTCCATGTTTCCCGAGGCAAACAATCAATTACAATCTGTTTTAATCAAAAAATGTAAAAAAAAATTCAAAATAAATTCAATAATGAGATTATAAAAGCATTTAAACCGAGTAATAAGGCTTTTCTAGTTATGAGTGACTCTAAATGATCTTTTCTTGACAATGGATGGCTTTTGCTCCACGTTTCCCGAGGCAAACAATCAATTACAATTTGTTTTAGTCAAAAAATGTAAAAACAATTCAAAATAAATTCAATAATGGGATTATAAAAGCATTTAAACCGAGTAATAAGGCTTTTCTAGGCATGAGTGACTATAAATGATCTTTTCTTGACAATGGATGGCTTTCGCTCTACGTTTCCCGAGATAAACAATCAATTACAATATGTTTTAATGAAAAAATATAAAAAAAAATTCAAACTAAATTCAATAATGGAATTATAAAAGCATTTAAACTGAGTATTAAGGCTTTTCTAGTTATGAGTGACACTAAATGATCTTTTCTTTACAACGGATGGGTTTTGCTCCACGTTTCCCGAGGCAAACAATCAATTACAATCTGTTTTAGTCAAAAAATGTAAAAATAATTCAAAATAAATTCAATAATGCGATTATAAAAGCATTTAAACCTAGTAATAAGGCTTTTCTAGGCATGAGTGACTATAAATGATCTTTTCTTGACAATGGATGGCTTTCGCTTCACGTTTCTCGAGGTAAATAATCAATTACAATTTGTTTTAATCATAAAATGTAAAAAGATTCAAATTAAATTCAATTATGGAATTATAAAAGCATTTAAAGCGAGTATTAAGGATTTTATAAGCATGAGCGACTATAAATGAACTTTTCTTGACAATGGATGGCTTTTGCTCCACGTTTCCCGAGGCAAACAATCAATTACAATCTGTTTTAATCAAAAAATGTAAAAACAATTCAAAATAAATTCAATAATGGGATTATAAAAGCATTTAAACCGAGTAATAAGGCTTTTCTAGGCATGAGTGACTATAAATGATCTTTTCTTGACAATGGATGGCTTTCGCTCCACGTTTCCCGAGATAAACAATCAATTACAATCTGTTTTAATCAAAAATGTAAAAAAAATTCAAAATAAATTCAATAATGGGATTATTAAAGCATTTAAACCGAGTAATAAGGCTTTTCTAGGCATGAGTGACTATAAATGAACTTTTCTTGACAATGGATGGCTTTCGCTCCATGTTTCCCGAGGCAAACAATCAATTACAATCTGTTTTAATCAAAAAATGTAAAAAAAAATTCAAAATAAATTCAATAATGGGATTATAAAAGCATTTAAACCGAGTAATAAGGGTTTTCTAGTTATGAGTGACTCTAAATGATCATTTCTTGATAATGGATGGCTTTTGCTCCACGTTTCCCGAGGCAAACAATCAATTACAATCTGTTTTAATTAAAAAATGTAAAAACAATTCAAAATAAATTCAATAATGGGATTATAAAAGCATTTAAACCGAGTAATAAGGCTTTTCTAGGCATGAGTGACTATAAATGATCTTTTCTTGACAATGGATGGCTTTCGCTCCATGTTTCCCGAGGCAAACAATCAATTACAATCTGTTTTAATCAAAAAATGTAGAAAAAGTTCAAAATAAATTCAATAAAGGGATTATAAAGGCATTTAAACCGAGTAATAAGGCTTTTCTAGGCATGAGTGACTGTAAATGAACTTTTCTTGAAAATGGATGGCTTTCGCTCCATGTTTCCCGAGGCAAACAATCAATTACAATCTGTTTTAATCAAAAAATGTAAAAAAAAATTCAAAATAAATTCAATAATGAGATTATAAAAGCATTTAAACCGAGTAATAAGGCTTTTCTAGTTATGAGTGACTCTAAATGATCTTTTCTTTACAACGGGTGGGTTTTGCTCCACGTTTCCCGAGGCAAACAATCAATTACAATCTGTTTTAGTCAAAAAATGTAAAAATAATTCAAAATAAATTCAATAATGCGATTATAAAAGCATTTAAACCTAGTAATAAGGCTTTTCTAGGCATGAGTGACTATAAATGATCTTTTCTTGACAATGGATGGCTTTCGCTTCACGTTTCTCGAGGTAAATAATCAATTACAATTTGTTTTAATCATAAAATGTAAAAAGATTCAAATTAAATTCAATTATGGAATTATAAAAGCATTTAAAGCGAGTATTAAGGATTTTATAAGCATGAGCGACTATAAATGAACTTTTCTTGACAATGGATGGCTTTTGCTCCACGTTTCCCGAGGCAAACAATCAATTACAATCTGTTTTAATCAAAAAATGTAAAAACAATTCAAAATAAATTCAATAATGGGATTATAAAAGCATTTAAACCGAGTAATAAGGCTTTTCTAGGCATGAGTGACTATAAATGATCTTTTCTTGACAATGGATGGCTTTCGCTCCACGTTTCCCGAGATAAACAATCAATTACAATCTGTTTTAATCAAAAATGTAAAAAAAATTCAAAATAAATTCAATAATGGGATTATAAAAGCATTTAAACCGAGTAATAAGGCTTTTCTAGGCATGAGTGACTATAAATGATCTTTTCTTGACAATGGATGGCTTTCGCTCTACGTTTCCCGAGATAAACAATCAATTACAATATGTTTTAATGAAAAAATGTAAAAAAAATTCAAACTAAATTCAATAATGGAATTATAAAAGCATTTAAACTGAGTAATAAGGCTTTTCTAGTTATGAGTGACACTAAATGATCTTTTCTTTACAACGGATGGGTTTTGCTCCACGTTTCCCGAGGCAAACAATCAATTACAATCTGTTTTAGTCAAAAAATGTAAAAATAATTCAAAATAAATTCAATAATGCGATTATAAAAGCATTTAAACCTAGTAATAAGGCTTTTCTAGGCATGAGTGACTATAAATGATCTTTTCTTGACAATGGATGGCTTTCGCTTCACGTTTCTCGAGGTAAATAATCAATTACAATTTGTTTTAATCATAAAATGTAAAAAGATTCAAATTAAATTCAATTATGGAATTATAAAAGCATTTAAAGCGAGTATTAAGGATTTTATAAGCATGAGCGACTATAAATGAACTTTTCTTGACAATGGATGGCTTTTGCTCCACGTTTCCCGAGGCAAACAATCAATTACAATCTGTTTTAATCAAAAAATGTAAAAACAATTCAAAATAAATTCAATAATGGGATTATAAAAGCATTTAAACCGAGTAATAAGGCTTTTCTAGGCATGAGTGACTATAAATGATCTTTTCTTGACAATGGATGGCTTTCGCTCCACGTTTCCCGAGATAAACAATCAATTACAATCTGTTTTAATCAAAAATGTAAAAAAAATTCAAAATAAATTCAATAATGGGATTATTAAAGCATTTAAACCGAGTAATAAGGCTTTTCTAGGCATGAGTGACTATAAATGAACTTTTCTTGACAATGGATGGCTTTCGCTCCATGTTTCCCGAGGCAAACAATCAATTACAATCTGTTTTAATCAAAAAATGTAAAAAAAAATTCAAAATAAATTCAATAATGGGATTATAAAAGCATTTAAACCGACTAATAAGGGTTTTCTAGTTATGAGTGACTCTAAATGATCATTTCTTGATAATGGATGGCTTTTGCTCCACGTTTCCCGAGGCAAACAATCAATTACAATCTGTTTTAATTAAAAAATGTAAAAACAATTCAAAATAAATTCAATAATGGGATTATAAAAGCATTTAAACCGAGTAATAAGGCTTTTCTAGGCATGAGTGACTATAAATGATCTTTTCTTGACAATGGATGGCTTTCGCTCCATGTTTCCCGAGGCAAACAATCAATTACAATCTGTTTTAATCAAAAAATGCAGAAAAAGTTCAAAATAAATTCAATAAAGGGATTATAAAGGCATTTAAACCGAGTAATAAGGCTTTTCTAGGCATGAGTGACTGTAAAAGAACTTTTCTTGAAAATGGATGGCTTTCGCTCCATGTTTCCCGAGGCAAACAATCAATTACAATCTGTTTTAATCAAAAAATGTAAAAAAAAATTCAAAATAAATTCAATAATGAGATTATAAAAGCATTTAAACCGAGTAATAAGGCTTTTCTAGTTATGAGTGACTCTAAATGATCTTTTCTTTACAACGGATGGGTTTTGCTCCACGTTTCCCGAGGCAAACAATCAATTACAATCTGTTTTAGTCAAAAAATGTAAAAATAATTCAAAATAAATTCAATAATGCGATTATAAAAGCATTTAAACCTAGTAATAAGGCTTTTCTAGGCATGAGTGACTATAAATGATCTTTTCTTGACAATGGATGGCTTTCGCTTCACGTTTCTCGAGGTAAATAATCAATTACAATTTGTTTTAATCATAAAATGTAAAAAGATTCAAATTAAATTCAATTATGGAATTATAAAAGCATTTAAAGCGAGTATTAAGGATTTTATAAGCATGAGCGACTATAAATGAACTTTTCTTGACAATGGATGGCTTTTGCTCCACGTTTCCCGAGGCAAACAATCAATTACAATCTGTTTTAATCAAAAAATGTAAAAACAATTCAAAATAAATTCAATAATGGGATTATAAAAGCATTTAAACCGAGTAATAAGGCTTTTCTAGGCATGAGTGACTATAAATGATCTTTTCTTGACAATGGATGGCTTTCGCTCCACGTTTCCCGAGATAAACAATCAATTACAATCTGTTTTAATCAAAAATGTAAAAAAAATTCAAAATAAATTCAATAATGGGATTATTAAAGCATTTAAACCGAGTAATAAGGCTTTTCTAGGCATGAGTGACTATAAATGAACTTTTCTTGACAATGGATGGCTTTCGCTCCATGTTTCCCGAGGCAAACAATCAATTACAATCTGTTTTAATCAAAAAATGTAAAAAAAAATTCAAAATAAATTCAATAATGGGATTATAAAAGCATTTAAACCGAGTAATAAGGGTTTTCTAGTTATGAGTGACTCTAAATGATCATTTCTTGATAATGGATGGCTTTTGCTCCACGTTTCCCGAGGCAAACAATCAATTACAATCTGTTTTAATTAAAAAATGTAAAAACAATTCAAAATAAATTCAATAATGGGATTATAAAAGCATTTAAACCGAGTAATAAGGCTTTTCTAGGCATGAGTGACTATAAATGATCTTTTCTTGACAATGGATGGCTTTCGCTCCATGTTTCCCGAGGCAAACAATCAATTACAATCTGTTTTAATCAAAAAATGTAGAAAAAGTTCAAAATAAATTCAATAAAGGGATTATAAAGGCATTTAAACCGAGTAATAAGGCTTTTCTAGGCATGAGTGACTATAAATGATCTTTTCTTGACAATGGATGGCTTTCGCTCCATGTTTCCCGAGGCAAACAATCAATTACAATCTGTTTTAATCAAAAAATGTAGAAAAAGTTCAAAATAAATTCAATAATGGGATTATAAAAGCATTTAAACCGAGTAATAAGGCTTTTCTAGGCATGAGTGACTCTAAATGATCTTTTCTTGACAATGGATGGCTTTCGCTCTACGTTTCCCGAGATAAACAATCAATTACAATATGTTTTAATGAAAAAATGTAAAAAAAAATTCAAACTAAATTCAATAATGGAATTATAAAAGCATTTAAACCGAGTAATAAGGCTTTTCTAGTTATGAGTGACACTAAATGATCTTTTCTTTACAACGGATGGGTTTTGCTCCACGTTTCCCTAGGCAAACAATCAATTACAATCTGTTTTAGTCAAAAAATGTAAGAATAATTCAAAATAAATTCAATAATGCGATTATAAAAGCATTTAAACCTAGTAATAAGGCTTTTCTAGGCATGAGTGACTATAAATGATCTTTTCTTGACAATGGATGGCTTTCGCTTCACGTTTCTCGAGGTAAATAATCAATTACAATTTGTTTTAATCATAAAATGTAAAAAGATTCAAATTAAATTCAATTATGGAATTATAAAAGCATTTAAAGCGAGTATTAAGGATTTTATAAGCATGAGCGACTATAAATGAACTTTTCTTGACAATGGATGGCTTTTGCTCCACGTTTCCCGAGGCAAACAATCAATTACAATCTGTTTTAATCAAAAAATGTAAAAACAATTCAAAATAAATTCAATAATGGGATTATAAAAGCATTTAAACCGAGTAATAAGGCTTTTCTAGGCATGAGTGACTATAAATGATCTTTTCTTGACAATGGATGGCTTTCGCTCCACGTTTCCCGAGATAAACAATCAATTACAATCTGTTTTAATCAAAAATGTAAAAAAAATTCAAAATAAATTCAATAATGGGATTATTAAAGCATTTAAACCGAGTAATAAGGCTTTTCTAGGCATGAGTGACTATAAATGAACTTTTCTTGACAATGGATGGATTTCGCTCCATGTTTCCCGAGGCAAACAATCAATTACAATCTGTTTTAATCAAAAAATGTAAAAAAAATTTCAAAATAAATTCAATAATGGGATTATAAAAGCATTTAAACCGAGTAATAAGGGTTTTCTAGTTATGAGTGACTCTAAATGATCATTTCTTGATAATGGATGGCTTTTGCTCCACGTTTCCCGAGGCAAACAATCAATTACAATCTGTTTTAATTAAAAAATGTAAAAACAATTCAAAATAAATTCAATAATGGGATTATAAAAGCATTTAAACCGAGTAATAAGGCTTTTCTAGGCATGAGTGACTATAAATGATCTTTTCTTGACAATGGATGGCTTTCGCTCCATGTTTCCCGAGGCAAACAATCAATTACAATCTGTTTTAATCAGAAAATGTAGAAAAAGTTGAAAATAAATTCAATAAAGGGATTATAAAGGCATTTAAACCGAGTAATAAGGCTTTTCTAGGCATGAGTGACTGTAAATGAACTTTTCTTGAAAATGGATGGCTTTCGCTCCATGTTTCCCGAGGCAAACAATCAATTACAATCTGTTTTAATCAAAAAATGTAAAAAAAAATTCAAAATAAATTCAATAATGAGATTATAAAAGCATTTAAACCGAGTAATAAGGCTTTTCTAGTTATGAGTGACTCTAAATGATCTTTTCTTTACAACGGATGGGTTTTGCTCCACGTTTCCCGAGGCAAACAATCAATTACAATCTGTTTTAGTCAAAAAATGTAAAAATAATTCAAAATAAATTCAATAATGCGATTATAAAAGCATTTAAACCTAGTAATAAGGCTTTTCTAGGCATGAGTGACTATAAATGATCTTTTCTTGACAATGGATGGCTTTCGCTTCACGTTTCTCGAGGTAAATAATCAATTACAATTTGTTTTAATCATAAAATGTAAAAAGATTCAAATTAAATTCAATTATGGAATTATAAAAGCATTTAAAGCGAGTATTAAGGATTTTATAAGCATGAGCGACTATAAATGAACTTTTCTTGACAATGGATGGCTTTTGCTCCACGTTTCCCGAGGCAAACAATCAATTACAATCTGTTTTAATCAAAAAATGTAAAAACAATTCAAAATAAATTCAATAATGGGATTATAAAAGCATTTAAACCGAGTAATAAGGCTTTTCTAGGCATGAGTGACTCTAAATGATCTTTTCTTGACAATGGATGGCTTTCGCTCTACGTTTCCCGAGATAAACAATCAATTACAATATGTTTTAATCAAAAAATGTAAAAAAAAATTCAAACTAAATTCAATAATGGAATTATAAAAGCATTTAAACCGAGTAATAAGGCTTTTCTAGTTATGAGTGACACTAAATGATCTTTTCTTTACAACGGATGGGTTTTGCTCCACGTTTCCCGAGGCAAACAATCAATTACAATCTGTTTTAGTCAAAAAATGTAAAAATAATTCAAAATAAATTCAATAATGCGATTATAAAAGCATTTAAACCTAGTAATAAGGCTTTTCTAGGCATGAGTGACTATAAATGATCTTTTCTTGACAATGGATGGCTTTCGCTTCACGTTTCTCGAGGTAAATAATCAATTACAATTTGTTTTAATCATAAAATGTAAAAAGATTCAAATTAAATTCAATTATGGAATTATAAAAGCATTTAAAGCGAGTATTAAGGATTTTATAAGCATGAGCGACTATAAATGAACTTTTCTTGACAATGGATGGCTTTTGCTCCACGTTTCCCGAGGCAAACAATCAATTACAATCTGTTTTAATCAAAAAATGTAAAAACAATTCAAAATAAATTCAATAATGGGATTATAAAAGCATTTAAACCGAGTAATAAGGCTTTTCTAGGCATGAGTGACTATAAATGATCTTTTCTTGACAATGGATGGCTTTCGCTCCACGTTTCCCGAGATAAACAATCAATTACAATCTGTTTTAATCAAAAATGTAAAAAAAATTCAAAATAAATTCAATAATGGGATTATTAAAGCATTTAAACCGAGTAATAAGGCTTTTCTAGGCATGAGTGACTATAAATGAACTTTTCTTGACAATGGATGGATTTCGCTCCATGTTTCCCGAGGCAAACAATCAATTACAATCTGTTTTAATCAAAAAATGTAAAAAAAAATTCAAAATAAATTCAATAATGGGATTATAAAAGCATTTAAACCGAGTAATAAGGGTTTTCTAGTTATGAGTGACTCTAAATGATCATTTCTTGATAATGGATGGCTTTTGCTCCACGTTTCCCGAGGCAAACAATCAATTACAATCTGTTTTAATTAAAAAATGTAAAAACAATTCAAAATAAATTCAATAATGGGATTATAAAAGCATTTAAACCGAGTAATAAGGCTTTTCTAGGCATGAGTGACTATAAATGATCTTTTCTTGACAATGGATGGCTTTCGCTCCATGTTTCCCGAGGCAAACAATCAATTACAATCTGTTTTAATCAAAAAATGTAGAAAAAGTTGAAAATAAATTCAATAAAGGGATTATAAAGGCATTTAAACCGAGTAATAAGGCTTTTCTAGGCATGAGTGACTGTAAATGAACTTTTCTTGAAAATGGATGGCTTTCGCTCCATGTTTCCCGAGGCAAACAATCAATTACAATCTGTTTTAATCAAAAAATGTAAAAAAAAATTCAAAATAAATTCAATAATGAGATTATAAAAGCATTTAAACCGAGTAATAAGGCTTTTCTAGTTATGAGTGACTCTAAATGATCATTTCTTGACAATGGATGGCTTTCGCTTCACGTTTCTCGAGGTAAATAATCAATTACAATTTGTTTTAATCATAAAATGTAAAAAGATTCAAATTAAATTCAATTATGGAATTATAAAAGCATTTAAAGCGAGTATTAAGGATTTTATAAGCATGAGCGACTATAAATGAACTTTTCTTGACAATGGATGGCTTTTGCTCCACGTTTCCCGAGGCAAACAATCAATTACAATCTGTTTTAATCAAAAAATGTAAAAACAATTCAAAATAAATTCAATAATGGGATTATAAAAGCATTTAAACCGAGTAATAAGGCTTTTCTAGGCATGAGTGACTATAAATGATCTTTTCTTGACAATGGATGGCTTTCGCTCCACGTTTCCCGAGATAAACAATCAATTACAATCTGTTTTAATCAAAAATGTAAAAAAAATTCAAAATAAATTCAATAATGGGATTATTAAAGCATTTAAACCGAGTAATAAGGCTTTTCTAGGCATGAGTGACTATAAATGAACTTTTCTTGACAATGGATGGCTTTCGCTCCATGTTTCCCGAGGCAAACAATCAATTACAATCTGTTTTAATCAAAAAATGTAAAAAAAAATTCAAAATAAATTCAATAATGGGATTATAAAAGCATTTAAACCGAGTAATAAGGGTTTTCTAGTTATGAGTGACTCTAAATGATCATTTCTTGATAATGGATGGCTTTTGCTCCACGTTTCCCGAGGCAAACAATCAATTACAATCTGTTTTAATTAAAAAATGTAAAAACAATTCAAAATAAATTCAATAATGGGATTATAAAAGCATTTAAACCGAGTAATAAGGCTTTTCTAGGCATGAGTGACTATAAATGATCTTTTCTTGACAATGGATGGCTTTCGCTCCATGTTTCCCGAGGCAAACAATCAATTACAATCTGTTTTAATCAAAAAATGTAGAAAAAGTTCAAAATAAATTCAATAAAGGGATTATAAAGGCATTTAAACCGAGTAATAAGGCTTTTCTAGGCATGAGTGACTGTAAATGAACTTTTCTTGAAAATGGATGGCTTTCGCTCCATGTTTCCCGAGGCAAACAATCAATTACAATCTGTTTTAATCAAAAAATGTAAAAAAAAATTCAAAATAAATTCAATAATGAGATTATAAAAGCATTTAAACCGAGTAATAAGGCTTTTCTAGTTATGAGTGACTCTAAATGATCTTTTCTTTACAACGGATGGGTTTTGCTCCACGTTTCCCGAGGCAAACAATCAATTACAATCTGTTTTAGTCAAAAAATGTAAAAATAATTCAAAATAAATTCAATAATGCGATTATAAAAGCATTTAAACCTAGTAATAAGGCTTTTCTAGGCATGAGTGACTATAAATGATCTTTTCTTGACAATGGATGGCTTTCGCTTCACGTTTCTCGAGGTAAATAATCAATTACAATTTGTTTTAATCATAAAATGTAAAAAGATTCAAATTAAATTCAATTATGGAATTATAAAAGCATTTAAAGCGAGTATTAAGGATTTTATAAGCATGAGCGACTATAAATGAACTTTTCTTGACAATGGATGGCTTTTGCTCCACGTTTCCCGAGGCAAACAATCAATTACAATCTGTTTTAATCAAAAAATGTAAAAACAATTCAAAATAAATTCAATAATGGGATTATAAAAGCATTTAAACCGAGTAATAAGGCTTTTCTAGGCATGAGTGACTATAAATGATCTTTTCTTGACAATGGATGGCTTTCGCTCCACGTTTCCCGAGATAAACAATCAATTACAATCTGTTTTAATCAAAAATGTAAAAAAAATTCAAAATAAATTCAATAATGGGATTATTAAAGCATTTAAACCGAGTAATAAGGCTTTTCTAGGCATGAGTGACTATAAATGAACTTTTCTTGACAATGGATGGCTTTCGCTCCATGTTTCCCGAGGCAAACAATCAATTACAATCTGTTTTAATCAAAAAATGTAAAAAAAAATTCAAAATAAATTCAATAATGGGATTATAAAAGCATTTAAACCGAGTAATAAGGGTTTTCTAGTTATGAGTGACTCTAAATGATCATTTCTTGATAATGGATGGCTTTTGCTCCACGTTTCCCGAGGCAAACAATCAATTACAATCTGTTTTAATTAAAAAATGTAAAAACAATTCAAAATAAATTCAATAATGGGATTATAAAAGCATTTAAACCGAGTAATAAGGCTTTTCTAGGCATGAGTGACTATAAATGATCTTTTCTTGACAATGGATGGCTTTCGCTCCATGTTTCCCGAGGCAAACAATCAATTACAATCTGTTTTAATCAAAAAATGTAGAAAAAGTTCAAAATAAATTCAATAAAGGGATTATAAAGGCATTTAAACCGAGTAATAAGGCTTTTCTAGGCATGAGTGACTGTAAATGAACTTTTCTTGAAAATGGATGGCTTTCGCTCCATGTTTCCCGAGGCAAACAATCAATTACAATCTGTTTTAATCAAAAAATGTAAAAAAAAATTCAAAATAAATTCAATAATGAGATTATAAAAGCATTTAAACCGAGTAATAAGGCTTTTCTAGTTATGAGTGACTCTAAATGATCTTTTCTTTACAACGGATGGGTTTTGCTCCACGTTTCCCGAGGCAAACAATCAATTACAATCTGTTTTAGTCAAAAAATGTAAAAATAATTCAAAATAAATTCAATAATGCGATTATAAAAGCATTTAAACCTAGTAATAAGGCTTTTCTAGGCATGAGTGACTATAAATGATCTTTTCTTGACAATGGATGGCTTTCGCTTCACGTTTCTCGAGGTAAATAATCAATTACAATTTGTTTTAATCATAAAATGTAAAAAGATTCAAATTAAATTCAATTATGGAATTATAAAAGCATTTAAAGCGAGTATTAAGGATTTTATAAGCATGAGCGACTATAAATGAACTTTTCTTGACAATGGATGGCTTTTGCTCCACGTTTCCCGAGGCAAACAATCAATTACAATCTGTTTTAATCAAAAAATGTAAAAACAATTCAAAATAAATTCAATAATGGGATTATAAAAGCATTTAAACCGAGTAATAAGGCTTTTCTAGGCATGAGTGACTCTAAATGATCTTTTCTTGACAATGGATGGCTTTCGCTCTACGTTTCCCGAGATAAACAATCAATTACAATATGTTTTAATGAAAAATTGTAAAAAAAAATTCAAACTAAATTCAATAATGGAATTATAAAAGCATTTAAACCGAGTAATAAGGCTTTTCTAGTTATGAGTGACACTAAATGATCTTTTCTTTACAACGGATGGGTTTTGCTCCACGTTTCCCGAGGCAAACAATCAATTACAATCTGTTTTAGTCAAAAAATGTAAGAATAATTCAAAATAAATTCAATAATGCGATTATAAAAGCATTTAAACCTAGTAATAAGGCTTTTCTAGGCATGAGTGACTATAAATGATCTTTTCTTGACAATGGATGGCTTTCGCTTCACGTTTCTCGAGGTAAATAATCAATTACAATTTGTTTTAATCATAAAATGTAAAAAGATTCAAATTAAATTCAATTATGGAATTATAAAAGCATTTAAAGCGAGTATTAAGGATTTTATAAGCATGAGCGACTATAAATGAACTTTTCTTGACAATGGATGGCTTTTGCTCCACGTTTCCCGAGGCAAACAATCAATTACAATCTGTTTTAATCAAAAAATGTAAAAACAATTCAAAATAAATTCAATAATGGGATTATAAAAGCATTTAAACCGAGTAATAAGGCTTTTCTAGGCATGAGTGACTATAAATGATCTTTTCTTGACAATGGATGGCTTTCGCTCCATGTTTCCCGAGATAAACAATCAATTACAATCTGTTTTAATCAAAAATGTAAAAAAAATTCAAAATAAATTCAATAATGGGATTATTAAAGCATTTAAACCGAGTAATAAGGCTTTTCTAGGCATGAGTGACTATAAATGAACTTTTCTTGACAATGGATGGCTTTCGCTCCATGTTTCCCGAGGCAAACAATCAATTACAATCTGTTTTAATCAAAAAATGTAAAAAAAAATTCAAAATAAATTCAATAATGGGATTATAAAAGCATTTAAACCGAGTAATAAGGGTTTTCTAGTTATGAGTGACTCTAAATGATCATTTCTTGATAATGGATGGCTTTTGCTCCACGTTTCCCGAGGCAAACAATCAATTACAATATGTTTTAATTAAAAAATGTAAAAACAATTCAAAATAAATTCAATAATGGGATTATAAAAGCATTTAAACCGAGTAATAAGGCTTTTCTAGGCATGAGTGACTATAAATGATCTTTTCTTGACAATGGATGGCTTTCGCTCCATGTTTCCCGAGGCAAACAATCAATTACAATCTGTTTTAATCAAAAAATGTAGAAAAAGTTGAAAATAAATTCAATAAAGGGATTATAAAGGCATTTAAACCGAGTAATAAGGCTTTTCTAGGCATGAGTGACTGTAAATGAACTTTTCTTGAAAATGGATGGCTTTCGCTCCATGTTTCCCGAGGCAAACAATCAATTACAATCTGTTTTAATCAAAAAATGTAAAAAAAAATTCAAAATAAATTCAATAATGAGATTATAAAAGCATTTAAACCGAGTAATAAGGCTTTTCTAGTTATGAGTGACTCTAAATGATCTTTTCTTTACAACGGATGGGTTTTGCTCCACGTTTCCCGAGGCAAACAATCAATTACAATCTGTTTTAGTCAAAAAATGTAAAAATAATTCAAAATAAATTCAATAATGCGATTATAAAAGCATTTAAACCTAGTAATAAGGCTTTTCTAGGCATGAGTGACTATAAATGATCTTTTCTTGACAATGGATGGCTTTCGCTTCACGTTTCTCGAGGTAAATAATCAATTACAATTTGTTTTAATCATAAAATGTAAAAAGATTCAAATTAAATTCAATTATGGAATTATAAAAGCATTTAAAGCGAGTATTAAGGATTTTATAAGCATGAGCGACTATAAATGAACTTTTCTTGACAATGGATGGCTTTTGCTCCACGTTTCCCGAGGCAAACAATCAATTACAATCTGTTTTAATCAAAAAATGTAAAAACAATTCAAAATAAATTCAATAATGGGATTATAAAAGCATTTAAACCGAGTAATAAGGCTTTTCTAGGCATGAGAGACTCTAAATGATCTTTTCTTGACAATGGATGGCTTTCGCTCTACGTTTCCCGAGATAAACAATCAATTACAATATGTTTTAATGAAAAAATGTAAAAAAAAATTCAAACTAAATTCAATAATGGAATTATAAAAGCATTTAAACCGAGTAATAAGGCTTTTCTATTTATGAGTGACACTAAATGATCTTTTCTTTACAACGGATGGGTTTTGCTCCACGTTTCCCGAGGCAAACAATCAATTACAATCTGTTTTAGTCAAAAAATGTAAGAATAATTCAAAATAAATTCAATAATGCAATTATAAAAGCATTTAAACCTAGTAATAAGGCTTTTCTAGGCATGAGTGACTATAAATGATCTTTTCTTGACAATGAATGGCTTTCGCTTCACGTTTCTCGAGGTAAATAATCAATTACAATTTGTTTTAATCATAAAATGTAAAAAGATTCAAATTAAATTCAATTATGGAATTATAAAAGCATTTAAAGCGAGTATTAAGGATTTTATAAGCATGAGCGACTATAAATGAACTTTTCTTGACAATGGATGGCTTTTGCTCCACGTTTCCCGAGGCAAACAATCAATTACAATCTGTTTTAATCAAAAAATGTAAAAACAATTCAAAATAAATTCAATAATGGGATTATAAAAGCATTTAAACCGAGTAATAAGGCTTTTCTAGGCATGAGTGACTATAAATGATCTTTTCTTGACAATGGATGGCTTTCGCTCCACGTTTCCCGAGATAAACAATCAATTACAATCTGTTTTAATCAAAAATGTAAAAAAAATTCAAAATAAATTCAATAATGGGATTATTAAAGCATTTAAACCGAGTAATAAGGCTTTTCTAGGCATGAGTGACTATAAATGAACTTTTCTTGACAATGGATGGCTTTCGCTCCATGTTTCCCGAGGCAAACAATCAATTACAATCTGTTTTAATCAAAAAATGTAAAAAAAAATTCAAAATAAATTCAATAATGGGATTATAAAAGCATTTAAACCGAGTAATAAGGGTTTTCTAGTTATGAGTGACTCTAAATGATCATTTCTTGATAATGGATGGCTTTTGCTCCACGTTTCCCGAGGCAAACAATCAATTACAATCTGTTTTAATTAAAAAATGTAAAAACAATTCAAAATAAATTCAATAATGGGATTATAAAAGCATTTAAACCGAGTAATAAGGCTTTTCTAGGCATGAGTGACTATAAATGATCTTTTCTTGACAATGGATGGCTTTCGCTCCAGGTTTCCCGAGGCAAACAATCAATTACAATCTGTTTTAGTCAAAAAATGTAGAAAAAGTTGAAAATAAATTCAATAAAGGGATTATAAAGGCATTTAAACCGAGTAATAAGGCTTTTCTAGGCATGAGTGACTGTAAATGAACTTTTCTTGAAAATGGATGGCTTTCGCTCCATGTTTCCCGAGGCAAACAATCAATTACAATCTGTTTTAATCAAAAAATGTAAAAAAAAATTCAAAATAAATTCAATAATGAGATTATAAAAGCATTTAAACCGAGTAATAAGGCTTTTCTAGTTATGAGTGACTCTAAATGATCATTTCTTGACAATGGATGGCTTTCGCTTCACGTTTCTCGAGGTAAATAATCAATTACAATTTGTTTTAATCATAAAATGTAAAAAGATTCAAATTAAATTCAATTATGGAATTATAAAAGCATTTAAAGCGAGTATTAAGGATTTTATAAGCATGAGCGACTATAAATGAACTTTTCTTGACAATGGATGGCTTTTGCTCCACGTTTCCCGAGGCAAACAATCAATTACAATCTGTTTTAATCAAAAAATGTAAAAACAATTCAAAATAAATTCAATAATGGGATTATAAAAGCATTTAAACCGAGTAATAAGGCTTTTCTAGGCATGAGTGACTATAAATGATCTTTTCTTGACAATGGATGGCTTTCGCTCCACGTTTCCCGAGATAAACAATCAATTACAATCTGTTTTAATCAAAAATGTAAAAAAAATTCAAAATAAATTCAATAATGGGATTATTAAAGCATTTAAACCGAGTAATAAGGCTTTTCTAGGCATGAGTGACTATAAATGAACTTTTCTTGACAATGGATGGCTTTCGCTCCATGTTTCCCGAGGCAAACAATCAATTACAATCTGTTTTAATCAAAAAATGTAAAAAAAAATTCAAAATAAATTCAATAATGGGATTATAAAAGCATTTAAACCGAGTAATAAGGGTTTTCTAGTTATGAGTGACTCTAAATGATCATTTCTTGATAATGGATGGCTTTTGCTCCACGTTTCCCGAGGCAAACAATCAATTACAATCTGTTTTAATTAAAAAATGTAAAAACAATTCAAAATAAATTCAATAATGGGATTATAAAAGCATTTAAACCGAGTAATAAGGCTTTTCTAGGCATGAGTGACTATAAATGATCTTTTCTTGACAATGGATGGCTTTCGCTCCATGTTTCCCGAGGCAAACAATCAATTACAATCTGTTTTAATCAAAAAATGTAGAAAAAGTTCAAAATAAATTCAATAAAGGGATTATAAAGGCATTTAAACCGAGTAATAAGGCTTTTCTAGGCATGAGTGACTGTAAATGAACTTTTCTTGAAAATGGATGGCTTTCGCTCCATGTTTCCCGAGGCAAACAATCAATTACAATCTGTTTTAATCAAAAAATGTAAAAAAAAATTCAAAATAAATTCAATAATGAGATTATAAAAGCATTTAAACCGAGTAATAAGGCTTTTCTAGTTATGAGTGACTCTAAATGATCTTTTCTTTACAACGGATGGGTTTTGCTCCACGTTTCCCGAGGCAAACAATCAATTACAATCTGTTTTAGTCAAAAAATGTAAAAATAATTCAAAATAAATTCAATAATGCGATTATAAAAGCATTTAAACCTAGTAATAAGGCTTTTCTAGGCATGAGTGACTATAAATGATCTTTTCTTGACAATGGATGGCTTTCGCTTCACGTTTCTCGAGGTAAATAATCAATTACAATTTGTTTTAATCATAAAATGTAAAAAGATTCAAATTAAATTCAATTATGGAATTATAAAAGCATTTAAAGCGAGTATTAAGGATTTTATAAGCATGAGCGACTATAAATGAACTTTTCTTGACAATGGATGGCTTTTGCTCCACGTTTCCCGAGGCAAACAATCAATTACAATCTGTTTTAATCAAAAAATGTAAAAACAATTCAAAATAAATTCAATAATGGGATTATAAAAGCATTTAAACCGAGTAATAAGGCTTTTCTAGGCATGAGTGACTATAAATGATCTTTTCTTGACAATGGATGGCTTTCGCTCCACGTTTCCCGAGATAAACAATCAATTACAATCTGTTTTAATCAAAAATGTAAAAAAAATTCAAAATAAATTCAATAATGGGATTATTAAAGCATTTAAACCGAGTAATAAGGCTTTTCTAGGCATGAGTGACTATAAATGAACTTTTCTTGACAATGGATGGCTTTCGCTCCATGTTTCCCGAGGCAAACAATCAATTACAATCTGTTTTAATCAAAAAATGTAAAAAAAAATTCAAAATAAATTCAATAATGGGATTATAAAAGCATTTAAACCGAGTAATAAGGGTTTTCTAGTTATGAGTGACTCTAAATGATCATTTCTTGATAATGGATGGCTTTTGCTCCACGTTTCCCGAGGCAAACAATCAATTACAATCTGTTTTAATTAAAAAATGTAAAAACAATTCAAAATAAATTCAATAATGGGATTATAAAAGCATTTAAACCGAGTAATAAGGCTTTTCTAGGCATGAGTGACTATAAATGATCTTTTCTTGACAATGGATGGCTTTCGCTCCATGTTTCCCGAGGCAAACAATCAATTACAATCTGTTTTAATCAAAAAATGTAGAAAAAGTTCAAAATAAATTCAATAAAGGGATTATAAAGGCATTTAAACCGAGTAATAAGGCTTTTCTAGGCATGAGTGACTGTAAATGAACTTTTCTTGAAAATGGATGGCTTTCGCTCCATGTTTCCCGAGGCAAACAATCAATTACAATCTGTTTTAATCAAAAAATGTAAAAAAAAATTCAAAATAAATTCAATAATGAGATTATAAAAGCATTTAAACCGAGTAATAAGGCTTTTCTAGTTATGAGTGACTCTAAATGATCTTTTCTTTACAACGGATGGGTTTTGCTCCACGTTTCCCGAGGCAAACAATCAATTACAATCTGTTTTAGTCAAAAAATGTAAAAATAATTCAAAATAAATTCAATAATGCGATTATAAAAGCATTTAAACCTAGTAATAAGGCTTTTCTAGGCATGAGTGACTATAAATGATCTTTTCTTGACAATGGATGGCTTTCGCTTCACGTTTCTCGAGGTAAATAATCAATTACAATTTGTTTTAATCATAAAATGTAAAAAGATTCAAATTAAATTCAATTATGGAATTATAAAAGCATTTAAAGCGAGTATTAAGGATTTTATAAGCATGAGCGACTATAAATGAACTTTTCTTGACAATGGATGGCTTTTGCTCCACGTTTCCCGAGGCAAACAATCAATTACAATCTGTTTTAATCAAAAAATGTAAAAACAATTCAAAATAAATTCAATAATGGGATTATAAAAGCATTTAAACCGAGTAATAAGGCTTTTCTAGGCATGAGTGACTATAAATGATCTTTTCTTGACAATGGATGGCTTTCGCTCCACGTTTCCCGAGATAAACAATCAATTACAATCTGTTTTAATCAAAAATGTAAAAAAAATTCAAAATAAATTCAATAATGGGATTATTAAAGCATTTAAACCGAGTAATAAGGCTTTTCTAGGCATGAGTGACTATAAATGAACTTTTCTTGACAATGGATGGCTTTCGCTCCATGTTTCCCGAGGCAAACAATCAATTACAATCTGTTTTAATCAAAAAATGTAAAAAAAAATTCAAAATAAATTCAATAATGGGATTATAAAAGCATTTAAACCGAGTAATAAGGGTTTTCTAGTTATGAGTGACTCTAAATGATCATTTCTTGATAATGGATGGCTTTTGCTCCACGTTTCCCGAGGCAAACAATCAATTACAATCTGTTTTAATTAAAAAATGTAAAAACAATTCAAAATAAATTCAATAATGGGATTATAAAAGCATTTAAACCGAGTAATAAGGCTTTTCTAGGCATGAGTGACTATAAATGATCTTTTCTTGACAATGGATGGCTTTCGCTCCATGTTTCCCGAGGCAAACAATCAATTACAATCTGTTTTAATCAAAAAATGTAGAAAAAGTTGAAAATAAATTCAATAAAGGGATTATAAAGGCATTTAAACCGAGTAATAAGGCTTTTCTAGGCATGAGTGACTGTAAATGAACTTTTCTTGAAAATGGATGGCTTTCGCTCCATGTTTCCCGAGGCAAACAATCAATTACAATCTGTTTTAATCAAAAAATGTAAAAAAAAATTCAAAATAAATTCAATAATGAGATTATAAAAGCATTTAAACCGAGTAATAAGGCTTTTCTAGTTATGAGTGACTCTAAATGATCTTTTCTTTACAACGGATGGGTTTTGCTCCACGTTTCCCGAGGCAAACAATCAATTACAATCTGTTTTAGTCAAAAAATGTAAAAATAATTCAAAATAAATTCAATAATGCGATTATAAAAGCATTTAAACCTAGTAATAAGGCTTTTCTAGGCATGAGTGACTATAAATGATCTTTTCTTGACAATGGATGGCTTTCGCTTCACGTTTCTCGAGGTAAATAATCAATTACAATTTGTTTTAATCATAAAATGTAAAAAGATTCAAATTAAATTCAATTATGGAATTATAAAAGCATTTAAAGCGAGTATTAAGGATTTTATAAGCATGAGCGACTATAAATGAACTTTTCTTGACAATGGATGGCTTTTGCTCCACGTTTCCCGAGGCAAACAATCAATTACAATCTGTTTTAATCAAAAAATGTAAAAACAATTCAAAATAAATTCAATAATGGGATTATAAAAGCATTTAAACCGAGTAATAAGGCTTTTCTAGGCATGAGTGACTATAAATGATCTTTTCTTGACAATGGATGGCTTTCGCTCCACGTTTCCCGAGATAAACAATCAATTACAATCTGTTTTAATCAAAAATGTAAAAAAAATTCAAAATAAATTCAATAATGGGATTATTAAAGCATTTAAACCGAGTAATAAGGCTTTTCTAGGCATGAGTGACTATAAATGAACTTTTCTTGACAATGGATGGCTTTCGCTCCATGTTTCCCGAGGCAAACAATCAATTACAATCTGTTTTAATCAAAAAATGTAAAAAAAAATTCAAAATAAATTCAATAATGGGATTATAAAAGCATTTAAACCGACTAATAAGGGTTTTCTAGTTATGAGTGACTCTAAATGATCATTTCTTGATAATGGATGGCTTTTGCTCCACGTTTCCCGAGGCAAACAATCAATTACAATCTATTTTAATTAAAAAATGTAAAAACAATTCAAAATAAATTCAATAATGGGATTATAAAAGCATTTAAACCGAGTAATAAGGCTTTTCTAGGCATGAGTGACTATAAATGATCTTTTCTTGACAATGGATGGCTTTCGCTCCATGTTTCCCGAGGCAAACAATCAATTACAATCTGTTTTAATCAAAAAATGTAGAAAAAGTTCAAAATAAATTCAATAAAGGGATTATAAAGGCATTTAAACCGAGTAATAAGGCTTTTCTAGGCATGAGTGACTGTAAATGAACTTTTCTTGAAAATGGATGGCTTTCGCTCCATGTTTCCCGAGGCAAACAATCAATTACAATCTGTTTTAATCAAAAAATGTAAAAAAAAATTCAAAATAAATTCAATAATGAGATTATAAAAGCATTTAAACCGAGTAATAAGGCTTTTCTAGTTATGAGTGACTCTAAATGATCTTTTCTTGACAATGGATGGCTTTTGCTCCACGTTTCCCGAGGCAAACAATCAATTACAATTTGTTTTAGTCAAAAAATGTAAAAACAATTCAAAATAAATTCAATAATGGGATTATAAAAGCATTTAAACCGAGTAATAAGGCTTTTCTAGGCATGAGTGACTATAAATGATCTTTTCTTGACAATGGATGGCTTTCGCTCTACGTTTCCCGAGATAAACAATCAATTACAATATGTTTTAATGAAAAAATGTAAAAAAAAAATTCAAACTAAATTCAATAATGGAATTATAAAAGCATTTAAACCGAGTAATAAGGCTTTTCTAGTTATGAGTGACACTAAATGATCTTTTCTTTACAACGGATGGGTTTTGCTCCACGTTTCCCGAGGCAAACAATCAATTACAATCTGTTTTAGTCAAAAAATGTAAAAATAATTCAAAATAAATTCAATAATGCGATTATAAAAGCATTTAAACCTAGTAATAAGGCTTTTCTAGGCATGAGTGACTATAAATGATCTTTTCTTGACAATGGATGGCTTTCGCTTCACGTTTCTCGAGGTAAATAATCAATTACAATTTGTTTTAATCATAAAATGTAAAAAGATTCAAATTAAATTCAATTATGGAATTATAAAAGCATTTAAAGCGAGTATTAAGGATTTTATAAGCATGAGCGACTATAAATGAACTTTTCTTGACAATGGATGGCTTTTGCTCCACGTTTCCCGAGGCAAACAATCAATTACAATCTGTTTTAATCAAAAAATGTAAAAACAATTCAAAATAAATTCAATAATGGGATTATAAAAGCATTTAAACCGAGTAATAAGGCTTTTCTAGGCATGAGTGACTATAAATGATCTTTTCTTGACAATGGATGGCTTTCGCTCCACGTTTCCCGAGATAAACAATCAATTACAATCTGTTTTAATCAAAAATGTAAAAAAAATTCAAAATAAATTCAATAATGGGATTATTAAAGCATTTAAACCGAGTAATAAGGCTTTTCTAGGCATGAGTGACTATAAATGAACTTTTCTTGACAATGGATGGCTTTCGCTCCATGTTTCCCGAGGCAAACAATCAATTACAATCTGTTTTAATCAAAAAATGTAAAAAAAAATTCAAAATAAATTCAATAATGGGATTATAAAAGCATTTAAACCGACTAATAAGGGTTTTCTAGTTATGAGTGACTCTAAATGATCATTTCTTGATAATGGATGGCTTTTGCTCCACGTTTCCCGAGGCAAACAATCAATTACAATCTGTTTTAATTAAAAAATGTAAAAACAATTCAAAATAAATTCAATAATGGGATTATAAAAGCATTTAAACCGAGTAATAAGGCTTTTCTAGGCATGAGTGACTATAAATGATCTTTTCTTGACAATGGATGGCTTTCGCTCCATGTTTCCCGAGGCAAACAATCAATTACAATCTGTTTTAATCAAAAAATGTAGAAAAAGTTGAAAATAAATTCAATAAAGGGATTATAAAGGCATTTAAACCGAGTAATAAGGCTTTTCTAGGCATGAGTGACTGTAAATGAACTTTTCTTGAAAATGGATGGCTTTCGCTCCATGTTTCCCGAGGCAAACAATCAATTACAATCTGTTTTAATCAAAAAATGTAAAAAAAAATTCAAAATAAATTCAATAATGAGATTATAAAAGCATTTAAACCGAGTAATAAGGCTTTTCTAGTTATGAGTGACTCTAAATGATCTTTTCTTGACAATGGATGGCTTTTGCTCCACGTTTCCCGAGGCAAACAATCAATTACAATTTGTTTTAGTCAACAAATGTAAAAACAATTCAAAATAAATTCAATAATGGGATTATAAAAGCATTTAAACCGAGTAATAAGGCTTTTCTAGGCATGAGTGACTATAAATGATCTTTTCTTGACAATGGATGGCTTTCGCTCTACGTTTCCCGAGATAAACAATCAATTACAATATGTTTTAATGAAAAAATGTAAAAAAAAATTCAAACTAAATTCAATAATGGAATTATAAAAGCATTTAAACCGAGTAATAAGGCTTTTCTAGTTATGAGTGACACTAAATGATCTTTTCTTTACAACGGATGGGTTTTGCTCCACGTTTCCCGAGGCAAACAATCAGTTACAATCTGTTTTAGTCAAAAAATGTAAAAATAATTCAAAATAAATTCAATAATGCGATTATAAAAGCATTTAAACCTAGTAATAAGGCTTTTCTAGGCATGAGTGACTATAAATGATCTTTTCTTGACAATGGATGGCTTTCGCTTCACGTTTCTCGAGGTAAATAATCAATTACAATTTGTTTTAATCATAAAATGTAAAAAGATTCAAATTAAATTCAATTATGGAATTATAAAAGCATTTAAAGCGAGTATTAAGGATTTTATAAGCATGAGCGACTATAAATGAACTTTTCTTGACAATGGATGGCTTTTGCTCCACGTTTCCCGAGGCAAACAATCAATTACAATCTGTTTTAATCAAAAAATGTAAAAACAATTCAAAATAAATTCAATAATGGGATTATAAAAGCATTTAAACCGAGTAATAAGGCTTTTCTAGGCATGAGTGACTATAAATGATCTTTTCTTGATAATGGATGGCTTTCGCTCCACGTTTCCCGAGATAAACAATCAATTACAATCTGTTTTAATCAAAAATGTAAAAAAAATTCAAAATAAATTCAATAATGGGATTATTAAAGCATTTAAACCGAGTAATAAGGCTTTTCTAGGCATGAGTGACTATAAATGAACTTTTCTTGACAATGGATGGCTTTCGCTCCATGTTTCCCGAGGCAAACAATCAATTACAATCTGTTTTAATCAAAAAATGTAAAAAAAAATTCAAAATAAATTCAATAATGGGATTATAAAAGCATTTAAACCGAGTAATAAGGGTTTTCTAGTTATGAGTGACTCTAAATGATCATTTCTTGATAATGGATGGCTTTTGCTCCACGTTTCCCGAGGCAAACAATCAATTACAATCTGTTTTAGTTAAAAAATGTAAAAACAATTCAAAATAAATTCAATAATGGGATTATAAAAGCATTTAAACCGAGTAATAAGGCTTTTCTAGGCATGAGTGACTATAAATGATCTTTTCTTGACAATGGATGGCTTTCGCTCCACGTTTCCCGAGATAAACAATCAATTACAATCTGTTTTAATCAAAAATGTAAAAAAAATTCAAAATAAATTCAATAATGGGATTATTAAAGCATTTAAACCGAGTAATAAGGCTTTTCTAGGCATGAGTGACTATAAATGAACTTTTCTTGACAATGGATGGCTTTCGCTCCATGTTTCCCGAGGCAAACAATCAATTACAATCTGTTTTAATCAAAAAATGTAGAAAAAGTTCAAAATAAATTCAATAAAGGGATTATAAAGGCATTTAAACCGAGTAATAAGGCTTTTCTAGGCATGAGTGACTATAAATGATCTTTTCTTGACAATGGATGGCTTTCGCTTCACGTTTCTCGAGGTAAATAATCAATTACAATTTGTTTTAATCATAAAATGTAAAAAAAAATTCAAAATAAATTCAATAATGAGATTATAAAAGCATTTAAACCGAGTAATAAGGCTTTTCTAGTTATGAGTGACTCTAAATGATCTTTTCTTGACAATGGATGGCTTTCGCTTCACGTTTCTCGAGGTAAATAATCAATTACAATTTGTTTTAATCATAAAATGTAAAAAGATTCAAATTAAATTCAATTATGGAATTATAAAAGCATTTAAAGCGAGTATTAAGGATTTTATAGGCATGAGTGAATATAAATGAATTTTTCTTGACAATGGATGGCTTTCGCTCCACGTTTTCCGAGGCAAACAATCAATTACAACCTGTTTTAATCAAAAAATGTAAAAACAATTCAAAATAAATTCAATAATGGGATTATAAAAGCATTTAAACCGAGTAATAAGGCTTTTCTAGGCATGAGTGACTATAAATGATCTTTTCCTGACAATGAATGGCTTTTGCTCCACGTTTCCCGAGGAAAACAATCAATTACAATCTGTTTTAATCAAAAAATGTACAAAAAAAAATTCAAAATAAATTCAATAATGAGATTATAAAAGCATTTAAACCGAGTAATAAGGCTTTTCTAGTTATGAGTGACACTAAATGATCTTTTCTTTACAACGGATGGGTTTTGCTCCACGTTTCCCGAGGCAAACAATCAATTACAATCTGTTTTAGTCAAAAAATTTAAAAACAATTCAAAATAAATTCAATAAAGGGATTATAAAAGCATTTAAACCGAGTAATAAGGCTTTTCTAGGCATGAGTGACTATAAATGAACTTTTCTTGACAATGGATGGCTTTCGCTCCATGTTTCCCGAGGCAAACAATCAATTACAATCTGTTTTAATCAAAAAATGTAAAAAAAAATTCAAAATAAATTCAATAATGAGATTATAAAAGCATTTAAACCGAGTAATAAGGCTTTTCTAGTTATGACTGACTCTAAATGATCTTTTCTTGACAATGGATGGCTTTTGCTCCACGTTTCCCAAGGTAAACAATCAATTACAATCTGTTTTTATCAAAAAATGTAAAAACAATTCAAAATAAATTCAATAATGGGATTATAAAAGCATTTAAACCGAGTAATAAGGCTTTTCTAGGCATGAGTGACTATAAATGATCTTTTCATGACAATGGATGGCTTTCGCTCCACGTTTCCCGAGATAAACAATCAATTACAATCTGTTTTAATCAAAAATGTAAAAAAAATTCAAAATAAATTCAATAATGGGATTATTAAAGCATTTAAACCGAGTAATAAGGCTTTTCTAGGCATGAGTGACTATAAATGATCTTTTCTTGACAATGGATGGCTTTCGCTCCACGTTTCCCTAGGCAAACAATCAATTACAATCTGTTTTAATTAAAAAATGTAAAAACAATTCAAAATAAATTCAATAATGGGATTATAAAAGCATTTAAACCGAGTAATAAGGTTTTTCTAGGCTTGAGTGACTATAAATGAACTTTTCTTGACAATGGATGGCTTTCGCTCCATGTTTCCCGAGGCAAACAATCAATTACAATCTGTTTTAATCAAAAAATGTAAAAAAAAATTCAAAATAAATTCAATAATGGGATTATAAAAGCATTTAAACCGAGTAATAAGGCTTTTCTAGTTATGAGTGACTCTAAATGATCATTTCTTGACAATGGATGGCTTTTGGTCCACGTTTCCCGAGGCAAACAATCAATTACAATATGTTTTAATCAAAAAATGTAAAAACAATTCAAAATAAATTCAATAATGGGATTATAAAAGCATTTAAACCGAGTAATAAGGCTTTTCTAGGCATGAGTGACTGTAAATGAACTTTTCTTGAAAATGGATGGCTTTCGCTCCATGTTTCCCGAGGCAAACAATCAATTACAATCTGTTTTAATCAAAAAATGTAAAAAAAAATTCAAAATAAATTCAATAATGAGATTATAAAAGCATTTAAACCGAGTAATAAGGCTTTTCTAGTTATGAGTGACTCTAAATGATCTTTTCTTGACAATGGATGGCTTTTGCTCCACGTTTCCCGAGGCAAACAATCAATTACAATCTGTTTTAGTCAAAAATTGTAAAAACAATTCAAAATAAATTCAATAATGGGATTATAAAAGCATTTAAACCGAGTAATAAGGCTTTTCTAGGCATGAGTGACTCTAAATGATCATTTCTTGACAATGGATGGCTTTCGCTCTACGTTTCCCGAGATAAACAATCAATTACAATATGTTTTAATGAAAAAATGTAAAAAAAAATTCAAAATAAATTCAATAATGGAATTATAAAAGCATTTAAACCGAGTAATAAGGCTTTTCTAGGCATGAGTGACTATAAATGATCTTTTCTTGACAATGGATGGCTTTCGCTCCATGTTTCCCGAGGCAAACAATCAATTACAATATGTTTTAATCAAAAAATGTAGAAAAAGTTCAAAATAAATTCAATAAAGGGATTATAAAGGCATTTAAACCGAGTAATAAGGCTTTTCTAGGCATGAGTGACTGTAAATGAACTTTTCTTGAAAATGGATGGCTTTCGCTCCATGTTTCCCGAGGCAAACAATCAATTACAATCTGTTTTAATCAAAAAATGTAAAAAAAAATTCAAAATAAATTCAATAATGAGATTATAAAAGCATTTAAACCGAGTAATAAGGCTTTTCTAGTTATGAGTGACTCTAAATGATCTTTTCTTGACAATGGATGGCTTTTGCTCCACGTTTCCCGAGGCAAACAATCAATTACAATCTGTTTTAGTCAAAAATTGTAAAAACAATTCAAAATAAATTCAATAATGGGATTATAAAAGCATTTAAACCGAGTAATAAGGCTTTTCTAGGCATGAGTGACTCTAAATGATCATTTCTTGACAATGGATGGCTTTCGCTCTACGTTTCCCGAGATAAACAATCAATTACAATATGTTTTAATGAAAAAATGTAAAAAAAAATTCAAAATAAATTCAATAATGGAATTATAAAAGCATTTAAACCGAGTAATAAGGCTTTTCTAGGCATGAGTGACTATAAATGATCTTTTCTTGACAATGGATGGCTTTCGCTCCATGTTTCCCGAGGCAAACAATCAATTACAATATGTTTTAATCAAAAAATGTAGAAAAAGTTCAAAATAAATTCAATAAAGGGATTATAAAGGCATTTAAACCGAGTAATAAGGCTTTTCTAGGCATGAGTGACTGTAAATGAACTTTTCTTGAAAATGGATGGCTTTCGCTCCATGTTTCCCGAGGCAAACAATCAATTACAATCTGTTTTAATCAAAAAATGTAAAAAAAAATTCAAAATAAATTCAATAATGAGATTATAAAAGCATTTAAACCGAGTAATAAGGCTTTTCTAGTTATGAGTGACTCTAAATGATCTTTTCTTGACAATGGATGGCTTTTGCTCCACGTTTCCCGAGGCAAACAATCAATTACAATCTGTTTTAGTCAAAAATTGTAAAAACAATTCAAAATAAATTCAATAATGGGATTATAAAAGCATTTAAACCGAGTAATAAGGCTTTTCTAGGCATGAGTGACTCTAAATGATCATTTCTTGACAATGGATGGCTTTCGCTCTATGTTTCCCGAGATAAACAATCAATTACAATATGTTTTAATGAAAAAATGTAAAAAAAAATTCAAAATAAATTCAATAATGGAATTATAAAAGCATTTAAACCGAGTAATATGGCTTTTCTAGTTATGAGTGACACTAAATGATCTTTTCTTTACAACGGATGGGTTTTGCTCCACGTTTCCCGAGGCAAACAATCAATTACAATCTGTTTTAGTCAAAAAATGTAAAAACAATTCAAAATAAATTCAATAATGCGATTATAAAGGCATTTAAACCTAGTAATAAGGCTTTTCTAGGCATGAGTGACTATAAATGATCTTTTCTTGACAATGGATGGCTTTCGCTTCACGTTTCTCGAGGTAAATAATCAATTACAATTTGTTTTAATCATAAAATGTAAAAAGATTCAAATTAAATTCAATTATGGAATTATAAAAGCATTTAAAGCGAGTATTAAGGATTTTATAGGCATGAGTGAATATAAATGAACTTTTCTTGACAGTGGATGGCTTTCGCTCCACGTTTTCCGAGGCAAACAATCAATTACAACCTGTTTTAATCAAAAAATGTAAAAACAATTCAAAATAAATTCAATAATGGGATTATAAAAGCATTTAAACCGAGTAATAAGGCTTTTCTAGGCATGAGTGACTATAAATGATCTTTTCCTGACAATGAATGGCTTTTGCTCCACGTTTCCCGAGGTAAACAATCAATTACAATCTGTTTTAATCAAAAAATGTAAAAAAAAATTCAAAATAAATTCAATAATGGGATTATAAAAGCATTTAAATCGAGTAATAAGGCTTTTCTAGGCATGAGTGACTATAAATGATCTTTTCTTGACAATGGATGGCTTTCGCTCCACGATTCCCGAGATAAACAATCAACTACAATATGTCTTAATCAAAAAATGTAAAAAAAAATTCAAAATAAATTCAATAATGGGATTATAAAAGCATTTAAACCGAGTAATAAGGCTTTTCTAGTTATGAGTGACTCTAAATGATCTTTTCTTGACAATGAATGGCTTTTGCTCCACGTTTCACGAGGTAGACAATCAATTACAATCTGTTTTAATCAAAAAATGTAAAAAAAATTCAAAATAAATTCAATAATGGGATTATAAAAGCATTTAAACCGAGTAATAAGGCTTTTCTAGGCATGAGTGACTATAAATGATCTTTTCTTGACAATGGATGGCTTTCGCTTCACGTTTCTCGAGGTAAATAATCAATTACAATTTGTTTTAATCAAAAAATGTAAAAAGATTCAAATTAAATTCAATTATGGAATTATAAAAGCATTTAAAGCGAGTATTAAGGATTTTATAGGCATGAGTGAATATAAATGAACTTTTCTTGACAATGGATGGCTTTCGCTCCACGTTTTCCGAGGCAAACAATCAATTACAACCTGTTTTAATCAAAAAATGTAAAAACAATTCAAAATAAATTCAATAATGGGATTATAAAAGCATTTAAACCGAGTAATAAGGCTTTTCTAGGCATGAGTGACTATAAATGATCTTTTCCTGACAATGAATGGCTTTTGCTCCACGTTTCCCGAGGCAAACAATCAATTACAATCAGTTTTAATCAAAAAATGTAAAAAAAAAATTCAAAATAAATTCAATAATGGGATTATAAAAGCATTTAAACCGAGTAATAAGGCTTTTCTAGGCATGAGTAACTATAAATGATCTTTTCTTGACAATGGATGGCTTTCGCTCCACGTTTCCCGAGATAAACAATCAATTACAATATGTTTTAATAAAAAAAGTAAAAAAAATTCAAAATAAATTCAATAATGGGATTATAAAAGCATTTAAACCGAGTAATAAGGCTTTTCTAGGCATGAGTGACTATAAATGAACTTTTTCTTGACAATGGATGGCTTTCGCTCCATGTTTCCCGAGGCAAACAATCAATTACAATCTGTTTTAATCAAAAAATGTAAAAAAAAATTCAAAATAAATTCAATAATGGGATTATAAAAGCATTTAAACCGAGTAATAAGGCTTTTCTAGTTATGAGTGACTCTAAATGATCATTTCTTGATAATGGATGGCTTTTGCTCCACGTTTCCCGAAGCAAACAATCAATTACAATCTGTTTTAATTAAAAAATGTAAAAACAATTCAAAATAAATTCAATAATGGGATTATAAAAGCATTTAAACCGAGTAATAAGGCTTTTCTAGGCATGAGTGACTATAAATGATCTTTTCTTGACAATGGATGGCTTTCGCTCCATGTTTCCCGAGGCAAACAATCAATTACAATATGTTTTAATCAAAAAATGTAGAAAAAGTTCAAAATAAATTCAATAAAGGGATTATAAAGGCATTTAAACCGAGTAATAAGGCTTTTCTAGGCATGAGTGACTGTAAATGAACTTTTCTTGAAAATGGATGGCTTTCGCTCCATGTTTCCCGAGGCAAACAATCAATTACAATCTGTTTTAATCAAAAAATGTAAAAAAAAATTCAAAATAAATTCAATAATGAGATTATAAAAGCATTTAAACAGAGTAATAAGGCTTTTCTAGTTATGAATGACTCTAAATGATCTTTTCTTGACAATGGAAGGCTTTTGCTCCACGTTTCCCGAGGCAAACAATCAATTACAATTTGTTTTAGTCAAAAAATGTAAAAACAATTCAAAATAAATTCAATAATGGGATTATAAAAGCATTTAAACCGAGTAATAAGGCTTTTCTAGGCATGAGTGACTATAAATGATCTTTTCTTGACAATGGATGGCTTTCGCTCTACGTTTCCCGAGATAAACAATCAATTACAATATGTTTTAATGAAAAAATGTAAAAAAAAATTCAAACTAAATTCAATAATGGAATTATAAAAGCATTTAAACCGAGTAATAAGGCTTTTCTAGTTATGAGTGACACTAAATGATCTTTTCTTTACAACGGATGGGTTTTGCTCCACGTTTCCCGAGGCAAACAATCAATTACAGTCTGTTTTAGTCAAAAAATGTAAAAACAATTCAAAATAAATTCAATAATGCGATTATAAAAGCATTTAAACCTAGTAATAAGGCTTTTCTAGGCATGAGTGACTATAAATGATCTTTTCTTGAAAATGGATGGCTTTCGCTTCACGTTTCTCGAGGTAAATAATCAATTACAATTTGTTTTAATCATAAAATGTAAAAAGATTCAAATTAAATTCAATTATGGAATTATAAAAGCATTTAAAGCGAGTATTAAGGATTTTATAGGCATGAGTGAATATAAATGAACTTTTCTTGACAATGGATGGCTTTCGCTCCACGTTTTCCGAGGCAAACAATCAATTACAACCTGTTTTAATCAAAAAATGTAAAAACAATTCAAAATAAATTCAATAATGGGATTATAAAAGCATTTAAACCGAGTAATAAGGCTTTTCTAGGCATGAGTGACTATAAATGATCTTTTCCTGACAATGAATGGCTTTTGCTCCACGTTTCCCGAGGAAAACAATCAATTACAATCTGTTTTAATCAAAAAATGTACAAAAAAAAATTCAAAATAAATTCAATAATGAGATTATAAAAGCATTTAAACCGAGTAATAAGGCTTTTCTAGTTATGAGTGACACTAAATGATCTTTTCTTTACAACGGATGGGTTTTGCTCCACGTTTTCCGAGGCAAACAATCAATTACAATCTGTTTTAGTCAAAAAATGTAAAAACAATTCAAAATAAATTCAATAATGGGATTATAAAAGCATTTAAACCGAGTAATAAGGCTTTTCTAGGCATGAGTGACTATAAATGAACTTTTCTTGACAATGGATGGCTTTCGCTCCATGTTTCCCGAGGCAAACAATCAATTACAATCTGTTTTAATCAAAAAATGTAAAAAAAAATTCAAAATAAATTCAATAATGAGATTATAAAAGCATTTAAACCGAGTAATAAGGCTTTTCTAGTTATGACTGACTCTAAATGATCTTTTCTTGACAATGGATGGCTTTTGCTCCACGTTTCCCGAGGCAAACAATCAATTACAATCTGTTTTTATCAAAAAATGTAAAAACAATTCAAAATAAATTCAATAATGGGATTATAAAAGCATTTAAACCGAGTAATAAGGCTTTTCTAGGCATGAGTGACTATAAATGATCTTTTCATGACAATGGATGGCTTTCGCTCCACGTTTCCCGAGATAAACAATCAATTACAATCTGTTTTAATCAAAAATGTAAAAAAAATTCAAAATAAATTCAATAATGGGATTATTAAAGCATTTAAACCGAGTAATAAGGCTTTTCTAGGCATGAGTGACTATAAATGATCTTTTCTTGACAATGGATGGCTTTCGCTCCACGTTTCCCTAGGCAAACAATCAATTACAATCTGTTTTAATTAAAAAATGTAAAAACAATTCAAAATAAATTCAATAATGGGATTATAAAAGCATTTAAACCGAGTAATAAGGTTTTTCTAGGCTTGAGTGACTATAAATGAACTTTTCTTGACAATGGATGGCTTTCGCTCCATGTTTCCCGAGGCAAACAATCAATTGCAATCTGTTTTAATCAAAAAATGTAAAAAAAAATTCAAAATAAATTCAATAATGGGATTATAAAAGCATTTAAACTGAGTAATAAGGCTTTTCTAGTTATGAGTGACTCTAAATGATCATTTCTTGACAATGGATGGCTTTTGCTCCACGTTTCCCGAGGCAAACAATCAATTACAATCTGTTTTAATTAAAAAATGTAAAAACAATTCAAAATAAATTCAATAATGGGATTATAAAAGCATTTAAACCGAGTAATAAGGCTTTTCTAGGCATGAGTGACTGTAAATGAACTTTTCTTGAAAATGGATGGCTTTCGCTCCATGTTTCCCGAGGCAAACAATCAATTACAATCTGTTTTAATCAAAAAATGTAAAAAAAAATTCAAAATAAATTCAATAATGAGATTATAAAAGCATTTAAACCGAGTAATAAGGCTTTTCTAGTTATGAGTGACTCTAAATGATCTTTTCTTGACAATGGATGGCTTTTGCTCCACGTTTCCCGAGGCAAACAATCAATTACAATCTGTTTTAGTCAAAAATTGTAAAAACAATTCAAAATAAATTCAATAATGGGATTATAAAAGCATTTAAACCGAGTAATAAGGCTTTTCTAGGCATGAGTGACTCTAAATGATCATTTCTTGACAATGGATGGCTTTCGCTCTACGTTTCCCGAGATAAACAATCAATTACAATATGTTTTAATGAAAAAATGTAAAAAAAAATTCAAAATAAATTCAATAATGGAATTATAAAAGCATTTAAACCGAGTAATAAGGCTTTTCTAGTTATGAGTGACACTAAATGATCTTTTCTTTACAACGGATGGGTTTTGCTCCACGTTTCCCGAGGCAAACAATCAATTACAATCTGTTTTAGTCAAAAAATGTAAAAACAATTCAAAATAAATTCAATAATGCGATTATAAAAGCATTTAAACCTAGTAATAAGGCTTTTCTAGGCATGAGTGACTATAAATGATCTTTTCTTGACAATGGATGGCTTTCGCTTCACGTTTCTCGAGGTAAATAATCAATTACAATTTGTTTTAATCATAAAATGTAAAAAGATTCAAATTAAATTCAATTATGGAATTATAAAAGCATTTAAAGCGAGTATTAAGGATTTTATAGGCATGAGTGAATATAAATGAACTTTTCTTGACAATGGATGGCTTTCGCTCCACGTTTTCCGAGGCAAACAATCAATTACAACCTGTTTTAATCAAAAAATGTAAAAACAATTCAAAATAAATTCAATAATGGGATTATAAAAGCATTTAAACCGAGTAATAAGGCTTTTCTAGGCATGAGTGACTATAAATGATCTTTTCCTGACAATGAATGGCTTTTGCTCCACGTTTCCCGAGGCAAACAATCAATTACAATCTGTTTTAATCAAAAAATGTAAAAAAAAATTCAAAATAAATTCAATAATGGGATTATAAAAGCATTTAAATCGAGTAATAAGGCTTTTCTAGGCATGAGTGACTATAAATGATCTTTTCTTGACAATGGATGGCTTTCGCTCCACGTTTCCCGAGATAAACAATCAACTACAATATGTCTTAATCAAAAAATGTAAAAAAAAATTCAAAATAAATTCAATAATGGGATTATAAAAGCATTTAAACCGAGTAATAAGGCTTTTCTAGTTATGAGTGACTCTAAATGATCTTTTCTTGACAATGAATGGCTTTTGCTCCACGTTTCACGAGGCAGACAATCAATTACAATCTGTTTTAATCAAAAAATGTAAAAAAAAATTCAAAATAAATTCAATAATGGGATTATAAAAGCATTTAAACCGAGTAATAAGGCTTTTCTAGGCATGAGTGACTATAAATGATCTTTTCTTGACAATGGATGGCTTTCGCTTCACGTTTCTCGAGGTAAATAATCAATTACAATTTGTTTTAATCAAAAAATGTAAAAAGATTCAAATTAAATTCAATTATGGAATTATAAAAGCATTTAAAGCGAGTATTAAGGATTTTATAGGCATGAGTGAATATAAATGAACTTTTCTTGACAATGGATGGCTTTCGCTCCACGTTTTCCGAGGCAAACAATCAATTACAACCTGTTTTAATCAAAAAATGTAAAAACAATTCAAAATAAATTCAATAATGGGATTATAAAAGCATTTAAACCGAGTAATAAGGCTTTTCTAGGCATGAGTGACTATAAATGATCTTTTCCTGACAATGAATGGCTTTTGCTCCACGTTTCCCGAGGCAAACAATCAATTACAATCTGTTTTAATCAAAAAATGTAAAAAAAAAATTCAAAATAAATTCAATAATGGGATTATAAAAGCATTTAAACCGAGTAATAAGGCTTTTCTAGGCATGAGTGACTATAAATGATCTTTTCTTGACAATGGATGGCTTTCGCTCCACGTTTCCCGAGATAAACAATCAATTACAATATGTTTTAATAAAAAATGTAAAAAAAATTCAAAATAAATTCAATAATGGGATTATTAAAGCATTTAAACCGAGTAATAAGGCTTTTCTAGGCATGAGTGACTATAAATGAACTTTTCTTGACAATGGATGGCTTTCGCTCCATGTTTCCCGAGGCAAACAATCAATTACAATCTGTTTTAATCAAAAAATGTAAAAAAAAATTCAAAATAAATTCAATAATGGGATTATAAAAGCATTTAAACCGAGTAATAAGGCTTTTCTAGTTATGAGTGACTCTAAATGATCATTTCTTGATAATGGATGGCTTTTGCTCCACGTTTCCCGAAGCAAACAATCAATTACAATCTGTTTTAATTAAAAAATGTAAAAACAATTCAAAATAAATTCAATAATGGGATTATAAAAGCATTTAAACCGAGTAATAAGGCTTTTCTAGGCATGAGTGACTATAAATGATCTTTTCTTGACAATGGATGGCTTTCGCTCCATGTTTCCCGAGGCAAACAATCAATTACAATATGTTTTAATCAAAAAATGTAGAAAAAGTTCAAAATAAATTCAATAAAGGGATTATAAAGGCATTTAAACCGAGTAATAAGGCTTTTCTAAGCATGAGTGACTGTAAATGAACTTTTCTTGAAAATGGATGGCTTTCGCTCCATGTTTCCCGAGGCAAACAATCAATTACAATCTGTTTTAATCAAAAAATGTAAAAAAAAATTCAAAATAAATTCAATAATGAGATTATAAAAGCATTTAAACAGAGTAATAAGGCTTTTCTAGTTATGAATGACTCTAAATGATCTTTTCTTGACAATGGAAGGCTTTTGCTCCACGTTTCCCGAGGCAAACAATCAATTACAATTTGTTTTAGTCAAAAAATGTAAAAACAATTCAAAATAAATTCAATAATGGGATTATAAAAGCATTTAAACCGAGTAATAAGGCTTTTCTAGGCATGAGTGACTATAAATGATCTTTTCTTGACAATGGATGGCTTTCGCTCTACGTTTCCCGAGATAAACAATCAATTACAATATGTTTTAATGAAAAAATGTAAAAAAAAATTCAAACTAAATTCAATAATGGAATTATAAAAGCATTTAAACCGAGTAATAAGGCTTTTCTAGTTATGAGTGACACTAAATGATCTTTTCTTTACAACGGATGGGTTTTGCTCCACGTTTCCCGAGGCAAACAATCAATTACAGTCTGTTTTAGTCAAAAAATGTAAAAACAATTCAAAATAAATTCAATAATGCGATTATAAAAGCATTTAAACCTAGTAATAAGGCTTTTCTAGGCATGAGTGACTATAAATGATCTTTTCTTGAAAATGGATGGCTTTCGCTTCACGTTTCTCGAGGTAAATAATCAATTACAATTTGTTATAATCATAAAATGTAAAAAGATTCAAATTAAATTCAATTATGGAATTATAAAAGCATTTAAAGCGAGTATTAAGGATTTTATAGGCATGAGTGAATATAAATGAACTTTTCTTGACAATGGATGGCTTTCGCTCCACGTTTTCCGAGGCAAACAATCAATTACAACCTGTTTTAATCAAAAAATGTAAAAACAATTCAAAATAAATTCAATAATGGGATTATAAAAGCATTTAAACCGAGTAATAAGGCTTTTCTAGGCATGAGTGACTATAAATGATCTTTTCCTGACAATGAATGGCTTTTGCTCCACGTTTCCCGAGGAAAACAATCAATTACAATCTGTTTTAATCAAAAAATGTACAAAAAAAAATTCAAAATAAATTCAATAATGAGATTATAAAAGCATTTAAACCGAGTAATAAGGCTTTTCTAGGCATGAGTGACTATAAATGATCTTTTCTTGACAATGGATGGCTTTCGCTTCACGTTTCTCGAGGTAAATAATCAATTACAATTTGGTTTAATCAAAAAATGTAAAAAGATTCAAATTAAATTCAATTATGGAATTATAAAAGCATTTAAAGCGAGTATTAAGGATTTTATAGGCATGAGTGAATATAAATGAACTTTTCTTGACAATGGATGGCTTTCGCTCCACGTTTTCCGAGGCAAACAATCAATTACAACCTGTTTTAATCAAAAAATGTAAAAACAATTCAAAATAAATTCAATAATGGGATTATAAAAGCATTTAAACCGAGTAATAAGGCTTTTCTAGGCATGAGTGACTATAAATGATCTTTTCCTGACAATGAATGGCTTTTGCTCCACGTTTCCCGAGGCAAACAATCAATTACAATCAGTTTTAATCAAAAAATGTAAAAAAAAAATTCAAAATAAATTCAATAATGGGATTATAAAAGCATTTAAACCGAGTAATAAGGCTTTTCTAGGCATGAGTGACTATAAATGATCTTTTCTTGACAATGGATGGCTTTCGCTCCACGTTTCCCGAGATAAACAATCAATTACAATATGTTTTAATAAAAAATGTAAAAAAAATTCAAAATAAATTCAATAATGGGATTATTAAAGCATTTAAACCGAGTAATAAGGCTTTTCTAGGCATGAGTGACTATAAATGAACTTTTCTTGACAATGGATGGCTTTCGCTCCATGTTTCCCGAGGCAAACAATCAATTACAATCTGTTTTAATCAAAAAATGTAAAAAAAAATTCAAAATAAATTCAATAATGGGATTATAAAAGCATTTAAACCGAGTAATAAGGCTTTTCTAGTTATGAGTGACTCTAAATGATCATTTCTTGATAATGGATGGCTTTTGCTCCACGTTTCCCGAAGCAAACAATCAATTACAATCTGTTTTAATTAAAAAATGTAAAAACAATTCAAAATAAATTCAATAATGGGATTATAAAAGCATTTAAACCGAGTAATAAGGCTTTTCTAGGCATGAGTGACTATAAATGATCTTTTCTTGACAATGGATGGCTTTCGCTCCATGTTTCCCGAGGCAAACAATCAATTACAATATGTTTTAATCAAAAAATGTAGAAAAAGTTCAAAATAAATTCAATAAAGGGATTATAAAGGCATTTAAACCGAGTAATAAGGCTTTTCTAGGCATGAGTGACTGTAAATGAACTTTTCTTGAAAATGGATGGCTTTCGCTCCATGTTTCCCGAGGCAAACAATCAATTACAATCTGTTTTAATCAAAAAATGTAAAAATAAATTCAAAATAAATTCAATAATGAGATTATAAAAGCATTTAAACAGAGTAATAAGGCTTTTCTAGTTATGAATGACTCTAAATGATCTTTTCTTGACAATGGAAGGCTTTTGCTCCACGTTTCCCGAGGCAAACAATCAATTACAATTTGTTTTAGTCAAAAAATGTAAAAACAATTCAAAATAAATTCAATAATGGGATTATAAAAGCATTTAAACCGAGTAATAAGGCTTTTCTAGGCATGAGTGACTATAAATGATCTTTTCTTGACAATGGATGGCTTTCGCTCTACGTTTCCCGAGATAAACAATCAATTACAATATGTTTTAATGAAAAAATGTAAAAAAAAATTCAAACTAAATTCAATAATGGAATTATAAAAGCATTTAAACCGAGTAATAAGGCTTTTCTAGTTATGAGTGACACTAAATGATCTTTTCTTTACAACGGATGGGTTTTGCTCCACGTTTCCCGAGGCAAACAATCAATTACAGTCTGTTTTAGTCAAAAAATGTAAAAACAATTCAAAATAAATTCAATAATGCGATTATAAAAGCATTTAAACCTAGTAATAAGGCTTTTCTAGGCATGAGTGACTATAAATGATCTTTTCTTGAAAATGGATGGCTTTCGCTTCACGTTTCTCGAGGTAAATAATCAATTACAATTTGTTTTAATCATAAAATGTAAAAAGATTCAAATTAAATTCAATTATGGAATTATAAAAGCATTTAAAGCGAGTATTAAGGATTTTATAGGCATGAGTGAATATAAATGAACTTTTCTTGACAATGGATGGCTTTCGCTCCACGTTTTCCGAGGCAAACAATCAATTACAACCTGTTTTAATCAAAAAATGTAAAAACAATTCAAAATAAATTCAATAATGGGATTATAAAAGCATTTAAACCGAGTAATAAGGCTTTTCTAGGCATGAGTGACTATAAATGATCTTTTCCTGACAATGAATGGCTTTTGCTCCACGTTTCCCGAGGAAAACAATCAATTACAATCTGTTTTAATCAAAAAATGTACAAAAAAAAATTCAAAATAAATTCAATAATGAGATTATAAAAGCATTTAAACCGAGTAATAAGGCTTTTCTAGTTATGAGTGACACTAAATGATCTTTTCTTTACAACGGATGGGTTTTGCTCCACGTTTCCCGAGGCAAACAATCAATTACAATCTGTTTTAGTCAAAAAATGTAAAAACAATTCAAAATAAATTCAATAATGGGATTATAAAAGCATTTAAACCGAGTAATAAGGCTTTTCTAGGCATGAGTGACTATAAATGAACTTTTCTTGACAATGGATGGCTTTCGCTCCATGTTTCCCGAGGCAAACAATCAATTACAATCTGTTTTAATCAAAAAATGTAAAAAAAAATTCAAAATAAATTCAATAATGAGATTATAAAAGCATTTAAACCGAGTAATAAGGCTTTTCTAGTTATGAGTGACTCTAAATGATCTTTTCTTGACAATGGATGGCTTTTGCTCCACGTTTCCCGAGGCAAACAATCAATTACAATCTGTTTTAGTCAAAAATTGTAAAAACAATTCAAAATAAATTCAATAATGGGATTATAAAAGCATTTAAACCGAGTAATAAGGCTTTTCTAGGCATGAGTGACTCTAAATGATCATTTCTTGACAATGGATGGCTTTCGCTCTACGTTTCCCGAGATAAACAATCAATTACAATATGTTTTAATGAAAAAATGTAAAAAAAAATTCAAAATAAATTCAATAATGGAATTATAAAAGCATTTAAACCGAGTAATAAGGCTTTTCTAGTTATGAGTGACACTAAATGATCTTTTCTTTACAACGGATGGGTTTTGCTCCACGTTTCCCGAGGCAAACAATCAATTACAATCTGTTTTAGTCAAAAAATGTAAAAACAATTCAAAATAAATTCAATAATGCGATTATAAAAGCATTTAAACCTAGTAATAAGGCTTTTCTAGGCATGAGTGACTATAAATGATCTTTTCTTGACAATGGATGGCTTTCGCTTCACGTTTCTCGAGGTAAATAATCAATTACAATTTGTTTTAATCATAAAATGTAAAAAGATTCAAATTAAATTCAATTATGGAATTATAAAAGCATTTAAAGCGAGTATTAAGGATTTTATAGGCATGAGTGAATATAAATGAACTTTTCTTGACAATGGATGGCTTTCGCTCCACGTTTTCCGAGGCAAACAATCAATTACAACCTGTTTTAATCAAAAAATGTAAAAACAATTCAAAATAAATTCAATAATGGGATTATAAAAGCATTTAAACCGAGTAATAAGGCTTTTCTAGGCATGAGTGACTATAAATGATCTTTTCCTGACAATGAATGGCTTTTGCTCCACGTTTCCCGAGGCAAACAATCAATTACAATCTGTTTTAATGAAAAAATGTAAAAAAAAAATTCAAAATAAATTCAATAATGGGATTATAAAAGCATTTAAATCGAGTAATAAGGCTTTTCTAGGCATGAGTGACTATAAATGATCTTTTCTTGACAATGGATGGCTTTCGCTCCACGTTTCCCGAGATAAACAATCAACTACAATATGTCTTAATCAAAAAATGTAAAAAAAAATTCAAAATAAATTCAATAATGGGATTATAAAAGCATTTAAACCGAGTAATAAGGCTTTTCTAGTTATGAGTGACTCTAAATGATCTTTTCTTGACAATGAATGGCTTTTGCTCCACGTTTCACGAGGCAGACAATCAATTACAATCTGTTTTAATCAAAAAATGTAAAAAGAATTCAAAATAAATTCAATAATGGGATTATAAAAGCATTTAAACCGAGTAATAAGGCTTTTCTAGGCATGAGTGACTATAAATGATCTTTTCTTGACAATGGATGGCTTTCGCTTCACGTTTCTCGAGGTAAATAATCAATTACAATTTGTTTTAATCAAAAAATGTAAAAAGATTCAAATTAAATTCAATTATGGAATTATAAAAGCATTTAAAGCGAGTATTAAGGATTTTATAGGCATGAGTGAATATAAATGAACTTTTCTTGACAATGGATGGCTTTCGCTCCACGTTTTCCGAGGCAAACAATCAATTACAACCTGTTTTAATCAAAAAATGTAAAAACAATTCAAAATAAATTCAATAATGGGATTATAAAAGCATTTAAACCGAGTAATAAGGCTTTTCTAGGCATGAGTGACTATAAATGATCTTTTCCTGACAATGAATGGCTTTTGCTCCACGTTTCCCGAGGCAAACAATCAATTACAATCAGTTTTAATCAAAAAATGTAAAAAAAAAATTCAAAATAAATTCAATAATGGGATTATAAAAGCATTTAAACCGAGTAATAAGGCTTTTCTAGGCATGAGTGACTATAAATGATCTTTTCTTGACAATGGATGGCTTTCGCTCCACGTTTCCCGAGATAAACAATCAATTACAATATGTTTTAATAAAAAATGTAAAAAAAATTCAAAATAAATTCAATAATGGGATTATTAAAGCATTTAAACCGAGTAATAAGGCTTTTCTAGGCATGAGTGACTATAAATGAACTTTTCTTGACAATGGATGGCTTTCGCTCCATGTTTCCCGAGGCAAACAATCAATTACAATCTGTTTTAATCAAAAAATGTAAAAAAAAATTCAAAATAAATTCAATAATGGGATTATAAAAGCATTTAAACCGAGTAATAAGGCTTTTCTAGTTATGAGTGACTCTAAATGATCATTTCTTGATAATGGATGGCTTTTGCTCCACGTTTCCCGAAGCAAACAATCAATTACAATCTGTTTTAATTAAAAAATGTAAAAACAATTCAAAATAAATTCAATAATGGGATTATAAAAGCATTTAAACCGAGTAATAAGGCTTTTCTAGGCATGAGTGACTATAAATGATCTTTTCTTGACAATGGATGGCTTTCGCTCCATGTTTCCCGAGGCAAACAATCAATTACAATATGTTTTAATCAAAAAATGTAGAAAAAGTTCAAAATAAATTCAATAAAGGGATTATAAAGGCATTTAAACCGAGTAATAAGGCTTTTCTAGGCATGAGTGACTGTAAATGAACTTTTCTTGAAAATGGATGGCTTTCGCTCCATGTTTCCCGAGGCAAACAATCAATTACAATCTGTTTTAATCAAAAAATGTAAAAATAAATTCAAAATAAATTCAATAATGAGATTATAAAAGCATTTAAACAGAGTAATAAGGCTTTTCTAGTTATGAGTGACTCTAAATGATCTTTTCTTGACAATGGAAGGCTTTTGCTCCACGTTTCCCGAGGCAAACAATCAATTACAATTTGTTTTAGTCAAAAAATGTAAAAACAATTCAAAATAAATTCAATAATGGGATTATAAAAGCATTTAAACCGAGTAATAAGGCTTTTCTAGGCATGAGTGACTATAAATGATCTTTTCTTGACAATGGATGGCTTTCGCTCTACGTTTCCCGAGATAAACAATCAATTACAATATGTTTTAATGAAAAAATGTAAAAAAAAATTCAAAATAAATTCAATAATGGAATTATAAAAGCATTTAAACCGAGTAATAAGGCTTTTCTAGTTATGAGTGACACTAAATGATCTTTTCTTTACAACGGATGGGTTTTGCTCCACGTTTCCCGAGGCAAACAATCAATTACAATCTGTTTTAGTCAAAAAATGTAAAAACAATTCAAAATAAATTCAATAATGCGATTATAAAAGCATTTAAACCTAGTAATAAGGCTTTTCTAGGCATGAGTGACTATAAATGATCTTTTCTTGACAATGGATGGCTTTCGCTTCACGTTTCTCGAGGTAAATAATCAATTACAATTTGTTTTAATCATAAAATGTAAAAAGATTCAAATTAAATTCAATTATGGAATTATAAAAGCATTTAAAGCGAGTATTAAGGATTTTATAGGCATGAGTGAATATAAATAAACTTTTCTTGACAATGGATGGCTTTCGCTCCACGTTTTCCGAGGCAAACAATCAATTACAACCTGTTTTAATCAAAAAATGTAAAAACAATTCAAAATAAATTCAATAATGGGATTATAAAAGCATTTAAACCGAGTAATAAGGCTTTTCTAGGCATGAGTGACTATAAATGATCTTTTCCTGACAATGAATGGCTTTTGCTCCACGTTTCCCGAGGAAAACAATCAATTACAATCTGTTTTAATCAAAAAATGTACAAAAAAAAATTCAAAATAAATTCAATAATGAGATTATAAAAGCATTTAAACCGAGTAATAAGGCTTTTCTAGTTATGAGTGACACTAAATGATCTTTTCTTTACAACGGATGGGTTTTGCTCCACGTTTCCCGAGGCAAACAATCAATTACAATCTGTTTTAGTCAAAAAATGTAAAAACAATTCAAAATAAATTCAATAATGGGATTATAAAAGCATTTAAACCGAGTAATAAGGCTTTTCTAGGCATGAGTGACTATAAATGAACTTTTCTTGACAATGGATGGCTTTCGCTCCATGTTTCCCGAGGCAAACAATCAATTACAATCTGTTTTAATCAAAAAATGTAAAAAAAAATTCAAAATAAATTCAATAATGAGATTATAAAAGCATTTAAACCGAGTAATAAGGCTTTTCTAGTTATGACTGACTCTAAATGATCTTTTCTTGACAATGGATGGCTTTTGCTCCACGTTTCCCGAGGCAAACAATCAATTACAATCTGTTTTTATCAAAAAATGTAAAAACAATTCAAAATAAATTCAATAATGGGATTATAAAAGCATTTAAACCGAGTAATAAGGCTTTTCTAGGCATGAGTGACTATAAATGATCTTTTCCTGACAATGGATGGCTTTCGCTCCACGTTTCCCGAGATAAACAATCAATTACAATCTGTTTTAATCAAAAATGTAAAAAAAATTCAAAATAAATTCAATAATGGGATTATTAAAGCATTTAAACCGAGTAATAAGGCTTTTCTAGGCATGAGTGACTATAAATGATCTTTTCTTGACAATGGATGGCTTTCGCTCCACGTTTCCCTAGGCAAACAATCAATTACAATCTGTTTTAATTAAAAAATGTAAAAACAATTCAAAATAAATTCAATAATGGTATTATAAAAGCATTTAAACCGAGTAATAAGGTTTTTCTAGGCTTGAGTGACTATAAATGAACTTTTCTTGACAATGGATGGCTTTCGCTCCATGTTTCCCGAGGCAAACAATCAATTGCAATCTGTTTTAATCAAAAAATGTAAAAAAAAATTCAAAATAAATTCAATAATGGGATTATAAAAGCATTTAAACTGAGTAATAAGGCTTTTCTAGTTATGAGTGACTCTAAATGATCATTTCTTGACAATGGATGGCTTTTGCTCCACGTTTCCCGAGGCAAACAATCAATTACAATCTGTTTTAATTAAAAAATGTAAATACAATTCAAAATAAATTCAATAATGGGATTATAAAAGCATTTAAACCGAGTAATAAGGCTTTTCTAGGCATGAGTGACTGTAAATGAACTTTTCTTGAAAATGGATGGCTTTCGCTCCATGTTTCCCGAGGCAAACAATCAATTACAATCTGTTTTAATCAAAAAATGTAAAAAAAAATTCAAAATAAATTCAATAATGAGATTATAAAAGCATTTAAACCGAGTAATAAGGCTTTTCTAGTTATGAGTGACTCTAAATGATCTTTTCTTGACAATGGATGGCTTTTTCTCCACGTTTCCCGAGGCAAACAATCAATTACAATCTGTTTTAGTCAAAAATTGTAAAAACAATTCAAAATAAATTCAATAATGGGATTATAAAAGCATTTAAACCGAGTAATAAGGCTTTTCTAGGCATGAGTGACTCTAAATGATCATTTCTTGACAATGGATGGCTTTCGCTCTACGTTTCCCGAGATAAACAATCAATTACAATATGTTTTAATGAAAAAATGTAAAAAAAAATTCAAAATAAATTCAATAATGGAATTATAAAAGCATTTAAACCGAGTAATAAGGCTTTTCTAGTTATGAGTGACACTAAATGATCTTTTCTTTACAACGGATGGGTTTTGCTCCACGTTTCCCGAGGCAAACAATCAATTACAATCTGTTTTAGTCAAAAAATGTAAAAACAATTCAAAATAAATTCAATAATGCGATTATAAAAGCATTTAAACCTAGTAATAAGGCTTTTCTAGGCATGAGTGACTATAAATGATCTTTTCTTGACAATGGATGGCTTTCGCTTCACGATTCTCGAGGTAAATAATCAATTACAATTTGTTTTAATCATAAAATGTAAAAAGATTCAAATTAAATTCAATTATGGAATTATAAAAGCATTTAAAGCGAGTATTAAGGATTTTATAGGCATGAGTGAATATAAATGAACTTTTCTTGACAATGGATGGCTTTCGCTCCACGTTTTCCGAGGCAAACAATCAATTACAACCTGTTTTAATCAAAAAATGTAAAAACAATTCAAAATAAATTCAATAATGGGATTATAAAAGCATTTAAACCGAGTAATAAGGCTTTTCTAGGCATGAGTGACTATAAATGATCTTTTCCTGACAATGAATGGCTTTTGCTCCACGTTTCCCGAGGCAAACAATCAATTACAATCTGTTTTAATCAAAAAATGTAAAAAAAAAATTCAAAATAAATTCAATAATGGGATTATAAAAGCATTTAAATCGAGTAATAAGGCTTTTCTAGGCATGAGTGACTATAAATGATCTTTTCTTGACAATGGATGGCTTTCGCTCCACGTTTCCCGAGATGAACAATCAACTACAATATGTCTTAATCAAAAAATGTAAAAAAAAATTCAAAATAAATTCAATAATGGGATTATAAAAGCATTTAAACCGAGTAATAAGGCTTTTCTAGTTATGAGTGACTCTAAATGATCTTTTCTTGACAATGAATGGCTTTTGCTCCACGTTTCACGAGGCAGACAATCAATTACAATCTGTTTTAATCAAAAAATGTAAAAAAAATTCAAAATAAATTCAATAATGGGATTATAAAAGCATTTAAACCGAGTAATAAGGCTTTTCTAGGCATGAGTGACTATAAATGATCTTTTCTTGACAATGGATGGCTTTCGCTTCACGTTTCTCGAGGTAAATAATCAATTACAATTTGTTTTAATCAAAAAATGTAAAAAGATTCAAATTAAATTCAATTATGGAATTATAAAAGCATTTAAAGCGAGTATTAAGGATTTTATAGGCATGAGTGAATATAAATGAACTTTTCTTGACAATGGATGGCTTTCGCTCCACGTTTTCCGAGGCAAACAATCAATTACAACCTGTTTTAATCAAAAAATGTAAAAACAATTCAAAATAAATTCAATAATGGGATTATAAAAGCATTTAAACCGAGTAATAAGGCTTTTCTAGGCATGAGTGACTATAAATGATCTTTTCTTGACAATGGATGGCTTTCGCTCCATGTTTCCCGAGGCAAACAATCAATTACAATATGTTTTAATCAAAAAATGTAGAAAAAGTTCAAAATAAATTCAATAAAGGGATTATAAAGGCATTTAAACCGAGTAATAAGGCTTTTCTAGGCATGAGTGACTGTAAATGAACTTTTCTTGAAAATGGATGGCTTTCGCTCCATGTTTCCCGAGGCAAACAATCAATTACAATCTGTTTTAATCAAAAAATGTAAAAATAAATTCAAAATAAATTCAATAATGAGATTATAAAAGCATTTAAACAGAGTAATAAGGCTTTTCTAGTTATGAATGACTCTAAATGATCTTTTCTTGACAATGGAAGGCTTTTGCTCCACGTTTCCCGAGGCAAACAATCAATTACAATTTGTTTTAGTCAAAAAATGTAAAAACAATTCAAAATAAATTCAATAATGGGATTATAAAAGCATTTAAACCGAGTAATAAGGCTTTTCTAGGCATGAGTGACTATAAATGATCTTTTCTTGACAATGGATGGCTTTCGCTCTACGTTTCCCGAGATAAACAATCAATTACAATATGTTTTAATGAAAAAATGTAAAAAAAAATTCAAACTAAATTCAATAATGGAATTATAAAAGCATTTAAACCGAGTAATAAGGCTTTTCTAGTTATGAGTGACACTAAATGATCTTTTCTTTACAACGGATGGGTTTTGCTCCACGTTTCCCGAGGCAAACAATCAATTACAGTCTGTTTTAGTCAAAAAATGTAAAAACAATTCAAAATAAATTCAATAATGCGATTATAAAAGCATTTAAACCTAGTAATAAGGCTTTTCTAGGCATGAGTGACTATAAATGATCTTTTCTTGAAAATGGATGGCTTTCGCTTCACGTTTCTCGAGGTAAATAATCAATTACAATTTGTTTTAATCATAAAATGTAAAAAGATTCAAATTAAATTCAATTATGGAATTATAAAAGCATTTAAAGCGAGTATTAAGGATTTTATAGGCATGAGTGAATATAAATGAACTTTTCTTGACAATGGATGGCTTTCGCTCCACGTTTTCCGAGGCAAACAATCAATTACAACCTGTTTTAATCAAAAAATGTAAAAACAATTCAAAATAAATTCAATAATGGGATTATAAAAGCATTTAAACCGAGTAATAAGGCTTTTCTAGGCATGAGTGACTATAAATGATCTTTTCCTGACAATGAATGGCTTTTGCTCCACGTTTCCCGAGGAAAACAATCAATTACAATCTGTTTTAATCAAAAAATGTACAAAAAAAAATTCAAAATAAATTCAATAATGAGATTATAAAAGCATTTAAACCGAGTAATAAGGCTTTTCTAGTTATGAGTGACACTAAATGATCTTTTCTTTACAACGGATGGGTTTTGCTCCACGTTTCCCGAGGCAAACAATCAATTACAATCTGTTTTAGTCAAAAAATGTAAAAACAATTCAAAATAAATTCAATAATGGGATTATAAAAGCATTTAAACCGAGTAATAAGGCTTTTCTAGGCATGAGTGACTATAAATGAACTTTTCTTGACAATGGATGGCTTTCGCTCCATGTTTCCCGAGGCAAACAATCAATTACAATCTGTTTTAATCAAAAAATGTAAAAAAAAATTCAAAATAAATTCAATAATGAGATTATAAAAGCATTTAAACCGAGTAATAAGGCTTTTCTAGTTATGAGTGACTCTAAATGATCTTTTCTTGACAATGGATGGCTTTTGCTCCACGTTTCCCGAGGCAAACAATCAATTACAATCTGTTTTAGTCAAAAATTGTAAAAACAATTCAAAATAAATTCAATAATGGGATTATAAAAGCATTTAAACCGAGTAATAAGGCTTTTCTAGGCATGAGTGACTCTAAATGATCATTTCTTGACAATGGATGGCTTTCGCTCTACGTTTCCCGAGATAAACAATCAATTACAATATGTTTTAATGAAAAAATGTAAAAAAAAATTCAAAATAAATTCAATAATGGAATTATAAAAGCATTTAAACCGAGTAATAAGGCTTTTCTAGTTATGAGTGACACTAAATGATCTTTTCTTTACAACGGATGGGTTTTGCTCCACGTTTCCCGAGGCAAACAATCAATTACAATCTGTTTTAGTCAAAAAATGTAAAAACAATTCAAAATAAATTCAATAATGCGATTATAAAAGCATTTAAACCTAGTAATAAGGCTTTTCTAGGCATGAGTGACTATAAATGATCTTTTCTTGACAATGGATGGCTTTCGCTTCACGTTTCTCGAGGTAAATAATCAATTACAATTTGTTTTAATCATAAAATGTAAAAAGATTCAAATTAAATTCAATTATGGAATTATAAAAGCATTTAAAGCGAGTATTAAGGATTTTATAGGCATGAGTGAATATAAATGAACTTTTCTTGACAATGGATGGCTTTCGCTCCACGTTTTCCGAGGCAAACAATCAATTACAACCTGTTTTAATCAAAAAATGTAAAAACAATTCAAAATAAATTCAATAATGGGATTATAAAAGCATTTAAACCGAGTAATAAGGCTTTTCTAGGCATGAGTGACTATAAATGATCTTTTCCTGACAATGAATGGCTTTTGCTCCACGTTTCCCGAGGCAAACAATCAATTACAATCTGTTTTAATGAAAAAATGTAAAAAAAAAATTCAAAATAAATTCAATAATGGGATTATAAAAGCATTTAAATCGAGTAATAAGGCTTTTCTAGGCATGAGTGACTATAAATGATCTTTTCTTGACAATGGATGGCTTTCGCTCCACGTTTCCCGAGATAAACAATCAACTACAATATGTCTTAATCAAAAAATGTAAAAAAAAATTCAAAATAAATTCAATAATGGGATTATAAAAGCATTTAAACCGAGTAATAAGGCTTTTCTAGTTATGAGTGACTCTAAATGATCTTTTCTTGACAATGAATGGCTTTTGCTCCACGTTTCACGAGGCAGACAATCAATTACAATCTGTTTTAATCAAAAAATGTAAAAAGAATTCAAAATAAATTCAATAATGGGATTATAAAAGCATTTAAACCGAGTAATAAGGCTTTTCTAGGCATGAGTGACTATAAATGATCTTTTCTTGACAATGGATGGCTTTCGCTTCACGTTTCTCGAGGTAAATAATCAATTACAATTTGTTTTAATCAAAAAATGTAAAAAGATTCAAATTAAATTCAATTATGGAATTATAAAAGCATTTAAAGCGAGTATTAAGGATTTTATAGGCATGAGTGAATATAAATGAACTTTTCTTGACAATGGATGGCTTTCGCTCCACGTTTTCCGAGGCAAACAATCAATTACAACCTGTTTTAATCAAAAAATGTAAAAACAATTCAAAATAAATTCAATAATGGGATTATAAAAGCATTTAAACCGAGTAATAAGGCTTTTCTAGGCATGAGTGACTATAAATGATCTTTTCCTGACAATGAATGGCTTTTGCTCCACGTTTCCCGAGGCAAACAATCAATTACAATCAGTTTTAATCAAAAAATGTAAAAAAAAAATTCAAAATAAATTCAATAATGGGATTATAAAAGCATTTAAACCGAGTAATAAGGCTTTTCTAGGCATGAGTGACTATAAATGATCTTTTCTTGACAATGGATGGCTTTCGCTCCACGTTTCCCGAGATAAACAATCAATTACAATATGTTTTAATAAAAAATGTAAAAAAAATTCAAAATAAATTCAATAATGGGATTATTAAAGCATTTAAACCGAGTAATAAGGCTTTTCTAGGCATGAGTGACTATAAATGAACTTTTCTTGACAATGGATGGCTTTCGCTCCATGTTTCCCGAGGCAAACAATCAATTACAATCTGTTTTAATCAAAAAATGTAAAAAAAAATTCAAAATAAATTCAATAATGGGATTATAAAAGCATTTAAACCGAGTAATAAGGCTTTTCTAGTTATGAGTGACTCTAAATGATCATTTCTTGATAATGGATGGCTTTTGCTCCACGTTTCCCGAAGCAAACAATCAATTACAATCTGTTTTAATTAAAAAATGTAAAAACAATTCAAAATAAATTCAATAATGGGATTATAAAAGCATTTAAACCGAGTAATAAGGCTTTTCTAGGCATGAGTGACTATAAATGATCTTTTCTTGACAATGGATGGCTTTCGCTCCATGTTTCCCGAGGCAAACAATCAATTACAATATGTTTTAATCAAAAAATGTAGAAAAAGTTCAAAATAAATTCAATAAAGGGATTATAAAGGCATTTAAACCGAGTAATAAGGCTTTTCTAGGCATGAGTGACTGTAAATGAACTTTTCTTGAAAATGGATGGCTTTCGCTCCATGTTTCCCGAGGCAAACAATCAATTACAATCTGTTTTAATCAAAAAATGTAAAAATAAATTCAAAATAAATTCAATAATGAGATTATAAAAGCATTTAAACAGAGTAATAAGGCTTTTCTAGTTATGAGTGACTCTAAATGATCTTTTCTTGACAATGGAAGGCTTTTGCTCCACGTTTCCCGAGGCAAACAATCAATTACAATTTGTTTTAGTCAAAAAATGTAAAAACAATTCAAAATAAATTCAATAATGGGATTATAAAAGCATTTAAACCGAGTAATAAGGCTTTTCTAGGCATGAGTGACTATAAATGATCTTTTCTTGACAATGGATGGCTTTCGCTCTACGTTTCCCGAGATAAACAATCAATTACAATATGTTTTAATGAAAAAATGTAAAAAAAATTCAAAATAAATTCAATAATGGAATTATAAAAGCATTTAAACCGAGTAATAAGGCTTTTCTAGTTATGAGTGACACTAAATGATCTTTTCTTTACAACGGATGGGTTTTGCTCCACGTTTCCCGAGGCAAACAATCAATTACAATCTGTTTTAGTCAAAAAATGTAAAAACAATTCAAAATAAATTCAATAATGCGATTATAAAAGCATTTAAACCTAGTAATAAGGCTTTTCTAGGCATGAGTGACTATAAATGATCTTTTCTTGACAATGGATGGCTTTCGCTTCACGTTTCTCGAGGTAAATAATCAATTACAATTTGTTTTAATCATAAAATGTAAAAAGATTCAAATTAAATTCAATTATGGAATTATAAAAGCATTTAAAGCGAGTATTAAGGATTTTATAGGCATGAGTGAATATAAATAAACTTTTCTTGACAATGGATGGCTTTCGCTCCACGTTTTCCGAGGCAAACAATCAATTACAACCTGTTTTAATCAAAAAATGTAAAAACAATTCAAAATAAATTCAATAATGGGATTATAAAAGCATTTAAACCGAGTAATAAGGCTTTTCTAGGCATGAGTGACTATAAATGATCTTTTCCTGACAATGAATGGCTTTTGCTCCACGTTTCCCGAGGAAAACAATCAATTACAATCTGTTTTAATCAAAAAATGTACAAAAAAAAATTCAAAATAAATTCAATAATGAGATTATAAAAGCATTTAAACCGAGTAATAAGGCTTTTCTAGTTATGAGTGACACTAAATGATCTTTTCTTTACAACGGATGGGTTTTGCTCCACGTTTCCCGAGGCAAACAATCAATTACAATCTGTTTTAGTCAAAAAATGTAAAAACAATTCAAAATAAATTCAATAATGGGATTATAAAAGCATTTAAACCGAGTAATAAGGCTTTTCTAGGCATGAGTGACTATAAATGAACTTTTCTTGACAATGGATGGCTTTCGCTCCATGTTTCCCGAGGCAAACAATCAATTACAATCTGTTTTAATCAAAAAATGTAAAAAAAAATTCAAAATAAATTCAATAATGAGATTATAAAAGCATTTAAACCGAGTAATAAGGCTTTTCTAGTTATGACTGACTCTAAATGATCTTTTCTTGACAATGGATGGCTTTTGCTCCACGTTTCCCGAGGCAAACAATCAATTACAATCTGTTTTTATCAAAAAATGTAAAAACAATTCAAAATAAATTCAATAATGGGATTATAAAAGCATTTAAACCGAGTAATAAGGCTTTTCTAGGCATGAGTGACTATAAATGATCTTTTCCTGACAATGGATGGCTTTCGCTCCACGTTTCCCGAGATAAACAATCAATTACAATCTGTTTTAATCAAAAATGTAAAAAAAATTCAAAATAAATTCAATAATGGGATTATTAAAGCATTTAAACCGAGTAATAAGGCTTTTCTAGGCATGAGTGACTATAAATGATCTTTTCTTGACAATGGATGGCTTTCGCTCCACGTTTCCCTAGGCAAACAATCAATTACAATCTGTTTTAATTAAAAAATGTAAAAACAATTCAAAATAAATTCAATAATGGTATTATAAAAGCATTTAAACCGAGTAATAAGGTTTTTCTAGGCTTGAGTGACTATAAATGAACTTTTCTTGACAATGGATGGCTTTCGCTCCATGTTTCCCGAGGCAAACAATCAATTGCAATCTGTTTTAATCAAAAAATGTAAAAAAAAATTCAAAATAAATTCAATAATGGGATTATAAAAGCATTTAAACTGAGTAATAAGGCTTTTCTAGTTATGAGTGACTCTAAATGATCATTTCTTGACAATGGATGGCTTTTGCTCCACGTTTCCCGAGGCAAACAATCAATTACAATCTGTTTTAATTAAAAAATGTAAATACAATTCAAAATAAATTCAATAATGGGATTATAAAAGCATTTAAACCGAGTAATAAGGCTTTTCTAGGCATGAGTGACTGTAAATGAACTTTTCTTGAAAATGGATGGCTTTCGCTCCATGTTTCCCGAGGCAAACAATCAATTACAATCTGTTTTAATCAAAAAATGTAAAAAAAAATTCAAAATAAATTCAATAATGAGATTATAAAAGCATTTAAACCGAGTAATAAGGCTTTTCTAGTTATGAGTGACTCTAAATGATCTTTTCTTGACAATGGATGGCTTTTTCTCCACGTTTCCCGAGGCAAACAATCAATTACAATCTGTTTTAGTCAAAAATTGTAAAAACAATTCAAAATAAATTCAATAATGGGATTATAAAAGCATTTAAACCGAGTAATAAGGCTTTTCTAGGCATGAGTGACTCTAAATGATCATTTCTTGACAATGGATGGCTTTCGCTCTACGTTTCCCGAGATAAACAATCAATTACAATATGTTTTAATGAAAAAATGTAAAAAAAAATTCAAAATAAATTCAATAATGGAATTATAAAAGCATTTAAACCGAGTAATAAGGCTTTTCTAGTTATGAGTGACACTAAATGATCTTTTCTTTACAACGGATGGGTTTTGCTCCACGTTTCCCGAGGCAAACAATCAATTACAATCTGTTTTAGTCAAAAAATGTAAAAACAATTCAAAATAAATTCAATAATGCGATTATAAAAGCATTTAAACCTAGTAATAAGGCTTTTCTAGGCATGAGTGACTATAAATGATCTTTTCTTGACAATGGATGGCTTTCGCTTCACGTTTCTCGAGGTAAATAATCAATTACAATTTGTTTTAATCATAAAATGTAAAAAGATTCAAATTAAATTCAATTATGGAATTATAAAAGCATTTAAAGCGAGTATTAAGGATTTTATAGGCATGAGTGAATATAAATGAACTTTTCTTGACAATGGATGGCTTTCGCTCCACGTTTTCCGAGGCAAACAATCAATTACAACCTGTTTTAATCAAAAAATGTAAAAACAATTCAAAATAAATTCAATAATGGGATTATAAAAGCATTTAAACCGAGTAATAAGGCTTTTCTAGGCATGAGTGACTATAAATGATCTTTTCCTGACAATGAATGGCTTTTGCTCCACGTTTCCCGAGGCAAACAATCAATTACAATCTGTTTTAATCAAAAAATGTAAAAAAAAAATTCAAAATAAATTCAATAATGGGATTATAAAAGCATTTAAATCGAGTAATAAGGCTTTTCTAGGCATGAGTGACTATAAATGATCTTTTCTTGACAATGGATGGCTTTCGCTCCACGTTTCCCGAGATGAACAATCAACTACAATATGTCTTAATCAAAAAATGTAAAAAAAAATTCAAAATAAATTCAATAATGGGATTATAAAAGCATTTAAACCGAGTAATAAGGCTTTTCTAGTTATGAGTGACTCTAAATGATCTTTTCTTGACAATGAATGGCTTTTGCTCCACGTTTCACGAGGCAGACAATCAATTACAATCTGTTTTAATCAAAAAATGTAAAAAAAATTCAAAATAAATTCAATAATGGGATTATAAAAGCATTTAAACCGAGTAATAAGGCTTTTCTAGGCATGAGTGACTATAAATGATCTTTTCTTGACAATGGATGGCTTTCGCTTCACGTTTCTCGAGGTAAATAATCAATTACAATTTGTTTTAATCAAAAAATGTAAAAAGATTCAAATTAAATTCAATTATGGAATTATAAAAGCATTTAAAGCGAGTATTAAGGATTTTATAGGCATGAGTGAATATAAATGAACTTTTCTTGACAATGGATGGCTTTCGCTCCACGTTTTCCGAGGCAAACAATCAATTACAACCTGTTTTAATCAAAAAATGTAAAAACAATTCAAAATAAATTCAATAATGGGATTATAAAAGCATTTAAACCGAGTAATAAGGCTTTTCTAGGCATGAGTGACTATAAATGATCTTTTCCTGACAATGAATGGCTTTTGCTCCACGTTTCCCGAGGCAAACAATCAATTACAATCTGTTTTAATGAAAAAATGTAAAAAAAAAATTCAAAATAAATTCAATAATGGGATTATAAAAGCATTTAAACCGAGTAATAAGGCTTTTCTAGGCATGAGTGACTATAAATGATCTTTTCTTGACAATGGATGGCTTTCGCTCCACGTTTCCCGAGATAAACAATCAATTACAATATGTTTTAATAAAAAATGTAAAAAAAATTCAAAATAAATTCAATAATGGGATTATAAAAGCATTTAAACCGAGTAATAAGGCTTTTCTAGGCATGAGTGACTATAAATGAACTTTTCTTGACAATGGATGGCTTTCGCTCCATGTTTCCCGAGGCAAACAATCAATTACAATCTGTTTTAATCAAAAAATGTAAAAAAAAATTCAAAATAAATTCAATAATGGGATTATAAAAGCATTTAAACCGAGTAATAAGGCTTTTCTAGTTATGAGTGACTCTAAATGATCATTTCTTAATAATGGATGGCTTTTGCTCCACGTTTCCCGAAGCAAACAATCAATTACAATCTGTTTTAATTAAAAAATGTAAAAACAATTCAAAATAAATTCAATAATGGGATTATAAAAGCATTTAAACCGAGTAATAAGGCTTTTCTAGGCATGAGTGACTATAAATGATCTTTTCTTGACAATGGATGGCTTTCGCTCCATGTTTCCCGAAGCAAACAATCAATTACAATATGTTTTAATCAAAAAATGTAGAAAAAGTTCAAAATAAATTCAATAAAGGGATTATAAAGGCATTTAAACCGAGTAATAAGGCTTTTCTAGGCATGAGTGACTGTAAATGAACTTTTCTTGAAAATGGATGGCTTTCGCTCCATGTTTCCCGAGGCAAACAATCAATTACAATCTGTTTTAATCAAAAAATGTAAAAATAAATTCAAAATAAATTCAATAATGAGATTATAAAAGCATTTAAACAGAGTAATAAGGCTTTTCTAGTTATGAGTGACTCTAAATGATCTTTTCTTGACAATGGAAGGCTTTTGCTCCACGTTTCCCGAGGCAAACAATCAATTACAATTTGTTTTAGTCAAAAAATGTAAAAACAATTCAAAATAAATTCAATAATGGGATTATAAAAGCATTTAAACCGAGTAATAAGGCTTTTCTAGGCATGAGTGACTATAAATGATCTTTTCTTGACAATGGATGGCTTTCGCTCTACGTTTCCCGAGATAAACAATCAATTACAATATGTTTTAATGAAAAAATGTAAAAAAAAAATCAAAATAAATTCAATAATGGAATTATAAAAGCATTTAAACCGAGTAATAAGGCTTTTCTAGTTATGAGTGACACTAAATGATCTTTTCTTTACAACGGATGGGTTTTGCTCCACGTTTCCCGAGGCAAACAATCAATTACAATCTGTTTTAGTCAAAAAATGTAAAAACAATTCAAAATAAATTCAATAATGCGATTATAAAAGCATTTAAACCTAGTAATAAGGCTTTTCTAGGCATGAGTGACTATAAATGATCTTTTCTTGACAATGGATGGCTTTCGCTTCACGTTTCTCGAGGTAAATAATCAATTACAATTTGTTTTAATCATAAAATGTAAAAAGATTCAAATTAAATTCAATTATGGAATTATAAAAGCATTTAAAGCGAGTATTAAGGATTTTATAGGCATGAGTGAATATAAATGAACTTTTCTTGACAATGGATGGCTTTCGCTCCACGTTTTCCGAGGCAAACAATCAATTACAACCTGTTTTAATCAAAAAATGTAAAAACAATTCAAAATAAATTCAATAATGGGATTATAAAAGCATTTAAACCGAGTAATAAGGCTTTTCTAGGCATGAGTGACTATAAATGATCTTTTCCTGACAATGAATGGCTTTTGCTCCACGTTTCCCGAGGCAAACAATCAATTACAATCTGTTTTAATCAAAAAATGTAAAAAAAAAATTCAAAATAAATTCAATAATGGGATTATAAAAGCATTTAAATCGAGTAATAAGGCTTTTCTAGGCATGAGTGACTATAAATGATCTTTTCTTGACAATGGATGGCTTTCGCTCCACGTTTCCCGAGATAAACAATCAACTACAATATGTCTTAATCAAAAAATGTAAAAAAAAATTCAAAATAAATTCAATAATGGGATTATAAAAGCATTTAAACCGAGTAATAAGGCTTTTCTAGTTATGAGTGACTCTAAATGATCTTTTCTTGACAATGAATGGCTTTTGCTCCACGTTTCACGAGGCAGACAATCAATTACAATCTGTTTTAATCAAAAAATGTAAAAAAAATTCAAAATAAATTCAATAATGGGATTATAAAAGCATTTAAACCGAGTAATAAGGCTTTTCTAGGCATGAGTGACTATAAATGATCTTTTCTTGACAATTGATGGCTTTCGCTTCACGTTTCTCGAGGTAAATAATCAATTACAATTTGTTTTAATCAAAAAATGTAAAAAGATTCAAATTAAATTCAATTATGGAATTATAAAAGCATTTAAAGCGAGTATTAAGGATTTTATAGGCATGAGTGAATATAAATGAACTTTTCTTGACAATGGATGGCTTTCGCTCCACGTTTTCCGAGGCAAACAATCAATTACAACCTGTTTTAATCAAAAAATGTAAAAACAATTCAAAATAAATTCAATAATGGGATTATAAAAGCATTTAAACCGAGTAATAAGGCTTTTCTAGGCATGAGTGACTATAAATGATCTTTTCCTGACAATGAATGGCTTTTGCTCCACGTTTCCCGAGGCAAACAATCAATTACAATCTGTTTTAATCAAAAAATGTAAAAAAAAAATTCAAAAAAAATTCAATAATGGGATTATAAAAGCATTTAAACCGAGTAATAAGGCTTTTCTAGGCATGAGTGACTATAAATGATCTTTTCTTGACAATGGATGGCTTTCGCTCCACGTTTCCCGAGATAAACAATCAATTACAATATGTTTTAATAAAAAATGTAAAAAAAATTCAAAATAAATTCAATAATGGGATTATAAAAGCATTTAAACCGAGTAATAAGGCTTTTCTAGGCATGAGTGACTATAAATGAACTTTTCTTGACAATGGATGGCTTTCGCTCCATGTTTCCCGAGGCAAACAATCAATTACAATCTGTTTTAATCAAAAAATGTAAAAAAAAATTCAAAATAAATTCAATAATGGGATTATAAAAGCATTTAAACCGAGTAATAAGGCTTTTCTAGTTATGAGTGACTCTAAATGATCATTTCTTGATAATGGATGGCTTTTGCTCCACGTTTCCCGAAGCAAACAATCAATTACAATCTGTTTTAATTAAAAAATGTAAAAACAATTCAAAATAAATTCAATAATGGGATTATAAAAGCATTTAAACCGAGTAATAAGGCTTTTCTAGGCATGAGTGACTATAAATGATCTTTTCTTGACAATGGATGGCTTTCGCTCCATGTTTCCCGAAGCAAACAATCAATTACAATATGTTTTAATCAAAAAATGTAGAAAAAGTTCAAAATAAATTCAATAAAGGGATTATAAAGGCATTTAAACCGAGTAATAAGGCTTTTCTAGGCATGAGTGACTGTAAATGAACTTTTCTTGAAAATGGATGGCTTTCGCTCCATGTTTCCCGAGGCAAACAATCAATTACAATCTGTTTTAATCAAAAAATGTAAAAATAAATTCAAAATAAATTCAATAATGAGATTATAAAAGCATTTAAACAGAGTAATAAGGCTTTTCTAGTTATGAGTGACTCTAAATGATCTTTTCTTGACAATGGAAGGCTTTTGCTCCACGTTTCCCGAGGCAAACAATCAATTACAATTTGTTTTAGTCAAAAAATGTAAAAACAATTCAAAATAAATTCAATAATGGGATTATAAAAGCATTTAAACCGAGTAATAAGGCTTTTCTAGGCATGAGTGACTATAAATGATCTTTTCTTGACAATGGATGGCTTTCGCTCTACGTTTCCCGAGATAAACAATCAATTACAATATGTTTTAATGAAAAAATGTAAAAAAAAAATCAAAATAAATTCAATAATGGAATTATAAAAGCATTTAAACCGAGTAATAAGGCTTTTCTAGTTATGAGTGACACTAAATGATCTTTTCTTTACAACGGATGGGTTTTGCTCCACGTTTCCCGAGGCAAACAATCAATTACAATCTGTTTTAGTCAAAAAATGTAAAAACAATTCAAAATAAATTCAATAATGCGATTATAAAAGCATTTAAACCTAGTAATAAGGCTTTTCTAGGCATGAGTGACTATAAATGATCTTTTCTTGACAATGGATGGCTTTCGCTTCACGTTTCTCGAGGTAAATAATCAATTACAATTTGTTTTAATCATAAAATGTAAAAAGATTCAAATTAAATTCAATTATGGAATTATAAAAGCATTTAAAGCGAGTATTAAGGATTTTATAGGCATGAGTGAATATAAATGAACTTTTCTTGACAATGGATGGCTTTCGCTCCACGTTTTCCGAGGCAAACAATCAATTACAACCTGTTTTAATCAAAAAATGTAAAAACAATTCAAAATAAATTCAATAATGGGATTATAAAAGCATTTAAACCGAGTAATAAGGCTTTTCTAGGCATGAGTGACTATAAATGATCTTTTCCTGACAATGAATGGCTTTTGCTCCACGTTTCCCGAGGCAAACAATCAATTACAATCTGTTTTAATCAAAAAATGTAAAAAAAAAATTCAAAATAAATTCAATAATGGGATTATAAAAGCATTTAAATCGAGTAATAAGGCTTTTCTAGGCATGAGTGACTATAAATGATCTTTTCTTGACAATGGATGGCTTTCGCTCCACGTTTCCCGAGATAAACAATCAACTACAATATGTCTTAATCAAAAAATGTAAAAAAAAATTCAAAATAAATTCAATAATGGGATTATAAAAGCATTTAAACCGAGTAATAAGGCTTTTCTAGTTATGAGTGACTCTAAATGATCTTTTCTTGACAATGAATGGCTTTTGCTCCACGTTTCACGAGGCAGACAATCAATTACAATCTGTTTTAATCAAAAAATGTAAAAAAAATTCAAAATAAATTCAATAATGGGATTATAAAAGCATTTAAACCGAGTAATAAGGCTTTTCTAGGCATGAGTGACTATAAATGATCTTTTCTTGACAATTGATGGCTTTCGCTTCACGTTTCTCGAGGTAAATAATCAATTACAATTTGTTTTAATCAAAAAATGTAAAAAGATTCAAATTAAATTCAATTATGGAATTATAAAAGCATTTAAAGCGAGTATTAAGGATTTTATAGGCATGAGTGAATATAAATGAACTTTTCTTGACAATGGATGGCTTTCGCTCCACGTTTTCCGAGGCAAACAATCAATTACAACCTGTTTTAATCAAAAAATGTAAAAACAATTCAAAATAAATTCAATAATGGGATTATAAAAGCATTTAAACCGAGTAATAAGGCTTTTCTAGGCATGAGTGACTATAAATGATCTTTTCCTGACAATGAATGGCTTTTGCTCCACGTTTCCCGAGGCAAACAATCAATTACAATCTGTTTTAATCAAAAAATGTAAAAAAAAAATTCAAAAAAAATTCAATAATGGGATTATAAAAGCATTTAAACCGAGTAATAAGGCTTTTCTAGGCATGAGTGACTATAAATGATCTTTTCTTGACAATGGATGGCTTTCGCTCCACGTTTCCCGAGATAAACAATCAATTACAATATGTTTTAATAAAAAATGTAAAAAAAATTCAAAATAAATTCAATAATGGGATTATAAAAGCATTTAAACCGAGTAATAAGGCTTTTCTAGGCATGAGTGACTATAAATGAACTTTTCTTGACAATGGATGGCTTTCGCTCCATGTTTCCCGAGGCAAACAATCAATTACAATCTGTTTTAATCAAAAAATGTAAAAAAAAATTCAAAATAAATTCAATAATGGGATTATAAAAGCATTTAAACCGAGTAATAAGGCTTTTCTAGTTATGAGTGACTCTAAATGATCATTTCTTGATAATGGATGGCTTTTGCTCCACGTTTCCCGAAGCAAACAATCAATTACAATCTGTTTTAATTAAAAAATGTAAAAACAATTCAAAATAAATTCAATAATGGGATTATAAAAGCATTTAAACCGAGTAATAAGGCTTTTCTAGGCATGAGTGACTATAAATGATCTTTTCTTGACAATGGATGGCTTTCGCTCCATGTTTCCCGAAGCAAACAATCAATTACAATATGTTTTAATCAAAAAATGTAGAAAAAGTTCAAAATAAATTCAATAAAGGGATTATAAAGGCATTTAAACCGAGTAATAAGGCTTTTCTAGGCATGAGTGACTGTAAATGAACTTTTCTTGAAAATGGATGGCTTTCGCTCCATGTTTCCCGAGGCAAACAATCAATTACAATCTGTTTTAATCAAAAAATGTAAAAATAAATTCAAAATAAATTCAATAATGAGATTATAAAAGCATTTAAACAGAGTAATAAGGCTTTTCTAGTTATGAGTGACTCTAAATGATCTTTTCTTGACAATGGAAGGCTTTTGCTCCACGTTTCCCGAGGCAAACAATCAATTACAATTTGTTTTAGTCAAAAAATGTAAAAACAATTCAAAATAAATTCAATAATGGGATTATAAAAGCATTTAAACCGAGTAATAAGGCTTTTCTAGGCATGAGTGACTATAAATGATCTTTTCTTGACAATGGATGGCTTTCGCTCTACGTTTCCCGAGATAAACAATCAATTACAATATGTTTTAATGAAAAAATGTAAAAAAAAAATCAAAATAAATTCAATAATGGAATTATAAAAGCATTTAAACCGAGTAATAAGGCTTTTCTAGTTATGAGTGACACTAAATGATCTTTTCTTTACAACGGATGGGTTTTGCTCCACGTTTCCCGAGGCAAACAATCAATTACAATCTGTTTTAGTCAAAAAATGTAAAAACAATTCAAAATAAATTCAATAATGCGATTATAAAAGCATTTAAACCTAGTAATAAGGCTTTTCTAGGCATGAGTGACTATAAATGATCTTTTCTTGACAATGGATGGCTTTCGCTTCACGTTTCTCGAGGTAAATAATCAATTACAATTTGTTTTAATCATAAAATGTAAAAAGATTCAAATTAAATTCAATTATGGAATTATAAAAGCATTTAAAGCGAGTATTAAGGATTTTATAGGCATGAGTGAATATAAATGAACTTTTCTTGACAATGGATGGCTTTCGCTCCACGTTTTCCGAGGCAAACAATCAATTACAACCTGTTTTAATCAAAAAATGTAAAAACAATTCAAAATAAATTCAATAATGGGATTATAAAAGCATTTAAACCGAGTAATAAGGCTTTTCTAGGCATGAGTGACTATAAATGATCTTTTCCTGACAATGAATGGCTTTTGCTCCACGTTTCCCGAGGCAAACAATCAATTACAATCTGTTTTAATCAAAAAATGTAAAAAAAAAATTCAAAATAAATTCAATAATGGGATTATAAAAGCATTTAAATCGAGTAATAAGGCTTTTCTAGGCATGAGTGACTATAAATGATCTTTTCTTGACAATGGATGGCTTTCGCTCCACGTTTCCCGAGATAAACAATCAACTACAATATGTCTTAATCAAAAAATGTAAAAAAAAATTCAAAATAAATTCAATAATGGGATTATAAAAGCATTTAAACCGAGTAATAAGGCTTTTCTAGTTATGAGTGACTCTAAATGATCTTTTCTTGACAATGAATGGCTTTTGCTCCACGTTTCACGAGGCAGACAATCAATTACAATCTGTTTTAATCAAAAAATGTAAAAAAAATTCAAAATAAATTCAATAATGGGATTATAAAAGCATTTAAACCGAGTAATAAGGCTTTTCTAGGCATGAGTGACTATAAATGATCTTTTCTTGACAATTGATGGCTTTCGCTTCACGTTTCTCGAGGTAAATAATCAATTACAATTTGTTTTAATCAAAAAATGTAAAAAGATTCAAATTAAATTCAATTATGGAATTATAAGAGCATTTAAACCGAGTAATAAGGCTTTTCTAGGCATGAGTGACTATAAATGAACTTTTCTTGACAATGGATGGCTTTCGCTCCACGTTTTCCGAGGCAAACAATCAATTACAACCTGTTTTAATCAAAAAATGTAAAAACAATTCAAAATAAATTCAATAATGGGATTATAAAAGCATTTAAACCGAGTAATAAGGCTTTTCTAGGCATGAGTGACTATAAATGATCTTTTCCTGACAATGAATGGCTTTTGCTCCACGTTTCCCGAGGCAAACAATCAATTACAATCTGTTTTAATCAAAAAATGTAAAAAAAAAATTCAAAAAAAATTCAATAATGGGATTATAAAAGCATTTAAACCGAGTAATAAGGCTTTTCTAGGCATGAGTGACTATAAATGATCTTTTCTTGACAATGGATGGCTTTCGCTCCACGTTTCCCGAGATAAACAATCAATTACAATATGTTTTAATAAAAAATGTAAAAAAAATTCAAAATAAATTCAATAATGGGATTATTAAAGCATTTAAACCGAGTAATAAGGCTTTTCTAGGCATGAGTGACTATAAATGAACTTTTCTTGACAATGGATGGCTTTCGCTCCATGTTTCCCGAGGCAAACAATCAATTACAATCTGTTTTAATCAAAAAATGTAAAAAAAAATTCAAAATAAATTCAATAATGGGATTATAAAAGCATTTAAACCGAGTAATAAGGCTTTTCTAGTTATGAGTGACTCTAAATGATCATTTCTTGATAATGGATGGCTTTTGCTCCACGTTTCCCGAAGCAAACAATCAATTACAATCTGTTTTAATTAAAAAATGTAAAAACAATTCAAAATAAATTCAATAATGGGATTATAAAAGCATTTAAACCGAGTAATAAGGCTTTTCTAGGCATGAGTGACTATAAATGATCTTTTCTTGACAATGGATGGCTTTCGCTCCATGTTTCCCGAGGCAAACAATCAATTACAATATGTTTTAATCAAAAAATGTAGAAAAAGTTCAAAATAAATTCAATAAAGGGATTATAAAGGCATTTAAACCGAGTAATAAGGCTTTTCTAGGCATGAGTGACTGTAAATGAACTTTTCTTGAAAATGGATGGCTTTCGCTCCATGTTTCCCGAGGCAAACAATCAATTACAATCTGTTTTAATCAAAAAATGTAAAAATAAATTCAAAATAAATTCAATAATGAGATTATAAAAGCATTTAAACAGAGTAATAAGGCTTTTCTAGTTATGAGTGACTCTAAATGATCTTTTCTTGACAATGGAAGGCTTTTGCTCCACGTTTCCCGAGGCAAACAATCAATTACAATTTGTTTTAGTCAAAAAATGTAAAAACAATTCAAAATAAATTCAATAATGGGATTATAAAAGCATTTAAACCGAGTAATAAGGCTTTTCTAGGCATGAGTGACTATAAATGATCTTTTCTTGACAATGGATGGCTTTCGCTCTACGTTTCCCGAGATAAACAATCAATTACAATATGTTTTAATGAAAAAATGTAAAAAAAAATTCAAAATAAATTCAATAATGGAATTATAAAAGCATTTAAACCGAGTAATAAGGCTTTTCTAGTTATGAGTGACACTAAATGATCTTTTCTTTACAACGGATGGGTTTTGCTCCACGTTTCCCGAGGCAAACAATCAATTACAATCTGTTTTAGTCAAAAAATGTAAAAACAATTCAAAATAAATTCAATAATGCGATTATAAAAGCATTTAAACCTAGTAATAAGGCTTTTCTAGGCATGAGTGACTGTAAATGATCTTTTCTTGACAATGGATGGCTTTCGCTTCACGTTTCTCGAGGTAAATAATCAATTACAATTTGTTTTAATCATAAAATGTAAAAAGATTCAAATTAAATTCAATTATGGAATTATAAAAGCATTTAAAGCGAGTATTAAGGATTTTATAGGCATGAGTGAATATAAATGAACTTTTCTTGACAATGGATGGCTTTCGCTCCACGTTTTCCGAGGCAAACACTCAATTACAACCTGTTTTAATCAAAAAATGTAAAAATAATTCAAAATAAATTCAATAATGGGATTATAAAAGCATTTAAACCGAGTAATAAGGCTTTTCTAGGCATGAGTGACTATAAATGATCTTTACCTGACAATGAATGGCTTTTGCTCCACGTTTCCCGAGGCAAACAATCAATTACAATCTGTTTTAATCAAAAAATGTAAAAAAAAAATTCAAAATAAATTCAATAATGGGATTATAAAAGCATTTAAATCGAGTAATAAGGCTTTTCTAGGCATGAGTGACTATAAATGATCTTTTCTTGACAATGGATGGCTTTCGCTCCACGTTTCCCGAGATAAACAATCAACTACAATATGTCTTAATCAAAAAATGTAAAAAAAAATTCAAAATAAATTCAATAATGGGATTATAAAAGCATTTAAACCGAGTAATAAGGCTTTTCTAGTTATGAGTGACTCTAAATGATCTTTTCTTGACAATGAATGGCTTTTGCTCCACGTTTCACGAGGCAGACAATCAATTACAATATGTTTTAATCAAAAAATGTAAAAAAAATTCAAAATAAATTCAATAATGGGATTATAAAAGCATTTAAACCGAGTAATAAGGCTTTTCTAGGCATGAGTGACTATAAATGATCTTTTCTTGACAATGGATGGCTTTCGCTCCACGTTTCCCGAGATAAACAATCAATTACAATATGTTTTAATAAAAAATGTAAAAAAAATTCAAAATAAATTCAATAATGGGATTATTAAAGCATTTAAACCGAGTAATAAGGCTTTTCTAGGCATGAGTGACTATAAATGAACTTTTCTTGACAATGGATGGCTTTCGCTCCATGTTTCCCGAGGCAAACAATCAATTACAATCTGTTTTAATCAAAAAATGTAAAAAAAAATTCAAAATAAAATCAATAATGGGATTATAAAAGCATTTAAACCGAGTAATAAGGCTTTTCTAGTTATGAGTGACTCTAAATGATCTTTTCTTGACAATGGAAGGCTTTTCTAGGCATGAGTGACTATAAATGAACTTTTCTTGACAATGGATGGCTTTCGCTCTATGTTTCCCGAGGCAAACAATCAATTACAATCTGTTTTAATCAAAAAATGTAAAAAAAATTCAAAATAAATTCAATAATGGGATTATAAAAGCATTTAAACCGAGTAATAAGGCTTTTCTAGGCATGAGTGACTATAAATGATCTTTTCTTGACAATGGATGGCTTTCGCTTCACGTTTCTCGAGGTAAATAATCAATTACAATTTGTTTTAATCAAAAAATGTGAAAAGATTCAAATTAAATTCAATTATGGAATTATAAAAGCATTTAAAGCGAGTATTAAGGATTTTATAGGCATGAGTGAATATAAATGAACTTTTCTTGACAATGGATGGCTTTCGCTCCACGTTTTCCGAGGCAAACAATCAATTACAACCTGTTTTAATCAAAAAATGTAAAAACAATTCAAAATAAATTCAATAATGGGATTATAAAAGCATTTAAACCGAGTAATAAGGCTTTTCTAGGCATGAGTGACTATAAATGATCTTTTCCTGACAATGAATGGCTTTTGCTCCACGTTTCCCGAGGTAAACAATCAATTACAATCTGTTTTAATCAAAAAATGTAAAAAAAAAATTCAAAATAAATTCAATAATGGGATTATAAAAGCATTTAAATCGAGTAATAAGGCTTTTCTAGGCATGAGTGACTATAAATGATCTTTTCTTGACAATGGATGGCTTTCGCTCCACGTTTCCCGAGATAAACAATCAACTACAATATGTCTTAATCAAAAAATGTAAAAAAAAATTCAAAATAAATTCAATAATGGGATTATAAAAGCATTTAAACCGAGTAATAAGGCTTTTCTAGTTATGAGTGACTCTAAATGATCTTTTCTTGACAATGAATGGCTTTTGCTCCACGTTTCCCGAGGCAGACAATCAATTACAATCTGTTTTAATCAAAAAATGTAAAAAAAATTCAAAATAAATTCAATAATGGGATTATAAAAGCATTTAAACCGAGTAATAAGGCTTTTCTAGGCATGAGTGACTATAAATGATCTTTTCTTGACAATGGATGGCTTTCGCTTCACGTTTCTCGAGGTAAATAATCAATTACAATTTGTTTTAATCAAAAAATGTAAAAAGATTCAAATTAAATCCAATTATGGAATTATAAAAGCATTTAAAGCGAGTATTAAGGATTTCATAGGCATGAGTGACTATAAATGAACTTTTCTTGACAATGGATGGCTTTTGCTCCACGTTTCCTGAGGCAAACAAACAATTACAATCTGTTTTAATCAAAAAATGTAAAAACAATTCAAAATAAATTCAATAATGGGATTATAAAAGCATTTAGACCGAGTAATAAGGCTTTTCTAGGCATGAGTGACTGTAAATGAACTTTTCTTGACAATGGATGGCTTTCGCTCCATGTTTCCCGAGGCAAACAATCAATTACAATCTGTTTTAATTAAAAAATGTAAAAACAATTCAAAATAAATTCAATAATGGGATTATAAAAGCATTTAAGCCGAGTAATAAGGCTTTTCTAGGCATGAGTGACTATAAATGAACTTTTCTTGACAATGGATGGCTTTCGCTCCATGTTTCCCGAGGCAAACAATCAATTACAATCTGTTTTAATTAAAAAATGTAAAAACAATTCAAAATAAATTCAATAATGGAATTATAAAAGCATTTAAACCGAGTAATAAGGCTTTTCTAGTTATGAGTGACACTAAATGATCTTTTCTTTACAACGGATGGGTTTTGCTCCACGTTTCCCGAGGCAAACAATCAATTACAATCTGTTTTAGTCAAAAAATGTAAAAACAATTCAAAATAAATTCAATAATGCGATTATAAAAGCATTTAAACCTAGTAATAAGGCTTTTCTAGGCATGAGTGACTATAAATGATCTTTTCTTGACAATGGATGGCTTTCGCTTCACGTTTCTCGAGGTAAATAATCAATTACAATTTGTTTTAATCATAAAATGTAAAAAGATTCAAATTAAATTCAATTATGGAATTATAAAAGCATTTAAAGCGAGTATTAAGGATTTTATAGGCATGAGTGAATATAAATGAACTTTTCTTGACAATGGATGGCTTTCGCTCCACGTTTTCCGAGGCAAACAATCAATTACAACCTGTTTTAATCAAAAAATGTAAAAACAATTCAAAATAAATTCAATAATGGGATTATAAAAGCATTTAAACCGAGTAATAAGGCTTTTCTAGTCATGAGTGACTATAAATGATCTTTTCCTGACAATGAATGGCTTTTGCTCAACGTTTCCCGAGGCAAACAATCAATTACAATCTGTTTTAATCAAAAAATGTAAAAACAATTCAAAATAAATTCAATAATGGGATTATAAAAGCATTTAAACCGAGTAATAAGGCTTTTCTAGGCATGAGTGACTATAAATGATCTTTTCTTGACAATGGATGGCTTTCGCTTCACGTTTCTCGAGGTAAATAATCAATTACAATTTGTTTTAATCAAAAAATGTAAAAAGATTCAAATTAAATTCAATTATGGAATTATAAAAGCATTTAAAGCGAGTATTAAGGATTTCATAGGCATGAGTGACTATAAATGAACTTTTCTCGACAATGGATGGCTTTTGCTCCACGTTTCTTGAGGCAAACAAACAATTACAATCTGTTATAATCAAAAAATGTAAAAACAATTCAAAATAAATTCAATAATGGGATTATAAAAGCATTTAAACCGAGTAATAAGGCTTTTCTAGGCATGAGTGACTATAAATGATCTTTTCTTGACAATGGATGGCTTTTGCTCCATGTTTCTCGAGGCAAACAATCAATTACAATTTGTTTTAATCAAAAACAGTTAAAAAAAATTCAAAATAAATTCAATAATGGGATTATAAAAGCATTTAAACCGAGTAATAAGGCTTTTCTAGTTATGAGTGACTCTAAATGATCTTTTCTTGACAATGAATGGCTTTTGCTCCACGTTTCCCGAGGCAAACAATCAATTACAATCTGTTTTAATCAAAAAATGTAAAAACAATTCAAAATAAATTCAATAATGGGATTATAAAAGCATTTAAACCGAGTAATAAGGCTTTTCTAGGCATGAGTGACTATAAATGATCTTTTCTTGACAATGGATGGCTTTCGCTTCACGTTTCTCGAGGTAAATAATCAATTACAATTTGTTTTAATCAAAAAATGTAAAAAGATTCAAATTAAATTCAATTATGGAATTATAAAAGCATTTAAAGCGAGTATTAAGGATTTCATAGGCATGAGTGACTATAAATGAACTTTTCTCGACAATGGATGGCTTTTGCTCCACGTTTCTTGAGGCAAACAAACAATTACAATCTGTTATAATCAAAAAATGTAAAAACAATTCAAAATAAATTCAATAATGGGATTATAAAAGCATTTAAACCGAGTAATAAGGCTTTTCTAGGCATGAGTGACTATAAATGATCTTTTCTTGACAATGGATGGCTTTCGCTCCACGTTTCCCGAGATAAACAATCAATTACAATCTGTTTTAATCAAAAATGTAAAAAAAATTCAAAATAAATTCAATAATGGGATTATTAAAGCATTTAAACCGAGTAATAAGGCTTTTCTAGGCATGAGTGACTATAAATGAGCTTTTCTTGACAATAGATGGCTTTCGCTCCATGTTTCCCGAGGTAAACAATCAATTACAATCTGTTTTAATCAAAAAATGTTAAAAAAAATTTAAAATAAATTCAATAATGGGATTATAAAAGCATTTAAACCGAGTAATAAGGCTTTTCTAGTTATGAGTGACTCTAAATGATCTTTTCTTGACAATGGATGACTTTTGCTCCACGTTTCCAGAGGCAAACAATCAATTACAATCTGTTTTAATAAAAAAATGTAAAAACATTTCAAAATAAATTCAATAATGGGATTATAAAAGCATTTAAACCGAGTAATAAGGCTTTTCTAGGCATGAGTGACTATAAATGATCTTTTCTTGACAATGGATGGCTTTCGCTTCACGTTTCTCGAGGTAAATAATCAATTACATTTTGTTTTAATCAAAAAATGTAAAAAGATTCAAATTAAATTCAATTATGGAATTATAAAAGCATTTAAAGCGAGTATTAAGGATTTTATAGGCATGAGTGACTATAAATGAACTTTTCTTGACAATGGATGGCTTTTGCTCCACGTTTCCCGAGGCAAACAATCAATTACAATCTGTTTTAATCAAAAAATGTAAAAACAATTCAAAATAAATTCAATAATGGGATTATAAAAGTATTTAAACCGAGTAATAAGGCTTTTCTAGGCATGAGTGACTATAAATGATCTTTTCTTGACAATGGATGGCTTTCACTCCACGTTTCCCGAGATAAACAATCAATTACAATCTGTTTTAATCAAAAATGTAAAAAAAATTCAAAATAAATTCAATAATGGGATTATAAAAGCATTTAAACCGAGTAATAAGGCTTTTCTAGGCATGAGTGACTATAAATGATCTTTTCTTGACAATGGATGGCTTTCGCTCCACGTTTCCCGAGATAAACAATCAATTACAATCTGTTTTAATCAAAAATGTAAAAAAAATTCAAAATAAATTCAATAATGGGATTATTAAAGCATTTAAACCGAGTCATAAGGCTCTTCTAAGCATGAGTGACTATAAATGAACTTTTCTTGACAATGGATTGCTTTCGCTCCAGGTTTCCTGAGGCAAACAATCAATTACAATATGTTTTAATCAAAAAATGTAAAAAAAAAATTCAAAATAAATTCAATAATGGGATTATAAAAGCATTTAAACTGAGTAATAAGGCTTTTCTAGTTATGAGTGACTCTAAATGATCTTTTCTTGACAATGGATGGCTTTTGCTCCACGTTTCCCGAGGCAAACAATCAATTATAATCTGTTTTAACCAAAAAATATAAAAAAAATTCAAAGTAAATTCAATAATGGGATTATAAAAGCATTTAAACCGAGTAATAAGGCTTTTCTAGGCATGAGTGACTATAAATGATCTTTTCGTGACAATGGATGGCTTTCGTTTCACGTTTCTCGACGTAAATAATCAAGTACAATTTGTTTTAATCAAAAAATGTAAAAAGATTCAAATTAAATTCAATTATGGATATATAAAAGCATTTAAACCGAGTAATAAGGCTTTTCTAGCCATGAGTGACTATAAATGATCTTTTCCTAACAATGTATGGCTTTCGCTCAACGTTTCCTGAGGCAAACAATCAATTACAATCTGTTTTAATCAAAAAATGTAAAAACAATTCCAAATAAATTCAATAATGGGATTATAAAAGCATTTAAATCGAGTAATAAGGCTTTTCTAGGCATGAGTGACTATAAATGATCTTTTCCTGACAATGGATCGCTTTCGCTCCACGTTTCCCGAGGCAAACAATCAATTACGATCTGTTTTAATCAAAAAATGTAAAAACAATTCAAAATAAATTCAATAATGGGATTATAAAAGTATTTAAACCGAGTAATAAGGCTTTTCTAGGAATGAGTGACTATAAATGATCTTTTCTTGACAATGGATGGCTTTCGCTCCACGTTTCCCGAGATAAACAATCAATTACAATCTGTTTTAATCAAAAAATGTAAAAACATTTCAAAATAAGTTCAATAATGGGATTATAAAAGCATTTAAACCGAGTAATAAGGCTTTTCTAGGCATGAGTGACTATAAATGATCTTTTCTTGACAATGGATGGCTTTCGCTCCACGTTTCCCGAGATAAACAATCAATTACAATCTGTGTTAATTAAAAATGTAAAAGAAATTCAAAATAAATTCAATAATGGGATTATTAAAGCATTTAAACCGAGTAATAAGGCTTTTCTAAGCATGTGTGACTATAAATGAACTTTTCTTGACAATGGATGGCTTTCGCTCCATGTTTCCCGAGGCAAAGAATCAATTACAATATGTTTTAATCAAAAAATGTAAAAAAAAATTCAAAATAAATTGAATAATGGGATTATAAAAGCATTTAAACCGAGTAATAAGGCTTTTCTTGTTATGAGTGACTCTAAATGATCTTTTCTTGACAATGGATGACTTTTGCTCAACGTTTCCCGAGGCAAACAATCAATTGCAATCTGTTTTAATCAAAAAATGTAAAAACAATTCAAAATAAATTCAATAATGGGATTATAAAAGTATTTAAACCGAGTAATAAGGCTTTTCTAGGCATGAGTGACTATAAATGAACTTTTCTTGACAATGGATGGCTTTCGCTCCATGTTTCCCGAGGCAAAGAATCAATTACAATATGTTTTAATCAAAAAATGTAAAAACAATTCAAAATAAATTCAATAATGGGATTATAAAAGTATTTAAACCGAGTAATAAGGCTTTTCTAGGCATGAGTGACTATAAATGATCTTTTCTTGACAATGGATGGCTTTCGCTCCACGTTTCCCGAGATAAACAATCAATTACAATCTGTTTTAATCAAAAATGTCAAAAAAAATTCAAAATAAATTCAATAATGGGATTATTAAAGCATTTAAACCGAGTAATAAGGCTTTTCTACGCATGAGTGACTATAAATGAACTTTTCTTGACAATGGATGGCTTTCGCTCCATGTTTCCCGAGGTAAACAATCAATTACCATATGTTTTAATCAAAAAATGTAAAAACAATTCAAAATAAATTCAATAATGGGATTATAAAAGTATTTAAACCGAGTAATAAGGCTTTTCTAGGCATGAGTGACTATAAATGATCTTTTCTTGACAATGGATGGCTTTCGCTCCACGTTTCCCGAGATAAACAATCAATTAGAATCTGTTTTAATCAAAAATGTAAAAAAAAATTCAAAATAAATTCAATAATGGGATTATTAAAGCATTTAAACCGAGTAATAAGGCTTTTCTACGCATGAGTGACTATAAATGAACTTTTCTTGACAATGGATGGCTTTCGCTCCATGTTTCCCGAGGTAAACAATCAATTACAATATGTATTAATCAAAAAATGTAAAAAAAAAATTCAAAATAAATTCAATAATGGGATTATAAAAGCATTTAAACCGAGTAATAAGGCTTTTCTAGTTATGACTGACTCTAAATGATCTTTTCCAAGCATGAGTGACTCTAAATGATCTATTCTTGACAATGGTTGGCTTTTGCTCCACGTTTCCTGAGGTAAACAATCAATTACAATCTGTTTTAATCAAAAAATGTAAAAACATTTCAAAATAAATTCAATAATGGGATTATAAAAGCATTTAAACCGAGTAATAAGGCTTTTCTAGGCATGAGTGACTATAAATGATCTTTTCCTGATAATGGATGGCTTTCGCTCCACGTTTCCCGAGGCAAACAATCAATTACAATCTGTTTTAATCAAAATATGTAAAAACAATTCAAAATAAATTCAATAATGGGATTATAAAAGCATTTAAACCGAGTAATAAGGCTTTTCTAGGCATGGGTGACTATAAATGATCTTTTCTTGACAATGGATGGCTTTCGCTTCATGTTTCTCGAGGTAAATAATCAATTACATTTTGTTTTAATCAAAAAATGTAAAAAGATTCAAATTAAATTCAATTATGGAATTATAAAAGCATTTAAAGCGAGTATTAAGGATTTTATAGGCATGAGTGACTATAAATGAACTTTTCTTGACAATGGATGGCTTTTGCTCCACGTTTCCCGAGGCAAACAATCGATTACAATCTGTTTTAATAAAAAAATATAAAAACAATTCAAAATAAATTCAATAATGGGATTATAAAAGCATTTAAACCGAGTAATAAGGCTTTTATAGGCATGAGTGACTATAAATGATCTTTTCTTGACAATGGATGGCTTTCGCTTCACGTTTCTTGAGGTAAATAATCAATTACATTTTGTTTTAATCAAAAAATGTAAAAAGATTCAAATTAAGTTCAATTATGGAATTATAAAAGCATTTAAAGCGAGTATTAAGGATTTTATAGGCATGAGTGACTATAAATGAACTTTTCTTGACAATGGATGGCTTTTGCTCCACGTTTCCCGAGGCAAACAATCAATTACAATCTGTTTTAATCAAAAAATGCAAAAACAATTCAAAATAAATTCAATAATGGGATTATAAAAGTATTTAAACCGAGTAATAAGGCTTTTCTAGGCATGAGTGACTATAAATGATCTTTTCTTGACAATGGATGGCTTTCGCTCCACGTTTCCCGAGATAAACAATCAATTACAATCTGTTTTAATCAAAAATGTTAAAAAAAATTCAAAATAAATTCAATAATGGGATTATTAAAGCATTTAAACCAAGTAATAAGGCTTTTCTAGGCATGAGTGACTATAAATGAGCTTTTCTTGACAATAGATGGCTTTCGCTCCATGTTTCCTGAGGTAAACAATCAATTACAATATGTTTTAATCAAAAAATGTTAAAAAAAAATTCAAAATAAATTCAATAATGGGATTATAAAAGCATTTAAACCGAGTAATAAGGCTTTTCTAGTTATGAGTGACTCTAAATGATCTTTTCTAGACAATGGATGGCTTTTGCTCCACGTTTCCAGAGGCAAACAATCAATTACAATCTCTTTTAATCAAAAAATGTAAAAACATTTCAAAATAAATTCAATAATGGGATTATAAAAGCATTTAAACCGAGTAGTAAGGCTTTTCTAGGCATGAGTGACTATAAATGATCTTTTCTTGACAATGGATGGCTTTCGCTCCACGTTTCCCGAGATAAACAATCAATTACAATCTGTTTTAATCAAAAATGTAAAAAAAATTCAAAATAAATTCAATAATGGGATTATAAAAGCATTTAAACCGAGTAATAAGGCTTTTCTAGGCATGAGTGACTATAAATATTCTTTTCTTGACAATGGATGGCTTTCGCTCCACGTTTCCTGAGATAAACAATCAATTACAATCTGTTTTAATCAAAAATGTAAACAAAATTCAAAATAAATTCAATAATGGGATTATAAAAGCATTTAAACCGAGTAATAAGGCTTTTCTAGGCATGAGTGACTATAAATGATCTTTTCTTGACAATGGATGGCTTTCGCTTCACGTTTCTCGAGGTAAATAATCAATTACATTTTGTTTTAATCAAAAAATGTAAAAAGATTCAAATTAAATTCAATTATGGAATTATAAAAGCATTTAAAGCGAGTATTAAGGATTTTATAGGCATGAGTGACTATAAATGAACTTTTCTTGACAATGGATGGCTTTTTCTCCACGTTTCTTGAGGCAAACAATCAATTACAATTTGTTTTAATCAAAAAATGTAAAAACAATTCAAAATAAATTCAATAATGGGATTATAAAAGTATTTAAACCGAGTAATAAGGCTTTTCTAGGCATGAGTGACTATAAATGATCTTTTCTTGACAATGGATGGCTTTCGCTCCACGTTTCCCGAGATAAACAATCAATTACAATCTGTTTTAATCAAAAATGTTAAAAAAAATTCAAAATAAATTCAATAATGGGATTATTAAAGCATTTAAACCAAGTAATAAGGCTTTTCTAGGCATGAGTGACTATAAATGAGCTTTTCTTGACAATAGATGGCTTTCGCTCCATGTTTCCTGAGGTAAACAATCAATTACAATCTGTTTTAATCAAAAAATGTTAAAAAAAAAATTCAAAATAAATTCAATAATGGGATTATAAAAGCATTTAAACCGAGTAATAAGGCTTTTCTAGTTATGAGTGACTCTAAATGATCTTTTCTTGACAATGGATGGCTTTTGCTCCACGTTTCCAGAGGCAAACAATCAATTACAATCTCTTTTAATCAAAAAATGCAAAAACATTTCAAAATAAATTCAATAATGGGATTATAAAAGCATTTAAACCGAGTAATAAGGCTTTTCTAGGCATGAGTGACTATAAATGATCTTTTCTTGACAATGGATGGCTTTCGCTCCACGTTTCCCGAGATAAACAATCAATTACAATCTGTTTTAATCAAAAATGTAAAAAAAAATTCAAAATAAATTCAATAATGGGATTATTAAAAGATTTAAACCGAGTAATAAGGCTTCTCTACGCATGAGTGACTATAAATGAACTTTTCTTGACAATGGATGGCTTTCGCTCCATGTTTCCCGAGGTAAACAATCAATTACAATATGTTTTAATCAAAAAATGTAAAAAAAAATTCAAAATAAATTCAATAATGGGATTATAAAAGCATTTAAACCGAGTAATAAGGCTTTTCTAGTTATGAGTGACTCTAAATGATCTTTTCCAAGCATGAGTGACTCTAAATGATCTATTCTTGACAATGGTTGGCTTTTGCTCCGCGTTTCCTGAGGTAAACAATCAATTACAATCTGTTTTAATCAAAAAATGTAAAAACATTTCAAAATAAATTCAATAATGGGATTATAAAAGCATTTAAACCGAGTAATAAGGCTTTTCTAGACATGAGTGACTATAAATGATCTTTTCTTGACAATGGATGGCTTTCGCTCCACGTTTCCCGAGATAAACAATCAATTACAATCTGTTTTAATCAAAAATGTAAAAAAAATTCAAAATAAATTCAATAATGGGATTATTAAAGCATTTAAACCGAGTAATAAGGCTTTTCTAAGCATGAGTGACTATAAATGAACTTTTCTTGACAATGGATGGCTTTTGCTCCATGTTTCTCGAGGCAAACAATCAATTACAATCTGTTTTAATCAAAAACAGTTAAAAAAAATTCAAAATAAATTCAATAATGGGATTATAAAAGCATTTAAACCGAGTAATAAGGCTTTTCTAGTTATGAGTGACTCTAAATGATCTTTTCTTGACAATGGATGGCTTTCGCTTCAGGTTTCTCGAGGTAAATAATCAATTACATTTTGTTTTAATCAAAAAATGTAAAAAGATTCAAATTAAATTCAATTATGGAATTATAAAAGCATTTAAAGCGAGTATTAAGGATTTTATAGGCATGAGTGACTATAAATGAACTTTTCTTGACAATGGATGGCTTTTGCTCCACGTTTCCCGAGGCAAACAATCAATTACAATCTGTTTTAATCAAAAAATGTAAAAACAATTCAAAATAAATTCAATAATGGGATTATAAAAGAATTTAAACCGAGTAATAAGGCTTTTCTAGGCATGAGTGACTATAAATGATCTTTTCTTGACAATGGATGGCTTTCGCTCCATGTTTCCCGAGGTAAACAATCAATTACAATATGTTTTAATCAAAAAATGTAAAAAAAAATTCAAAATAAATTCAATAATGGGATTATAAAAGCATTTAAACCGAGTAATAAGGCTTTTCTAGTTATGAGTGACTCTAAATGATCTTTTCTTGACAATGGATGGCTTTTGCTCCACGTTTCCCGAGGCAAACAATCAATTACAATCTGTTTTAATCAAAAAATGTAAAAACATTTCAAAATAAATTCAATAATGGGATTATAAAAGTATTTAAACCGAGTAATAAGGATTTTCTAGGCATGAGTGACTATAAATGATCATTTCTTGACAATGAATGGCTCTCGCTCCACGTTTTCCGAGATAAACAATCAATTACAATCTGTTTTAATCAAAAATGTAAAAAAAATTCAAAATAAATTCAATAATGGAATTATTAAAGCATTTAAACCGAGTCATAAGGCTTTTCTAAGCATGAGTGACTATCAATGAACTTTTCTTGACAATGGATGGCTTTTGCTCCATGTTTCTCGAGGCAAACAATCAATTACAATCTGTTTTAATCAAAAACAGTTAAAAAAAATTCAAAATAAATTCAATAATGGGATTATAAAAGCATTTAAACCGAGTAATAAGGCTTTTCTAGTTATGAGTGACTCTAAATGATCTTTTCTTGACAATGGATGGCTTTCGCTTCAGGTTTCTCGAGGTAAATAATCAATTACATTTTGTTTTAATAAAAAAATGTAAAAAGATTCAAATTAAATTCAATTATGGAATTATAAAAGCATTTAAAGCGAGTATTAAGGATTTTATAGGCATGAGTGACTATAAATGAACTTTTCTTGACAATGGATGGCTTTTGCTCCACGTTTCTTGAGGCAAACAATCAATTACAATTTGTTTTAATCAAAAAATGTAAAAACAATTCAAAATAAATTCAATAATGGGATTATAAAAGTATTTAAACCGAGTAATAAGGCTTTTCTAGGCATGAGTGACTATAAATGATCTTTTCTTGACAATGGATGGCTTTCGCTCCACGTTTCCCGAGATAAACAATCAATTACAATCTGTTTTAATCAAAAATGTTAAAAAAAATTCAAAATAAATTCAATAATGGGATTATTAAAGCATTTAAACCAAGTAATAAGGCTTTTCTAGGCATGAGTGACTATAAATGAGCTTTTCTTGACAATAGATGGCTTTCGCTCCATGTTTCCTGAGGTAAACAATCAATTACAATCTGTTTTAATCAAAAAATGTTAAAAAAAAATTCAAAATAAATTCAATAATGGGATTATAAAAGCATTTAAACCGAGTAATAAGGCTTTTCTAGTTATGAGTGACTCTAAATGATCTTTTCTTGACAATGGATGGCTTTTGCTCCACGTTTCCAGAGGCAAACAATCAATTACAATCTCTTTTAATCAAAAAATGCAAAAACATTTCAAAATAAATTCAATAATGGGATTATAAAAGCATTTAAACCGAGTAATAAGGCTTTTCTAGGCATGAGTGACTATAAATGATCTTTCCTTGACAATGGATGGCTTTCGCTCCACGTTTCCCGAGATAAACAATCAATTACAATCTGTTTTAATCAAAAATGTAAAAAAAAATTCAAAATAAATTCAATAATGGGATTATTAAAGGATTTAAACCGAGTAATAAGGCTTCTCTACGCATGAGTGACTATAAATGAACTTTTCTTGACAATGGATGGCTTTCGCTCCATGTTTCCCGAGGTAAACAATCAATTACAATATGTTTTAATCAAAAAATGTAAAAAAAAATTCAAAATAAATTCAATAATGGGATTATAAAAGCATTTAAACCGAGTAATAAGGCTTTTCTAGTTATGAGTGACTCTAAATGATCTTTTCCAAGCATGAGTGACTCTAAATGATCTATTCTTGACAATGGTTGGCTTTTGCTCCGCGTTTCCTGAGGTAAACAATCAATTACAATCTGTTTTAATCAAAAAATGTAAAAACATTTCAAAATAAATTCAATAATGGGATTATAAAAGCATTTAAACCGAGTAATAAGGCTTTTCTAGACATGAGTGACTATAAATGATCTTTTCTTGACAATGGATGGCTTTCGCTCCACGTTTCCCGAGATAAACAATCAATTACAATCTGTTTTAATCAAAAATGTAAAAAAAATTCAAAATAAATTCAATAATGGGATTATTAAAGCATTTAAACCGAGTAATAAGGCTTTTCTAAGCATGAGTGACTATAAATGAACTTTTCTTGACAATGGATGGCTTTTGCTCCATGTTTCTCGAGGCAAACAATCAATTACAATCTGTTTTAATCAAAAACAGTTAAAAAAAATTCAAAATAAATTCAATAATGGGATTATAAAAGCATTTAAACCGAGTAATAAGGCTTTTCTAGTTATGAGTGACTCTAAATGATCTTTTCTTGACAATGGATGGCTTTCGCTTCAGGTTTCTCGAGGTAAATAATCAATTACATTTTGTTTTAATCAAAAAATGTAAAAAGATTCAAATTAAATTCAATTATGGAATTATAAAAGCATTTAAAGCGAGTATTAAGGATTTTATAGGCATGAGTGACTATAAATGAACTTTTCTTGACAATGGATGGCTTTTGCTCCACGTTTCCCGAGGCAAACAATCAATTACAATCTGTTTTAATCAAAAAATGTAAAAACAATTCAAAATAAATTCAATAATGGGATTATAAAAGAATTTAAACCGAGTAATAAGGCTTTTCTAGGCATGAGTGACTATAAATGATCTTTTCTTGACAATGGATGGCTTTCGCTCCATGTTTCCCGAGGTAAACAATCAATTACAATATGTTTTAATCAAAAAATGTAAAAAAAAATTCAAAATAAATTCAATAATGGGATTATAAAAGCATTTAAACCGAGTAATAAGGCTTTTCTAGTTATGAGTGACTCTAAATGATCTTTTCTTGACAATGGATGGCTTTTGCTCCACGTTTCCCGAGGCAAACAATCAATTACAATCTGTTTTAATCAAAAAATGTAAAAACATTTCAAAATAAATTCAATAATGGGATTATAAAAGTATTTAAACCGAGTAATAAGGATTTTCTAGGCATGAGTGACTATAAATGATCATTTCTTGACAATGAATGGCTTTCGCTCCACGTTTTCCGAGATAAACAATCAATTACAATCTGTTTTAATCAAAAATGTAAAAAAAATTCAAAATAAATTCAATAATGGAATTATTAAAGCATTTAAACCGAGTCATAAGGCTTTTCTAAGCATGAGTGACTATCAATGAACTTTTCTTGACAATGGATGGCTTTTGCTCCATGTTTCTCGAGGCAAACAATCAATTACAATCTGTTTTAATCAAAAACAGTTAAAAAAAATTCAAAATAAATTCAATAATGGGATTATAAAAGCATTTAAACCGAGTAATAAGGCTTTTCTAGTTATGAGTGACTCTAAATGATCTTTTCTTGACAATGGATGGCTTTCGCTTCAGGTTTCTCGAGGTAAATAATCAATTACATTTTGTTTTAATCAAAAAATGTAAAAAGATTCAAATTAAATTCAATTATGGAATTATAAAAGCATTTAAAGCGAGTATTAAGGATTTTATAGGCATGAGTGACTATAAATGAACTTTTCTTGACAATGGATGGCTTTTGCTCCACGTTTCTTGAGGCAAACAATCAATTACAATTTGTTTTAATCAAAAAATGTAAAAACAATTCAAAATAAATTCAATAATGGGATTATAAAAGTATTTAAACCGAGTAATAAGGCTTTTCTAGGCATGAGTGACTATAAATGATCTTTTCTTGACAATGGATGGCTTTCGCTCCACGTTTCCCGAGATAAACAATCAATTACAATCTGTTTTAATCAAAAATGTTAAAAAAAATTCAAAATAAATTCAATAATGGGATTATTAAAGCATTTAAACCAAGTAATAAGGCTTTTCTAGGCATGAGTGACTATAAATGAGCTTTTCTTGACAATAGATGGCTTTCGCTCCATGTTTCCTGAGGTAAACAATCAATTACAATCTGTTTTAATCAAAAAATGTTAAAAAAAAATTCAAAATAAATTCAATAATGGGATTATAAAAGCATTTAAACCGAGTAATAAGGCTTTTCTAGTTATGAGTGACTCTAAATGATCTTTTCTTGACAATGGATGGCTTTTGCTCCACGTTTCCAGAGGCAAACAATCAATTACAATCTCTTTTAATCAAAAAATGCAAAAACATTTCAAAATAAATTCAATAATGGGATTATAAAAGCATTTAAACCGAGTAATAAGGCTTTTCTAGGCATGAGTGACTATAAATGATCTTTCCTTGACAATGGATGGCTTTCGCTCCACGTTTCCCGAGATAAACAATCAATTACAATCTGTTTTAATCAAAAATGTAAAAAAAAATTCAAAATAAATTCAATAATGGGATTATTAAAGGATTTAAACCGAGTAATAAGGCTTCTCTACGCATGAGTGACTATAAATGAACTTTTCTTGACAATGGATGGCTTTCGCTCCATGTTTCCCGAGGTAAACAATCAATTACAATATGTTTTAATCAAAAAATGTAAAAAAAAATTCAAAATAAATTCAATAATGGGATTATAAAAGCATTTAAACCGAGTAATAAGGCTTTTCTAGTTATGAGTGACTCTAAATGATCTTTTCCAAGCATGAGTGACTCTAAATGATCTATTCTTGACAATGGTTGGCTTTTGCTCCGCGTTTCCTGAGGTAAACAATCAATTACAATCTGTTTTAATCAAAAAATGTAAAAACATTTCAAAATAAATTCAATAATGGGATTATAAAAGCATTTAAACCGAGTAATAAGGCTTTTCTAGACATGAGTGACTATAAATGATCTTTTCTTGACAATGGATGGCTTTCGCTCCACGTTTCCCGAGATAAACAATCAATTACAATCTGTTTTAATCAAAAATGTAAAAAAAATTCAAAATAAATTCAATAATGGGATTATTAAAGCATTTAAACCGAGTAATAAGGCTTTTCTAAGCATGAGTGACTATAAATGAACTTTTCTTGACAATGGATGGCTTTTGCTCCATGTTTCTCGAGGCAAACAATCAATTACAATCTGTTTTAATCAAAAACAGTTAAAAAAAATTCAAAATAAATTCAATAATGGGATTATAAAAGCATTTAAACCGAGTAATAAGGCTTTTCTAGTTATGAGTGACTCTAAATGATCTTTTCTTGACAATGGATGGCTTTCGCTTCAGGTTTCTCGAGGTAAATAATCAATTACATTTTGTTTTAATCAAAAAATGTAAAAAGATTCAAATTAAATTCAATTATGGAATTATAAAAGCATTTAAAGCGAGTATTAAGGATTTTATAGGCATGAGTGACTATAAATGAACTTTTCTTGACAATGGATGGCTTTTGCTCCACGTTTCCCGAGGCAAACAATCAATTACAATCTGTTTTAATCAAAAAATGTAAAAACAATTCAAAATAAATTCAATAATGGGATTATAAAAGAATTTAAACCGAGTAATAAGGCTTTTCTAGGCATGAGTGACTATAAATGATCTTTTCTTGACAATGGATGGCTTTCGCTCCATGTTTCCCGAGGTAAACAATCAATTACAATATGTTTTAATCAAAAAATGTAAAAAAAAATTCAAAATAAATTCAATAATGGGATTATAAAAGCATTTAAACCGAGTAATAAGGCTTTTCTAGTTATGAGTGACTCTAAATGATCTTTTCTTGACAATGGATGGCTTTTGCTCCACGTTTCCCGAGGCAAACAATCAATTACAATCTGTTTTAATCAAAAAATGTAAAAACATTTCAAAATAAATTCAATAATGGGATTATAAAAGTATTTAAACCGAGTAATAAGGATTTTCTAGGCATGAGTGACTATAAATGATCATTTCTTGACAATGAATGGCTTTCGCTCCACGTTTTCCGAGATAAACAATCAATTACAATCTGTTTTAATCAAAAATGTAAAAAAAATTCAAAATAAATTCAATAATGGAATTATTAAAGCATTTAAACCGAGTCATAAGGCTTTTCTAAGCATGAGTGACTATCAATGAAATTTTCTTGACAATGGATGGCTTTTGTTCCATGTTTCTCGAGGCAAACAATCAATTACAATCTGTTTTAATCAAAAACAGTTAAAAAAAATTCAAAATAAATTCAATAATGGGATTATAAAAGCATTTAAACCGAGTAATAAGGCTTTTCTAGTTATGAGTGACTCTAAATGATCTTTTCTTGACAATGGATGGCTTTCGCTTCAGGTTTCTCGAGGTAAATAATCAATTACATTTTGTTTTAATAAAAAAATGTAAAAAGATTCAAATTAAATTCAATTATGGAATTATAAAAGCATTTAAAGCGAGTATTAAGGATTTTATAGGCATGAGTGACTATAAATGAACTTTTCTTGACAATGGATGGCTTTTGCTCCACGTTTCCCGAGGCAAACAATCAATTACAATCTGTTTTAATCAAAAAATGTAAAAACAATTCAAAATAAATTCAATAATGGGATTATAAAAGAATTTAAACCGAGTAATAAGGCTTTTCTAGGCATGAGTGACTATAAATGATCTTTTCTTGACAATGGATGGCTTTCGCTCCATGTTTCCCGAGGTAAACAATCAATTACAATATGTTTTAATCAAAAAATGTAAAAAAAAATTCAAAATAAATTCAATAATGGGATTATAAAAGCATTTAAACCGAGTAATAAGGCTTTTCTAGTTATGAGTGACTCTAAATGATCTTTTCTTGACAATGGATGGCTTTTGCTCCACGTTTCCCGAGGCAAACAATCAATTACAATCTGTTTTAATCAAAAAATGTAAAAACATTTCAAAATAAATTCAATAATGGGATTATAAAAGTATTTAAACCGAGTAATAAGGATTTTCTAGGCATGAGTGACTATAAATGATCATTTCTTGACAATGAATGGCTTTCGCTCCACGTTTTCCGAGATAAACAATCAATTACAATCTGTTTTAATCAAAAATGTAAAAAAAATTCAAAATAAATTCAATAATGGAATTATTAAAGCATTTAAACCGAGTCATAAGGCTTTTCTAAGCATGAGTGACTATCAATGAACTTTTCTTGACAATGGATGGCTTTTGCTCCATGTTTCTCGAGGCAAACAATCAATTACAATCTGTTTTAATCAAAAACAGTTAAAAAAAATTCAAAATAAATTCAATAATGGGATTATAAAAGCATTTAAACCGAGTAATAAGGCTTTTCTAGTTATGAGTGACTCTAAATGATCTTTTCTTGACAATGGATGGCTTTCGCTTCAGGTTTCTCGAGGTAAATAATCAATTACATTTTGTTTTAATCAAAAAATGTAAAAAGATTCAAATTAAATTCAATTATGGAATTATAAAAGCATTTAAAGCGAGTATTAAGGATTTTATAGGCATGAGTGACTATAAATGAACTTTTCTTGACAATGGATGGCTTTTGCTCCACGTTTCTTGAGGCAAACAATCAATTACAATTTGTTTTAATCAAAAAATGTAAAAACAATTCAAAATAAATTCAATAATGGGATTATAAAAGTATTTAAACCGAGTAATAAGGCTTTTCTAGGCATGAGTGACTATAAATGATCTTTTCTTGACAATGGATGGCTTTCGCTCCACGTTTCCCGAGATAAACAATCAATTACAATCTGTTTTAATCAAAAATGTTAAAAAAAATTCAAAATAAATTCAATAATGGGATTATTAAAGCATTTAAACCAAGTAATAAGGCTTTTCTAGGCATGAGTGACTATAAATGAGCTTTTCTTGACAATAGATGGCTTTCGCTCCATGTTTCCTGAGGTAAACAATCAATTACAATCTGTTTTAATCAAAAAATGTTAAAAAAAAATTCAAAATAAATTCAATAATGGGATTATAAAAGCATTTAAACCGAGTAATAAGGCTTTTCTAGTTATGAGTGACTCTAAATGATCTTTTCTTGACAATGGATGGCTTTTGCTCCACGTTTCCAGAGGCAAACAATCAATTACAATCTCTTTTAATCAAAAAATGCAAAAACATTTCAAAATAAATTCAATAATGGGATTATAAAAGCATTTAAACCGAGTAATAAGGCTTTTCTAGGCATGAGTGACTATAAATGATCTTTCCTTGACAATGGATGGCTTTCGCTCCACGTTTCCCGAGATAAACAATCAATTACAATCTGTTTTAATCAAAAATGTAAAAAAAAATTCAAAATAAATTCAATAATGGGATTATTAAAGGATTTAAACCGAGTAATAAGGCTTCTCTACGCATGAGTGACTATAAATGAACTTTTCTTGACAATGGATGGCTTTCGCTCCATGTTTCCCGAGGTAAACAATCAATTACAATATGTTTTAATCAAAAAATGTAAAAAAAAATTCAAAATAAATTCAATAATGGGATTATAAAAGCATTTAAACCGAGTAATAAGGCTTTTCTAGTTATGAGTGACTCTAAATGATCTTTTCCAAGCATGAGTGACTCTAAATGATCTATTCTTGACAATGGTTGGCTTTTGCTCCGCGTTTCCTGAGGTAAACAATCAATTACAATCTGTTTTAATCAAAAAATGTAAAAACATTTCAAAATAAATTCAATAATGGGATTATAAAAGCATTTAAACCGAGTAATAAGGCTTTTCTAGACATGAGTGACTATAAATGATCTTTTCTTGACAATGGATGGCTTTCGCTCCACGTTTCCCGAGATAAACAATCAATTACAATCTGTTTTAATCAAAAATGTAAAAAAAATTCAAAATAAATTCAATAATGGGATTATTAAAGCATTTAAACCGAGTAATAAGGCTTTTCTAAGCATGAGTGACTATAAATGAACTTTTCTTGACAATGGATGGCTTTTGCTCCATGTTTCTCGAGGCAAACAATCAATTACAATCTGTTTTAATCAAAAACAGTTAAAAAAAATTCAAAATAAATTCAATAATGGGATTATAAAAGCATTTAAACCGAGTAATAAGGCTTTTCTAGTTATGAGTGACTCTAAATGATCTTTTCTTGACAATGGATGGCTTTCGCTTCAGGTTTCTCGAGGTAAATAATCAATTACATTTTGTTTTAATCAAAAAATGTAAAAAGATTCAAATTAAATTCAATTATGGAATTATAAAAGCATTTAAAGCGAGTATTAAGGATTTTATAGGCATGAGTGACTATAAATGAACTTTTCTTGACAATGGATGGCTTTTGCTCCACGTTTCCCGAGGCAAACAATCAATTACAATCTGTTTTAATCAAAAAATGTAAAAACAATTCAAAATAAATTCAATAATGGGATTATAAAAGAATTTAAACCGAGTAATAAGGCTTTTCTAGGCATGAGTGACTATAAATGATCTTTTCTTGACAATGGATGGCTTTCGCTCCATGTTTCCCGAGGTAAACAATCAATTACAATATGTTTTAATCAAAAAATGTAAAAAAAAATTCAAAATAAATTCAATAATGGGATTATAAAAGCATTTAAACCGAGTAATAAGGCTTTTCTAGTTATGAGTGACTCTAAATGATCTTTTCTTGACAATGGATGGCTTTTGCTCCACGTTTCCCGAGGCAAACAATCAATTACAATCTGTTTTAATCAAAAAATGTAAAAACATTTCAAAATAAATTCAATAATGGGATTATAAAAGTATTTAAACCGAGTAATAAGGATTTTCTAGGCATGAGTGACTATAAATGATCATTTCTTGACAATGAATGGCTTTCGCTCCACGTTTTCCGAGATAAACAATCAATTACAATCTGTTTTAATCAAAAATGTAAAAAAAATTCAAAATAAATTCAATAATGGAATTATTAAAGCATTTAAACCGAGTCATAAGGCTTTTCTAAGCATGAGTGACTATCAATGAAATTTTCTTGACAATGGATGGCTTTTGTTCCATGTTTCTCGAGGCAAACAATCAATTACAATCTGTTTTAATCAAAAACAGTTAAAAAAAATTCAAAATAAATTCAATAATGGGATTATAAAAGCATTTAAACCGAGTAATAAGGCTTTTCTAGTTATGAGTGACTCTAAATGATCTTTTCTTGACAATGGATGGCTTTCGCTTCAGGTTTCTCGAGGTAAATAATCAATTACATTTTGTTTTAATAAAAAAATGTAAAAAGATTCAAATTAAATTCAATTATGGAATTATAAAAGCATTTAAAGCGAGTATTAAGGATTTTATAGGCATGAGTGACTATAAATGAACTTTTCTTGACAATGGATGGCTTTTGCTCCACGTTTCCCGAGGCAAACAATCAATTACAATCTGTTTTAATCAAAAAATGTAAAAACAATTCAAAATAAATTCAATAATGGGATTATAAAAGAATTTAAACCGAGTAATAAGGCTTTTCTAGGCATGAGTGACTATAAATGATCTTTTCTTGACAATGGATGGCTTTCGCTCCATGTTTCCCGAGGTAAACAATCAATTACAATATGTTTTAATCAAAAAATGTAAAAAAAAATTCAAAATAAATTCAATAATGGGATTATAAAAGCATTTAAACCGAGTAATAAGGCTTTTCTAGTTATGAGTGACTCTAAATGATCTTTTCTTGACAATGGATGGCTTTTGCTCCACGTTTCCCGAGGCAAACAATCAATTACAATCTGTTTTAATCAAAAAATGTAAAAACATTTCAAAATAAATTCAATAATGGGATTATAAAAGTATTTAAACCGAGTAATAAGGATTTTCTAGGCATGAGTGACTATAAATGATCATTTCTTGACAATGAATGGCTTTCGCTCCACGTTTTCCGAGATAAACAATCAATTACAATCTGTTTTAATCAAAAATGTAAAAAAAATTCAAAATAAATTCAATAATGGAATTATTAAAGCATTTAAACCGAGTCATAAGGCTTTTCTAAGCATGAGTGACTATCAATGAACTTTTCTTGACAATGGATGGCTTTTGCTCCATGTTTCTCGAGGCAAACAATCAATTACAATCTGTTTTAATCAAAAACAGTTAAAAAAAATTCAAAATAAATTCAATAATGGGATTATAAAAGCATTTAAACCGAGTAATAAGGCTTTTCTAGTTATGAGTGACTCTAAATGATCTTTTCTTGACAATGGATGGCTTTCGCTTCAGGTTTCTCGAGGTAAATAATCAATTACATTTTGTTTTAATAAAAAAATGTAAAAAGATTCAAATTAAATTCAATTATGGAATTATAAAAGCATTTAAAGCGAGTATTAAGGATTTTATAGGCATGAGTGACTATAAATGAACTTTTCTTGACAATGGATGGCTTTTGCTCCACGTTTCCCGAGGCAAACAATCAATTACAATCTGTTTTAATCAAAAAATGTAAAAACAATTCAAAATAAATTCAATAATGGGATTATAAAAGAATTTAAACCGAGTAATAAGGCTTTTCTAGGCATGAGTGACTATAAATGATCTTTTCTTGACAATGGATGGCTTTCGCTCCATGTTTCCCGAGGTAAACAATCAATTACAATATGTTTTAATCAAAAAATGTAAAAAAAAATTCAAAATAAATTCAATAATGGGATTATAAAAGCATTTAAACCGAGTAATAAGGCTTTTCTAGTTATGAGTGACTCTAAATGATCTTTTCTTGACAATGGATGGCTTTTGCTCCACGTTTCCCGAGGCAAACAATCAATTACAATCTGTTTTAATCAAAAAATATAAAAACATTTCAAAATAAATTCAATAATGGGATTATAAAAGCATTTAAACCGAGTAATAAGGCTTTTCTAGGCATGAGTGACTATAAATGATCTTTTCTTGACAATGGATGGCTTTCGCTCCACTTTTCCCGAGATAAACAATCAATTACAATCTGTTTTAATCAAAAATGTAAAAAAAATTCAAAATAAATTCAATAATGGGATTATTAAAGCATTTAAACCGAGTCATAAGGCTCTTCAAAGCATTAGTGACTATAAATGAACTTTTCTTGACAATGGATTGCTTTCGCTCCATGTTTCCTGAGGCAAACAATCAATTACAATATGTTTTAATCAAAAAATGTAAAAAAAAAATTCAAAATAAATTCAATAATGGGATTATAAAAGCATTTAAATCGAGTAATAAGGCTTTTCTAGGCATGAGTGACTATAAATGATCTTTTCCTAACAATGTATGGCTTTCACTCCACGTTTCCTGAGGCAAACAATCAATTACAATCTATTTTAATCAAAAAATGTAAAAAAAATTCAAAATAAATTCAATAATGGGATTACAAAAGCATTTAAACCGAGTAATAAGGCTTTTCTAGTTATGAGTGACTCTAAATGATCTTTTCTTGACAATGGATGGCTTTCGCTTCAGGTTTCTCGAGGTAAATAATCAATTACATTTTGTTTTAATCAAAAAATGTAAAAAGATTCAAATTAAATTCAATTATGGAATTATAAAAGCATTTAAAGCGAGTATTAAGGATTTTATAGGCATGAGTGACTATAAATGAACTTTTCTTGACAATGGATGGCTTTTGCTCCACGTTTCCCGAGGCAAACAATCAATTACAATCTGTTTTAATCAAAAAATGTAAAAACAATTCAAAATAAATTCAATAATGGGATTATAAAAGAATTTAAACCGAGTAATAAGGCTTTTCTAGGCATGAGTGACTATAAATGATCTTTTCTTGACAATGGATGGCTTTCGCTCCATGTTTCCCGAGGTAAACAATCAATTACAATATGTTTTAATCAAAAAATGTAAAAAAAAATTCAAAATAAATTCAATAATGGGATTATAAAAGCATTTAAACCGAGTAATAAGGCTTTTCTAGTTATGAGTGACTCTAAATGATCTTTTCTTGACAATGGATGGCTTTTGCTCCACGTTTCCCGAGGCAAACAATCAATTACAATCTGTTTTAATCAAAAAATGTAAAAACATTTCAAAATAAATTCAATAATGGGATTATAAAAGTATTTAAACCGAGTAATAAGGATTTTCTAGGCATGAGTGACTATAAATGATCATTTCTTGACAATGAATGGCTTTCGCTCCACGTTTTCCGAGATAAACAATCAATTACAATCTGTTTTAATCAAAAATGTAAAAAAAATTCAAAATAAATTCAATAATGGAATTATTAAAGCATTTAAACCGAGTCATAAGGCTTTTCTAAGCATGAGTGACTATCAATGAACTTTTCTTGACAATGGATGGCTTTCGCTCCATGTTTCCTGAGGCAAACAATCAATTACAATATGTTTTAATCAAAAAATGTAAAAAAAAATTCAAAATAAATTCAATAATGGGATTATAAAAGCATTTAAACCGAGTAATAAGGCTTTTCTAGTTATGAGTGACTCTAAATGATCTTTTCTTGACAATGGATGGCTTTTGCTCCACGTTTCTCGAGGCAAACAATCAATTACAATCTGTTTTAATCAAAAAATGTAAAAACAATTAAAAATAAATTCAATAATGGGATTATAAAAGTATTTAAACCGAGTAATAAGGCTTTTCTAGGCATGAGTGACTATAAATGATCTTTTCTTGACAATGGATGGCTTTCGCTCCACGTTTCCCGAGATAAACAATCAATTACAATCTGTTTTAATCAAAAATGTTTAAAAAAATTCAAAATAAATTCAATAATGGGATTATTAAAGCATTTAAACCGAGTAATAAGGCTTTTCTAGGCATGAGTGACTATAAATGAGCTTTTCTTGACAATAGATGGTATTCGCTCCATGTTTCCCGAGGTAAACAATCAATTACAATCTGTTTTAATCAAAAAATGTTAAAAAAAATTTAAAATAAATTCAATAATGGGATTATAAAAGCATTTAAACCGAGTAATAAGGCTTTTCTAGTTATGAGTGACTCTAAATGATCTTTTCTTGACAATGGATGGCTTTTGCTCCACGTTTCCCGAGGCAAACAATCAATTACAATCTGTTTTAATCAAAAAATGTAAAAACATTTCAAAATAAATTCAATAATGGGATTATAAAAGCATTTAAACCGAGTAATAAGGCTTTTCTAGGCATGAGTGACTATAAATGATCTTTTCTTGACAATGGATGGCTTTCGCTTCACGTTTCTCGAGGTAAATAATCAATTACATTTTGTTTTAATCAAAAAATGTAAAAAGATTCAAATTAAATTCAATTATGGAATTATAAAAGCATTTAAAGCGAGTATTAAGGATTTTATAGGCATGAGTGACTATAAATGAACTTTTCTTGACAATGGATGGCTTTTGCTCCATGTTTCCCGAGGCAAACAATCAATTACAATCTGTTTTAATCAAAAAATGTAAAAACAATTCAAAATAAATTCAATAATGGGATTATAAAAGCATTTAAACCGAGTAATAAGGCTTTTCTAGGCATGAGTGACTATAAATGATCTTTTCTTGACAATGGATGGCTTTCGCTCCACTTTTCCCGAGATAAACAATCAATTACAATCTGTTTTAATCAAAAATGTAAAAAAAATTCAAAATAAATTCAATAATGGGATTATTAAAGCATTTAAACCGAGTCATAAGGCTCTTCTAAGCATTAGTGACTATAAATGAACTTTTCTTGACAATGGATTGCTTTCGCTCCATGTTTCCTGAGGCAAACAATCAATTACAATATGTTTTAATCAAAAAATGTAAAAAAAAAATTCAAAATAAATTCAATAATGGGATTATAAAAGCATTTAAACCGAGTAATAAGGCTTTTCTAGGCATGAGTGACTATAAATGATCTTTTCCTAACAATGTATGGCTTTCACTCCACGTTTCCTGAGGCAAACAATCAATTACAATCTATTTTAATCAAAAAATGTAAAAAAAATTCAAAATAAATTCAATAATGGGATTATAAAAGCATTTAAACCGAGTAATAAGGCTTTTCTAGTTATGAGTGACTCTAAATGATCTTTTCTTGACAATGGATGGCTTTCGCTTCAGGTTTCTCGAGGTAAATAATCAATTACATTTTGTTTTAATCAAAAAATGTAAAAAGATTCAAATTAAATTCAATTATGGAATTATAAAAGCATTTAAAGCGAGTATTAAGGATTTTATAGGCATGAGTGACTATAAATGAACTTTTCTTGACAATGGATGGCTTTTGCTCCACGTTTCCCGAGGCAAACAATCAATTACAATCTGTTTTAATCAAAAAATGTAAAAACAATTCAAAATAAATTCAATAATGGGATTATAAAAGAATTTAAACCGAGTAATAAGGCTTTTCTAGGCATGAGTGACTATAAATGATCTTTTCTTGACAATGGATGGCTTTCGCTCCATGTTTCCCGAGGTAAACAATCAATTACAATATGTTTTAATCAAAAAATGTAAAAAAAAATTCAAAATAAATTCAATAATGGGATTATAAAAGCATTTAAACCGAGTAATAAGGCTTTTCTAGTTATGAGTGACTCTAAATGATCTTTTCTTGACAATGGATGGCTTTTGCTCCACGTTTCCCGAGGCAAACAATCAATTACAATCTGTTTTAATCAAAAAATGTAAAAACATTTCAAAATAAATTCAATAATGGGATTATAAAAGTATTTAAACCGAGTAATAAGGATTTTCTAGGCATGAGTGACTATAAATGATCATTTCTTGACAATGAATGGCTTTCGCTCCACGTTTTCCGAGATAAACAATCAATTACAATCTGTTTTAATCAAAAATGTAAAAAAAATTCAAAATAAATTCAATAATGGAATTATTAAAGCATTTAAACCGAGTCATAAGGCTTTTCTAAGCATGAGTGACTATCAATGAACTTTTCTTGACAATGGATGGCTTTCGCTCCATGTTTCCTGAGGCAAACAATCAATTACAATATGTTTTAATCAAAAAATGTAAAAAAAAATTCAAAATAAATTCAATAATGGGATTATAAAAGCATTTAAACCGAGTAATAAGGCTTTTCTAGTTATGAGTGACTCTAAATGATCTTTTCTTGACAATGGATGGCTTTTGCTCCACGTTTCTCGAGGCAAACAATCAATTACAATCTGTTTTAATCAAAAAATGTAAAAACAATTAAAAATAAATTCAATAATGGGATTATAAAAGTATTTAAACCGAGTAATAAGGCTTTTCTAGGCATGAGTGACTATAAATGATCTTTTCTTGACAATGGATGGCTTTCGCTCCACGTTTCCCGAGATAAACAATCAATTACAATCTGTTTTAATCAAAAATTTTAAAAAAAATTCAAAATAAATTCAATAATGGGATTATTAAAGCATTTAAACCGAGTAATAAGGCTTTTCTAGGCATGAGTGACTATAAATGAGCTTTTCTTGACAATAGATGGTATTCGCTCCATGTTTCCCGAGGTAAACAATCAATTACAATCTGTTTTAATCAAAAAATGTTAAAAAAAATTTAAAATAAATTCAATAATGGGATTATAAAAGCATTTAAACCGAGTAATAAGGCTTTTCTAGTTATGAGTGACTCTAAATGATCTTTTCTTGACAATGGATGGCTTTCGCTTCAGGTTTCTCGAGGTAAATAATCAATTACATTTTGTTTTAATCAAAAAATGTAAAAAGATTCAAATTAAATTCAATTATGGAATTATAAAAGCATTTAAAGCGAGTATTAAGGATTTTATAGGCATGAGTGACTATAAATGAACTTTTCTTGACAATGGATGGCTTTTGCTCCACGTTTCCCGAGGCAAACAATCAATTACAATCTATTTTAATCAAAAAATGTAAAAACAATTCAAAATAAATTCAATAATGGGATTATAAAAGTATTTAAACCGAGTAATAAGGCTTTTCTAGGCATGAGTGATTATAAATGATCTTTTCTTGACAATGGATGGCTTTCGCTCCACGTTTCCCGAGATAAACAATCAATTACAATCTGTTTTAATCAAAAATGTAAAAAAAATTCAAAATAAATTCAATAATGGGATTATAAAAGCATTTAAACCGAGTAATAAGGCTTTTCTAGGCATGAGTGACTATAAATGATCTTTTCTTGACAATGGATGGCTTTCGCTCCACGTTTCCCGAGATAAACAATCAATTACAATCTGTTTTAATCAAAAATGTAAAAAAAATTCAAAATAAATTCAATAATGGGATTATTAAAGCATTTAAACCGAGTCATAAGGCTCTTCTAAGCATTAGTGACTATAAATGAACTTTTCTTGACAATGGATTGCTTTCGCTCCATGTTTCCTGAGGCAAACAATCAATTACAATATGTTTTAATCAAAAAATGTAAAAAAAAAATTCAAAATAAATTCAATAATGGGATTATAAAAGCATTTAAACCGAGTAATAAGGCTTTTCTAGGCATGAGTGACTATAAATGATCTTTTCCTAACAATGTATGGCTTTCACTCCACGTTTCCTGAGGCAAACAATCAATTACAATCTATTTTAATCAAAAAATGTAAAAAAAATTCAAAATAAATTCAATAATGGGATTATAAAAGCATTTAAACCGAGTAATAAGGCTTTTCTAGTTATGAGTGACTCTAAATGATCTTTTCTTGACAATGGATGGCTTTCGCTTCAGGTTTCTCGAGGTAAATAATCAATTACATTTTGTTTTAATCAAAAAATGTAAAAAGATTCAAATTAAATTCAATTATGGAATTATAAAAGCATTTAAAGCGAGTATTAAGGATTTTATAGGCATGAGTGACTATAAATGAACTTTTTTTGACAATGGATGGCTTTTGCTCCACGTTTCCCGAGGCAAACAATCAATTACAATCTGTTTTAATCAAAAAATGTAAAAACAATTCAAAATAAATTCAATAATGGGATTATAAAAGAATTTAAACCGAGTAATAAGGCTTTTCTAGGCATGAGTGACTATAAATGATCTTTTCTTGACAATGGATGGCTTTCGCTCCATGTTTCCCGAGGTAAACAATCAATTACAATATGTTTTAATCAAAAAATGTAAAAAAAAATTCAAAATAAATTCAATAATGGGATTATAAAAGCATTTAAACCGAGTAATAAGGCTTTTCTAGTTATGAGTGACTCTAAATGATCTTTTCTTGACAATGGATGGCTTTTGCTCCACGTTTCCCTAGGCAAACAATCAATTACAATCTGTTTTAATCAAAAAATGTAAAAACATTTCAAAATAAATTCAATAATGGGATTATAAAAGTATTTAAACCGAGTAATAAGGATTTTCTAGGCATGAGTGACTATAAATGATCATTTCTTGACAATGAATGGCTTTCGCTCCACGTTTCCCGAGATAAACAATCAATTACAATCTGTTTTAATCAAAAATGTTAAAAAAAATTCAAAATAAATTCAATAATGGGATTATTAAAGCATTTAAACCGAGTAATAAGGCTTTTCTAGGCATGAGTGACTATAAATGAGCTTTTCTTGACAATAGATGGCTTTCGCTCCATGTTTCCCGAGGTAAACAATCAATTACAATCTGTTTTAATCAAAAAATGTTAAAAAAAATTTAAAATAAATTCAATAATGGGATTATAAAAGCATTTAAACCGAGTAATAAGGCTTTTCTAGTTATGAGTGACTCTAAATGATCTTTTCTTGACAATGGATGGCTTTTGCTCCACGTTTCCCGAGGCAAACAATCAATTACAATCTGTTTTAATCAAAAAATGTAAAAACATTTCAAAATAAATTCAATAATGGGATTATAAAAGCATTTAAACCGAGTAATAAGGCTTTTCTAGGCATGAGTGACTATAAATGATCTTTTCTTGACAATGGATGGCTTTCGCTTCACGTTTCTCGAGGTAAATAATCAATTACATTTTGTTTTAATCAAAAAATGTAAAAAGATTCAAATTAAATTCAATTATGGAATTATAAAAGCATTTAAAGCGAGTATTAAGGATTTTATAGGCATGAGTGACTATAAATGAACTTTTCTTGACAATGGATGGCTTTTGCTCCACGTTTCCCGAGGCAAACAATCAATTACAATCTGTTTTAATCAAAAAATGTAAAAACAATTCAAAATAAATTCAATAATGAGATTATAAAAGTATTTAAACCGAGTAATAAGGCTTTTCTAGGCATGAGTGATTACAAATGATCTTTTCTTGACAATGGATGGCTTTCGCTCCACGTTTCCCGAGATAAACAATCAATTACAATCTGTTTTAATCAAAAATGTAAAAAAAATTCAAAATAAATTCAATAATGGGATTATTAAAGCATTTAAACCGAGTCATAAGGCTCTTCTAAGCATTAGTGACTATAAATGAACTTTTCTTGACAATGGATTGCTTTCGCTCCATGTTTCCTGAGGCAAACAATCAATTACAATATGTTTTAATCAAAAAATGTAAAAAAAAAATTCAAAATAAATTCAATAATGGGATTATAAAAGCATTTAAACCGAGTAATAAGGCTTTTCTAGGCATGAGTGACTATAAATGATCTTTTCCTAACAATGTATGGCTTTCCCTCCACGTTTCCTGAGGCAAACAATCAATTACAATCTATTTTAATCAAAAAATGTAAAAAAAATTCAAAATAAATTCAATAATGGGATTATAAAAGCATTTAAACTGAGTAATAAGGCTTTTCTAGTTATGAGTGACTCTAAATGATCTTTTCTTGACAATGGATGGCTTTTGCTCCACGTTTCCCGAGGCGAACAATCAATTATAATCTGTTTTAACCAAAAAATATAAAAAAAATTCAAAATAAATTCAATAATGGGATTATAAAAGCATTTAAACCGAGTAATAAGGCTTTTCTAGGCATAAGTGACTATAAATGATCTTTTCGTGACAATGGATGGCTTTCGTTTCACGTTTCTCGAGGTAAATAATCAAGTACAATTTGTTTTAATCAAAAAATGTAAAAAGATTCAAATTAAATTCAATTATGGATATATAAAAGCATTTAAAGCGAGTATTAAGGATTTTATAGGCATGAGTGACTATAAATGAACTTTTCTTGACAATGGATGGCTTTCGCTCCACGTTTCCCGAGGCAAACAATCAATTACAATCTGTTTTAATCAAAAAATGTAAAAACAATTCAAAATAAATTCAATAATGGGATTATAAAAGCATTTAAATCGAGTAATAAGGCTTTTCTAGGCATGAGTGACTATAAATGATCTTTTCCTGACAATGGATGGCTTTCGCTCCACGTTTCCCGAGGCAAACAATCAATTACAATCTGTTTTAATCAAAAAATGTAAAAACAATTCAAAATAAATTCAATAATGGGATTATAAAAGTATTTAAACCTAGTAATAAGGCTTTTCTAGGCATGAGTGACTATAAATGATCTTTTCTTAACAATGGATGGCTTTCGCTCCACGTTTCCCGAGATAAACAATCAATTACAATCTGTTTTAATCAAAAATGTAAAAAAAAAAAATTCAAAATAAATTCAATAATGGGATTATAAAAGCATTTAAATCGAGTAATAAGGCTTTTCTAGGCATGAGTGACTATAAATGATCTTTTCCTGACAATGGATGGCTTTCGCTCCACGTTTCCCGAGGCAAACAATCAATTACGATCTGTTTTAATCAAAAAATGTAAAAACAATTCAAAATAAATTCAATAATGGGATTATAAAAGTATTTAAACCGAGTAATAAGGCTTTTCTGGGCATGAGTGACTATAAATGATCTTTTCTTGACAATGGATGGCTTTCGCTCCACGTTTCTCGAGATAAATAATCAATTACAATCTGTTTTAATCAAAAATGTAAAAAAAAAATTTCAAAATAAATTCAATAATGGGATTATTAAAGCATTTAAACCGAGTAATAAGGCTTTTCTAGGCATGAGTGACTATAAATGAACTTTTCTTGACAATGGATGGCTTTCGCTCCATGTTTCCCGAGGTAAACAATCAATTACAATCTGTTTTAATCAAAAAATGTAAAAACAATTCAAAATAAATTCAATAATGGGATTATAAAAGTATTTAAACCGAGTAATAAGGCTTTTCTAGGCATGAGTGACTATAAATGATCTTTTCTTGACAATGGATGGCTTTCGCTCCACGTTTCTCGAGATAAACAATCAATTACAATCTGTTTTAATCAAAAAATGTAAAAACATTTCAAAATAAATTCAATAATGGGATTATAAAAGCATTTAAACCGAATAATAAGGCTTTTCTAGGCATGAGTGACTATAAATGATCTTTTCTTGACAATGGATGGCTTTCGCTCCACGTTTCCCGAGATAAACAATCAATTACAATCTGTTTTAATTAAAAATGGAAAAGAAATTCAAAATAAATTCAATAATGGGATTATTAAAGCATTTAAACCGAGTAATAAGGCTTTTCTAAGCATGTGTGACTATAAATGAACTTTTCTTGACAATGGATGGCTTTCGCTCCATGTTTCCTGAGGCAAAGAATCAATTACAATATGTTTTAATCAAAAAATGTAAAAAAAAATTCAAAATAAATTCAATAATGGGATTATAAAAGCATTTAAACCGAGTAATAAGGCTTTTCTTGTTATGAGTGACTCTAAATGATCTTTTCTTGACAATGGATGACTTTTGCTCCACGTTTCCCGAGGCAAACAATCAATTGCAATCTGTTTTAATCAAAAAATGTAAAAACAATTCAAAATAAATTCAATAATGGGATTATAAAAGTATTTAAACCGAGTAATAAGGCTTTTCTAACCATGAGTGACTATAAATGATCTTTTCTTGACAATGGATGGCTTTCGCTCCACGTTTCCCGAGATAAACAATCAATTACAATCTGTTTTAATCAAAAATGTAAAAAAAAATTCAAAATAAATTCAATAATGGGATTATTAAAGCATTTAAACCGAGTAATAAGGCTTTTCTACGCATGAGTGACTATAAATGAACTTTTCTTGACAATGGATGGCTTTCGCTCCATGTTTCCCGAGGTAAACAATCAATTACAATATGTTTTAATCAAAAAATGTAAAAAAAAAATTCAAAATAAATTCAATAATGGGATTATAAAAGCATTTAAACCGAGTAATAAGGCTTTTCTAGTTATGAGTGACTCTAAATGATCTTTTCCAAGCATGAGTGACTCTAAATGATCTATTCTTCACAATGGTTGGCTTTTGCTCCACGTTTCCTGAGGTAAACAATCAATTACAATCTGTTTTAATCAAAAAAGGTAAAAACATTTCAAAATAAATTCAATAATGGGATTATAAAAGCATTTAAACCGAGTAATAAGGCTTTTCTAGGCATGAGTGACTATAAATGATCTTTTCCTGACAATGGATGGCTTTCGCTCCACGTTTCCCGAGGCAAACAATCAATTACAATCTGTTTTAATCAAAATATGTAAAAACAATTCAAAATAAATTCAATAATGGGATTATAAAAGTATTTAAACCGAGTAATAAGGCTTTTCTGGGCATGAGTGACTATAAATGATCTTTTCTTGACAATGGATGGCTTTCGCTCCACGTTTCCCGAGATAAACAATCAATTACAATCTGTTTTAATCAAAAATGTAAAAAAAAAAATCAAAATAAATTCAATAATGGGATTATTAAAGCATTTAAACCGAGTAATAAGGCTTTTCTAGGCATGAGTGACTATAAATGAGCTTTTCTTGACAATAGATGGCTTTCGCTCCATGTTTCCCGAGGTAAACAATCAATTACAATCTGTTTTAATCAAAAAATGTTAAAAAAAATTTAAAATAAATTCAATAATGGGATTATAAAAGCATTTAAACCGAGTAATAAGGCTTTTCTAGTTATGAGTGACTCTAAATGATCTTTTCTTGACAATGGATGGCTTTTGCTCCACGTTTCCCGAGGCAAACAATCAATTACAATCTGTTTTAATCAAAAAATGTAAAAACATTTCAAAATAAATTCAATAATGGGATTATAAAAGCATTTAAACCGAGTAATAAGGCTTTTCTAGGCATGAGTGACTATAAATGATCTTTTCTTGACAATGGATGGCTTTCGCTTCACGTTTCTCGAGGTAAATAATCAATTACATTTTGTTTTAATCAAAAAATGTAAAAAGATTCAAATTAAATTCAATTATGGAATTATAAAAGCATTTAAAGCGAGTATTAAGGATTTTATAGGCATGAGTGACTATAAATGAACTTTTCTTGACAATGGATGGCTTTTGCTCCACGTTTCCCGAGGCAAACAATCAATTACAATCTGTTTTAATCAAAAAATGTAAAAACAATTCAAAATAAATTCAATAATGAGATTATAAAAGTATTTAAACCGAGTAATAAGGCTTTTCTAGGCATGAGTGATTACAAATGATCTTTTCTTGACAATGGATGGCTTTCGCTCCACGTTTCCCGAGATAAACAATCAATTACAATCTGTTTTAATCAAAAATGTAAAAAAAATTCAAAATAAATTCAATAATGGGATTATTAAAGCATTTAAACCGAGTCATAAGGCTCTTCTAAGCATGAGTGACTATAAATGAACTTTTCTTGACAATGGATTGCTTTCGCTCCATGTTTCCTGAGGCAAACAATCAATTACAATATGTTTTAATCAAAAAATGTAAAAAAAAAATTCAAAATAAATTCAATAATGGGATTATAAAAGCATTTAAACCGAGTAATAAGGCTTTTCTAGGCATGAGTGACTATAAATGATCTTTTCCTAACAATGTATGGCTTTCCCTCCACGTTTCCTGAGGCAAACAATCAATTACAATCTATTTTAATCAAAAAATGTAAAAAAAATTCAAAATAAATTCAATAATGGGATTATAAAAGCATTTAAACTGAGTAATAAGGCTTTTCTAGTTATGAGTGACTCTAAATGATCTTTTCTTGACAATGGATGGCTTTTGCTCCACGTTTCCCGAGGCGAACAATCAATTATAATCCGTTTTAACCAAAAAATATAAAAAAAATTCAAAATAAATTCAATAATGGGATTATAAAAGCATTTAAACCGAGTAATAAGGCTTTTCTAGGCATGAGTGACTATAAATGATCTTTTCGTGACAATGGATGGCTTTCGTTTCACGTTTCTCGAGGTAAATAATCAAGTACAATTTGTTTTAATCAAAAAATGTAAAAAGATTCAAATTAAATTCAATTATGGATATATAAAAGCATTTAAAGCGAGTATTAAGGATTTTATAGGCATGAGTGACTATAAATGAACTTTTCTTGACAATGGATGGCTTTCGCTCCACGTTTCCCGAGGCAAACAATCAATTACAATCTGTTTTAATCAAAAAATGTAAAAACAATTGAAAATAAATTCAATAATGGGATTATAAAAGCATTTAAATCGAGTAATAAGGCTTTTCTAGGCATGAGTGACTATAAATGATCTTTTCCTGACAATGGATGGCTTTCGCTCCACGTTTCCCGAGGCAAACAATCAATTACAATCTGTTTTAATCAAAAAATGTAAAAACAATTCAAAATAAATTCAATAATGGGATTATAAAAGTATTTAAACCTAGTAATAAGGCTTTTCTAGGCATGAGTGACTATAAATGATCTTTTCTTAACAATGGATGGCTTTCGCTCCACGTTTCCCGAGATAAACAATCAATTACAATCTGTTTTAATCAAAAATGTAAAAAAAAAAAATTCAAAATAAATTCAATAATTGGATTATAAAAGCATTTAAATCGAGTAATAAGGCTTTTCTAGGCATGAGTGACTATAAATGATCTTTTCCTGACAATGGATGGCTTTCGCTCCACGTTTCCCGAGGCAAACAATCAATTACGATCTGTTTTAATCAAAAAATGTAAAAACAATTCAAAATAAATTCAATAATGGGATTATAAAAGTATTTAAACCGAGTAATAAGGCTTTTCTGGGCATGAGTGACTATAAATGATCTTTTCTTGACAATGGATGGCTTTCGCTCCACGTTTCCCGAGATAAACAATCAATTACAATCTGTTTTAATCAAAAATGTAAAAAAAAAATTTCAAAATAAATTCAATAATGGGATTATTAAAGCATTTAAACCGAGTAATAAGGCTTTTCTACGCATGAGTGACTATAAATGAACTTTTCTTGACAATGGATGGCTTTCGCTCCATGTTTCCCGAGGTAAACAATCAATTACAATCTGTTTTAATCAAAAAATGTAAAAACAATTCAAAATAAATTCAATAATGGGATTATAAAAGTATTTAAACCGAGTAATAAGGCTTTTCTAGGCATGAGTGACTATAAATGATCTTTTCTTGACAATGGATGGCTTTCGCTCCACGTTTCTCGAGATAAACAATCAATTACAATCTGTTTTAATCAAAAAATGTAAAAACATTTCAAAATAAATTCAATAATGGGATTATAAAAGCATTTAAACCGAATAATAAGGCTTTTCTAGGCATGAGTGACTATAAATGATCTTTTCTTGACAATGGATGGCTTTCGCTCCACGTTTCCCGAGATAAACAATCAATTACAATCTGTTTTAATTAAAAATGTAAAAGAAATTCAAAATAAATTCAATAATGGGATTATTAAAGCATTTAAACCGAGTAATAAGGCTTTTCTAAGCATGTGTGACTATAAATGAACTTTTCTTGACAATGGATGGCTTTCGCTCCATGTTTCCTGAGGCAAAGAATCAATTACAATATGTTTTAATCAAAAAATGTAAAAAAAAATTCAAAATAAATTCAATAATGGGATTATAAAAGCATTTAAACCGAGTAATAAGGCTTTTCTTGTTATGAGTGACTCTAAATGATCTTTTCTTGACAATGGATGACTTTTGCTCCACGTTTCCCGAGGCAAACAATCAATTGCAATCTGTTTTAATCAAAAAATGTAAAAACAATTCAAAATAAATTCAATAATGGGATTATAAAAGTATTTAAACCGAGTAATAAGGCTTTTCTAACCATGAGTGACTATAAATGATCTTTTCTTGACAATGGATGGCTTTCGCTCCACGTTTCCCGAGATAAACAATCAATTACAATCTGTTTTAATCAAAAATGTAAAAAAAAATTCAAAATAAATTCAATAATGGGATTATTAAAGCATTTAAACCGAGTAATAAGGCTTTTCTACGCATGAGTGACTATAAATGAACTTTTCTTGACAATGGATGGCTTTCGCTCCATGTTTCCCGAGGTAAACAATCAATTACAATATGTTTTAATCAAAAAATGTAAAAAAAAAATTCAAAATAAATTCAATAATGGGATTATAAAAGCATTTAAACCGAGTAATAAGGCTTTTCTAGTTATGAGTGACTCTAAATGATCTTTTCCAAGCATGAGTGACTCTAAATGATCTATTCTTCACAATGGTTGGCTTTTGCTCCACGTTTCCTGAGGTAAACAATCAATTACAATCTGTTTTAATCAAAAAAGGTAAAAACATTTCAAAATAAATTCAATAATGGGATTATAAAAGCATTTAAACCGAGTAATAAGGCTTTTCTAGGCATGAGTGACTATAAATGATCTTTTCCTGACAATGGATGGCTTTCGCTCCACGTTTCCCGAGACAAACAATCAATTACAATCTGTTTTAATCAAAATATGTAAAAACAATTCAAAATAAATTCAATAATGGGATTATAAAAGTATTTAAACCGAGTAATAAGGCTTTTCTGGGCATGAGTGACTATAAATGATCTTTTCTTGACAATGGATGGCTTTCGCTCCACGTTTCCCGAGATAAACAATCAATTACAATCTGTTTTAATCAAAAATGTAAAAAAAAAAATCAAAATAAATTCAATAATGGGATTATTAAAGCATTTAAACCGAGTAATAAGGCTTTTCTAGGCATGAGTGACTATAAATGAACTTTTCTTGACAATGGATGGCTTTCGCTCCATGTTTCCCGAGGTAAACAATCAATTACAATCTGTTTTAATCAAAAAATGTAAAAACAATTCAAAATAAATTCAATAATGGGATTATAAAAGTATTTAAACGTAGTAATAAGGCTTTTCTAGGCATGAGTGACTATAAATGATCTTTTTTGAACAATGGATGGCTTTCGCTCCACGTTTCCCGAGATAAACAATCAATTACAATCTGTTTTAATCAAAAATGTAAAAAAAAAATTCAAAATAAATTCAATAATGGGATTATTAAAGCATTTAAACCGAGTAATAAGGCTTTTCTAGGCATGAGTGACTATAAATGAACTTTTCTTGACAATGGATGGCTTTCGCTCCATGTTTCCCGAGGTAAACAATCAATTACAATATGTTTTAATCAAAAAATGTAAAAACATTTCAAAATAAATTCAATAATGGGATTATAAAAGTATTTAAACCTAGTAATAAGGCTTTTCTAGGCATGAGTGACTATAAATGATCTTTTCTTAACAATGGATGGCTTTCGCTCCACGTTTCCCGAGATAAACAATCAATTACAATCTGTTTTAATCAAAAATGTAAAAAAAAAAATTCAAAATAAATTCAATAATGGGATTATAAAAGCATTTAAATCGAGTAATAAGGCTTTTCTAGGCATGAGTGACTATAAATTATCTTTTTCTGACAATGGATGGCTTTCGCTCCACGTTTCCCGAGGCAAACAATCAATTACGATCTGTTTTAATCAAAAAATGTAAAAACAATTCAAAATAAATTCAATAATGGGATTATAAAAGTATTTAAACCGAGTAATAAGGCTTTTCTGGGCATGAGTGACTATAAATGATCTTTTCTTGACAATGGATGGCTTTCGCTCCACGTTTCCCGAGATAAACAATCAATTACAATATGTTTTAATCAAAAATGTAAAAAAAATTCGAAATAAATTCAATAATGGGATTATTAAAGCATTTAAAAGGAGTAATAAGGCTTTTCTAAGCATGAGTGACTATAAATGAACTTTTCTTGACAATGGATGGCTTTTGCTCCACGTTTCCCGAGGCAAACAATCAATTACAATCTGTTTTAATCAAAAAATGTAAAAACAATTCAAAATAAATTCAATAATGGGATTATAAAAGTATTTAAACCGAGTAATAAGGCTTTTCTGGGCATGAGTGACTATAAATGATCTTTTCTTGACAATGGATGGCTTTCGCTCCACGTTTCCCGAGATAAACAATCAATTACAATCTGTTTTAATCAAAAATGTAAAAAAAATTTGAAATAAATTCAATAATGGGATTATTAAAGCATTTAAAATGAGTAATAAGGCTTTTCTAAGCATGAGTGACTATAAATGAACTTTTCCTGACAATGGATGGCTTTTGCTCCACGTTTCCCGAGGCAAACAATCAATTACAATCTGTTTTAATCAAAAATGTAAAAAAAAAAATTCAAAATAAATTCAATAATGGGATTATAAAAGCATTTAAATCGAGTAATAAGGCTTTTCTAGGCATGAGTGACTATAAATGATCTTTTCTTGACAATGGATGGCTTTCGCTCCACGTTTCCCGAGATAAACAATCAATTACAATCTGTTTTAATTAAAAATGTAAAAGAAATTCAAAATAAATTCAATAATGGGATTATTAAAGCATTTAAACCGAGTAATAAGGCTTTTCTAAGCATGTGTGACTATAAATGAACTTTTCTTGACAATGGATGGCTTTCGCTCCATGTTTCCTGAGGCAAAGAATCAATTACAATATGTTTTAATCAAAAAATGTAAAAAAAAATTCAAAATAAATTCAATAATGGGATTATAAAAGCATTTAAACCGAGTAATAAGGCTTTTCTTGTTATGAGTGACTCTAAATGATCTTTTCTTGACAATGGATGACTTTTGCTCCACGTTTCCCGAGGCAAACAATCAATTGCAATCTGTTTTAATCAAAAAATGTAAAAACAATTCAAAATAAATTCAATAATGGGATTATAAAAGTATTTGAACCGAGTAATAAGGCTTTTCTAACCATGAGTGACTATAAATGATCTTTTCTTGACAATGGATGGCTTTCGCTCCACGTTTCCCGAGATAAACAATTAATTACAATCTGTTTTAATCAAAAATGTAAAAAAAAAATTTCAAAATAAATTCAATAATGGGATTATTAAAGCATTTAAAATGAGTAATAAGGCTTTTCTAAGCATGAGTGACTATAAATGAACTTTTCCTGACAATGGATGGCTTTTGCTCCACGTTTCCCGAGGCAAACAATCAATTACAATCTGTTTTAATCAAAAATGTAAAAAAAAAAAATCAAAATAAATTCAATAATGGGATTATAAAAGCATTTAAATCGAGTAATAAGGCTTTTCTAGGCATGAGTGACTATAAATGATCTTTTCTTGACAATGGATGGCTTTCGCTCCACGTTTCCCGAGATAAACAATCAATTACAATCTGTTTTAATTAAAAATGTAAAAGAAATTCAAAATAAATTCAATAATGGGATTATTAAAGCATTTAAACCGAGTAATAAGGCTTTTCTAAGCATGTGTGACTATAAATGAACTTTTCTTGACAATGGATGGCTTTCGCTCCATGTTTCCTGAGGCAAAGAATCAATTACAATATGTTTTAATCAAAAAATGTAAAAAAAAATTCAAAATAAATTCAATAATGGGATTATAAAAGCATTTAAACCGAGTAATAAGGCTTTTCTTGTTATGAGTGACTCTAAATGATCTTTTCTTGACAATGGATGACTTTTGCTCCACGTTTCCCGAGGCAAACAATCAATTGCAATCTGTTTTAATCAAAAAATGTAAAAACAATTCAAAATAAATTCAATAATGGGATTATAAAAGTATTTAAACCGAGTAATAAGGCTTTTCTAACCATGAGTGACTATAAATGATCTTTTCTTGACAATGGATGGCTTTCGCTCCACGTTTCCCGAGATAAACAATCAATTACAATCTGTTTTAATCAAAAATGTAAAAAAAAAATTTCAAAATAAATTCAATAATGGGATTATTAAAGCATTTAAACCGAGTAATAAGGCTTTTCTACGCATGAGTGACTATAAATGAACTTTTCTTGACAATGGATGGCTTTCGCTCCATGTTTCCCGAGGTAAACAATCAATTACAATCTGTTTTAATCAAAAAATGTAAAAACAATTCAAAATAAATTCAATAATGGGATTATAAAAGTATTTAAACCGAGTAATAAGGCTTTTCTAGGCATGAGTGACTATAAATGATCTTTTCTTGACAATGGATGGCTTTCGCTCCACGTTTCTCGAGATAAACAATCAATTACAATCTGTTTTAATCAAAAAATGTAAAAACATTTCAAAATAAATTCAATAATGGGATTATAAAAGCATTTAAACCGAATAATAAGGCTTTTCTAGGCATGAGTGACTATAAATGATCTTTTCTTGACAATGGATGGCTTTCGCTCCACGTTTCCCGAGATAAACAATCAATTACAATCTGTTTTAATTAAAAATGTAAAAGAAATTCAAAATAAATTCAATAATGGGATTATTAAAGCATTTAAACCGAGTAATAAGGCTTTTCTAAGCATGTGTGACTATAAATGAACTTTTCTTGACAATGGATGGCTTTCGCTCCATGTTTCCTGAGGCAAAGAATCAATTACAATATGTTTTAATCAAAAAATGTAAAAAAAAATTCAAAATAAATTCAATAATGGGATTATAAAAGCATTTAAACCGAGTAATAAGGCTTTTCTTGTTATGAGTGACTCTAAATGATCTTTTCTTGACAATGGATGACTTTTGCTCCACGTTTCCCGAGGCAAACAATCAATTGCAATCTGTTTTAATCAAAAAATGTAAAAACAATTCAAAATAAATTCAATAATGGGATTATAAAAGTATTTAAACCGAGTAATAAGGCTTTTCTAACCATGAGTGACTATAAATGATCTTTTCTTGACAATGGATGGCTTTCGCTCCACGTTTCCCGAGATAAACAATCAATTACAATCTGTTTTAATCAAAAATGTAAAAACAAATTCAAAATAAATTCAATAATGGGATTATTAAAGCATTTAAACCGAGTAATAAGGCTTTTCTACGCATGAGTGACTATAAATGAACTTTTCTTGACAATGGATGGCTTTCGCTCCATGTTTCCCGAGGTAAACAATCAATTACAATATGTTTTAATCAAAAAATGTAAAAAAAAAATTCAAAATAAATTCAATAATGGGATTATAAAAGCATTTAAACCGAGTAATAAGGCTTTTCTAGTTATGAGTGACTCTAAATGATCTTTTCCAAGCATGAGTGACTCTAAATGATCTATTCTTCACAATGGTTGGCTTTTGCTCCACGTTTCCTGAGGTAAACAATCAATTACAATCTGTTTTAATCAAAAAAGGTAAAAACATTTCAAAATAAATTCAATAATGGGATTATAAAAGCATTTAAACCGAGTAATAAGGCTTTTCTAGGCATGAGTGACTATAAATGATCTTTTCCTGACAATGGATGGCTTTCGCTCCACGTTTCCCGAGGCAAACAATCAATTACAATCTGTTTTAATCAAAATATGTAAAAACAATTCAAAATAAATTCAATAATGGGATTATAAAAGTATTTAAACCGAGTAATAAGGCTTTTCTGGGCATGAGTGACTATAAATGATCTTTTCTTGACAATGGATGGCTTTCGCTCCACGTTTCCCGAGATAAACAATCAATTACAATCTGTTTTAATAAAAAATGTAAAAAAAAAAATCAAAATAAATTCAATAATGGGATTATTAAAGCATTTAAACCGAGTAATAAGGCTTTTCTAGGCATGAGTGACTATAAATGAACTTTTCTTGACAATGGATGGCTTTCGCTCCATGTTTCCCGAGGTAAACAATCAATTACAATCTGTTTTAATCAAAAAATGTAAAAACAATTCAAAATAAATTCAATAATGGGATTATAAAAGTATTTAAACGTAGTAATAAGGCTTTTCTAGGCATGAGTGACTATAAATGATCTTTTCTTAACAATGGATGGCTTTCGCTCCACGTTTCCCGAGATAAACAATCAATTACAATCTGTTTTAATCAAAAATGTAAAAAAAAAATTCAAAATAAATTCAATAATGGGATTATTAAAGCATTTAAACCGAGTAATAAGGCTTTTCTAGGCATGAGTGACTATAAATGAACTTTTCTTGACAATGGATGGCTTTCGCTCCATGTTTCCCGAGGTAAACAATCAATTACAATCTGTTTTAATCAAAAAATGTAAAAACATTTCAAAATAAATTCAATAATGGGATTATAAAAGTATTTAAACCTAGTAATAAGGCTTTTCTAGGCATGAGTGACTATAAATGATCTTTTCTTAACAATGGATGGCTTTCGCTCCACGTTTCCCGAGATAAACAATCAATTACAATCTGTTTTAATCAAAAATGTAAAAAAAAAAATTCAAAATAAATTCAATAATGGGATTATAAAAGCATTTAAATCGAGTAATAAGGCTTTTCTAGGCATGAGTGACTATAAATTATCTTTTTCTGACAATGGATGGCTTTCGCTCCACGTTTCCCGAGGCAAACAATCAATTACGATCTGTTTTAATCAAAAAATGTAAAAACAATTCAAAATAAATTCAATAATGGGATTATAAAAGTATTTAAACCGAGTAATAAGGCTTTTCTGGGCATGAGTGACTATAAATGATCTTTTCTTGACAATGGATGGCTTTCGCTCCACGTTTCCCGAGATAAACAATCAATTACAATCTGTTTTAATCAAAAATGTAAAAAAAATTCGAAATAAATTCAATAATGGGATTATTAAAGCATTTAAAAGGAGTAATAAGGCTTTTCTAAGCATGAGTGACTATAAATGAACTTTTCTTGACAATGGATGGCTTTTGCTCCACGTTTCCCGAGGCAAACAATCAATTACAATCTGTTTTAATCAAAAAATGTAAAAACAATTCAAAATAAATTCAATAATGGGATTATAAAAGTATTTAAACCGAGTAATAAGGCTTTTCTGGGCATGAGTGACTATAAATGATCTTTTCTTGACAATGGATGGCTTTCGCTCCACGTTTCCCGAGATAAACAATCAATTACAATCTGTTTTAATCAAAAATGTAAAAAAAATTCGAAATAAATTCAATAATGGGATTATTAAAGCATTTAAAATGAGTAATAAGGCTTTTCTAAGCATGAGTGACTATAAATGAACTTTTCCTGACAATGGATGGCTTTTGCTCCACGTTTCCCGAGGCAAACAATCAATTACAATCTGTTTTAATCAAAAATGTAAAAAAAAAAATTCAAAATAAATTCAATAATGGGATTATAAAAGCATTTAAATCGAGTAATAAGGCTTTTCTAGGCATGAGTGACTATAAATGATCTTTTCTTGACAATGGATGGCTTTCGCTCCACGTTTCCCGAGATAAACAATCAATTACAATCTGTTTTAATTAAAAATGTAAAAGAAATTCAAAATAAATTCAATAATGGGATTATTAAAGCATTTAAACCGAGTAATAAGGCTTTTCTAAGCATGTGTGACTATAAATGAACTTTTCTTGACAATGGATGGCTTTCGCTCCATGTTTCCTGAGGCAAAGAATCAATTACAATATGTTTTAATCAAAAAATGTAAAAAAAAATTCAAAATAAATTCAATAATGGGATTATAAAAGCATTTAAACCGAGTAATAAGGCTTTTCTTGTTATGAGTGACTCTAAATGATCTTTTCTTGACAATGGATGACTTTTGCTCCACGTTTCCCGAGGCAAACAATCAATTGCAATCTGTTTTAATCAAAAAATGTAAAAACAATTCAAAATAAATTCAATAATGGGATTATAAAAGTATTTAAACCGAGTAATAAGGCTTTTCTAACCATGAGTGACTATAAATGATCTTTTCTTGACAATGGATGGCTTTCGCTCCACGTTTCCCGAGATAAACAATCAATTACAATCTGTTTTAATCAAAAATGTAAAAAAAAAATTTCAAAATAAATTCAATAATGGGATTATTAAAGCATTTAAACCGAGTAATAAGGCTTTTCTACGCATGAGTGACTATAAATGAACTTTTCTTGACAATGGATGGCTTTCGCTCCATGTTTCCCGAGGTAAACAATCAATTACAATCTGTTTTAATCAAAAAATGTAAAAACAATTCAAAATAAATTCAATAATGGGATTATAAAAGTATTTAAACCGAGTAATAAGGCTTTTCTAGGCATGAGTGACTATAAATGATCTTTTCTTGACAATGGATGGCTTTCGCTCCACGTTTCTCGAGATAAACAATCAATTACAATCTGTTTTAATCAAAAAATGTAAAAACATTTCAAAATAAATTCAATAATGGGATTATAAAAGCATTTAAACCGAATAATAAGGCTTTTCTAGGCATGAGTGACTATAAATGATCTTTTCTTGACAATGGATGGCTTTCGCTCCACGTTTCCCGAGATAAACAATCAATTACAATCTGTTTTAATCAAAAATGTAAAAAAAATTCGAAATAAATTCAATAATGGGATTATTAAATCATTTAAAATGAGTAATAAGGCTTTTCTAAGCATGAGTGACTATAAATGAACTTTTCTTGACAATGGATGGCTTTTGCTCCACGTTTCCCGAGGCAAACAATCAATTACAATCTGTTTTAATCAAAAATGTAAAAAAAAAAATTCAAAATAAATTCAATAATGGGATTATAAAAGCATTTAAATCGAGTAATAAGGCTTTTCTAGGCATGAGTGACTATAAATGATCTTTTCTTGACAATGGATGGCTTTCGCTCCACGTTTCCCGAGATAAACAATCAATTACAATCTGTTTTAATTAAAAATGTAAAAGAAATTCAAAATAAATTCAATAATGGGATTATTAAAGCATTTAAACCGAGTAATAAGGCTTTTCTAAGCATGTGTGACTATAAATGAACTTTTCTTGACAATGGATGGCTTTCGCTCCATGTTTCCTGAGGCAAAGAAGCAATTACAATATGTTTTAATCAAAAAATGTAAAAAAAAATTCAAAATAAATTCAATAATGGGATTATAAAAGCATTTAAACCGAGTAATAAGGATTTTCTTGTTATGAGTGACTCTAAATGATTTTTTCTTGACAATGGATGACTTTTGCTCCACGTTTCCCGAGGCAAACAATCAATTGCAATCTGTTTTAATCAAAAAATGTAAAAACAATTCAAAATAAATTCAATAATGGGATTATAAAAGTATTTAAACCGAGTAATAAGGCTTTTCTAACCATGAGTGACTATAAATGATCTTTTCTTGACAATGGATGGCTTTCGCTCCACGTTTCCCGAGATAAACAATCAATTACAATCTGTTTTAATCAAAAATGTAAAAAAAAATTCAAAATAAATTCAATAATGGGATTATTAAAGCATTTAAACCGAGTAATAAGGCTTTTCTACGCATGAGTGACTATAAATGAACTTTTCTTGACAATGGATGGCTTTCGCTCCATGTTTCCCGAGGTAAACAATCAATTACAATCTGTTTTAATCAAAAAATGTAAAAACAATTCAAAATAAATTCAATAATGGGATTATAAAAGTATTTAAACCGAGTAATAAGGCTTTTCTACGCATGAGTGACTATAAATGAACTTTTCTTGACAATGGATGGCTTTCGCTCCATGTTTCCCGAGGTAAACAATCAATTACAATATGTTTTAATCAAAAAATGTAAAAAAAAAATTCAAAATAAATTCAATAATGGGATTATAAAAGCATTTAAACCGAGTAATAAGGCTTTTCTAGTTATGAGTGACTCTAAATGATCTTTTCCAAGCATGAGTGACTCTAAATGATCTATTCTTCACAATGGTTGGCTTTTGCTCCACGTTTCCTGAGGTAAACAATCAATTACAATCTGTTTTAATCAAAAAAGGTAAAAACATTTCAAAATAAACTCAATAATGGGATTATAAAAGCATTTAAACCGAGTAATAAGGCTTTTCTAGGCATGAGTGACTATAAATGATCTTTTCCTGACAATGGATGGCTTTCGCTCCACGTTTCCCGAGGCAAACAATCAATTACAATCTGTTTTAATCAAAATATGTAAAAACAATTCAAAATAAATTCAATAATGGGATTATAAAAGTATTTAAACCGAGTAATAAGGCTTTTCTGGGCATGAGTGACTATAAATGATCTTTTCTTGACAATGGATGGCTTTCGCTCCACGTTTCCCGAGATAAACAATCAATTACAATCTGTTTTAATCAAAAATGTAAAAAAAAAAATCAAAATAAATTCAATAATGGGATTATTAAAGCATTTAAACCGAGTAATAAGGCTTTTCTAGGCATGAGTGACTATAAATGAACTTTTCTTGACAATGGATGGCTTTCGCTCCATGTTTCCCGAGGTAAACAATCAATTACAATCTGTTTTAATCAAAAAATGTAAAAACAATTCAAAATAAATTCAATAATGGGATTATAAAAGTATTTAAACGTAGTAATAAGGCTTTTCTAGGCATGAGTGACTATAAATGATCTTTTCTTAACAATGGATGGCTTTCGCTCCACGTTTCCCGAGATAAACAATCAATTACAATCTGTTTTAATCAAAAATGTAAAAAAAAAATTCAAAATAAATTCAATAATGGGATTATTAAAGCATTTAAACCGAGTAATAAGGCTTTTCTAGGCATGAGTGACTATAAATGAACTTTTCTTGACAATGGATGGCTTTCGCTCCATGTTTCCCGAGGTAAACAATCAATTACAATCTGTTTTAATCAAAAAATGTAAAAACATTTCAAAATAAATTCAATAATGGGATTATAAAAGTATTTAAACCTAGTAATAAGGCTTTTCTAGGCATGAGTGACTATAAATGATCTTTTCTTAACAATGGATGGCTTTCGCTCCACGTTTCCCGAGATAAACAATCAATTACAATCTGTTTTAATCAAAAATGTAAAAAAAAAAATTCAAAATAAATTCAATAATGGGATTATAAAAGCATTTAAATCGAGTAATAAGGCTTTTCTAGGCATGAGTGACTATAAATTATCTTTTTCTGACAATGGATGGCTTTCGCTCCACGTTTCCCGAGGCAAACAATCAATTACGATCTGTTTTAATCAAAAAATGTAAAAACAATTCAAAATAAATTCAATAATGGGATTATAAAAGTATTTAAACCGAGTAATAAGGCTTTTCTGGGCATGAGTGACTATAAATGATCTTTTCTTGACAATGGATGGCTTTCGCTCCACGTTTCCCGAGATAAACAATCAATTACAATCTGTTTTAATCAAAAATGTAAAAAAAATTCGAAATAAATTCAATAATGGGATTATTAAAGCATTTAAAAGGAGTAATAAGGCTTTTCTAAGCATGAGTGACTATAAATGAACTTTTCTTGACAATGGATGGCTTTTGCTCCACGTTTCCCGAGGCAAACAATCAATTACAATCTGTTTTAATCAAAAAATGTAAAAACAATTCAAAATAAATTCAATAATGGGATTATAAAAGTATTTAAACCGAGTAATAAGGCTTTTCTGGGCATGAGTGACTATAAATGATCTTTTCTTGACAATGGATGGCTTTCGCTCCACGTTTCCCGAGATAAACAATCAATTACAATCTGTTTTAATCAAAAATGTAAAAAAAATTCGAAATAAATTCAATAATGGGATTATTAAAGCATTTAAAATGAGTAATAAGGCTTTTCTAAGCATGAGTGACTATAAATGAACTTTTCTTGACAATGGATGGCTTTTGCTCCACGTTTCCCGAGGCAAACAATCAATTACAATCTGTTTTAATCAAAAATGTAAAAAAAAAAATTCAAAATAAATTCAATAATGGGATTATAAAAGCATTTAAATCGAGTAATAAGGCTTTTCTAGGCATGAGTGACTATAAATGATCTTTTCTTGACAATGGATGGCTTTCGCTCCACGTTTCCCGAGATAAACAATCAATTACAATCTGTTTTAATTAAAAATGTAAAAGAAATTCAAAATAAATTCAATAATGGGATTATTAAAGCATTTAAACCGAGTAATAAGGCTTTTCTAAGCATGTGTGACTATAAATGAACTTTTCTTGACAATGGATGGCTTTCGCTCCATGTTTCCTGAGGCAAAGAAGCAATTACAATATGTTTTAATCAAAAAATGTAAAAAAAAATTCAAAATAAATTCAATAATGGGATTATAAAAGCATTTAAACCGAGTAATAAGGCTTTTCTTGTTATGAGTGACTCTAAATGATCTTTTCTTGACAATGGATGACTTTTGCTCCACGTTTCCCGAGGCAAACAATCAATTGCAATCTGTTTTAATCAAAAAATGTAAAAACAATTCAAAATAAATTCAATAATGGGATTATAAAAGTATTTAAACCGAGTAATAAGGCTTTTCTAACCATGAGTGACTATAAATGATCTTTTCTTGACAATGGATGGCTTTCGCTCCACGTTTCCCGAGATAAACAATCAATTACAATCTGTTTTAATCAAAAATGTAAAAAAAAATTCAAAATAAATTCAATAATGGGATTATTAAAGCATTTAAACCGAGTAATAAGGCTTTTCTACGTATGAGTGACTATAAATGAACTTTTCTTGACAATGGATGGCTTTCGCTCCATGTTTCCCGAGGTAAACAATCAATTACAATATGTTTTAATCAAAAAATGTAAAAAAAAAATTCAAAATAAATTCAATAATGGGATTATAAAAGCATTTAAACCGAGTAATAAGGCTTTTCTAGTTATGAGTGACTCTAAATGATCTTTTCCAAGCATGAGTGACTCTAAATGATCTATTCTTCACAATGGTTGGCTTTTGCTCCACGTTTCCTGAGGTAAACAATCAATTACAATCTGTTTTAATCAAAAAAGGTAAAAACATTTCAAAATAAACTCAATAATGGGATTATAAAAGCATTTAAACCGAGTAATAAGGCTTTTCTAGGCATGAGTGACTATAAATGATCTTTTCCTGACAATGGATGGCTTTCGCTCCACGTTTCCCGAGGCAAACAATCAATTACAATCTGTTTTAATCAAAATATGTAAAAACAATTCAAAATAAATTCAATAATGGGATTATAAAAGTATTTAAACCGAGTAATAAGGCTTTTCTGGGCATGAGTGACTATAAATGATCTTTTCTTGACAATGGATGGCTTTCGCTCCACGTTTCCCGAGATAAACAATCAATTACAATCTGTTTTAATCAAAAATGTAAAAAAAAAAATCAAAATAAATTCAATAATGGGATTATTAAAGCATTTAAACCGAGTAATAAGGCTTTTCTAGGCATGAGTGACTATAAATGAACTTTTCTTGACAATGGATGGCTTTCGCTCCATGTTTCCCGAGGTAAACAATCAATTACAATCTGTTTTAATCAAAAAATGTAAAAACAATTCAAAATAAATTCAATAATGGGATTATAAAAGTATTTAAACGTAGTAATAAGGCTTTTCTAGGCATGAGTGACTATAAATGATCTTTTCTTAACAATGGATGGCTTTCGCTCCACGTTTCCCGAGATAAACAATCAATTACAATCTGTTTTAATCAAAAATGTAAAAAAAAAATTCAAAATAAATTCAATAATGGGATTATTAAAGCATTTAAACCGAGTAATAAGGCTTTTCTAAGCATGAGTGACTATAAATGAACTTTTCTTGACAATGGATGGCTTTCGCTCCATGTTTCCCGAGGTAAACAATCAATTACAATCTGTTTTAATCAAAAAATGTAAAAACATTTCAAAATAAATTCAATAATGGGATTATAAAAGTATTTAAACCTAGTAATAAGGCTTTTCTAGGCATGAGTGACTATAAATGATCTTTTCTTAACAATGGATGGCTTTCGCTCCACGTTTCCCGAGATAAACAATCAATTACAATCTGTTTTAATCAAAAATGTAAAAAAAAAAATTCAAAATAAATTCAATAATGGGATTATAAAAGCATTTAAATCGAGTAATAAGGCTTTTCTAGGCATGAGTGACTATAAATTATCTTTTTCTGACAATGGATGGCTTTCGCTCCACGTTTCCCGAGGCAAACAATCAATTACGATCTGTTTTAATCAAAAAATGTAAAAACAATTCAAAATAAATTCAATAATGGGATTATAAAAGTATTTAAACCGAGTAATAAGGCTTTTCTGGGCATGAGTGACTATAAATGATCTTTTCTTGACAATGGATGGCTTTCGCTCCACGTTTCCCGAGATAAACAATCAATTACAATCTGTTTTAATCAAAAATGTAAAAAAAATTCGAAATAAATTCAATAATGGGATTATTAAAGCATTTAAAAGGAGTAATAAGGCTTTTCTAAGCATGAGTGACTATAAATGAACTTTTCTTGACAATGGATGGCTTTTGCTCCACGTTTCCCGAGGCAAACAATCAATTACAATCTGTTTTAATCAAAAAATGTAAAAACAATTCAAAATAAATTCAATAATGGGATTATAAAAGTATTTAAACCGAGTAATAAGGCTTTTCTGGGCATGAGTGACTATAAATGATCTTTTCTTGACAATGGATGGCTTTCGCTCCACGTTTCCCGAGATAAACAATCAATTACAATCTGTTTTAATCAAAAATGTAAAAAAAATTCGAAATAAATTCAATAATGGGATTATTAAAGCATTTAAAATGAGTAATAAGGCTTTTCTAAGCATGAGTGACTATAAATGAACTTTTCTTGACAATGGATGGCTTTTGCTCCACGTTTCCCGAGGCAAACAATCAATTACAATCTGTTTTAATCAAAAATGTAAAAAAAAAAATTCAAAATAAATTCAATAATGGGATTATAAAAGCATTTAAATCGAGTAATAAGGCTTTTCTAGGCATGAGTGACTATAAATGATCTTTTCTTGACAATGGATGGCTTTCGCTCCACGTTTCCCGAGATAAACAATCAATTACAATCTGTTTTAATTAAAAATGTAAAAGAAATTCAAAATAAATTCAATAATGGGATTATTAAAGCATTTAAACCGAGTAATAAGGCTTTTCTAAGCATGTGTGACTATAAATGAACTTTTCTTGACAATGGATGGCTTTCGCTCCATGTTTCCTGAGGCAAAGAAGCAATTACAATATGTTTTAATCAAAAAATGTAAAAAAAAATTCAAAATAAATTCAATAATGGGATTATAAAAGCATTTAAACCGAGTAATAAGGCTTTTCTTGTTATGAGTGACTCTAAATGATCTTTTCTTGACAATGGATGACTTTTGCTCCACGTTTCCCGAGGCAAACAATCAATTGCAATCTGTTTTAATCAAAAAATGTAAAAACAATTCAAAATAAATTCAATAATGGGATTATAAAAGTATTTAAACCGAGTAATAAGGCTTTTCTAACCATGAGTGACTATAAATGATCTTTTCTTGACAATGGATGGCTTTCGCTCCACGTTTCCCGAGATAAACAATCAATTACAATCTGTTTTAATCAAAAATGTAAAAAAAAATTCAAAATAAATTCAATAATGGGATTATTAAAGCATTTAAACCGAGTAATAAGGCTTTTCTACGCATGAGTGACTATAAATGAACTTTTCTTGACAATGGATGGCTTTCGCTCCATGTTTCCCGAGGTAAACAATCAATTACAATATGTTTTAATCAAAAAATGTAAAAAAAAAATTCAAAATAAATTCAATAATGGGATTATAAAAGCATTTAAACCGAGTAATAAGGCTTTTCTAGTTATGAGTGACTCTAAATGATCTTTTCCAAGCATGAGTGACTCTAAATGATCTATTCTTCACAATGGTTGGCTTTTGCTCCACGTTTCCTGAGGTAAACAATCAATTACAATCTGTTTTAATCAAAAAAGGTAAAAACATTTCAAAATAAACTCAATAATGGGATTATAAAAGCATTTAAACCGAGTAATAAGGCTTTTCTAGGCATGAGTGACTATAAATGATCTTTTCCTGACAATGGATGGCTTTCGCTCCACGTTTCCCGAGGCAAACAATCAATTACAATCTGTTTTAATCAAAATATGTAAAAACAATTCAAAATAAATTCAATAATGGGATTATAAAAGTATTTAAACCGAGTAATAAGGCTTTTCTGGGCATGAGTGACTATAAATGATCTTTTCTTGACAATGGATGGCTTTCGCTCCACGTTTCCCGAGATAAACAATCAATTACAATCTGTTTTAATCAAAAATGTAAAAAAAAAAATCAAAATAAATTCAATAATGGGATTATTAAAGCATTTAAACCGAGTAATAAGGCTTTTCTAGGCATGAGTGACTATAAATGAACTTTTCTTGACAATGGATGGCTTTCGCTCCATGTTTCCCGAGGTAAACAATCAATTACAATCTGTTTTAATCAAAAAATGTAAAAACAATTCAAAATAAATTCAATAATGGGATTATAAAAGTATTTAAACGTAGTAATAAGGCTTTTCTAGGCATGAGTGACTATAAATGATCTTTTCTTAACAATGGATGGCTTTCGCTCCACGTTTCCCGAGATAAACAATCAATTACAATCTGTTTTAATCAAAAATGTAAAAAAAAAATTCAAAATAAATTCAATAATGGGATTATTAAAGCATTTAAACCGAGTAATAAGGCTTTTCTAGGCATGAGTGACTATAAATGAACTTTTCTTGACAATGGATGGCTTTCGCTCCATGTTTCCCGAGGTAAACAATCAATTACAATCTGTTTTAATCAAAAAATGTAAAAACATTTCAAAATAAATTCAATAATGGGATTATAAAAGTATTTAAACCTAGTAATAAGGCTTTTCTAGGCATGAGTGACTATAAATGATCTTTTCTTAACAATGGATGGCTTTCGCTCCACGTTTCCCGAGATAAACAATCAATTACAATCTGTTTTAATCAAAAATGTAAAAAAAAAAATTCAAAATAAATTCAATAATGGGATTATAAAAGCATTTAAATCGAGTAATAAGGCTTTTCTAGGCATGAGTGACTATAAATTATCTTTTTCTGACAATGGATGGCTTTCGCTCCACGTTTCCCGAGGCAAACAATCAATTACGATCTGTTTTAATCAAAAAATGTAAAAACAATTCAAAATAAATTCAATAATGGGATTATAAAAGTATTTAAACCGAGTAATAAGGCTTTTCTGGGCATGAGTGACTATAAATGATCTTTTCTTGACAATGGATGGCTTTCGCTCCACGTTTCCCGAGATAAACAATCAATTACAATCTGTTTTAATCAAAAATGTAAAAAAAATTCGAAATAAATTCAATAATGGGATTATTAAAGCATTTAAAAGGAGTAATAAGGCTTTTCTAAGCATGAGTGACTATAAATGAACTTTTCTTGACAATGGATGGCTTTTGCTCCACGTTTCCCGAGGCAAACAATCAATTACAATCTGTTTTAATCAAAAAATGTAAAAACAATTCAAAATAAATTCAATAATGGGATTATAAAAGTATTTAAACCGAGTAATAAGGCTTTTCTGGGCATGAGTGACTATAAATGATCTTTTCTTGACAATGGATGGCTTTCGCTCCACGTTTCCCGAGATAAACAATCAATTACAATCTGTTTTAATCAAAAATGTAAAAAAAATTCGAAATAAATTCAATAATGGGATTATTAAAGCATTTAAAATGAGTAATAAGGCTTTTCTAAGCATGAGTGACTATAAATGAACTTTTCTTGACAATGGATGGCTTTTGCTCCACGTTTCCCGAGGCAAACAATCAATTACAATCTGTTTTAATCAAAAATGTAAAAAAAAAAATTCAAAATAAATTCAATAATGGGATTATAAAAGCATTTAAATCGAGTAATAAGGCTTTTCTAGGCATGAGTGACTATAAATGACCTTTTCTTGACAATGGATGGCTTTCGCTCCACGTTTCCCGAGATAAACAATCAATTACAATCTGTTTTAATTAAAAATGTAAAAGAAATTCAAAATAAATTCAATAATGGGATTATTAAAGCATTTAAACCGAGTAATAAGGCTTTTCTAAGCATGTGTGACTATAAATGAACTTTTCTTGACAATGGATGGCTTTCGCTCCATGTTTCCTGAGGCAAAGAAGCAATTACAATATGTTTTAATCAAAAAATGTAAAAAAAAATTCAAAATAAATTCAATAATGGGATTATAAAAGCATTTAAACCGAGTAATAAGGCTTTTCTTGTTATGAGTGACTCTAAATGATCTTTTCTTGACAATGGATGACTTTTGCTCCACGTTTCCCGAGGCAAACAATCAATTGCAATCTGTTTTAATCAAAAAATGTAAAAACAATTCAAAATAAATTCAATAATGGGATTATAAAAGTATTTAAACCGAGTAATAAGGCTTTTCTAACCATGAGTGACTATAAATGATCTTTTCTTGACAATGGATGGCTTTCGCTCCACGTTTCCCGAGATAAACAATCAATTACAATCTGTTTTAATCAAAAATGTAAAAAAAAATTCAAAATAAATTCAATAATGGGATTATTAAAGCATTTAAACCGAGTAATAAGGCTTTTCTACGCATGAGTGACTATAAATGAACTTTTCTTGACAATGGATGGCTTTCGCTCCATGTTTCCCGAGGTAAACAATCAATTACAATATGTTTTAATCAAAAAATGTAAAAAAAAAATTCAAAATAAATTCAATAATGGGATTATAAAAGCATTTAAACCGAGTAATAAGGCTTTTCTAGTTATGAGTGACTCTAAATGATCTTTTCCAAGCATGAGTGACTCTAAATGATCTATTCTTCACAATGGTTGGCTTTTGCTCCACGTTTCCTGAGGTAAACAATCAATTACAATCTGTTTTAATCAAAAAAGGTAAAAACATTTCAAAATAAACTCAATAATGGGATTATAAAAGCATTTAAACCGAGTAATAAGGCTTTTCTAGGCATGAGTGACTATAAATGATCTTTTCCTGACAATGGATGGCTTTCGCTCCACGTTTCCCGAGGCAAACAATCAATTACAATCTGTTTTAATCAAAATATGTAAAAACAATTCAAAATAAATTCAATAATGGGATTATAAAAGTATTTAAACCGAGTAATAAGGCTTTTCTGGGTATGAGTGACTATAAATGATCTTTTCTTGACAATGGATGGCTTTCGCTCCACGTTTCCCGAGATAAACAATCAATTACAATCTGTTTTAATCAAAAATGTAAAAAAAAAATCAAAATAAATTCAATAATGGGATTATTAAAGCATTTAAACCGAGTAATAAGGCTTTTCTAGGCATGAGTGACTATAAATGAACTTTTCTTGACAATGGATGGCTTTCGCTCCATGTTTCCCGAGGTAAACAATCAATTACAATCTGTTTTAATCAAAAAATGTAAAAACAATTCAAAATAAATTCAATAATGGGATTATAAAAGTATTTAAACGTAGTAATAAGGCTTTTCTAGGCATGAGTGACTATAAATGATCTTTTCTTAACAATGGATGGCTTTCGCTCCACGTTTCCCGAGATAAACAATCAATTACAATCTGTTTTAATCAAAAATGTAAAAAAAAAAATTCAAAATAAATTCAATAATGGGATTATTAAAGCATTTAAACCGAGTAATAAGGCTTTTCTAGGCATGAGTGACTATAAATGAACTTTTCTTGACAATGGATGGCTTTCGCTCCATGTTTCCCGAGGTAAACAATCAATTACAATCTGTTTTAATCAAAAAATGTAAAAACATTTCAAAATAAATTCAATAATGGGATTATAAAAGTATTTAAACCTAGTAATAAGGCTTTTCTAGGCATGAGTGACTATAAATGATCTTTTCTTAACAATGGATGGCTTTCGCTCCACGTTTCCCGAGATAAACAATCAATTACAATCTGTTTTAATCAAAAATGTAAAAAAAAAAATTCAAAATAAATTCAATAATGGGATTATAAAAGCATTTAAATCGAGTAATAAGGCTTTTCTAGGCATGAGTGACTATAAATTATCTTTTTCTGACAATGGATGGCTTTCGCTCCACGTTTCCCGAGGCAAACAATCAATTACGATCTGTTTTAATCAAAAAATGTAAAAACAATTCAAAATAAATTCAATAATGGGATTATAAAAGTATTTAAACCGAGTAATAAGGCTTTTCTGGGCATGAGTGACTATAAATGATCTTTTCTTGACAATGGATGGCTTTCGCTCCACGTTTCCCGAGATAAACAATCAATTACAATCTGTTTTAATCAAAAATGTAAAAAAAATTCGAAATAAATTCAATAATGGGATTATTAAAGCATTTAAAAGGAGTAATAAGGCTTTTCTAAGCATGAGTGACTATAAATGAACTTTTCTTGACAATGGATGGCTTTTGCTCCACGTTTCCCGAGGCAAACAATCAATTACAATCTGTTTTAATCAAAAAATGTAAAAACAATTCAAAATAAATTCAATAATGGGATTATAAAAGTATTTAAACCGAGTAATAAGGCTTTTCTAGGCATGAGTGACTATAAATGATCTTTTCTTGACAATGGATGGCTTTCGCTCCACGTTTCCCGAGATAAACAATCAATTACAATATGTTTTAATCAAAAATGTTAAAAAAAATTCAAAATAAATTCAATAATGGGATTATTAAAGCATTTAAACCGAGTAATAAGGCTTTTCTAGGCATGAGTGACTATAAATGAGCTTTTCTTGACAATAGATGGCTTTCGCTCCATGTTTCCTGAGGTAAACAATCAATTACAATATGTTTTAATAAAAAAATGTTAAAAAAAAATTCAAAATAAATTCAATAATGGGATTATAAAAGCATTTAAACCGAGTAATAAGGCTTTTCTAGTTATGAGTGACTCTAAATGATCTTTTCTTGACAATGGATGGCTTTTGCTCCACGTTTCCAGAGGCAAACAATCAATTACAATCTCTTTTAATCAAAAAATGTAAAAACATTTCAAAATAAATTCAATAATGGGATTATAAAAGCATTTAAACCGAGTAATAAGGCTTTTCTAGGCATGAGTGACTATAAATGATCTTTTCTTGACAATGGATGGCTTTCGCTCCACGTTTCCCGAGATAAACAATCAATTACAATCTGTTTTAATCAAAAATGTAAAAAAAATTCAAAATAAATTCAATAATGGGATTATAAAAGCATTTAAACCGAGTAATAAGGCTTTTCTAGGCATGAGTGACTGTAAATGATCTTTTCTTGACAATGGATGGCTTTCGCTCCACGTTTCCCGAGATAAACAATCAATTACAATCTGTTTTAATCAAAAACTGTTAAAAAAAATTCAAAATAAATTCAATAATGGGATTATTAAAGCATTTAAACCGAGTAATAAGGCTTTTCTAAGCATGAGTGACTACAAATGAACTTTTCTTGACAATGGATGGCTTTTGCTCCAGGTTTCCCGAGGCAAACAATCAATTACAATCTGTTTTAATCAAAAACTGGTAAAAAAAATTCAAAAAAAATTCAATAATGGTATTATAAAAGCATTTAAACCGAGTAATAAGGCTTTTCTACGCATGAGTGACTATAAATGATCTTTTCTTGACAATGGATGGCTTTCGCTCCACGTTTCCCGAGATAAACAATCAATTACAATATGTTTTAATCAAAAAATGTTAAAAAAAATTCAAAATAAATTCAATAATGGGATTATAAAAGCATTTAAACCGAGTAATAAGGCTTTTCTAGTTATGAGTGACTCTAAATGATCTTTTCTTGACAATGGATGGCTTTTGCTCCACGTTTCCAGAGGCAAACAATCAATTACAATCTCTTTTAATCAAAAAATGTAAAAACATTTCAAAATAAATTCAATAATGGGATTATAAAAGCATTTAAACCGAGTAATAAGGCTTTTCTAGGCATGAGTGACTATAAATGATCTTTTCTTGACAATGGATGGCTTTCGCTCCACGTTTCCCGAGATAAACAATCAATTACAATCTGTTTTAATCAAAAATGTTAAAAAAAATTCAAAATAAATTCAATAATGGGATTATTAAAGCATTTAAACCAAGTAATAAGGCTTTTCTAGACATGAGTGACTATAAATGAGCTTTTCTTGACAATAGATGGCTTTCGCTCCTTGTTTCCCGAGGTAAACAATCAATTACAATCTGTTTTAATCAAAAAATGTTACAAAAAATTTAAAATAAATTCAATAATGGGATTATAAAAGCATTTAAACCGAGTAATAAGGCTTTTCTAGTTATGAGTGACTCTAAATGATCTTTTCTTGACAATGGATGGCTTTTGCTCCACGTTTCCAGAGGCAAACTATCAATTACAATCTGTTTTAATCAAAAAATGTAAAAACATTTCAAAATAAATTCAATAATGGGATTATAAAAGCATTTAAACCGAGTAATAAGGCTTTTCTAGGCATGAGTGACTATAAATGATCTTTTCTTGACAATGGATGGCTTTCGCTCCACGTTTCCCGAGATAAACAATCAATTACAATCTGTTTTAATCAAAAATGTAAAAAAAATTCAAAATAAATTCAATAATGGGATTATTAAAGCATTTAAACCGAGTCATAAGGCTCTTCTAAGCATTAGTGACTATAAATGATCTTTTCTTGACAATGGATGGCTTTCGCTCCACGTTTCCCGAGATAAACAATCAATTACAATCTGTTTTAATCAAAAATGTAAAAAAAAATTCAAAATAAATTCAATAATGGGATTATTAAAGCATTTAAACCGAGTAATAAGGCTTTTCTACGCATGAGTGACTATAAATGAACTTTTCTTGACAATGGATGGCTTTCGCTCCATGTTTCCCGAGGTAAACAATCAATTACAATATGTTTTAATCAAAAAATGTAAAAAAAAAATTCAAAATAAATTCAATAATGGGATTATAAAAGCATTTAAACCGAGTAATAAGGCTTTTCTAGTTATGAGTGACTCTAAATGATCTTTTCCAAGCATGAGTGACTCTAAATGATCTATTCTTCACAATGGTTGGCTTTTGCTCCACGTTTCCTGAGGTAAACAATCAATTACAATCTGTTTTAATCAAAAAAGGTAAAAACATTTCAAAATAAACTCAATAATGGGATTATAAAAGCATTTAAACCGAGTAATAAGGCTTTTCTAGGCATGAGTGACTATAAATGATCTTTTCCTGACAATGGATGGCTTTCGCTCCACGTTTCCCGAGGCAAACAATCAATTACAATCTGTTTTAATCAAAATATGTAAAAACAATTCAAAATAAATTCAATAATGGGATTATAAAAGTATTTAAACCGAGTAATAAGGCTTTTCTGGGCATGAGTGACTATAAATGATCTTTTCTTGACAATGGATGGCTTTCGCTCCACGTTTCCCGAGATAAACAATCAATTACAATCTGTTTTAATCAAAAATGTAAAAAAAAAAATCAAAATAAATTCAATAATGGGATTATTAAAGCATTTAAACCGAGTAATAAGGCTTTTCTAGGCATGAGTGACTATAAATGAACTTTTCTTGACAATGGATGGCTTTCGCTCCATGTTTCCCGAGGTAAACAATCAATTACAATCTGTTTTAATCAAAAAATGTAAAAACAATTCAAAATAAATTCAATAATGGGATTATAAAAGTATTTAAACGTAGTAATAAGGCTTTTCTAGGCATGAGTGACTATAAATGATCTTTTCTTAACAATGGATGGCTTTCGCTCCACGTTTCCCGAGATAAACAATCAATTACAATCTGTTTTAATCAAAAATGTAAAAAAAAAAATTCAAAATAAATTCAATAATGGGATTATTAAAGCATTTAAACTGAGTAATAAGGCTTTTCTAGGCATGAGTGACTATAAATGAACTTTTCTTGACAATGGATGGCTTTCGCTCCATGTTTCCCGAGGTAAACAATCAATTACAATCTGTTTTAATCAAAAAATGTAAAAACATTTCAAAATAAATTCAATAATGGGATTATAAAAGTATTTAAACCTAGTAATAAGGCTTTTCTAGGCATGAGTGACTATAAATGATCTTTTCTTAACAATGGATGGCTTTCGCTCCACGTTTCCCGAGATAAACAATCAATTACAATCTGTTTTAATCAAAAATGTAAAAAAAAAAATTCAAAATAAATTCAATAATGGGATTATAAAAGCATTTAAATCGAGTAATAAGGCTTTTCTAGGCATGAGTGACTATAAATTATCTTTTTCTGACAATGGATGGCTTTCGCTCCACGTTTCCCGAGGCAAACAATCAATTACGATCTGTTTTAATCAAAAAATGTAAAAACAATTCAAAATAAATTCAATAATGGGATTATAAAAGTATTTAAACCGAGTAATAAGGCTTTTCTGGGCATGAGTGACTATAAATGATCTTTTCTTGACAATGGATGGCTTTCGCTCCACGTTTCCCGAGATAAACAATCAATTACAATCTGTTTTAATCAAAAATGTAAAAAAAATTCGAAATAAATTCAATAATGGGATTATTAAAGCATTTAAAAGGAGTAATAAGGCTTTTCTAAGCATGAGTGACTATAAATGAACTTTTCTTGACAATGGATGGCTTTTGCTCCACGTTTCCCGAGGCAAACAATCAATTACAATCTGTTTTAATCAAAAAATGTAAAAACAATTCAAAATAAATTCAATAATGGGATTATAAAAGTATTTAAACCGAGTAATAAGGCTTTTCTAGGCATGAGTGACTATAAATGATCTTTTCTTGACAATGGATGGCTTTCGCTCCACGTTTCCCGAGATAAACAATCAATTACAATATGTTTTAATCAAAAATGTTAAAAAAAATTCAAAATAAATTCAATAATGGGATTATTAAAGCATTTAAACCGAGTAATAAGGCTTTTCTAGGCATGAGTGACTATAAATGAGCTTTTCTTGACAATAGATGGCTTTCGCTCCATGTTTCCTGAGGTAAACAATCAATTACAATATGTTTTAATAAAAAAATGTTAAAAAAAAATTCAAAATAAATTCAATAATGGGATTATAAAAGCATTTAAACCGAGTAATAAGGCTTTTCTAGTTATGAGTGACTCTAAATGATCTTTTCTTGACAATGGATGGCTTTTGCTCCACGTTTCCAGAGGCAAACAATCAATTACAATCTCTTTTAATCAAAAAATGTAAAAACATTTCAAAATAAATTCAATAATGGGATTATAAAAGCATTTAAACCGAGTAATAAGGCTTTTCTAGGCATGAGTGACTATAAATGATCTTTTCTTGACAATGGATGGCTTTCGCTCCACGTTTCCCGAGATAAACAATCAATTACAATCTGTTTTAATCAAAAATGTAAAAAAAATTCAAAATAAATTCAATAATGGGATTATAAAAGCATTTAAACCGAGTAATAAGGCTTTTCTAGGCATGAGTGACTGTAAATGATCTTTTCTTGACAATGGATGGCTTTCGCTCCACGTTTCCCGAGATAAACAATCAATTACAATCTGTTTTAATCAAAAACTGTTAAAAAAAATTCAAAATAAATTCAATAATGGGATTATTAAAGCATTTAAACCGAGTAATAAGGCTTTTCTAAGCATGAGTGACTACAAATGAACTTTTCTTGACAATGGATGGCTTTTGCTCCAGGTTTCCCGAGGCAAACAATCAATTACAATCTGTTTTAATCAAAAACTGGTAAAAAAAATTCAAAAAAAATTCAATAATGGTATTATAAAAGCATTTAAACCGAGTAATAAGGCTTTTCTACGCATGAGTGACTATAAATGATCTTTTCTTGACAATGGATGGCTTTCGCTCCACGTTTCCCGAGATAAACAATCAATTACAATATGTTTTAATCAAAAAATGTTAAAAAAAATTCAAAATAAATTCAATAATGGGATTATAAAAGCATTTAAACCGAGTAATAAGGCTTTTCTAGTTATGAGTGACTCTAAATGATCTTTTCTTGACAATGGATGGCTTTTGCTCCACGTTTCCAGAGGCAAACAATCAATTACAATCTCTTTTAATCAAAAAATGTAAAAACATTTCAAAATAAATTCAATAATGGGATTATAAAAGCATTTAAACCGAGTAATAAGGCTTTTCTAGGCATGAGTGACTATAAATGATCTTTTCTTGACAATGGATGGCTTTCGCTCCACGTTTCCCGAGATAAACAATCAATTACAATCTGTTTTAATCAAAAATGTTAAAAAAAATTCAAAATAAATTCAATAATGGGATTATTAAAGCATTTAAACCAAGTAATAAGGCTTTTCTAGACATGAGTGACTATAAATGAGCTTTTCTTGACAATAGATGGCTTTCGCTCCTTGTTTCCCGAGGTAAACAATCAATTACAATCTGTTTTAATCAAAAAATGTTACAAAAAATTTAAAATAAATTCAATAATGGGATTATAAAAGCATTTAAACCGAGTAATAAGGCTTTTCTAGTTATGAGTGACTCTAAATGATCTTTTCTTGACAATGGATGGCTTTTGCTCCACGTTTCCAGAGGCAAACAATCAATTACAATCTGTTTTAATCAAAAAATGTAAAAACATTTCAAAATAAATTCAATAATGGGATTATAAAAGCATTTAAACCGAGTAATAAGGCTTTTCTAGGCATGAGTGACTATAAATGATCTTTTCTTGACAATGGATGGCTTTCGCTCCACGTTTCCCGAGATAAACAATCAATTACAATCTGTTTTAATCAAAAATGTAAAAAAAATTCAAAATAAATTCAATAATGGGATTATTAAAGCATTTAAACCGAGTCATAAGGCTCTTCTAAGCATTAGTGACTATAAATGAACTTTTCTTGACAATGGATTGCTTTCGCTCCATGTTTCCTGAGGCAAACAATCAATTACAATATGTTTTAATCAAAAAATGTAAAAAAAAAATTCAAAATAAATTCAATAATGGGATTATAAAAGCATTTAAACCGAGTAATAAGGCTTTTCTAGGCATGAGTGACTATAAATGATCTTTTCCTAACAATGTATGGCTTTCACTCCACGTTTCCTGAGGCAAACAATCAATTACAATCTATTTTAATCAAAAAATGTAAAAAAAATTCAAAATAAATTCAATAATGGGATTATAAAAGCATTTAAACCGAGTAATAAGGCTTTTCTAGTTATGAGTGACTCTAAATGATCTTTTCTTGACAATGGATGGCTTTCGCTTCAGGTTTCTCGAGGTAAATAATCAATTACATTTTGTTTTAATCAAAAAATGTAAAAAGATTCAAATTAAATTCAATTATGGAATTATAAAAGCATTTAAAGCGAGTATTAAGGATTTTATAGGCATGAGTGACTATAAATGAACTTTTCTTGACAATGGATGGCTTTTGCTCCACGTTTCCCGAGGCAAACAATCAATTACAATCTGTTTTAATCAAAAAATGTAAAAACAATTCAAAATAAATTCAATAATGGGATTATAAAAGAATTTAAACCGAGTAATAAGGCTTTTCTAGGCATGAGTGACTATAAATGATCTTTTCTTGACAATGGATGGCTTTCGCTCCATGTTTCCCGAGGTAAACAATCAATTACAATATGTTTTAATCAAAAAATGTAAAAAAAAATTCAAAATAAATTCAATAATGGGATTATAAAAGTATTTAAACCGAGTAATAAGGATTTTCTAGGCATGAGTGACTATAAATGATCATTTCTTGACAATGAATGGCTTTCGCTCCACGTTTTTCGAGATAAACAATCAATTACAATCTGTTTTAATCAAAAATGTAAAAAAAATTCAAAATAAATTCAATAATGGAATTATTAAAGCATTTAAACCGAGTCATAAGGCTTTTCTAAGCATGAGTGACTATCAATGAACTTTTCTTGACAATGGATGGCTTTCGCTCCATGTTTCCTGAGGCAAACAATCAATTACAATATGTTTTAATCAAAAAATGTAAAAAAAAATTCAAAATAAATTCAATAATGGGATTATAAAAGCATTTAAACCGAGTAATAAGGCTTTTATAGGCATGAGTGACTATAAATGATCTTTTCCTAACAATGTATGGCTTTCACTCCACGTTTCCTGAGGCAAACAATCAATTACAATCTATTTTAATCAAAAAATGTAAAAAAAATTCAAAATAAATTCAATAATGGGATTATAAAAGCATTTAAACCGAGTAATAAGGCTTTTCTAGTTATGAGTGACTCTAAATGATCTTTTCTTGACAATGGATGGCTTTCGCTTCAGGTTTCTCGAGGTAAATAATCAATTACATTTTGTTTTAATCAAAAAATGTAAAAATATTCAAATTAAATTCAATTATGGAATTATAAAAGCATTTAAAGCGAGTATTAAGGATTTTATAGGCATGAGTGACTATAAATGAACTTTTCTTGACAATGGATGGCTTTTGCTCCACGTTTCCCGAGGCAAACAATCAATTACAATCTGTTTTAATCAAAAAATGTAAAAACAATTCAAAATAAATTCAATAATGGGATTATAAAAGTATTTAAACCGAGTAATAAGGCTTTTCTAGGCATGAGTGATTATAAATGATCTTTTCTTGACAATGGATGGCTTTCGCTCCACGTTTCCCGAGATAAACAATCAATTACAATCTGTTTTAATCAAAAATGTAAAAAAAATTCAAAATAAATTCAATAATGGGATTATAAAAGCATTTAAACCGAGTAATAAGGCTTTTCTAGGCATGAGTGACTATAAATGATCTTTTCTTGACAATGGATGGCTTTCGCTCCACGTTTCCCGAGATAAACAATCAATTACAATCTGTTTTAATAAAAAATGTAAAAAAAATTCAAAATAAATTCAATAATGGGATTATTAAAGCATTTAAACCGAGTCATAAGGCTCTTCTAAGCATTAGTGACTATAAATGAACTTTTCTTGACAATGGATTGCTTTCGCTCCATGTTTCCTGAGGCAAACAATCAATTACAATATGTTTTAATCAAAAAATATAAAAAAAAAATTCAAAATAAATTCAATAATGGGATTATAAAAGCATTTAAACCGAGTAATAAGGCTTTTCAAGGCATGAGTGACTATAAATGATCTTTTCCTAACAATGTATGGCTTTCACTCCACGTTTCCTGAGGCAAACAATCAATTACAATCTATTTTAATCAAAAAATGTAAAAAAAATTCAAAATAAATTCAATAATGGGATTATAAAAGCATTTAAACCGAGTAATAAGGCTTTTCTAGTTATGAGTGACTCTAAATGATCTTTTCTTGACAATGGATGGCTTTCGCTTCAGGTTTCTCGAGGTAAATAATCAATTACATTTTGTTTTAATCAAAAAATGTAAAAAGATTCAAATTAAATTCAATTATGGAATTATAAAAGCATTTAAAGCGAGTATTAAGGATTTTATAGGCATGAGTGACTATAAATGAACTTTTCTTGACAATGGATGGCTTTTGCTCCACGTTTCCCGAGGCAAACAATCAATTACAATCTGTTTTAATCAAAAAATGTAAAAACAATTCAAAATAAATTCAATAATAGGATTATAAAAGAATTTAAACCGAGTAATAAGGCTTTTCTAGGCATGAGTGACTATAAATGATCTTTTCTTGACAATGGATGGCTTTCGCTCCATGTTTCCGGAGGTAAACAATCAATTACAATATGTTTTAATCAAAAAATGTAAAAAAAAATTCAAAATAAATTCAATAATGGGATTATAAAAGCATTTAAACCGAGTAATAAGGCTTTTCTAGTTATGAGTGACTCTAAATGATCTTTTCTTGACAATGGATGGCTTTTGCTCCACGTTTCCCGAGGCAAACAATCAATTACAATCTGTTTTAATCAAAAAATGTAAAAACATTTCAAAATAAATTCAATAATGGGATTATAAAAGTATTTAAACCGAGTAATAAGGATTTTCTAGGCATGAGTGACTATAAATGATCATTTCTTGACAATGAATGGCTTTCGCTCCACGTTTTCCGAGATAAACAATCAATTACAATCTGTTTTAATCAAAAATGTAAAAAAAATTCAAAATAAATTCAATAATGGAATTATTAAAGCATTTAAACCGAGTCATAAGGCTTTTCTAAGCATGAGTGACTATCAATGAACTTTTCTTGACAATGGATGGCTTTTGCTCCATGTTTCCTGAGGCAAACAATCAATTACAATATGTTTTAATCAAAAAATGTAAAAAAAAATTCAAAATAAATTCAATAATGGGATTATAAAAGCATTTAAACCGTGTAATAAGGCTTTTCTAGTTATGAGTGACTCTAAATGATCTTTTCTTGACAATGGATGGCTTTTGCTCCACGTTTCTCGAGGCAAACAATCAATTACAATCTGTTTTAATCAAAAAATGTAAAAACAATTAAAAATAAATTCAATAATGGGATTATAAAAGTATTTAAACCGAGTAATAAGGCTTTTCTAGGCATGAGTGACTATAAATAATCTTTTCTTGACAATGGATGGCTTTCGCTCCACGTTTCCCGAGATAAACAATCAATTACAATCTGTTTTAATCAAAAATGTTAAAAAAAATTCAAAATAAATTCAATAATGGGATTATTAAAGCATTTAAACCGAGTAATAAGGCTTTTCTAGGCATGAGTGACTATAAATGAGCTTTTCTTGGCAATAGATGGCTTTCGCTCCATGTTTCCCGAGGTAAACAATCAATTACAATCTGTTTTAATCAAAAAATGTTAAAAAAAATTTAAAATAAATTCAATAATGGGATTATAAAAGCATTTAAACCGAGTAATAAGGCTTTTATAGTTATGAGTGACTCTAAATGATCTTTTCTTGACAATGGATGGCTTTTGCTCCACGTTTCCCGAGGCAAACAATCAATTACAATCTGTTTTAATCAAAAAATGTAAAAACATTTCAAAATAAATTCAATAATGGGATTATAAAAGCATTTAAACCGAGTAATAAGGCTTTTCTAGGCATGAGTGACTATAAATGATCTTTTCTTGACAATGGATGGCTTTCGCTTCACGTTTCTCGAGCTAAATAATCAATTACATTTTGTTTTAATCAAAAAATGTAAAAAGATTCAAATTAAATTCAATTATGGAATTATAAAAGCATTTAAAGCGAGTATTAAGGATTTTATAGGCATGAGTGACTATAAATGAACTTTTCTTGACAATGGATGGCTTTTGCTCCACGTTTCCCGAGGCAAACAATCAATTACAATCTGTTTTAATCAAAAAATGTAAAAACAATTCAAAATAAATTCAATAATGAGATTATAAAAGTATTTAAACCGAGTAATAAGGCTTTTCTAGGCATGAGTGATTACAAATGATCTTTTCTTGACAATGGATGGCTTTCGCTCCACGTTTCCCGAGATAAACAATCAATTACAATCTGTTTTAATCAAAAATGTAAAAAAAATTCAAAATAAATTCAATAATGGGATTATTAAAGCATTTAAACCGAGTCATAAGGCTCTTCTAAGCATGAGTGACTATAAATGAACTTTTCTTGACAATGGATTGCTTTCGCTCCATGTTTCCTGAGGCAAACAATCAATTACAATATGTTTTAATCAAAAAATGTAAAAAAAAAATTCAAAATAAATTCAATAATGGGATTATAAAAGCATTTAAACCGAGTAATAAGGCTTTTCTAGGCATGAGTGACTATAAATGATCTTTTCCTAACAATGTATGGCTTTCACTCCACGTTTCCTGAGGCAAACAATCAATTACAATCTATTTTAATCAAAAAATGTAAAAAAAATTCAAAATAAATTCAATAATGGGATTATAAAAGCATTTAAACTGAGTAATAAGGCTTTTCTAGTTATGAGTGACTCTAAATGATCTTTTCTTGACAATGGATGGCTTTTGCTCCACGTTTCCCGAGGCAAACAATCAATTATAATCTGTTTTAACCAAAAAATATAAAAAAAATTCAAAATAAATTCAATAATGGGATTATAAAAGCATTTAAACCGAGTAATAAGGCTTTTCTAGGCATGAGTGACTATAAATGATCTTTTCGTGACAATGGATGGCTTTCGTTTCACGTTTCTCGAGGTAAATAATCAAGTACAATTTGTTTTAATCAAAAAATGTAAAAAGATTCAAATTAAATTCAATTATGGATATATAAAAGCATTTAAAGCGAGTATTAAGGATTTTATAGGCATGAGTGACTATAAATGAACTTTTCTTGACAATGGATGGCTTTCGCTCCACGTTTCCCGAGGCAAACAATCAATTACAATCTGTTTTAATCAAAAAATGTAAAAACAATTCAAAATAAATTCAATAATGGGATTATAAAAGCATTTAAATCGAGTAATAAGGCTTTTCTAGGCATGAGTGACTATAAATGATCTTTTCCTGACAATGGATGGCTTTCGCTCCACGTTTCCCGAGGCAAACAATCAATTACAATCTGTTTTAATCAAAAAATGTAAAAACAATTCAAAATAAATTCAATAATGGGATTATAAAAGTATTTAAACCTAGTAATAAGGCTTTTCTAGGCATGAGTGACTATAAATGATCTTTTCTTAACAATGGATGGCTTTCGCTCCACGTTTCCCGAGATAAACAATCAATTACAATCTGTTTTAATCAAAAATGTAAAAAAAAAAAATTCAAAATAAATTCAATAATGGGATTATAAAAGCATTTAAATCGAGTAATAAGGCTTTTCTAGGCATGAGTGACTATAAATGATCTTTTCTTGACAATGGATGGCTTTCGCTCCACGTTTCCCGAGGCAAACAATCAATTACGATCTGTTTCAATCAAAAAATGTAAAAACAATTCAAAATAAATTCAATAATGGGATTATAAAAGTATTTAAACCGAGTAATAAGGCTTTTCTGGGCATGAGTGACTATAAATGATCTTTTCTTGACAATGGATGGCTTTCGCTCCACGTTTCCCGAGATAAACAATCAATTACAATCTGTTTTAATCAAAAATGTAAAAAAAAAATTTCAAAATAAATTCAATAATGGGATTATTAAAGCATTTAAACCGAGTAATAAGGCTTTTCTAGGCATGAGTGACTATAAATGAACTTTTCTTGACAATGGATGGCTTTCGCTCCATGTTTCCCGAGGTAAACAATCAATTACAATCTGTTTTAATCAAAAAATGTAAAAACAATTCAAAATAAATTCAATAATGGGATTATAAAAGTATTTAAACCGAGTAATAAGGCTTTTCTAGGCATGAGTGACTATAAATGATCTTTTCTTGACAATGGATGGCTTTCGCTCCACGTTTCTCGAGATAAACAATCAATTACAATCTGTTTTAATCAAAATATGTAAAAACATTTCAAAATAAATTCAATAATGGGATTATAAAACATTTAAACCGAGTAATAAGGCTTTTCTAGGCATGAGTGACTATAAATGATCTTTTCTTGACAATGGATGGCTTTCGCTCCACGTTTCCCGAGATAAACAATCAATTACAATCTGTTTTAATTAAAAATGTAAAAGAAATTCAAAATAAATTCAATAATGGGATTATTAAAGCATTTAAACCGAGTAATAAGGCTTTTCTAAGCATGTGTGACTATAAATGAACTTTTCTTGACAATGGATGGCTTTCGCTCCATGTTTCCTGAGGCAAAGAATCAATTACAATATGTTTTAATCAAAAAATGTAAAAAAAAATTCAAAATAAATTCAATAATGGGATTATAAAAGCATTTAAACCGAGTAGTAAGGCTTTTCTTGTTATGAGTGACTCCAAATGATCTTTTCTTGACAATGGATGACTTTTGCTCCACGTTTCCCGAGGCAAACAATCAATTGCAATCTGTTTTAATCAAAAAATGTAAAAACAATTCAAAATAAATTCAATAATGGGATTATAAAAGTATTTAAACCGAGTAATAAGGCTTTTCTAACCATGAGTGACTATAAATGATCTTTTCTTGACAATGGATGGCTTTCGCTCCACGTTTCCCGAGATAAACAATCAATTACAATCTGTTTTAATCAAAAATGTAAAAAAAAATTCAAAATAAATTCAATAATGGGATTATTAAAGCATTTAAACCGAGTAATAAGGCTTTTCTACGCATGAGTGACTATAAATGAACTTTTCTTGACAATGGATGGCTTTCGCTCCATGTTTCCCGAGGTAAACAATCAATTACAATATGTTTTAATCAAAAAATGTAAAAAAAAAATTCAAAATAAATTCAATAATGGGATTATAAAAGCATTTAAACCGAGTAATAAGGCTTTTCTAGTTATGAGTGACTCTAAATGATCTTTTCCAAGCATGAGTGACTCTAAATGATCTATTCTTCACAATGGTTGGCTTTTGCTCCACGTTTCCTGAGGTAAACAATCAATTACAATCTGTTTTAATCAAAAAAGGTAAAAACATTTCAAAATAAATTCAATAATGGGATTATAAAAGCATTTAAACCGAGTAATAAGGCTTTTCTAGGCATGAGTGACTATAAATGATCTTTTCCTGACAATGGATGGCTTTCGCTCCACGTTTCCCGAGGTAAACAATCAATTACAATCTGTTTTAATCAAAATATGTAAAAACAATTCAAAATAAATTCAATAATGGGATTATAAAAGTATTTAAACCGAGTAATAAGGCTTTTCTGGGCATGAGTGACTATAAATGATCTTTTCTTGACAATGGATGGCTTTCGCTCCACGTTTCCCGAGATAAACAATCAATTACAATCTGTTTTAATCAAAAATGTAAAAAAAAAATTTCAAAATAAATTCAATAATGGGATTATTAAAACATTTAAACCGAGTAATAAGGCTTTTCTAGGCATGAGTGACTATAAATGAACTTTTCTTGACAATGGATGGCTTTCGCTCCATGTTTCCCGAGGTAAACAATCAATTACAATCTGTTTTAATCAAAAAATGTAAAAACAATTCAAAATAAATTCAATAATAGGATTATAAAAGTATTTAAACCGAGTAATAAGGCTTTTCTAGGCATGAGTGACTATAAATGATCTTTTCTTGACAATGGATGGCTTTCGCTCCACGTTTCTCGAGATAAACAATCAATTACAATCTGTTTTAATCAAAAAATGTAAAAACATTTCAAAATAAATTCAATAATGGGATTATAAAAGCATTTAAACCGAGTAATAAGGCTTTTCTAGGCATGAGTGACTATAAATGATCTTTTCTTGACAATGGATGGCTTTCGCTTCACGTTTCTCGAGGTAAATAATCAATTACATTTTGTTTTAATCAAAAAATGTAAAAAGATTCAAATTAAATTCAATTATGGAATTATAAAAGCATTTAAAGCGAGTATTAAGGATTTTATAGGCATGAGTGACTATAAATGAACTTTTCTTGACAATGGATGGCTTTTGCTCAACGTTTCCCGAGGCAAACAATCAATTACAATCTGTTTTAATCAAAAAATGTAAAAACAATTCAAAATAAATTCAATAATGGGATTATAAAAGTATTTAAACCGAGTAATAAGGCTTTTCTAGGCATGAGTGATTATAAATGATCTTTTCTTGACAATGGATGGCTTTCGCTCCACGTTTCCCGAGATCAACAATCAATTACAATCTGTTTTAATCAAAAATGTAAAAAAAATTCAAAATAAATTCAATAATGGGATTATAAAAGCATTTAAACCGAGTAATAAGGCTTTTCTAGGCATGAGTGACTATAAATGATCTTTTCTTGACAATGGATGGCTTTCGCTCCACGTTTCCCGAGATAAACAATCAATTACAATCTGTTTTAATCAAAAATGTAAAAAAAATTCAAAATAAATTCAATAATGGGATTATTAAAGCATTTAAACCGAGTCATAAGGCTCTTCTAAGCATTAGTGACTATAAATGAACTTTTCTTGACAATGGATTGCTTTCGCTCCATGTTTCCTGAGGCAAACAATCAATTACAATATGTTTTAATCAAAAAATGTAAAAAAAAAATTCAAAATAAATTCAATAATGGGATTATAAAAGCATTTAAACCGAGTAATAAGGCTTTTCTAGGCATGAGTGACTATAAATGATCTTTTCCTAACAATGTATGGCTTTCACTCAACGTTTCCTGAGGCAAACAATCAATTACAATCTATTTTAATCAAAAAATGTAAAAAAAATTCAAAATAAATTCAATAATGGGATTATAAAAGCATTTAAACCGAGTAATAAGGCTTTTCTAGTTATGAGTGACTCTAAATGATCTTTTCTTGACAATGGATGGCTTTCGCTTCAGGTTTCTCGAGGTAAATAATCAATTACATTTTGTTTTAATCAAAAAATGTAAAAAGATTCAAATTAAATTCAATCATGGAATTATAAAAGCATTTAAAGCGAGTATTAAGGATTTTATAGGCATGAGTGACTATAAATGAACTTTTCTTGACAATGGATGGCTTTTGCTCCACGTTTCCCGAGGCAAACAATCAATTACAATCTGTTTTAATCAAAAAATATAAAAACAATTCAAAATAAATTCAATAATGGGATTATAAAAGAATTTAAACCGAGTAATAAGGCTTTTCTAGGCATGAGTGACTATAAATGATCTTTTCTTGACAATGGATGGCTTTCGCTCCATGTTTCCCGAGGTAAACAATCAATTACAATATGTTTTAATCAAAAAATGTAAAAAAAAATTCAAAATAAATTCAATAATGGGATTATAAAAGCATTTAAACCGAGTAATAAGGCTTTTCTAGTTATGAGTGACTCTAAATGATCTTTTCTTGACAATGGATGGCTTTTGCTCCACGTTTCCCGAGGCAAACAATCAATTACAATCTGTTTTAATCAAAAAATGTAAAAACATTTCAAAATAAATTCAATAATGGGATTATAAAAGTATTTAAACCGAGTAATAAGGATTTTCTAGGCATGAGTGACTATAAATGATCATTTCTTGACAATGAATGGCTTTCGCTCCACGTTTTCCGAGATAAACAATCAATTACAATCTGTTTTAATCAAAAATGTGAAAAAAATTCAAAATAAATTCAATAATGGAATTATTAAAGCATTTAAACCGAGTCATAAGGCTTTTCTAAGCATGAGTGACTATCAATGAACTTTTCTTGACAATGGATGGCTTTCGCTCCATGTTTCCTGAGGCAAACAATCAATTACAATATGTTTTAATCAAAAAATGTAAAAAAAAATTCAAAATAAATTCAATAATGGGATTATAAAAGCATTTAAACCGAGTAATAAGGCTTTTCTAGTTATGAGTGACTCTAAATGATCTTTTCTTGACAATGGATGGCTTTTGCTCCACGTTTCTCGAGGCAAACAATCAATTACAATCTGTTTTAATCAAAAAATGTAAAAACAATTAAAAATAAATTCAATAATGGGATTATAAAAGTATTTAAACCGAGTAATAAGGCTTTTCTAGGCATGAGTGACTATAAATGATCTTTTCTTGACAATGGATGGCTTTCGCTCCACGTTTCCCGAGATAAACAATCAATTACAATCTGTTTTAATCAAAAATGTTAAAAAAAATTCAAAATAAATTCAATAATGGGATTATTAAAGCATTTAAACCGAGTAATAAGGCTTTTCTAGGCATGAGTGACTATAAATGAGCTTTTCTTGACAATAGATGGCTTTCGCTCCATGTTTCCCGAGGTAAACAATCAATTACAATCTGTTTTAATCAAAAAATGTTAAAAAAAATTTAAAATAAATTCAATAATGGGATTATAAAAGCATTTAAACCGAGTAATAAGGCTTTTCTAGTTATGAGTGACTCTAAATGATCTTTTCTTGACAATGGATGGCTTTTGCTCCACGTTTCCCGAGGCAAACAATCAATTACAATCTGTTTTAATCAAAAAATGTAAAAACATTTCAAAATAAATTCAATAATGGGATTATAAAAGTATTTAAACCGAGTAATAAGGATTTTCTAGGCATGAGTGACTATAAATGATCATTTCTTGACAATGAATGGCTTTCGCTCCACGTTTTCCGAGATAAACAATCAATTACAATCTGTTTTAATCAAAAATGTGAAAAAAATTCAAAATAAATTCAATAATGGAATTATTAAAGCATTTAAACCGAGTCATAAGGCTTTTCTAAGCATGAGTGACTATCAATGAACTTTTCTTGACAATGGATGGCTTTCGCTCCATGTTTCCTGAGGCAAACAATCAATTACAATATGTTTTAATCAAAAAATGTAAAAAAAAATTCAAAATAAATTCAATAATGGGATTATAAAAGCATTTAAACCGAGTAATAAGGCTTTTCTAGTTATGAGTGACTCTAAATGATCTTTTCTTGACAATGGATGGCTTTTGCTCCACGTTTCTCGAGGCAAACAATCAATTACAATCTGTTTTAATCAAAAAATGTAAAAACAATTAAAAATAAATTCAATAATGGGATTATAAAAGTATTTAAACCGAGTAATAAGGCTTTTCTAGGCATGAGTGACTATAAATGATCTTTTCTTGACAATGGATGGCTTTCGCTCCACGTTTCCCGAGATAAACAATCAATTACAATCTGTTTTAATCAAAAATGTTAAAAAAAATTCAAAATAAATTCAATAATGGGATTATTAAAGCATTTAAACCGAGTAATAAGGCTTTTCTAGGCATGAGTGACTATAAATGAGCTTTTCTTGACAATAGATGGCTTTCGCTCCATGTTTCCCGAGGTAAACAATCAATTACAATCTGTTTTAATCAAAAAATGTTAAAAAAAATTTAAAATAAATTCAATAATGGGATTATAAAAGCATTTAAACCGAGTAATAAGGCTTTTCTAGTTATGAGTGACTCTAAATGATCTTTTCTTGACAATGGATGGCTTTTGCTCCACGTTTCCTGAGGCAAACAATCAATTACAATCTGTTTTAATCAAAAAATGTAAAAACATTTCAAAATAAATTCAATAATGGGATTATAAAAGCATTTAAACCGAGTAATAAGGCTTTTCTAGGCATGAGTGACTATAAATGATCTTTTCTTGACAATGGATGGCTTTCGCTTCACGTTTCTCGAGGTAAATAATCAATTACATTTTGTTTTAATCAAAAAATGTAAAAAGATTCAAATTAAATTCAATTATGGAATTATAAAAGCATTTAAAGCGAGTATTAAGGATTTTATAGGCATGAGTGACTATAAATGAACTTTTCTTGACAATGGATGGCTTTTTCTCCACGTTTCCCGAGGCAAACAATCAATTACAATCTGTTTTAATCAAAAAATGTAAAAACAATTCAAAATAAATTCAATAATGGGATTATAAAAGTATTTAAACCGAGTAATAAGGCTTTTCTAGGCATGAGTGATTATAAATGATCTTTTCTTGACAATGGATGGCTTTCGCTCCACGTTTCCCGAGATAAACAATCAATTACAATCTGTTTTAATCAAAAATGTAAAAAAAATTCAAAATAAATTCAATAATGGGGTTATAAAAGCATTTAAACCGAGTAATAAGGCTTTTCTAGGCATGAGTGACTATAAATGATCTTTTCTTGACAATGGATGGCTTTCGCTCCACGTTTCCCGAGATAAACAATCAATTACAATCTGTTTTAATCAAAAATGTAAAAAAAATTCAAAATAAATTCAATAATGGGATTATTAAAGCATTTAAACCGAGTCATAAGGCTCTTCTAAGCATTAGTGACTATAAATGAACTTTTCTTGACAATGGATTGCTTTCGCTCCATGTTTCCTGAGGCAAACAATCAATTACAATATGTTTTAATCAAAAAATGTAAAAAAAAAAATTCAAAATAAATTCAATAATGGGATTATAAAAGCATTTAAACCGAGTAATAAGGCTTTTCTAGGCATGAGTGACTATAAATGATCTTTTCCTAACAATGTATGGCTTTCACTCCACGTTTCCTGAGGCAAACAATCAATTACAATCTATTTTAATCAAAAAATGTAAAAAAAATTCAAAATAAATTCAATAATGGGATTATAAAAGCATTTAAACCGAGTAATAAGGCTTTTCTAGTTATGAGTGACTCTAAATGATCTTTTCTTGACAATGGATGGCTTTCGCTTCAGGTTTCTCGAGGTAAATAATCAATTACATTTTGTTTTAATCAAAAAATGTAAAAAGATTCAAATTAAATTCAATTATGGAATTATAAAAGCATTTAAAGCGAGTATTAAGGATTTTATAGGCATGAGTGACTATAAATGAACTTTTCTTGACAATGGATGGCTTTTGCTCCACGTTTCCCGAGGCAAACAATCAATTACAATCTGTTTTAATCAAAAAATGTAAAAACAATTCAAAATAAATTCAATAATGGGATTATAAAAGAATTTAAACCGAGTAATAAGGCTTTTCTAGGCATGAGTGACTATAAATGATCTTTTCTTGACAATGGATGGCTTTCGCTCCATGTTTCCGGAGGTAAACAATCAATTACAATATGTTTTAATCAAAAAATGTAAAAAAAAATTCAAAATAAATTCAATAATGGGATTATAAAAGCATTTAAACCGAGTAATAAGGCTTTTCTAGTTATGAGTGACTCTAAATGATCTTTTCTTGACAATGGATGGCTTTTGCTCCACGTTTCCCGAGGCAAACAATCAATTACAATCTGTTTTAATCAAAAAATGTAAAAACATTTCAAAATAAATTCAATAATGGGATTATAAAAGTATTTAAACCGAGTAATAAGGATTTTCTAGGCATGAGTGACTATAAATGATCATTTCTTGACAATGAATGGCTTTCGCTCCACGTTTTCCGAGATAAACAATCAATTACAATCTGTTTTAATCAAAAATGTAAAAAAAATTAAAAATAAATTCAATAATGGAATTATTAAAGCATTTAAACCGAGTCATAAGGCTTTTCTAAGCATGAGTGACTATCAATGAACTTTTCTTGACAATGGATGGCTTTTGCTCCATGTTTCCTGAGGCAAACAATCAATTACAATATGTTTTAATCAAAAAATGTAAAAAAAAATTCAAAATAAATTCAATAATGGGATTATAAAAGCATTTAAACCGTGTAATAAGGCTTTTCTAGTTATGAGTGACTCTAAATGATCTTTTCTTGACAATGGATGGCTTTTGCTCCACGTTTCTCGAGGCAAACAATCAATTACAATCTGTTTTAATCAAAAAATGTAAAAACAATTAAAAATAAATTCAATAATGGGATTATAAAAGTATTTAAACCGAGTAATAAGGCTTTTCTAGGCATGAGTGACTATAAATAATCTTTTCTTGACAATGGATGGCTTTCGCTCCACGTTTCCCGAGATAAACAATCAATTACAATCTGTTTTAATCAAAAATGTTAAAAAAAATTCAAAATAAATTCAATAATGGGATTATTAAAGCATTTAAACCGAGTAATAAGGCTTTTCTAGGCATGAGTGACTATAAATGAGCTTTTCTTGGCAATAGATGGCTTTCGCTCCATGTTTCCCGAGGTAAACAATCAATTACAATCTGTTTTAATCAAAAAATGTTAAAAAAAATTTAAAATAAATTCAATAATGGGATTATAAAAGCATTTAAACCGAGTAATAAGGCTTTTATAGTTATGAGTGACTCTAAATGATCTTTTCTTGACAATGGATGGCTTTTGCTCCACGTTTCCCGAGGCAAACAAACAATTACAATATGTTTTAATCAAAAAATGTAAAAACATTTCAAAATAAATTCAATAATGGGATTATAAAAGCATTTAAACCGAGTAATAAGGCTTTTCTAGGCATGAGTGACTATAAATGATCTTTTCTTGACAATGGATGGCTTTCGCTTCACGTTTCTCGAGCTAAATAATCAATTACATTTTGTTTTAATCAAAAAATGTAAAAAGATTCAAATTAAATTCAATTATGGAATTATAAAAGCATTTAAAGCGAGTATTAAGGATTTTATAGGCATGAGTGACTATAAATGAACTTTTCTTGACAATGGATGGCTTTTGCTCCACGTTTCCCGAGGCAAACAATCAATTACAATCTGTTTTAATCAAAAAATGTAAAAACAATTCAAAATAAATTCAATAATGAGATTATAAAAGTATTTAAACCGAGTAATAAGGCTTTTCTAGGCATGAGTGATTACAAATGATCTTTTCTTGACAATGGATGGCTTTCGCTCCACGTTTCCCGAGATAAACAATCAATTACAATCTGTTTTAATCAAAAATGTAAAAAAAATTCAAAATAAATTCAATAATGGGATTATTAAAGCATTTAAACCGAGTCATAAGGCTCTTCTAAGCATGAGTGACTATAAATGAACTTTTCTTGACAATGGATTGCTTTCGCTCCATGTTTCCTGAGGCAAACAATCAATTACAATATGTTTTAATCAAAAAATGTAAAAAAAAAATTCAAAATAAATTCAATAATGGGATTATAAAAGCATTTAAACCGAGTAATAAGGCTTTTCTAGGCATGAGTGACTATAAATGATCTTTTCCTAACAATGTATGGCTTTCACTCCACGTTTCCTGAGGCAAACAATCAATTACAATCTATTTTAATCAAAAAATGTAAAAAAAATTCAAAATAAATTCAATAATGGGATTATAAAAGCATTTAAACTGAGTAATAAGGCTTTTCTAGTTATGAGTGACTCTAAATGATCTTTTCTTGACAATGGATGGCTTTTGCTCCACGTTTCCCGAGGCAAACAATCAATTATAATCTGTTTTAACCAAAAAATATAAAAAAAATTCAAAATAAATTCAATAATGGGATTATAAAAGCATTTAAACCGAGTAATAAGGCTTTTCTAGGCATGAGTGACTATAAATGATCTTTTCGTGACAATGGATGGCTTTCGTTTCACGTTTCTCGAGGTAAATAATCAAGTACAATTTGTTTTAATCAAAAAATGTAAAAAGATTCAAATTAAATTCAATTATGGATATATAAAAGCATTTAAAGCGAGTATTAAGGATTTTATAGGCATGAGTGACTATAAATGAACTTTTCTTGACAATGGATGGCTTTCGCTCCACGTTTCCCGAGGCAAACAATCAATTACAATCTGTTTTAATCAAAAAATGTAAAAACAATTCAAAATAAATTCAATAATGGGATTATAAAAGCATTTAAATCGAGTAATAAGGCTTTTCTAGGCATGAGTGACTATAAATGATCTTTTCCTGACAATGGATGGCTTTCGCTCCACGTTTCCCGAGGCAAACAATCAATTACAATCTGTTTTAATCAAAAAATGTAAAAACAATTCAAAATAAATTCAATAATGGGATTATAAAAGTATTTAAACCTAGTAATAAGGCTTTTTTAGGCATGAGTGACTATAAATGATCTTTTCTTAACAATGGATGGCTTTCGCTCCACGTTTCCCGAGATAAACAATCAATTACAATCTGTTTTAATCAAAAATGTAAAAAAAAAAAATTCAAAATAAATTCAATAATGGGATTATAAAAGCATTTAAATCGAGTAATAAGGCTTTTCTAGGCATGAGTGACTATAAATGATCTTTTCCTGACAATGGATGGCTTTCGCTCCACGTTTCCCGAGGCAAACAATCAATTACGATCTGTTTCAATCAAAAAATGTAAAAACAATTCAAAATAAATTCAATAATGGGATTATAAAAGTATTTAAACCGAGTAATAAGGCTTTTCTGGGCATGAGTGACTATAAATGATCTTTTCTTGACAATGGATGGCTTTCGCTCCACGTTTCCCGAGATAAACAATCAATTACAATCTGTTTTAATCAAAAATGTAAAAAAAAAATTTCAAAATAAATTCAATAATGGGATTATTAAAGCATTTAAACCGAGTAATAAGGCTTTTCTAGGCATGAGTGACTATAAATGAACTTTTCTTGACAATGGATGGCTTTCGCTCCATGTTTCCCGAGGTAAACAATCAATTACAATCTGTTTTAATCAAAAAATGTAAAAACAATTCAAAATAAATTCAATAATGGGATTATAAAAGTATTTAAACCGAGTAATAAGGCTTTTCTAGGCATGAGTGACTATAAATGATCTTTTCTTGACAATGGATGGCTTTCGCTCCACGTTTCTCGAGATAAACAATCAATTACAATCTGTTTTAATCAAAAAATGTAAAAACATTTCAAAATAAATTCAATAATGGGATTATAAAACATTTAAACCGAGTAATAAGGCTTTTCTAGGCATGAGTGACTATAAATGATCTTTTCTTGACAATGGATGGCTTTCGCTCCACGTTTCCCGAGATAAACAATCAATTACAATCTGTTTTAATTAAAAATGTAAAAGAAATTCAAAATAAATTCAATAATGGGATTATTAAAGCATTTAAACCGAGTAATAAGGCTTTTCTAAGCATGTGTGACTATAAATGAACTTTTCTTGACAATGGATGGCTTTCGCTCCATGTTTCTTGAGGCAAAGAATCAATTACAATATGTTTTAATCAAAAAATGTAAAAAAAAATTCAAAATAAATTCAATAATGGGATTATAAAAGCATTTAAACCGAGTAGTAAGGCTTTTCTTGTTATGAGTGACTCCAAATGATCTTTTCTTGACAATGGATGACTTTTGCTCCACGTTTCCCGAGGCAAACAATCAATTGCAATCTGTTTTAATCAAAAAATGTAAAAACAATTCAAAATAAATTCAATAATGGGATTATAAAAGTATTTAAACCGAGTAATAAGGCTTTTCTAACCATGAGTGACTATAAATGATCTTTTCTTGACAATGGATGGCTTTCGCTCCACGTTTCCCGAGATAAACAATCAATTACAATCTGTTTTAATCAAAAATGTAAAAAAAAATTCAAAATAAATTCAATAATGGGATTATTAAAGCATTTAAACCGAGTAATAAGGCTTTTCTACGCATGAGTGACTATAAATGAACTTTTCTTGACAATGGATGGCTTTCGCTCCATGTTTCCCGAGGTAAACAATCAATTACAATATGTTTTAATCAAAAAATGTAAAAAAAAAATTCAAAATAAATTCAATAATGGGATTATAAAAGCATTTAAACCGAGTAATAAGGCTTTTCTAGTTATGAGTGACTCTAAATGATCTTTTCCAAGCATGAGTGACTCTAAATGATCTATTCTTCACAATGGTTGGCTTTTGCTCCACGTTTCCTGAGGTAAACAATCAATTACAATCTGTTTTAATCAAAAAAGGTAAAAACATTTCAAAATAAATTCAATAATGGGATTATAAAAGCATTTAAACCGAGTAATAAGGCTTTTCTAGGCATGAGTGACTATAAATGATCTTTTCCTGACAATGGATGGCTTTCGTTCCACGTTTCCCGAGGTAAACAATCAATTACAATCTGTTTTAATCAAAATATGTAAAAACAATTCAAAATAAATTCAATAATGGGATTATAAAAGTATTTAAACCGAGTAATAAGGCTTTTCTGGGCATGAGTGACTATAAATGATCTTTTCTTGACAATGGATGGCTTTCGCTCCACGTTTCCCGAGATAAACAATCAATTACAATCTGTTTTAATCAAAAATGTAAAAAAAAAAATCAAAATAAATTCAATAATGGGATTATTAAAGCATTTAAACCGAGTAATAAGGCTTTTCTAGGCATGAGTGACTATAAATGATCTTTTCCTGACAATGGATGGCTTTCGCTCCAGGTTTCCCGAGGCAAACAATCAATTACAATCTGTTTTAATCAAAATATGTAAAAACAATTCAAAATAAATTCAATAATGGGATTATAAAAGTATTTAAACCGAGTAATATGGCTTTTCTAGGCATGAGTGACTATAAATGATCTTTTCTTGACAATGGATGGCTTTCGCTCCACGTTTCCCGAGATAAACAATCAATTACAATCTGTTTTAATCAAAAATGTAAAAAAAAAAATCAAAATAAATTCAATAATGGGATTATTAAAGCATTTAAACCGAGTAATAAGGCTTTTCTAGGCATGAGTGACTATAAATGAACTTTTCTTGACAATGGATGGCTTTCGCTCCATGTTTCCCGAGGTAAACAATCAATTACAATCTGTTTTAATCAAAAAATGTAAAAACAATTCAAAATAAATTCAATAATGGGATTATAAAAGTATTTAAACGTAGTAATAAGGCTTTTCTAGGCATGAGTGACTATAAATGATCTTTTCTTAACAATGGATGGCTTTCGCTCCACGTTTCCCGAGATAAACAATCAATTACAATCTGTTTTAATCAAAAATGTAAAAAAAAATTCAAAATAAATTCAATAATGGGATTATTAAAGCATTTAAACCGAGTAATAAGGCTTTTCTACGCATGAGTGACTATAAATGAACTTTTCTTGACAATGGATGGCTTTCGCTCCATGTTTCCCGAGGTAAACAATCAATTACAATATGTTTTAATCAAAAAATGTAAAAAAAAAATTCAAAATAAATTCAATAATGGGATTATAAAAGCATTTAAACCGAGTAATAAGGCTTTTCTAGTTATGAGTGACTCTAAATGATCTTTTCCAAGCATGAGTGACTCTAAATGATCTATTCTTCACAATGGTTGGCTTTTGCTCCACGTTTCCTGAGGTAAACAATCAATTACAATCTGTTTTAATCAAAAAAGGTAAAAACATTTCAAAATAAATTCAATAATGGGATTATAAAAGCATTTAAACCGAGTAATAAGGCTTTTCTAGGCATGAGTGACTATAAATGATCTTTTCCTGACAATGGATGGCTTTCGCTCCACGTTTCCCGAGGTAAACAATCAATTACAATCTGTTTTAATCAAAATATGTAAAAACAATTCAAAATAAATTCAATAATGGGATTATAAAAGTATTTAAACCGAGTAATAAGGCTTTTCTGGGCATGAGTGACTATAAATGATCTTTTCTTGACAATGGATGGCTTTCGCTCCACGTTTCCCGAGATAAACAATCAATTACAATCTGTTTTAATCAAAAATGTAAAAAAAAAATTTCAAAATAAATTCAATAATGGGATTATTAAAACATTTAAACCGAGTAATAAGGCTTTTCTAGGCATGAGTGACTATAAATGAACTTTTCTTGACAATGGATGGCTTTCGCTCCATGTTTCCCGAGGTAAACAATCAATTACAATCTGTTTTAATCAAAAAATGTAAAAACAATTCAAAATAAATTCAATAATAGGATTATAAAAGTATTTAAACCGAGTAATAAGGCTTTTCTAGGCATGAGTGACTATAAATGATCTTTTCTTGACAATGGATGGCTTTCGCTCCACGTTTCTCGAGATAAACAATCAATTACAATCTGTTTTAATCAAAAAATGTAAAAACATTTCAAAATAAATTCAATAATGGGATTATAAAAGCATTTAAACCGAGTAATAAGGCTTTTCTAGGCATGAGTGACTATAAATGATCTTTTCTTGACAATGGATGGCTTTCGCTTCACGTTTCTCGAGGTAAATAATCAATTACATTTTGTTTTAATCAAAAAATGTAAAAAGATTCAAATTAAATTCAATTATGGAATTATAAAAGCATTTAAAGCGAGTATTAAGGATTTTATAGGCATGAGTGACTATAAATGAACTTTTCTTGACAATGGATGGCTTTTGCTCCACGTTTCCCGAGGCAAACAATCAATTACAATCTGTTTTAATCAAAAAATGTAAAAACAATTCAAAATAAATTCAATAATGAGATTATAAAAGTATTTAAACCGAGTAATAAGGCTTTTCTAGGCATGAGTGATTACAAATGATCTTTTCTTGACAATGGATGGCTTTCGCTCCACGTTTCCCGAGATAAACAATCAATTACAATCTGTTTTAATCAAAAATGTAAAAAAAATTCAAAATAAATTCAATAATGGGATTATTAAAGCATTTAAACCGAGTCATAAGGCTCTTCTAAGCATGAGTGACTATAAATGAACTTTTCTTGACAATGGATTGCTTTCGCTCCATGTTTCCTGAGGCAAACAATCAATTACAATATGTTTTAATCAAAAAATGTAAAAAAAAAATTCAAAATAAATTCAATAATGGGATTATAAAAGCATTTAAACCGAGTAATAAGGCTTTTCTAGGCATGAGTGACTATAAATGATCTTTTCCTAACAATGTATGGCTTTCCCTCCACGTTTCCTGAGGCAAACAATCAATTACAATCTATTTTAATCAAAAAATGTAAAAAAAATTCAAAATAAATTCAATAATGGGATTATAAAAGCATTTAAACTGAGTAATAAGGCTTTTCTAGTTATGAGTGACTCTAAATGATCTTTTCTTGACAATGGATGGCTTTTGCTCCACGTTTCCCGAGGCGAACAATCAATTATAATCTGTTTTAACCAAAAAATATAAAAAAAATTCAAAATAAATTCAATAATGGGATTATAAAAGCATTTAAACCGAGTAATAAGGCTTTTCTAGGCATGAGTGACTATAAATGATCTTTTCGTGACAATGGATGGCTTTCGTTTCACGTTTCTCGAGGTAAATAATCAAGTACAATTTGTTTTAATCAAAAAATGTAAAAAGATTCAAATTAAATTCAATTATGGATATATAAAAGCATTTAAAGCGAGTATTAAGGATTTTATAAGCATGAGTGACTATAAATGAACTTTTCTTGACAATGGATGGCTTTCGCTCCACGTTTCCCGAGGCAAACAATCAATTACAATCTGTTTTAATCAAAAAATGTAAAAACAATTCAAAATAAATTCAATAATGGGATTATAAAAGCATTTAAATCGAGTAATAAGGCTTTTCTAGGCATGAGTGACTATAAATGATCTTTTCCTGACAATGGATGGCTTTCGCTCCACGTTTCCCGAGGCAAACAATCAATTACAATCTGTTTTAATCAAAAAATGTAAAAACAATTCAAAATAAATTCAATAATGGGATTATAAAAGTATTTAAACCTAGTAATAAGGCTTTTCTAGGCATGAGTGACTATAAATGATCTTTTCTTAACAATGGATGGCTTTCGCTCCACGTTTCCCGAGATAAACAATCAATTACAATCTGTTTTAATCAAAAATGTAAAAAAAAAAAATTCAAAATAAATTCAATAATGGGATTATAAAAGCATTTAAATCGAGTAATAAGGCTTTTCTAGGCATGAGTGACTATAAATGATCTTTTCCAGACAATGGATGGCTTTCGCTCCACGTTTCCCGAGGCAAACAATCAATTACGATCTGTTTTAATCAAAAAATGTAAAAACAATTCAAAATAAATTCAATAATGGGATTATAAAAGTATTTAAACCGAGTAATAAGGCTTTTCTGGGCATGAGTGACTATAAATGATCTTTTCTTGACAATGGATGGCTTTCGCTCCACATTTCCCGAGATAAACAATCAATTACAATCTGTTTTAATCAAAAATGTAAAAAAAAAATTTCAAAATAAATTCAATAAAGGGATTATTAAAGCATTTAAACCGAGTAATAAGGCTTTTCTAGGCATGAGTGACTATAAATGAACTTTTCTTGACAATGGATGGCTTTCGCTCCATGTTTCCCGAGGTAAACAATCAATTACAATCTGTTTTAATCAAAAAATGTAAAAACAATTCAAAATAAATTCAATAATGGGATTATAAAAGTATTTAAACCGAGTAATAAGGCTTTTCTAGGCATGAGTGACTATAAATGATCTTTTCTTGACAATGGATGGCTTTCGCTCCACGTTTCTCGAGATAAACAATCAATTACAATCTGTTTTAATCAAAAAATGTAAAAACATTTCAAAATAAATTCAATAATGGGATTATAAAAGCATTTAAACCGAATAATAAGGCTTTTCTAGGCATGAGTGACTATAAATGATCTTTTCTTGACAATGGATGGCTTTCGCTCCACGTTTCCCGAGATAAACAATCAATTACAATCTGTTTTAATTAAAAATGTAAAAGAAATTCAAAATAAATTCAATAATGGGATTATTAAAGCATTTAAACCGAGTAATAAGGCTTTTCTAAGCATGTGTGACTATAAATGAACTTTTCTTGACAATGGATGGCTTTCGCTCCATGTTTCCTGAGGCAAAGAATCAATTACAATATGTTTTAATCAAAAAATGTAAAAAAAAATTCAAAATAAATTCAATAATGGGATTATAAAAGCATTTAAACCGAGTAATAAGGCTTTTCTTGTTATGAGTGACTCTAAATGATTTTTTCTTGACAATGGATGACTTTTGCTCCACGTTTCCCGAGGCAAACAATCAATTGCAATCTGTTTTAATCAAAAAATGTAAAAACAATTCAAAATAAATTCAATAATGGGATTATAAAAGTATTTAAACCGAGTAATAAGGCTTTTCTAACCATGAGTGACTATAAATGATCTTTTCTTGACAATGGATGGCTTTCGCTCCACGTTTCCCGAGATAAACAATCAATTACAATCTGTTTTAATCAAAAATGTAAAAAAAAATTCAAAATAAATTCAATAATGGGATTATTAAAGCATTTAAACCGAGTAATAAGGCTTTTCTACGCATGAGTGACTATAAATGAACTTTTCTTGACAATGGATGGCTTTCGCTCCATGTTTCCCGAGGTAAACAATCAATTACAATATGTTTTAATCAAAAAATGTAAAAAAAAAATTCAAAATAAATTCAATAATGGGATTATAAAAGCATTTAAACCGAGTAATAAGGCTTTTCTAGTTATGAGTGACTCTAAATGATCTTTTCCAAGCATGAGTGACTCTAAATGATCTATTCTTCACAATGGTTGGCTTTTGCTCCACGTTTCCTGAGGTAAACAATCAATTACAATCTGTTTTAATCAAAAAAGGTAAAAACATTTCAAAATAAATTCAATAATGGGATTATAAAAGCATTTAAACCGAGTAATAAGGCTTTTCTAGGCATGAGTGACTATAAATGATCTTTTCCTGACAATGGATGGCTTTCGCTCCAGGTTTCCCGAGGCAAACAATCAATTACAATCTGTTTTAATCAAAATATGTAAAAACAATTCAAAATAAATTCAATAATGGGATTATAAAAGTATTTAAACCGAGTAATATGGCTTTTCTAGGCATGAGTGACTATAAATGATCTTTTCTTGACAATGGATGGCTTTCGCTCCACGTTTCCCGAGATAAACAATCAATTACAATCTGTTTTAATCAAAAATGTAAAAAAAAAAATCAAAATAAATTCAATAATGGGATTATTAAAGCATTTAAACCGAGTAATAAGGCTTTTCTAGGCATGAGTGACTATAAATGAACTTTTCTTGACAATGGATGGCTTTCGCTCCATGTTTCCCGAGGTAAACAATCAATTACAATCTGTTTTAATCAAAAAATGTAAAAACAATTCAAAATAAATTCAATAATGGGATTATAAAAGTATTTAAACGTAGTAATAAGGCTTTTCTAGGCATGAGTGACTATAAATGATCTTTTCTTAACAATGGATGGCTTTCGCTCCACGTTTCCCGAGATAAACAATCAATTACAATCTGTTTTAATCAAAAATGTAAAAAAAAATTCAAAATAAATTCAATAATGGGATTATTAAAGCATTTAAACCGAGTAATAAGGCTTTTCTACGCATGAGTGACTATAAATGAACTTTTCTTGACAATGGATGGCTTTCGCTCCATGTTTCCCGAGGTAAACAATCAATTACAATATGTTTTAATCAAAAAATGTAAAAAAAAAATTCAAAATAAATTCAATAATGGGATTATAAAAGCATTTAAACCGAGTAATAAGGCTTTTCTAGTTATGAGTGACTCTAAATGATCTTTTCCAAGCATGAGTGACTCTAAATGATCTATTCTTCACAATGGTTGGCTTTTGCTCCACGTTTCCTGAGGTAAACAATCAATTACAATCTGTTTTAATCAAAAAAGGTAAAAACATTTCAAAATAAATTCAATAATGGGATTATAAAAGCATTTAAACCGAGTAATAAGGCTTTTCTAGGCATGAGTGACTATAAATGATCTTTTCCTGACAATGGATGGCTTTCGCTCCACGTTTCCCGAGGTAAACAATCAATTACAATCTGTTTTAATCAAAATATGTAAAAACAATTCAAAATAAATTCAATAATGGGATTATAAAAGTATTTAAACCGAGTAATAAGGCTTTTCTGGGCATGAGTGACTATAAATGATCTTTTCTTGACAATGGATGGCTTTCGCTCCACGTTTCCCGAGATAAACAATCAATTACAATCTGTTTTAATCAAAAATGTAAAAAAAAAATTTCAAAATAAATTCAATAATGGGATTATTAAAACATTTAAACCGAGTAATAAGGCTTTTCTAGGCATGAGTGACTATAAATGAACTTTTCTTGACAATGGATGGCTTTCGCTCCATGTTTCCCGAGGTAAACAATCAATTACAATCTGTTTTAATCAAAAAATGTAAAAACAATTCAAAATAAATTCAATAATAGGATTATAAAAGTATTTAAACCGAGTAATAAGGCTTTTCTAGGCATGAGTGACTATAAATGATCTTTTCTTGACAATGGATGGCTTTCGCTCCACGTTTCTCGAGATAAACAATCAATTACAATCTGTTTTAATCAAAAAATGTAAAAACATTTCAAAATAAATTCAATAATGGGATTATAAAAGCATTTAAACCGAGTAATAAGGCTTTTCTAGGCATGAGTGACTATAAATGATCTTTTCTTGACAATGGATGGCTTTCGCTTCACGTTTCTCGAGGTAAATAATCAATTACATTTTGTTTTAATCAAAAAATGTAAAAAGATTCAAATTAAATTCAATTATGGAATTATAAAAGCATTTAAAGCGAGTATTAAGGATTTTATAGGCATGAGTGACTATAAATGAACTTTTCTTGACAATGGATGGCTTTTGCTCCACGTTTCCCGAGGCAAACAATCAATTACAATCTGTTTTAATCAAAAAATGTAAAAACAATTCAAAATAAATTCAATAATGAGATTATAAAAGTATTTAAACCGAGTAATAAGGCTTTTCTAGGCATGAGTGATTACAAATGATCTTTTCTTGACAATGGATGGCTTTCGCTCCACGTTTCCCGAGATAAACAATCAATTACAATCTGTTTTAATCAAAAATGTAAAAAAAATTCAAAATAAATTCAATAATGGGATTATTAAAGCATTTAAACCGAGTCATAAGGCTCTTCTAAGCATGAGTGACTATAAATGAACTTTTCTTGACAATGGATTGCTTTCGCTCCATGTTTCCTGAGGCAAACAATCAATTACAATATGTTTTAATCAAAAAATGTAAAAAAAAAATTCAAAATAAATTCAATAATGGGATTATAAAAGCATTTAAACCGAGTAATAAGGCTTTTCTAGGCATGAGTGACTATAAATGATCTTTTCCTAACAATGTATGGCTTTCCCTCCACGTTTCCTGAGGCAAACAATCAATTACAATCTATTTTAATCAAAAAATGTAAAAAAAATTCAAAATAAATTCAATAATGGGATTATAAAAGCATTTAAACTGAGTAATAAGGCTTTTCTAGTTATGAGTGACTCTAAATGATCTTTTCTTGACAATGGATGGCTTTTGCTCCACGTTTCCCGAGGCGAACAATCAATTATAATCTGTTTTAACCAAAAAATATAAAAAAAATTCAAAATAAATTCAATAATGGGATTATAAAAGCATTTAAACCGAGTAATAAGGCTTTTCTAGGCATGAGTGACTATAAATGATCTTTTCGTGACAATGGATGGCTTTCGTTTCACGTTTCTCGAGGTAAATAATCAAGTACAATTTGTTTTAATCAAAAAATGTAAAAAGATTCAAATTAAATTCAATTATGGATATATAAAAGCATTTAAAGCGAGTATTAAGGATTTTATAAGCATGAGTGACTATAAATGAACTTTTCTTGACAATGGATGGCTTTCGCTCCACGTTTCCCGAGGCAAACAATCAATTACAATCTGTTTTAATCAAAAAATGTAAAAACAATTCAAAATAAATTCAATAATGGGATTATAAAAGCATTTAAATCGAGTAATAAGGCTTTTCTAGGCATGAGTGACTATAAATGATCTTTTCCTGACAATGGATGGCTTTCGCTCCACGTTTCCCGAGGCAAACAATCAATTACAATCTGTTTTAATCAAAAAATGTAAAAACAATTCAAAATAAATTCAATAATGGGATTATAAAAGTATTTAAACCTAGTAATAAGGCTTTTCTAGGCATGAGTGACTATAAATGATCTTTTCTTAACAATGGATGGCTTTCGCTCCACGTTTCCCGAGATAAACAATCAATTACAATCTGTTTTAATCAAAAATGTAAAAAAAAAAAATTCAAAATAAATTCAATAATGGGATTATAAAAGCATTTAAATCGAGTAATAAGGCTTTTCTAGGCATGAGTGACTATAAATGATCTTTTCCTGACAATGGATGGCTTTCGCTCCACGTTTCCCGAGGCAAACAATCAATTACGATCTGTTTTAATCAAAAAATGTAAAAACAATTCAAAATAAATTCAATAATGGGATTATAAAAGTATTTAAACCGAGTAATAAGGCTTTTCTGGGCATGAGTGACTATAAATGATCTTTTCTTGACAATGGATGGCTTTCGCTCCACATTTCCCGAGATAAACAATCAATTACAATCTGTTTTAATCAAAAATGTAAAAAAAAAATTTCAAAATAAATTCAATAAAGGGATTATTAAAGCATTTAAACCGAGTAATAAGGCTTTTCTAGGCATGAGTGACTATAAATGAACTTTTCTTGACAATGGATGGCTTTCGCTCCATGTTTCCCGAGGTAAACAATCAATTACAATCTGTTTTAATCAAAAAATGTAAAAACAATTCAAAATAAATTCAATAATGGGATTATAAAAGTATTTAAACCGAGTAATAAGGCTTTTCTAGGCATGAGTGACTATAAATGATCTTTTCTTGACAATGGATGGCTTTCGCTCCACGTTTCTCGAGATAAACAATCAATTACAATCTGTTTTAATCAAAAAATGTAAAAACATTTCAAAATAAATTCAATAATGGGATTATAAAAGCATTTAAACCGAATAATAAGGCTTTTCTAGGCATGAGTGACTATAAATGATCTTTTCTTGACAATGGATGGCTTTCGCTCCACGTTTCCCGAGATAAACAATCAATTACAATCTGTTTTAATTAAAAATGTAAAAGAAATTCAAAATAAATTCAATAATGGGATTATTAAAGCATTTAAACCGAGTAATAAGGCTTTTCTAAGCATGTGTGACTATAAATGAACTTTTCTTGACAATGGATGGCTTTCGCTCCATGTTTCCTGAGGCAAAGAATCAATTACAATATGTTTTAATCAAAAAATGTAAAAAAAAATTCAAAATAAATTCAATAATGGGATTATAAAAGCATTTAAACCGAGTAATAAGGCTTTTCTTGTTATGAGTGACTCTAAATGATTTTTTCTTGACAATGGATGACTTTTGCTCCACGTTTCCCGAGGCAAACAATCAATTGCAATCTGTTTTAATCAAAAAATGTAAAAACAATTCAAAATAAATTCAATAATGGGATTATAAAAGTATTTAAACCGAGTAATAAGGCTTTTCTAACCATGAGTGACTATAAATGATCTTTTCTTGACAATGGATGGCTTTCGCTCCACGTTTCCCGAGATAAACAATCAATTACAATCTGTTTTAATCAAAAATGTAAAAAAAAATTCAAAATAAATTCAATAATGGGATTATTAAAGCATTTAAACCGAGTAATAAGGCTTTTCTACGCATGAGTGACTATAAATGAACTTTTCTTGACAATGGATGGCTTTCGCTCCATGTTTCCCGAGGTAAACAATCAATTACAATATGTTTTAATCAAAAAATGTAAAAAAAAAATTCAAAATAAATTCAATAATGGGATTATAAAAGCATTTAAACCGAGTAATAAGGCTTTTCTAGTTATGAGTGACTCTAAATGATCTTTTCCAAGCATGAGTGACTCTAAATGATCTATTCTTCACAATGGTTGGCTTTTGCTCCACGTTTCCTGAGGTAAACAATCAATTACAATCTGTTTTAATCAAAAAAGGTAAAAACATTTCAAAATAAATTCAATAATGGGATTATAAAAGCATTTAAACCGAGTAATAAGGCTTTTCTAGGCATGAGTGACTATAAATGATCTTTTCCTGACAATGGATGGCTTTCGCTCCAGGTTTCCCGAGGCAAACAATCAATTACAATCTGTTTTAATCAAAATATGTAAAAACAATTCAAAATAAATTCAATAATGGGATTATAAAAGTATTTAAACCGAGTAATATGGCTTTTCTAGGCATGAGTGACTATAAATGATCTTTTCTTGACAATGGATGGCTTTCGCTCCACGTTTCCCGAGATAAACAATCAATTACAATCTGTTTTAATCAAAAATGTAAAAAAAAAAATCAAAATAAATTCAATAATGGGATTATTAAAGCATTTAAACCGAGTAATAAGGCTTTTCTAGGCATGAGTGACTATAAATGAACTTTTCTTGACAATGGATGGCTTTCGCTCCATGTTTCCCGAGGTAAACAATCAATTACAATCTGTTTTAATCAAAAAATGTAAAAACAATTCAAAATAAATTCAATAATGGGATTATAAAAGTATTTAAACGTAGTAATAAGGCTTTTCTAGGCATGAGTGACTATAAATGATCTTTTCTTAACAATGGATGGCTTTCGCTCCACGTTTCCCGAGATAAACAATCAATTACAATCTGTTTTAATCAAAAATGTAAAAAAAAAAATTCAAAATAAATTCAATAATGGGATTATTAAAGCATTTAAACCGAGTAATAAGGCTTTTCTAGGCATGAGTGACTATAAATGAACTTTTCTTGACAATGGATGGCTTTCGCTCCATGTTTCCCGAGGTAAACAATCAATTACAATCTGTTTTAATCAAAAAATGTAAAAACATTTCAAAATAAATTCAATAATGGGATTATAAAAGTATTTAAACCTAGTAATAAGGCTTTTCTAGGCATGAGTGACTATAAATGATCTTTTCTTAACAATGGATGGCCTTCGCTCCACGTTTCCCGAGATAAACAATCAATTACAATCTGTTTTAATCAAAAATGTAAAAAAAAAAATTCAAAATAAATTCAATAATGGGATTATAAAAGCATTTAAATCGAGTAATAAGGCTTTTCTAGGCATGAGTGACTATAAATTATCTTTTTCTGACAATGGATGGCTTTCGCTCCACGTTTCCCGAGGCAAACAATCAATTACGATCTGTTTTAATCAAAAAATGTAAAAACAATTCAAAATAAATTCAATAATGGGATTATAAAAGTATTTAAACCGAGTAATAAGGCTTTTCTGGGCATGAGTGACTATAAATGATCTTTTCTTGACAATGGATGGCTTTCGCTCCATGTTTCCCGAGATAAACAATCAATTACAATCTGTTTTAATCAAAAATGTAAAAAAAATTCGAAATAAATTCAATAATGGGATTATTAAAGCATTTAAAAGGAGTAATAAGGCTTTTCTAAGCATGAGTAACTATAAATGAACTTTTCTTGACAATGGATGGCTTTTGCTCCACGTTTCCCGAGGCAAACAATCAATTACAATCTGTTTTAATCAAAAAATGTAAAAACAATTCAAAATAAATTCAATAATGGGATTATAAAAGTATTTAAACCGAGTAATAAGGCTTTTCTAGGCATGAGTGACTATAAATGATCTTTTCTTGACAATGGATGGCTTTCGCTCCACGTTTCCCGAGATAAACAATCAATTACAATATGTTTTAATCAAAAATGTTAAAAAAAATTCAAAATAAATTCAATAATGGGATTATTAAAGCATTTAAACCGAGTAATAAGGCTTTTCTAGGCATGAGTGACTATAAATGAGCTTTTCTTGACAATAGATGGCTTTCGCTCCATGTTTCCTGAGGTAAACAATCAATTACAATATGTTTTAATCAAAAAATGTTAAAAAAAAATTCAAAATAAATTCAATAATGGGATTATAAAAGCATTTAAACCGAGTAATAAGGCTTTTCTAGTTATGAGTGACTCTAAATGATCTTTTCTTGACATTGGATGGCTTTTGCTCCACGTGTCCAGAGGCAAACAATCAATTACAATCTCTTTTAATCAAAAAATGTAAAAACATTTCAAAATAAATTCAATAATGGGATTATAAAAGCATTTAAACCGAGTAATAAGGCTTTTCTAGGCATGAGTGACTATAAATGATCTTTTCTTGACAATGGATGGCTTTCGCTCCACGTTTCCCGAGATAAACAATCAATTACAATCTGTTTTAATCAAAAATGTAAAAAAAATTCAAAATAAATTCAATAATGGGATTATAAAGCATTTAAACCGAGTAATAAGGCTTTTCTAGGCATGAGTGACTGTAAATGATCTTTTCTTGACAATGGATGGCTTTCGCTTCACGTTTCTCGAGATAAACAATCAATTACAATCTGTTTTAATCAAAAACTGTTAAAAAAAATTCAAAATAAATTCAATAATGGGATTATTAAAGCATTTAAACCGAGTAATAAGGCTTTTCTAAGCATGAGTGACTATAAATGAACTTTTCTTGACAATGGATGGCTTTTGCTCCAGGTTTCCCGAGGCAAACAATCAATTACAATCTGTTTTAATCAAAAACTGGTAAAAAAAATTCAAAAAAAATTCAATAATGGTATTATAAAAGCATTTAAACCGAGTAATAAGGCTTTTCTAGGCATGAGTGACTATAAATGATCTTTTCTTGACAATGGATGGCTTTCGCTCCACGTTTCCCGAGATAAACAATCAATTACAATATGTTTTAATCAAAAAATGTTAAAAAAAATTCAAAATAAATTCAATAATGGGATTATAAAAGCATTTAAACCGAGTAATAAGGCTTTTCTAGTTATGAGTGACTCTAAATGATCTTTTCTTGACAATGGATGGCTTTTGCTCCACGTTTCCAGAGGCAAACAATCAATTACAATCTCTTTTAATCAAAAAATGTAAAAACATTTCAAAATAAATTCAATAATGGGATTATAAAAGCATTTAAACCGAGTAATAAGGCTTTTCTAGGCATGAGTGACTATAAATGATCTTTTCTTGACAATGGATGGCTTTCGCTCCACGTTTCCCGAGATAAACAATCAATTACAATCTGTTTTAATCAAAAATGTTAAAAAAAATTCAAAATAAATTCAATAATGGGATTATTAAAGCATTTAAACCAAGTAATAAGGCTTTTCTAGACATGAGTGACTATAAATGAGCTTTTCTTGACAATAGATGGCTTTCGCTCCATGTTTCCCGAGGTAAACAATCAATTACAATCTGTTTTAATCAAAAAATGTTACAAAAAATTTAAAATAAATTCAATAATGGGATTATAAAAGCATTTAAACCGAGTAATAAGGCTTTTCTAGTTATGAGTGACTCTAAATGATCTTTTCTTGACAATGGATGGCTTTTGCTCCACGTTTCCAGAGGCAAACAATCAATTACAATCTCTTTTAATCAAAAAATGTAAAAACATTTCAAAATAAATTCAATAATGGGATTATAAAAGCATTTAAACCGAGTAATAAGGCTTTTCTAGGTATGAGTGACTATAAATGATCTTTTCTTGACAATGGATGGCTTTCGCTCTACGTTTCCCGAGATAAACAATCAATTACAATATGTTTTAATCAAAAATGTTAAAAAAAATTCAAAATAAATTCAATAATGGGATTATAAAAGCATTTAAACCAAGTAATAAGGCTTTTCTAGGCATGAGTGACTATAAATGAGCTTTTCTTGACAATAGATGGCTTTCGCTCCATGTTTCCTGGGGTAAACAATCAATTACAATCTGTTTTAATCAAAAAATGTTACAAAAAATTTAAAATAAATTCAATAATGGGATTATAAAAGCATTTAAACCGAGTAATAAGGCTTTTCTAGGCATGAGTGACTATAAATGATCTTTTCTTGACAATGGATGGCTTTCGCTCCACGTTTCCCGAGATAAACAATCAATTACAATCTGTTTTAATCAAAAATGTAAAAAAAATTCAAAATAAATTCAATAATGGGATTATAAAAGCATTTAAACCGAGTAATAAGGCTTTTCTAGGCATGAGTGACTGTAAATGATCTTTTCTTGACAATGGATCGCTTTCGCTCCACGTTTCCCGAGATAAACAATCAATTACAATCTGTTTTAATCAAAAATGTAAAAAAAATTCAAAATAAATTCAATAATGGAATTATTAAAGCATTTAAACCGAGTAATAAGGCTTTTCTAGGCATGAGTGACTATAAATGAACTTTTCTTGACAATGGATGCTTTCGCTCCATGTTTCCCGAGGTAAACAATCAATTACAATCTGTTTTAATCAAAAAATGTAAAAACATTTCAAAATAAATTCAATAATGGGATTATAAAAGTATTTAAACCTAGTAATAAGGCTTTTCTAGGCATGAGTGACTATAAATGATCTTTTCTTAACAATGGATGGCTTTCGCTCCACGTTTCCCGAGATAAACAATCAATTACAATCTGTTTTAATCAAAAATGTAAAAAAAAAAATTCAAAATAAATTAAATAATGGGATTATAAAAGCATTTAAATCGAGTAATAAGGCTTTTCTAGGCATGAGTGACTATAAATTATCTTTTTCTGACAATGGATGGCTTTCGCTCCACGTTTCCCGAGGCAAACAATCAATTACGATCTGTTTTAATCAAAAAATGTAAAAACAATTCAAAATAAATTCAATAATGGGATTATAAAAGTATTTAAACCGAGTAATAAGGCTTTTCTGGGCATGAGTGACTATAAATGATCTTTTCTTGACAATGGATGGCTTTCGCTCCATGTTTCCCGAGATAAACAATCAATTACAATCTGTTTTAATCAAAAATGTAAAAAAAATTCGAAATAAATTCAATAATGGGATTATTAAAGCATTTAAAAGGAGTAATAAGGCTTTTCTAAGCATGAGTGACTATAAATGAACTTTTCTTGACAATTGATGGCTTTTGCTCCACGTTTCCCGAGGTAAACAATCAATTACAATCTGTTTTAATCAAAAAATGTAAAAACAATTCAAAATAAATTCAATAATGGGATTATAAAAGTATTTAAACCGAGTAATAAGGCTTTTCTAGGCATGAGTGACTATAAATGATCTTTTCTTGACAATGGATGGCTTTCGCTCCACGTTTCCCGAGATAAACAATCAATTACAATATGTTTTAATCAAAAATGTTAAAAAAAATTCAAAATAAATTCAATAATGGGATTATTAAAGCATTTAAACCGAGTAATAAGGCTTTTCTAGGCATGAGTGACTATAAATGAGCTTTTCTTGACAATAGATGGCTTTCGCTCCATGTTTCCTGAGGTAAACAATCAATTACAATATGTTTTAATCAAAAAATGTTAAAAAAAAATTTAAAATAAATTCAATAATGGGATTATAAAAGCATTTAAACCGAGTAATAAGGCTTTTCTAGTTATGAGTGACTCTAAATGATCTTTTCTTGACAATGGATGGCTTTTGCTCCACGTTTCCAGAGGCAAACAATCAATTACAATCTCTTTTAATCAAAAAATGTAAAAACATTTCAAAATAAATTCAATAATGGGATTATAAAAACATTTAAACCGAGTAATAAGGCTTTTCTAGGCATGAGTGACTATAAATGATCTTTTCTTGACAATGGATGGCTTTCGCTCCACGTTTCCCGAGATAAACAATCAATTACAATCTGTTTTAATCAAAAATGTAAAAAAAATTCAAAATAAATTCAATAATGGGATTATAAAAGCATTTAAACCGAGTAATAAGGCTTTTCTAGGCATGAGTGACTGTAAATGATCTTTTCTTGACAATGGATGGCTTTCGCTCCACGTTTCCCGAGATAAACAATCAATTACAATCTGTTTTAATCAAAAACTGTTAAAAAAAATTCAAAATAAATTCAATAATGGGATTATTAAAGCATTTAAACCGAGTAATAAGGCTTTTCTAAGCATGAGTGACTATAAATGAACTTTTCTTGACAATGGATGGCTTTTGCTCCAGGTTTCCCGAGGCAAACAATCAATTACAATCTGTTTTAATCAAAAACTGGTAAAAAAAATTCAAAAAAAATTCAATAATGGTATTATAAAAGCATTTAAACCGAGTAATAAGGCTTTTCTAGGCATGAGTGACTATAAATGATCTTTTCTTGACAATGGATGGCTTTCGCTCCACGTTTCCCGAGATAAACAATCAATTACAATATGTTTTAATCAAAAAATGTTAAAAAAAATTCAAAATAAATTCAATAATGGGATTATAAAAGCATTTAAACCGAGTAATAAGGCTTTTCTAGTTATGAGTGACTCTAAATGATCTTTTCTTGACAATGGATGGCTTTTGCTCCACGTTTCCAGAGGCAAACAATCAATTACAATCTCTTTTAATCAAAAAATGTAAAAACATTTCAAAATAAATTCAATAATGGGATTATAAAAGCATTTAAACCGAGTAATAAGGCTTTTCTAGGCATGAGTGACTATAAATGATCTTTTCTTGACAATGGATGGCTTTCGCTCCACGTTTCCCGAGATAAACAATCAATTACAATCTGTTTTAATCAAAAATGTTAAAAAAAATTCAAAATAAATTCAATAATGGGATTATTAAAGCATTTAAACCAAGTAATAAGGCTTTTCTAGACATGAGTGACTATAAATGAGCTTTTCTTGACAATAGATGGCTTTCGCTCCATGTTTCCCGAGGTAAACAATCAATTACAATCTGTTTTAATCAAAAAATGTTACAAAAAATTTAAAATAAATTCAATAATGGGATTATAAAAGCATTTAAACCGAGTAATAAGGCTTTTCTAGTTATGAGTGACTCTAAATGATCTTTTCTTGACAATGGATGGCTTTTGCTCCACGTTTCCAGAGGCAAACAATCAATTACAATATCTTTTAATCAAAAAATGTAAAAACATTTCAAAATAAATTCAATAATGGTATTATAAAAGCATTTAAACCGAGTAATAAGGCTTTTCTAGGTATGAGTGACTATAAATGATCTTTTCTTGACAATGGATGGCTTTCGCTCCACGTTTCCCGAGATAAACAATCAATTACAATATGTTTTAATCAAAAATGTTAAAAAAAATTCAAAATAAATTCAATAATGGGATTATTAAAGCATTTAAACCAAGTAATAAGGCTTTTCTAGGCATGAGTGACTATAAATGAGCTTTTCTTGACAATAGATGGCTTTCGCTCCATGTTTCCTGGGGTAAACAATCAATTACGATCTGTTTTAATCAAAAAATATTACAAAAAATTTAAAATAAATTCAATAATGGGATTATAAAAGCATTTAAACCGAGTAATAAGGCTTTTCTAGGCATGAGTGACTATAAATGATCTTTTCTTGACAATGGATGGCTTTCGCTCCACGTTTCCCGAGATAAACAATCAATTACAATCTGTTTTAATCAAAAATGTAAAAAAAATTCAAAATAAATTCAATAATGGGATTATAAAAGCATTTAAACCGAGTAATAAGGCTTTTCTAGGCATGAGTGACTGTAAATGATCTTTTCTTGACAATGGATCGCTTTCGCTCCACGTTTCCCGAGATAAACAATCAATTACAATCTGTTTTAATCAAAAATGTAAAAAAAATTCAAAATAAATTCAATAATGGGATTATTAAAGCATTTAAACCGAGTAATAAGGCTTTGATAAGCATGAGTGACTATAAATGAACTTTTCTTGACAACGGATGGCTTTTGCTCCATGTTTCCCGAGGCAAACAATCAATTACAATCTGTTTTAATCAAAAACTGTTAAAAAAAATTCAAAATAAATTCAATAATTGGATTATAAAAGCATTTAAACCGAGTAATAAGGCTTTTCTAGGCATGAGTGACTATAAATGATCTTTTCTTGACAATGGATGGCTTTCGCTCCATGTTTCCTGAGATAAACAATCAATTACATTTGTTTTAATCAAAAATGTAAAAAGAATTCAAAATAAATTCAATAATGGGATTATAAAAGCATTTAAACCGAGTAATAAGGCTTTTCTAGGCATGAGTGACTATAAATGATCTTTTCTTGACAATGGATGGCTTTCGCACCACGTTTCCCAAGATAAACAATCAATTACAATCTGTTTTAATCAAAAATGTAAAAAAAATTCAAAATAAATTAATAATGGGATTATTAAAGCATTTAAACCGAGTAATAAGGCTTTTCTAAGCATGAGTGACTATAAATGAACTTTTCTTGACAATGGATGGCTTTTGCTCCATGTTTCCCGAGGCAAACAATCAATTACAATCTGTTTTAATCAAAAAATGTAAAAACAATTCAAAATAAATTCAATAATGGGATTATAAAAGTATTTAAACCGAGTAATAAGGCTTTTCTAGGCATGAGTGACTATAAATGATCTTTTCTTGACAATGGATGGCTTTCGCTCCACGTTTCCCGAGATAAACAATCAATTACAATCTGTTTTAATCAAAAATGTAAAAAAAATTCAAAATAAATTCAATAATGGGATTATAAAAGCATTTAAACCGAGTAATAAGGCTTTTCTAGGCATGAGTGACTCTAAATGATCTTTTCTTGACAATGGATGGCTTTCGCTTCACGTTTCTCGAGGCAAATAATCAATTACATTTTGTTTTAATCAAAAAATGTAAAAAGATTCAAATTAAATTCAATTATGGAATTATAAAAGCATTTAAAGCGAGTATTAAGGATTTTATAGGCATGAGTGACTATAAATGAACTTTTCTTGACAATGGATGGCTTTTGCTCCACGTTTCCCGAGGCAAACAATCAATTACAATCTGTTTTAATCAAAAAATGTAAAAACAATTCAAAATAAATTCAATAATGGGATTATAAAAGTATTTAAACCGAGTAATAAGGCTTTTCTAGGAATGAGTGACTATAAATGATCTTTTCTTGACAATGGATGGCTTTTGCTTCACGTTTCTCGAGGTAAATAATCAAGTACAATTTGTTTTAATCAAAAAATGTAAAAAGATTCAAATTAAATTCAATTATGGATATATAAAAGCATTTAAAGCGAGTATTATGGATTTTATAGGCATGAGTGACTATAAATGATCTTTTCTTGAAAATGGATGGCTTTCGCTCCACGTTTCTCGAGATAAACAATCAATTACAATCTGTTTTAATCAAAAATGTTAAAAAAAATTCAAAATAAATTCAATAATGGGATTATTAAAGCATTTAAACCAAGTAATAAGGCTTTTCTAGGCATGAGTGACTATAAATGAGCTTTTCTTGACAATAGATGGCTTTCGCTCCATGTTTCCTGAGGTAAACAATCAATTACAATCTGTTTTAATCAAAAAATGTTAAAAAAAAATTCAAAATAAATTCAATAATGGGATTATAAAAGCATTTAAACCGAGTAATAAGGCTTTTCTAGTTATGAGTGACTCTAAATGATCTTTTCTTGACAATGGATGGCTTTTGCTCCACGTTTCCAGAGGCAAACAATCAATTACAATCTCTTTTAATCAAAAAATGTAAAAACATTTCAAAATAAATTCAATAATGGGATTATAAAAGCATTTAAACCGAGTAATAAGGCTTTTCTAGGCATGAGTGACTATAAATGATCTTTTCTTGACAATGGATGGCTTTCGCTCCACGTTTCCCGAGATAAACAATCAATTACAATCTGTTTTAATCAAAAATGTAAAAAACATTCAAAATAAATTCAATAATGGGATTATAAAAGCATTTAAACCGAGTAATAAGGCTTTTCTAGGCATGAGTGACTATAAATGATCTTTTCTTGACAATGGATGGCTTTCGCTCCACGTTTCCCGAGATAAACAATCAATTACAATCTGTTTTAATCAAAAATGTAAAAAACATTCAAAATAAATTCAATAATGGGATTATAAAAGCATTTAAACCGAGTAATAAGGCTTTTCTAGGCATGAGTGACTATAAATGATCTTTTCTTGACAATGGATGGCTTTCGCTTCACGTTTCTCGAGGTAAATAATCAAGTACAATTTGTTTTAATCAAAAAATGTAAAAAGATTCAAATTAAATTCAATTATGGATATATAAAAGCATTTAAAGCGAGTATTAAGGATTTTATAGGCATGAGTGACTATAAATGAACTTTTCTTGACAATGGATGGCTTTCGCTCCACGTTTCCCGAGATAAAAAATCAATTACAATCTGTTTTAATCAAAAATGTTAAAAAAAATTCAAAATAAATTCAATAATGGGATTATTAAAGCATTTAAACCAAGTAATAAGGCTTTTCTAGGCATGAGTGACTATAAATGAGCTTTTCTTGACAATAGATGGCTTTCGCTCCATGTTTCTTGAGGTAAACAATCAATTACAATCTGTTTTAATCAAAAAATGTTAAAAAAAATTCAAAATAAATTCAATAATGGGATTATAAAAGCATTTAAACCGAGTAATAAGGCTTTTCTAGTTATGAGTGACTCTAAATGATCTTTTCTTGACAATGGATGGCTTTTGCTCCATGTTTCCAGAGGCAAACAATCAATTACAATCTGTTTTAATCAAAAAATGTAAAAACATTTCAAAATAAATTCAATAATGGGATTATAAAAGCATTTAAACCGAGTAATAAGGCTTTTCTAGGCATGAGTGACTATAAATGATCTTTTCTTGACAATGGATGGCTTTTGCTTCACGTTTCTCGAGGTAAATAATCAAGTACAATTTGTTTTAATCAAAAAATGTAAAAAGATTCAAATTAAATTCAATTATGGATATATAAAAGCATTTAAAGCGAGTATTATGGATTTTATAGGCATGAGTGACTATAAATGATCTTTTCTTGACAATGGATGGCTTTCGCTCCACGTTTTCCGAGATAAACAATCAATTACAATCTGTTTTAATCAAAAATGTTAAAAAAAATTCAAAATAAATTCAATAATGGGATTATTAAAGCATTTAAACCAAGTAATAAGGCTTTTCTAGGCATGAGTGACTATAAATGAGCTTTTCTTGACAATAGATGGCTTTCGCTCCATGTTTCCTGAGGTAAACAATCAATTACAATCTGTTTTAATCAAAAAATGTTAAAAAAAAATTCAAAATAAATTCAATAATGGGATTATAAAAGCATTTAAACCGAGTAATAAGGCTTTTCTAGTTATGAGTGACTCTAAATGATCTTTTCTTCACAATGGATGGCTTTTGCTCCACGTTTCCAGAGGCAAACAATCAATTACAATCTCTTTTAATCAAAAAATGTAAAAACATTTCAAAATAAATTCAATAATGGGATTATAAAAGCATTTAAACCGAGTAATAAGGCTTTTCTAGGCATGAGTGACTATAAATGATCTTTTATTGACAATGGATGGCTTTCGCTCCACGTTTCCCGAGATAAACAATCAATTACAATCTGTTTTAATCAAAAATGTAAAAAAAATTCAAAATAAATTCAATAATGGGATTATCAAAGCATTTAAACCGAGTAATAAGGCTTTACTAGGCATGAGTGACTGTAAATGATCTTTTCTTGACAATGGATGGCTTTCGCTCCACGTTTCTCGAGATAAACAATCAATTACAATCTGTTTTAATCAAAAATGTAAAAAAAATTCAAAATAAATTCAATAATGGGAATATTAAAGCATTTAAACCGAGTAATAAGGCTTTTCTAAGCATGAGTGACTATAAATGAACTTTTCTTGACAATGGATGGCTTTTGCTCCATGTTTCCCGAGGCAAACAATCAATTACAATCTGTTTTAATCAAAAACTGATAAAAAAAATTCAAAATAAATTCAATAATGGGATTATAAAAGCATTTAAACCGAGTAATAAGGCTTTTCTAGGCATGAGTGACTATAAATGATCTTTTATTGACAATGGATGGCTTTCGCTCCACGTTTCCCGAGATAAACAATCAATTACAATCTGTTTTAATCAAAAATGTAAAAAAAATTCAAAATAAATTCAATTATGGGATTATAAAAGCATTTAAACCGAGTAATAAGGCTTTTCTAGGCATGAGTGACTATAAATGATCTTTTCTTGACAATGGATGGCTTTCGCTCCACGTTTCCCGAGATAAACAATCAATTACAATCTGTTTGAATCAAAAATGTAAAACAAATTCAAAATAAATTCAATAATGGGATTAATAAAGCATTTAAACCGAGTAATAAGGCTTTTCTAAGCATGAGTGACTATAAATGAACTTTTCTTAACAATGGATGGCTTTTGCTCCACGTTTCCGAGGCAAACAATCAATTACAATCTGTTTTAATCAAAAAATGTAAAAACAATTCAAAATAAATTCAATAATGGGATTATAAAAGTATTTAAACCGAGTAATAAGGCTTTTCTAGGCATGAGTGACTATAAATGATCTTTTCTTGACAATGGATGGCTTTCGCTCCACGTTTCCCGAGATAAACAATCAATTTCAATCTGTTTTAATAAAAAATGTTAAAAAAAATTCAAAATAAATTCAATAATGGGATTATTAAAGCATTTAAACCAAGTAATAAGGCTTTTCTAGGCATGAGTGACTATAAATGAGCTTTTCTTGACAATAGATGGCTTTCGCTACATATTTCCTGAGGTAAACAATCAATTACAATATGTTTTAATCAAAAAATGTTAAAAAAAAATTCAAAATAAATTCAATAATGGGATTATAAAAGCATTTAAACCGAGCAATAAGGCTTTTCTAGTTATGAGTGACTCTAAATGATCTTTTCTTGACAATGGATGGCTTTTGCTCCACGTTTCCAGAGGCAAACAATCAATTACAATCTCTTTTAATCAAAAAATGTAAAAACATTTCAAAATAAATTCAATAATGGGATTATAAAAGCATTTAAACCGAGTAATAAGGCTTTTCTAGGCATGAGTGACTATAAATGATCTTTTCTTGACAATGGATGGCTTTCGCTCCACGTTTCCCGAGATAAACAATCAATTACAATCTGTTTTAATCAAAAATGTAAAAAAAATTCAAAATAAATTCAATAATGGGATTATAAAAGCATTTAAACCGAGTAATAAGGCTTTTCTAGGCATGAGTGACTATAAATGATCTTTTCTTGACAATGGATGGCTTTCGCTCCACGTTTCCCGAGATAAACAATCAATTACGATCTGTTTTAATCAAAAATGTAAAAAAAATTCAAAATAAATTCAATAATGGGATTATAAAAGCATTTAAACCGAGTAATAAGGCTTTTCTAGGCATGAGTGACTATAAATGATCTTTTCTTGACAATGGATGGCTTTCGCTTCATGTTTCTCGAGGTAAATAATCAATTACATTTTGATTTAATCAAAAAATGTAAAAAGATTCAAATTAAATTCAATTATGGAATTATAAAAGCATTTAAAGCGAGTATTAAGGATTTTATAGGCATGAGTGACTATAAATGAACTTTTCTTGACAATGGATGGGTTTTGCTCCACGTTTCCTGAGGCAAACAATCAATTACAATCTGTTTTAATCAAAAAATGTAAAAACAATTCAAAATAAATTCAATAATGGGATTATAAAAGCTTTTAAACCGAGTAATAAGGCTTTTCTTGTTATGAGTGACTCTAAATGATCTTTTCTTGACAATGGATGACTTTTGCTCCACGTTTCCCGAGGTAAACAATCAATTACAATCTGTTTTAATCAAAAAATGTAAAAACAATTCAAAATAAATTCAATAATGGGATTATAAAAGTATTTAAACCGAGTAATAAGGCTTTTCTAGGCATGAGTGACTATAAATGAACTTTTCTTGACAATGGATGGGTTTCGCTCCATGTTTCCCGAGGCAAAGAATCAATTACAATATGTTTTAATCAAAAAATGTAAAAAAAAATTCAAAATAAATTCAATAATGGGATTATAAAAGCATTTAAACCGAGTAATAAGGCTTTTCTTGTTATGAGTGACTCTAAATGATCTTTTCTTGACAATGGATGACTTTTGCTCCACGTTTCCCGAGGCAAACAATCAATTACAATCTGTTTTAATCAAAAAATGTAAAAACAATTCAAAATAAATTCAATAATGGGATTATCAAAGTATTTAAACCGAGTAATAAGGCTTTTCTAGGCATGAGTGACTATAAATGAACTTGTCTTGACAATGGATGGCTTTCGCTCCATGTTTCCCTAGGTAAACAATCAATTACCATATGTTTTAATCAAAAAATGTAAAAACAATTCAAAATAAATTCAATAATGGGATTATAAAAGTATTTAAACCGAGTAATAAGGCTTTTCTAGGCATGAGTGACTATAAATGATCTTTTCTTGACAATGGATGGCTTTCGCTCCACGTTTCCCGATCTAAACAATCAATTACAATCTGTTTTAATCAAAAATGTAAAAAAAAATTCAAAATAAATTCAACAATGGGATTATTAAAGCATTTAAACCGAGTAATAAGGCTTTTCTACGCATGAGTGACTATAAATGAACTTTTCTTGACAATGGATGGCTTTCGCTCCATGTTTCCCGAGGTAAACAATCAATTACAATATGTTTTAATCAAAAAATGTAAAAAAAAAATTCAAAATAAATTCAATAATGGGATTATAAAAGCATTTAAACCGAGTAATAAGGCTTTTCTAGTTATGAGTGACTCTAAATGATCTTTTCTAAGCATGAGTGACTCTAAATGATCTATTCTTGACAACGGTTGGCTTTTGCTCCACGTTTCCTGAGGTAAACAATCAATTACAATCTGTTTTAATCCAAAAATGTAAAAACATTTCAAAATAAATTCAATAATGGGATTATAAAAGCATTTAAACCGAGTAATAAGGCTTTTCTAGGCATGAGTGACTATAAATGATCTTTTCCTGACAATGGATGGCTTTCGCTCCACGTTTCCCGAGGCAAACAATCAATTACAATCTGTTTTAATCAAAAAATGTAAAAAAAAATTACAAAATAAATTCAATAATGGGATTATAAAAGCATTTAAACCGAGTAATAAGGCTTTTCTAGTTATGAGTGACTCTAAATGATCTTTTCTAAGCATGAGTGACTCTAAATGATCTATTCTTGACAACGGTTGGCTTTTGCTCCACGTTTCCTGAGGTAAACAATCAATTACAATCTGTTTTAATCAAAAAATGTAAAAACATTTCAAAATAAATTCAATAATGGGATTATAAAAGCATTTAAACCGAGTAATAAGGCTTTTCTAGTTATGAGTGACTCTAAATGATCTTTTCTAAGCATGAGTGACTCTAAATGATCTATTCTTGACAACGGTTGGCTTTTGCTCCACGTTTCCTGAGGTAAACAATCAATTACAATCTGTTTTAATCAAAAATGTAAAAAAAGTTCAAAATAATCTCAATAATGGGATTCTAAAAGCATTTAAACCGAGTAATAAGGCTTTTCTAGGCATGAGTGACTATAAATGATCTTTTCTTGACAATGGATGGCTTTCGCTTCACGTTTCTCGAGGTAAATAATCAATTACATTTTGTTTTAATCAAAAAATGTAAAAAGATTCAAATTAAATTCAATTATGGAATTATAAAAGCATTTAAAGCGAGTATTAAGGATTTTATAGGCATGAGTGACTATAAATGAACTTTTCTTGACAATGGATGGCTTTTGCTCCACGTTTCCTGAGGCAAACAATCAATTACAATCTGTTTTAATCAAAAAATGTAAAAACAATTCAAAATAAATTCAATAATGGGATTATAAAAGCTTTTAAACCGAGTAATAAGGCTTTTCTTGTTATGAGTGACTCTAAATGATCTTTTCTTGACAATGGATGACTTTTGCTCCACGTTTCCCAAGGTAAACAATCAATTACAATCTGTTTTAATCAAAAAATGTAAAAACAATTCAAAATAAATTCAATAATGGGATTATAAAAGTATTTAAACCGAGTAATAAGGCTTTTCTAGGCATGAGTGACTATAAATGAACTTTTCTTGACAATGGATGGGTTTCGCTCCATGTTTCCCGAGGCAAAGAATCAATTACAATATGTTTTAATCAAAAAATGTAAAAAAAAATTCAAAATAAATTCAATAATGGGATTATAAAAGCATTTAAACCGAGTAATAAGGCTTTTCTTGTTATGAGTGACTCTAAATGATCTTTTCTTGACAATGGATGACTTTTGCTCCACGTTTCCCGAGGCAAACAATCAATTACAATCTGTTTTAATCAAAAAATGTAAAAACAATTCAAAATAAATTCAATAATGGGATTATCAAAGTATTTAAACCGAGTAATAAGGCTTTTCTAGGCATGAGTGACTATAAATGAACTTGTCTTGACAATGGATGGCTTTCGCTCCATGTTTCCCTAGGTAAACAATCAATTACCATATGTTTTAATCAAAAAATGTAAAAACAATTCAAAATAAATTCAATAATGGGATTATAAAAGTATTTAAACCGAGTAATAAGGCTTTTCTAGGCATGAGTGACTATAAATGATCTTTTCTTGACAATGGATGGCTTTCGCTCCACGTTTCCCGATCTAAACAATCAATTACAATCTGTTTTAATCAAAAATGTAAAAAAAAATTCAAAATAAATTCAACAATGGGATTATTAAAGCATTTAAACCGAGTAATAAGGCTTTTCTACGCATGAGTGACTATAAATGAACTTTTCTTGACAATGGATGGCTTTCGCTCCATGTTTCCCGAGGTAAACAATCAATTACAATATGTTTTAATCAAAAAATGTAAAAAAAAATTCAAAATAAATTCAATAATGGGATTATAAAAGCATTTAAACCGAGTAATAAGGCTTTTCTAGTTATGAGTGACTCTAAATGATCTTTTCTAAGCATGAGTGACTCTAAATGATCTATTCTTGACAACGGTTGGCTTTTGCTCCACGTTTCCTGAGGTAAACAATCAATTACAATCTGTTTTAATCCAAAAATGTAAAAACATTTCAAAATAAATTCAATAATGGGATTATAAAAGCATTTAAACCGAGTAATAAGGCTTTTCTAGGCATGAGTGACTATAAATGATCTTTTCCTGACAATGGATGGCTTTCGCTCCACGTTTCCCGAGGCAAACAATCAATTACAATCTGTTTTAATCAAAAAATGTAAAAAAAAATTACAAAATAAATTCAATAATGGGATTATAAAAGCATTTAAACCGAGTAATAAGGCTTTTCTAGTTATGAGTGACTCTAAATGATCTTTTCTAAGCATGAGTGACTCTAAATGATCTATTCTTGACAACGGTTGGCTTTTGCTCCACGTTTCCTGAGGTAAACAATCAATTACAATCTGTTTTAATCAAAAAATGTAAAAACATTTCAAAATAAATTCAATAATGGGATTATAAAAGCATTTAAACCGAGTAATAAGGCTTTTCTAGTTATGAGTGACTCTAAATGATCTTTTCTAAGCATGAGTGACTCTAAATGATCTATTCTTGACAACGGTTGGCTTTTGCTCCACGTTTCCTGAGGTAAACAATCAATTACAATCTGTTTTAATCAAAAATGTAAAAAAAGTTCAAAATAAATTCAATAATGGGATTCTAAAAGCATTTAAACCGAGTAATAAGGCTTTTCTAGGCATGAGTGACTATAAATGATCTTTTCTTGACAATGGATGGCTTTCGCTTCACGTTTCTCGAGGTAAATAATCAATTACATTTTGTTTTAATCAAAAAATGTAAAAAGATTCAAATTAAATTCAATTATGGAATTATAAAAGCATTTAAAGCGAGTATTAAGGATTTTATAGGCATGAGTGACTATAAATGAACTTTTCTTGACAATGGATGGCTTTTGCTCCACGTTTCCTGAGGCAAACAATCAATTACAATCTGTTTTAATCAAAAAATGTAAAAACAATTCAAAATAAATTCAATAATGGGATTATAAAAGCTTTTAAACCGAGTAATAAGGCTTTTCTTGTTATGAGTGACTCTAAATGATCTTTTCTTGACAATGGATGACTTTTGCTCCACGTTTCCCAAGGTAAACAATCAATTACAATCTGTTTTAATCAAAAAATGTAAAAACAATTCAAAATAAATTCAATAATGGGATTATAAAAGCATTTAAACCGAGTAATAAGGCTTTTATAGGCATGAGTGACTATAAATGATCTTTTCTTGACAATGGATGGCTTTCGCTCCACGTTTCCCGAGATAAACAATCAAATACAATCTGTTTTAATCAAAAATGTAAAAAAAAATCAAAATAAATTCAATAATGGGATTATAAAAGCATTTAAACCGAGTAATAAGGCTTTTCTAGGCATGAGTGACTATAAATGATCTTTTCTTGACAATGGATGGCTTTCGCTTCACGTTTCTCGAGGTAAATAATCAATTACATTTTGTTTTAATCAAAAAATGTAAAAAGATTCAAATTAAATTCAATTATGGAATTATAAAAGCATTTAAAGCAAGTATTAAGGATTTTATAGGCATGAGTGACTATAAATGAACTTTTCTTGACAATGGATGGCTTTTGCTCCACGTTTCCCGAGGCAAACAATCAATTACAATCTGTTTTAATCAAAAAATGTAAAAACAATTCAAAATAAATTCAATAATGGGATTATAAAAGTATTTAAACCGAGTAATAAGGCTTTTCTAGGCATGAGTGACTATAAATGATCTTTTCTTGACAATGGATGGCTTTCGCTCCACGTTTCCCGAGATAAACAATCAATTACAATCTGTTTTAATCAAAAATGTTAAAAAAAATTCAAAATAAATTCAATAATGGGATTATTAAAGCATTTAAACCAAGTAATAAGGCTTTTCTAGGCATGAGTGACTATAAATGAGCTTTTCTTGACAATAGATGGCTTTCGCTCCATGTTTCCTGAGGTAAACAATCAATTACAATATGTTTTAATCAAAAAATGTTAAAAAAAATTCAAAATAAATTCAATAATGGGATTATAAAAGCATTTAAACCGAGTAATAAGGCTTTTCTAGTTATGAGTGACTCTAAATGATCTTTTCTTGACAATGGATGGCTTTCGCTCCACGTTTCCAGAGGCAAACAATCAATTACAATCTGTTTTAATCAAAAAATGTAAAAACATTTCAAAATAAATTCAATAATGGGATTATAAAAGCATTTAAACCGAGTAATAAGGCTTTTCTAGGCATGAGTGACTATAAATGATCTTTTCTTGACAATGGATGGCTTTCGCTCCACGTTTCTCGAGATAAACAATCAATTACAATCTGTTTTAATCAAAAATGTAAAAAAAATTCAAAATAAATTCAATAATGGGATTATAAAAGCATTTAAACCGAGTAATAAGGCTTTTCTAGGCATGAGTGACTATAAATGATCTTTTCTTGACAATGGATGGCTTTCGCTCCACGTTTCCCGAGATAAACAATCAATTACAATCTGTTTTAATCAAAAATGTAAAAAAAAATCAAAATAAATTCAATAATGGGATTATTAAAGCATTTAAACCGAGTAATAAGGCTTTTCTAAGTATGAGTGAGTATAAATGAACTTTTCTTGACAATGGATTGCTTTTGCTCCATGTTTCCCGAGGCAAACAATCAATTACAATCTGTTTTAATCAAAAACTGTTAAAAAAAATTCAAAATAAATTCAATAATGGGATTATAAAAGCATTTAAACCGAGTAATAAGGCTTTTCTAGGCATGAGTGACTATAAATGATCTTTTCTTGACAATGGATGGCTTTCGCACCACGTTTCCCGAGATAAACAATCAATTACAATCTGTTTTAATCAAAAATGTAAAAAAAATTCAAAATAAATTCAATAATGGGATTATAAAAGCATTTAAACCGAGTAATAAGGCTTTTCTAGGCATGAGTGACTATAAATGATCTTTTCTTGACAATGGATGGCTTTCGCTCCACGTTTCCCGAGATAAACAATCAATTACAATCTGTTTTAATCAAAAATGTAAAAAAAATTCAAAATAAATTCAATAATGGGATTATTAAAGCATTTAAACCGAGTAATAAGGCTTTTCTAAGCATGAGTGACTATAAATGAACTTTTCTTGACAATGGATTGCTTTTGCTCCATGTTTCCCGAGGCAAACAATCAATTACAATCTGTTTTAATCAAAAACTGTTAAAAAAAATTCAAAATAAATTCAATAATGGGATTATAAAAGCATTTAAACCGAGTAATAAGGTTTTTCTAGGCATGAGTGACTATAAATGATCTTTTCTTCACAATGGATGGCTTTCGCTCCACGTTTCCTGAGATAAACAATCAATTACAATCTGTTTTAATCAAAAATGTAAAAAAAATTCAAAATAAATTCAATAATGGGATTATAAAAGCATTTAAACCGAGTAATAAGGCTTTTCTAGGCATGAGTGACTATAAATGATCTTTTCTTGACAATGGATGGCTTTCGCTCCACGTATCCCGAGATAAACAATCAATTACAATCTGTTTTAATCAAAAATGTAAAAAAAATTCAAAATAAATTCAATAATGGGATTATTAAAGCATTTAAACCGAGTAATAAGGCTTTTCTAAGCATGAGTGACTATAAATGAACTTTTCTTGACAATGGATGGCTTTTGCTCCACGTTTCCTGAGGCAAACAATCAATTACAATCTGTTTTAATCAAAAAATGTAAAAACAATTCAAAATAAATTCAATAATGGGATTATAAATGTATTTAAACCGAGTAATAAGGCTTTTCTAGGCATGAGTGACTATAAATGATCTTTTCTTGACAATGGATGGCTTTCGCTCCACGTTTCCCGAGATAAACAATCAATTACAATCTGTTTTAATCAAAAATGTTAAAAAAAATTCAAAATAAATTCAATAATGGTATTATTAAAGCATTTAAACCAAGTAATAAGGCTTTTCTAGGCATGAGTGACTACAAATGAGCTTTTCTTGACAATAGATGGCTTTCGCTCCATGTTTCCTGAGGTAAACAATCAATTACAATATGTTTTAATCAAAAAATGTTAAAAAAAAATTCAAAATAAATTCAATAATGGGATTATAAAAGCATTTAAACCGAGTAATAAGGCTTTTCTAGTTATGAGTGACTCTAAATGATCTTTTCTTGACAATGGATGGCTTTTGCTCCACGTTTCCAGAGGCAAACAATCAATTACAATCTCTTTTAATCAAAAAATGTAAAAACATTTCAAAATAAATTCAATAATGGGATTATAAAAGCATTTAAACCGAGTAATAAGGCTTTTCTAGGCATGAGTGACTATAAATGATCTTTTCTTGACAATGGATGGCTTTCGCTCCACGTTTCCCGAGATAAACAATCAATTACAATCTGTTTTAATCAAAAATGTAAAAAAAATTAAAAATAAATTCAATAATGGGATTATAAAAGCATTTAAACCGAGTAATAAGGCTTTTCTAGGCATGAGTGACTATAAATGATCTTTTCTTGACAATGGATGGCTTTCGCTCCACCTTTCCCGAGATAAACAATCAATTACAATCTGTTTTAATAGAAAATGTAAAAAAAATTCAAAATAAATTCAATAATGGGATTATAAAAGCATTTAAACCGAGTAATAAGGCTTTTCTATGCATGAGTGACTATAAATGATCTTTTCTTGACAATGGATGGCTTTCGCTTCACGTTTCTCGAGGTAAATAATCAATTACATTTTGTTTTAATCAAAAAATGTAAAAAGATTCAAATTAAATTCAATTATGGAATTATAAAAGCATTTAAAGCGAGTATTAAGGATTTTATAGGCATGCGTGACTATAAATGAACTTTTCTTGACAATGGATGGTTTTTGCTCAACGTTTCCCGAGGCAAACAATCAATTACAATCTGTTTTAATCAAAAAATGTAAAAACAATTCAAAATAAATTCAATAATGGGATTATAAAAGTATTTAAACCGAGTAATAAGGCTTTTCTAGGCATGAGTGACTATAAATGAACTTTTCTTGACAATGGATGGCTTTCGCTCCACGTTTCCCGAGATAAACAATCAAATACAATCTGTTTTAATCAAAAATGTAAAAAAAATTCAAAATAAATTCAATAATGGGATTATAAAAGCATTTAAACCGAGTAATAAGGCTTTTCTAGGCATGAGTGACTATAAATGATCTTTTCTTGACAACGGATGGCTTTCGCTTCACGTTTCTCGAGGTAAATAATCAATTACATTTTGTTTTAATCAAAAAATGTAAAAAGATTCAAATTAAATTCAATTATGGAATTATAAAAGCATTTAAAGCGAGTATTAAGGATTTTATAGGCATGCGTGACTATAAATGAACTTTTCTTGACAATGGATGGCTTTTGCTCCACGTTTCCAGAGGCAAACAATCAATTACAATCTCTTTTAATCAAAAAATGTAAAAACATTTCAAAATAAATTCAATAATGGGATTATAAAAGCATTTAAACCGAGTAATAAGGCTTTTCTAGGCATGAGTGACTATAAATGATCTTTTCTTGACAATGGATGGCTTTCGCTCCACGTTTCCCGAGATAAACAATCACTTACGATCTGTTTTAATCAAAAATGTAAAAAAAATTCAAAATAAATTCAATAATGGGATTATAAAAGCATTTAAACCGAGTAATAAGGCTTTTCTAGGCATGAGTGACTATAAATGATCTTTTCTTGACAATGGATGGCTTTCGCTTCACGTTTCTCGAGGTAAATAATCAATTACATTTTGTTTTAATCAAAAAATGTAAAAAGATTCAAATTAAATTCAATTATGGAATTATAAAAGCATTTAAAGCGAGTATTAAGGATTTTATAGGCATGAGTGACTATAAATGAACTTTTCTTGACAATGGATGGCTTTTGCTCCACGTTTCTTGAGGCAAACAATCAATTACAATCTGTTTTAATCAAAAAATGTAAAAACAATTCAAAATAAATTCAATAATGGGATTATAAAAGCTTTTAAACCGAGTAATAAGGCTTTTCTTGTTATGAGTGACTCTAAATGATCTTTTCTTCACAATGGATGACTTTTGCTCCACGTTTCCCGAGGTAAACAATCAATTACAATCTGTTTTAATCAAAAAATGTAAAAACAATTCAAAATAAATTCAATAATGGGATTATAAAAGTATTTAAACCGAGTAATAAGGCTTTTCTAGGCATGAGTGACTATAAATGATCTTTTCTTGACAATGGATGGCTTTCGCTCCACGTTTCCCGAGATAAACAATCAATTACAATCTGTTTTAATCAAAAATGTAAAAAAAATTCAAAATAAATTCAATAATGGGATTATTAAAGCATTTAAACCGAGTAATAAGGCTTTTCTAAGCATGAGTGACTATAAATGAACTTTTCTTGACAATGGATGGCTTTTGCTCCACGTTTCCCGAGGCAAAGAATCAATTACAATCTGTTTTAATCAAAAAATGTAAAAACAATTCAAAATAAATACAATAATGGGATTATAAAAGAATTTAAACCGAGTAATAAGGCTTTTCTAGGCATGAGTGACTATAAATGAACTCTTCTTGACAATGGATGGCTTTCGCTCCACGTTTCCCGAGATAAACAATCAAATACAATCTGTTTTAATCAAAAATGTAAAAAAAATTCAAAATAAATTCAATAATGGGATTATAAAAGCATTTAAACCGAGTAATAAGGCTTTTATAGGCATGCGTGACTATAAATGAACTTTTCTTGACAATGGATGGCTTTTGCTCCACGTTTCCCGAGGCAAACAATCAATTACAATCTCTTTTAATCAAAAAATGTAAAAACATTTCAAAATAAATTCAATAATGGGATTATAAAAGCATTTAAACCGAGTAATAAGGCTTTTCTAGGCATGAGTGACTATAAATGAACTTTTCTTGACAATGGATGGCTTTCGCTCCACGTTTCCCGAGATAAACAATCAATTACAATCTGTTTTAATCAAAAATGTAAAAAAAATTCAAAATAAATTCAATAATGGGATTATAAAAGCATTTAAACCGAGTAGTAAGGCTTTTCTAGGCATGAGTGACTATAAATGATCTTTTCTTGACAATGGATGGCTTTCGCTCCACGTTTCCCGAGATAAACAATCAATTACAATCTGTTTTTATCAAAAATGTAAAAACAATTCAAAATAAATTCAATAATGGGATTATTAAAGCATTTAAACCGAGTAATAAGGCTTTTCAAAGCATGAGTGACTATAAATGAACTTTTCTTGACAATGGATGGCTTTTGCTCCATGTTTCCCGAGGCAAACAATCAATTACAATCTGTTTTAATCAAAAACTGTTAAAAAAAATTCAAAATAAATTCAATAATGGGATTATAAAAGCATTTAAACCGAGTAATAAGGCTTTTCTAGGCATGAGTGACTATAAATGATCTTTTCTTGACAATGGATGGCTTTCGCTCCACGTTTCCCGAGATAAACAATCAATTACAATCTGTTTTAATCAAAAATGTAAAAAAAATTCAAAATAAATTCAATAATGGGATTATTAAAGCATTTAAACCGAGTAATAAGGCTTTTCTAAGCATGAGTGACTATAAATGAACTTTTCTTGACAATGGATGGCTTTTGCTCCATGTTTCCCGAGGCAAACAATCAATTACAATCTGTTTTAATCAAAAAATGTAAAAACAATTCAAAATAAATTCAATAATGGGATTATAAAAGTATTTAAACCGAGTAATAAGGCTTTTCTAGGCATGAGTGACTATAAATGAACTTTTCTTGACAATGGATGGCTTTCGCTCCACGTTTCCCGAGATAAACAATCAAATACAATCTGTTTTAATCAAAAATGTAAAAAAAATTCAAAATAAATTCAATAATGGGATTATAAAAGCATTTAAACCGAGTAATAAGGCTTTTCTAGGCATGAGTGACTATAAATGATCTTTTCTTGACAAAGGATGGCTTTCGCTTCACGTTTCTCGAGGTAAATAATCAATTACATTTTGTTTTAATCAAAAAATGTAAAAAGATTCAAATTAAATTCAATTATGGAATTATAAAAGCATTTAAAGCGAGTATTAAGGATTTTATAGGCATGCGTGACTATAAATGAACTTTTCTTGACAATGGATGGCTTTTGCTCCACGTTTCCAGAGGCAAACAATCAATTACAATCTCTTTTAATCAAAAAATTTAAAAACATTTCAAAATAAATTCAATAATGGGATTATAAAAGCATTTAAACCGAGTAATAAGGCTTTTCTAGGCATGAGTGACTATAAATGATCTTTTCTTGACAATGGATGGCTTTCGCTCCACGTTTCCCGAGATAAACAATCACTTACGATCTGTTTTAATCAAAAATGTAAAAAAAATTCAAAATAAATTCAATAATGGGATTATAAAAGCATTTAAACCGAGTAATAAGGCTTTTCTAGGCATGAGTGACTATAAATAATCTTTTCTTGACAATGGATGGCTTTCGCTTCACGTTTCTCGAGGTAAATAATCAATTACATTTTGTTTTAATCAAAAAATGTAAAAAGATTCAAATTAAATTCAATTATGGAATTATAAAAGCATTTAAAGCGAGTATTAAGGATTTTATAGGCATGAGTGACTATAAATGAACTTTTCTTGACAATGGATGGCTTTTGCTCCACGTTTCTTGAGGCAAACAATCAATTACAATCTGTTTTAATCAAAAAATGTAAAAACAATTCAAAATAAATTCAATAATGGGATTATAAAAGTATTTAAACCGAGTAATAAGGCTTTTCTAGGCATGAGTGACTATAAATGAACTTTTCTTGACAATGGATGGCTTTCGCTCCACGTTTCCCGAGATAAACAATCAAATACAATCTGTTTTAATCAAAAATGTAAAAAAAATTCAAAATAAATTCAATAATGGGATTATAAAAGCATTTAAACCGAGTAATAAGGCTTTTCTAGGCATGAGTGACTATAAATGATCTTTTCTTGACAAAGGATGGCTTTCGCTTCACGTTTCTCGAGGTAAATAATCAATTACATTTTGTTTTAATCAAAAAATGTAAAAAGATTCAAATTAAATTCAATTATGGAATTATAAAAGCATTTAAAGCGAGTATTAAGGATTTTATAGGCATGCGTGACTATAAATGAACTTTTCTTGACAATGGATGGCTTTTGCTCCACGTTTCCAGAGGCAAACAATCAATTACAATCTCTTTTAATCAAAAAATGTAAAAACATTTCAAAATAAATTCAATAATGGGATTATAAAAGCATTTAAACCGAGTAATAAGGCTTTTCTAGGCATGAGTGACTATAAATGATCTTTTCTTGACAATGGATGGCTTTCGCTCCACGTTTCCCGAGATAAACAATCACTTACGATCTGTTTTAATCAAAAATGTAAAAAAAATTCAAAATAAATTCAATAATGGGATTATAAAAGCATTTAAACCGAGTAATAAGGCTTTTCTAGGCATGAGTGACTATAAATGATCTTTTCTTGACAATGGATGGCTTTCGCTTCACGTTTCTCGAGGTAAATAATCAATTACATTTTGTTTTAATCAAAAAATGTAAAAAGATTCAAATTAAATTCAATTATGGAATTATAAAAGCATTTAAAGCGAGTATTAAGGATTTTATAGGCATGAGTGACTATAAATGAACTTTTCTTGACAATGGATGGCTTTTGCTCCACGTTTCTTGAGGCAAACAATCAATTACAATCTGTTTTAATCAAAAAATGTAAAAACAATTCAAAATAAATTCAATAATGGGATTATAAAAGCTTTTAAACCGAGTAATAAGGCTTTTCTTGTTATGAGTGACTCTAAATGATCTTTTCTTGACAATGGATGACTTTTGCTCCACGTTTCCCGAGGTAAACAATCAATTACAATCTGTTTTAATCAAAAAATGTAAAAATAATTCAAAATAAATTCAATAATGGGATTATAAAAGTATTTAAACCGAGTAATAAGGCTTTTCTAGGCATGAGTGACTATAAATGATCTTTTCTTGACAATGGATGGCTTTCGCTCCACGTTTCCCGAGATAAACAATCAATTACAATCTGTTTTAATCAAAAATGTAAAAAAAATTCAAAATAAATTCAATAATGGGATTATTAAAGCATTTAAACCGAGTAATAAGGCTTTTCAAAGCATGAGTGACTATAAATGAACTTTTCTTGACAATGGATGGCTTTTGCTTCACGTTTCTCGAGATAAACAATCAATTACAATCTGTTTTAATCAAAAATGTAAAAAAAATTGAAAATAAATTCAATAATGGGATTATAAAAGCATTTAAATCGAGTAGTAAGGCTTTTCTAGGCATGAGTGACTATAAATGATCTTTTCTTGACAATGGATGGCTTTCGCTCCACGTTTCCCGAGATAAACAATCAATTACAATCTGTTTTAATCAAAAATGTAAAAAAAATTGAAAATAAATTCAATAATGGGATTATAAAAGCATTTAAATCGAGTAGTAAGGCTTTTCTAGGCATGAGTGACTATAAATGATCTTTTCTTGACAATGGATGGCTTTCGCTCCACGTTTCCCGAGATAAACAATCAATTACAATCTGTTTTAATCAAAAATGTAAAAAAAAATTCAAAATAAATTCAATAATGGGATTATTAAAGCATTTAAACCGAGTAATAAGGCTTTTCAAAGCATGAGTGACTATAAATGAACTTTTCTTGACAATGGATGGCTTTTGCTCCATGTTTCCCGAGGCAAACAATCAATTACAATCTGTTTTAATCAAAAACTGTTAAAAAAAATTCAAAATAAATTCAATAATGGGATTATAAAAGCATTTAAACCGAGTAATAAGGCTTTTCTAGGCATGAGTGACTATAAATGATCTTTTCTTGACAATGGATGGCTTTCGCTCCACGTTTCCAGAGATAAACAATCAATTACAATCTGTTTTAATCAAAAATATAAAAAAAATTCAAAATAAATTCAATAATGGGATTATTAAAGCATTTAAACCGAGTAATAAGGCTTTTCTAAGCATGAGTGACTATAAATGAACTTTTCTTGACAATGGATGGCTTTTGCTTCACGTTTCCCGAGGCAAAGAATCAATTACAATCTGTTTTAATCAAAAAATGTAAAAACAATTCAAAATAAATTCAATAATGGGATTATAAAAGTATTTAAACCGAGTAATAAGGCTTTTCTAGGCATGAGTGACTATAAATGAACTTTTCTTGACAATGGATGGCTTTCGCTCCACGTTTCCCGAGATAAACAATCAAATACAATCTGTTTTAATCAAAAATGTAAAAAAAATTCAAAATAAATTCAATAATGGGATTATAAAAGCATTTAAACCGAGTAATAAGGCTTTTCTAGGCATGAGTGACTATAAATGATCTTTTCTTGACAATGGATGGCTTTCGCTTCACGTTTCTCGAGGTCAATAATCAATTACATTTTCTTTTAATCAAAAAATGTAAAAAGATTCAAATTAAATTCAATTATGGAATTATAAAAGCATTTAAAGCGAGTATTAAGGATTTTATAGGCATGCGTGACTATAAATGAACTTTTCTTGACAATGGATGGCTTTTGCTCCACGTTTCCAGAGGCAAACAATCAATTACAATCTCTTTTAATCAAAAAATGTAAAAACATTTCAAAATAAATTCAATAATGGGATTATAAAAGCATTTAAACCGAGTAATAAGGCTTTTCTAGGCATGAGTGACTATAAATGATCTTTTCTTGACAATGGATGGCTTTCGCTCCACGTTTCCCGAGATAAACAATCACTTACGATCTGTTTTAATCAAAAATGTAAAAAAAATTCAAAATAAATTCAATAATGGGATTATAAAAGCATTTAAACCGAGTAATAAGGCTTTTCTAGGCATGAGTGACTATAAATGATCTTTTCTTGACAAAGGATGGCTTTCGCTTCACGTTTCTCGAGGTAAATAATCAATTACATTTTGTTTTAATCAAAAAATGTAAAAAGATTCAAATTAAATTCAATTATGGAATTATAAAAGCATTTAAAGCGAGTATTAAGGATTTTATAGGCATGAGTGACTATAAATGAACTTTTCTTGACAATGGATGGCTTTTGCTCCACGTTTCTTGAGGCAAACAATCAATTACAATCTGTTTTAATCAAAAAATGTAAAAAAAATTCAAAATAAATTCAATAATGGGATTATAAAAGCATTTAAACCGAGTAATAAGGCTTTTCTAGGCATGAGTGACTATAAATGATCTTTTCTTGACAATGGATGGCTTTTGCTCCACGTTTCCCGAGATAAACAATCAATTACAATCTGTTTTAATAAAAAATGTAAAAACAATTCAAAATAAATTCAATAATGGGATTATAAAAGTATTTAAACCGAGTAATAAGGCTTTTCTAGGCATGAGTGACTATAAATGATCTTTTCTTGACAATGGATGGCTTTCGCTCCACGTTTCCCGAGATAAACAATCAATTACAATCTGTTTTAATCAAAAATGTAAAAAAAATTCAAAATAAATTCAATAATGGGATTATTAAAGCATTTAAACCGAGTAATAAGGCTTTTCTAAGCATGAGTGACTATAAATGAACTTTTCTTGACAATGGATGGCTTTTGCTCCACGTTTCCCGAGGAAAAGAATCAATTACAATCTGTTTTAATCAAAAAATGTAAAAACAATTCAAAATAAATTCAATAATGGGATTATAAAAGTATTTAAACCGAGTAATAAGGCTTTTCTAGGCATGAGTGACTATAAATGAACTTTTCTTGACAATGGATGGCTTTCGCTCCACGTTTCTCGAGATAAACAATCAAATACAATCTGTTTTAATCAAAAATGTAAAAAAAATTCAAAATAAATTCAATAATGGGATTATAAAAGCATTTAAACCGAGTAATAAGGCTTTTATAGGCATGCGTGACTATAAATGAACTTTTCTTGACAATGGATGGCTTTTGCTCCACGTTTCCCGAGGCAAACAATCAATTACAATCTCTTTTAATCAAAAAATGTAAAAACATTTCAAAATAAATTCAATAATGGGATTATAAAAGCATTTAAACCGAGTAATAAGGCTTTTCTAGGCATGAGTGACTATAAATGAACTTTTCTTGACAATGGATGGCTTTCGCTCCACGTTTCCCGAGATAAACAATCAATTACAATCTGTTTTAATCAAAAATGTAAAAAAAATTCAAAATAAATTCAATAATGGGATTATAAAAGCATTTAAACCGAGTAGTAAGGCTTTTCTAGGCATGAGTGACTATAAATGATCTTTTCTTGACAATGGATGGCTTTCGCTCCACGTTTCCCGAGATAAACAATCAATTACAATCTGTTTTAATCAAAAATGTAAAAAAAATTCAAAATAAATTCAATAATGGGATTATTAAAGCATTTAAACCGAGTAATAAGGCTTTTCAAAGCATGAGTGACTATAAATGAACTTTTCTTGACAATGGATGGCTTTTGCTCCATGTTTCCCGAGGCAAACAATCAATTACAATCTGTTTTAATCAAAAACTGTTAAAAAAAATTCAAAATAAATTCAATAATGGGATTATAAAAGCATTTAAACCGAGTAATAAGGCTTTTCTAGGCATGAGTGACTATAAATGATCTTTTCTTGACAATGGATGGCTTTCGCTCCACGTTTCCAGAGATAAACAATCAATTACAATCTGTTTTAATCAAAAATGTAAAAAAAATTCAAAATAAATTCAATAATGGGATTATTAAAGCATTTAAACCGAGTAATAAGGCTTTTCTAAGCATGAGTGACTATAAATGAACTTTTCTTGAGAATGGATGGCTTTTGCTTCACGTTTCCCGAGGCAAACAATCAATTACAATCTGTTTTAATCAAAAAATGTAAAAACAATTCAAAATAAATTCAATAATGGGATTATAAAAGTATTTAAACCGAGTAATAAGGCTTTTCTAGGCATGAGTGACTATAAATGAACTTTTCATGACAATGGATGGCTTTCGCTCCACGTTTCCCGAGATAAACAATCAAATACAATCTGTTTTAATCAAAAATGTAAAAAAAATTCAAAATAAATTCAATAATGGGATTATAAAAGCATTTAAACCGAGTAATAAGGCTTTTCTAGGCATGAGTGACTATAAATGATCTTTTCTTGACAATGGATGGCTTTCGCTTCACGTTTCTCGAGGTAAATAATCAATTACATTTTCTTTTAATCAAAAAATGTAAAAAGATTCAAATTAAATTCAATTATGGAATTATAAAAGCATTTAAAGCGAGTATTAAGGATTTTATAGGCATGCGTGACTATAAATGAACTTTTCTTGACAATGGATGGCTTTTGCTCCACGTTTCCAGAGGCAAACAATCAATTACAATCTCTTTTAATCAAAAAATGTAAAAACATTTCAAAATAAATTCAATAATGGGATTATAAAAGCATTTAAACCGAGTAATAAGGCTTTTCTAGGCATGAGTGACTATAAATGATCTTTTCTTGACAATGGATGGCTTTCGCTCCACGTTTCCCGAGATAAACAATCACTTACGATCTGTTTTAATCAAAAATGTAAAAAAAATTCAAAATAAATTCAATAATGGGATTATAAAAGCATTTAAACCGAGTAATAAGGCTTTTCTAGGCATGAGTGACTATAAATGATCTTTTCTTGACAAAGGATGGCTTTCGCTTCACGTTTCTCGAGGTAAATAATCAATTACATTTTGTTTTAATCAAAAAATGTAAAAAGATTCAAATTAAATTCAATTATGGAATTATAAAAGCATTTAAAGCGAGTATTAAGGATTTTATAGGCATGAGTGACTATAAATGAACTTTTCTTGACAATGGATGGCTTTTGCTCCACGTTTCTTGAGGCAAACAATCAATTACAATCTGTTTTAATCAAAAAATGTAAAAAAAATTCAAAATAAATTCAATAATGGGATTATAAAAGCATTTAAACCGAGTAATAAGGCTTTTCTAGGCATGAGTGACTATAAATGATCTTTTCTTGACAATGGATGGCTTTCGCTCCACGTTTCCCGAGATAAACAATCAATTACAATCTATTTTAATCAAAAATGTAAAAAAAATTCAAAATAAATTCAATAATGGGATTATAAAAGCATTTAAACCGAGTAATAAGGCTTTTCTAAGCATGAGTGACTATAAATGAACTTTTCTTGACAATGGATGGCTTTTGCTTCACGTTTCCCGAGGCAAACAATCAATTACAATCTGTTTTAATCAAAAAATGTAAAAAAAATTCAAAATAAATTCAATAATGGGATTATAAAAGCATTTAAACCGAGTAATAAGGCTTTTCTAGGCATGAGTGACTATAAATGATCTTTTCTTGACAATGGATGGCTTTCGCTCCACGTTTCCCGAGATAAACAATCAATTACAATCTGTTTTAATCAAAAATGTAAAAAAAATTCAAAATAAATTCAATAATGGGATTATTAAAGCATTTAAACCGAGTAATAAGGCTTTTCTAAGCATGAGTGACTATAAATGAACTTTTCTTGACAATGGATGGCTTTTGCTCCATGTTTCCCGAGGCAAACAATCAATTACAATCTGTTTTAATCAAAAAATGTAAAAACAATTCAAAATAAATTCAATAATGGGATTATAAAAGCATTTAAACCGAGTAATAAGGCTTTTCTAGGCATGAGTGACTATAAATGATCTTTTCTTGACAATGGATGGCTTTCGCTCCACGTTTCCCGAGATAAACAATCAATTACAATCTGTTTTAATCAAAAATGTAAAAAAAATTCAAAATAAATTCAATAATGGGATTATTAAAGCATTTAAACCGAGTAATAAGGCTTTTCTAAGCATGAGTGACTATAAATGAACTTTTCTTGACAATGGATGGCTTTTGCTCCATGTTTCCCGAGGCAAACAATCAATTACAATCTGTTTTAATCAAAAAATGTAAAAACAATTCAAAATAAATTCAATAATGGGATTATAAAAGCATTTAAACCGAGTAATAAGGCTTTTCTAGGCATGAGTGACTATAAATGATCTTTTCTTGACAATGGATGGCTTTCGCTCCACGTTTCCCGAGATAAACAATCAATTACAATCTGTTTTAATCAAAAATGTAAAAAAAATTCAAAATAAATTCAATAATGGGATTATTAAAGCATTTAAACCGAGTAATAAGGCTTTTCTAAGCATGAGTGACTATAAATGAACTTTTCTTGACAATGGATGGCTTTTGCTCCATGTTTCCCAAGGCAAACAATCAATTACAATCTGTTTTAATCAAAAAATGTAAAAACATTTCAAAATAAATTCAATAATGGGATTATAAAAGCATTTAAACCGAGTAATAAGGCTTTTCTAGGCATGAGTGACTATAAATGATCTTTTCTTGACAATGGATGGCTTTCGCTCCACGTTTCCCGAGATAAACAATCAATTACGATCTGTTTTAATCAAAAATGTAAAAAAAATTCAAAATAAATTCAATAATGGGATTATAAAAGCATTTAAACCGAGTAATAAGGCTTTTCTAGGCATGAGTGACTATAAATGATCTTTTCTTGACAATGGATGGCTTTCGCTCCACGTTTCCCGATATAAACAATCAGTTACGATCTGTTTTAATCAAAAATGTAAAAAAAATTCAAAATAAATTCAATAATGGGATTATAAAAGCATTTAAACCGAGTAATAAGGCTTTTCTAGGCATGAGTGACTATAAATGATCTTTTCTTGACAATGGATGGCTTTCGCTCCACGTTTCCCGAGATAAACAATCACTTACGATCTGTTTTAATCAAAAATGTAAAAAAAATTCAAAATAAATTCAATAATGGGATTATAAAAGCATTTAAACCGAGTAATAAGGCTTTTCTAGGCATGAGTGACTATAAATGATCTTTTCTTGACAATGGATGGCTTTCGCTCCACGTTTCCCGAGATAAACAATCACTTACGATCTGTTTTAATCAAAAATGTAAAAAAAATTCAAAATAAATTCAATAATGGGATTATAAAAGCATTTAAACCGAGTAATAAGGCTTTTCTAGGCATGAGTGACTATAAATGATCTTTTCTTGACAATGGATGGCTTTCGCTTCACGTTTCTCGAGGTAAATAATCAATTACATTTTGTTTTAATCAAAAAATGTAAAAAGATTCAAATTAAATTCAATTATGGAATTATAAAAGCATTTAAAGCGAGTATTAAGGATTTTATAGGCATGAGTGACTATAAATGAACTTTTCTTGACAATGGATGGCTTTTGCTCCACGTTTCTTGAGGCAAACAATCAATTACAATCTGTTTTAATCAAAAAATGTAAAAACAATTCAAAATAAATTCAATAATGGGATTATAAAAGCTTTTAAACCGAGTAATAAGGCTTTTCTTGTTATGAGTGACTCTAAATGATCTTTTCTTGACAATGGATGACTTTTGCTCCACGTTTCCCGAGGTAAACAATCAATTACAATCTGTTTTAATCAAAAAATGTAAAAACAATTCAAAATAAATTCAATAATGGGATTATAAAAGTATTTAAACCGAGTAATAAGGCTTTTCTAGGCATGAGTGACTATAAATGATCTTTTCTTGACAATGGATGGCTTTCGCTCCACGTTTCCCGAGATAAACAATCAATTACAATCTGTTTTAATCAAAAATGTAAAAAAAATTCAAAATAAATTCAATAATGGGATTATTAAAGCATTTAAACCGAGTAATAAGGCTTTTCTAAGCATGAGTGACTATAAATGAACTTTTCTTGACAATGGATGGCTTTTGCTCCACGTTTCCCGAGGCAAAGAATCAATTACAATCTGTTTTAATCAAAAAATGTAAAAACAATTCAAAATAAATTCAATAATGGGATTATAAAAGTATTTAAACCGAGTAATAAGGCTTTTCTAGGCATGAGTGACTATAAATGAACTTTTCTTGACAATGGATGGCTTTCGCTCCACGTTTCTCGAGATAAACAATCAAATACAATCTGTTTTAATCAAAAATTTAAAAAAAATTCAAAATAAATTCAATAATGGGATTATAAAAGCATTTAAACCGAGTAATAAGGCTTTTATAGGCATGCGTGACTATAAATGAACTTTTCTTGACAATGGATGGCTTTTGCTCCACGTTTCCCGAGGCAAACAATCAATTACAATCTCTTTTAATCAAAAAATGTAAAAACATTTCAAAATAAATTCAATAATGGGATTATAAAAGCATTTAAACCGAGTAATAAGGCTTTTCTAGGCATGAGTGACTATAAATGATCTTTTCTTGACAATGGATGGCTTTCGCTCCACGTTTCCCGAGATAAACAATCACTTACGATCTGTTTTAATCAAAAATGTAAAAAAAATTCAAAATAAATTCAATAATGGGATTATAAAAGCATTTAAACCGAGTAATAAGGCTTTTCTAAGCATGAGTGACTATAAATGAACTTTTCTTGACAATGGATGGCTTTTGCTCCATGTTTCCCGAGGCAAACAATCAATTACAATCTGTTTTAATCAAAAAATGTAAAAACAATTCAAAATAAATTCAATAATGGGATTATAAAAGCATTTAAACCGAGTAATAAGGCTTTTCTAGGCATGAGTGACTATAAATGATCTTTTCTTGACAATGGATGGCTTTCGCTCCACGTTTCCCGAGATAAACAATCAATTACAATCTGTTTTAATCAAAAATGTAAAAAAAATTCAAAATAAATTCAATAATGGGATTATTAAAGCATTTAAACCGAGTAATAAGGCTTTTCTAAGCATGAGTGACTATAAATGAACTTTTCTTGACAATGGATGGCTTTTGCTCCATGTTTCCCGAGGCAAACAATCAATTACAATCTGTTTTAATCAAAAAATGTAAAAACATTTCAAAATAAATTCAATAATGGGATTATAAAAGCATTTAAACCGAGTAATAAGGCTTTTCTAGGCATGAGTGACTATAAATGATCTTTTCTTGACAATGGATGGCTTTCGCTCCACGTTTCCCGAGATAAACAATCAATTACGATCTGTTTTAATCAAAAATGTAAAAAAAATTCAAAATAAATTCAATAATGGGATTATAAAAGCATTTAAACCGAGTAATAAGGCTTTTCTAGGCATGAGTGACTATAAATGATCTTTTCTTGACAATGGATGGCTTTCGCTCCACGTTTCCCGATATAAACAATCAGTTACGATCTGTTTTAATCAAAAATGTAAAAAAAATTCAAAATAAATTCAATAATGGGATTATAAAAGCATTTAAACCGAGTAATAAGGCTTTTCTAGGCATGAGTGACTATAAATGATCTTTTCTTGACAATGGATGGCTTTCGCTCCACGTTTCCCGAGATAAACAATCACTTACGATCTGTTTTAATCAAAAATGTAAAAAAAATTCAAAATAAATTCAATAATGGGATTATAAAAGCATTTAAACCGAGTAATAAGGCTTTTCTAGGCATGAGTGACTATAAATGATCTTTTCTTGACAATGGATGGCTTTCGCTCCACGTTTCCCGAGATAAACAATCACTTACGATCTGTTTTAATCAAAAATGTAAAAAAAATTCAAAATAAATTCAATAATGGGATTATAAAAGCATTTAAACCGAGTAATAAGGCTTTTCTAGGCATGAGTGACTATAAATGATCTTTTCTTGACAATGGATGGCTTTCGCTTCACGTTTCTCGAGGTAAATAATCAATTACATTTTGTTTTAATCAAAAAATGTAAAAAGATTCAAATTAAATTCAATTATGGAATTATAAAAGCATTTAAAGCGAGTATTAAGGATTTTATAGGCATGAGTGACTATAAATGAACTTTTCTTGACAATGGATGGCTTTTGCTCCACGTTTCTTGAGGCAAACAATCAATTACAATCTGTTTTAATCAAAAAATGTAAAAACAATTCAAAATAAATTCAATAATGGGATTATAAAAGCTTTTAAACCGAGTAATAAGGCTTTTCTTGTTATGAGTGACTCTAAATGATCTTTTCTTGACAATGGATGACTTTTGCTCCACGTTTCCCGAGGTAAACAATCAATTACAATCTGTTTTAATCAAAAAATGTAAAAACAATTCAAAATAAATTCAATAATGGGATTATAAAAGTATTTAAACCGAGTAATAAGGCTTTTCTAGGCATGAGTGACTATAAATGATCTTTTCTTGACAATGGATGGCTTTCGCTCCACGTTTCCCGAGATAAACAATCAATTACAATCTGTTTTAATCAAAAATGTAAAAAAAATTCAAAATAAATTCAATAATGGGATTATTAAAGCATTTAAACCGAGTAATAAGGCTTTTCTAAGCATGAGTGACTATAAATGAACTTTTCTTGACAATGGATGGCTTTTGCTCCACGTTTCCCGAGGCAAAGAATCAATTACAATCTGTTTTAATCAAAAAATGTAAAAACAATTCAAAATAAATTCAATAATGGGATTATAAAAGTATTTAAACCGAGTAATAAGGCTTTTCTAGGCATGAGTGACTATAAATGAACTTTTCTTGACAATGGATGGCTTTCGCTCCACGTTTCTCGAGATAAACAATCAAATACAATCTGTTTTAATCAAAAATTTAAAAAAAATTCAAAATAAATTCAATAATGGGATTATAAAAGCATTTAAACCGAGTAATAAGGCTTTTATAGGCATGCGTGACTATAAATGAACTTTTCTTGACAATGGATGGCTTTTGCTCCACGTTTCCCGAGGCAAACAATCAATTACAATCTCTTTTAATCAAAAAATGTAAAAACATTTCAAAATAAATTCAATAATGGGATTATAAAAGCATTTAAACCGAGTAATAAGGCTTTTCTAGGCATGAGTGACTATAAATGATCTTTTCTTGACAATGGATGGCTTTCGCTCCACGTTTCCCGAGATAAACAATCACTTACGATCTGTTTTAATCAAAAATGTAAAAAAAATTCAAAATAAATTCAATAATGGGATTATAAAAGCATTTAAACCGAGTAATAAGGCTTTTCTAGGCATGAGTGACTATAAATGATCTTTTCTTGACAATGGATGGCTTTCGCTTCACGTTTCTCGAGGTAAATAATCAATTACATTTTGTTTTAATCAAAAAATGTAAAAAGATTCAAATTAAATTCAATTATGGAATTATAAAAGCATTTAAAGCGAGTATTAAGGATTTTATAGGCATGAGTGACTATAAATGAACTTTTCTTGACAATGGATGGCTTTTGCTCCACGTTTCTTGAGGCAAACAATCAATTACAATCTGTTTTAATCAAAAAATGTAAAAACAATTCAAAATAAATTCAATAATGGGATTATAAAAGCTTTTAAACCGAGTAATAAGGCTTTTCTTGTTATGAGTGACTCTAAATGATCTTTTCTTGACAATGGATGACTTTTGCTCCACGTTTCCCGAGGTAAACAATCAATTACAATCTGTTTTAATCAAAAAATGTAAAAACAATTCAAAATAAATTCAATAATGGGATTATAAAAGTATTTAAACCGAGTAATAAGGCTTTTCTAGGCATGAGTGACTATAAATGATCTTTTCTTGACAATGGATGGCTTTCGCTCCACGTTTCCCGAGATAAACAATCAATTACAATCTGTTTTAATCAAAAATGTAAAAAAAATTCAAAATAAATTCAATAATGGGATTATTAAAGCATTTAAACCGAGTAATAAGGCTTTTCTAAGCATGAGTGACTATAAATGAACTTTTCTTGACAATGGATGGCTTTTGCTCCACGTTTCCCGAGGCAAAGAATCAATTACAATCTGTTTTAATCAAAAAATGTAAAAACAATTCAAAATAAATTCAATAATGGGATTATAAAAGTATTTAAACCGAGTAATAAGGCTTTTCTAGGCATGAGTGACTATAAATGAACTTTTCTTGACAATGGATGGCTTTCGCTCCACGTTTCTCGAGATAAACAATCAAATACAATCTGTTTTAATCAAAAATTTAAAAAAAATTCAAAATAAATTCAATAATGGGATTATAAAAGCATTTAAACCGAGTAATAAGGCTTTTATAGGCATGCGTGACTATAAATGAACTTTTCTTGACAATGGATGGCTTTTGCTCCACGTTTCCCGAGGCAAACAATCAATTACAATCTCTTTTAATCAAAAAATGTAAAAACATTTCAAAATAAATTCAATAATGGGATTATAAAAGCATTTAAACCGAGTAATAAGGCTTTTCTAGGCATGAGTGACTATAAATGATCTTTTCTTGACAATGGATGGCTTTCGCTCCACGTTTCCCGAGATAAACAATCACTTACGATCTGTTTTAATCAAAAATGTAAAAAAAATTCAAAATAAATTCAATAATGGGATTATAAAAGCATTTAAACCGAGTAATAAGGCTTTTCTAGGCATGAGTGACTATAAATGATCTTTTCTTGACAATGGATGGCTTTCGCTTCACGTTTCTCGAGGTAAATAATCAATTACATTTTGTTTTAATCAAAAAATGTAAAAAGATTCAAATTAAATTCAATTATGGAATTATAAAAGCATTTAAAGCGAGTATTAAGGATTTTATAGGCATGAGTGACTATAAATGAACTTTTCTTGACAATGGATGGCTTTTGCTCCACGTTTCTTGAGGCAAACAATCAATTACAATCTGTTTTAATCAAAAAATGTAAAAACAATTCAAAATAAATTCAATAATGGGATTATAAAAGCTTTTAAACCGAGTAATAAGGCTTTTCTTGTTATGAGTGACTCTAAATGATCTTTTCTTGACAATGGATGACTTTTGCTCCACGTTTCCCGAGGTAAACAATCAATTACAATCTGTTTTAATCAAAAAATGTAAAAACAATTCAAAATAAATTCAATAATGGGATTATAAAAGTATTTAAACCGAGTAATAAGGCTTTTCTAGGCATGAGTGACTATAAATGATCTTTTCTTGACAATGGATGGCTTTCGCTCCACGTTTCCCGAGATAAACAATCAATTACAATCTGTTTTAATCAAAAATGTAAAAAAAATTCAAAATAAATTCAATAATGGGATTATTAAAGCATTTAAACCGAGTAATAAGGCTTTTCTAAGCATGAGTGACTATAAATGAACTTTTCTTGACAATGGATGGCTTTTGCTCCACGTTTCCCGAAGCAAAGAATCAATTACAATCTGTTTTAATCAAAAAATGTAAAAACAATTCAAAATAAATTCAATAATGGGATTATAAAAGTATTTAAACCGAGTAATAAGGCTTTTCTAGGCATGAGTGACTATAAATGAACTTTTCTTGACAATGGATGGCTTTCGCTCCACGTTTCTCGAGATAAACAATCAAATACAATCTGTTTTAATCAAAAATTTAAAAAAAATTCAAAATAAATTCAATAATGGGATTATAAAAGCATTTAAACCGAGTAATAAGGCTTTTATAGGCATGCGTGACTATAAATGAACTTTTCTTGACAATGGATGGCTTTTGCTCCACGTTTCCCGAGGCAAACAATCAATTACAATCTCTTTTAATCAAAAAATGTAAAAACATTTCAAAATAAATTCAATAATGGGATTATAAAAGCATTTAAACCGAGTAATAAGGCTTTTCTAGGCATGAGTGACTATAAATGAACTTTTCTTGACAATGGATGGCTTTCGCTTCACGTTTCTCGAGATAAACAATCAATTACAATCTGTTTTAATCAAAAATGTAAAAAAAATTGAAAATAAATTCAATAATGGGATTATAAAAGCATTTAAATCGAGTAGTAAGGCTTTTCTAGGCATGAGTGACTATAAATGATCTTTTCTTGACAATGGATGGCTTTCGCTCCACGTTTCCCGAGATAAACAATCAATTACAATCTGTTTTAATCAAAAATGTAAAAAAAATTCAAAATAAATTCAATAATGGGATTATTAAAGCATTTAAACCGAGTAATAAGGCTTTTCAAAGCATGAGTGACTATAAATGAACTTTTCTTGACAATGGATGGCTTTTGCTCCATGTTTCCCGAGGCAAACAATCAATTACAATCTGTTTTAATCAAAAACTGTTAAAAAAAATTCAAAATAAATTCAATAATGGGATTATAAAAGCATTTAAACCGAGTAATAAGGCTTTTCTAGGCATGAGTGACTATAAATGATCTTTTCTTGACAATGGATGGCTTTCGCTCCACGTTTCCAGAGATAAACAATCAATTACAATCTGTTTTAATCAAAAATGTAAAAAAAATTCAAAATAAATTCAATAATGGGATTATTAAAGCATTTAAACCGAGTAATAAGGCTTTTCTAAGCATGAGTGACTATAAATGAACTTTTCTTGACAATGGATGGCTTTTGCTTCACGTTTCCCGAGGCAAACAATCAATTACAATCTGTTTTAATCAAAAAATGTAAAAACAATTCAAAATAAATTCAATAATGGGATTATAAAAGTATTTAAACCGAGTAATAAGGCTTTTCTAGGCATGAGTGACTATAAATGAACTTTTCTTGACAATGGATGGCTTTCGCTCCACGTTTCCCGAGATAAACAATCAAATACAATCTGTTTTAATCAAAAATGTAAAAAAAATTCAAAATAAATTCAATAATGGGATTATAAAAGCATTTAAACCGAGTAATAAGGCTTTTCTAGGCATGAGTGACTATAAATGATCTTTTCTTGACAATGGATGGCTTTCGCTTCACGTTTCTCGAGGTAAATAATCAATTACATTTTCTTTTAATCAAAAAATGTAAAAAGATTCAAATTAAATTCAATTATGGAATTATAAAAGCATTTAAAGCGAGTATTAAGGATTTTATAGGCATGCGTGACTATAAATGAACTTTTCTTGACAATGGATGGCTTTTGCTCCACGTTTCCAGAGGCAAACAATCAATTACAATCTCTTTTAATCAAAAAATGTAAAAACATTTCAAAATAAATTCAATAATGGGATTATAAAAGCATTTAAACCGAGTAATAAGGCTTTTCTAGGCATGAGTGACTATAAATGATCTTTTCTTGACAATGGATGGCTTTCGCTCCACGTTTCCCGAGATAAACAATCACTTACGATCTGTTTTAATCAAAAATGTAAAAAAAATTCAAAATAAATTCAATAATGGGATTATAAAAGCATTTAAACCGAGTAATAAGGCTTTTCTAGGCATGAGTGACTATAAATGATCTTTTCTTGACAAAGGATGGCTTTCGCTTCACGTTTCTCGAGGTAAATAATCAATTACATTTTGTTTTAATCAAAAAATGTAAAAAGATTCAAATTAAATTCAATTATGGAATTATAAAAGCATTTAAAGCGAGTATTAAGGATTTTATAGGCATGAGTGACTATAAATGAACTTTTCTTGACAATGGATGGCTTTTGCTCCACGTTTCTTGAGGCAAAAAATCAATTACAATCTGTTTTAATCAAAAAATGTAAAAAAAATTCAAAATAAATTCAATAATGGGATTATAAAAGCATTTAAACCGAGTAATAAGGCTTTTCTAGGCATGAGTGACTATAAATGATCTTTTCTTGACAATGGATGGCTTTTGCTCCACGTTTCCCGAGATAAACAATCAATTACAATCTGTTTTAATCAAAAATGTAAAAACAATTCAAAATAAATTCAATAATGGGATTATTAAAGCATTTAAACCGAGTAATAAAGCTTTTCTTGTTAAGAGTGACTCTAAATGATCTTTTCTTGACAATGGATGACTTTTGCTCCACGTTTCCCGAGGTAAACAATCAATTACAATCTGTTTTAATCAAAAAATGTAAAAACAATTCAAAATAAATTCAATAATGGGATTATAAAAGTATTTAAACCGAGTAATAAGGCTTTTCTAGGCATGAGTGACTATAAATGATCTTTTCTTGACAATGGATGGCTTTCGCTCCACGTTTCCCGAGATAAACAATCAATTACAATCTGTTTTAATCAAAAATGTAAAAAAAATTCAAAATAAATTCAATAATGGGATTATTAAAGCATTTAAACCGAGTAATAAGGCTTTTCTAAGCATGAGTGACTATAAATGAACTTTTCTTGACAATGAATGGCTTTTGCTCCACGTTTCCCGAGGAAAAGAATCAATTAGAATCTGTTTTAATCAAAAAATGTAAAAACAATTCAAAATAAATTCAATAATGGGATTATAAAAGTATTTAAACCGAGTAATAAGGCTTTTCTAGGCATGAGTGACTATAAATGAACTTTTCTTGACAATGGATGGCTTTCGCTCCACGTTTCTCGAGATAAACAATCAAATACAATCTGTTTTAATCAAAAATGTAAAAAAAATTCAAAATAAATTCAATAATGGGATTATAAAAGCATTTAAACCGAGTAATAAGGCTTTTATAGGCATGCGTGACTATAAATGAACTTTTCTTGACAATGGATGGCTTTTGCTCCACGTTTCCCGAGGCAAACAATCAATTACAATCTCTTTTAATCAAAAAATGTAAAAACATTTCAAAATAAATTCAATAATGGGATTATAAAAGCATTTAAACCGAGTAATAAGGCTTTTCTAGGCATGAGTGACTATAAATGAACTTTTCTTGACAATGGATGGCTTTCGCTCCACGTTTCCCGAGATAAACAATCAATTACAATCTGTTTTAATCAAAAATGTAAAAAAAATTCAAAATAAATTCAATAATGGGATTATAAAAGCATTTAAACCGAGTAGTAAGGCTTTTCTAGGCATGAGTGACTATAAATGATCTTTTCTTGACAATGGATGGCTTTCGCTCCACGTTTCCCGAGATAAACAATCAATTACAATCTGTTTTAATCAAAAATGTAAAAAAAATTCAAAATAAATTCAATAATGGGATTATTAAAGCATTTAAACCGAGTAATAAGGCTTTTCAAAGCATGAGTGACTATAAATGAACTTTTCTTGACAATGGATGGCTTTTGCTCCATGTTTCCCGAGGCAAACAATCAATTACAATCTGTTTTAATCAAAAACTGTTAAAAAAAATTCAAAATAAATTCAATAATGGGATTATAAAAGCATTTAAACCGAGTAATAAGGCTTTTCTAGGCATGAGTGACTATAAATGATCTTTTCTTGACAATGGATGGCTTTCGCTCCACGTTTCCAGAGATAAACAATCAATTACAATCTGTTTTAATCAAAAATGTAAAAAAAATTCAAAATAAATTCAATAATGGGATTATTAAAGCATTTAAACCGAGTAATAAGGCTTTTCTAAGCATGAGTGACTATAAATGAACTTTTCTTGACAATGGATGGCTTTTGCTTCACGTTTCCCGAGGCAAACAATCAATTACAATCTGTTTTAATCAAAAAATGTAAAAACAATTCAAAATAAATTCAATAATGGGATTATAAAAGTATTTAAACCGAGTAATAAGGCTTTTCTAGGCATGAGTGACTATAAATGAACTTTTCTTGACAATGGATGGCTTTCGCTCCACGTTTCCCGAGATAAACAATCAAATACAATCTGTTTTAATCAAAATGTAAAATAAATTCAAAATAAATTCAATAATGGGATTATAAAAGCATTTAAACCGAGTAATAAGGCTTTTCTAGGCATGAGTGACTATAAATGATCTTTTCTTGACAATGGATGGCTTTCGCTTCACGTTTCTCGAGGTAAATAATCAATTACATTTTCTTTTAATCAAAAAATGTAAAAAGATTCAAATTAAATTCAATTATGGAATTATAAAAGCATTTAAAGCGAGTATTAAGGATTTTATAGGTATGCGTGACTATAAATGAACTTTTCTTGACAATGGATGGCTTTTGCTCCACGTTTCCAGAGGCAAACAATCAATTACAATCTCTTTTAATCAAAAAATGTAAAAACATTTCAAAATAAATTCAATAATGGGATTATAAAAGCATTTAAACCGAGTAATAAGGCTTTTCTAGGCATGAGTGACTATAAATGATCTTTTCTTGACAATGGATGGCTTTCGCTCCACGTTTTCCGAGATAAACAATCACTTACGATCTGTTTTAATCAAAAATGTAAAAAAAATTCAAAATAAATTCAATAATGGGATTATAAAAGCATTTAAACCGAGTAATAAGGCTTTTCTAGGCATGAGTGACTATAAATGATCTTTTCTTGACAATGGATGGCTTTCGCTCCACGTTTCCCGAGATAAACAATCAATTACAATCTGTTTTAATCAAAAATGTAAAAAAAATTCAAAATAAATTCAATAATGGGATTATTAAAGCATTTAAACCGAGTAATAAGGCTTTTCTAGGCATGAGTGACTATAAATGATCTTTTCTTGACAATGGATGGCTTTCGCTCCACGTTTCCCGAGATAAACAATCACTTACGATCTGTTTTAATCAAAAATGTAAAAAAAATTCAAAATAAATTCAATAATGGGATTATAAAAGCATTTAAACCGAGTAATAAGGCTTTTCTAGGCATGAGTGACTATAAATGATCTTTTCTTGACAATGGATGGCTTTCGCTCCACGTTTCCCGAGATAAACAATCACTTACGATCTGTTTTAATCAAAAATGTAAAAAAAATTCAAAATAAATTCAATAATGGGATTATAAAAGCATTTAAACCGAGTAATAAGGCTTTTCTAGGCATGAGTGACTATAAATGACCTTTTCTTGACAATGGATGGCTTTCGCTCCACGTTTCCCGAGATAAACATTCACTTACGATCTGTTTTAATCAAAAATGTAAAAAAAATTCAAAATAAATTCAATAATGGGATTATAAAACAATTTAAACCGAGCAAAAAGGCTTTTCTAGGCATGAGTGACTATAAATGAACTTTTCTTGACAATGGATGGCTTTCGCTCCACGTTTCCCGAGATAAACAATCAATTACAATCTGTTTTAATCAAAAATGTAAAAAAAATTCAAAATAAATTCAATAATGGGATTATAAAAGCATTTAAACCGAGTAGTAAGGCTTTTCTAGGCATGAGTGACTATAAATGATCTTTTCTTGACAATGGATGGCTTTCGCTCCACGTTTCCCGAGATAAACAATCAATTACAATCTGTTTTAATCAAAAATGTAAAAAAAATTCAAAATAAATTCAATAATGGGATTATTAAAGCATTTAAACCGAGTAATAAGTCTTTTCAAAGCATGAGTGACTATAAATGAACTTTTCTTGACAATGGATGGCTTTTGCTCCATGTTTCCCGAGGCAAACAATCAATTACAATCTGTTTTAATCAAAAACTGTTAAAAAAAATTCAAAATAAATTCAATAATGGGATTATAAAAGCATTTAAACCGAGTAATAAGGCTTTTCTAGGCATGAGTGACTATAAATGATCTTTTCTTGACAATGGATGGCTTTCGCTCCACGTTTCCAAAGATAAACAATCAATTACAATCTGTTTTAATCAAAAATGTAAAAAAAATTCAAAATAAATTCAATAATGGGATTATTAAAGTATTTAAACCGAGTAATAAGGCTTTTCTAAGCATGAGTGACTATAAATGAACTTTTCTTGACAATGGATGGCTTTTGCTTCACGTTTCCCGAGGCAAACAATCAATTACAATCTGTTTTAATCAAAAAATGTAAAAACAATTCAAAATAAATTCAATAATGGGATTATAAAAGTATTTAAACCGAGTAATAAGGCTTTTCTAGGCATGAGTGACTATAAATGATCTTTTCTTGACAATGGATGGCTTTCGCTCCACGTTTCCCGAGATAAACAATCAATTACAATCTGTTTTAATCAAAAATGTAAAAAAAATTCAAAATAAATTCAATAATGGGATTATTAAAGCATTTAAACCGAGTAATAAGGCTTTTCTAAGCATGAGTGACTATAAATGAACTTTTCTTGACAATGGATGGCTTTTGCTTCACGTTTCCCGAGGCAAACAATCAATTACAATCTGTTTTAATCAAAAAATGTAAAAACAATTCAAAATAAATTCAATAATGGGATTATAAAAGTATTTAAACCGAGTAATAAGGCTTTTCTAGGCATGAGTGACTATAAATGAACTTTTCTTGACAACGGATGGCTTTCGCTCCACGTTTCCCGAGATAAACAATCAAATACAATCTGTTTTAATCAAAAATGTAAAATAAATTCAAAATAAATTCAATAATGGGATTATAAAAGCATTTAAACCGAGTAATAAGGCTTTTCTAGGCATGAGTGACTATAAATGATCTTTTCTTGACAATGGATGGCTTTCGCTTCACGTTTCTCGAGGTAAATAATCAATTACATTTTCTTTTAATCAAAAAATGTAAAAAGATTCAAATTAAATTCAATTATGGAATTATAAAAGCATTTAAAGCGAGTATTAAGGATTTTATAGGCATGCGTGACTATAAATGAACTTTTCTTGACAATGGATGGCTTTTGCTCCACGTTTCCAGAGGCAAACAATCAATTACAATCTCTTTTAATCAAAAAATGTAAAAACATTTCAAAATAAATTCAATAATGGGATTATAAAAGCATTTAAACCGAGTAATAAGGCTTTTCTAGGCATGAGTGACTATAAATGATCTTTTCTTGACAATGGATGGCTTTCGCTCCACGTTTCCCGAGATAAACAATCACTTACGATCTGTTTTAATCAAAAATGTAAAAAAAATTCAAAATAAATTCAATAATGGGATTATAAAAGCATTTAAACCGAGTAATAAGGCTTTTCTAGGCATGAGTGACTATAAATGATCTTTTCTTGACAAAGGATGGCTTTCGCTTCACGTTTCTCGAGGTAAATAATCAATTACATTTTGTTTTAATCAAAAAAAGTAAAAAGATTCAAATTAAATTCAATTATGGAATTATAAAAGCATTTAAAGCGAGTATTAAGGATTTTATAGGCATGAGTGACTATAAATGAACTTTTCTTGACAATGGATGGCTTTCGCTCCACGTTTCCCGAGATAAACAATCAAATACAATCTGTTTTAATCAAAAATGTAAAATAAATTCAAAATAAATTCAATAATGGGATTATAAAAGCATTTAAACCGAGTAATAAGGCTTTTCTAGGCATGAGTGACTATAAATGATCTTTTCTTGACAATGGATGGCTTTCGCTTCACGTTTCTCGAGGTAAATAATCAATTACATTTTCTTTTAATCAAAAAATGTAAAAAGATTCAAATTAAATTCAATTATGGAATTATAAAAGCATTTAAAGCGAGTATTAAGGATTTTATAGGCATGCGTGACTATAAATGAACTTTTCTTGACAATGGATGGCTTTTGCTCCACGTTTCCAGAGGCAAACAATCAATTACAATCTCTTTTAATCAAAAAATGTAAAAACATTTCAAAATAAATTCAATAATGGGATTATAAAAGCATTTAAACCGAGTAATAAGGCTTTTCTAGGCATGAGTGACTATAAATGATCTTTTCTTGACAATGGATGGCTTTCGCTCCACGTTTCCCGAGATAAACAATCACTTACGATCTGTTTTAATCAAAAATGTAAAAAAAATTCAAAACAAATTCAATAATGGGATTATAAAAGCATTTAAACCGAGTAATAAGGCTTTTCTAGGCATGAGTGACTATAAATGATCTTTTCTTGACAATGGATGGCTTTCGCTCCACGTTTCCCGAGATAAACAATCAATTACAATCTGTTTTAATCAAAAATGTAAAAAAAATTCAAAATAAATTCAATAATGGGATTATTAAAGCATTTAAACCGAGTAATAAGGCTTTTCTAGGCATGAGTGACTATAAATGATCTTTTCTTGACAATGGATGGCTTTCGCTCCACGTTTCCCGAGATAAACAATCACTTACGATCTGTTTTAATCAAAAATGTAAAAAAAATTCAAAATAAATTCAATAATGGGATTATAAAAGCATTTAAACCGAGTAATAAGGCTTTTCTAGGCATGAGTGACTATAAATGATCTTTTCTTGACAATGGATGGCTTTCGCTCCACGTTTCCCGAGATAAACAATCACTTACGATCTGTTTTAATCAAAAATGTAAAAAAAATTCAAAATAAATTCAATAATGGGATTATAAAAGCATTTAAACCGAGTAATAAGGCTTTTCTAGGCATGAGTGACTATAAATGATCTTTTCTTGACAATGGATGGCTTTCGCTTCACGTTTCTCGAGGTAAATAATCAATTACATTTTGTTTTAATCAAAAAATGTAAAAAGATTCAAATTAAATTCAATTATGGAATTATAAAAGCATTTAAAGCGAGTATTAAGGATTTTATAGGCATGCGTGACTATAAATGAACTTTTCTTGACAATGGATGGCTTTTGCTCCACGTTTCCAGAGGCAAACAATCAATTACAATCTCTTTTAATCAAAAAATGTAAAAACATTTCAAAATAAATTCAATAATTGGATTACAAAAGCATTTAAACCGAGTAATAAGGCTTTTCTAGGCATGAGTGACTATAAATGATCTTTTCTTGACAATGGATGGCTTTCGCTCCACATTTCCCGAGATAAACAATCAATTACAATCTGTTTTAATCAAAAATGTAAAAAAAATTCAAAATAAATTCAATAATGGGATTATAAAAGCATTTAAACCGAGTAATAAGGCTTTTCTAGGCATGAGTGACTATAAATGATCTTTTCTTGACAATGGATGGCTTTCGCTTCACGTTTCTCGAGGTAAATAATCAATTACATTTTGTTTTAATCAAAAAATGTAAAAAGATTCAAATTAAATTCAATTATGGAATTATAAAAGCATTTAAAGCGAGTATTAAGGATTTTATAGGCATGAGTGACTATAAATGAACTTTTCTTGACAATGGATGGCTTTTGCTCCACGTTTCTTGAGGCAAACAATCAATTACAATCTGTTTTAATCAAAAAATGTAAAAAAAATTCAAAATAAATTCAATAATGGGATTATAAAAGCATTTAAACCGAGTAATAAGGCTTTTCTAGGCATGAGTGACTATAAATGATCTTTTCTTGACAATGGATGGCTTTCGCTCCACGTTTCCCGAGATAAACAATCAATTACAATCTATTTTAATCAAAAATGTAAAAAAAATTCAAAATAAATTCAATAATGGGATTATAAAAGCATTTAAACCGAGTAATAAGGCTTTTCTAAGCATGAGTGACTATAAATGAACTTTTCTTGACAATGGATGGCTTTTGCTCCACGTTTCCAGAGGCAAACAATCAATTACAATCTGTTTTAATCAAAAAATGTAAAAACAATTCAAAATAAATTCAATAATGGGATTATAAAAGCATTTAAACCGAGTAATAAGGCTTTTCTAGGCATGAGTGACTATAAATGATCTTTTCTTGACAATGGATGGCTTTCGATCCACGTTTCCCGAGATAAACAATCAAATACAATCTGTTTTAATCAAAAATGTAAAAAACATTCAAAATAAATTCAATAATGGGATTATAAAAGCATTTAAACCGAGTAATAAGGCTTTTCTAGGCATGAGTGACTATAAATGATCTTTTCCTGACAATGGATGGCTTTCGCTCCACGTTTCCAGAGATAAACAATCAATTACAATCTGTTTTAATCAAAAATGTAAAAAAAATTCAAAATAAATTCAATAATGGGATTATTAAAGCATTTAAACCGAGTAATAAGGCTTTTCTAAGCATGAGTGACTATAAATGAACTTTTCTTGACAATGGATGGCTTTTGCTCCACGTTTCTTGAGGCAAACAATCAATTACAATCTGTTTTAATCAAAAAATGTAAAAACAATTCAAAATAAATTCAATAATGGGATTATAAAAGCTTTTAAACCGAGTAATAAGGCTTTTCTTGTTATGAGTGACTCTAAATGATCTTTTCTTGACAATGGATGACTTTTGCTCCACGTTTCCCGAGGTAAACAATCAATTACAATCTGTTTTAATCAAAAAATGTAAAAACAATTCAAAATAAATTCAATAATGGGATTATAAAAGTATTTAAACCGAGTAATAAGGCTTTTCTAGGCATGAGTGACTATAAATGATCTTTTCTTGACAATGGATGGCTTTCGCTCCACGTTTCCCGAGATAAACAATCAATTACAATCTGTTTTAATCAAAAATGTAAAAAAAATTCAAAATAAATTCAATAATGGGATTATTAAAGCATTTAAACCGAGTAATAAGGCTTTTCTAAGCATGAGTGACTATAAATGAACTTTTCTTGACAATGGATGGCTTTTGCTCCACGTTTCCCGAGGCAAACAATCAATTACAATCTGTTTTAATCAAAAAATGTAAAAACAATTCAAAATAAATTCAATAATGGGATTATAAAAGTATTTAAACCGAGTAATAAGGCTTTTCTAGGCATGAGTGACTATAAAGGAACTTTTCTTGACAATGGATGGCTTTCGCTCCACGTTTCTCGAGATAAACAATCAAATACAATCTGTTTTAATGAAAAATGTAAAAAAAATTCAAAATAAATTCAATAATGGGATTATAAAAGCATTTAAACCGAGTAATAAGGCTTTTATAGGCATGCGTGACTATAAATGAACTTTTCTTGACAATGGATGGCTTTTGCTCCACGTTTCCCGAGGCAAACAATCAATTACAATCTCTTTTAATCAAAAAATGTAAAAACATTTCAAAATAAATTCAATAATGGGATTATAAAAGCATTTAAACCGAGTAATAAGGCTTTTCTAGGCATGAGTGACTATAAATGAACTTTTCTTGACAATGGATGGCTTTCGCTCCACGTTTCCCGAGATAAACAATCAATTACAATCTGTTTTAATCAAAAATGTAAAAAAAATTCAAAATAAATTCAATAATGGGATTATAAAAGCATTTAAACCGAGTAGTAAGGCTTTTCTAGGCATGAGTGACTATAAATGATCTTTTCTTGACAATGGATGGCTTTCGCTCCACGTTTCCCGAGATAAACAATCAATTACAATCTGTTTTAATCAAAAATGTAAAAAAAATTCAAAATAAATTCAATAATGGGATTATTAAAGCATTTAAACCGAGTAATAAGGCTTTTCAAAGCATGAGTGACTATAAATGAACTTTTCTTGACAATGGATGGCTTTTGCTCCATGTTTCCCGAGGCAAACAATCAATTACAATCTGTTTTAATCAAAAACTGTTAAAAAAAATTCAAAATAAATTCAATAATGGGATTATAAAAGCATTTAAACCGAGTAATAAGGCTTTTCTAGGCATGAGTGACTATAAATGATCTTTTCTTGACAATGGATGGCTTTCGCTCCACGTTTCCCGAGATAAACAATCAATTACAATCTGTTTTAATCAAAAATGTAAAAAAAATTCAAAATAAATTCAATAATGGGATTATTAAAGCATTTAAACCGAGTAATAAGGCTTTTCTAAGCATGAGTGACTATAAATGAACTTTTCTTGACAATGGATGGCTTTTGCTTCACGTTTCCCGAGGCAAACAATCAATTACAATCTGTTTTAATCAAAAAATGTAAAAACAATTCAAAATAAATTCAATAATGGGATTATAAAAGTATTTAAACCGAGTAATAAGGCTTTTCTAGGCATGAGTGACTATAAATGAACTTTTCTTGACAATGGATGGCTTTCGCTCCACGTTTCCCGAGATAAACAATCAAATACAATCTGTTTTAATCAAAAATGTAAAAAAAATTCAAAATAAATTCAATAATGGGATTATAAAAGCATTTAAACCGAGTAATAAGGCTTTTATAGGCATGCGTGACTATAAATGAACTTTTCTTGACAATGGATGGCTTTTGCTCCACGTTTCCCGAGGCAAACAATCAATTACAATCTCTTTTAATCAAAAAATGTAAAAACATTTCAAAATAAATTCAATAATGGGATTATAAAAGCATTTAAACCGAGTAATAAGGCTTTTCTAGGCATGAGTGACTATAAATGAACTTTTCTTGACAATGGATGGCTTTCGCTCCACGTTTCCCGAGATAAACAATCAATTACAATCTGTTTTAATCAAAAATGTAAAAAAAATTCAAAATAAATTCAATAATGGGATTATAAAAGCATTTAAACCGAGTAGTAAGGCTTTTCTAGGCATGAGTGACTATAAATGATCTTTTCTTGACAATGGATGGCTTTCGCTCCACGTTTCCCGAGATAAACAATCAATTACAATCTGTTTTAATCAAAAATGTAAAAAAAATTCAAAATAAATTCAATAATGGGATTATTAAAGCATTTAAACCGAGTAATAAGGCTTTTCAAAGCATGAGTGACTATAAATGAACTTTTCTTGACAATGGATGGCTTTTGCTCCATGTTTCCCGAGGCAAACAATCAATTACAATCTGTTTTAATCAAAAACTGTTAAAAAAAATTCAAAATAAATTCAATAATGGGATTATAAAAGCATTTAAACCGAGTAATAAGGCTTTTCTAGGCATGAGTGACTATAAATGATCTTTTCTTGACAATGGATGGCTTTCGCTCCACGTTTCCCGAGATAAACAATCAATTACAATCTGTTTTAATCAAAAATGTAAAAAAAATTCAAAATAAATTCAATAATGGGATTATTAAAGCATTTAAACCGAGTAATAAGGCTTTTCTAAGCATGAGTGACTATAAATGAACTTTTCTTGACAATGGATGGCTTTTGCTTCACGTTTCCTGAGGCAAACAATCAATTACAATCTGTTTTAATCAAAAAATGTAAAAACAATTCAAAATAAATTCAATAATGGGATTATAAAGGTATTTAAACCGAGTAATAAGGCTTTTCTAGGCATGAGTGACTATAAATGAACTTTTCTTGACAATGGATGGCTTTCGCTCCACGTTTCCCGAGATAAACAATCAAATACAATCTGTTTTAATCAAAAATGTAAAAAAAATTCAAAATAAATTCAATAATGGGATTATAAAAGCATTTAAACCGAGTAATAAGGCTTTTATAGGCATGCGTGACTATAAATGAACTTTTCTTGACAATGGATGGCTTTTGCTCCACGTTTCCCGAGGCAAACAATCAATTACAATCTCTTTTAATCAAAAAATGTAAAAACATTTCAAAATAAATTCAATAATGGGATTATAAAAGCATTTAAACCGAGTAATAAGGCTTTTCTAGGCATGAGTGACTATAAATGAACTTTTCTTGACAATGGATGGCTTTCGCTCCACGTTTCCCGAGATAAACAATCAATTACAATCTGTTTTAATCAAAAATGTAAAAAAAATTCAAAATAAATTCAATAATGGGATTATAAAAGCATTTAAACCGAGTAATAAGGCTTTTCTAGGCATGAGTGACTATAAATGATCTTTTCTTGACAATGGATGGCTTTCGCTCCACGTTTCCCGAGATAAACAATCAATTACAATCTGTTTTAATCAAAAATGTAAAAAAAATTCAAAATAAATTCAATAATGGGATTATTAAAGCATTTAAACCGAGTAATAAGGCTTTTCAAAGCATGAGTGACTATAAATGAACTTTTCTTGACAATGGATGGCTTTTGCTCCATGTTTCCCGAGGCAAACAATCAATTACAATCTGTTTTAATCAAAAACTGTTAAAAAAAATTCAAAATAAATTCAATAATGGGATTATAAAAGCATTTAAACCGAGTAATACGGCTTTTCTAGGCATGAGTGACTATAAATGATCTTTTCTTGACAATGGATGGCTTTCGCTCCACGTTTCCCGAGATAAACAATCAATTACAATCTGTTTTAATCAAAAATGTAAAAAAAATTCAAAATAAATTCAATAATGGGATTATTAAAGCATTTAAACCGAGTAATAAGGCTTTTCTAAGCATGAGTGACTATAAATGAACTTTTCTTGACAATGGATGGCTTTTGCTCCACGTTTCCCGAGGCAAACAATCAATTACAATCTGTTTTAATCAAAAAATGTAAAAACAATTCAAAATAAATTCAATAATGGGATTATAAATGTATTTAAACCGAGTAATAAGGCTTTTCTAGGCATGAGTGACTATAAATGAACTTTTCTTGACAATGGATGGCTTTCGCTCCACGTTTCCCGAGATAAACAATCAAATACAATCTGTTTTAATCAAAAATGTAAAAAAAATTCAAAATAAATTCAATAATGGGATTATAAAAGCATTTAAACCGAGTAATAAGGCTTTTCTAGGCATGAGTGACTATAAATGATCTTTTCCTGACAATGGATGGCTTTCGCTTCACGTTTCTCGAGGTAAATAATCAATTACATTTTGTTTTAATCAAAAAATGTAAAAAGATTCAAATTAAATTCAATTATGGAATTATAAAAGCATTTAAAGCGAGTATTAAGGATTTTATAGGCATGCGTGACTATAAATGAACTTTTCTTGACAATGGATGGCTTTTGCTCCACGTTTCCCGAGGCAAACAATCAATTACAATCTCTTTTAATCAAAAAATGTAAAAACATTTCAAAATAAATTCAATAATGGGATTATGAAAGCATTTAAACCGAGTAATAAGGCTTTTCTAGGAATGAGTGACTATAAATGAACTTTTCTTGACAATGGATGGCTTTCGCTCCACGTTTCCCGAGATAAACAATCAAATACAATCTGTTTTAATCAAAAATTGTAAAAACAATTCAAAATAAATTCAATAATGGGATTATAAAAGCTTTTAAACCGAGTAATAAGGCTTTTCTTGTTATGAGTGACTCTAAATGATCTTTTCTTGACAATGGATGACTTTTGCTCCACGTTTCCCGAGGTAAACAATCAATTACAATCTGTTTTAATCAAAAAATGTAAAAACAATTCAAAATAAATTCAATAATGGGATTTTAAAAGTATTTAAACCGAGTAATAAGGCTTTTCTAGGCATGAGTGACTATAAATGATCTTTTCTTGACAATGGATGGCTTTCGCTCCACGTTTCCCGAGATAAACAATCAATTACAATCTGTTTTAATCAAAAATGTAAAAAAAATTCAAAATAAATTCAATAATGGGATTATTAAAGCATTTAAACCGAGTAATAAGGCTTTTCTAAGCATGAGTGACTATAAATGAACTTTTCTTGAAAATGGATGGCTTTTGCTCCACGTTTCCCGAGGCAAAGAATCAATTACAATCTGTTTTAATCAAAAAATGTAAAAACAATTCAAAATAAATTCAATAATGGGATTATAAAAGTATTTAAACCGAGTAATAAGGCTTTTCTAGGCATGAGTGACTATAAAGGAACTTTTCTTGACAATGGATGGCTTTCGCTCCACGTTTCTCGAGATAAACAATCAAATACAATCTGTTTTAATCAAAAATGTAAAAAAAATTCAAAATAAATTCAATAATGGGATTATAAAAGCATTTAAACCGAGTAATAAGGCTTTTATAGGCATGCGTGACTATAAATGAACTTTTCTTGACAATGGATGGCTTTTGCTCCACGTTTCCCGAGGCAAACAATCAATTACAATCTCTTTTAATCAAAAAATGTAAAAACATTTCAAAATAAATTCAATAATGGGATTATAAAAGCATTTAAACCGAGTAATAAGGCTTTTCTAGGCATGAGTGACTATAAATGAACTTTTCTTGACAATGGATGGCTTTCGCTCCACGTTTCCCGAGATAAACAATCAATTACAATCTGTTTTAATCAAAAATGTAAAAAAAATTCAAAATAAATTCAATAATGGGATTATAAAAGCATTTAAACCGAGTAGTAAGGCTTTTCTAGGCATGAGTGACTATAAATGATCTTTTCTTGACAATGGATGGCTTTCGCTCCACGTTTCCCGAGATAAACAATCAATTACAATCTGTTTTAATCAAAAATGTAAAAAAAATTCAAAATAAATTCAATAATGGGATTATTAAAGCATTTAAACCGAGTAATAAGGCTTTTGAAAGCATGAGTGACTATAAATGAACTTTTCTTGACAATGGATGGCTTTTGCTCCATGTTTCCCGAGGCAAACAATCAATTACAATCTGTTTTAATCAAAAACTGTTAAAAAAAATTCAAAATAAATTCAATAATGGGATTATAAAAGCATTTAAACCGAGTAATAAGGCTTTTCTAGGCATGAGTGACTATAAATGATCTTTTCTTGACAATGGATGGCTTTCGCTCCACGTTTCCCGAGATAAACAATCAATTACAATCTGTTTTAATCAAAAATGTAAAAAAAAATTCAAAATAAATTCAATAATGGGATTATTAAAGCATTTAAACCGAGTAATAAGGCTTTTCTAAGCATGAGTGACTATAAATGAACTTTTCTTGACAATGGATGGCTTTTGCTTCACGTTTCCCGAGGCAAACAATCAATTACAATCTGTTTTAATCAAAAAATGTAAAAACAATTCAAAATAAATTCAATAATGGGATTATAAAAGTATTTAAACCGAGTAATAAGGCTTTTCTAGGCATGAGTGACTATAAATGAACTTTTCTTGACAATGGATGGCTTTCGCTCCACGTTTCCCGAGATAAACAATCAAATACAATCTGTTTTAATCAAAAATGTAAAAAAAATTCAAAATAAATTCAATAATGGGATTATAAAAGCATTTAAACCGAGTAATAAGGCTTTTATAGGCATGCGTGACTATAAATGAACTTTTCTTGACAATGGATGGCTTTTGCTCCACGTTTCCCGAGGCAAACAATCAATTACAATCTCTTTTAATCAAAAAATGTAAAAACATTTCAAAATAAATTCAATAATGGGATTATAAAAGCATTTAAACCGAGTAATAAGGCTTTTCTAGGCATGAGTGACTATAAATGAACTTTTCTTGACAATGGATGGCTTTCGCTCCACGTTTCCCGAGATAAACAATCAATTACAATCTGTTTTAATCAAAAATGTAAAAAAAATTCAAAATAAATTCAATAATGGGATTATAAAAGCATTTAAACCGAGTAGTAAGGCTTTTCTAGGCATGAGTGACTATAAATGATCTTTTCTTGACAATGGATGGCTTTCGCTCCACGTTTCCCGAGATAAACAATCAATTACAATCTGTTTTAATCAAAAATGTAAAAAAAATTCAAAATAAATTCAATAATGGGATTATTAAAGCATTTAAACCGAGTAATAAGGCTTTTCAAAGCATGAGTGACTATAAATGAACTTTTCTTGACAATGGATGGCTTTTGCTCCATGTTTCCCGAGGCAAACAATCAATTACAATCTGTTTTAATCAAAAACTGTTAAAAAAAATTCAAAATAAATTCAATAATGGGATTATAAAAGCATTTAAACCGAGTAATAAGGCTTTTCTAGGCATGAGTGACTATAAATGATCTTTTCTTGACAATGGATGGCTTTCGCTCCACGTTTCCCGAGATAAACAATCAATTACAATCTGTTTTAATCAAAAATGTAAAAAAAATTCAAAATAAATTCAATAATGGGATTATTAAAGCATTTAAACCGAGTAATAAGGCTTTTCTAAGCATGAGTGACTATAAAATGAACTTTTCTTGACAATGGATGGCTTTTGCTTCACGTTTCCCGAGGCAAACAATCAATTACAATCTGTTTTAATCAAAAAATGTAAAAACAATTCAAAATAAATTCAATAATGGGATTATAAAGGTATTTAAACCGAGTAATAAGGCTTTTCTAGGCATGAGTGACTATAAATTAACTTTTCTTGACAATGGATGGATTTCGCTCCACGTTTCCCGAGATAAACAATCAAATACAATCTGTTTTAATCAAAAATGTAAAAAAAATTCAAAATAAATTCAATAATGGGATTATAAAAGCATTTAAACCGAGTAATAAGGCTTTTATAGGCATGCGTGACTATAAATGAACTTTTCTTGACAATGGATGGCTTTTGCTCCACGTTTCCCGAGGCAAACAATCAATTACAATCTGTTTTAATCAAAAAATGTAAAAACATTTCAAAATAAATTCAATAATGGGATTATAAAAGCATTTAAACCGAGTAATAAGGCTTTTCTAGGCATGAGTGACTATAAATGAACTTTTCTTGACAATGGATGGCTTTCGCTCCACGTTTTCCGAGATAAACAATCAATTACAATCTTTTTTAATCAAAAATGTAAAAAAAATTCAAAATAAATTCAATAATGGGATTATAAAAGCATTTAAACCGAGTAATAAGGCTTTTCTAGGCATGAGTGACTATAAATGATCTTTTCTTGACAATGGATGGCTTTCGCTCCACGTTTCCCGAGATAAACAATCAATTACAATCTGTTTTTTAATCAAAAATGTAAAAAAAATTCAAAATAAATTCAATAATGGGATTATTAAAGCATTTAAACCGAGTAATAAGGCTTTTCAAAGCATGAGTGACTATAAATGAACTTTTCTTGACAATGGATGGCTTTTGCTCCATGTTTCCCGAGGCAAACAATCAATTACAATCTGTTTTAATCAAAAACTGTTAAAAAAAATTCAAAATAAATTCAATAATGGGATTATAAAAGCATTTAAACCGAGTAATAAGGCTTTTCTAGGCATGAGTGACTATAAATGATCTTTTCTTGACAATGGATGGCTTTCGCTCCACGTTTCCCGAGATAAACAATCAATTACAATCTGTTTTAATCAAAAATGTAAAAAAAATTCAAAATAAATTCAATAATGGGATTATAAAAGCATTTAAACCGAGTAATAAGGCTTTTATAGGCATGCGTGACTATAAATGAACTTTTCTTGACAATGGATGGCTTTTGCTCCACGTTTCCCGAGGCAAACAATCAATTACAATCTGTTTTAATCAAAAAATGTAAAAACATTTCAAAATAAATTCAATAATGGGATTATAAAAGCATTTAAACCGAGTAATAAGGCTTTTCTAGGCATGAGTGACTATAAATGAACTTTTCTTGACAATGGATGGCTTTCGCTCCACGTTTTCCGAGATAAACAATCAATTACAATCTTTTTTAATCAAAAATGTAAAAAAAATTCAAAATAAATTCAATAATGGGATTATAAAAGCATTTAAACCGAGTAATAAGGCTTTTCTAGGCATGAGTGACTATAAATGATCTTTTCTTGACAATGGATGGCTTTCGCTCCACGTTTCCCGAGATAAACAATCAATTACAATCTGTTTTTTAATCAAAAATGTAAAAAAAATTCAAAATAAATTCAATAATGGGATTATTAAAGCATTTAAACCGAGTAATAAGGCTTTTCAAAGCATGAGTGACTATAAATGAACTTTTCTTGACAATGGATGGCTTTTGCTCCATGTTTCCCGAGGCAAACAATCAATTACAATCTGTTTTAATCAAAAACTGTTAAAAAAAATTCAAAATAAATTCAATAATGGGATTATAAAAGCATTTAAACCGAGTAATACGGCTTTTCTAGGCATGAGTGACTATAAATGATCTTTTCTTGACAATGGATGGCTTTCGCTCCACGTTTCCCGAGATAAACAATCAATTACAATCTGTTTTAATCAAAAATGTAAAAAAAATTCAAAATAAATTCAATAATGGGATTATTAAAGCATTTAAACCGAGTAATAAGGCTTTTCTAAGCATGAGTGACTATAAATGAACTTTTCTTGACAATGGATGGCTTTTGCTCCACGTTTCCCGAGGCAAACAATCAATTACAATCTGTTTTAATCAAAAAATGTAAAAACAATTCAAAATAAATTCAATAATGGGATTATAAATGTATTTAACCCGAGTAATAAGGCTTTTCTAGGCATGAGTGACTATAAATGAACTTTTCTTGACAATGGATGGCTTTCGCTCCACGTTTCCCGAGATAAACAATCAAATACAATCTGTTTTAATCAAAAATGTAAAAAAAATTCAAAATAAATTCAATAATGGGATTATAAAAGCATTTAAACCGAGTAATAAGGCTTTTCTAGGCATGAGTGACTATAAATGATCTTTTCTTGACAATGGATGGCTTTCGCTTCACGTTTCTCAAGGTAAATAATCAATTACATTTTCTTTTAATCAAAAAATGTAAAAAGATTCAAATTAAATTCAATTATGGAATTATAAAAGCATTTAAAGCGAGTATTAAGGATTTTATAGGCATGCGTGACTATAAATGAACTTTTCTTGACAATGGATGGCTTTTGCTCCACGTTTCCCGAGGCAAACAATCAATTACAATCTCTTTTAATCAAAAAATGTAAAAACATTTCAAAATAAATTCAATAATGGGATTATGAAAGCATTTAAACCGAGTAATAAGGCTTTTCTAGGAATGAGTGACTATAAATGAACTTTTCTTGACAATGGATGGCTTTCGCTCCACGTTTCCCGAGATAAACAATCAAATACAATCTGTTTTAATCAAAAACGTAAAAAAAATTCAAAATAAATTCAATAATGGGATTATAAAAGCATTTAAACCGAGTAATAAGGCTTTTCTAGGCATGAGTGACTATAAATGATCTTTTCCTGACAATGGATGGCTTTCGCTTCACGTTTCTCGAGGTAAATAATCAATTACATTTTGTTTTAATCAAAAAATGTAAAAAGATTCAAATTAAATTCAATTATGGAATTATAAAAGCATTTAAAGCGAGTATTAAGGATTTTATAGGCATGCGTGACTATAAATGAACTTTTCTTGACAATGGATGGCTTTTGCTCCACGTTTCGAGAGGCAAACAATCAATTACAATCTCTTTTAATCAAAAAATGTAAAAACATTTCAAAATAAATTCAATAATGGGATTATAAAAGCATTTAAACCGAGTAATAAGGCTTTTCTAGGCATGAGTGACTATAAATGATCTTTTCTTGACAATGGATGGCTTTCGCTCCACGTTTCCCGAGATAAACAATCAATTACGATCTGTTTTAATCAAAAATGTAAAAAAAATTCAAAATAAATTCAATAATGGGATTATAAAAGCATTTAAACCGAGTAATAAGTCTTTTCTAGGCATGAGTGACTATAAATGATCTTTTCTTGACAATGGATGGCTTTTGCTTCACGTTTCTCGAGGTAAATAATCAATTACATTTTGTTTTAATCAAAAAATGTAAAAAGATTCAAATTAAATTCAATTATGGAATTATAAAAGCATTTAAAGCGAGTATTAAGGATTTTATAGGCATGCGTGACTATAAATGAACTTTTCTTACCAATGGATGGCTTTTGCTCCACGTTTCCCGAGGCAAACAATCAATTACAATCTGTTTTAATCAAAAAATGTAAAAACAATTAAAAATAAATTCAATAATGGGATTATAAAAGTATTTAAACCGAGTAATAAGGCTTTTCTAGACATGAGTGACTATAAATGAACTTTTCTTGACAATGGATGGCTTTCGCTCCACGTTTCCCGAGATAAACAATCAAATACAATCTGTTTTAATTAAAAATGTAAAAAAAATTCAAAATAAATTCAATAATGGGATTATAAAAGCATTTAAACCGAGTAATAAGGCTTTTCTAGGCATGAGTGACTATAAATGATCTTTTCTTGACAATGGATGGCTTTCGCTTCACGTTTCTCGAGGTAAATAATCAATTACATTTTCTTTTAATCAAAAAATGTAAAAAGATTCAAATTAAATTCAATTATGGAATTATAAAAGCATTTAAAGCGAGTATTAAGGATTTTATAGGCATGCGTGACTATAAATGAACTTTTCTTGATAATGGATGGCTTTTGCTCCACGTTTCCAGAGGCAAACAATCAATTACAATCTCTTTTAATCAAAAAATGTAAAAACATTTCAAAATAAATTCAATAATGGGATTATAAAAGCATTTAAACCGAGTAATAAGGCTTTTCTAGGCATGAGTGACTATAAATGATCTTTTCTTGACAATGGATGGCTTTCGCTCCACGTTTCCCGAGATAAACAATCAATTACGATCTGTTTTAATCAAAAATGTAAAAAAAATTCAAAATAAATTCAATAATGGGATTATAAAAGCATTTAAACCGAGTAATAAGTCTTTTCTAGGCATGAGTGACTATAAATGATCTTTTCTTGACAATGGATGGCTTTCGCATCACGTTTCTCGAGGTAAATAATCAATTACATTTTGTTTTAATCAAAAAATGTAAAAAGATTCAAATTAAATTCAATTATGGAATTATAAAAGCATTTAAAGCGAGTATTAAGGATTTTATAGGCATGCGTGACTATAAATGAACTTTTCTTAACAATGGATGGCTTTTGCTCCTCGTTTCCCGAGGCAAACAATCAATTACAATCTGTTTTAATCAAAAAATGTAAAAACAATTCAAAATAAATTCAATAATGGGATTATAAAAGTATTTAAACCGAGTAATAAGGCTTTTCTAGGCATGAGTGACTATAAATGAACTTTTCTTGACAATGGATGGCTTTCGCTCCACGTTTCCCGAGATAAACAATCAAATACAATCTGTTTTAATCAAAAATGTAAAAAAAATTCAAAATAAATTCAATAATGGGATTATAAAAGCATTTAAACCGAGTAATAAGGCTTTTCTAGGCATGAGTGACTATAAATGATCTTTTCTTGACAATGGATGGCTTTCGCTTCACGTTTCTCGAGGTAAATAATCAATTACATTTTGTTTTAATCAAAAAATGTAAAAAGATTCAAATTAAATTCAATTATGGAATTATAAAAGCATTTAAAGCGAGTATTAAGGATTTTATAGGCATGCGTGACTATAAATGAACTTTTCTTGACAATGGATGGCTTTTGCTCCACGTTTCCAGAGGCAAACAATCAATTACAATCTCTTTTAATCAAAAAATGTAAAAACATTTCAAAATAAATTCAATAATGGGATTATAAAAGCATTTAAACCGAGTAATAAGGCTTTTCTAGGCATGAGTGACTATAAATGATCTTTTCTTGACAATGGATGGCTTTCGCTCCACATTTCCCGAGATAAACAATCAATTACAATCTATTTTAATCAAAAATGTAAAAAAAATTCAAAATAAATTCAATAATGGGATTATAAAAGCATTTAAACCGAGTAATAAGGCTTTTCTAGGCATGAGTGACTATAAATGATCTTTTCTTGACAATGGATGGCTTTCGCTTCACGTTTCTCGAGGTAAATAATCAATTACATTTTGTTTTAATCAAAAAATGTAAAAAGATTCAAATTAAATTCAATTATGGAATTATAAAAGCATTTAAAGCGAGTATTAAGGATTTTATAGGCATGAGTGACTATAAATGAACTTTTCTTGACAATGGATGGCTTTTGCTCCACGTTTCTTGAGGCAAACAATCAATTACAATCTGTTTTAATCAAAAAATGTAAAAACAATTCAAAATAAATTCAATAATGGGATTATAAAAGCATTTAAACCGAGTAATAAGGCTTTTCTAGGCATGAGTGACTATAAATGATCTTTTCTTGACAATGGATGGCTTTCGCTCCACGTTTCCCGAGATAAACAATCAAATACAATCTGTTTTAATCAAAAATGTAAAAAAAATTCAAAATAAATTCAATAATGGGATTATAAAAGCATTTAAACCGAGTAATAAGGCTTTTCTAGGCATGAGTGACTATAAATGATCTTTTCTTGACAATGGATGGCTTTCGCTTCACGTTTCTCGAGGTAAATAATCAATTACATTTTGTTTTAATCAAAAAATGTAAAAAGATTCAAATTAAATTCAATTATGGAATTATAAAAGCATTTAAAGCGAGTATTAAGGATTTTATAGGCATGCGTGACTATAAATGAACTTTTCTTGACAATGGATGGCTTTTGCTCCACGTTTCCAGAGGCAAACAATCAATTACAATCTCTTTTAATCAAAAAATGTAAAAACATTTCAAAATAAATTCAATAATGGGATTATAAAAGCATTTAAACCGAGTAATAAGGCTTTTCTAGGCATGAGTGACTATAAATGATCTTTTCTTGACAATGGATGGCTTTCGCTCCACATTTCCCGAGATAAACAATCAATTACAATCTATTTTAATCAAAAATGTAAAAAAAATTCAAAATAAATTCAATAATGGGATTATAAAAGCATTTAAACCGAGTAATAAGGCTTTTCTAGGCATGAGTGACTATAAATGATCTTTTCTTGACAATGGATGGCTTTCGCTTCACGTTTCTCGAGGTAAATAATCAATTACATTTTGTTTTAATCAAAAAATGTAAAAAGATTCAAATTAAATTCAATTATGGAATTATAAAAGCATTTAAAGCGAGTATTAAGGATTTTATAGGCATGAGTGACTATAAATGAACTTTTCTTGACAATGGATGGCTTTTGCTCCACGTTTCTTGAGGCAAACAATCAATTACAATCTGTTTTAATCAAAAAATGTAAAAAAAATTCAAAATAAATTCAATAATGGGATTATAAAAGCATTTAAACCGAGTAATAAGGCTTTTCTAGGCATGAGTGACTATAAATGATCTTTTCTTGACAATGGATGGCTTTCGCTCCACGTTTCCCGAGATAAACAATCAATTACAATCTATTTTAATCAAAAATGTAAAAAAAATTCAAAATAAATTCAATAATGGGATTATAAAAGCATTTAAACCGAGTAATAAGGCTTTTCTAAGCATGAGTGACTATAAATGAACTTTTCTTGACAATGGATGGCTTTTGCTTCATGTTTCCCGAGGCAAACAATCAATTACAATCTGTTTTAATCAAAAAATGTAAAAAAAATTCAAAATAAATTCAATAATGGGATTATAAAAGCATTTAAACCGAGTAATAAGGCTTTTATAGGCATGCGTGACTATAAATGAACTTTTCTTGACAATGGATGGCTTTTGCTCCACGTTTCCCGAGGCAAACAATCAATTACAATCTCTTTTAATCAAAAAATGTAAAAACATTTCAAAATAAATTCAATAATGGGATTATAAAAGCATTTAAACCGAGTAATAAGGCTTTTCTAGGCATGAGTGACTATAAATGAACTTTTCTTGACAATGGATGGCTTTCGCTCCACGTTTCCCGAGATAAACAATCAATTACAATCTGTTTTAATCAAAAATGTAAAAAAAATTCAAAATAAATTCAATAATGGGATTATAAAAGCATTTAAACCGAGTAGTAAGGCTTTTCTAGGCATGAGTGACTATAAATGATCTTTTCTTGACAATGGATGGCTTTCGCTCCACGTTTCCCGAGATAAACAATCAATTACAATCTGTTTTAATCAAAAATGTAAAAAAAATTCAAAATAAATTCAATAATGGGATTATTAAAGCATTTAAACCGAGTAATAAGGCTTTTCAAAGCATGAGTGACTATAAATGAACTTTTCTTGACAATGGATGGCTTTTGCTCCATGTTTCCCGAGGCAAACAATCAATTACAATCTGTTTTAATCAAAAACTGTTAAAAAAAATTCAAAATAAATTCAATAATGGGATTATAAAAGCATTTAAACCGAGTAATAAGGCTTTTCTAGGCATGAGTGACTATAAATGATCTTTTCTTGACAATGGATGGCTTTCGCTCCACGTTTCCCGAGATAAACAATCAATTACAATCTGTTTTAATCAAAAATGTAAAAAAAATTCAAAATAAATTCAATAATGGGATTATTAAAGCATTTAAACCGAGTAATAAGGCTTTTCTAAGCATGAGTGACTATAAATGAACTTTTCTTGACAATGGATGGCTTTTGCTTCACGTTTCCCGAGGCAAACAATCAATTACAATCTGTTTTAATCAAAAAATGTAAAAACAATTCAAAATAAATTCAATAATGGGATTATAAAAGTATTTAAACCGAGTAATAAGGCTTTTCTAGGCATGAGTGACTATAAATGAACTTTTCTTGACAATGGATGGCTTTCGCTCCACGTTTCCCGAGATAAACAATCAAATACAATCTGTTTTAATCAAAAATGTAAAAAAAATTCAAAATAAATTCAATAATGGGATTATAAAAGCATTTAAACCGAGTAATAAGGCTTTTATAGGCATGCGTGACTATAAATGAACTTTTCTTGACAATGGATGGCTTTTGCTCCACGTTTCCCGAGGCAAACAATCAATTACAATCTCTTTTAATCAAAAAATGTAAAAACATTTCAAAATAAATTCAATAATGGGATTATAAAAGCATTTAAACCGAGTAATAAGGCTTTTCTAGGCATGAGTGACTATAAATGAACTTTTCTTGACAATGGATGGCTTTCGCTCCACGTTTCCCGAGATAAACAATCAATTACAATCTGTTTTAATCAAAAATGTAAAAAAAATTCAAAATAAATTCAATAATGGGATTATAAAAGCATTTAAACCGAGTAGTAAGGCTTTTCTAGGCATGAGTGACTATAAATGATCTTTTCTTGACAATGGATGGCTTTCGCTCCACGTTTCCCGAGATAAACAATCAATTACAATCTGTTTTAATCAAAAATGTAAAAAAAATTCAAAATAAATTCAATAATGGGATTATAAAAGCATTTAAACCGAGTAATAAGGCTTTTCTAAGCATGAGTGACTATAAATGAACTTTTCTTGACAATGGATGGCTTTTGCTTCATGTTTCCCGAGGCAAACAATCAATTACAATCTGTTTTAATCAAAAAATGTAAAAAAAATTCAAAATAAATTCAATAATGGGATTATAAAAGCATTTAAACCGAGTAATAAGGCTTTTATAGGCATGCGTGACTATAAATGAACTTTTCTTGACAATGGATGGCTTTTGCTCCACGTTTCCCGAGGCAAACAATCAATTACAATCTCTTTTAATCAAAAAATGTAAAAACATTTCAAAATAAATTCAATAATGGGATTATAAAAGCATTTAAACCGAGTAATAAGGCTTTTCTAGGCATGAGTGACTATAAATGAACTTTTCTTGACAATGGATGGCTTTCGCTCCACGTTTCCCGAGATAAACAATCAATTACAATCTGTTTTAATCAAAAATGTAAAAAAAATTCAAAATAAATTCAATAATGGGATTATAAAAGCATTTAAACCGAGTAGTAAGGCTTTTCTAGGCATGAGTGACTATAAATGATCTTTTCTTGACAATGGATGGCTTTCGCTCCACGTTTCCCGAGATAAACAATCAATTACAATCTGTTTTAATCAAAAATGTAAAAAAAATTCAAAATAAATTCAATAATGGGATTATTAAAGCATTTAAACCGAGTAATAAGGCTTTTCAAAGCATGAGTGACTATAAATGAACTTTTCTTGACAATGGATGGCTTTTGCTCCATGTTTCCCGAGGCAAACAATCAATTACAATCTGTTTTAATCAAAAACTGTTAAAAAAAATTCAAAATAAATTCAATAATGGGATTATAAAAGCATTTAAACCGAGTAATAAGGCTTTTCTAGGCATGAGTGACTATAAATGATCTTTTCTTGACAATGGATGGCTTTCGCTCCACGTTTCCCGAGATAAACAATCAATTACAATCTGTTTTAATCAAAAATGTAAAAAAAATTCAAAATAAATTCAATAATGGGATTATTAAAGCATTTAAACCGAGTAATAAGGCTTTTCTAAGCATGAGTGACTATAAATGAACTTTTCTTGACAATGGATGGCTTTTGCTTCACGTTTCCCGAGGCAAACAATCAATTACAATCTGTTTTAATCAAAAAATGTAAAAACAATTCAAAATAAATTCAATAATGGGATTATAAAAGTATTTAAACCGAGTAATAAGGCTTTTCTAGGCATGAGTGACTATAAATGAACTTTTCTTGACAATGGATGGCTTTCGCTCCACGTTTCCCGAGATAAACAATCAAATACAATCTGTTTTAATCAAAAATGTAAAAAAAATTCAAAATAAATTCAATAATGGGATTATAAAAGCATTTAAACCGAGTAATAAGGCTTTTATAGGCATGCGTGACTATAAATGAACTTTTCTTGACAATGGATGGCTTTTGCTCCACGTTTCCCGAGGCAAACAATCAATTACAATCTCTTTTAATCAAAAAATGTAAAAACATTTCAAAATAAATTCAATAATGGGATTATAAAAGCATTTAAACCGAGTAATAAGGCTTTTCTAGGCATGAGTGACTATAAATGAACTTTTCTTGACAATGGATGGCTTTCGCTCCACGTTTCCCGAGATAAACAATCAATTACAATCTGTTTTAATCAAAAATGTAAAAAAAATTCAAAATAAATTCAATAATGGGATTATAAAAGCATTTAAACCGAGTAGTAAGGCTTTTCTAGGCATGAGTGACTATAAATGATCTTTTCTTGACAATGGATGGCTTTCGCTCCACGTTTCCCGAGATAAACAATCAATTACAATCTGTTTTAATCAAAAATGTAAAAAAAATTCAAAATAAATTCAATAATGGGATTATTAAAGCATTTAAACCGAGTAATAAGGCTTTTCAAAGCATGAGTGACTATAAATGAACTTTTCTTGACAATGGATGGCTTTTGCTCCATGTTTCCCGAGGCAAACAATCAATTACAATCTGTTTTAATCAAAAACTGTTAAAAAAAATTCAAAATAAATTCAATAATGGGATTATAAAAGCATTTAAACCGAGTAATAAGGCTTTTCTAGGCATGAGTGACTATAAATGATCTTTTCTTGACAATGGATGGCTTTCGCTCCACGTTTCCCGAGATAAACAATCAATTACAATCTGTTTTAATCAAAAATGTAAAAAAAATTCAAAATAAATTCAATAATGGGATTATTAAAGCATTTAAACCGAGTAATAAGGCTTTTCTAAGCATGAGTGACTATAAATGAACTTTTCTTGACAATGGATGGCTTTTGCTTCACGTTTCCCGAGGCAAACAATCAATTACAATATGTTTTAATCAAAAAATGTAAAAACAATTCAAAATAAATTCAATAATGGGATTATAAAGGTATTTAAACCGAGTAATAAGGCTTTTCTAGGCATGAGTGACTATAAATGAACTTTTCTTGACAATGGATGGCTTTCGCTCCACGTTTCCCGAGATAAACAATCAAATACAATCTGTTTTAATCAAAAATGTAAAAAAAATTCAAAATAAATTCAATAATGGGATTATAAAAGCATTTAAACCGAGTAATAAGGCTTTTATAGGCATGCGTGACTATAAATGAACTTTTCTTGACAATGGATGGCTTTTGCTCCACGTTTTCCGAGGCAAACAATCAATTACAATCTCTTTTAATCAAAAAATGTAAAAACATTTCAAAATAAATTCAATAATGGGATTATAAAAGCATTTAAACCGAGTAATAAGGCTTTTCTAGGCATGAGTGACTATAAATGAACTTTTCTTGACAATGGATGGCTTTCGCTCCACGTTTCCCGAGATAAACAATCAATTACAATCTTTTTTAATCAAAAATGTAAAAAAAATTCAAAATAAATTCAATAATGGGATTATAAAAGCATTTAAACCGAGTAATAAGGCTTTTCTAGGCATGAGTGACTATAAATGATCTTTTCTTGACAATGGATGGCTTTCGCTCCACGTTTCCCGAGATAAACAATCAATTACAATCTGTTTTAATCAAAAATGTAAAAAAAATTCAAAATAAATTCAATAATGGGATTATTAAAGCATTTAAACCGAGTAATAAGGCTTTTGAAAGCATGAGTGACTATAAATGAACTTTTCTTGACAATGGATGGCTTTTGCTCCATGTTTCCCGAGGCAAACAATCAATTACAATCTGTTTTAATCAAAAACTGTTAAAAAAAATTCAAAATAAATTCAATAATGGGATTATAAAAGCATTTAAACCGAGTAATACGGCTTTTCTAGGCATGAGTGACTATAAATGATCTTTTCTTGACAATGGATGGCTTTCGCTCCACGTTTCCCGAGATAAACAATCAATTACAATCTGTTTTAATCAAAAATGTAAAAAAAATTCAAAATAAATTCAATAATGGGATTATTAAAGCATTTAAACCGAGTAATAAGGCTTTTCTAAGCATGAGTGACTATAAATGAACTTTTCTTGACAATGGATGGCTTTTGCTCCACGTTTCCCGAGGCAAACAATCAATTACAATCTGTTTTAATCAAAAAATGTAAAAACAATTCAAAATAAATTCAATAATGGGATTATAAATGTATTTAAACCGAGTAATAAGGCTTTTCTAGGCATGAGTGACTATAAATGAACTTTTCTTGACAATGGATGGCTTTCGCTCCACGTTTCCCGAGATAAACAATCAAATACAATCTGTTTTAATCAAAAATGTAAAAAAAATTCAAAATAAATTCAATAATGGGATTATAAAAGCATTTAAACCGAGTAATAAGGCTTTTCTAGGCATGAGTGACTATAAATGATCTTTTCTTGACAATGGATGGCTTTCGCTTCACGTTTCTCAAGGTAAATAATCAATTACATTTTCTTTTAATCAAAAAATGTAAAAAGATTCAAATTAAATTCAATTATGGAATTATAAAAGCATTTAAAGCGAGTATTAAGGATTTTATAGGCATGCGTGACTATAAATGAACTTTTCTTGACAATGGATGGCTTTTGCTCCACGTTTCCCGAGGCAAACAATCAATTACAATCTCTTTTAATCAAAAAATGTAAAAACATTTCAAAATAAATTCAATAATGGGATTATGAAAGCATTTAAACCGAGTAATAAGGCTTTTCTAGGAATGAGTGACTATAAATGAACTTTTCTTGACAATGGATGGCTTTCGCTCCACGTTTCCCGAGATAAACAATCAAATACAATCTGTTTTAATCAAAAAATGTAAAAACAATTCAAAATAAATTCAATAATGGGATTATAAAAGCTTTTAAACCGAGTAATAAGGCTTTTCTTGTTATGAGTGACTATAAATGATCTTTTCTTGACAATGGATGGCTTTCGCTCCACGTTTCCCGAGATAAACAATCAATTACAATCTGTTTTAATCAAAAATGTAAAAAAAATTCAAAATAAATTCAATAATGGGATTATTAAAGCATTTAAACCGAGTAATAAGGCTTTTCAAAGCATGAGTGACTATAAATGAACTTTTCTTGACAATGGATGGCTTTTGCTCCATGTTTCCCGAGGCAAACAATCAATTACAATCTGTTTTAATCAAAAACTGTTAAAAAAAATTCAAAATAAATTCAATAATGGGATTATAAAAGCATTTAAACCGAGTAATACGGCTTTTCTAGGCATGAGTGACTATAAATGATCTTTTCTTGACAATGGATGGCTTTCGCTCCACGTTTCCCGAGATAAACAATCAATTACAATCTGTTTTAATCAAAAATGTAAAAAAAATTCAAAATAAATTCAATAATGGGATTATTAAAGCATTTAAACCGAGTAATAAGGCTTTTCTAAGCATGAGTGACTATAAATGAACTTTTCTTGACAATGGATGGCTTTTGCTCCATGTTTCCCGAGGCAAACAATCAATTACAATCTGTTTTAATCAAAAACTGTTAAAAAAAATTCAAAATAAATTCAATAATGGGATTATAAAAGCATTTAAACCGAGTAATACGGCTTTTCTAGGCATGAGTGACTATAAATGATCTTTTCTTGACAATGGATGGCTTTCGCTCCACGTTTCCCGAGATAAACAATCAAATACAATCTGTTTTAATTAAAAATGTAAAAAAAATTCAAAATAAATTCAATAATGGGATTATAAAAGCATTTAAACCGAGTAATAAGGCTTTTCTAGGCATGAGTGACTATAAATGATCTTTTCTTGACAATGGATGGCTTTCGCTTCACGTTTCTCAAGGTAAATAATCAATTACATTTTCTTTTAATCAAAAAATGTAAAAAGATTCAAATTAAATTCAATTATGGAATTATAAAAGCATTTAAAGCGAGTATTAAGGATTTTATAGGCATGCGTGACTATAAATGAACTTTTCTTGACAATGGATGGCTTTTGCTCCACGTTTCCCGAGGCAAACAATCAATTACAATCTCTTTTAATCAAAAAATGTAAAAACATTTCAAAATAAATTCAATAATGGGATTATGAAAGCATTTAAACCGAGTAATAAGGCTTTTCTAGGAATGAGTGACTATAAATGAACTTTTCTTGACAATGGATGGCTTTCGCTCCACGTTTCCCGAGATAAACAATCAAATACAATCTGTTTTAATCAAAAAATGTAAAAACAATTCAAAATAAATTCAATAATGGGATTATAAAAGCTTTTAAACCGAGTAATAAGGCTTTTCTTGTTATGAGTGACTCTAAATGATCTTTTCTTGACAATGGATGACTTTTGCTCCACGTTTCCCGAGGTAAACAATCAATTACAATCTGTTTTAATCAAAAAATGTAAAAACAATTCAAAATAAATTCAATAATGGGATTATAAAAGTATTTAAACCGAGTAATAAGGCTTTTCTAGGCATGAGTGACTATAAATGATCTTTTCTTGACAATGGATGGCTTTCGCTCCACGTTTCCCGAGATAAACAATCAATTACAATCTGTTTTAATCAAAAATGTAAAAAAAATTCAAAATAAATTCAATAATGGGATTATTAAAGCATTTAAACCGAGTAATAAGGCTTTTCTAAGCATGAGTGACTATAAATGAACTTTTCTTGACAATGGATGGCTTTTGCTCCACGTTTCCCGAGGCAAAGAATCAATTACAATCTGTTTTAATCAAAAAATGTAAAAACAATTCAAAATAAATTCAATAATGGGATTATAAAAGTATTTAAACCGAGTAATAAGGCTTTTCTAGGCATGAGTGACTATAAAGGAACTTTTCTTGACAATGGATGGCTTTCGCTCCACGTTTCTCGAGATAAACAATCAAATACAATCTGTTTTAATCAAAAATGTAAAAAAAATTCAAAATAAATTCAATAATGGGATTATAAAAGCATTTAAACCGAGTAATAAGGCTTTTATAGGCATGCGTGACTATAAATGAACTTTTCTTGACAATGGATGGCTTTTGCTCCACGTTTCCCGAGGCAAACAATCAATTACAATCTCTTTTAATCAAAAAATGTAAAAACATTTCAAAATAAATTCAATAATGGGATTATAAAAGCATTTAAACCGAGTAATAAGGCTTTTCTAGGCATGAGTGACTATAAATGAACTTTTCTTGACAATGGATGGCTTTCGCTCCACGTTTCCCAAGATAAACAATCAATTACAATCTGTTTTAATCAAAAATGTAAAAAAAATTCAAAATAAATTCAATAATGGGATTATAAAAGCATTTAAACCGAGTAGTAAGGCTTTTCTAGGCATGAGTGACTATAAATGATCTTTTCTTGACAATGGATGGCTTTCGCTCCACGTTTCCCGAGATAAACAATCAATTACAATCTGTTTTAATCAAAAATGTAAAAAAAATTCAAAATAAATTCAATAATGGCATTATTAAAGCATTTAAACCGAGTAATAAGGCTTTTGAAAGCATGAGTGACTATAAATGAACTTTTCTTGACAATGGATGGCTTTCGCTTCACGTTTCTCGAGGTAAATAATCAATTACATTTTGTTTTAATCAAAAAATGTAAAAAGATTCAAATTAAATTCAATTATGGAATTATAAAAGCATTTAAAGCGAGTATTAAGGATTTTATAGGCATGAGTGACTATAAATGAACTTTTCTTGACAATGGATGGCTTTTGCTCCACGTTTCTTGAGGCAAACAATCAATTACAATCTGTTTTAATCAAAAAATGTAAAAACAATTCAAAATAAATTCAATAATGGGATTATAAAAGTATTTAAACCGAGTAATAAGGCTTTTCTAGGCATGAGTGACTATAAATGAACTTTTCTTGACAATGGATGGCTTTCGCTCCACGTTTCCCGAGATAAACAATCAAATACAATCTGTTTTAATCAAAAATGTAAAAAAAATTCAAAATAAATTCAATAATGGGATTATAAAAGCATTTAAACCGAGTAATAAGGCTTTTCTAGGCATGAGTGACTATAAATGATCTTTTCTTGACAATGGATGGCTTTCGCTTCACGTTTCTCGAGGTAAATAATCAATTACATTTTGTTTTAATCAAAAAATGTAAAAAGATTCAAATTAAATTCAATTATGGAATTATAAAAGCATTTAAAGCGAGTATTAAGGATTTTATAGGCATGCGTGACTATAAATGAACTTTTCTTGACAATGGATGGCTTTTGCTCCACGTTTCCAGAGGCAAACAATCAATTACAATCTCTTTTAATCAAAAAATGTAAAAACATTTCAAAATAAATTCAATAATGGGATTATAAAAGCATTTAAACCGAGTAATAAGGCTTTTCTAGGCATGAGTGACTATAAATGATCTTTTCTTGACAATGGATGGCTTTCGCTCCACATTTCCCGAGATAAACAATCAATTACAATCTGTTTTAATCAAAAATGTAAAAAAAATTCAAAATAAATTCAATAATGGGATTATAAAAGCATTTAAACCGAGTAATAAGGCTTTTCTAGGCATGAGTGACTATAAATGATCTTTTCTTGACAATGGATGGCTTTCGCTTCACGTTTCTCGAGGTAAATAATCAATTACATTTTGTTTTAATCAAAAAATGTAAAAAGATTCAAATTAAATTCAATTATGGAATTATAAAAGCATTTAAAGCGAGTATTAAGGATTTTATAGGCATGAGTGACTATAAATGAACTTTTCTTGACAATGGATGGCTTTTGCTCCACGTTTCTTGAGGCAAACAATCAATTACAATCTGTTTTAATCAAAAAATGTAAAAAAAATTCAAAATAAATTCAATAATGGGATTATAAAAGCATTTAAACCGAGTAATAAGGCTTTTCTAGGCATGAGTGACTATAAATGATCTTTTCTTGACAATGGATGGCTTTCGCTCCACGTTTCCCGAGATAAACAATCAATTACAATCTATTTTAATCAAAAATGTAAAAAAAATTCAAAATAAATTCAATAATGGGATTATAAAAGCATTTAAACCGAGTAATAAGGCTTTTCTAAGCATGAGTGACTATAAATGAACTTTTCTTGACAATGGATGGCTTTTGCTTCATGTTTCCCGAGGCAAACAATCAATTACAATCTGTTTTAATCAAAAAATGTAAAAAAAATTCAAAATAAATTCAATAATGGGATTATAAAAGCATTTAAACCGAGTAATAAGGCTTTTATAGGCATGCGTGACTATAAATGAACTTTTCTTGACAATGGATGGCTTTTGCTCCACGTTTCCCGAGGCAAACAATCAATTACAATCTCTTTTAATCAAAAAATGTAAAAACATTTCAAAATAAATTCAATAATGGGATTATAAAAGCATTTAAACCGAGTAATAAGGCTTTTCTAGGCATGAGTGACTATAAATGAACTTTTCTTGACAATGGATGGCTTTCGCTCCACATTTCCCGAGATAAACAATCAATTACAATCTGTTTTAATCAAAAATGTAAAAAAAATTCAAAATAAATTCAATAATGGGATTATAAAAGCATTTAAACCGAGTAGTAAGGCTTTTCTAGGCATGAGTGACTATAAATGATCTTTTCTTGACAATGGATGGCTTTCGCTCCACGTTTCCCGAGATAAACAATCAATTACAATCTGTTTTAATCAAAAATGTAAAAAAAATTCAAAATAAATTCAATAATGGGATTATTAAAGCATTTAAACCGAGTAATAAGGCTTTTCAAAGCATGAGTGACTATAAATGAACTTTTCTTGACAATGGATGGCTTTTGCTCCATGTTTCCCGAGGCAAACAATCAATTACAATCTGTTTTAATCAAAAACTGTTAAAAAAAATTCAAAATAAATTCAATAATGGGATTATAAAAGCATTTAAACCGAGTAATAAGGCTTTTCTAGGCATGAGTGACTATAAATGATCTTTTCTTGACAATGGATGGCTTTCGCTCCACGTTTCCCGAGATAAACAATCAATTACAATCTGTTTTAATCAAAAATGTAAAAAAAATTCAAAATAAATTCAATAATGGGATTATTAAAGCATTTAAACCGAGTAATAAGGCTTTTCTAAGCATGAGTGACTATAAATGAACTTTTCTTGACAATGGATGGCTTTTGCTTCACGTTTCCCGAGGCAAACAATCAATTACAATCTGTTTTAATCAAAAAATGTAAAAACAATTCAAAATAAATTCAATAATGGGATTATAAAAGTATTTAAACCGAGTAATAAGGCTTTTCTAGGCATGAGTGACTATAAATGAACTTTTCTTGACAATGGATGGCTTTCGCTCCACGTTTCCCGAGATAAACAATCAAATACAATCTGTTTTAATCAAAAATGTAAAAAAAATTCAAAATAAATTCAATAATGGGATTATAAAAGCATTTAAACCGAGTAATAAGGCTTTTATAGGCATGCGTGACTATAAATGAACTTTTCTTGACAATGGATGGCTTTTGCTCCACGTTTCCCGAGGCAAACAATCAATTACAATCTCTTTTAATCAAAAAATGTAAAAACATTTCAAAATAAATTCAATAATGGGATTATAAAAGCATTTAAACCGAGTAATAAGGCTTTTCTAGGCATGAGTGACTATAAATGAACTTTTCTTGACAATGGATGGCTTTCGCTCCACGTTTCCCGAGATAAACAATCAATTACAATCTGTTTTAATCAAAAATGTAAAAAAAATTCAAAATAAATTCAATAATGGGATTATAAAAGCATTTAAACCGAGTAGTAAGGCTTTTCTAGGCATGAGTGACTATAAATGATCTTTTCTTGACAATGGATGGCTTTCGCTCCACGTTTCCCGAGATAAACAATCAATTACAATCTGTTTTAATCAAAAATGTAAAAAAAATTCAAAATAAATTCAATAATGGGATTATTAAAGCATTTAAACCGAGTAATAAGGCTTTTCAAAGCATGAGTGACTATAAATGAACTTTTCTTGACAATGGATGGCTTTTGCTCCATGTTTCCCGAGGCAAACAATCAATTACAATCTGTTTTAATCAAAAACTGTTAAAAAAAATTCAAAATAAATTCAATAATGGGATTATAAAAGCATTTAAACCGAGTAATAAGGCTTTTCTAGGCATGAGTGACTATAAATGATCTTTTCTTGACAATGGATGGCTTTCGCTCCACGTTTCCCGAGATAAACAATCAATTACAATCTGTTTTAATCAAAAATGTAAAAAAAATTCAAAATAAATTCAATAATGGGATTATTAAAGCATTTAAACCGAGTAATAAGGCTTTTCTAAGCATGAGTGACTATAAATGAACTTTTCTTGACAATGGATGGCTTTTGCTTCACGTTTCCCGAGGCAAACAATCAATTACAATATGTTTTAATCAAAAAATGTAAAAACAATTCAAAATAAATTCAATAATGGGATTATAAAGGTATTTAAACCGAGTAATAAGGCTTTTCTAGGCATGAGTGACTATAAATGAACTTTTCTTGACAATGGATGGCTTTCGCTCCACGTTTCCCGAGATAAACAATCAAATACAATCTGTTTTAATCAAAAATGTAAAAAAAATTCAAAATAAATTCAATAATGGGATTATAAAAGCATTTAAACCGAGTAATAAGGCTTTTATAGGCATGCGTGACTATAAATGAACTTTTCTTGACAATGGATGGCTTTTGCTCCACGTTTTCCGAGGCAAACAATCAATTACAATCTCTTTTAATCAAAAAATGTAAAAACATTTCAAAATAAATTCAATAATGGGATTATAAAAGCATTTAAACCGAGTAATAAGGCTTTTCTAGGCATGAGTGACTATAAATGAACTTTTCTTGACAATGGATGGCTTTCGCTCCACGTTTCCCGAGATAAACAATCAATTACAATCTTTTTTAATCAAAAATGTAAAAAAAATTCAAAATAAATTCAATAATGGGATTATAAAAGCATTTAAACCGAGTAATAAGGCTTTTCTAGGCATGAGTGACTATAAATGATCTTTTCTTGACAATGGATGGCTTTCGCTCCACGTTTCCCGAGATAAACAATCAATTACAATCTGTTTTAATCAAAAATGTAAAAAAAATTCAAAATAAATTCAATAATGGGATTATTAAAGCATTTAAACCGAGTAATAAGGCTTTTGAAAGCATGAGTGACTATAAATGAACTTTTCTTGACAATGGATGGCTTTTGCTCCATGTTTCCCGAGGCAAACAATCAATTACAATCTGTTTTAATCAAAAACTGTTAAAAAAAATTCAAAATAAATTCAATAATGGGATTATAAAAGCATTTAAACCGAGTAATACGGCTTTTCTAGGCATGAGTGACTATAAATGATCTTTTCTTGACAATGGATGGCTTTCGCTCCACGTTTCCCGAGATAAACAATCAATTACAATCTGTTTTAATCAAAAATGTAAAAAAAATTCAAAATAAATTCAATAATGGGATTATTAAAGCATTTAAACCGAGTAATAAGGCTTTTCTAGGCATGAGTGACTATAAATGATCTTTTCTTGACAATGGATGGCTTTCGCTTCACGTTTCTCAAGGTAAATAATCAATTACATTTTCTTTTAATCAAAAAATGTAAAAAGATTCAAATTAAATTCAATTATGGAATTATAAAAGCATTTAAAGCGAGTATTAAGGATTTTATAGGCATGCGTGACTATAAATGAACTTTTCTTGACAATGGATGGCTTTTGCTCCACGTTTCCCGAGGCAAACAATCAATTACAATCTCTTTTAATCAAAAAATGTAAAAACATTTCAAAATAAATTCAATAATGGGATTATGAAAGCATTTAAACCGAGTAATAAGGCTTTTCTAGGAATGAGTGACTATAAATGAACTTTTCTTGACAATGGATGGCTTTCGCTCCACGTTTCCCGAGATAAACAATCAAATACAATCTGTTTTAATCAAAAATGTAAAAAAAATTCAAAATAAATTCAATAATGGGATTATAAAAGCATTTAAACCGAGTAATAAGGCTTTTCTAGGCATGAGTGACTATAAATGATCTTTTCTTGACAATGGATGGCTTTCGCTTCACGTTTCTCAAGGTAAATAATCAATTACATTTTCTTTTAATCAAAAAATGTAAAAAGATTCAAATTAAATTCAATTATGGAATTATAAAAGCATTTAAAGCGAGTATTAAGGATTTTATAGGCATGCGTGACTATAAATGAACTTTTCTTGACAATGGATGGCTTTTGCTCCACGTTTCCCGAGGCAAACAATCAATTACAATCTCTTTTAACCAAAAATTGTAAAAACATTTCAAAATAAATTCAATAATGGGATTATGAAAGCATTTAAACCGAGTAATAAGGCTTTTCTAGGAATGAGTGACTATAAATGAACTTTTCTTGACAATGGATGGCTTTCGCTCCACGTTTCCCGAGATAAACAATCAAATACAATCTGTTTTAATCAAAAAATGTAAAAACAATTCAAAATAAATTCAATAATGGGATTATGAAAGCATTTAAACCGAGTAATAAGGCTTTTCTAGGAATGAGTGACTATAAATGAACTTTTCTTGACAATGGATGGCTTTCGCTCCACGTTTCCCGAGATAAACAATCAAATACAATCTGTTTTAATCAAAAATGTAAAAAAAATTCAAAATAAATTCAATACTGGGATTATAAAAGCATTTAAACCGAGTAATAAGGCTTTTCTAGGCATGAGTGACTATAAATGATCTTTTCTTGACAATGGATGGCTTTCGCTTCACGTTTCTCAAGGTAAATAATCAATTACATTTTCTTTTAATCAAAAAATGTAAAAAGATTCAAATTAAATTCAATTATGGAATTATAAAAGCATTTAAAGCGAGTATTAAGGATTTTATAGGCATGCGTGACTATAAATGAACTTTTCTTGACAATGGATGGCTTTTGCTCCACGTTTCCCGAGGCAAACAATCAATTACAATCTCTTTTAATCAAAAAATGTAAAAACATTTCAAAATAAATTCAATAATGGGATTATGAAAGCATTTAAACCGAGTAATAAGGCTTTTCTAGGAATGAGTGACTATAAATGAACTTTTCTTGACAATGGATGGCTTTTGCTCCACGTTTCCCGAGGCAAACAATCAATTACAATCTGTTTTAATCAAAAAATGTAAAAACAATTCAAAATAAATTCAATAATGGGATTATAAATGTATTTAAACCGAGTAATAAGGCTTTTCTAGGCATGAGTGACTATAAATGAACTTTTCTTGACTATGGATGGCTTTCGCTCCACGTTTCCCGAGATAAACAATCAAATACAATCTGTTTTAATCAAAAATGTAAAAAAAATTCAAAATAAATTCAATAATGGGATTATAAAAGCATTTAAACCGAGTAATAAGGCTTTTCTAGGCATGAGTGACTATAAATGATCTTTTCTTGACAATGGATGGCTTTCGCTTCACGTTTCTCAAGGTAAATAATCAATTACATTTTCTTTTAATCAAAAAATGTAAAAAGATTCAAATTAAATTCAATTATGGAATTATAAAAGCATTTAAAGCGAGTATTAAGGATTTTATAGGCATGCGTGACTATAAATGAACTTTTCTTGACAATGGATGGCTTTTGCTCCACGTTTCCCGAGGCAAACAATCAATTACAATCTCTTTTAATCAAAAAATGTAAAAACATTTCAAAATAAATTCAATAATGGGATTATGAAAGCATTTAAACCGAGTAATAAGGCTTTTCTAGGAATGAGTGACTATAAATGAACTTTTCTTGACAATGGATGGCTTTCGCTCCACGTTTCCCGAGATAAACAATCAAATACAATCTGTTTTAATCAAAAAATGTAAAAACAATTCAAAATAAATTCAATAATGGGATTATAAAAGCTTTTAAACCGAGTAATAAGGCTTTTCTTGTTATGAGTGACTATAAATGATCTTTTCTTGACAATGGATGGCTTTCGCTCCACGTTTCCCGAGATAAACAATCAATTACAATCTGTTTTAATCAAAAATGTAAAAAAAATTCAAAATAAATTCAATAATGGGATTATTAAAGCATTTAAACCGAGTAATAAGGCTTTTCAAAGCATGAGTGACTATAAATGAACTTTTCTTGACAATGGATGGCTTTTGCTCCATGTTTCCCGAGGCAAACAATCAATTACAATCTGTTTTAATCAAAAACTGTTAAAAAAAATTCAAAATAAATTCAATAATGGGATTATAAAAGCATTTAAACCGAGTAATACGGCTTTTCTAGGCATGAGTGACTATAAATGATCTTTTCTTGACAATGGATGGCTTTCGCTCCACGTTTCCCGAGATAAACAATCAATTACAATCTGTTTTAATCAAAAAATGTAAAAACAATTCAAAATAAATTCAATAATGGGATTATGAAAGCATTTAAACCGAGTAATAAGGCTTTTCTAGGAATGAGTGACTATAAATGAACTTTTCTTGACAATGGATGGCTTTCGCTCCACGTTTCCCGAGATAAACAATCAATTACAATCTGTTTTAATCAAAAATGTAAAAAAAATTCAAAATAAATTCAATAATGGGATTATTAAAGCATTTAAACCGAGTAATAAGGCTTTTCTAAGCATGAGTGACTATAAATGAACTTTTCTTGACAATGGATGGCTTTTGCTTCACGTTTCCCGAGGCAAACAATCAATTACAATCTGTTTTAATCAAAAAATGTAAAAACAATTCAAAATAAATTCAATAATGGGATTATAAAAGTATTTAAACCGAGTAATAAGGCTTTTCTAGGCATGAGTGACTATAAATGAACTTTTCTTGACAATGGATGGCTTTCGCTCCACGTTTCCCGAGATAAACAATCAAATACAATCTGTTTTAATCAAAAATGTAAAAAAAATTCAAAATAAATTCAATAATGGGATTATAAAAGCATTTAAACCGAGTAATAAGGCTTTTATAGGCATGCGTGACTATAAATGAACTTTTCTTGACAATGGATGGCTTTTGCTCCACGTTTCCCGAGGCAAACAATCAATTACAATCTCTTTTAATCAAAAAATGTAAAAACATTTCAAAATAAATTCAATAATGGGATTATAAAAGCATTTAAACCGAGTAATAAGGCTTTTCTAGGCATGAGTGACTATAAATGAACTTTTCTTGACAATGGATGGCTTTCGCTCCACGTTTCTCGAGATAAACAATCAATTACAATCTGTTTTAATCAAAAATGTAAAAAAAATTCAAAATAAATTCAATAATGGGATTATAAAAGCATTTAAACCGAGTAGTAAGGCTTTTCTAGGCATGAGTGACTATAAATGATCTTTTCTTGACAATGGATGGCTTTCGCTCCACGTTTCCCGAGATAAACAATCAATTACAATCTGTTTTAATCAAAAATGTAAAAAAAATTCAAAATAAATTCAATAATGGGATTATTAAAGCATTTAAACCGAGTAATAAGGCTTTTCAAAGCATGAGTGACTATAAATGAACTTTTCTTGACAATGGATGGCTTTTGCTCCATGTTTCCCGAGGCAAACAATCAATTACAATCTGTTTTAATCAAAAACTGTTAAAAAAAATTCAAAATAAATTCAATAATGGGATTATAAAAGCATTTAAACCGAGTAATAAGGCTTTTCTAGGCATGAGTGACTATAAATGATCTTTTCTTGACAATGGATGGCTTTCGCTCCACGTTTCCCGAGATAAACAATCAATTACAATCTGTTTTAATCAAAAATGTAAAAAAAATTCAAAATAAATTCAATAATGGGATTATTAAAGCATTTAAACCGAGTAATAAGGCTTTTCTAAGCATGAGTGACTATAAATGAACTTTTCTTGACAATGGATGGCTTTTGCTTCACGTTTCCCGAGGCAAACAATCAATTACAATATGTTTTAATCAAAAAATGTAAAAACAATTCAAAATAAATTCAATAATGGGATTATAAAGGTATTTAAACCGAGTAATAAGGCTTTTCTAGGCATGAGTGACTATAAATGAACTTTTCTTGACAATGGATGGCTTTCGCTCCACGTTTCCCGAGATAAACAATCAAATACAATCTGTTTTAATCAAAAATGTAAAAAAAATTCAAAATAAATTCAATAATGGGATTATAAAAGCATTTAAACCGAGTAATAAGGCTTTTATAGGCATGCGTGACTATAAATGAACTTTTCTTGACAATGGATGGCTTTTGCTCCACGTTTTCCGAGGCAAACAATCAATTACAATCTCTTTTAATCAAAAAATGTAAAAACATTTCAAAATAAATTCAATAATGGGATTATAAAAGCATTTAAACCGAGTAATAAGGCTTTTCTAGGCATGAGTGACTATAAATGAACTTTTCTTGACAATGGATGGCTTTCGCTCCACGTTTCCCGAGATAAACAATCAATTACAATCTTTTTTAATCAAAAATGTAAAAAAAATTCAAAATAAATTCAATAATGGGATTATAAAAGCATTTAAACCGAGTAATAAGGCTTTTCTAGGCATGCGTGACTATAAATGAACTTTTCTTGACAATGGATGGCTTTTGCTCCACGTTTCCCGAGGCAAACAATCAATTACAATCTCTTTTAATCAAAAAATGTAAAAACATTTCAAAATAAATTCAATAATGGGATTATAAAAGCATTTAAACCGAGTAATAAGGCTTTTCTAGGCATGAGTGACTATAAATGAACTTTTCTTGACAATGGATGGCTTTCGCTCCACGTTTCCCGAGATAAACAATCAATTACAATCTGTTTTAATCAAAAATGTAAAAAAAATTCAAAATAAATTCAATAATGGGATTATAAAAGCATTTAAACCGAGTAGTAAGGCTTTTCTAGGCATGAGTGACTATAAATGATCTTTTCTTGACAATGGATGGCTTTCGCTCCACGTTTCCCGAGATAAACAATCAATTACAATCTGTTTTAATCAAAAATGTAAAAAAAATTCAAAATAAATTCAATAATGGGATTATTAAAGCATTTAAACCGAGTAATAAGGCTTTTCAAAGCATGAGTGACTATAAATGAACTTTTCTTGACAATGGATGGCTTTTGCTCCATGTTTCCCGAGGCAAACAATCAATTACAATCTGTTTTAATCAAAAACTGTTAAAAAAAATTCAAAATAAATTCAATAATGGGATTATAAAAGCATTTAAACCGAGTAATAAGGCTTTTCTAGGCATGAGTGACTATAAATGATCTTTTCTTGACAATGGATGGCTTTCGCTCCACGTTTCCCGAGATAAACAATCAATTACAATCTGTTTTAATCAAAAATGTAAAAAAAATTCAAAATAAATTCAATAATGGGATTATTAAAGCATTTAAACCGAGTAATAAGGCTTTTCTAAGCATGAGTGACTATAAATGAACTTTTCTTGACAATGGATGGCTTTTGCTTCACGTTTCCCGAGGCAAACAATCAATTACAATATGTTTTAATCAAAAAATGTAAAAACAATTCAAAATAAATTCAATAATGGGATTATAAAGGTATTTAAACCGAGTAATAAGGCTTTTCTAGGCATGAGTGACTATAAATGAACTTTTCTTGACAATGGATGGCTTTCGCTCCACGTTTCCCGAGATAAACAATCAAATACAATCTGTTTTAATCAAAAATGTAAAAAAAATTCAAAATAAATTCAATAATGGGATTATAAAAGCATTTAAACCGAGTAATAAGGCTTTTATAGGCATGCGTGACTATAAATGAACTTTTCTTGACAATGGATGGCTTTTGCTCCACGTTTTCCGAGGCAAACAATCAATTACAATCTCTTTTAATCAAAAAATGTAAAAACATTTCAAAATAAATTCAATAATGGGATTATAAAAGCATTTAAACCGAGTAATAAGGCTTTTCTAGGCATGAGTGACTATAAATGAACTTTTCTTGACAATGGATGGCTTTCGCTCCACGTTTCCCGAGATAAACAATCAATTACAATCTTTTTTAATCAAAAATGTAAAAAAAATTCAAAATAAATTCAATAATGGGATTATAAAAGCATTTAAACCGAGTAATAAGGCTTTTCTAGGCATGCGTGACTATAAATGAACTTTTCTTGACAATGGATGGCTTTTGCTCCACGTTTCCCGAGGCAAACAATCAATTACAATCTCTTTTAATCAAAAAATGTAAAAACATTTCAAAATAAATTCAATAATGGGATTATAAAAGCATTTAAACCGAGTAATAAGGCTTTTCTAGGCATGAGTGACTATAAATGAACTTTTCTTGACAATGGATGGCTTTCGCTCCACGTTTCCCGAGATAAACAATCAATTACAATCTGTTTTAATCAAAAATGTAAAAAAAATTCAAAATAAATTCAATAATGGGATTATAAAAGCATTTAAACCGAGTAGTAAGGCTTTTCTAGGCATGAGTGACTATAAATGATCTTTTCTTGACAATGGATGGCTTTCGCTCCACGTTTCCCGAGATAAACAATCAATTACAATCTGTTTTAATCAAAAATGTAAAAAAAATTCAAAATAAATTCAATAATGGGATTATTAAAGCATTTAAACCGAGTAATAAGGCTTTTCAAAGCATGAGTGACTATAAATGAACTTTTCTTGACAATGGATGGCTTTTGCTCCATGTTTCCCGAGGCAAACAATCAATTACAATCTGTTTTAATCAAAAACTGTTAAAAAAAATTCAAAATAAATTCAATAATGGGATTATAAAAGCATTTAAACCGAGTAATAAGGCTTTTCTAGGCATGAGTGACTATAAATGATCTTTTCTTGACAATGGATGGCTTTCGCTCCACGTTTCCCGAGATAAACAATCAATTACAATCTGTTTTAATCAAAAATGTAAAAAAAATTCAAAATAAATTCAATAATGGGATTATTAAAGCATTTAAACCGAGTAATAAGGCTTTTCTAAGCATGAGTGACTATAAATGAACTTTTCTTGACAATGGATGGCTTTTGCTTCACGTTTCCCGAGGCAAACAATCAATTACAATATGTTTTAATCAAAAAATGTAAAAACAATTCAAAATAAATTCAATAATGGGATTATAAAGGTATTTAAACCGAGTAATAAGGCTTTTCTAGGCATGAGTGACTATAAATGAACTTTTCTTGACAATGGATGGCTTTCGCTCCACGTTTCCCGAGATAAACAATCAAATACAATCTGTTTTAATCAAAAATGTAAAAAAAATTCAAAATAAATTCAATAATGGGATTATAAAAGCATTTAAACCGAGTAATAAGGCTTTTATAGGCATGCGTGACTATAAATGAACTTTTCTTGACAATGGATGGCTTTTGCTCCACGTTTTCCGAGGCAAACAATCAATTACAATCTCTTTTAATCAAAAAATGTAAAAACATTTCAAAATAAATTCAATAATGGGATTATAAAAGCATTTAAACCGAGTAATAAGGCTTTTCTAGGCATGAGTGACTATAAATGAACTTTTCTTGACAATGGATGGCTTTCGCTCCACGTTTCCCGAGATAAACAATCAATTACAATCTTTTTTAATCAAAAATGTAAAAAAAATTCAAAATAAATTCAATAATGGGATTATAAAAGCATTTAAACCGAGTAATAAGGCTTTTCTAGGCATGAGTGACTATAAATGATCTTTTCTTGACAATGGATGGCTTTCGCTCCACGTTTCCCGAGATAAACAATCAATTACAATCTGTTTTAATCAAAAATGTAAAAAAAATTCAAAATAAATTCAATAATGGGATTATTAAAGCATTTAAACCGAGTAATAAGGCTTTTGAAAGCATGAGTGACTATAAATGAACTTTTCTTGACAATGGATGGCTTTTGCTCCATGTTTCCCGAGGCAAACAATCAATTACAATCTGTTTTAATCAAAAACTGTTAAAAAAAATTCAAAATAAATTCAATAATGGGATTATAAAAGCATTTAAACCGAGTAATACGGCTTTTCTAGGCATGAGTGACTATAAATGATCTTTTCTTGACAATGGATGGCTTTCGCTCCACGTTTCCCGAGATAAACAATCAATTACAATCTGTTTTAATCAAAAATGTAAAAAAAATTCAAAATAAATTCAATAATGGGATTATTAAAGCATTTAAACCGAGTAATAAGGCTTTTCTAGGCATGAGTGACTATAAATGATCTTTTCTTGACAATGGATGGCTTTCGCTTCACGTTTCTCAAGGTAAATAATCAATTACATTTTCTTTTAATCAAAAAATGTAAAAAGATTCAAATTAAATTCAATTATGGAATTATAAAAGCATTTAAAGCGAGTATTAAGGATTTTATAGGCATGCGTGACTATAAATGAACTTTTCTTGACAATGGATGGCTTTTGCTCCACGTTTCCCGAGGCAAACAATCAATTACAATCTCTTTTAATCAAAAAATGTAAAAACATTTCAAAATAAATTCAATAATGGGATTATGAAAGCATTTAAACCGAGTAATAAGGCTTTTCTAGGAATGAGTGACTATAAATGAACTTTTCTTGACAATGGATGGCTTTCGCTCCACGTTTCCCGAGATAAACAATCAAATACAATCTGTTTTAATCAAAAATGTAAAAAAAATTCAAAATAAATTCAATAATGGGATTATAAAAGCATTTAAACCGAGTAATAAGGCTTTTCTAGGCATGAGTGACTATAAATGATCTTTTCTTGACAATGGATGGCTTTCGCTTCACGTTTCTCAAGGTAAATAATCAATTACATTTTCTTTTAATCAAAAAATGTAAAAAGATTCAAATTAAATTCAATTATGGAATTATAAAAGCATTTAAAGCGAGTATTAAGGATTTTATAGGCATGCGTGACTATAAATGAACTTTTCTTGACAATGGATGGCTTTTGCTCCACGTTTCCCGAGGCAAACAATCAATTACAATCTCTTTTAATCAAAAAATGTAAAAACATTTCAAAATAAATTCAATAATGGGATTATGAAAGCATTTAAACCGAGTAATAAGGCTTTTCTAGGAATGAGTGACTATAAATGAACTTTTCTTGACAATGGATGGCTTTCGCTCCACGTTTCCCGAGATAAACAATCAAATACAATCTGTTTTAATCAAAAAATGTAAAAACAATTCAAAATAAATTCAATAATGGGATTATGAAAGCATTTAAACCGAGTAATAAGGCTTTTCTAGGAATGAGTGACTATAAATGAACTTTTCTTGACAATGGATGGCTTTCGCTCCACGTTTCCCGAGATAAACAATCAAATACAATCTGTTTTAATCAAAAATGTAAAAAAAATTCAAAATAAATTCAATACTGGGATTATAAAAGCATTTAAACCGAGTAATAAGGCTTTTCTAGGCATGAGTGACTATAAATGATCTTTTCTTGACAATGGATGGCTTTCGCTTCACGTTTCTCAAGGTAAATAATCAATTACATTTTCTTTTAATCAAAAAATGTAAAAAGATTCAAATTAAATTCAATTATGGAATTATAAAAGCATTTAAAGCGAGTATTAAGGATTTTATAGGCATGCGTGACTATAAATGAACTTTTCTTGACAATGGATGGCTTTTGCTCCACGTTTCCCGAGGCAAACAATCAATTACAATCTCTTTTAATCAAAAAATGTAAAAACATTTCAAAATAAATTCAATAATGGGATTATGAAAGCATTTAAACCGAGTAATAAGGCTTTTCTAGGAATGAGTGACTATAAATGAACTTTTCTTGACAATGGATGGCTTTTGCTCCACGTTTCCCGAGGCAAACAATCAATTACAATCTGTTTTAATCAAAAAATGTAAAAACAATTCAAAATAAATTCAATAATGGGATTATAAATGTATTTAAACCGAGTAATAAGGCTTTTCTAGGCATGAGTGACTATAAATGAACTTTTCTTGACTATGGATGGCTTTCGCTCCACGTTTCCCGAGATAAACAATCAAATACAATCTGTTTTAATCAAAAATGTAAAAAAAATTCAAAATAAATTCAATAATGGGATTATAAAAGCATTTAAACCGAGTAATAAGGCTTTTCTAGGCATGAGTGACTATAAATGATCTTTTCTTGACAATGGATGGCTTTCGCTTCACGTTTCTCAAGGTAAATAATCAATTACATTTTCTTTTAATCAAAAAATGTAAAAAGATTCAAATTAAATTCAATTATGGAATTATAAAAGCATTTAAAGCGAGTATTAAGGATTTTATAGGCATGCGTGACTATAAATGAACTTTTCTTGACAATGGATGGCTTTTGCTCCACGTTTCCCGAGGCAAACAATCAATTACAATCTCTTTTAATCAAAAAATGTAAAAACATTTCAAAATAAATTCAATAATGGGATTATGAAAGCATTTAAACCGAGTAATAAGGCTTTTCTAGGAATGAGTGACTATAAATGAACTTTTCTTGACAATGGATGGCTTTCGCTCCACGTTTCCCGAGATAAACAATCAAATACAATCTGTTTTAATCAAAAAATGTAAAAACAATTCAAAATAAATTCAATAATGGGATTATAAAAGCTTTTAAACCGAGTAATAAGGCTTTTCTTGTTATGAGTGACTATAAATGATCTTTTCTTGACAATGGATGGCTTTCGCTCCACGTTTCCCGAGATAAACAATCAATTACAATCTGTTTTAATCAAAAATGTAAAAAAAATTCAAAATAAATTCAATAATGGGATTATTAAAGCATTTAAACCGAGTAATAAGGCTTTTCAAAGCATGAGTGACTATAAATGAACTTTTCTTGACAATGGATGGCTTTTGCTCCATGTTTCCCGAGGCAAACAATCAATTACAATCTGTTTTAATCAAAAACTGTTAAAAAAAATTCAAAATAAATTCAATAATGGGATTATAAAAGCATTTAAACCGAGTAATACGGCTTTTCTAGGCATGAGTGACTATAAATGATCTTTTCTTGACAATGGATGGCTTTCGCTCCACGTTTCCCGAGATAAACAATCAATTACAATCTGTTTTAATCAAAAATGTAAAAAAAATTCAAAATAAATTCAATAATGGGATTATTAAAGCATTTAAACCGAGTAATAAGGCTTTTCTAAGCATGAGTGACTATAAATGAACTTTTCTTGACAATGGATGGCTTTTGCTCCATGTTTCCCGAGGCAAACAATCAATTACAATCTGTTTTAATCAAAAACTGTTAAAAAAAATTCAAAATAAATTCAATAATGGGATTATAAAAGCATTTAAACCGAGTAATACGGCTTTTCTAGGCATGAGTGACTATAAATGATCTTTTCTTGACAATGGATGGCTTTCGCTCCACGTTTCCCGAGATAAACAATCAAATACAATATGTTTTAATTAAAAATGTAAAAAAAATTCAAAATAAATTCAATAATGGGATTATAAAAGCATTTAAACCGAGTAATAAGGCTTTTCTAGGCATGAGTGACTATAAATGATCTTTTCTTGACAATGGATGGCTTTCGCTTCACGTTTCTCAAGGTAAATAATCAATTACATTTTCTTTTAATCAAAAAATGTAAAAAGATTCAAATTAAATTCAATTATGGAATTATAAAAGCATTTAAAGCGAGTATTAAGGATTTTATAGGCATGCGTGACTATAAATGAACTTTTCTTGACAATGGATGGCTTTTGCTCCACGTTTCCCGAGGCAAACAATCAATTACAATCTCTTTTAATCAAAAAATGTAAAAACATTTCAAAATAAATTCAATAATGGGATTATGAAAGCATTTAAACCGAGTAATAAGGCTTTTCTAGGAATGAGTGACTATAAATGAACTTTTCTTGACAATGGATGGCTTTCGCTCCACGTTTCCCGAGATAAACAATCAAATACAATCTGTTTTAATCAAAAAATGTAAAAACAATTCAAAATAAATTCAATAATGGGATTATAAAAGCTTTTAAACCGAGTAATAAGGCTTTTCTTGTTATGAGTGACTCTAAATGATCTTTTCTTGACAATGGATGACTTTTGCTCCACGTTTCCCGAGGTAAACAATCAATTACAATCTGTTTTAATCAAAAAATGTAAAAACAATTCAAAATAAATTCAATAATGGGATTATAAAAGTATTTAAACCGAGTAATAAGGCTTTTCTAGGCATGAGTGACTATAAATGATCTTTTCTTGACAATGGATGGCTTTCGCTCCACGTTTCCCGAGATAAACAATCAATTACAATCTGTTTTAATCAAAAATGTAAAAAAAATTCAAAATAAATTCAATAATGGGATTATTAAAGCATTTAAACCGAGTAATAAGGCTTTTCTAAGCATGAGTGACTATAAATGAACTTTTCTTGACAATGGATGGCTTTTGCTCCACGTTTCCCGAGGCAAAGAATCAATTACAATCTGTTTTAATCAAAAAATGTAAAAACAATTCAAAATAAATTCAATAATGGGATTATAAAAGTATTTAAACCGAGTAATAAGGCTTTTCTAGGCATGAGTGACTATAAAGGAACTTTTCTTGACAATGGATGGCTTTCGCTCCACGTTTCTCGAGATAAACAATCAAATACAATCTGTTTTAATCAAAAATGTAAAAAAAATTCAAAATAAATTCAATAATGGGATTATAAAAGCATTTAAACCGAGTAATAAGGCTTTTATAGGCATGCGTGACTATAAATGAACTTTTCTTGACAATGGATGGCTTTTGCTCCACGTTTCCCGAGGCAAACAATCAATTACAATCTCTTTTAATCAAAAAATGTAAAAACATTTCAAAATAAATTCAATAATGGGATTATAAAAGCATTTAAACCGAGTAATAAGGCTTTTCTAGGCATGAGTGACTATAAATGAACTTTTCTTGACAATGGATGGCTTTCGCTCCACGTTTCCCAAGATAAACAATCAATTACAATCTGTTTTAATCAAAAATGTAAAAAAAATTCAAAATAAATTCAATAATGGGATTATAAAAGCATTTAAACCGAGTAGTAAGGCTTTTCTAGGCATGAGTGACTATAAATGATCTTTTCTTGACAATGGATGGCTTTCGCTCCACGTTTCCCGAGATAAACAATCAATTACAATCTGTTTTAATCAAAAATGTAAAAAAAATTCAAAATAAATTCAATAATGGCATTATTAAAGCATTTAAACCGAGTAATAAGGCTTTTGAAAGCATGAGTGACTATAAATGAACTTTTCTTGACAATGGATGGCTTTTGCTCCATGTTTCCCGAGGCAAACAATCAATTACAATCTGTTTTAATCAAAAACTGTTAAAAAAAATTCAAAATAAATTCAATAATGGGATTATAAAAGCATTTAAACCGAGTAATAAGGCTTTTCTAGGCATGAGTGACTATAAATGATCTTTTCTTGACAATGGATGGCTTTCGCTCCACGTTTCCCGAGATAAACAATCAAATACAATCTGTTTTAATCAAAAATGTAAAAAAAATTCAAAATAAATTCAATAATGGGATTATAAAAGCATTTAAACCGAGTAATAAGGCTTTTCTAGGCATGAGTGACTATAAATGATCTTTTCCTGACAATGGATGGCTTTCGCTTCACGTTTCTCGAGGTAAATAATCAATTACATTTTGTTTTAATCAAAAAATGTAAAAAGATTCAAATTAAATTCAATTATGGAATTATAAAAGCATTTAAAGCGAGTATTAAGGATTTTATAGGCATGCGTGACTATAAATGAACTTTTCTTGACAATGGATGGCTTTTGCTCCACGTTTCGAGAGGCAAACAATCAATTACAATCTCTTTTAATCAAAAAATGTAAAAACATTTCAAAATAAATTCAATAATGGGATTATAAAAGCATTTAAACCGAGTAATAAGGCTTTTCTAGGCATGAGTGACTATAAATGATCTTTTCTTGACAATGGATGGCTTTCGCTCCACGTTTCCCGAGATAAACAATCAATTACGATCTGTTTTAATCAAAAATGTAAAAAAAATTCAAAATAAATTCAATAATGGGATTATAAAAGCATTTAAACCGAGTAATAAGGCTTTTCTAGGCATGAGTGACTATAAATGATCTTTTCTTGACAATGGATGGCTTTTGCTTCACGTTTCTCGAGGTAAATAATCAATTACATTTTGTTTTAATCAAAAAATGTAAAAAGATTCAAATTAAATTCAATTATGGAATTATAAAAGCATTTAAAGCGAGTATTAAGGATTTTATAGGCATGCGTGACTATAAATGAACTTTTCTTACCAATGGATGGCTTTTGCTCCACGTTTCCCGAGGCAAACAATCAATTACAATTTGTTTTAATCAAAAAATGTAAAAACAATTAAAAATAAATTCAATAATGGGATTATAAAAGTATTTAAACCGAGTAATAAGGCTTTTCTAGACATGAGTGATTATAAATGAACTTTTCTTGACAATGGATGGCTTTCGCTCCACGTTTCCCGAGATAAACAATCAAATACAATCTGTTTTAATTAAAAATGTAAAAAAAATTCAAAATAAATTCAATAATGGGATTATAAAAGCATTTAAACCGAGTAATAAGGCTTTTCTAGGCATGAGTGACTATAAATGATCTTTTCTTGACAATGGATGGCTTTCGCTTCACGTTTCTCGAGGTAAATAATCAATTACATTTTCTTTTAATCAAAAAATGTAAAAAGATTCAAATTAAATTCAATTATGGAATTATAAAAGCATTTAAAGCGAGTATTAAGGATTTTATAGGCATGCGTGACTATAAATGAACTTTTCTTACCAATGGATGGCTTTTGCTCCACGTTTCCAGAGGCAAACAATCAATTACAATCTCTTTTAATCAAAAAATGTAAAAACATTTCAAAATAAATTCAATAATGGGATTATAAAAGCATTTAAACCGAGTAATAAGGCTTTTCTAGGCATGAGTGACTATAAATGAACTTTTCTTGACAATGGATGGCTTTCGCTCCACGTTTCCCGAGATAAACAATCAATTACGATCTGTTTTAATCAAAAATGCAAAAAAAATTCAAAATAAATTCAATAATGGGATTATAAAAGCATTTAAACCGAGTAATAAGGCTTTTCTAGGCATGAGTGACTATAAATGATCTTTTCTTGACAATGGATGGCTTTCGCATCACGTTTCTCGAGGTAAATAATCAATTACATTTTGTTTTAATCAAAAAATGTAAAAAGATTCAAATTAAATTCAATTATGGAATTATAAAAGCATTTAAAGCGAGTATTAAGGATTTTATAGGCATGCGTGACTATAAATGAACTTTTCTTAACAATGGATGGCTTTTGCTCCTCGTTTCCCGAGGCAAACAATCAATTACAATCTGTTTTAATCAAAAAATGTAAAAACAATTCAAAATAAATTCAATAATGGGATTATAAAAGTATTTAAACCGAGTAATAAGGCTTTTCTAGGCATGAGTGACTATAAATGAACTTTTCTTGACAATGGATGGCTTTCGCTCCACGTTTCCCGAGATAAACAATCAAATACAATCTGTTTTAATCAAAAATGTAAAAAAAATTCAAAATAAATTCAATAATGGGATTATAAAAGCATTTAAACCGAGTAATAAGGCTTTTCTAGGCATGAGTGACTATAAATGATCTTTTCTTGACAATGGATGGCTTTCGCTTCACGTTTCTCGAGGTAAATAATCAATTACATTTTGTTTTAATCAAAAAATGTAAAAAGATTCAAATTAAATTCAATTATGGAATTATAAAAGCATTTAAAGCGAGTATTAAGGATTTTATAGGCATGCGTGACTATAAATGAACTTTTCTTGACAATGGATGGCTTTTGCTCCACGTTTCCAGAGGCAAACAATCAATTACAATCTCTTTTAATCAAAAAATGTAAAAACATTTCAAAATAAATTCAATAATGGGATTATAAAAGCATTTAAACCGAGTAATAAGGCTTTTCTAGGCATGAGTGACTATAAATGATCTTTTCTTGACAATGGATGGCTTTCGCTCCACATTTCCCGAGATAAACAATCAATTACAATCTGTTTTAATCAAAAATGTAAAAAAAATTCAAAATAAATTCAATAATGGGATTATAAAAGCATTTAAACCGAGTAATAAGGCTTTTCTAGGCATGAGTGACTATAAATGATCTTTTCTTGACAATGGATGGCTTTCGCTTCACGTTTCTCGAGGTAAATAATCAATTACATTTTGTTTTAATCAAAAAATGTAAAAAGATTCAAATTAAATTCAATTATGGAATTATAAAAGCATTTAAAGCGAGTATTAAGGATTTTATAGGCATGAGTGACTATAAATGAACTTTTCTTGACAATGGATGGCTTTTGCTCCACGTTTCTTGAGGCAAACAATCAATTACAATCTGTTTTAATCAAAAAATGTAAAAAAAATTCAAAATAAATTCAATAATGGGATTATAAAAGCATTTAAACCGAGTAATAAGGCTTTTCTAGGCATGAGTGACTATAAATGATCTTTTCTTGACAATGGATGGCTTTCGCTCCACGTTTCCCGAGATAAACAATCAATTACAATCTATTTTAATCAAAAATGTAAAAAAAATTCAAAATAAATTCAATAATGGGATTATAAAAGCATTTAAACCGAGTAATAAGGCTTTTCTAAGCATGAGTGACTATAAATGAACTTTTCTTGACAATGGATGGCTTTTGCTTCATGTTTCCCGAGGCAAACAATCAATTACAATCTGTTTTAATCAAAAAATGTAAAAAAAATTCAAAATAAATTCAATAATGGGATTATAAAAGCATTTAAACCGAGTAATAAGGCTTTTATAGGCATGCGTGACTATAAATGAACTTTTCTTGACAATGGATGGCTTTTGCTCCACGTTTCCCGAGGCAAACAATCAATTACAATCTCTTTTAATCAAAAAATGTAAAAACATTTCAAAATAAATTCAATAATGGGATTATAAAAGCATTTAAACCGAGTAATAAGGCTTTTCTAGGCATGAGTGACTATAAATGAACTTTTCTTGACAATGGATGGCTTTCGCTCCACGTTTCCCGAGATAAACAATCAATTACAATCTGTTTTAATCAAAAATGTAAAAAAAATTCAAAATAAATTCAATAATGGGATTATAAAAGCATTTAAACCGAGTAGTAAGACTTTTCTAGGCATGAGTGACTATAAATGATCTTTTCTTGACAATGGATGGCTTTCGCTCCACGTTTCCCGAGATAAACAATCAATTACAATCTGTTTTAATCAAAAATGTAAAAAAAATTCAAAATAAATTCAATAATGGGATTATTAAAGCATTTAAACCGAGTAATAAGGCTTTTGAAAGCATGAGTGACTATAAATGAACTTTTCTTGACAATGGATGGCTTTTGCTCCATGTTTCCCGAGGCAAACAATCAATTACAATCTGTTTTAATCAAAAACTGTTAAAAAAAATTCAAAATAAATTCAATAATGGGATTATAAAAGCATTTAAACCGAGTAATAAGGCTTTTCTAGGCATGAGTGACTATAAATGATCTTTTCTTGACAATGGATGGCTTTCGCTCCACGTTTCCCGAGATAAACAATCAATTACAATCTGTTTTAATCAAAAATGTAAAAAAAATTCAAAATAAATTCAATAATGGGATTATTAAAGCATTTAAACCGAGTAATAAGGCTTTTCTAAGCATGAGTGACTATAAATGAACTTTTCTTGACAATGGATGGCTTTTGCTTCACGTTTCCCGAGGCAAACAATCAATTACAATCTGTTTTAATCAAAAAATGTAAAAACAATTCAAAATAAATTCAATAATGGGATTATAAAAGTATTTAAACCGAGTAATAAGGCTTTTCTAGGCATGAGTGACTATAAATGAACTTTTCTTGACAATGGATGGCTTTCGCTCCACGTTTCCCGAGATAAACAATCAAATACAATCTGTTTTAATCAAAAATGTAAAAAAAATTCAAAATAAATTCAATAATGGGATTATAAAAGCATTTAAACCGAGTAATAAGGCTTTTATAGGCATGCGTGACTATAAATGAACTTTTCTTGACAATGGATGGCTTTTGCTCCACGTTTCCCGAGGCAAACAATCAATTACAATCTCTTTTAATCAAAAAATGTAAAAACATTTCAAAATAAATTCAATAATGGGATTATAAAAGCATTTAAACCGAGTAATAAGGCTTTTCTAGGCATGAGTGACTATAAATGAACTTTTCTTGACAATGGATGGCTTTCGCTCCACGTTTCCCGAGATAAACAATCAATTACAATCTGTTTTAATCAAAAATGTAAAAAAAATTCAAAATAAATTCAATAATGGGATTATAAAAGCATTTAAACCGAGTAGTAAGACTTTTCTAGGCATGAGTGACTATAAATGATCTTTTCTTGACAATGGATGGCTTTCGCTCCACGTTTCCCGAGATAAACAATCAATTACAATCTGTTTTAATCAAAAATGTAAAAAAAATTCAAAATAAATTCAATAATGGGATTATTAAAGCATTTAAACCGAGTAATAAGGCTTTTGAAAGCATGAGTGACTATAAATGAACTTTTCTTGACAATGGATGGCTTTTGCTCCATGTTTCCCGAGGCAAACAATCAATTACAATCTGTTTTAATCAAAAACTGTTAAAAAAAATTCAAAATAAATTCAATAATGGGATTATAAAAGCATTTAAACCGAGTAATAAGGCTTTTCTAGGCATGAGTGACTATAAATGATCTTTTCTTGACAATGGATGGCTTTCGCTCCACGTTTCCCGAGATAAACAATCAATTACAATCTGTTTTAATCAAAAATGTAAAAAAAATTCAAAATAAATTCAATAATGGGATTATTAAAGCATTTAAACCGAGTAATAAGGCTTTTCTAAGCATGAGTGACTATAAATGAACTTTTCTTGACAATGGATGGCTTTTGCTTCACGTTTCCCGAGGCAAACAATCAATTACAATCTGTTTTAATCAAAAAATGTAAAAACAATTCAAAATAAATTCAATAATGGGATTATAAAGGTATTTAAACCGAGTAATAAGGCTTTTCTAGGCATGAGTGACTATAAATGAACTTTTCTTGACAATGGATGGCTTTCGCTCCACGTTTCCCGAGATAAACAATCAAATACAATCTATTTTAATCAAAAATGTAAAAAAAATTCAAAATAAATTCAATAATGGGATTATAAAAGCATTTAAACCGAGTAATAAGGCTTTTATAGGCATGCGTGACTATAAATGAACTTTTCTTGACAATGGATGGCTTTTGCTCCACGTTTCCCGAGGCAAACAATCAATTACAATCTCTTTTAATCAAAAAATGTAAAAACATTTCAAAATAAATTCAATAATGGGATTATAAAAGCATTTAAACCGAGTAATAAGGCTTTTCTAGGCATGAGTGACTATAAATGAACTTTTCTTGACAATGGATGGCTTTCGCTCCACGTTTCCCGAGATAAACAATCAATTACAATCTGTTTTAATCAAAAATGTAAAAAAAATTCAAAATAAATTCAATAATGGGATTATAAAAGCATTTAAACCGAGTAATAAGGCTTTTCTAGGCATGAGTGACTATAAATGATCTTTTCTTGACAATGGATGGCTTTCGCTCCACGTTTCCCGAGATAAACAATCAATTACAATCTGTTTTAATCAAAAATGTAAAAAAAATTCAAAATAAATTCAATAATGGGATTATTAAAGCATTTAAACCGAGTAATAAGGCTTTTCAAAGCATGAGTGACTATAAATGAACTTTTCTTGACAATGGATGGCTTTTGCTCCATGTTTCCCGAGGCAAACAATCAATTACAATCTGTTTTAATCAAAAACTGTTAAAAAAAATTCAAAATAAATTCAATAATGGGATTATAAAAGCATTTAAACCGAGTAATACGGCTTTTCTAGGCATGAGTGACTATAAATGAACTTTTCTTGACAATGGATGGCTTTCGCTCCACGTTTCCCGAGATAAACAATCAAATACAATCTGTTTTAATCAAAAATGTAAAAAAAATTCAAAATAAATTCAATAATGGGATTATAAAAGCATTTAAACCGAGTAATAAGGCTTTTCTAGGCATGAGTGACTATAAATGATATTTTCTTGACAATGGATGGCTTTCGCTTCACGTTTCTCGAGGTAAATAATCAATTACATTTTCTTTTAATCAAAAAATGTAAAAAGATTCAAATTAAATTCAATTATGGAATTATAAAAGCATTTAAAGCGAGTATTAAGGATTTTATAGGCATGCGTGACTATAAATGAACTTTTCTTGACAATGGATGGCTTTTGCTCCACGTTTCCCGAGGCAAACAATCAATTACAATCTCTTTTAATCAAAAAATGTAAAAACATTTCAAAATAAATTCAATAATGGGATTATGAAAGCATTTAAACCGAGTAATAAGGCTTTTCTAGGAATGAGTGACTATAAATGAACTTTTCTTGACAATGGATGGCTTTCGCTCCACGTTTCCCGAGATAAACAATCAAATACAATCTGTTTTAATCAAAAATGTAAAAAAAATTCAAAATAAATTCAATAATGGGATTATAAAAGCATTTAAACCGAGTAATAAGGCTTTTCTAGGCATGAGTGACTATAAATGATCTTTTCCTGACAATGGATGGCTTTCGCTTCACGTTTCTCGAGGTAAATAATCAATTACATTTTGTTTTAATCAAAAAATGTAAAAAGATTCAAATTAAATTCAATTATGGAATTATAAAAGCATTTAAAGCGAGTATTAAGGATTTTATAGGCATGCGTGACTATAAATGAACTTTTCTTGACAATGGATGGCTTTTGCTCCACGTTTCGAGAGGCAAACAATCAATTACAATCTCTTTTAATCAAAAAATGTAAAAACATTTCAAAATAAATTCAATAATGGGATTATAAAAGCATTTAAACCGAGTAATAAGGCTTTTCTAGGCATGAGTGACTATAAATGATCTTTTCTTGACAATGGATGGCTTTCGCTCCACGTTTCCCGAGATAAACAATCAATTACAATCTGTTTTAATCAAAAATGTAAAAAAAATTCAAAATAAATTCAATAATGGGATTATAAAAGCATTTAAACCGAGTAGTAAGGCTTTTCTAGGCATGAGTGACTATAAATGATCTTTTCTTGACAATGGATGGCTTTCGCTCCACGTTTCCCGAGATAAACAATCAATTACAATCTGTTTTAATCAAAAATGTAAAAAAAATTCAAAATAAATTCAATAATGGGATTATTAAAGCATTTAAACCGAGTAATAAGGCTTTTCTAAGCATGAGTGACTATAAATGAACTTTTCTTGACAATGGATGGCTTTTGCTCCACGTTTCCCGAGGCAAACAATCAATTACAATCTGTTTTAATCAAAAAATGTAAAAACAATTCAAAATAAATTCAATAATGGGATTATAAATGTATTTAAACCGAGTAATAAGGCTTTTCTAGGCATGAGTGACTATAAATGAACTTTTCTTGACAATGGATGGCTTTCGCTCCACGTTTCCCGAGATAAACAATCAAATACAATCTGTTTTAATCAAAAATGTAAAAAAAATTCAAAATAAATTCAATAATGGGATTATAAAAGCATTTAAACCGAGTAATAAGGCTTTTCTAGGCATGAGTGACTATAAATGATCTTTTCTTGACAATGGATGGCTTTCGCTTCACGTTTCTCAAGGTAAATAATCAATTACATTTTCTTTTAATCAAAAAATGTAAAAAGATTCAAATTAAATTCAATTATGGAATTATAAAAGCATTTAAAGCGAGTATTAAGGATTTTATAGGCATGCGTGACTATAAATGAACTTTTCTTGACAATGGATGGCTTTTGCTCCACGTTTCCCGAGGCAAACAATCAATTACAATCTCTTTTAATCAAAAAATGTAAAAACATTTCAAAATAAATTCAATAATGGGATTATGAAAGCATTTAAACCGAGTAATAAGGCTTTTCTAGGAATGAGTGACTATAAATGAACTTTTCTTGACAATGGATGGCTTTCGCTCCACGTTTCCCGAGATAAACAATCAAATACAATCTGTTTTAATCAAAAATGTAAAAAAAATTCAAAATAAATTCAATAATGGGATTATAAAAGCATTTAAACCGAGTAATAAGGCTTTTCTAGGCATGAGTGACTATAAATGATCTTTTCCTGACAATGGATGGCTTTCGCTTCACGTTTCTCGAGGTAAATAATCAATTACATTTTGTTTTAATCAAAAAATGTAAAAAGATTCAAATTAAATTCAATTATGGAATTATAAAAGCATTTAAAGCGAGTATTAAGGATTTTATAGGCATGCGTGACTATAAATGAACTTTTCTTGACAATGGATGGCTTTTGCTCCACGTTTCGAGAGGCAAACAATCAATTACAATCTCTTTTAATCAAAAAATGTAAAAACATTTCAAAATAAATTCAATAATGGGATTATAAAAGCATTTAAACCGAGTAATAAGGCTTTTCTAGGCATGAGTGACTATAAATGATCTTTTCTTGACAATGGATGGCTTTCGCTCCACGTTTCCCGAGATAAACAATCAATTACGATCTGTTTTAATCAAAAATGTAAAAAAAATTCAAAATAAATTCAATAATGGGATTATAAAAGCATTTAAACCGAGTAATAAGGCTTTTCTAGGCATGAGTGACTATAAATGATCTTTTCTTGACAATGGATGGCTTTTGCTTCACGTTTCTCGAGGTAAATAATCAATTACATTTTGTTTTAATCAAAAAATGTAAAAAGATTCAAATTAAATTCAATTACGGAATTATAAAAGCATTTAAAGCGAGTATTAAGGATTTTATAGGCATGCGTGACTATAAATGAACTTTTCTTACCAATGGATGGCTTTTGCTCCACGTTTCCCGAGGCAAACAATCAATTACAATCTGTTTTAATCAAAAAATGTAAAAACAATTAAAAATAAATTCAATAATGGGATTATAAAAGTATTTAAACCGAGTAATAAGGCTTTTCTAGACATGAGTGACTATAAATGAACTTTTCTTGACAATGGATGGCTTTCGCTCCACGTTTCCCGAGATAAACAATCAAATACAATCTGTTTTAATTAAAAATGTAAAAAAAATTCAAAATAAATTCAATAATGGGATTATAAAAGCATTTAAACCGAGTAATAAGGCTTTTCTAGGCATGAGTGACTATAAATGATCTTTTCTTGACAATGGATGGCTTTCGCTTCACGTTTCTCGAGGTAAATAATCAATTACATTTTCTTTTAATCAAAAAATGTAAAAAGATTCAAATTAAATTCAATTATGGAATTATAAAAGCATTTAAAGCGAGTATTAAGGATTTTATAGGCATGCGTGACTATAAATGAACTTTTCTTGACAATGGATGGCTTTTGCTCCACGTTTCCAGAGGCAAACAATCAATTACAATCTCTTTTAATCAAAAAATGTAAAAACATTTCAAAATAAATTCAATAATGGGATTATAAAAGCATTTAAACCGAGTAATAAGGCTTTTCTAGGCATGAGTGACTATAAATGATCTTTTCTTGACAATGGATGGCTTTCGCTCCACGTTTCCCGAGATAAACAATCAATTACGATCTGTTTTAATCAAAAATGCAAAAAAAATTCAAAATAAATTCAATAATGGGATTATAAAAGCATTTAAACCGAGTAATAAGGCTTTTCTAGGCATGAGTGACTATAAATGATCTTTTCTTGACAATGGATGGCTTTCGCTTCACGTTTCTCGAGGTAAATAATCAATTACATTTTGTTTTAATCAAAAAATGTAAAAAGATTCAAATTAAATTCAATTATGGAATTATAAAAGCATTTAAAGCGAGTATTAAGGATTTTATAGGCATGCGTGACTATAAATGAACTTTTCTTAACAATGGATGGCTTTTGCTCCTCGTTTCCCGAGGCAAACAATCAATTACAATCTGTTTTAATCAAAAAATGTAAAAACAATTCAAAATAAATTCAATAATGGGATTATAAAAGTATTTAAACCGAGTAATAAGGCTTTTCTAGGCATGAGTGACTATAAATGAACTTTTCTTGACAATGGATGGCTTTCGCTCCACGTTTCCCGAGATAAACAATCAAATACAATCTGTTTTAATCAAAAATGTAAAAAAAATTCAAAATAAATTCAATAATGGGATTATAAAAGCATTTAAACCGAGTAATAAGGCTTTTCTAGGCATGAGTGACTATAAATGATCTTTTCTTGACAATGGATGGCTTTCGCTTCACGTTTCTCGAGGTAAATAATCAATTACATTTTGTTTTAATCAAAAAATGTAAAAAGATTCAAATTAAATTCAATTATGGAATTATAAAAGCATTTAAAGCGAGTATTAAGGATTTTATAGGCATGCGTGACTATAAATGAACTTTTCTTGACAATGGATGGCTTTTGCTCCACGTTTCCAGAGGCAAACAATCAATTACAATCTCTTTTAATCAAAAAATGTAAAAACATTTCAAAATAAATTCAATAATGGGATTATAAAAGCATTTAAACCGAGTAATAAGGCTTTTCTAGGCATGAGTGACTATAAATGATCTTTTCTTGACAATGGATGGCTTTCGCTCCACGTTTCCCGAGATAAACAATCAATTATAATCTGTTTTAATCAAAAATGTAAAAAAAATTCAAAATAAATTCAATAATGGGATTATAAAAGCATTTAAACCGAGTAATAAGGCTTTTCTAGGCATGAGTGACTATAAATGATCTTTTCTTGACAATGGATGGCTTTCGCTTCACGTTTCTCAAGGTAAATAATCAATTACATTTTGTTTTCATCAAAAAATGTAAAAAGATTCAAATTAAATTCAATTATGGAATTATAAAAGCATTTAAAGCGAGTATTAAGGATTTTATAGGCATGCGTGACTATAAATGAACTTTTCTTAACAATGGATGGCTTTTGCTCCACGTTTCCCGAGGCAAACAATCAATTACAATCTGTTTTAATCAAAAAATGTGAAAACAATTCAAAATAAATTCAATAATGGGATTATAAAAGTATTTAAACCGAGTAATAAGGCTTTTCTAGGCATGAGTGACTATAAATGAACTTTTCTTGACAATGGATGGCTTTCGCTCCACGTTTCCCGAGATAAACAATCAAATACAATCTGTTTTAATCAAAAATGTAAAAAAAATTCAAAATAAATTCAATAATGGGATTATAAAAGCATTTAAACCGAGTAATAAGGCTTTTCTAGGCATGAGTGACTATAAATGATCTTTTCTTGACAATGGATGGCTTTCGCTCCACGTTTCCCGAGATAAACAATCAATTACAATCTGTTTTAATCAAAAATGTAAAAAAAATTCAAAATAAATTCAATAATGGGATTATTAAAGCATTTAAACCGAGTAATAAGGCTTTTCAAAGCATGAGTGACTATAAATGAACTTTTCTTGACAATGGATGGCTTTTGCTCCATGTTTCCCGAGGCAAACAATCAATTACAATCTGTTTTAATCAAAAACTGTTAAAAAAAATTCAAAATAAATTCAATAATGGGATTATAAAAGCATTTAAACCGAGTAATAAGGCTTTTCTAGGCATGAGTGACTATAAATGATCTTTTCTTGACAATGGATGGCTTTCGCTCCACGTTTCCCAAGATAAACAATCAATTACAATCTGTTTTAATCAAAAATGTAAAAAAAATTCAAAATAAATTCAATAATGGGATTATTAAAGCATTTAAACCGAGTAATAAGGCTTTTCTAAGCATGAGTGACTATAAATGAACTTTTCTTGACAATGGATGGCTTTTGCTCCACGTTTTCCGAGGCAAACAATCAATTACAATCTGTTTTAATCAAAAAATGTAAAAACAATTCAAAATAAATTCAATAATGGGATTATAAATGTATTTAAACCGAGTAATAAGGCTTTTCTAGGCATGAGTGACTATAAATGAACTTTTCTTGACAATGGATGGCTTTCGCTCCACATTTCCCGAGATAAACAATCAAATACAATCTGTTTTAATCAAAAATGTAAAAAAAATTCAAAATAAATTCAATAATGGGATTATAAAAGCATTTAAACCGAGTAATAAGGCTTTTCTAGGCATGAGTGACTATAAATGATCTTTTCTTGACAATGGATGGCTTTCGCTTCACGTTTCTCAAGGTAAATAATCAATTACATTTTCTTTTAATCAAAAAATGTAAAAAGATTCAAATTAAATTCAATTATGGAATTATAAAAGCATTTAAAGCGAGTATTAAGGATTTTATAGGCATGCGTGACTATAAATGAACTTTTCTTGACAATGGATGGCTTTTGCTCCACGTTTCCCGAGGCAAACAATCAATTACAATCTCTTTTAATCAAAAAATGTAAAAACATTTCAAAATAAATTCAATAATGGGATTATGAAAGCATTTAAACCGAGTAATAAGGCTTTTCTAGGAATGAGTGACTATAAATGAACTTTTCTTGACAATGGATGGCTTTCGCTCCACGTTTCCCGAGATAAACAATCAAATACAATCTGTTTTAATCAAAAATGTAAAAAAAATTCAAAATAAATTCAATAATGGGATTATAAAAGCATTTAAACCGAGTAATAAGGCTTTTCTAGGCATGAGTGACTATAAATGATCTTTTCCTGACAATGGATGGCTTTCGCTTCACGTTTCTCGAGGTAAATAATCAATTACATTTTGTTTTAATCAAAAAATGTAAGAAGATTCAAATTAAATTCAATTATGGAATTATAAAAGCATTTAAAGCGAGTATTAAGGATTTTATAGGCATGCGTGACTATAAATGAACTTTTCTTGACAATGGATGGCTTTTGCTCCACGTTTCGAGAGGCAAACAATCAATTACAATCTCTTTTAATCAAAAAATGTAAAAACATTTCAAAATAAATTCAATAATGGGATTATAAAAGCATTTAAACCGAGTAATAAGGCTTTTCTAGGCATGAGTGACTATAAATGATCTTTTCTTGACAATGGATGGCTTTCGCTCCACGTTTCCCGAGATAAACAATCAATTACGATCTGTTTTAATCAAAAATGCAAAAAAAATTCAAAATAAATTCAATAATGGGATTATAAAAGCATTTAAACCGAGTAATAAGGCTTTTCTAGTTATGAGTGACTCTAAATGATCTTTTCTTGACAATGGATGGCTTTTGCTCCACGTTTCCAGAGGCAAACAATCAATTACAATATCTTTTAATCAAAAAATGTAAAAACATTTCAAAATAAATTCAATAATGGTATTATAAAAGCATTTAAACCGAGTAATAAGGCTTTTCTAGGTATGAGTGACTATAAATGATCTTTTCTTGACAATGGATGGCTTTCGCTCCACGTTTCCCGAGATAAACAATCAATTACAATATGTTTTAATCAAAAATGTTAAAAAAAATTCAAAATAAATTCAATAATGGGATTATTAAAGCATTTAAACCAAGTAATAAGGCTTTTCTAGGCATGAGTGACTATAAATGAGCTTTTCTTGACAATAGATGGCTTTCGCTCCATGTTTCCTGGGGTAAACAATCAATTACAATCTGTTTTAATCAAAAAATGTTACAAAAAATTTAAAATAAATTCAATAATGGGATTATAAAAGCATTTAAACCGAGTAATAAGGCTTTTCTAGGCATGAGTGACTATAAATGATCTTTTCTTGACAATGGATGGCTTTCGCTTCACGTTTCTCGAGGTAAATAATCAATTACATTTTGTTTTAATCAAAAAATGTAAAAAGATTCAAATTAAATTCAATTATGGAATTATAAAAGCATTTAAAGCGAGTATTAAGGATTTTATAGGCATGCGTGACTATAAATGAACTTTTCTTAACAATGGATGGCTTTTGCTCCTCGTTTCCCGAGGCAAACAATCAATTACAATCTGTTTTAATCAAAAAATGTAAAAACAATTCAAAATAAATTCAATAATGGGATTATAAAAGTATTTAAACCGAGTAATAAGGCTTTTCTAGGCATGAGTGACTATAAATGAACTTTTCTTGACAATGGATGGCTTTCGCTCCACGTTTCCCGAGATAAACAATCAAATACAATCTGTTTTAATCAAAAATGTAAAAAAAATTCAAAATAAATTCAATAATGGGATTATAAAAGCATTTAAACCGAGTAATAAGGCTTTTCTAGGCATGAGTGACTATAAATGATCTTTTCTTGACAATGGATGGCTTTCGCTTCACGTTTCTCGAGGTAAATAATCAATTACATTTTGTTTTAATCAAAAAATGTAAAAAGATTCAAATTAAATTCAATTATGGAATTATAAAAGCATTTAAAGCGAGTATTAAGGATTTTATAGGCATGCGTGACTATAAATGAACTTTTCTTGACAATGGATGGCTTTTGCTCCACGTTTCCAGAGGCAAACAATCAATTACAATCTCTTTTAATCAAAAAATGTAAAAACATTTCAAAATAAATTCAATAATGGGATTATAAAAGCATTTAAACCGAGTAATAAGGCTTTTCTAGGCATGAGTGACTATAAATGATCTTTTCTTGACAATGGATGGCTTTCGCTCCACGTTTCCCAAGATAAACAATCAATTACAATCTGTTTTAATCAAAAATGTAAAAAAAATTCAAAATAAATTCAATAATGGGATTATTAAAGCATTTAAACCGAGTAATAAGGCTTTTCTAAGCATGAGTGACTATAAATGAACTTTTCTTGACAATGGATGGCTTTTGCTCCACGTTTTCCGAGGCAAACAATCAATTACAATCTGTTTTAATCAAAAAATGTAAAAACAATTCAAAATAAATTCAATAATGGGATTATAAATGTATTTAAACCGAGTAATAAGGCTTTTCTAGGCATGAGTGACTATAAATGAACTTTTCTTGACAATGGATGGCTTTCGCTCCACATTTCCCGAGATAAACAATCAAATACAATCTGTTTTAATCAAAAATGTAAAAAAAATTCAAAATAAATTCAATAATGGGATTATAAAAGCATTTAAACCGAGTAATAAGGCTTTTCTAGGCATGAGTGACTATAAATGATCTTTTCTTGACAATGGATGGCTTTCGCTTCACGTTTCTCAAGGTAAATAATCAATTACATTTTCTTTTAATCAAAAAATGTAAAAAGATTCAAATTAAATTCAATTATGGAATTATAAAAGCATTTAAAGCGAGTATTAAGGATTTTATAGGCATGCGTGACTATAAATGAACTTTTCTTGACAATGGATGGCTTTTGCTCCACGTTTCCCGAGGCAAACAATCAATTACAATCTCTTTTAATCAAAAAATGTAAAAACATTTCAAAATAAATTCAATAATGGGATTATGAAAGCATTTAAACCGAGTAATAAGGCTTTTCTAGGAATGAGTGACTATAAATGAACTTTTCTTGACAATGGATGGCTTTCGCTCCACGTTTCCCGAGATAAACAATCAAATACAATCTGTTTTAATCAAAAATGTAAAAAAAATTCAAAATAAATTCAATAATGGGATTATAAAAGCATTTAAACCGAGTAATAAGGCTTTTCTAGGCATGAGTGACTATAAATGATCTTTTCCTGACAATGGATGGCTTTCGCTTCACGTTTCTCGAGGTAAATAATCAATTACATTTTGTTTTAATCAAAAAATGTAAAAAGATTCAAATTAAATTCAATTATGGAATTATAAAAGCATTTAAAGCGAGTATTAAGGATTTTATAGGCATGCGTGACTATAAATGAACTTTTCTTGACAATGGATGGCTTTTGCTCCACGTTTCGAGAGGCAAACAATCAATTACAATCTCTTTTAATCAAAAAATGTAAAAACATTTCAAAATAAATTCAATAATGGGATTATAAAAGCATTTAAACCGAGTAATAAGGCTTTTCTAGGCATGAGTGACTATAAATGATCTTTTCTTGACAATGGATGGCTTTCGCTCCACGTTTCCCGAGATAAACAATCAATTACGATCTGTTTTAATCAAAAATGCAAAAAAAATTCAAAATAAATTCAATAATGGGATTATAAAAGCATTTAAACCGAGTAATAAGGCTTTTCTAGGCATGAGTGACTATAAATGATCTTTTCTTGACAATGGATGGCTTTCGCTTCACGTTTCTCGAGGTAAATAATCAATTACATTTTGTTTTAATCAAAAAATGTAAAAAGATTCAAATTAAATTCAATTATGGAATTATAAAAGCATTTAAAGCGAGTATTAAGGATTTTATAGGCATGCGTGACTATAAATGAACTTTTCTTAACAATGGATGGCTTTTGCTCCTCGTTTCCCGAGGCAAACAATCAATTACAATCTGTTTTAATCAAAAAATGTAAAAACAATTCAAAATAAATTCAATAATGGGATTATAAAAGTATTTAAACCGAGTAATAAGGCTTTTCTAGGCATGAGTGACTATAAATGAACTTTTCTTGACAATGGATGGCTTTCGCTCCACGTTTCCCGAGATAAACAATCAAATACAATCTGTTTTAATCAAAAATGTAAAAAAAATTCAAAATAAATTCAATAATGGGATTATAAAAGCATTTAAACCGAGTAATAAGGCTTTTCTAGGCATGAGTGACTATAAATGATCTTTTCTTGACAATGGATGGCTTTCGCTTCACGTTTCTCGAGGTAAATAATCAATTACATTTTGTTTTAATCAAAAAATGTAAAAAGATTCAAATTAAATTCAATTATGGAATTATAAAAGCATTTAAAGCGAGTATTAAGGATTTTATAGGCATGCGTGACTATAAATGAACTTTTCTTGACAATGGATGGCTTTTGCTCCACGTTTCCAGAGGCAAACAATCAATTACAATCTCTTTTAATCAAAAAATGTAAAAACATTTCAAAATAAATTCAATAATGGGATTATAAAAGCATTTAAACCGAGTAATAAGGCTTTTCTAGGCATGAGTGACTATAAATGATCTTTTCTTGACAATGGATGGCTTTCGCTCCACGTTTCCCGAGATAAACAATCAATTATAATCTGTTTTAATCAAAAATGTAAAAAAAATTCAAAATAAATTCAATAATGGGATTATAAAAGCATTTAAACCGAGTAATAAGGCTTTTCTAGGCATGAGTGACTATAAATGATCTTTTCTTGACAATGGATGGCTTTCGCTTCACGTTTCTCGAGGTAAATAATCAATTACATTTTGTTTTCATCAAAAAATGTAAAAAGATTCAAATTAAATTCAATTATGGAATTATAAAAGCATTTAAAGCGAGTATTAAGGATTTTATAGGCATGCGTGACTATAAATGAACTTTTCTTAACAATGGATGGCTTTTGCTCCACGTTTCCCGAGGCAAACAATCAATTACAATCTGTTTTAATCAAAAAATGTGAAAACAATTCAAAATAAATTCAATAATGGGATTATAAAAGTATTTAAACCGAGTAATAAGGCTTTTCTAGGCATGAGTGACTATAAATGAACTTTTCTTGACAATGGATGGCTTTCGCTCCACGTTTCCCGAGATAAACAATCAAATACAATCTGTTTTAATCAAAAATGTAAAAAAAATTCAAAATAAATTCAATAATGGGATTATAAAAGCATTTAAACCGAGTAATAAGGCTTTTCTAGGCATGAGTGACTATAAATGATCTTTTCTTGACAATGGATGGCTTTCGCTCCACGTTTCCCGAGATAAACAATCAATTACAATCTGTTTTAATCAAAAATGTAAAAAAAATTCAAAATAAATTCAATAATGGGATTATTAAAGCATTTAAACCGAGTAATAAGGCTTTTCAAAGCATGAGTGACTATAAATGAACTTTTCTTGACAATGGATGGCTTTTGCTCCATGTTTCCCGAGGCAAACAATCAATTACAATCTGTTTTAATCAAAAACTGTTAAAAAAAATTCAAAATAAATTCAATAATGGGATTATAAAAGCATTTAAACCGAGTAATAAGGCTTTTCTAGGCATGAGTGACTATAAATGATCTTTTCTTGACAATGGATGGCTTTCGCTCCACGTTTCCCAAGATAAACAATCAATTACAATCTGTTTTAATCAAAAATGTAAAAAAAATTCAAAATAAATTCAATAATGGGATTATTAAAGCATTTAAACCGAGTAATAAGGCTTTTCTAAGCATGAGTGACTATAAATGAACTTTTCTTGACAATGGATGGCTTTTGCTCCACGTTTTCCGAGGCAAACAATCAATTACAATCTGTTTTAATCAAAAAATGTAAAAACAATTCAAAATAAATTCAATAATGGGATTATAAATGTATTTAAACCGAGTAATAAGGCTTTTCTAGGCATGAGTGACTATAAATGAACTTTTCTTGACAATGGATGGCTTTCGCTCCACATTTCCCGAGATAAACAATCAAATACAATCTGTTTTAATCAAAAATGTAAAAAAAATTCAAAATAAATTCAATAATGGGATTATAAAAGCATTTAAACCGAGTAATAAGGCTTTTCTAGGCATGAGTGACTATAAATGATCTTTTCTTGACAATGGATGGCTTTCGCTTCACGTTTCTCAAGGTAAATAATCAATTACATTTTCTTTTAATCAAAAAATGTAAAAAGATTCAAATTAAATTCAATTATGGAATTATAAAAGCATTTAAAGCGAGTATTAAGGATTTTATAGGCATGCGTGACTATAAATGAACTTTTCTTGACAATGGATGGCTTTTGCTCCACGTTTCCCGAGGCAAACAATCAATTACAATCTCTTTTAATCAAAAAATGTAAAAACATTTCAAAATAAATTCAATAATGGGATTATGAAAGCATTTAAACCGAGTAATAAGGCTTTTCTAGGAATGAGTGACTATAAATGAACTTTTCTTGACAATGGATGGCTTTCGCTCCACGTTTCCCGAGATAAACAATCAAATACAATTTGTTTTAATCAAAAATGTAAAAAAAATTCAAAATAAATTCAATAATGGGATTATAAAAGCATTTAAACCGAGTAATAAGGCTTTTCTAGGCATGAGTGACTATAAATGATCTTTTCCTGACAATGGATGGCTTTCGCTTCACGTTTCTCGAGGTAAATAATCAATTACATTTTCTTTTAATCAAAAAATGTAAAAAGATTCAAATTAAATTCAATTATGGAATTATAAAAGCATTTAAAGCGAGTATTAAGGATTTTATAGGCATGCGTGACTATAAATGAACTTTTCTTGACAATGGATGGCTTTTGCTCCACGTTTCGAGAGGCAAACAATCAATTACAATCTCTTTTAATCAAAAAATGTAAAAACATTTCAAAATAAATTCAATAATGGGATTATAAAAGCATTTAAACCGAGTAATAAGGCTTTTCTAGGCATGAGTGACTATAAATGATCTTTTCTTGACAATGGATGGCTTTCGCTCCACGTTTCCCGAGATAAACAATCAATTACGATCTGTTTTAATCAAAAATGCAAAAAAAATTCAAAATAAATTCAATAATGGGATTATAAAAGCATTTAAACCGAGTAATAAGGCTTTTCTAGGCATGAGTGACTATAAATGATCTTTTCTTGACAATGGATGGCTTTCGCTTCACGTTTCTCGAGGTAAATAATCAATTACATTTTGTTTTAATCAAAAAATGTAAAAAGATTCAAATTAAATTCAATTATGGAATTATAAAAGCATTTAAAGCGAGTATTAAGGATTTTATAGGCATGCGTGACTATAAATGAACTTTTCTTAACAATGGATGGCTTTTGCTCCTCGTTTCCCGAGGCAAACAATCAATTACAATCTGTTTTAATCAAAAAATGTAAAAACAATTCAAAATAAATTCAATAATGGGATTATAAAAGTATTTAAACCGAGTAATAAGGCTTTTCTAGGCATGAGTGACTATAAATGAACTTTTCTTGACAATGGATGGCTTTCGCTCCACGTTTCCCGAGATAAACAATCAAATACAATCTGTTTTAATCAAAAATGTAAAAAAAATTCAAAATAAATTCAATAATGGGATTATAAAAGCATTTAAACCGAGTAATAAGGCTTTTCTAGGCATGAGTGACTATAAATGATCTTTTCTTGACAATGGATGGCTTTCGCTTCACGTTTCTCGAGGTAAATAATCAATTACATTTTGTTTTAATCAAAAAATGTAAAAAGATTCAAATTAAATTCAATTATGGAATTATAAAAGCATTTAAAGCGAGTATTAAGGATTTTATAGGCATGCGTGACTATAAATGAACTTTTCTTGACAATGGATGGCTTTTGCTCCACGTTTCCAGAGGCAAACAATCAATTACAATCTCTTTTAATCAAAAAATGTAAAAACATTTCAAAATAAATTCAATAATGGGATTATAAAAGCATTTAAACCGAGTAATAAGGCTTTTCTAGGCATGAGTGACTATAAATGATCTTTTCTTGACAATGGATGGCTTTCGCTCCACGTTTCCCGAGATAAACAATCAATTACAATCTGTTTTAATCAAAAATGTAAAAAAAATTCAAAATAAATTCAATAATGGGATTATAAAAGCATTTAAACCGAGTAATAAGGCTTTTCTAGGCATGAGTGACTATAAATGATCTTTTCTTGACAATGGATGGCTTTCGCTTCACGTTTCTCGAGGTAAATAATCAATTACATTTTGTTTTCATCAAAAAATGTAAAAAGATTCAAATTAAATTCAATTATGGAATTATAAAAGCATTTAAAGCGAGTATTAAGGATTTTATAGGCATGCGTGACTATAAATGAACTTTTCTTAACAATGGATGGCTTTTGCTCCACGTTTCCCGAGGCAAACAATCAATTACAATCTGTTTTAATCAAAAAATGTGAAAACAATTCAAAATAAATTCAATAATGGGATTATAAAAGTATTTAAACCGAGTAATAAGGCTTTTCTAGGCATGAGTGACTATAAATGAACTTTTCTTGACAATGGATGGCTTTCGCTCCACGTTTCCCGAGATAAACAATCAAATACAATCTGTTTTAATCAAAAATGTAAAAAAAATTCAAAATAAATTCAATAATGGGATTATAAAAGCATTTAAACCGAGTAATAAGGCTTTTCTAGGCATGAGTGACTATAAATGATCTTTTCTTGACAATGGATGGCTTTTGCTCCATGTTTCCCGAGGCAAACAATCAATTACAATCTGTTTTAATCAAAAACTGTTAAAAAAATTCAAAATAAATTCAATAATGGGATTATAAAAGTATTTAAACCGAGTAATAAGGCTTTTCTAGGCATGAGTGACTATAAATGAACTTTTCTTGACAATGGATGGCTTTTGCTCCATGTTTCCCGAGGCAAACAATCAATTACAATCTGTTTTAATCAAAAACTGTTAAAAAAATTCAAAATAAATTCAATAATGGGATTATAAAAGCATTTAAACCGAGTAATAAGGCTTTTCTAGGCATGAGTGACTATAAATGATCTTTTCTTGACAATGGATGGCTTTCGCTCCACGTTTCCCAAGATAAACAATCAATTACAATCTGTTTTAATCAAAAATGTAAAAAAAATTCAAAATAAATTCAATAATGGGATTATTAAAGCATTTAAACCGAGTAATAAGGCTTTTCTAAGCATGAGTGACTATAAATGAACTTTTCTTGACAATGGATGGCTTTTGCTCCACGTTTTCCGAGGCAAACAATCAATTACAATCTGTTTTAATCAAAAAATGTAAAAACAATTTAAAATAAATTCAATAATGGGATTATAAATGTATTTAAACCGAGTAATAAGGCTTTTCTAGGCATGAGTGACTATAAATGAACTTTTCTTGACAATGGATGGCTTTCGCTCCACATTTCCCGAGATAAACAATCAAATACAATCTGTTTTAATCAAAAATGTAAAAAAAATTCAAAATAAATTCAATAATGGGATTATAAAAGCATTTAAACCGAGTAATAAGGCTTTTCTAGGCATGAGTGACTATAAATGATCTTTTCTTGACAATGGATGGCTTTCGCTTCACGTTTCTCAAGGTAAATAATCAATTACATTTTCTTTTAATCAAAAAATGTAAAAAGATTCAAATTAAATTCAATTATGGAATTATAAAAGCATTTAAAGCGAGTATTAAGGATTTTATAGGCATGCGTGACTATAAATGAACTTTTCTTGACAATGGATGGCTTTTGCTCCCCGTTTCCCGAGGCAAACAATCAATTACAATCTCTTTTAATCAAAAAATGTAAAAACATTTCAAAATAAATTCAATAATGGGATTATGAAAGCATTTAAACCGAGTAATAAGGCTTTTCTAGGAATGAGTGACTATAAATGAACTTTTCTTGACAATGGATAGCTTTCGCTCCACGTTTCCCGAGATAAACAATCAAATACAATCTGTTTTAATCAAAAATGTAAAAAAAATTCAAAATAAATTCAATAATGGGATTATAAAAGCATTTAAACCGAGTAATAAGGCTTTTCTAGGCATGAGTGACTATAAATGATCTTTTCCTGACAATGGATGGCTTTCGCTTCACGTTTCTCGAGGTAAATAATCAATTACATTTTGTTTTAATCAAAAAATGTAAAAAGATTCAAATTAAATTCAATTATGGAATTATAAAAGCATTTAAAGCGAGTATTAAGGATTTTATAGGCATGCGTGACTATAAATGAACTTTTCTTGACAATGGATGGCTTTTGCTCCACGTTTCGAGAGGCAAACAATCAATTACAATCTCTTTTAATCAAAAAATGTAAAAACATTTCAAAATAAATTCAATAATGGGATTATAAAAGCATTTAAACCGAGTAATAAGGCTTTTCTAGGCATGAGTGACTATAAATGATCTTTTCTTGACAATGGATGGCTTTCGCTCCACGTTTCCCGAGATAAACAATCAATTACGATCTGTTTTAATCAAAAATGTAAAAAAAATTCAAAATAAATTCAATAATGGGATTATAAAAGCATTTAAACCGAGTAATAAGGCTTTTCTAGGCATGAGTGACTATAAATGATCTTTTCTTGACAATGGATGGCTTTCGCTTCACGTTTCTCGAGGTAAATAATCAATTACATTTTGTTTTAATCAAAAAATGTAAAAAGATTCAAATTAAATTCAATTATGGAATTATAAAAGCATTTAAAGCGAGTATTAAGGATTTTATAGGCATGCGTGACTATAAATGAACTTTTCTTAACAATGGATGGCTTTTGCTCCACGTTTCCCGAGGCAAACAATCAATTACAATCTGTTTTAATCAAAAAATGTAAAAACAATTCAAAATAAATTCAATAATGGGATTATAAAAGTATTTAAACCGAGTAATAAGGCTTTTCTAGACATGAGTGACTATAAATGAACTTTTCTTGACAATGGATGGCTTTCGCTCCACGTTTCCCGAGATAAACAATCAAATACAATCTGTTTTAATTAAAAATGTAAAAAAAATTCAAAATAAATTCAATAATGGGATTATAAAAGCATTTAAACTGAGTAATAAGGCTTTTCTAGGCATGAGTGACTATAAATGATCTTTTCTTGACAATGGATGGCTTTCGCTTCACGTTTCTCGAGGTAAATAATCAATTACATTTTCTTTTAATCAAAAAATGTAAAAAGATTCAAATTAAATTCAATTATGGAATTATAAAAGCATTTAAAGCGAGTATTAAGGATTTTATAGGCATGCGTGACTATAAATGAACTTTTCTTGACAATGGATGGCTTTTGCTCCACGTTTCCAGAGGCAAACAATCAATTACAATCTCTTTTAATCAAAAAATGTAAAAACATTTCAAAATAAATTCAATAATGGGATTATAAAAGCATTTAAACCGAGTAATAAGGCTTTTCTAGGCATGAGTGACTATAAATGATCTTTTCTTGACAATGGATGGCTTTCGCTCCACGTTTCCCGAGATAAACAATCAATTACGATATGTTTTAATCAAAAATGTAAAAAAAATTCAAAATAAATTCAATAATGGGATTATAAAAGCATTTAAACCGAGTAATAAGGCTTTTCTAGGCATGAGTGACTATAAATGATCTTTTCCTGACAATGGATGGCTTTCGCTTCACGTTTCTCGAGGTAAATAATCAATTACATTTTGTTTTAATCAAAAAATGTAAAAAGATTCAAATTAAATTCAATTATGGAATTATAAAAGCATTTAAAGCGAGTATTAAGGATTTTATAGGCATGCGTGACTATAAATGAACTTTTCTTAACAATGGATGGCTTTTGCTCCTCGTTTCCCGAGGTAAACAATCAATTACAATCTGTTTTAATCAAAAAATGTAAAAACAATTCAAAATAAATTCAATAATGGGATTATAAAAGTATTTAAACCGAGTAATAAGGCTTTTCTAGGCATGAGTGACTATAAATGAACTTTTCTTGACAATGGATGGCTTTCGCTCCACGTTTCCCGAGATAAACAATCAAATACGATCTGTTTTAATCAAAAATGTAAAAAAAATTCAAAATAAATTCAATAATGGGATTATAAAAGCATTTAAACCGAGTAATAAGGCTTTTCTAGGCATGAGTGACTATAAATGATCTTTTCTTGACAATGGATGGCTTTCGCTTCACGTTTCTCGAGGTAAATAATCAATTACATTTTGTTTTAATCAAAAAATGTAAAAAGATTCAAATTAAATTCAATTATGGAATTATAAAAGCATTTAAAGCGAGTATTAAGGATTTTATAGGCATGCGTGACTATAAATGAACTTTTCTTAACAATGGATGGCTTTTGCTCCACGTTTCCCGAGGCAAACAATCAATTACAATCTGTTTTAATCAAAAAATGTAAAAACAATTAAAAATAAATTCAATAATGGGATTATAAAAGTATTTAAACCGAGTAATAAGGCTTTTCTAGACATGAGTGACTATAAATGAACTTTTCTTGACAATGGATGGCTTTCGCTCCACGTTTCCCGAGATAAACAATCAAATACAATCTGTTTTAATTAAAAATGTAAAAAAAATTCAAAATAAATTCAATAATGGGATTATAAAAGCATTTAAACCGAGTAATAAGGCTTTTCTAGGCATGAGTGACTATAAATGATCTTTTCTTGACAATGGATGGCTTTCGCTTCACGTTTCTCGAGGTAAATAATCAATTACATTTTCTTTTAATCAAAAAATGTAAAAAGATTCAAATTAAATTCAATTATGGAATTATAAAAGCATTTAAAGCGAGTATTAAGGATTTTATAGGCATGCGTGACTATAAATGAACTTTTCTTGACAATGGATGGCTTTTGCTCCACGTTTCCAGAGGCAAACAATCAATTACAATCTCTTTTAATCAAAAAATGTAAAAACATTTCAAAATAAATTCAATAATGGGATTATAAAAGCATTTAAACCGAGTAATAAGGCTTTTCTAGGCATGAGTGACTATAAATGATCTTTTCTTGACAATGGATGGCTTTCGCTCCACGTTTCCCGAGATAAACAATCAATTACGATATGTTTTAATCAAAAATGCAAAAAAAATTCAAAATAAATTCAATAATGGGATTATAAAAGCATTTAAACCGAGTAATAAGGCTTTTCTAGGCATGAGTGACTATAAATGATCTTTTCTTGACAATGGATGGCTTTCGCTTCACGTTTCTCGAGGTAAATAATCAATTACATTTTGTTTTAATCAAAAAATGTAAAAAGATTCAAATTAAATTCAATTATGGAATTATAAAAGCATTTAAAGCGAGTATTAAGGATTTTATAGGCATGCGTGACTATAAATGAACTTTTCTTGACAATGGATGGCTTTTGCTCCATGTTTCCCGAGGCAAACAATCAATTACAATATGTTTTAATCAAAAACTGTTAAAAAAAATTCAAAATAAATTCAATAATGGGATTATAAAAGCATTTAAACCGAGTAATAAGGCTTTTCTAGGCATGAGTGACTATAAATGATCTTTTCTTGACAATGGATGGCTTTCGCTCCACGTTTCCCAAGATAAACAATCAATTACAATCTGTTTTAATCAAAAATGTAAAAAAAATTCAAAATAAATTCAATAATGGGATTATTAAAGCATTTAAACCGAGTAATAAGGCTTTTCTAAGCATGAGTGACTATAAATGAACTTTTCTTGACAATGGATGGCTTTCGCTCCACGTTTTCCGAGGCAAACAATCAATTACAATCTGTTTTAATCAAAAAATGTAAAAACAATTCAAAATAAATTCAATAATGGGATTATAAAAGTATTTAAACCGAGTAATAAGGCTTTTCTAGGCATGAGTGACTATAAATGAACTTTTCTTGACAATGGATGGCTTTCGCTCCACGTTTCCCGAGATAAACAATCAAATACAATCTGTTTTAATCAATAATGTAAAAAAAATTCAAAATAAATTCAATAATGGGATTATAAAAGCATTTAAACCGAGTAATAAGGCTTTTCTAGGCATGAGTGACTATAAATGATCTTTTCTTGACAATGGATGGCTTTCGCTTCACGTTTCTCAAGGTAAATAATCAATTACATTTTCTTTTAATCAAAAAATGTAAAAAGATTCAAATTAAATTCAATTATGGAATTATAAAAGCATTTAAAGCGAGTATTAAAAATTTTATAGGCATGCGTGACTATAAATGAACTTTTCTTGACAATGGATGGCTTTTGCTCCACGTTTCCCGAGGCAAACAATCAATTACAATCTCTTTTAATCAAAAAATGTAAAAACATTTCAAAATAAATTCAATAATGGGATTATGAAAGCATTTAAACCGAGTAATAAGGCTTTTCTAGGAATGAGTGACTATAAATGAACTTTTCTTGACAATGGATGGCTTTCGCTCCACGTTTCCCGAGATAAACAATCAAATACTATCTGTTTTAATCAAAAATGTAAAAAAAATTCAAAATAAATTCAATAATGGGATTATAAAAGCATTTAAACCGAGTAATAAGGCTTTTCTAGGCATGAGTGACTATAAATGATCTTTTCCTGACAATGGATGGCTTTCGCTTCACGTTTCTCGAGGTAAATAATCAATTACATTTTGTTTTAATCAAAAAATGTAAAAAGATTCAAATTAAATTCAATTATGGAATTATAAAAGCATTTAAAGCGAGTATTAAGGATTTTATAGGCATGCGTGACTATAAATGAACTTTTCTTGACAATGGATGGCTTTTGCTCCACGTTTCGAGAGGCAAACAATCAATTACAATCTCTTTTAATCAAAAAATGTAAAAACATTTCAAAATAAATTCAATAATGGGATTATAAAAGCATTTAAACCGAGTAATAAGGCTTTTCTAGGCATGAGTGACTATAAATGATCTTTTCTTGACAATGGATGGCTTTCGCTCCACGTTTCCCGAGATAAACAATCAATTACGATATGTTTTAATCAAAAATGTAAAAAAAATTCAAAATAAATTCAATAATGGGATTATAAAAGCATTTAAACCGAGTAATAAGGCTTTTCTAGGCATGAGTGACTATAAATGATCTTTTCTTGACAATGGATGGCTTTCGCTTCACGTTTCTCGAGGTAAATAATCAATTACATTTTGTTTTAATCAAAAAATGTAAAAAGATTCAAATTAAATTCAATTATGGAATTATAAAAGCATTTAAAGCGAGTATTAAGGATTTTATAGGCATGCGTGACTATAAATGAACTTTTCTTAACAATGGATTGCTTTTGCTCCACGTTTCCCGAGGGAAACAATCAATTACAATCTGTTTTAATCAAAAAATGTAAAAACAATTAAAAATAAATTCAATAATGGGATTATAAAAGTATTTAAACCGAGTAATAAGGCTTTTCTAGACATGAGTGACTATAAATGAACTTTTCTTGACAATGGATGGCTTTCGCTCCACGTTTCCCGAGATAAACAATCAAATACAATCTGTTTTAATTAAAAATGTAAAAAAAATTCAAAATAAATTCAATAATGGGATTATAAAAGCATTTAAACCGAGTAATAAGGCTTTTCTAGGCATGAGTGACTATAAATGATCTTTTCTTGACAATGGATGGCTTTCGCTTCACGTTTCTCGAGGTAAATAATCAATTACATTTTCTTTTAATCAAAAAATGTAAAAAGATTCAAATTAAATTCAATTATGGAATTATAAAAGCATTTAAAGCGAGTATTAAGGATTTTATAGGCATGCGTGACTATAAATGAACTTTTCTTGACAATGGATGGCTTTTGCTCCACGTTTCCAGAGGCAAACAATCAATTACAATCTCTTTTAATCAAAAAATGTAAAAACATTTCAAAATAAATTCAATAATGGGATTATAAAAGCATTTAAACCGAGTAATAAGGCTTTTCTAGGCATGAGTGACTATAAATGATCTTTTCTTGACAATGGATGGCTTTCGCTCCACGTTTCCCGAGATAAACAATCAATTACGATCTGTTTTAATCAAAAATGCAAAAAAAATTCAAAATAAATTCAATAATGGGATTATAAAAGCATTTAAACCGAGTAATAAGCCTTTTCTAGGCATGAGTGACTATAAATGATCTTTTCTTGACAATGGATGGCTTTCGCTTCACGTTTCTCGAGGTAAATAATCAATTACATTTTGTTTTAATCAAAAAATGTAAAAAGATTCAAATTAAATTCAATTATGGAATTATAAAAGCATTTAAAGCGAGTATTAAGGATTTTATAGGCATGCGTGACTATAAATGAACTTTTCTTAACAATGGATGGCTTTTGCTCCTCGTTTCCCGAGGCAAACAATCAATTACAATCTGTTTTAATGAAAAAATGTAAAAACAATTCAAAATAAATTCAATAATGGGATTATAAAAGTATTTAAACCGAGTAATAAGGCTTTTCTAGGCATGAGTGACTATAAATGAACTTTTCTTGACAATGGATGGCTTTCGCTCCACGTTTCCCGAGATAAACAATCAAATACAATCTGTTTTAATCAAAAATGTAAAAAAAATTCAAAATAAATTCAATAATGGGATTATAAAAGCATTTAAACCGAGTAATAAGGCTTTTCTAGGCATGAGTGACTATAAATGATCTTTTCTTGACAATGGATGGCTTTCGCTTCACGTTTCTCGAGGTAAATAATCAATTACATTTTCTTTTAATCAAAAAATGTAAAAAGATTCAAATTAAATTCAATTATGGAATTATAAAAGCATTTAAAGCGAGTATTAAGGATTTTATAGGCATGCGTGACTATAAATGAACTTTTCTTAACAATGGATGGCTTTTGCTCCACGTTTCCCGAGGCAAACAATCAATTACAATCTGTTTTAATCAAAAAATGTAAAAACAATTAAAAATAAATTCAATAATGGGATTATAAAAGTATTTAAACCGAGTAATAAGGCTTTTCTAGACATGAGTGACTATAAATGAACTTTTCTTGACAATGGATGGCTTTCGCTCCACGTTTCCCGAGATAAACAATCAAATACAATCTGTTTTAATCAAAAATGTAAAAAAAATTCAAAATAAATTCAATAATGGGATTATAAAAGCATTTAAACCGAGTAATAAGGCTTTTCTAGGCATGAGTGACTATAAATGATCTTTTCTTGACAATGGATGGCTTTCGCTTCACGTTTCTCGAGGTAAATAATCAATTACATTTTGTTTTAATCAAAAAATGTAAAAAGATTCAAATTAAATTCAATTATGGAATTATAAAAGCATTTAAAGCGAGTATTAAGGATTTTATAGGCATGCGTGACTATAAATGAACTTTTCTTGACAATGGATGGCTTTTGCTCCACGTTTCGAGAGGCAAACAATCAATTACAATCTCTTTTAATCAAAAAATGTAAAAACATTTCAAAATAAATTCAATAATGGGATTATAAAAGCATTTAAACCGAGTAATAAGGCTTTTCTAGGCATGAGTGACTATAAATGATCTTTTCTTGACAATGGATGGCTTTCGCTCCACGTTTCCCGAGATAAACAATCAATTACGATCTGTTTTAATCAAAAATGCAAAAAAAATTCAAAATAAATTCAATAATGGGATTATAAAAGCATTTAAACCGAGTAATAAGGCTTTTCTAGGCATGAGTGACTATAAATGATCTTTTCTTGACAATGGATGGCTTTCGCTTCACGTTTCTCGAGGTAAATAATCAATTACATTTTGTTTTAATCAAAAAATGTAAAAAGATTCAAATTAAATTCAATTATGGAATTATAAAAGCATTTAAAGCGAGTATTAAGGATTTTATAGGCATGCGTGACTATAAATGAACTTTTCTTAACAATGGATGGCTTTTGCTCCTCGTTTCCCGAGGCAAACAATCAATTACAATCTGTTTTAATCAAAAAATGTAAAAACAATTCAAAATAAATTCAATAATGGGATTATAAAAGTATTTAAACCGAGTAATAAGGCTTTTCTAGGCATGAGTGACTATAAATGAACTTTTCTTGACAATGGATGGCTTTCGCTCCACGTTTCCCGAGATAAACAATCAAATACAATCTGTTTTAATCAAAAATGTAAAAAAAATTCAAAATAAATTCAATAATGGGATTATAAAAGCATTTAAACCGAGTAATAAGGCTTTTCTAGGCATGAGTGACTATAAATGATCTTTTCTTGACAATGGATGGCTTTCGCTTCACGTTTCTCGAGGTAAATAATCAATTACATTTTCTTTTAATCAAAAAATGTAAAAAGATTCAAATTAAATTCAATTATGGAATTATAAAAGCATTTAAAGCGAGTATTAAGGATTTTATAGGCATGCGTGACTATAAATGAACTTTTCTTGACAATGGATGGCTTTTGCTCCACGTTTCCAGAGGCAAACAATCAATTACAATCTCTTTTAATCAAAAAATGTAAAAACATTTCAAAATAAATTCAATAATGGGATTATAAAAGCATTTAAACCGAGTAATAAGGCTTTTCTAGGCATGAGTGACTATAAATGATCTTTTCTTGACAATGGATGGCTTTCGCTCCACGTTTCCCGAGATAAACAATCAATTACAATCTGTTTTAATCAAAAATGTAAAAAAAATTCAAAATAAATTCAATAATGGGATTATTAAAGCATTTAAACCGAGTAATAAGGCTTTTCTAAGCATGAGTGACTATAAATGAACTTTTCTTGACAATGGATGGCTTTTGCTCCACGTTTTCCGAGGCAAACAATCAATTACAATCTGTTTTAATCAAAAAATGTAAAAACAATTCAAAATAAATTCAATAATGGGATTATAAAAGTATTTAAACCGAGTAATAAGGCTTTTCTAGGCATGAGTGACTATAAATGAACTTTTCTTGACAATGGATGGCTTTCGCTCCACGTTTCCCGAGATAAACAATCAAATACAATCTGTTTTAATCAAAAATGTAAAAAAAATTCAAAATAAATTCAATAATGGGATTATAAAAGCATTTAAACCGAGTAATAAGGCTTTTCTAGGCATGAGTGACTATAAATGATCTTTTCTTGACAATGGATGGCTTTCGCTTCACGTTTCTCAAGGTAAATAATCAATTACATTTTCTTTTAATCAAAAAATGTAAAAAGATTCAAATTAAATTCAATTATGGAATTATAAAAGCATTTAAAGCGAGTATTAAGGATTTTATAGGCATGCGTGACTATAAATGAACTTTTCTTGACAATGGATGGCTTTTGCTCCACGTTTCCCGAGGCAAACAATCAATTACAATCTCTTTTAATCAAAAAATGTAAAAACATTTCAAAATAAATTCAATAATGGGATTATGAAAGCATTTAAACCGAGTAATAAGGCTTTTCTAGGAATGAGTGACTATAAATGAACTTTTCTTGACAATGGATGGCTTTCGCTCCACGTTTCTCGAGATAAACAATCAAATACAATCTGTTTTAATCAAAAATGTAAAAAAAATTCAAAATAAATTCAATAATGGGATTATAAAAGCATTTAAACCGAGTAATAAGGCTTTTCTAGGCATGAGTGACTATAAATGATCTTTTCCTGACAATGGATGGCTTTCGCTTCACGTTTCTCGAGGTAAATAATCAATTACATTTTGTTTTAATCAAAAAATGTAAAAAGATTCAAATTAAATTCAATTATGGAATTATAAAAGCATTTAAAGCGAGTATTAAGGATTTTATAGGCATGCGTGACTATAAATGAACTTTTCTTGACAATGGATGGCTTTTGCTCCACGTTTCCAGAGGCAAACAATCAATTACAATCTCTTTTAATCAAAAAATGTAAAAACATTTCAAAATAAATTCAATAATGGGATTATAAAAGCATTTAAACCGAGTAATAAGGCTTTTCTAGGCATGAGTGACTATAAATGATCTTTTCTTGACAATGGATGGCTTTCGCTCCACGTTTCCCGAGATAAACAATCAATTACGATCTGTTTTAATCAAAAATGTAAAAAAAATTCAAAATAAATTCAATAATGGGATTATAAAAGCATTTAAACCGAGTAATAAGGCTTTTCTAGGCATGAGTGACTATAAATGATCTTTTCTTGACAATGGATGGCTTTCGCTTCACGTTTCTCGAGGTAAATAATCAATTACATTTTGTTTTAATCAAAAAATGTAAAAAGATTCAAATTAAATTCAATTATGGAATTATAAAAGCATTTAAAGCGAGTATTAAGGATTTTATAGGCATGCGTGACTATAAATGAACTTTTCTTAACAATGGATGGCTTTTGCTCCACGTTTCCCGAGGCAAACAATCAATTACAATCTGTTTTAATCAAAAAATGTAAAAACAATTCAAAATAAATTCAATAATGGGATTATAAAAGTATTTAAACCGAGTAATAAGGCTTTTCTAGACATGAGTGACTATAAATGAACTTTTCTTGACAATGGATGGCTTTCGCTCCACGTTTCCCGAGATAAACAATCAAATACAATCTGTTTTAATTAAAAATGTAAAAAAAATTCAAAATAAATTCAATAATGGGATTATAAAAGCATTTAAACCGAGTAATAAGGCTTTTCTAGGCATGAGTGACTACAAATGATCTTTTCTTGACAATGGATGGCTTTCGCTTCACGTTTCTCGAGGTAAATAATCAATTACATTTTCTTTTAATCAAAAAATGTAAAAAGATTCAAATTAAATTCAATTATGGAATTATAAAAGCATTTAGAGCGAGTATTAAGGATTTTATAGGCATGCGTGACTATAAATGAACTTTTCTTGACAATGGATGGCTTTTGCTCCACGTTTCCAGAGGCAAACAATCAATTACAATCTCTTTTAATCAAAAAATGTAAAAACATTTCAAAATAAATTCAATAATGGGATTATAAAAGCATTTAAACCGAGTAATAAGGCTTTTCTAGGCATGAGTGACTATAAATGATCTTTTCTTGACAATGGATGGCTTTCGCTCCACGTTTCCCGAGATAAACAATCAATTACGATCTGTTTTAATCAGAAATGCAAAAAAAATTCAAAATAAATTCAATAATGGGATTATAAAAGCATTTAAACCGAGTAATAAGGCTTTTCTAGGCATGAGTGACTATAAATGATCTTTTCTTGACAATGGATGGCTTTCGCTTCACGTTTCTCGAGGTAAATAATCAATTACATTTTGTTTTAATCAAAAAATGTAAAAAGATTCAAATTAAATTCAATTATGGAATTATAAAAGCATTTAAAGCGAGTATTAAGGATTTTATAGGCATGCGTGACTATAAATGAACTTTTCTTAACAATGGATGGCTTTTGCTCCTCGTTTCCTGAGGCAAACAATCAATTACAATCTGTTTTAATCAAAAAATGTAAAAACAATTCAAAATAAATTCAATAATGGGATTATAAAAGTATTTAAACCGAGTAATAAGGCTTTTCTAGGCATGAGTGACTATAAATGAACTTTTCTTGACAATGGATGGCTTTCGCTCCACGTTTCCCGAGATAAACAATCAAATACAATCTGTTTTAATCAAAAATGTAAAAAAAATTCAAAATAAATTCAATAATGGGATTATAAAAGCATTTAAACCGAGTAATAAGGCTTTTCTAGGCATGAGTGACTATAAATGATCTTTTCTTGACAATGGATGGCTTTCGCTTCACGTTTCTCGAGGTAAATAATCAATTACATTTTGTTTTAATCAAAAAATGTAAAAAGATTCAAATTAAATTCAATTATGGAATTATAAAAGCATTTAAAGCGAGTATTAAGGATTTTATAGGCATGCGTGACTATAAATGAACTTTTCTTGACAATGGATGGCTTTTGCTCCACGTTTCCAGAGGCAAACAATCAATTACAATCTCTTTTAATCAAAAAATGTAAAAACATTTCAAAATAAATTCAATAATGGGATTATAAAAGCATTTAAACCGAGTAATAAGGCTTTTCTAGGCATGAGTGACTATAAATGATCTTTTCTTGACAATGGATGGCTTTCGCTCCACGTTTCCCGAGATAAACAATCAATTACAATCTGTTTTAATCAAAAATGTAAAAAAAATTCAAAATAAATTCAATAATGGGATTATAAAAGCATTTAAACCGAGTAATAAGGCTTTTCTAGGCATGAGTGACTATAAATGATCTTTTCTTGACAATGGATGGCTTTCGCTTCACGTTTCTCGAGGTAAATAATCAATTACATTTTGTTTTAATCAAAAAATGTAAAAAGATTCAAATTAAATTCAATTATGGAATTATAAAAGCATTTAAAGCGAGTATTAAGGATTTTATAGGCATGCGTGACTATAAATGAACTTTTCTTAACAATGGATGGCTTTTGCTCCTCGTTTCCCGAGGCAAACAATGAATTACAATCTGTTTTAATCAAAAAATGTAAAAACAATTCAAAATAAATTCAATAATGGGATTGTAAAAGCATTTAAACCGAGTAATAAGGCTTTTCTAGTTATGAGTGACTCTAAATGATCTTTTCTAGACAATGGATGGCTTTTGCTCCACGTTTCCAGAGGCAAACAATCAATTACAATCTCTTTTAATCAAAAAATGTAAAAACATTTCAAAATAAATTCAATAATGGGATTATAAAAGCATTTAAACCGAGTAATAAGGCTTTTCTAGGCATGAGTGACTATAAATGATCTTTTCTTGACAATGGATGGCTTTCGCTCCACGTTTCTCGAGATAAACAATCAATTACAATCTGTTTTAATCAAAAATGTAAAAAAAATTCATAATAAATTCAATAATGGGATTATAAAAGCATTTAAACCGAGTAATAAGGCTTTTCTAGGCATGAGTGACTATAAATGATCTTTTCTTGACAATGGATAGCTTTCGCTTCACGTTTCTCGAGGTAAATAATCAATTACATTTTGTTTAAATCAAAAAATGTAAAAAGATTCAAATTAAATTCAATTATGGAATTATAAAAGCATTTAAAGCGAGTATTAAGGATTTTATAGGCATGCGTGACTATAAATGAACTTTTCTTGACAATGGATGGCTTTTGCTCCACGTTTCCAGAGGCAAACAATCAATTACAATCTCTTTTAATCAAAAAATGTAAAAACATTTCAAAATAAATTCAATAATGGGATTATAAAAGCATTTAAACCGAGTAATAAGGCTTTTCTAGGCATGAGTGACTATAAATGATCTTTTCTTGACAATGGATGGCTTTCGCTCCACGTTTCCCGAGATAAACAATCAATTACGATCTGTTTTAATCAAAAATGTAAAAAAAATTCAAAATAAATTCAATAATGGGATTATAAAAGCATTTAAACCGAGTAATAAGGCTTTTCTAGGCATGAGTGACTATAAATGATCTTTTCTTGACAATGGATGGCTTTCGCTTCACGTTTCTCGAGGTAAATAATCAATTACATTTTGTTTTAATCAAAAAATGTAAAAAGATTCAAATTAAATTCAATTATGGAATTATAAAAGCATTTAAAGCGAGTATTAAGGATTTTATAGGCATGCGTGACTATAAATGAACTTTTCTTAACAATGGATGGCTTTTGCTCCACGTTTCCCGAGGCAAACAATCAATTACAATCTGTTTTAATCAAAAAATGTAAAAACAATTCAAAATAAATTCAATAATGGGATTATAAAAGTATTTAAACCGAGTAATAAGGCTTTTCTAGGCATGAGTGACTATAAATGAACTTTTCTTGACAATGGATGGCTTTCGCTCCACGTTTCCCGAGATAAACAATCAAATACAATCTGTTTTAATCAAAAATGTAAAAAAAATTCAAAATAAATTCAATAATGGGATTATAAAAGCATTTAAACCGAGTAATAAGGCTTTTCTAGGCATGAGTGACTATAAATGATCTTTTCTTGACAATGGATGGCTTTCGCTTCACGTTTCTCGAGGTAAATAATCAATTACATTTTCTTTTAATCAAAAAATGTAAAAAGATTCAAATTAAATTCAATTATGGAATTATAAAAGCATTTAAAGCGAGTATTAAGGATTTTATAGGCATGCGTGACTATAAATGAACTTTTCTTGACAATGGATGGCTTTTGCTCCACTTTTCCAGAGGCAAACAATCAATTACAATCTCTTTTAATCAAAAAATGTAAAAACATTTCAAAATAAATTCAATAATGGGATTATAAAAGCATTTAAACCGAGTAATAAGGCTTTTCTAGGCATGAGTGACTATAAATGATCTTTTCTTGACAATGGATGGCTTTCGCTCCACGTTTCCCGAGATAAACAATCAATTACAATCTGTTTTAATCAAAAATGTAAAAAAAATTCAAAATAAATTCAATAATGGGATTATAAAAGCATTTAAACCGAGTAATAAGGCTTTTCTAGGCATGAGTGACTATAAATGATCTTTTCTTGACAATGGATGGCTTTCGCTCCACGTTTCCCGAGATAAACAATCAATTACAATCTGTTTTAATCAAAAATGTAAAAAAAATTCAAAATAAATTCAATAATGGGATTATTAAAGCATTTAAACCGAGTAATAAGGCTTTTCAAAGCATGAGTGACTATAAATGAACTTTTCTTGACAATGGATGGCTTTTGCTCCATGTTTCCCGAGGCAAACAATCAATTACAATCTGTTTTAATCAAAAACTGTTAAAAAAAATTCAAAATAAATTCAATAATGGGATTATAAAAGCATTTAAACCGAGTAATAAGGCTTTTCTAGGCATGAGTGACTATAAATGATCTTTTCTTGACAATGGATGACTTTCGCTCCACGTTTCCCGAGATAAACAATCAATTACAATCTGTTTTAATCAAAAATGTAAAAAAAATTCAAAATAAATTCAATAATGGGATTATTAAAGCATTTAAACCGAGTAATAAGGCTTTTCTAAGTATGAGTGACTATAAATGAACTTTTCTTGACAATGGATGGCTTTTGCTCCACGTTTCCAGAGGCAAACAATCAATTACAAACTGCTTTAATCAAAAAATGTAAAAACAATTCAAAATAAATTCAATAATGGGATTATAAAAGTATTTAAACCGAGTAATAACGCTTTTCTAGGCATGAGTGACTATAAATGATCTTTTCTTGACAATGGATGGCTTTCGCTCCACGTTTCCCGAGATAAACAATCAATTACAATCTGTTTTAATCAAAAATGTTAAAAAAAATTCAAAATAAATTCAATAATGGGATTATTAAAGCATTTAAACCAAGTAATAAGGCTTTTCTAGGCATGAGTGACTATAAATGAGCTTTTCTTGACAATAGATGGCTTTCTCTCCATGTTTCCTGAGGTAAACAATCAATTACAATATGTTTTAATCAAAAAATGTTAAAAAAAAATTCAAAATAAATTCAATAATGGGATTATAAAAGCATTTAAACCGAGTAATAAGGCTTTTCTAGTTATGAGTGACTCTAAATGATCTTTTCTAGACAATGGATGGCTTTTGCTCCACGTTTCCAGAGGCAAACAATCAATTACAATCTCTTTTAATCAAAAAATGTAAAAACATTTCAAAATAAATTCAATAATGGGATTATAAAAGCATTTAAACCGAGTAATAAGGCTTTTCTAGGCATGAGTGACTATAAATGATCTTTTCTTGACAATGGATGGCTTTCGCTCCACGTTTCTCGAGATAAACAATCAATTACAATCTGTTTTAATCAAAAATGTAAAAAAAATTCATAATAAATTCAATAATGGGATTATAAAAGCATTTAAACCGAGTAATAAGGCTTTTCTAGGCATGAGTGACTATAAATGATCTTTTCTTGACAATGGATTGCTTTCGCTCCACGTTTCCCGAGATAAACAATCAATTACAATCTGTTTTAATCAAAAATGTAAAAAAAATTCAAAATAAATTCAATAATGGGATTATAAAAGCATTTAAACCGAGTAATAAGGCTTTTCTAGGCATGAGTGACTATAAATGATCTTTTCTTGACAATGGATGGCTTTTGCTCCACGTTTCCCGAGATAAACAATCAATTACAATCTGTTTTAATCAAAAATGTAAAAAAAATTCAAAATAAATTCAATAATGGGATTATTAAAGCATTTAAACCGAGTAATAAGGCTTTTCTAAGCATGAGTGACTATAAATGAACTTTTCTTGACAATGGATTGCTTTTTCTCCATGTTTCCCGAGGCAAACAATCAATTACAATCTGTTTTAATCAAAAACTGTTAAAAAAAATTCAAAATAAATTCAATAATGGGATTATAAAAGCATTTAAACCGAGTAATAAGGCTTTTCTAGGCATCAGTGACTATAAATGATCTTTTCTTGACAATGGATGGCTTTCGCTCCACGTTTCCCGAGATAAACAGTCAATTACAATCTGTTTTAATCAAAAATGTAAAAAAAATTTAAAATAAATTCAATAATGGTATTATAAAAGCATTTAAACCGAGTATTAAGGCTTTTCTAGGCATGAGTGACTATAAATGATCTTTTCTTGACAATGGATGGCTTTCGCTCCACGTTTCCCGAGATAAACAATCAATTACAATCTGTTTTAATCAAAAATGTAAAAAAAATTCAAAATAAATTCAATAATGGGATTATAAAAGCATTTAAACCGAGTAATAAGGCTTTTCTAAGCATGAGTGACTATAAATGAACTTTTCTTGACAATGGATGGCTTTTGCTCCACGTTTCCCGAGGCAAACAATCAATTACAATCTGTTTTAATCAAAAAATGTAAAAACAATTCAAAATAAATTCAATAATGGGATTATAAATGTATTTAAACCGAGTAATAAGGCTTTTCTAGGCATGAGTGACTATAATTGATCTTTTCTTGACAATGGATGGCTTTCGCTCCACGTTTCCCGAGATAAACAATCAATTACAATCTGTTTTAATCAAAAAATGTTAAAAAAAATTCAAAATAAATTCAATAATGGGATTATTAAAGCATTTAAACCGAGTAATAAGGCTTTTCTAAGCATGAGTGACTATAAATGAACTTTTCTTGACAATGGATGGCTTTTGCTCCATGTTTCCCGAGGCAAACAATCAATTACAATCTGTTTTAATCAAAAACTGTTAAAAAAAATTCAAAATAAATTCAATAATGGGATTATAAAAGCATTTAAACCGAGTAATAAGGCTTTTCTAGGCATGAGTGACTATAAATGATCTTTTCTTGACAATGGATGACTTTCGCTCCACGTTTCCCGAGATAAACAATCAATTACAATCTGTTTTAATCAAAAATGTAAAAAAAATTCAAAATAAATTCAATAATGGGATTATTAAAGCATTTAAACCGAGTAATAAGGCTTTTCTAAGTATGAGTGACTATAAATGAACTTTTCTTGACAATGGATGGCTTTTGCTCCACGTTTCCAGAGGCAAACAATCAATTACAAACTGCTTTAATCAAAAAATGTAAAAACAATTCAAAATAAATTCAATAATGGGATTATAAAAGTATTTAAACCGAGTAATAACGCTTTTCTAGGCATGAGTGACTATAAATGATCTTTTCTTGACAATGGATGGCTTTCGCTCCACGTTTCCCGAGATAAACAATCAATTACAATCTGTTTTAATCAAAAATGTTAAAAAAAATTCAAAATAAATTCAATAATGGGATTATTAAAGCATTTAAACCAAGTAATAAGGCTTTTCTAGGCATGAGTGACTATAAATGAGCTTTTCTTGACAATAGATGGCTTTCTCTCCATGTTTCCTGAGGTAAACAATCAATTACAATATGTTTTAATCAAAAAATGTTAAAAAAAATTCAAAATAAATTCAATAATGGGATTATAAAAGCATTTAAACCGAGTAATAAGGCTTTTCTAGTTATGAGTGACTCTAAATGATCTTTTCTAGACAATGGATGGCTTTTGCTCCACGTTTCCAGAGGCAAACAATCAATTACAATCTCTTTTAATCAAAAAATGTAAAAACATTTCAAAATAAATTCAATAATGGGATTATAAAAGCATTTAAACCGAGTAATAAGGCTTTTCTAGGCATGAGTGACTATAAATGATCTTTTCTTGACAATGAATGGCTTTCGCTCCACGTTTCTCGAGATAAACAATCAATTACAATCTGTTTTAATCAAAAATGTAAAAAAAATTCATAATAAATTCAATAATGGGATTATAAAAGCATTTAAACCGAGTAATAAGGCTTTTCTAGGCATGAGTGACTATAAATGATCTTTTCTTGACAATGGATTGCTTTCGCTCCACGTTTCCCGAGATAAACAATCAATTACAATCTGTTTTAATCAAAAATGTAAAAAAACATTTAAAATAAATTCAATAATGGTATTATAAAAGCATTTAAACCGAGTATTAAGGCTTTTCTAGGCATGAGTGACTATAAATGATCTTTTCTTGACAATGGATGGCTTTCGCTCCACGTTTCCCGAGATAAACAATCAATTACAATCTGTTTTAATCAAAAATGTAAAAAAAATTCAAAATAAATTCAATAATGGGATTATAAAAGCATTTAAACCGAGTAATAAGGCTTTTCTAAGCATGAGTGACTATAAATGAACTTTTCTTGACAATGGATGGCTTTTGCTCCACGTTTCCCCAGGCAAACAATCAATTACAATCTGTTTTAATCAAAAAATGTAAAAACAATTCAAAATAAATTCAATAATGGGATTATAAATGTATTTAAACCGAGTAATAAGGCTTTTCTAGGCATGAGTGACTATAATTGATCTTTTCTTGACAATGGATGGCTTTCGCTCCACGTTTCCCGAGATAAACAATCAATTACAATCTGTTTTAATCAAAAAATGTTAAAAAAAATTCAAAATAAATTCAATAATGGGATTATTAAAGCATTTAAACCGAGTAATAAGGCTTTTCTAAGCATGAGTGACTATAAATGAACTTTTCTTGACAATGGATGGCTTTTGCTCCACGTTTCCCGAGGCAAACAATCAATTACAATCTGTTTTAATCAAAAAATGTAAAAACAATTCAAAATAAATTCAATAATGGGATTATAAAAGCATTTAAACCGAGTAATAAGGCTTTTCTAGGCATGAGTGACTATAAATGATCTTTTCTTGACAATGGATGGCTTTCGCTCCACGTTTCCCGAGATAAACAATCAATTACAATCTGTTTTAATCAAAAATGTAAAAAAAATTCAAAATAAATTCAATAATGGGATTATAAAAGCATTTAAACCGAGTAATAAGGCTTTTCTAGGCATGAGTGACTATAAATGATCTTCTCTTGACAATGGATGGCTCTCGCTCCACGTTTCCCGAGATAAACAATCAATTACAATCTGTTTTAATGAAAAATGTAAAAAAAATTCAAAATAAATTCAATAATGGGATTATTAAAGCATTTAAACCGAGTAATAAGGCTTTTCTAAGCATGAGTGACTATAAATGAACTTTTCTTGACAATGGATGGCTTTTGCTCCATGTTTCCCGAGGCAAACAATCAATTACAATCTGTTTTAATCAAAAACGGTTAAAAAAAATTCAAAATAAATTCAATAATGGGATTATAAAAGCATTTAAACCGAGTAATAAGGCTTTTCTAGGCATGAGTGACTATAAATGATCTTTTCTTGACAATGGATGGCTTTCGCTCCACGTTTCCCGAAATAAACAATCAATTACAATCTGTTTTAATTAAAAATGTAAAAAAAATTCAAAATAAATTCAATAATGGGATTATTAAAGCATTTAAACCGAGTAATAAGGCTTTTCTAAGCATGAGTGACTATAAATGAACTTTTCTTGACAATGAATGGCTTTTGCTCCACGTTTCCCGAGGCAAATAATCAATTACAATCTGTTTTAATCAAAAAATGTAAAAACAATTCAAAATAAATTCAATAATGGGATTATAAAAGCATTTAAACCGAGTAATAAGGCTTTTCTAGGCATGAGTGACTATAAATGATCTTTTCTTGACAATGGATGGCTTTCGCTCCACGTTTCCCGAGGTAAACAATCAATTACAATCTGTTTTAATCAAAAATGTAAAAAAAATTTAAAATAAATTCAATAATGGTATTATAAAAGCATTTAAACCGAGTATTAAGGCTTTTCTAGGCATGAGTGACTATAAATGATCTTTTCTTGACAATGGATGGCTTTCGCTCCACGTTTCCCGAGATAAACAATCAATTACAATCTGTTTTAATCAAAAATGTAAAAAAAATTCAAAATAAATTCAATAATGGGATTATAAAAGCATTTAAACCGAGTAATAAGGCTTTTCTAAGCATGAGTGACTATAAATGAACTTTTCTTGACAATGGATGGCTTTTGCTCCACGTTTCCCGAGGCAAACAATCAATTACAATCTGTTTTAATCAAAAAATGTAAAAACAATTCAAAATAAATTCAATAATGGGATTATAAATGTATTTAAACCGAGTAATAAGGCTTTTCTAGGCATGAGTGACTATAATTGATCTTTTCTTGACAATGGATGGCTTTCGCTCCACGTTTCCCGAGATAAACAATCAATTACAATCTGTTTTAATCAAAAAATGTTAAAAAAAATTCAAAATAAATTCAATAATGGGATTATTAAAGCATTTAAACCGAGTAATAAGGCTTTTCTAAGCATGAGTGACTATAAATGAACTTTTCTTGACAATGGATGGCTTTTGCTCCACGTTTCCCGAGGCAAACAATCAATTACAATCTGTTTTAATCAAAAAATGTAAAAACAATTCAAAATAAATTCAATAATGGGATTATAAAAGCATTTAAACCGAGTAATAAGGCTTTTCTAGGCATGAGTGACTATAAATGATCTTTTCTAGACAATGGATGGCTTTCGCTCCACGTTTCCCGAGATAAACAATCAATTACAATCTGTTTTAATCAAAAATGTAAAAAAAATTCAAAATAAATTCAATAATGGGATTATAAAAGCATTTAAACCGAGTAATAAGGCTTTTCTAGGCATGAGTGACTATAAATGATCTTCTCTTGACAATGGATGGCTCTCGCTCCACGTTTCCCGAGATAAACAATCAATTACAATCTGTTTTAATGAAAAATGTAAAAAAAATTCAAAATAAATTCAATAATGGGATTATTAAAGCATTTAAACCGAGTAATAAGGCTTTTCTAAGCATGAGTGACTATAAATGAACTTTTCTTGACAATGGATGGCTTTTGCTCCATGTTTCCCGAGGCAAACAATCAATTACAATCTGTTTTAATCAAAAACTGTTAAAAAAAATTCAAAATAAATTCAATAATGGGATTATAAAAGCATTTAAACCGAGTAATAAGGCTTTTCTAGGCATGAGTGACTATAAATGATCTTTTCTTGACAATGGATGGCTTTCGCTCCACGTTTCCCGAAATAAACAATCAATTACAATCTGTTTTAATTAAAAATGTAAAAAAAATTCAAAATAAATTCAATAATGGGATTATTAAAGCATTTAAACCGAGTAATAAGGCTTTTCTAAGCATGAGTGACTATAAATGAACTTTTCTTGACAATGAATGGCTTTTGCTCCACGTTTCCCGAGGCAAATAATCAATTACAATCTGTTTTAATCAAAAAATGTAAAAACAATTCAAAATAAATTCAATAATGGGATTATAAAAGCATTTAAACCGAGTAATAAGGCTTTTCTAGGCATGAGTGACTATAAATGATCTTTTCTTGACAATGGATGGCTTTCGCTCCACGTTTCCCGAGGTAAACAATCAATTACAATCTGTTTTAATCAAAAATGTAAAAAAAATTTAAAATAAATTCAATAATGGTATTATAAAAGCATTTAAACCGAGTATTAAGGCTTTTCTAGGCATGAGTGACTATAAATGATCTTTTCTTGACAATGGATGGCTTTCGCTCCACGTTTCCCGAGATAAACAATCAATTACAATCTGTTTTAATCAAAAATGTAAAAAAAATTCAAAATAAATTCAATAATGGGATTATAAAAGCATTTAAACCGAGTAATAAGGCTTTTCTAAGCATGAGTGACTATAAATGAACTTTTCTTGACAATGGATGGCTTTTGCTCCACGTTTCCCGAGGCAAACAATCAATTACAATCTGTTTTAATCAAAAAATGTAAAAACAATTCAAAATAAATTCAATAATGGGATTATAAATGTATTTAAACCGAGTAATAAGGCTTTTCTAGGCATGAGTGACTATAATTGATCTTTTCTTGACAATGGATGGCTTTCGCTCCACGTTTCCCGAGATAAACAATCAATTACAATCTGTTTTAATCAAAAAATGTTAAAAAAAATTCAAAATAAATTCAATAATGGGATTATTAAAGCATTTAAACCGAGTAATAAGGCTTTTCTAAGCATGAGTGACTATAAATGAACTTTTCTTGACAATGGATGGCTTTTGCTCCACGTTTCCCGAGGCAAACAATCAATTACAATCTGTTTTAATCAAAAAATGTAAAAACAATTCAAAATAAATTCAATAATGGGATTATAAAAGCATTTAAACCGAGTAATAAGGCTTTTCTAGGCATGAGTGACTATAAATGATCTTTTCTAGACAATGGATGGCTTTCGCTCCACGTTTCCCGAGATAAACAATCAATTACAATCTGTTTTAATCAAAAATGTAAAAAAAATTCAAAATAAATTCAATAATGGGATTATAAAAGCATTTAAACCGAGTAATAAGGCTTTTCTAGGCATGAGTGACTATAAATGATCTTCTCTTGACAATGGATGGCTCTCGCTCCACGTTTCCCGAGATAAACAATCAATTACAATCTGTTTTAATGAAAAATGTAAAAAAAATTCAAAATAAATTCAATAATGGGATTATTAAAGCATTTAAACCGAGTAATAAGGCTTTTCTAAGCATGAGTGACTATAAATGAACTTTTCTTGACAATGGATGGCTTTTGCTCCATGTTTCCCGAGGCAAACAATCAATTACAATCTGTTTTAATCAAAAACTGTTAAAAAAAATTCAAAATAAATTCAATAATGGGATTATAAAAGCATTTAAACCGAGTAATAAGGCTTTTCTAGGCATGAGTGACTATAAATGATCTTTTCTTGACAATGGATGGCTTTCGCTCCACGTTTCCCGAAATAAACAATCAATTACAATCTGTTTTAATTAAAAATGTAAAAAAAATTCAAAATAAATTCAATAATGGGATTATTAAAGCATTTAAACCGAGTAATAAGGCTTTTCTAAGCATGAGTGACTATAAATGAACTTTTCTTGACAATGAATGGCTTTTGCTCCACGTTTCCCGAGGCAAATAATCAATTACAATCTGTTTTAATCAAAAAATGTAAAAACAATTCAAAATAAATTCAATAATGGAATTATAAAAGCATTTAAACCGAGTAATAAGGCTTTTCTAGGCATGAGTGACTATAAATGATCTTTTCTTGACAATGGATGGCTTTCGCTCCACGTTTCCCGAGGTAAACAATCAATTACAATCTGTTTTAATCAAAAATGTAAAAAAAATTTAAAATAAATTCAATAATGGGATTATAAAAGCATTTAAACCGAGTAATAAGGCTTTTTTAGGCATGAGTGACTATAAATGATCTTTTCTTGACAATGGATGGCTTTCGCTCCACGTTTCCCGAGATAAACAATCAATTACCATCTGTTTTAATCAAAAATGTAAAAAAAATTCAAAATAAATTCAATAATGGGATTATTAAAGCATTTAAACCGAGTAATAAGGCTTTTCTAAGCATGAGTGACTGTAAATGAACTTTTCTTGACAATGGATTGCTTTTTCTCCATGTTTCCCGAGGCAAACAATCAATTACAATCTGTTTTAATCAAAAACTGTTAAAAAAAATTCAAAATAAATTCAATAATGGGATTATAAAAGCATGTAAACCGAGTAATAAGGCTTTTCTAGGCATGAGTGACTATAAATGATCTTTTCTTGACAATGGATGGCTTTCGCTCCACGTTTCCCGAGATAAACAATCAATTACGATCTTTTTTAATCAAAAATGTAAAAAAAATTCAAAATAAATTCAATAATGGGATTATAAAAGCATTTAAACCGAGTAATAAGGCTTTTCTAGGCATGAGTGACTATAAATGATCTTTTCTTGACAATGGATGGCTTTCGCTTCACGTTTCTCGAGGTAAACAATCAATTACATTTTGTTTTAATCAAAAAATGTAAAAAGATTCAAATTAAATTCAATTATGGAATTATAAAAGCATTTAAAGCGAGTATTAAGGATTTTATAGGCATGAGTGACTATAAATGAACTTTTCTTGACAATGGATGGCTTTTGCTCCACGTTTCCCGAGGCAAACAATTAATTACAATTTGTTTTAATCAAAAAATGTAAAAACAATTCAAAATAAATTCAATAATGGGATTATAAAAGTATTTAAACCGAGTAATAAGGCTTTTCTAGGCATGAGTGACTATAAATGATCTTTTCTTGACAATGGATGGCTTTCGCTCCACGTTTCCCGAGATAAACAATCAATTACAATCTGTTTTAATCAAAAATGTTAAAAAAAATTCAAAATAAATTCAATAATGGGATTATTAAAGCATTTAAACCATGTAATAAGGCTTTCCTAGGCATGAGTGACTATAAATGAGCTTTTCTTGACAATAGATGGCTTTCGCTCCATGTTTCCTAAGGTAAACAATCAATTACAATATGTTTTAATCAAAAAATGTTAAAAAAAATTCAAAATAAATTCAATAATGGGATTATAAAAGCATTTAAACCGAGTAATAAAGCTTTTCTAGTTATGAGTGACTCTAAATGATCTTTTCTTGACAATGGATGGCTTTCGCTCCACGTTTCCCGAGCTAAACAATCAATTACAATCTGTTTTAATAAAAAATGTAAAAAAAATTTAAAATAAATTCAATAATGGGATTATAAAAGCATTTAAACCGAGTAATAAGGCTTTTTTAGGCATGAGTGACTATAAATGATCTTTTCTTGACAATGGATGGCTTTCGCTCCACGTTTCCCGAGATAAACAATCAATTACAATCTGTTTTAATCAAAAATGTAAAAAAAATTCAAAATAAATTCAATAATGGGATTATAAAAGCATTTAAACCGAGTAATAAGGCTTTTCTAGGCATGAGTGACTATAAATGATCTTTTCTTGACAATGGATGGCTTTCGCTCCACGTTTCCCGAGATAAACAATCAATTACAATCTGTTTTAATCAAAAATGTAAAAAAAATTCAAAATAAATTCAATAATGGGATTATAAAAGCATTTAAACCGAGTAATAAGGCTTTTCTAGGCATGAGTGACTATAAATGAGCTTTTCTTGACGATAGATGGCTTTCGCTCCATGTTTCCTGAGGTAAACAATCAATTACAATATGTTTTAATCAAAAAATGTTAAAAAAAAATTCAAAATAAATTCAGTAATGGGATTATAAAAGCATTTAAACCGAGTAATAAGGCTTTTCTAGTTATTAGTGACTCTAAATGATCTTTTCTTGACAATGGATGGCTTTTGCTCCACGTTTCCAGAGGCAAAAAATCAATTACATTCTCTTTTAATCAAAAAATGTAAAAACATTTCAAAATAAATTCAATAATGGGATTATAAAAGCATTTAAACCGAGTTATAAGGCTTTTCTAGGCATGAGTGACTATAAATGATATTTTCTTGACAATGGATGGCTTTCACTCCACGTTTCCCGAGATAAACAATCAATTACAATCTGTTTTAATCAAAAATGTAAAAAAAATTCAAAATAAATTCAATAATGGGATTATAAAAGCATTTAAACCGAGTAATAAGGCTTTTCTAGGCATGAGCGACTATAAATGATCTTTTCTTGACAATGGATGGCTTTCGCTCCACGTTTCCCGAGATAAACAATCAATTACAATCTGTTTTAATCAAAAATGTAAAAAAAATTCAAAATAAATTCAATAATGGGATTATAAAAGCATTTAAACCGAGTAATAAGGCTTTTCTAGGCATGAGTGACTATAAATGATCTTTTCTTGACAATGGATGGCTTTCGCTTCACGTTTCTCGAGGTAAATAATCAATTACATTTTGTTTTAATCAAAAAATGTAAAAAGATTCAAATTAAATTCAATTATGGAATTATAAAAGCATTTAAAGCGAGTATTAAGGATTTTATAGGCATGAGTGACTATAAATGAACTTTTCTTGACAATGGATGGCTTTTGCTCCACGTTTCCCGAGGCAAACAATCAATTACAATCTGTTTTAATCAAAAAATGTAAAAACAATTCAAAATAAATTCAATAATGGGATTATAAAAGTATTTAAACCGAGTAATAAGGCTTTTCTAGGCATGAGTGACTATAAATGAACTTTTCTTGACAATGGATGGCTTTCGCTCCACGTTTCCCGAGATAAACAATCAATTACAATCTGTTTTAATCAAAAATGTTAAAAAAAATTCAAAATAAATTCAATAATGGGATTATTAAAGCATTTAAACCAAGTAATAAGGCTTTTCTAGGCATGAGTGACTATAAATGAGCTTTTCTTGACAATAGTTGGCTTTCGCTCCATGTTTCCTGAGGTAAACAATCAATTACAATCTGTTTTAATCAAAAAATGTTAAAAAAAATTCAAAATACATTCAATAATGGGATTATAAAAGCATTTAAACCGAGTAATAAGGCTTTTCTAGTTATGAGTGACTCTAAATGATCTTTTCTTGACAATGGATGGCTTTTGCTCCACGTTTCCAGAGGCAAACAATCAATTACAATCTCTTTAAATCAAAAAATGTAAAAACATTTCAAAATAAATTCAATAATGGGATTATAAAAGCATTTAAACCGAGTAATAAGGCTTTTCTAGGCATGAGTGACTATAAATGATCTTTTCTTGCCAATGGATGGCTTTCGCTCCACGTTTCCCGAGATAAACAATCAATTACAATCTGTTTCAATCAAAAATGTAAAAAAAATTCAAAATAAATTCAATAATGGGATTATAAAAGCATTTAAACCGAGTAATAAGGCTTTTCTAGGCATGAGTGACTATAAATGATCTTTTCTTGACAATGGATGGCTTTCGCTCCACGTTTCCCGAGATAAACAATCAATTACAATCTATTTTAATCAAAAATGTAAAAAAAATTCAAAATAAATTCAGTAATAGGATTATTAAAGCATTTAAACCGAGTAATAAGGCTTTTCCAAGCATGAGTGACTATAAATGAACTTTTCTTGACAATGGATGGCTTTTGCTCCATGTTTCCCGAGGCAAACAATCAATTACAATCTGTTTTAATCAAAAACTGTTAAAAAAAATTCAAAATAAATTCAATAATGAGATTATAAAAGCATTTAAACCGAGTAATAAGGCTTTTCTAGGCATGAGTGACTATAAATGATCTTTTCTTGACAATGGATGGCTTTCGCTCCACGTTTCCCGAGATAAACAATCAATTACAGTCTGTTTTAATCAAAAATGTAAAAAAAATTCAAAATAAATTCAATAATGGGATTATAAAAGCATTTAAACCGAGTAATAAGTCTTTTCTAGGCATGAGTGACTATAAATGATCTTTTCTTGACAATGGATGGCTTTCGCTCCACGTTTCCCGAGATAAACAATCAATTACAATCTGTTTTTATCAAAAATGTAAAAAAAATTCAAAATAAATTCAATAATGGGATTATTAAAGCATTTAAACCGAGTAATAAGGCTTTTCTAAGCATGAGTGACTATAAATGAACTTTTCTTCACAATGGATGGCTTTTGCTCCACGTTTCCCGAGGTAAACAATCAATTACAATCTATTTTAATCAAAAAATGTAAAAACAATTCAAAATAAATTCAATAATGGGATTATAAAAGTATTTAAACCGAGTAATAAGGCTTTTCTAGGCATGAGTGACTATAAATGATCTTTTCTTGACAATGGATGGCTTTCGCTCCACGTTTCCCGAGATAAACAATCAATTACAATATGTTTTAATCAAAAATGTTAAAAAAAATTCAAAATAAATTCAATAATGGGATTATTAAAGCATTTAAACCAAGTAATAAGGCTTTTCTAGGCATGAGTGACTATAAATGAGCTTTTCTTGACAATAGATGGCTTTCGCTCCATGTTTCCTGAGGTAAACAATCAATTACAATATGTTTTAATCAAAAAATGTTAAAAAAAAATTCAAAATAAATTCAATAATGGGATTATAAAAGCATTTAAACCGAGTAATAAGGCTTTTCTAGTTATGAGTGACTCTAAATGATCTTTTCTTGACAATGGATGGCTTTTGCTCCACGTTTACAGAGGCAAACAATCAATTACAATCTCTTTTAATCAAAAAATGTAAAAACATTTCAAAATAAAATCAATAATGGGATTATAAAAGCTTTTAAACCGAGTAATAAGGCTTTTCTAGGCATGAGTGACTATAAATGATCTTTTCTTGACAATGGATGGCTTTCGCTCCACGTTTCCCGAGATAAACAATCAATTACAATCTGTTTTAATCAAAAATGTAAAAACATTTCAAAATAAATTCAATAATGGGATTATAAAAGCATTTAAACCGAGTAATAAGGCTTTTCTAGGCATGAGTGACTATAAATGATCTTTTCTTGACAATGGATGGCTTTCGCTCCACGTTTCCCGAGGTAAACAATCAATTACAATCTGTTTTAATCAAAAATGTAAAAAAAATTTAAAATAAATTCAATAATGGGATTATAAAAGCATTTAAAGCGAGTAATAAGGCTTTTTTAGGCATGAGTGACTATAAATGATCTTTTCTTGACAATGGATGGCTTTCGCTCCACGTTTCCCGAGATAAACAATCAATTACCATCTGTTTTAATCAAAAATGTAAAAAAAATTCAAAATAAATTCAATAATGGGATTATTAAAGCATTTAAACCGAGTAATAAGGCTTTTCTAAGCATGAGTGACTGTAAATGAACTTTTCTTGACAATGGATTGCTTTTTCTCCAAGTTTCCCGAGGCAAACAATCAATTACAATCTGTTTTAATCAAAAACTGTTAAAAAAAATTCAAAATAAATTCAATAATGGGATTATAAAAGCATGTAAACCGAGTAATAAGGCTTTTCTAGGCATGAGTGACTATAAATGATCTTTTCTTGACAATGGATGGCTTTCGCTCCACGTTTCCCGAGATAAACAATCAATTACGATCTTTTTTAATCAAAAATGTAAAAAAAATTCAAAATAAATTCAATAATGGGATTATAAAAGCATTTAAACCGAGTAATAAGACTTTTCTAGGCATGAGTGACTATAAATGATCTTTTCTTGACAATGGATGGCTTTCGCTTCACGTTTCTCGAGGTAAACAATCAATTACATTTTGTTTTAATCAAAAAATGTAAAAAGATTCAAATTAAATTCAATTATGGAATTATAAAAGCATTTAAAGCGAGTATTAAGGATTTTATAGGCATGAGTGACTATAAATGAACTTTTCTTGACAATGGATGGCTTTTGCTCCACGTTTCCCGAGGCAAACAATTAATTACAATTTGTTTTAATCAAAAAATGTAAAAACAATTCAAAATAAATTCAATAATGGGATTATAAAAGTATTTAAACCGAGTAATAAGGCTTTTCTAGGCATGAGTGACTATAAATGATCTTTTCTTGACAATGGATGGCTTTCGCTCCACGTTTCCCGAGATAAACAATCAATTACAATCTGTTTTAATCAAAAATGTTAAAAAAAATTCAAAATAAATTCAATAATGGGATTATTAAAGCATTTAAACCATGTAATAAGGCTTTCCTAGGCATGAGTGACTATAAATGAGCTTTTCTTGACAATAGATGGCTTTCGCTCCATGTTTCCTAAGGTAAACAATCAATTACAATATGTTTTAATCAAAAAATGTTAAAAAAAATTCAAAATAAATTCAATAATGGGATTATAAAAGCATTTAAACCGAGTAATAAAGCTTTTCTAGTTATGAGTGACTCTAAATGATCTTTTCTTGACAATGGATGGCTTTCGCTCCACGTTTCCCGAGCTAAACAATCAATTACAATCTGTTTTAATAAAAAATGTAAAAAAAATTTAAAATAAATTCAATAATGGGATTATAAAAGCATTTAAACCGAGTAATAAGGCTTTTTTAGGCATGAGTGACTATAAATGATCTTTTCTTGACAATGGATGGCTTTCGCTCCACGTTTCCCGAGATAAACAATCAATTACAATCTGTTTTAATCAAAAATGTAAAAAAAATTCAAAATAAATTCAATAATGGGATTATAAAAGCATTTAAACCGAGTAATAAGGCTTTTCTAGGCATGAGTGACTATAAATGATCTTTTCTTGACAATGGATGGCTTTCGCTCCACGTTTCCCGAGATAAACAATCAATTACAATCTGTTTTAATCAAAAATGTAAAAAAAATTCAAAATAAATTCAATAATGGGATTATAAAAGCATTTAAACCGAGTAATAAGGCTTTTCTAGGCATGAGTGACTATAAATGAGCTTTTCTTGACGATAGATGGCTTTCGCTCCATGTTTCCTGAGGTAAACAATCAATTACAATATGTTTTAATCAAAAAATGTTAAAAAAAAATTCAAAATAAATTCAGTAATGGGATTATAAAAGCATTTAAACCGAGTAATAAGGCTTTTCTAGTTATTAGTGACTCTAAATGATCTTTTCTTGACAATGGATGGCTTTTGCTCCACGTTTCCAGAGGCAAAAAATCAATTACATTCTCTTTTAATCAAAAAATGTAAAAACATTTCAAAATAAATTCAATAATGGGATTATAAAAGCATTTAAACCGAGTTATAAGGCTTTTCTAGGCATGAGTGACTATAAATGATATTTTCTTGACAATGGATGGCTTTCACTCCACGTTTCCCGAGATAAACAATCAATTACAATCTGTTTTAATCAAAAATGTAAAAAAAATTCAAAATAAATTCAATAATGGGATTATAAAAGCATTTAAACCGAGTAATAAGGCTTTTCTAGGCATGAGCGACTATAAATGATCTTTTCTTGACAATGGATGGCTTTCGCTCCACGTTTCCCGAGATAAACAATCAATTACAATCTGTTTTAATCAAAAATGTAAAAAAAATTCAAAATAAATTCAATAATGGGATTATAAAAGCATTTAAACCGAGTAATAAGGCTTTTCTAGGCATGAGTGACTATAAATGATCTTTTCTTGACAATGGATGGCTTTCGCTTCACGTTTCTCGAGGTAAATAATCAATTACATTTTGTTTTAATCAAAAAATGTAAAAAGATTCAAATTAAATTCAATTATGGAATTATAAAAGCATTTAAAGCGAGTATTAAGGATTTTATAGGCATGAGTGACTATAAATGAACTTTTCTTGACAATGGATGGCTTTTGCTCCACGTTTCCCGAGGCAAACAATCAATTACAATCTGTTTTAATCAAAAAATGTAAAAACAATTCAAAATAAATTCAATAATGGGATTATAAAAGTATTTAAACCGAGTAATAACGCTTTTCTAGGCATGAGTGACTATAAATGAACTTTTCTTGACAATGGATGGCTTTCGCTCCACGTTTCCCGAGATAAACAATCAATTACAATCTGTTTTAATCAAAAATGTTAAAAAAAATTCAAAATAAATTCAATAATGGGATTATTAAAGCATTTAAACCAAGTAATAAGGCTTTTCTAGGCATGAGTGACTATAAATGAGCTTTTCTTGACAATAGTTGGCTTTCGCTCCATGTTTCCTGAGGTAAACAATCAATTACAATCTGTTTTAATCAAAAAATGTTAAAAAAAATTCAAAATACATTCAATAATGGGATTATAAAAGCATTTAAACCGAGTAATAAGGCTTTTCTAGTTATGAGTGACTCTAAATGATCTTTTCTTGACAATGGATGGCTTTTGCTCCACGTTTCCAGAGGCAAACAATCAATTACAATCTCTTTAAATCAAAAAATGTAAAAACATTTCAAAATAAATTCAATAATGGGATTATAAAAGCATTTAAACCGAGTAATAAGGCTTTTCTAGGCATGAGTGACTATAAATGATCTTTTCTTGCCAATGGATGGCTTTCGCTCCACGTTTCCCGAGATAAACAATCAATTACAATCTGTTTCAATCAAAAATGTAAAAAAAATTCAAAATAAATTCAATAATGGGATTATAAAAGCATTTAAACCGAGTAATAAGGCTTTTCTAGGCATGAGTGACTATAAATGATCTTTTCTTGACAATGGATGGCTTTCGCTCCACGTTTCCCGAGATAAACAATCAATTACAATCTATTTTAATCAAAAATGTAAAAAAAATTCAAAATAAATTCAGTAATAGGATTATTAAAGCATTTAAACCGAGTAATAAGGCTTTTCCAAGCATGAGTGACTATAAATGAACTTTTCTTGACAATGGATGGCTTTTGCTCCATGTTTCCCGAGGCAAACAATCAATTACAATCTGTTTTAATCAAAAACTGTTAAAAAAAATTCAAAATAAATTCAATAATGAGATTATAAAAGCATTTAAACCGAGTAATAAGGCTTTTCTAGGCATGAGTGACTATAAATGATCTTTTCTTGACAATGGATGGCTTTCGCTCCACGTTTCCCGAGATAAACAATCAATTACAGTCTGTTTTAATCAAAAATGTAAAAAAAATTCAAAATAAATTCAATAATGGGATTATAAAAGCATTTAAACCGAGTAATAAGTCTTTTCTAGGCATGAGTGACTATAAATGATCTTTTCTTGACAATGGATGGCTTTCGCTCCACGTTTCCCGAGATAAACAATCAATTACAATCTGTTTTTATCAAAAATGTAAAAAAAATTCAAAATAAATTCAATAATGGGATTATTAAAGCATTTAAACCGAGTAATAAGGCTTTTCTAAGCATGAGTGACTATAAATGAACTTTTCTTCACAATGGATGGCTTTTGCTCCACGTTTCCCGAGGTAAACAATCAATTACAATCTATTTTAATCAAAAAATGTAAAAACAATTCAAAATAAATTCAATAATGGGATTATAAAAGTATTTAAACCGAGTAATAAGGCTTTTCTAGGCATGAGTGACTATAAATGATCTTTTCTTGACAATGGATGGCTTTCGCTCCACGTTTCCCGAGATAAACAATCAATTACAATATGTTTTAATCAAAAATGTTAAAAAAAATTCAAAATAAATTCAATAATGGGATTATTAAAGCATTTAAACCAAGTAATAAGGCTTTTCTAGGCATGAGTGACTATAAATGAGCTTTTCTTGACAATAGATGGCTTTCGCTCCATGTTTCCTGAGGTAAACAATCAATTACAATATGTTTTAATCAAAAAATGTTAAAAAAAAATTCAAAATAAATTCAATAATGGGATTATAAAAGCATTTAAACCGAGTAATAAGGCTTTTCTAGTTATGAGTGACTCTAAATGATCTTTTCTTGACAATGGATGGCTTTTGCTCCACGTTTACAGAGGCAAACAATCAATTACAATCTCTTTTAATCAAAAAATGTAAAAACATTTCAAAATAAAATCAATAATGGGATTATAAAAGCTTTTAAACCGAGTAATAAGGCTTTTCTAGGCATGAGTGACTATAAATGATCTTTTCTTGACAATGGATGGCTTTCGCTCCACGTTTCCCGAGATAAACAATCAATTACAATCTGTTTTAATCAAAAATGTAAAAACATTTCAAAATAAATTCAATAATGGGATTATAAAAGCATTTAAACCGAGTAATAAGGCTTTTCTAGGCATGAGTGACTATAAATGATCTTTTCTTGACAATGGATGGCTTTCGCTCCACGTTTCCCGAGGTAAACAATCAATTACAATCTGTTTTAATCAAAAATGTAAAAAAAATTTAAAATAAATTCAATAATGGGATTATAAAAGCATTTAAACCGAGTAATAAGGCTTTTTTAGGCATGAGTGACTATAAATGATCTTTTCTTGACAATGGATGGCTTTCGCTCCACGTTTCCCGAGATAAACAATCAATTACCATCTGTTTTAATCAAAAATGTAAAAAAAATTCAAAATAAATTCAATAATGGGATTATTAAAGCATTTAAACCGAGTAATAAGGCTTTTCTAAGCATGAGTGACTGTAAATGAACTTTTCTTGACAATGGATTGCTTTTTCTCCAAGTTTCCCGAGGCAAACAATCAATTACAATCTGTTTTAATCAAAAACTGTTAAAAAAAATTCAAAATAAATTCAATAATGGGATTATAAAAGCATGTAAACCGAGTAATAAGGCTTTTCTAGGCATGAGTGACTATAAATGATCTTTTCTTGACAATGGATGGCTTTCGCTCCACGTTTCCCGAGATAAACAATCAATTACGATCTTTTTTAATCAAAAATGTAAAAAAAATTCAAAATAAATTCAATAATGGGATTATAAAAGCATTTAAACCGAGTAATAAGGCTTTTCTAGGCATGAGTGACTATAAATGATCTTTTCTTGACAATGGATGGCTTTCGCTTCACGTTTCTCGAGGTAAACAATCAATTACATTTTGTTTTAATCAAAAAATGTAAAAAGATTCAAATTAAATTCAATTATGGAATTATAAAAGCATTTAAAGCGAGTATTAAGGATTTTATAGGCATGAGTGACTATAAATGAACTTTTCTTGACAATGGATGGCTTTTGCTCCACGTTTCCCGAGGCAAACAATTAATTACAATTTGTTTTAATCAAAAAATGTAAAAACAATTCAAAATAAATTCAATAATGGGATTATAAAAGTATTTAAACCGAGTAATAAGGCTTTTCTAGGCATGAGTGACTATAAATGATCTTTTCTTGACAATGGATGGCTTTCGCTCCACGTTTCCCGAGATAAACAATCAATTACAATCTGTTTTAATCAAAAATGTTAAAAAAATTTCAAAATAAATTCAATAATGGGATTATTAAAGCATTTAAACCATGTAATAAGGCTTTCCTAGGCATGAGTGACTATAAATGAGCTTTTCTTGACAATAGATGGCTTTCGCTCCATGTTTCCTAAGGTAAACAATCAATTACAATATGTTTTAATCAAAAAATGTTAAAAAAAATTCAAAATAAATTCAATAATGGGATTATAAAAGCATTTAAACCGAGTAATAAAGCTTTTCTAGTTATGAGTGACTCTAAATGATCTTTTCTTGACAATGGATGGCTTTCGCTCCACGTTTCCCGAGATAAACAATCAATTACCATCTGTTTTAATCAAAAATGTAAAAAAAATTCAAAATAAATTCAATAATGGGATTATTAAAGCATTTAAACCGAGTAATAAGGCTTTTCTAAGCATGAGTGACTGTAAATGAACTTTTCTTGACAATGGATTGCTTTTTCTCCAAGTTTCCCGAGGCAAACAATCAATTACAATCTGTTTTAATCAAAAACTGTTAAAAAAAATTCAAAATAAATTCAATAATGGGATTATAAAAGCATGTAAACCGAGTAATAAGGCTTTTCTAGGCATGAGTGACTATAAATGATCTTTTCTTGACAATGGATGGCTTTCGCTCCACGTTTCCCGAGATAAACAATCAATTACGATCTTTTTTAATCAAAAATGTAAAAAAAATTCAAAATAAATTCAATAATGGGATTATAAAAGCATTTAAACCGAGTAATAAGGCTTTTCTAGGCATGAGTGACTATAAATGATCTTTTCTTGACAATGGATGGCTTTCGCTTCACGTTTCTCGAGGTAAACAATCAATTACATTTTGTTTTAATCAAAAAATGTAAAAAGATTCAAATTAAATTCAATTATGGAATTATAAAAGCATTTAAAGCGAGTATTAAGGATTTTATAGGCATGAGTGACTATAAATGAACTTTTCTTGACAATGGATGGCTTTTGCTCCACGTTTCCCGAGGCAAACAATTAATTACAATTTGTTTTAATCAAAAAATGTAAAAACAATTCAAAATAAATTCAATAATGGGATTATAAAAGTATTTAAACCGAGTAATAAGGCTTTTCTAGGCATGAGTGACTATAAATGATCTTTTCTTGACAATGGATGGCTTTCGCTCCACGTTTCCCGAGATAAACAATCAATTACAATCTGTTTTAATCAAAAATGTTAAAAAAAATTCAAAATAAATTCAATAATGGGATTATTAAAGCATTTAAACCATGTAATAAGGCTTTCCTAGGCATGAGTGACTATAAATGAGCTTTTCTTGACAATAGATGGCTTTCGCTCCATGTTTCCTAAGGTAAACAATCAATTACAATATGTTTTAATCAAAAAATGTTAAAAAAAATTCAAAATAAATTCAATAATGGGATTATAAAAGCATTTAAACCGAGTAATAAAGCTTTTCTAGTTATGAGTGACTCTAAATGATCTTTTCTTGACAATGGATGGCTTTCGCTCCACGTTTCCCGAGCTAAACAATCAATTACAATCTGTTTTAATAAAAAATGTAAAAAAAATTTAAAATAAATTCAATAATGGGATTATAAAAGCATTTAAACCGAGTAATAAGGCTTTTTTAGGCATGAGTGACTATAAATGATCTTTTCTTGACAATGGATGGCTTTCGCTCCACGTTTCCCGAGATAAACAATCAATTACAATCTGTTTTAATCAAAAATGTAAAAAAAATTCAAAATAAATTCAATAATGGGATTATAAAAGCATTTAAACCGAGTAATAAGGCTTTTCTAGGCATGAGTGACTATAAATGATCTTTTCTTGACAATGGATGGCTTTCGCTCCACGTTTCCCGAGATAAACAATCAATTACAATCTGTTTTAATCAAAAATGTAAAAAAAATTCAAAATAAATTCAATAATGGGATTATAAAAGCATTTAAACCGAGTAATAAGGCTTTTCTAGGCATGAGTGACTATAAATGAGCTTTTCTTGACGATAGATGGCTTTCGCTCCATGTTTCCTGAGGTAAACAATCAATTACAATATGTTTTAATCAAAAAATGTTAAAAAAAAATTCAAAATAAATTCAGTAATGGGATTATAAAAGCATTTAAACCGAGTAATAAGGCTTTTCTAGTTATTAGTGACTCTAAATGATCTTTTCTTGACAATGGATGGCTTTTGCTCCACGTTTCCAGAGGCAAAAAATCAATTACATTCTCTTTTAATCAAAAAATGTAAAAACATTTCAAAATAAATTCAATAATGGGATTATAAAAGCATTTAAACCGAGTTATAAGGCTTTTCTAGGCATGAGTGACTATAAATGATATTTTCTTGACAATGGATGGCTTTCACTCCACGTTTCCCGAGATAAACAATCAATTACAATCTGTTTTAATCAAAAATGTAAAAAAAATTCAAAATAAATTCAATAATGGGATTATAAAAGCATTTAAACCGAGTAATAAGGCTTTTCTAGGCATGAGCGACTATAAATGATCTTTTCTTGACAATGGATGGCTTTCGCTCCACGTTTCCCGAGATAAACAATCAATTACAATCTGTTTTAATCAAAAATGTAAAAAAAATTCAAAATAAATTCAATAATGGGATTATAAAAGCATTTAAACCGAGTAATAAGGCTTTTCTAGGCATGAGTGACTATAAATGATCTTTTCTTGACAATGGATGGCTTTCGCTTCACGTTTCTCGAGGTAAATAATCAATTACATTTTGTTTTAATCAAAAAATGTAAAAAGATTCAAATTAAATTCAATTATGGAATTATAAAAGCATTTAAAGCGAGTATTAAGGATTTTATAGGCATGAGTGACTATAAATGAACTTTTCTTGACAATGGATGGCTTTTGCTCCACGTTTCCCGAGGCAAACAATCAATTACAATCTGTTTTAATCAAAAAATGTAAAAACAATTCAAAATAAATTCAATAATGGGATTATAAAAGTATTTAAACCGAGTAATAAGGCTTTTCTAGGCATGAGTGACTATAAATGAACTTTTCTTGACAATGGATGGCTTTCGCTCCACGTTTCCCGAGATAAACAATCAATTACAATCTGTTTTAATCAAAAATGTTAAAAAAAATTCAAAATAAATTCAATAATGGGATTATTAAAGCATTTAAACCAAGTAATAAGGCTTTTCTAGGCATGAGTGACTATAAATGAGCTTTTCTTGACAATAGTTGGCTTTCGCTCCATGTTTCCTGAGGTAAACAATCAATTACAATCTGTTTTAATCAAAAAATGTTAAAAAAAATTCAAAATACATTCAATAATGGGATTATAAAAGCATTTAAACCGAGTAATAAGGCTTTTCTAGTTATGAGTGACTCTAAATGATCTTTTCTTGACAATGGATGGCTTTTGCTCCACGTTTCCAGAGGCAAACAATCAATTACAATCTCTTTAAATCAAAAAATGTAAAAACATTTCAAAATAAATTCAATAATGGGATTATAAAAGCATTTAAACCGAGTAATAAGGCTTTTCTAGGCATGAGTGACTATAAATGATCTTTTCTTGCCAATGGATGGCTTTCGCTCCACGTTTCCCGAGATAAACAATCAATTACAATCTGTTTCAATCAAAAATGTAAAAAAAATTCAAAATAAATTCAATAATGGGATTATAAAAGCATTAAAACCGAGTAATAAGGCTTTTCTAGGCATGAGTGACTATAAATGATCTTTTCTTGACAATGGATGGCTTTCGCTCCACGTTTCCCGAGA